>NC_140508.1:72500565-73890565 GCF_964339955.1 Pipistrellus hanaki
TCTGATCCCCTCCACCCTGGAATGATACCCTTATTTACACATGATAAAGATGGCATTTTAAGTCTATAGGAAAAACACAAACTACTGAGCAAATTGTGACATTTGGGTAGCTATGAGAAAAAGATGAAGTTGGATCCATATCTCAAGCTTTACATTGGATGGGCAGCATATTAAAACATGAAAAATAAAACCATAAAGTGTCTTCCACAATGGGAGCATTAACAAAATCTTATCAGAGTGGAGAAGTCCTTTCTAACTCAAAACCTTGAAAAGAAAAAAGAGTGAGAAATTGGAAAACATAGAAATAAAACATTTTTGGCAAAGCGAAAAGCACCCTGCCATTATTCAAATGGCTCTATTCTGCTCACACACCAGTGTCCTCCGAGGTTGGCAGGAAAGATGCTCTCCTGGCCCAACTCCAAACCCTACAGCTCCTCAGAAACACCTTCCAACTGCTCAGGAATGGAATTCTTCCTGCAGAGACAGAACACTGACGCTCAGCCCCGGGGAACATGGCTGGGCACTGGGGGCACAGTACCCAGCCTGCAGCACCAAACCAAGTAAAACTCTATTTCAAACTCCAGGAGAACATTAAAATCCATAAACCAAGCCCCAGCCAACAGGTTGAACTAATCACCTGTACCTTCTTTCAATCCAATACAGAGTGCCTCTGCCGGTGTCATCCATGACGTTGGTTTTTCTTTGTTACGTGCTCACAGGCAGAAGGAGACTGTGCTACAAATTCAAGGAGGAGATGTCCAAAAGGCTTGGTGAAGTTCCAAAATTACCAACTCTCACAGCTTGCAATCATGAAATCCTATGACTTTTACTAAAATCTCGCCAATGCATCATCCACCACTCTCCATTCTCTTTGCGGGGGATGAGGGCGGGGGGGAGGGCCCGCTGAATCAGATCAGTTCAGGCCACCACAGTCTTTGCCAGTCTCTGGTCTTGCCCCTGGTGCAACCCAGATGTCTCTCTGCAGAGTGATTCTTTTCTAATTGAAATCTGATCAAATCACCTCAAACTCCCCAAGGATTTAAGTGCTTTCAGAAGCCCCTCATTGACTTTAAGATGCATTGAAAACTTCTTTGCAGACAAATGCGATCCTTCAAGATCGGGTTTGCCTCTCCCCCTATCTCTCCCCAAAGTAACCCAAACATCTGCAATTCCTGCAAGAGAACTTCCCCGCTGGAAACAGCAATCATTTCCCTCCTGCTTCATGGTGCAGCCGCCATGTCATTGACTCAGGGCAGCTTTCCCACTCTGAGTGCTATTAACGAGGTCCTTAGTGCTCCCCCGACTTTGGCAGTTCACAATGTATTCTACTTGATTGTTCACCTCCTACTTCCCTATCTTTCCATCCCTTCTCCCAAGACTGTAGGTTCCTTGAGGTTAGAGATTCTCTTAGTACTGGTTATAACTCAGCATTTAACACACTGGCAGGCGTATCTTAAGTGTACAATAAATACTCATTGACTGGATGAATGAACAACTAAATTGTTAAGAATTGCCCAGCCGGTGTTGCTCAGTGGTTGAGCATTGATCTGTGAACCAGAAGGTCATGGTTCCATTCCAGGTCAGGGCATGTGCCCAGGTTGCAGGCTTAATTCCCAGTTGGAGACAAGCAGGAGGCAGTTGAACAATAATTGATTCTCTCTCATCATTGATGTTTCTATTTCTCCTTCTCCCTTCCTCTCTGAAATCAATAAAAATATATTTTAAAAAAGAAGTAAACCTATTTGTAGCTCCCCATTGTTTTAATAATTAAGATTCCTGCAAATAAATATAATACAATTCAAAAAATTAAGTTTATAAGCAACAAATTGAAGAAAAAATATGTATCAAATAAAGTTTAAAGAGTTTATTTAAACTTTATAGAAAAAAATCACTAAGGCTTTAAAAGATAAACCAGCCTGGCCTCCTAGTTCAGCCTATGAACTAGGAGGTCATGGTTTGATTCCTGATCAGGGTGCATGCCTCGGTTGCAGGTTTGATCATCAGTGAGGAAGGAGTGTGCAGGAGGTAGCCCATCAATGATTCTCTCTCATCAGTGATGTCTCTCTCTCCCTCTCTCTTCCTCTATGAAATCAATAAAAGTATAGTTTTAAAAAATAAAAGATAAACCATTCCCCTTAAGAGGAAATAATCTCAAAGGTTTTAATTCTTCTTGTCTAATCCAATGCTAGCGAATACAAAATCAAGTGTGGGATCATGTCTGTCTTTTAACAATAGGCTCGATCTCTCTGTAAAATCAATGAGAATGGGGTAGGCGTGTGTAGAGAAAGGAGAAAGAAAGGTTAAGGGATGAAGAAGGCACAGGACAGATAACAGAAGGATCTTCAGTCATCCTCAAGAATTTGGAACAGGAACCACATAAAAAAAAAAAAAATAGAACCTGAAAAATGACGTGATCATTTTGGCAGCTGTTTTAGCAAAATGATTCTGTCAGCAATATAGAGGATATATTAGAGTGTGGAAAAATAAAGGCCAGAAGACCACTTAGGAGACTCTGGCAGTAATCATAGACTTTAAGTGCTTGTGTGTGCCAAGACAAGGAAAAGAGAAATTGATTTCCAGCTTTCTGGTTTGAGAACTTAGAAGTACAAAGACAAGGCAAGGGAGAGGCAGGAATGCCTAGTGATGACAAATTTGCCACTGGAGCTTTTCTTTGCTTCCAGATGTCACTTTTGAGCTGTGGGACTTTGGGATAAATCCCTTAATTTCTCTGTACCTCAACTTCATCATTTATAGAATAGAAATAATAGTAATATCTCTTTTTACAGTTATCCTAAGGTTTAATTAAAGAAATGCATCTGATTGAAAAGTATTGAAATAGTGTCTTGAATTTAGTAAGCTTTTTATTTATTTTTTAAATATATATTTTTTTATTGATTTCAGAGAGGAAGAGAAAGGGAGAGAAAGATAGAAACATCAATGATGAGAGAGTATCATTGATCAGCTGTCTCCTGCATGCCCCATACTGGGGATTGAGCCTGCAACTCCAGCATGTGCCCTGATAGGGAATCCAACTGTGACCTCCTGGTTCATATAAGTCCATCCTCAACCAGTGAGCTACGTCAACTGGGCCAGTTAGCACATTCTTTACACAG
Organism: Pipistrellus hanaki; assembly: GCF_964339955.1. NCBI lineage: Eukaryota > Metazoa > Chordata > Mammalia > Chiroptera > Vespertilionidae > Pipistrellus > Pipistrellus hanaki. The sequence continues at coordinate 72,503,679 of NC_140508.1, forward strand.
ATTGCAGTACAATTGACTGGGTGATATGCTTTTGGTTAAATTTATTGAGGTGACATTGGTTAATCAAATTATATAGGTTTTGGGTATACAGTTCTAGAATGCATCTTCTGTATATTGTACTGTGTGTTCACCACCCTAAGTCAAGAGACTGGGTGATATTCTCATCCTGAGAATTTTCTGATGATTACATTCTATCCTTTGCATCTTCTTAATTGTCCAATTAATTACAAATCACTTTCAGGGATACATGATCATATAATCAAACCTAAAGAATGTTGAATAAATGCCTTGTATATGTAATAACACGTGATCCTGTCCTAGAACTGCAAATCTGCTTTAATTAATATTTAAAATTCCTAACTTTATTTCTGGATCAAAAAATAGAGAATTTTGAGACGGTCTCTAACGAGGCATTTCGTTTTAAGGTCTTCTAAAACTTATTCCACACTCCCTTAATCTTTCCCCTTCCTTCCTCCCCTTTTCAAATCTCGTTTCTTTGGATGGGAATCTCGCGAGAGTTTGAGTTCTCATGAAATCTCCCAAGAGCCTCTGCTCTTCCTCTTCTCCCAAAGCGGCCCTAGGTGAGTTTCTCTTCGGCGCTCTCTCCGAGAGTTGAATCCTCCGGTTATCACCGCCATCCTGGCCTTGGGGGCGCCAATCTTGAGGCCCCTGAGAAGAGAACTCTTGCGGTTACTGATTTCTCGCTGAAGGCAGTGTCCCCCTGTGCGCGGGGAAGTGTCGGAGCGCCCGACTTGGCGCCCGGGCAATGCGGCCCTTGCGGCCCGAAAAGGGGTGCAATGGGAGGTGTTGGGGGCTTTGGGAGCCCGGGTAGCCCGTGGTCGGTGCCGCCTCTTACTCCGGAGGTCCAATGTCTGGCGGTGAGTGAGGGCCAAGTACGCGGCGCGTTTGTGGCCTCGGTGAGACAATTGGGGGGGAGCGGGAATAGTCAGGTGGAGGCTTTCCTCACTTGAGAGTCTTCCAAACCATCTGCGTGTCACGTTGGCGACAGCACCGAAGCGTGGGAAGGCGTAGCATCCCTTGTGGAGTTGTGTGGGTGAAGAGGGTTTCTGCGGAGCGGGAGCACGCCGACGGTGGTGGCTGAGGCCTGCCACCCCCGTGCGCCGTGTCCTTACGCCCGAGGGAGCCCTGGTTGCACTGAAACGGGCTTATTGCCACCCAGAGAGGAACGGGGCTGGCGAAGGCCGTGCGCCCGGTCTGGTGCCGGCACTGTTGCCGGCAGCCACTGGCGGTCAGAGGGAAAGAGCGAGGCTGCGATGATGGCACTTCTTAGGACACCTTTGGATTCATCGTGAAAACAACTGTTCTCTGAGCAGCTGCTGGTAGCACTTGGTGCAGATTTAGGCTGTAAATCTGACTGTGCAACCACGTCCTGACAGTTGCTCCGTCCTCCCTTCCAGGTGACCTCCGAAGATGGTTCGCTATTCGCTAGACCCAGAGAACCCCACAAAATGTGAGTGAACAACACTTAATGCATTTCTTATTTGGGGGTAAGGGAAGAGATACTCGAAGTTGTTAACCACTGTGTCCTCTGTTTTTTTTAGCATGCAAATCGAGAGGGTCCAATCTCCGCGTTCACTTCAAGGTATGTGAACCTGTTAACGCTCTAAAAGTCGTTGTGGGTGCTCCTTTTCTTTGACACTAGGGGCCGAAAAGGCAGCTGCAGTGATGTCTTTCTTAGGACACCTTTGGATTTACCATGAAAACTAATCACTTCTGAGCAGCCACCTTCTAGGTATCGGTCATGAGTGTGTCTGACTGTTTTGATGTTGACATTTTGAGGATTCGAGAACTTCATGCTTGCTTTAAAAGTTGTGATGCCTTAACATGGTTAACTCCCGGTGTGTTTCCTATTTAGAACACGCGTGAAACTGCCCAGGCCATCAAGGGCATGCATATTCGGAAAGCCACCAAGTATCTGAAGGACGTCACCTTAAAGAAGCAGTGCGTGCCGTTCCGCCGTTACAATGGCGGCGTTGGTAGGTGCGCCCAGGTGAGAACTGATGGTTGCTATTTGAAAAGACAGATTGTAAGGGAAAGTGACTGGATGGGATTAAAATGGCTAAGGTCTTTAGTCATGGCTGTTACTGGTTGCTGTGATGACAGTCTTAGGACACCTTTGGATAAACCGTGAAAAGAATCATGTTCTGAGCAACCTCGAAGTGAATAAAACAAATTGTGTGTTTTTTGTTTGTAATTTTAAGAGTACGTTTACTGAAGCGGGGAACAGTGAAACAGGAATGGCTTAGGGCAGCAGCAGCAACAATGGGAGAGACGTGCTGCTTTGGCTCCCTAGAAATGTCATGGGAAAGGAGTGAGCCAGGGCAGCGCTGTGGTCCCATTCACTGGAGAGACGCAAAATGGGGCCTTGGAGACAGGTTTAGGGGTTTGGCCCAGGACAAGCTGCTGCCTATTGCTTCCCTGGTTGCAAGTCTCTGTGGGGTCCCTTAGAGTTTAGGAGATGCTTGCCTGCAGGGGAAGAAGAGGGAGAAGGAAAAGAGGTTAGGTGTGGGTATGCTCCCAGGAGGCAGAGGTGCCATAAATTAATCTTGATTGTGACAGTTTATTTAAATTGGGAACCTAATAGCCTATCTTTGTTTTCTTTAGGCAAAACAGTGGGGCTGGACACAAGGTCGGTGGCCCAAAAAGAGTGCTGAATTTTTGCTGCACATGCTGAAAAATGCCGAGAGCAATGCTGAACTTAAGGTACCCAAAGCATTAATATCTATATGTATCCAGCTTGGATGGTGGTTCAGTTAATGTTCAGATTTACACATACAATAAGACACTATTGCAAAGAAACAAATGTAGTTATCAAAGTGGTTGCTTTAGTAATGGTTAATGTGGTTTATTGCCAACACTTTAAAAAATATATATTTTTAAAATATATTAAAAGGGAGAGAAACATAAATGATGAGGAAGAATTATTGATCAGCTGTCTCTTGCATGACCCACATTGGGGATTGAGCCTGCAACCTGGGCATATGCCCTGACCTGGAATGGAACCGTGACCTCTTGGTTCATAGGTTGATCCTCAACCACTGAGCCACTCGGGCCAGGCTATTGCCTATATTTTTTTTCTTTTTTTTTTCTTCTTTTTTTTTTTTATTGTTTGAAGGATTACAAATAGTAGTGCATATGTCTCTTTTTTTCCCCCCCTTGACTCCCCCCCATGTCTTGTATCCAGTGATTATGCTTATATGCATGCATACAAGTCCTTTGATTGATCTTTTACAGCCCCCCCTCTCCACCTCCCTTGCCTTCCTGCTATAGTTTGACAGTCTGTTCAATGGTTTTTTATCTCTATAACTATTTTTTCCCCATTTCTTTTCTTTGAGAAATCTTGCAACTACAGACTAGAAATAAGCGTATAAAACAAAAAACGTTTGAGTCCCAATTTCAGTGTCCAACAGTTCTGAGACCCAGTTTCAAGGTCAAATAGTTCCTTATATGTACATGCCAGCAATATCTGGATGATGGACAGATGGTTATTGCCTACATTTTTAATGGAGAGATACTAAGTTTCATTTAGAAGTTAAAAAACAGTGTGGTCGACAAAATTGGTTTGTCCATTCCCCTTTTGCATTTGGAAATCTGGGCCAGAATTAAAAGTGGGTCTCGGGCTATAATCCCCTTTCATTTATATCTATAATAATAAGCATAATATGCTAATTAGACCAGACATCCATCCTTCTGGACAAAGCTACAGAGGCTGAGGCCCTTGCTCTAATTTCATGCATCAGGCCTCTAGTGTGTGCGTGTGTATGTGTGTGTGTGTGTGTGTGTGTGTATATATATATATATATATATATATATATATATATATATATATTCTCCTCCCCCCCCCCCCCCCCCCCCCAGCCTGGCCTGCTGGGATCAAACAGAAATTGGCACTCCGGCAATACACACACCTCTTCCCTCAGGGGTCCCAGAGTGCGGTTGGGCTCCATAGGCAGTTCCTGCTTTGAGTGCCTGCCCTGTGGTGATCAGTGCTTGTCATAGTTACCGGCTACTCTTTGATGGCTTAGCCTTTTATTTACATACTTTTTTAGAGAGAGGGAAGGGAGTGGGAGAGAGGAACATCAATGTAAGTGGAACATGGATCCCCTGTTGCCTCTTGTGCAACCTTTGGGATTGAGCCCAAAACCCGGGCATGTGCCCTGACCACAAATTAAACTGGCAACTTTTTGGTGCACAGCACAATACCCAACCAAATAAACCACACCAGCCAGGGCTGGTTATGTGATCCTTGTAGCTGCTAAGCCATGCTGCCAAAGTCTTGTTTATCATCAAAGCTTATAAATTAACACTACTCTTCGTGATCTTCAACATGCACTTAGCATAGCAGCATAGCGCTGAGTTTCGGTAGTTAGGTTTAATTTAAGGAACGCCATTTAGAACCAAGTTTAAAGTAACTGCCTGAACTGATACTTGGCTTAAACTCTTAAGGATTGCTTTTCAAAATGAGTTCATTAAGGCAGGAACTTAACTTCCAAAGATAGTGTACAATAAAGGAATAAAGGTTTACCTGATTATGTTCCTTCTTCCTTCCCAGGGTTTAGATGTAGACTCTCTGGTCATCGAGCACATTCAGGTGAACAAAGCGCCCAAGATGCGGCGTAGAACCTACAGGGCTCACGGGCGTATTAACCCCTACATGAGCTCTCCCTGCCACATTGAGATGATCCTCACTGAGAAGGAGCAGATCGTTCCCAAGCCAGAAGAGGAGGTGGCACAGAAGAAGAAGGTGACGTTACTCAGTTTCAGTTGTGTGTACTACATGTGCGGTTGCTGTGATGACTCACTTAGGACACCTTTGGAATAACCGTGAAAGGAAACTGTTCTGAGCAACCAGCAACCTTGTATTTTATTTTTACTTTCATGGATCTCATTTGTTTCTTGATTGATACTGAATAGTAACTTTGTACTATTCAGTACATCAGAACTGTGATTGTCTACTGATAGTCCCACCTACTTGTCCATTGCCACTTCCAAAAATGCCCCTCAGATCTAATAAGCCTATATTCGGTAAATGATGACAAGTCAGTGTTGTTTTTGAGAATTGCCTCCTATCCTTGTCAAGTTTAAGGTGTGCCATATGATGGCTTGATTTAAGTATACTGTGAAATGATTATCACAGTGGGTTCTTATAGATTCAGTAAAAATAGGGGAAGGATATGATAATTCTTACGATTTCTTTTCCTATCCACTTTCCTATGTGGATAGTCATCCGTTCAGTTGGGTAGGCCAGAAAACTTCTCTTCACCTAATAGATTTTTTGTATTGATATTGTCACTTAAATATCCTGTCATTGGAATCCTTAGCAGCTGGTATTACTGTCTTCAGTGAAAATCAATTTAAACTCGTTCTCTGATTAGTCATACCACATCTCTATGCCAAAGGACACTTTCATTTTTTAAAATATATTTTTATTGATTTCAGAAAGGAAGGAAGAGGGAGAAAGAAACATCAATGAAAATCATTGATTCGCTACTTCTTGCACAACCCCCAACTGGGGATTGAGCTTTCAGTCAGAGCATGTGCCCTTTACCAGAATCAAACCTGGGACCCTTCAGTCCGCAGGCCAACAGTCTGTCCACTGAGCCACACCAGCTAGAGCCCTTTTATGTTGATGTTTCCAGTTCTTTTTAAGTGTGGATGTTTCTTCAGGAAGTTTAACAGTCATTTTAATTTTCTTCCCCAGATATCTCAGAAGAAACTGAAGAAACAAAAACTTATGGCCCGGGAGTAAATTCAGCACAAAATAAATTAAAGTAAAAGAATGTTGGGTTGTCTTTATTACTAAATATGTTTCAAGTGATAAAACAAGTTTTCTGATTAGAATTTAAAAATAGATTATTCTGTTCTGTCATTAATTTGGGTCATAAACATGCTATTTTGAACGTGTTGCTGCTTTTTTGCACAAGATGGGATTAAAATGAGTTGTGAAATTTTTTATAGCCATTTTATTGAGATTTAACATTGCAGTTCACAGTGCAATTGATCTTGGTATACTGTTATGAATCTATCGCTAAAATCAATTTTGGGACATTTTAATCGCCCCAGAGGAACCTTGGCAGTGGTTAGCTGTTACTCCCAGCCCTAGGAAACTACTTACCCTGTTTCCCCGAAAATAAGACAGTGTCTTATATTAATTTTTGCTCCCAAAGATGCGCTAGGTAATATTTTCAGGATATGTCTTATTTTTCCATGAAGAAGAATACGGTACACATTTATTGTTAAATGAAAATAAAGGAAACTTAATACCTGTATACGGTACAGTAGTTGTCAACACAAACCAGACAAACTGAATCCTACAGTATCAAGAATTTACTCATTTATTCAATGACAATCGTCATCTTCTGGAACATAATAACAATCCAATTCCTGAATTTCCTGATGAATTTCTTGTGACTCCATTTCTTTCAGAATCAGTGGACCAAATCTCATGTTTAGCCTAGGGGGCCTTATTTTCCAGGAAACACGGTAGTTATAGATAGGGCTGTTGACATCTCAAGAAACATCATAGTATGTGGCCCACTGGCTATGGTTTTTTACAGTATTTTTGAGGTTCATCCATGTATAGTACTGGATGTATTTGTATCAATATATTGAACATTTGGGTCTTTCAAAGTATTACAAGTAGTGCTGTGCACCTTTGCAGGATTTTTGATGGGCATGTTCTCATTTCTCTTGGGTACAAGTTATGAGTAATTGTTGAATCATGGTAACAGCCAGACTTTCCATGTATGCCATTTACAATGCCCCTAGCAGAGGGTTCGATTTTCTCCACGGCTTCAACACTGATAGTTGCTGTGGGAGTGAAGTGGTATAGCCATTTCTCCATATTGACTTCACTCACCCTTCCCTTATAACTACAGGAGAGGGTGACTGTAGGCACAGCTGCATTTGAGAACAGGAACCTTGCCTGCGTTGGTGAGCCATAGGTACAGGCGCCATTTCTCGGATCTGATCGGAGTGCCTGGGGAGCTCAGCTCCTCCGGGGTCGGAGCGCCTGGGGAGCGAGCCCAGGCTCAGGCTCCGGGGCCCCGCCCGGCGGCGCCGGCGCGCCGGGTGTGTCGTCAGGCTGACGCAGGCGCGTGTTTGTTGGCCCCTTTCGCGGTGTCCATTGGCCCGGCTGCGGCAGGTCCCTCCCTCCGGAAGTGCGGACATTTCCGCTTGGGCTCGGTGGTCGCGGGTGAGTAGGGTCGAGTGGGCTGGGGCTTTGGGCCGGGCGTTTGGGGCGAGGGTGGGCCGTGGCCGCGGCGCCGGCGGGCTGCTCCGCGGGCGTGGGCCGGGGGCGCGGACGGAGCTCGGCCGGGCCGCGGCTCCGGCCCGGCCCCGCGGACCCTGCGCTGCCCGACGGCCCCCCTTCCCCTGCGGCGGCCCTGTGGCCGGCTGCCCTCTGCCCCCCGGGGCGCCCTCCCGCCCGGCCCCGCCTTCCTTTCCCTCTATGTCCGTTTATCAGCCCCCTTGGCCTGAATTGTCGGCTTCTTGGCGCTTCTGTTATCGTCACCACCACTCGCCCTCCTTCTCTCCCATCCTCACTCCTTGTCTTCCCTCTTTGTCTCCCACAAGAGGACGTTCCTTACGGATCCCGGTAACCTACGGGCGTGGCCTTCCCCGTCCACCTGCCCAGTTCTGACAGCCTCAGCCTTTCCTCTCCAGCCTATTATGCTGGATTCAGTCGAATATAAACATTTCTCTCCTACAACAGCTTTAACCCATTTTGCTTCCTTTGTGGTAGTATCCGAGAATTGGTGTGTGGAGGTTAAGTAAAATTATAATTGTATCAGTTTATCGTAGCGACCTTTCTAAGCCACACTGTCCACGTGGATGAAGTATAACAACTCATCGAAGAATCGTGACGGTTAAGAGCTGAAATTCAGTAGCTTCATTCTGAAGAGAGCTAAAAAGTTTTATAAGAGCCCTAAGGATGACAAAACTGATTAGCAGTATTGGTTCTCCAGAGTTTATTTAAAACACAGTGCGCAAGTACTTACTTAAAACACAATGACAAGTAGGTAAGAAATGAACCTTTGTGATGGAGGGACTGCCAGTCACCAGCCTGCCAGGCCTAGTGCTCAGAGCGTCGCCCGGTGTTGGAAGGATTTCGCTGGTTTTGAAGGTTTGGTAGGGGGATAGTAATTAACATAATCATTGTGTTCTGGGAAGGGATAGAGACAAGAATCTTGAGCTAGGAAACCGGACCTGGGCATTCTGGTCTTAGCCAGCTCTAGTTACTTGTTACCTTTGTGTGAACTTTGGACAGGTCACCATTTTTGGCTTTTTTGTTTGTTTTTTCCAGTAACTATTTCATGGCACTTACTATATGCAGACACACTTCTGAACTTTGTATGCATATTAATTTAATCCCCAGTGAGGTAGATATTATTGTCTACATTTTACACTCGAGGGAATTCAGGCACAGACTGGGGAAGAAGTTTGCCCACGAACACCATATAGAAAGCGGGGGAAACATCTCAAATCCAGGCAGCTGCCAGCCAGTCAGCTCGGTGATGCTGTGGTGCCTGTGAGAGTGTTCAGTACCTTACCCAGACCACCTTTTCAGTATCCCAGATCACATTCTGCATTTATGGACAAAAATAATGACTCCGTGAAAAAGACTCACCACTCGTTTGGCTTTAAAACATTTTGGTAAATTATTAAGTTGTTACTTTAATTTGACTAGGGGACCTTTAAAAAAAAATGGTTATGAATCCTTTGTAAAATAGCTCTTCCTTCATTGATGTGCATCCGGATTTTTGTTTGTAGCTCTTGTAATTCATTTCAAAGTCATGGGGCTTGAATTGTCTGTGCCATTGTTCACTTGTATTGTGAATAATTTTAAATTGCCTTAGTGTAGTCATGATGAAATTTTAACATCCTGAATTACTAGCCTTATGCAGTGTTCTGATGCTTCTCAGTTGTTGGTTTTTAAAAAATATATGTTTTTATTGATTTTAAGAGGGGAGAGAGGAACAGCAATTAGAGAACCATCCATCGACTGCCTTCTGCGCGCTCCCTACTGGGGATAGAGCCCACAACCCAGGCACGCGGCCTGACTGGGAATCAAACCGGCAACTTCTTGGTGCTGTTCAACCAACTGAGCAACACCAGCCAGGGCAAAGCATCTTAATTTTTAAGGCCTACTGCAGGGGTCCTCAAACTTTTCAAAGTGGGGATCACGGTCCCTCAGAGAGCTGAAAGGCGGACTATATGAACTTCTAATTCCTACTGTAACACCTTGGCTGCGCTCACTGCCCAAAAAACCTGGCGGGCAGGATCAGACTCCCCTGGGGGCTGCATGTGGCCTGCGGGCCATAGTTTGAAGACCCCTGCTCTAAGGCACATGTGTCAAACACAAGGCCCGCGGGCCAAATCCAGCCCGCCAGGCCTTGCAATGTGGCCCGCACCGCGCTGTCATCACTGCACTCCGCTGTCAGTTTATGACATTGTCAGTTTATGACTGTTCAGTAAACCATTCGGCCCTCGATTTAGGCTGGATTTTAGATTTTGGCCCCTTCTCTGATTGAGTTCGACACCCCTACTCTAAGGGATTAAAAATTCTTGTAAATGTAAGAAGTGTTTGGTTTATTAGTATTTTGTGGAAGTGTAGTATTTGTTCTTTTTGAATAAATTGCTGATTTCGAGACATTCTAAGGTGATTTCTAATTATCAAGGAAATTAGATGTGTTAATTTTTTTAAACAATTTCCTTATAATAAACAATTTACTTATAATAATAATAAATAAACAAATAAATAGTTTTATTACACGGTACACCTTAATTGCCATTAAAAAGAAAAAGCAGCTAAACCAGTTTGGCTTGATGGATGGAGCATCGGCCTATGGACTGAAGGGTCCCAGGTTCAATTCCTGTCAAGAGCACATGCCAGGGTTGTGGGCACATCCCCAGTGGGGGGTCTGCAGGAGGCAGTTGATTGATATTTCTCATCGATGTTTCTCATTATCTCCCTTTCTGTAAAAAATCAATAAAATATATTTAAAAAAAGAAAAAAAGAAAAAGCAGTTATATCAGGGGAGAATTATTGCCTGGAAAAGGCCAACCAGTTTGCAGCTTAGGGGTCTTCCAAAGTGATATCTTAGAGAGTTTCTTATTATACTGTTTGCCCTTAGCATTGTAGGTTTGGCTGATTAAGTCATAATTACCAAGTTCCTTAATGTTTTGTGCTTTCCTTTGCAGTATGTGTAAATTAAGATGCAAAGGTAGCCGAAACCGGTTTGGTTCAGTGGTAGAGCGTCAGTCTGAGGACTGAAAGGTCCCGGATTCGATTCTAGTCAGGGGCATGTACGTTGGTTGCGGGCACGTCCCCGGTAGGGGGTGTGCAGGAGGCTGCTGGTCGATGTTTCTCTCATCGGCGTTTCTAGCTCTCTATCTCTCTTCCTTCCTCTCTGTAAAAAATCAATAAAATATATTAAAAAAAATAAAAAAAAGATGCAAAGGTACCCAACCTCACTGGGTTTTGAATAAATGAGTTATACAGTTGTCCTTCAGTATCCTCAAGGTATTGGTTTCAGGACACCCTTCCAACCCCCCCGACCCCCCCATACCAAAATTCCTGGGTGCACAAACCCCCCATAAAAAAGGTGTAGGGTTTAAGAACAGGCTTCAGTAGGTCTACACACACTTCATTTGCATTGATTTCGCGAGAGGTGTTCTGTGAATAAATTCAGGTTTTGCTTTTTGGAATTTTCTGACATTTTCTTTTCAGAGTTTTCGATTTGAAGTTGATTGACTCCATGATGCAAAACCTGGGGATACAGAGGGCAAACTGTATATGCAAAGCATTAAACTGCGTAGCACCTAGCAAATGTTGGCGTCTTTATTGTTAAATTTATGGTTGGGGAGCAGTGATTGGAGAGATTTGGAAGCGGGAACGTCACTGTTATTTTCATGCCTACCATCTGCTATTCCGTTACCCTGCAAATAGCAGTATCTTTAATAGGTCCTTGCATTTAGCTAATAGTAGGATCTAAGTTGTTCCTTCAGTGTAGAAATAATCCTTTCGAACATCCCAATCTAGCTAAACTCCGTTAGTCATTAATCTATGAGGAACTGATTCGTTTTTTCTGTGCGTCTGTCAGTTCAGGAGCTCCCACCTGGGAAGATGGTGTGCATTCCTTGTATCGTCATTCCAGTGCTGCTCTGGATCTACAAAAAGTTCCTGGAGCCATATATATACCCCCTGATTTCCCCCTTTGTCAGTCGCATATGGCCTCGAAAAGCTGTGCAAGAATCCAATGATGCAAGCAAAGGCATAATAGACTATAAGGTGAGAACATGGAAATACCTCGAATAGGAAGGCTGGGTGAGGGGTGGTACCGTCTGGGTAAACTTATTTGGCTTTTGAAAGGCAAGTTCTTGGAACCAGAAGCTTCATCAATGTATCTTAATTTCCTTCTTTTTTAAATGGGGGGGTGGGGAGGCAGGAGGAGGGTTGGCTTTTCCTCGGAGCCTTTCCCACCCCCTCTTTCCTCCCGGGCGAGTTACCTGTGTCTTTCTCTCTTCCAAGCTCCAAGGGCTCGTTTCCGGAGCCTGTGCCGCCCGGCTGGCTCATTTCTGCTACCTTTATAACTTTAAATAAACTTTCTCTTACAGTTTAGAAGAAGAAAAAAAGGAATTTGGGTGTTTTTTTTAAGAAATTAACAGTTGGTTTAAACTAAAGTTTTAAACTAGGCCTCTGATTAATGCAATTGCTCCTTGCCAATGGCCAAGATAATAGCCAGTATTTCTTGGCTGGTGAGAGTAATGGGAAACAGCTCATCGGTGCGAAGAGATAACATGAAAAAAAGCCAATGTCACTGGTTGATAATTTTGGTGGGAGAGCTGAAACCGGTTTGGCTCAGCGGTAGAGCGTCGGTCTGCGGACTGAAAGGTCCCAGGTTCGATTCTGATCAAGGGCATGTACCTTGGTTGCAGGCGCATCCCCGGTAGGGGGTGTGCAAGAGGCAGCTGGTCGATGTTTCTCTCTCATCGATGTTTCTGGCTCTCTCTCTCTCTCCCTTCCTCTTTGTAAAAAATCAGTAAAATATATTTAAAAAAATTTTGGTGAGAGATTTAATTTAGGAGGATCATAGAAGTTATTTATTTATTTTAAATGTATTTTTATTGATTTCTGAGAGGAAGGCAGAGGGGGAGAGAGAAACATCCACGAGGAGAGAGAATCATGGACGGGCTGCCTCCTGCACGCCCCCTATTGTTGTGGATGGAGCCCACACCCCGGACATGTGCCCTTGACCAGGAATCGAACCCGTGACCTCTTGGTTCCTACATCAGTGCTCAACCATTGAGCCACACTGGCTGGACTTTTTAAAAATATATATATTTTATTGATTTTTACAGAGAGAAAGAGAGAGGGATAGAGAATTAGAAACAATGATGAGAGAGAATCATCGATCAGCTGCCTCTTGCACACCCCCTACTGGGGATGTGCCCTCAACCAAGGTACATGCCCTTGACCGGAATCGAACCGGGACCTTTCAGTCCGCAGGCCGGTGCTCTATCCACTGAGCCAAACCAGTTAGGGCCGTTTTTTTTTCTTTTTATAAAATGAAGTTATTTTTTTAAAATGACTATTTAGAGACAACATGTTGTTTTTAGCAATGGTGCTTGTTACGTTCAACTTTGATTGTGTTCAACTGCACTAAAGCCATCCTGAATAATTCTAGAAGCAGAGTTTTTTTCATCCTGAAGTTTGTTGACTGTTTCAAAGAGAGTTTTTCTTATGATGAGTGTCTTATAATAATCTCTAAAATGGTTTTTCATTTTAGGGGGCAGACATAAATGGATTTCCAACACAAGGATCGACAGAAATCTCTGATAAAAAGAAAGACTGAAGGCACTGACCCAGGGACCTCCTTGTTTTCAAAATGGACCTGATAATGTGAAGCACCTTCTTTGTAATTGTCTCTGACCTTTTTCTCTTAGACCACAACTCGGGGTGGATGGTGTAGGTGTTTGCCTGATACTGATCAGGAAATACATGGTATTTATATTTAGAATGTATTTAGTTATAATTAATGATCTCGTTCCCACGTTCCTTTTTCATTTACCTAGCTTTAATAGTATGAATAAATAGGAGGATTGTGCCAGTAGGCTTTGTTACTAAATCAGTACCTAAACATCCTTGGGCTTCTAGCTTCTGTTCAGGCTCTTTGAATTTGAGTGGAGTGTATTTTCACTATGAAACAGTACAGTGAGACTGTGCAGGGAAGTGAAAGGGAGTGTTTGGAGGTGATAATGACTTGAAACATAAATTTGTAATTACTGCCCAACACAGTGGAGTCCCTTATCTGCGATAGTAGAAAGTATTGCTCTGAAGAAAATGGTAAAGACAAGAAATTGAGGAAATCTCTTTGGGGGAAAATGAAACAATTTTTACATAAATGTTTAATGTATATTATAAAATTCTAATTTTTGTTGCATTCCTTCTCTTCCTACAGAATATATTAAACATTCAGTTTAGCTTGTGGTTGGGGGTTGGCTTTTTCTTTTTTTTTCCCTTCTTTTTTAAAAAGTTTAAATAGTTCTTAAAAGGGACATTTTTCACCATATCAGAAAGCAGAATTATAATAGCGTGCTGGCACCTGGACAGTTCTGAGACAACAATATGTTATTTATTTTTTAATGTAGATTGTATCGGTTATTTATTGTTGCATAACAAGACACTCCAAAACGTAGTGGTCTTCAACAACAGTGACATGACTGGACAGTTCTTTGCTGGTCTGGGCCTCTATATGGTCTTTCACCCCTGGGCTGCTTCACTTTAGGGACAGGTGATGAACCATACTTACTTTATATCCTATTTCCTTATTCCCTCTGAGGCAGGGAATGATTGGAAGAGTCTTCTGCCTTTAAGTCCCCAATGAAGTCCTGGGTCCTAACCAAGGCTCCGGTGAACTCTACGTGTGAGCAAGTCAGTGACTCACCCTGGTCTCCATTTGATAGAAATCAGTAGGTGTCAAGTGTTCTGCCCCAACCCACCTGAGGGATAAGATACATTCCCTTAGCAACTAAATTCAGTTGATTCATTTGTTTAAAGTACAAACACGATATTATACAAATAGCAGGTGTTCATAGTAAAACAGTGCCCTGGGAATTTAAATGAAAAGCTCATGTTCTTTCACTCCTCATTCTCTCTCCACAAATGTAACCACCGTTAGTTCTTTTGTGTAGCCGCCTAGCAACTTCCTTAACGTTCCTTTGTTTTTATTAAATATATCTTTTTTTAAATTATAACATTGCAAAGTGTATACTGTCTCTACTCCCTTAGTGCCCAAAGGCTTTACTCATTTAGCTGTTGCTTTTTTGTCTTATGTTTTATCTCTATATTTCTAAATATATATATACAGTTCCAAAGCTGACAGTTTTGGAACTGTCAGCTTTCCCCATTACCGACTTCCTTCCAAGGCTGACTTATAACTACCTCTGCTCTCCCACACATCGTCCATGTAGGTTTTTGTAAATATTGGTTAAGTCATTGATCGGTATTTATATCATGATGAGTATGCCGCATGCCTTCCACTTGCCTCTCCAAATCCCTGCTCCTTTCACCCTATTTTGCTGCCCGAGAAAGCTGCCTGGACTCCCAGCAACAGACTTTCCATGGCCTTTGCGTTCTGTTGGGTCTGGCCAGCTGGAATCTGCAGCAGGGGCGGGAAGGAGGGAGAGAAGGGAGGAGTGGGGTTAGAGTATTTATTCCCTCGGTTCAGCCTTCTGGGTCTCCAGACCAGGTGTGTCCCTCAGCCAAAATGCGCTTCAAGGAGGTGGCCCGCTCCCACATGTCTCCCTTCAGCCTCTACTAGCCTCTCGCCCTCCTTGCCCTGTTGGGCCCAGCACTTACTGCTGACCCCGGATCACTGGTTTCCTTCAAGCCCCCACCCTTCTTGCCTGTGATTAATATTATAGTTTTATGTGTGACATGTGTTTGCAAGTCACCCTAACTACTTTTAGAAAGAAGGGTTTAAAAAAACCATCAAATGAATACTTAGCCCCTGCGCTTTCCCTTTTACTGCATCATCTCTGAACTGAACTTTCGGAATACAAGCAAGCTCTTAGTGGCCTGTCCTACATACCGAGTTTACAATCATCGAATATCTTCTAGGATCCTTTTCATATGAACTGTGCACTACTTTTGTTTGTTTGCTTTTTAGTTTCCAGTCTACAGCATTTCAAATTAAGTGTTCTTATTTTTTGAAGGTATTTTTTATACAAAATTCATAAGATATAAGAGTGTACACAGATAAAGATTCCTTCCTCCCACCCTGGTGCCCAAGCACCTAGTTCGCCTCCTAGGAGGCAATCAAGATTACCAGTTTCTTCATTTTTCTCATTTTTTATTTTAAGTTTCTCTTTCTTCCTTTAGTTGCCTTTATGTACAGGCATCATTTTAAAAATGCATGCACACTGGGTATTTTCCAAGGAGTAGGAGCTGGAAATAAAAGTTCAGGGCAGTCAGGAGAACTGAAATTGTCCCAGAGAAGTTCTGAGGAGCACACTCCCTTAAATGTCCTTGATGACCTCTCAAGTTTTTCCTTTGTGAACACGGGGAAAGTCTGGCCAGGCCGCACAGCGGCTAGTTCTATGTAATTGCATTCTGCTTCTTCACCATTGCTTGTGTGAGGATGATGAGTGAAGACTTGATGGCTTCTTCCAGAATCATAGAGTTGTAAACTTGCAAGGAGCTCTGGGTACCCTTTGAACCAGAGCCAATTGCTCAAGCATCACTCTGTCCACAAGTCCCTGAGAGGCCTTATGGAATAGCCGAGGTCCTTTCTCATCAATACCTTCCAACAACAGTGCTACTTATTCCAAAGGGACAAGACATGGCACCCAAATCTGCATCTTCTCCAAACGGTAGAGCCGGATCGGACACAGCCTGGGTCACACACTCCACCGTCATTGTCTACTTGTAGGTGAATTCATGGTTTTGTGTTTTTGTGTCTCCACTCTGGGCTTTATCAGTTAAAGCCTTAGCATCAACAGTTAGCCCATTCATGGCACAACCTATGTGAGCATCAAGCTCTACAACTTTCTCAATGTCGCTTGGCTCCATGAATGGAGAGGCAATTCACAGCTAGGAAAACCCCCTTGTGTGTCTGGATCCCAATGGCTGCAGAGCAAGCTTGATAGCCTCAGTGGCATATTCCCCATGAAATATTTTCCTTCAGGAGAAAAAGTATTCCCACCCCTGTGGTACTCAGACCCGGTGAGGAACATGGTGAGCGTAGGAGAACGTGTCAGCGACCACATGGGGATTTTGAGGGCTAGGACCAGTGCTCCCGTACCTAGGTCCCCCACATGGCCACAGAACTAAGGCCCTCGCAGGTGGCCCTTTACATTTCCAGAGATATTTTCTGCATGCACAAGCAAATACAAGTGTATGTATTTTATTAAGACAAAATTAACATACAATATGTGCTATCTGGTTTTCTTTTTTCAATTAAAAGTATATCTTTAAAAGAAAAAGTATATCTTGAAGATCAGTAGATATTAGGTTGTTTACTGTCTTTTTATGTTTCAAAAACACTATATTTACTCCTAAGAACACACCCTTAAAATATGAGGCAAATATTTCCGGGAAGAAATAGATAGTTCCACAATAGTCAGAGACTTTATTCAATTATGAATAAAACCAGACAGAAGAAATATAAGGAAATAGCTTGAATAACACAATAAACCAATTAAATCTGACAGACATACAGAACATAACAACAACAGTTAGCCCATTGCAGATTGAAAGGTCCCGGGTTCGATTCCAGTCAAGGACATGTACCCTGGTTGCAGGCACATCCCCAATAGGGGGTGTGCAGGAGGCAGCTGATGGATGTCTCTCTCTCATCGATGTTTCTAACCTCCCTCTCTGTAAAAAATCAATAAAATACATTAAAAAAAAAAAGCAGTCCTGAAGAGATATATAATTGGTTAAGGAACTGAATCAGTAATAAGAAGTCTCAACAAAGAGAAGCCTGGACCTTATGGCTTCCCTAGTGAATTCTACCAAACATTTAATGGAGAACACCAATCATTCCCAAACTTTTCCAAAATATCGAAGAGAACATTTCCTAATATATAAAAAAAGAAACCTACAGACCTGTATCATGCCTATCAATGCAAAAATCCTCAACAAAATACTAGCAAACAAAATTCACATCATAGTTAAAGGATTATGGCCTGCCTGTGTGGCTCAGTGGTTGAGCATTGACCTATGAAACAGGAGGTCACGAGTTCAATTCCCAATCAGGGCACAAGGCCAGATTTCAGGCTGGATCCCCAGTAGGGTGCATGCAGGAAGCAGCTGATCAATGATTCTCATCATTGATGCTTCTATCTCTCCCTCTCCCTC
Source organism: Pipistrellus hanaki (assembly GCF_964339955.1). Taxonomy (NCBI): domain Eukaryota; kingdom Metazoa; phylum Chordata; class Mammalia; order Chiroptera; family Vespertilionidae; genus Pipistrellus; species Pipistrellus hanaki. The sequence continues at coordinate 72,521,065 of NC_140508.1, forward strand.
TCAGAAATCAACAAAAAGACATTAGAGAAAAATAAAATATATTCCATGACCTAGTGGGTTTATTCATAAAACTGCAAGGATGTTTAGAATGGAGGGAGAAAACCCACATGGTTATCTCAATACAGAAAAAGCATTTGATAAAATTCAATAACCTTTCATGACAAAAACACTTAAACTAACAATAAAAGAAAACTACCTCAACATAATGAAAGTATATGTGAAAAACACACAGCAAGTCTCACACTCAGGATCAGGAGTAAGGCAAGGATGACAGCCTTTGCCACTTGAACTCAATATACTACTGGAATTTCTATCCAATTAAGCAAGAAAAGGAAATAAAAGTTATTCAAATTGGAAAAGAAGTAAAATTATCTCTGTTCACAGATGATTTGTAAATAGAAAAACCTAAATATTCCACAAAAGACTGCTAGCACTAAAAAATTGAATTTAGCAAAGTAACAGGTCAGCACAAAGTCAGCACAAAAATCAGTTGCATTATTATACACCAACAAATATCTGAACAGGAAATTAAAACAATTACATTTATTATAATATCAAAGAGAAAAAAGTTAGGAATTGACTAAGAAAGTGAAAGACTTGAGACAATAAAAACCAAAAAGGTTGCGGGTTTGATTTCTGGTCAAGGTTGAGGATGCTATCCCCAGTCAGGGCATGTGTGGGAGGCAACTGATTGTTTACTCTTTCACATCAATGTTTCTCTCCTCTCTCTCTCCCTTCTTCTCACTTTAAAATAAAGCATTTAAAAAAAGACAATGAAAACTACAAAATATTATTGAAATAAACAAAGAAATGAATGATGTTATTTATTAAGGGAAAGACATATTCATGAACTGAAAGACAATAACAGAATATTGTTAAGATATCAGTATTAGCCAAATTCAGTACAATCTATATTAAAATCCTAATGATGTATTTTGCAGAAATAGAAAAAACCACAACAATCTTGAAAAAGAAGAGCAAAGTTGGAGGATACACACTTCCTGATTTCAAAACTTACTACAAAGCTAAAGTAACCAAAACAGTGTGGTACTGTCACAAAAACAAATTTATAAGTCAATGAAACAGAATAGAGAGAAGAGGGATTAGCAATAAACCTTTCACATATGGCTAATTTTTGACAAGAGTTCCAAGACCATTCAATTGGGAGAAGGCAGTCTTTTCAACAAATGGTACTGAGAAAACTGGGTATCTACATGCAAAAGAATAAAGTTGGAGCCTTAGCTAATACTCTATACAAATATTAACACAAAATGGATCAAAGACCTAAACATAAGAACACAACATAAAACTCTTAGAAGAAAATATAGGGGAAAAGCTTCACAACATTGAATTTGGCAATGATTTCTTGGATGTGATGCCAAAGGCACAGGCAATAAACAAAAAAACAGACAAATTGCAGTTTTATGAAAATAAGACTTTTTGACAATATTGCAGTTTTATACCTGTTAACTGCCTCCATCAAAAATTATTTTCTGAAAATTAGCCCTCAATAAAAAGATTTGAATAAGAACAAAGTTAAAAAATTTAACAATAGATAAAATGGTAAAAATGCTATTCAATTTTTCAGAGCCCTCCAAGGGAATTGCTTAACTTAGGAATGATTATCTGTTGAAATGAAGAGGAGTGTTGATCAAGTTAAGCCAGCAGAATAAGTGGTGTAGGCAGGGTAAGGGACTCGTCACTAGAGAGGCCCAGCCGCTTCTGAATTTTGCCACGTGGCTATGCCGTTACCCTGGAGGCGCTGAGGGTGGTGGCGGTGGTGGAGAAACTACTAACGCCCGAAGGACTACATCTCCCAGAAGTCCGCGCGCCACGTGCCACGTGATCACCGGCTGCTGCGCGCCCAGCCGTTCGGTTCCCAGCGGCGTTCTCGGCCGCTTCCCTCTTCTCTCCCAGCCTCCGGGCCTCCGCACTGACGCGGCCCGGGCGGGAGCCGAGCCGGAGCCGGAGCCGGAGCCGCAGAGACGCGGAAACATGGAGGCCTGACCCTCTGCCACTCGCTGGACCGTGAGCTGTAAGCCGATCTCCCCGCCGGCTGAGAAGGTGGGCTGGGAGGTCCGCCGGCCCCCTGCTCCTGGGCTGAGCGGATTAGGGGACACCCCTTTCCCCCCACTCCTCCTCCGGGCAGCGGCAGGAGCTGGGGGGCAGCGCCGCCCCGGAGGCGGAGAAGAGTCCCTTCCGGCCAGTGGGGACGGGCCCCCTGGAGAGGCTGTGCCCCATGCCCCTCCCTCCGCTCCGGGGTACCGTGGCGCTTAGGGCTGAGCGGCGAGGGGCGTGTAATCCCGGGAGTGCGAGGGGTCTGGGTCCGAGGCTGGTGTTGGGAGTGGGGGTGGGGGAGATGGGGGGGGGGGGGTAGGGGGAAAGGAGGATACCAAAGAGCAGTCGGCCATACGGGAGACAAATGGGTGTGTGATGGGCAGGGCGGGCAGTAGTGTTTACTTTTTCTTTTTTGACAAGTACATTTTTATGGAGACGTAATGCACATGCCATAACATTCACTTTTAAAAGTACAGTTAAAGTATAACTCAGTGGGTTTTTTGTTTTGTTTTGTTTGTTTTTATAGCATATTCAGAGGGGTGTGCAACGAATCCTAAACTTCTTTATCACCCCAAAAGGAAACCCAATAGCAGTCACTCCTTCCCTCCCCCGTCCTTTGATTGTGTTTTAACTGAGGGTGAGAGTGGGAAGTCAGCTCACGTGTTTGTGAACCCGGGGCAGTAGTGGGGGTTGAGGGTAGTGGGGTGACAAAGCTGATAGGATGACAGTGCTGGAAAGAGGTAGGAAAGTGATAGGATGGATGTCATAGGGCCAGCAAAGAGGCACACGGGATAGACTGACTATGGGGCAGTTGGAGTGGGATTCTTGAAGGGAAAGAAAGGAGATTGGAGGGAAAGGTGTGTGGGGAGAAGGCATGTGCTGAAAGATGTGAAAACATGGGTGTAGGGGTGCAGGGGGTGGAACGGCGGGTAACCTTACAGAGGAACAAGGCACTTGGGCTGATGAGTTGAGGGCTCAAGAGAAGAACAGAGCTAGAGAATTTATAGGAATTGGGTGATGGTTGCTGCCGAGCTTGAAGTTTATAACTGTATAGATTTCTGGAGTGATTATTCTGCTCTGTAGTTTTTATCTTACATAATCCTCTCTGCAAACTCAGAGAGACTGGGCAACTATAAATGTTTCCATTCTGCAGATGCAGTCTTTTAGAGGTTAGGTGACTTGCTGAATCTCTTAAGGTTGGTCAACAAGGAAGAATGAGGTGGGGATTAAAGAATAATTGATGAAACTCTCTTTTGCAGGTGGATTAAATGGCAGAGAATTGAGGTGGGGCAATGTTACAGGAAGGCGATTCAGCTGTTAGATATGTTAAGAAGTCTATATTATTTGAATATAGACTTGTAACCTTTGTAACCTTTGAATATAGAGAAGTTCAAGCAGTGGAATAATATACCCCCATGTACCTATTCCTCAACTCCAGCAGTTAGTAACTCAGGCTAACTTAGTTTTATCTATAATAGTTGGGAGTAGAGATATCCATTCATATCTCTACTCCCAACTATTTTAAAGAAGATCATGAGTATACCATTTTGTTTGTAAATATTTGAGTATATATGTATATCTGTAGAATAGTGAGTCACTCTTTTTTAAAAAAAAAATGCATTTGTTGCCAAAACCGGTTTGGCTCAGTGGTAGAGCGTCGGTCTGTGGACTGAAAGGTCCCAGGTTCGATTCCGGTCAAGGGCATGTACATTGGTTGCGGGCACATCCCCGGTAGGGGGTGTGCAAGAGGCAGCTGGTTGATGTTTCTCTCTCATCTACGTTTCTAGCTCTCTATCTCTCTCTCCTCCTGTAAAAAAAAAATCAATAAAATATATTTTTTAAAAAATGCATTTGTATTTATTTCATTGAGGAAGAGAGAGGGAAAGATAGAAACATCAATGATGAAAGAGAATCATTGATTGGCTGTCTTCTGCACATTCCCAGCTGGGACTCATGTGCCCTGACCAGGAATTGAACCATGATCTCCTGGTTCATAGGTTGACACTCAACCACTGAGCAACACTGGCCAGGCCACTCTCTTTTTTAATAGACCCACAATACCATTATCACACCTAAACATTAATAGTAAGCTCTTAATATCAATATCTAGGACTTATTTTTTAAATGTGGTATTTGTTTTCTTCAAGGGAATAAGCAGTGCAAACATTTCAATGTTAGACGCTGAAAAATAGAATTTATTGTTTTCCTTTTTGTTTTTAATCCTCACCTGAGGATATTTTTCCATTGGTTTTTAGAGAGTGGAAAAGAGAGGGAAAGACAGAGAGAAATACTGATGTAAGAAAAACACATTGATTGGTTGCCTCCTGCACATATCCCAACCAGGGTCTGGGCAGGGGAGGAGCCTGAAACCAAGGTACATGCCCTTGATCGGAACCCAGGACCCTTTGGTCCACAGGCCAGCACTCTGTCCACTTCTGCCCAAACCAGCTAGGGCAGAAATGCAGACACCAGGCTGGTTGGGAGGAAGGGCAGTATAGGCAAAGTAGGTGAAGGTGTTCAAAAGGTAGAAACTTCCAGTTATAAGATAGTAACTAGGTCCCCTGAATGTGATGTATAGCATGGTGACTATTGTCAGTAACACTATATTGTATCCAAGGCACGTGCCCATGGCTGGAATTGGACCCAGGACCCTTCAGTCCATGGGCTAATGCTCTATACACTGAGCCAAACCAGCCTGGGCTGTTGTTGTGCTTTTTTAAAATATATTTTTATTGATTTCAGAGAGGAAGGGAGAAGGGAGAGAGAGCTAGAAACATCCATAATGATAGAGAATCATTGATTGGCTGCCTCCTGCACACCCCTCACTGGGGAATGGGGCCTGTAATCCGGGCATGTGCCTGACCGGCAATTGAACCGTGATCTCCTGATTCATAGGTTGATGCTCAACCACCGGGCCACCATGGCTGGGCTCTTTCCAGTTTCTTATTCTGTCATCCCTAGGGTGTGGCCCTTGGTTCTGGGTCCAGGATGGCTGCTGGTGGTCTTGCTAGTATCCAAGCAGCAGGATGGAGGAAGGGACAGAGAAGTGGCTGCACACTCTTAAAGGAAGTTCTGTGTAATTCAGTGATAACCAATACTTAGTCATATGATCTTTCTGGCTGCAAGAGAGCTTGGGAAATGTATCTTAGCTGGACGGGAATGTGCTCAGCCAAAAATAGGAGTTGTTACTATAAGGGAGGAAGGTCTGGAGATTGAGGTAGGCAATTGGTGTTTCTACCATACTTGTAGTTAGTTTCTCTGTGAACTCCAGAATAACCTACACACTTCCCAGATTTCTAGGTTTGAATCCTAGTTGTGTTATTTATGTGCTTTGGTGTGTTACTCAATCTTTTTAAGCTTTAGCATTCTCAACTGTAAAATAGAGCTAATATTTACTTTAGAGGCTTATTAGCGTTAAATGAAAATATTTCTTATGTATCTGGCAACATATACACTCTAAGAACTAGTTTTTCCTTCTCCTCCCTCAGGTTTCTGGACTTGGATGTCTGAATGGGTAGAGTGGAAAAGAGAAATTGGAGATGGATAGGGGAGGATACAAAGTTCAGTATGGGCCCATGGTCACCCAGAGGATGATGTAGAGCAGGCAGGCAGATAAATGGTATGTCACCCGCAGGACAGTTCTGGACTGGTCAGGGATATTTTGAAATCATCAGTGTATCCGGGGAGAGTTCACTGAGCTCGAAGACTCAGCGATGGATACAGTTTTAGGGTTACAGTGGGCAGGTAGAAGACATGTCTTTGATTATGTCTCCCCATAACGAACACATGAGGCAGCAGCTTGCTTTCTGGCCTTGTTTGCTTCACTTTGATTCCTTCCCACTCCAGCCATGTTGAACTTTTTTCTTTTTTTCTTTTTTTTAATATATTTTATTGATTTTTTACAGAGAGGAAGGGAGAGGGATAGAGTTAGAAACATTGATGAGAGAAAAACATCGACCAGCTGCCTCCTGCACACCCCCTACTGGGGATATGCCCGCAATCAAGGTACATGCCCTTGACTGGAATTGAACCTGGGACCCTTCAGTCCGCAGACCGACGCTCTATCCACTGAGCCAAACCGGTTTCGGCAGCTGTTTCTGTCTTAACCCTAGGCCAAAGGTCGGCAAACCTCGGCTCAAGAGCCACATACAGCTCTTTGGCCCCTTGAGTGTGGCTCGGCTTTAGAACCACTTCTTCAAAATAGACTTGCCCAGGCTAAAAACCGACTTCTGCGCATGGGCCACGAAGTTTCAATTGCGCGTGGTATTTTGTGGAAGAGCCACACTCAAGGGGCCAAAGAGCCGCATGTGGCTCGTGAGCCACGGTTTGCCCATCACTGCCCTAGGCCTTGACACATGCTATTCTCTTCACTTTGAAAATTTTCTGAACTTTCTAATCAAGACGATCCTTCTTACCTTTCAGGTCTCAGCTTTTATGGCATGACTCCTGGGAAGCTCTCACTAAGTCTTGAATGGTTGCCATATTATCATTTCATGTCCGCTTATCTGTTTCTCTTCCTCAACTATAAATAAATTCCACTCCCAGTTTTAACGTTGGCACTTAGCATTGTGCTGGCCACATAGAGGGCACTCAGGAAATATCAACAGACTCCTGGTACTCATATTACTATAATATGATGTCTCTTCAGGAGTGCTAGTTTGTTTTGCAACCCTGCACTGTTCTCTTAGTGTTTGCACATTGAGTTGTTTATATGAATCAGTGATTGTGAAATAGTAAAGCACATTCTCCCTAATTTATTTAAAAGTTAACTTTTCTACTTAAAGTAATACTTGCATATTGAGGTAATACTAGAAGGTATATTATTAAAAAAAAGCAGCATTCTTTTTTTTGTCTGCTTTTAACTGTATTTATAGTTGTCTAAATGTCTATTTTGTGATCTATCAATTTTAGATAATACCCATTGATTCCTTGTTATGATAAATGCGAGCTTGACCTCCTCCTTTCCCCACTTCTGGGCTTTCCAGTACAGATATCTATATATATAAAAGCCTAAGTGACCATTAGGACCTGTCGATCAAATGATCAGGCGACCAGTCGCTGTGATGTGCACTGACCATGACGGGGCAGGCGTTCAATGCAGGAGCTGACCCCTGGTGGTCAGTGCGCTCCCACAGCCAATCTCCTTCAGTCTCTCCCCCTGACTGGCTGGCCCTGATTGGCCCCAATTGGTACTGGGCGAGACAGGCCCGATCAGCCCCAAAGGTACCCCACCCATGCATGAATTCGTGCACTGGGCCTCTAGTATAGATATATAGAAATTCTTGACTAAGTTAGTGTTTACATTATTTTGACTACATCAATATTGCTTACTGCTGAGTTGGGTAATTTACCTTGTTTCCCTGCCCACCTGTCCCCACCATTTGCTTATTTTTCCACGAACAAATTACTAACTTTTACCCATCGCTTTGAAAGACCCGTGGGGATTGGGCCGGAGGAAACTAGTGCAGGGTGTTACTCTGGTTACTGCTGCTGCTGTGCGGGATGAGTTGTTTTTGTCTGTGTCCCAGAGGCTTCAGGCCTTTGTTTCTTTGTTATTGGCATGCTGGTAAGGTAAGGGAAATCTCAGGCCCTTCACAGGTTCTGACTTAGCAGGAATGTCCCTCTGCTATCGTTTTAAAACTCCTGTAATTGTTAAGACATTCTAAATGGGTCTTCTAATTTTCAGTCTCCTGTTTTCCATCTATTTGTCTTCTTCTTCTTTAAATTTATTATGGGAGTTTTCTTGGCCTCTTTTTTATTGAAAATTTTATGGTATTTTTAATTTCAAGTGTCATTTATTTTAAAAAATATTTTTATTGATTGCAGAGAGAAGAAGGGAGAGAGAAAGAGATAGAAACATCAGTGATGAGAGACTCATTGATTGGCTGCCTCCTGCACACCCCACACTGTGGTTCTAGCCTGCAACCCAGGCATGTGCCCTGACCAGGAATTGAACTGTGACCTCTTGGTTCATACGTTTACCTTCAACCACTGAGCCATCGTGGCTGGGCTGTGAATGGTTTTTAGAAAAACCAGATGACTGTGTCCTACCCTGACATTCTGAATTTTTTGAGGCCCAGACATATGTATTTTTAACCACATGCTTCTCAGGTGTGTTTTATGTAGATTTAAGTTTGAGAGCCACTCGTTTGGACGGTGGTTGGAAAGTGACCTTTCAGACTGTAGAGGGTCTTGAATGTCAGTCAGTATTCTGTTTTTCAGATAATTGAAGCATCATTGAATGTTTTTGAGCTGCTGAGTGAAATGACGAAAGTGGTTATTTTACTAATTTTAAAAATAAATTATATTTGTCCTTTTATTTGGCTAAGCATACACTGTGCCAGGTTGTTGTTTTTTAATTCTTACCTGAGGACATGCTTAGAGGAAGGGAAAGAGAGAGATAAAGATATAAAGAGAGAAAAGCACCGATCTGAGGGCGAAGCATTGATTAGTTGTCTTCTGTATTCACCTTGGCTGGGGACCGAACCTGTAACCCAATGTTTCCTGACCGGGAATTGAACCCAAGACCCTTTGGTGCATGAGCTGACACACTAACCACTTAGCCACATGGTCATGACTGAGTGCATTGTATGGCTCATCTTGCTTCATTCTAGAATATCTTATGAGTTGTAAGTACTGTTGTTTTTCCCATTATGCAGTGAGGTTTTATAAGTTGTAAAATGGAGATTCAGACTGATTCTTATGCAGACCTAACAAAATCTAGCTCACACTAGAACCTTTCTTCACTGCAGTGCTGGACTGAATTTCCTGTTTCTTTTAAGGACTAATGCGGTAGTGGAGTGCTCACAGTGAGTCCGAGTGGAAAGATTGGAAGTAAAGACACCTGGATATTGTTGCACTAAGTCATGTGAGATTATAGAAGCCTGGTCTGGCATGGAGGCAGTGAGAATGTAAAGGAAGAGATGGATTTGAAAGACGGTATGTAGCACTGCGGATGTTGTAGAAGAACCCAAAGGACTTATTGATGTCATTGGAGAGTCACCCTATTAGAGTGCTAAAGACCAGGGATTCTGCAATGAGATTCCCTGCGTTCAAATCCTGGCTTTGCCACTTATTACCTGTTGGCCTTGGGGAAGTTCCTTAATCCTTCTGTCCTTTAGCTTCCACATCTGTAAAGTGAGGAAATTAGGACCACCTCTTAGAGTTGTTCCTAGGGACGACATGAAGCAGGAATTATAAAGCACTTAGCCTAGTTTCTGACACAGATCGGGCTGAGTAAAAGCACCCTGCACACACTGTTCCCTCTGTCTCAGCTGCTCCTGTGTGTTTTTATAGCTTTTTGTGTATAAATAACTCCATTGTGATACATACCACACGTGCTAAACAGGCTTTGGGTTCATGAATGGCAAGGAACTTGGTCTTATTCACTTTTACATTTTCTGTTTCCAGCATAACACCTGACATTTGTAGGAAGTGTGTAATAGGTAATTATGGAATGAATGGTTGGTTATGTGAGTGAGAATTTGAGGCAAAAAGATTTGGAGGGGTTGTTTATTTTGGGGGGCAGTGTTAAAATCTGTTTTAAAATTTATGATGATGTTAAGACATCAAATGGAAATGGCCATTAAGTAAAGATTTATGCTTGGATTTTGGTTGAGAAGTCAGGATAAAATACTAGTTCTGGGGTCACTCACATAGAGGTTAAAACAAAAGCCAGAAGCATACTCAGATCCTTCCAGAAGGAGAGAAGGTAAAAAGAGTACAGTCCATTTAACAACTATATATATATATATATATTTACTTTAAATTATCATTTAAGAACAATCTACCTCAGGAGTTATGTCATATATACTATAGAAAAATCACATTTCAGGGTAGTTTTTACATAATGGGAACTTCAGGGAGTACTGGAAGTTGAGAGGACAAACTGGTTTTGAGAGGGAGGATGGAATCAGTTTTGCACACACATGTTCTTGACTACATTGCATTAAAATAGGGTCCTTTGAATCCCCGGCTGCGTGGCTCAGTTGGTTAGAGTGTGTACACTCACACCGTGGTCAGGGCACATGCAAGAGTCAACCAGTGGGTACATAGATAAGTGGAGCAACAAATTGATGTTTCTCTCATCTCTCTGCTCCCTCTCTTCCTTCTTCTCTCTAAAATCAATAAATAAAAATTTAGAAAAATCGATCCTTTGAAAGGTTTACTTGTAATGGCATAAGCCGTAGCATGCTTCTTGTTTTTAGTATAAACTTATGTGAGGCATTGTTATCTACAGAATTACTGCTTATATGTTGCACACGTAATTAAAATACGTTATCCTTGAGTTTAAAAAAATCTTCAGAATTTTAGTGATGTAAGTAGAACTGGCATTCCGGTCAGAGGTTGGGACTAGGAGAGGGAAGCACTAGTGAAACCAGGAGAAAGGTGTGATTATTGACATAAGCAGAGGAAGAAGAGCTGAGAGCCAAGGAAGTCTTGAGGCACAGCAAGAGGGAAAGCAGTAGGACTCTTAGGAGGTGAGCTGACTGGATACATGGTTTTTCAAGTTCCATTTTATTCTTGTTTTCATAGGTAAGAAAATACAGTAAATTGGGGCCAGGTCGTGTGTGTGTGTGTGTGTGTGTGTGTGTGTGTGTGTGTAAGCTTGGTATGATCCATGGCAGAAGGGTTTGCTACTTTGCTTTCTGTGAGGGTGGGGAGCAGGTGAACTTTCTGACAGGAGTACTCCAGTGGCTAGTCTTTGCGTGTTCATCATTTCAGCTGCCTCGGGCACTGCCTTCATCTGCTCAGCAGATAGTACCTTTGTTGCTGCCTGGGGGGTGAGGTATGCCCATTCTAAGATCTACAAGTACACATTCTGATTTTTGTATTTGTGTTGGTTAAGACAGATGTTAGCTCCCTTTTTCTCCTTGTAACTTTGTATCTGATGTCTCATACATTTAAAAATAAAAAAAAGGTGTGATTTCTTTTAGTAAGTTTACAGTTTTTTTTACATTTACGTCAAGGGTATGGAAAAGTTTGAGGATTATTTTGAATAAGTTTGAAATTTCTTTATCTTTTTCTAGGTTTTGTGGAAATGAAGGTTTAAGGACAACTTGTCTACCAGATTAGAAGATGGGATCAAACAGCAGCAGGATTGGTGATCTTCCTAAAAATGAGTACTTAAAAAAGTTATCAGGCACAGAATCTGTCTCTGAGAATGACCCGTTCTGGAATCAGCTTCTCTCATTTTCTTTCCCTGCACCAACCAGCAGGTAAGAGATCACTTGGAGATTAAAATTCGTATAGGGGGCCACATACATTTGTGTGCTAAGTTCAGTTAAAAAAAAAATTGTTTTTAAATGTTTCTTCGTCCATTTATCCATCCATCCATTGTCTGCCTGTTTATCATACATGTACCAGTAGACAATCCAAAAGGTAGAAAATTAGGAAGTAAGTTTTCTTTTCTTCCACTCAACCCCCTCCCTTTCCCAGAGATGATTCCTGGTGGAATTTTTTTAAATTTTTTTAATTTTAATTTTATTTTACTGATTTTGTACAGAGAGGAAGGGAGAGAGATAGAGAGTTAGAAACATCGATGAGAGAGAGTCATCTATCAGCTGCCTCTTGCACACCCCCTACTGGGGATATGCCCGCAACCAAGGTACATGCCCTTGACCGGAATCGAACCCGGGACCCTTCAGTCCCCAAGCCGACGCTCTATCCATTGAGCCAAACTGGTTTCGGCAAGAATTTTTTTTTTTTTTTTTTTAATCCTTCTAAAGATAGTACAAGGTTATTTGAGCATATATCTCAGGCATTTTTGTAAAATTATATAAGCACAGGGTTAGCATACTTCACATACCTTGCTTTTTCTTTTTTCCTTGCTATCTGGCATTTTCTTCCCAATTAATTAAAATATATCTAAGCATATATTTCTTTTAAATGTCTGCAGAATATTTATAGAATATAATGAGTTTTTCTCTTGGTGGACATTTAGATTGTTTCCAATCTTTTGCTATCACAAATAATGCTACATACATTATTTCTCATGCATACAAATATATCTCTAGTTTAGAAAGTAAACATGCTGGGTCAAACTGCATATGCAGTTGTAACCTTGGTAGATATTGCCAAACTGTGCTCCATGGAAGTTGTGCCAATTTATACTACTACCAGCAATATGTGAGAAGGTATATATCCGCACATCTTTGTCAATTTAATGCAGTTTTAGACTTTTTGACCTTTGTCAATCTGATAGATGGAAACCAATATTTCACTTTTAAACTGACTCCTGAGCCAGAGAAATAGGCGAGGACTGGTCCAGGTAGGGAACAACATAAGGAAAGCCCAGTGGTGAGGAATAACATGTCAGGTGTGTGGAACTAAAGAGGAGTGGTGAGGGAGGAGGTTTGGAAGATATGGGGGTTTTGATTTTTGTCCTAATATCAGTATAAACCATGGAAAGATTTTCATCAGAAAGGGCATGATCAGATTTTCACTTTTAAAAAATATTCCAATTGCATAATATTGTGGTAATTACTCTTTCCTTCAGCAGAACTTATTACTTCCTGACTAAACAGTTTTTGTTTCATTTTATAAAATAATTTATTTATAAGATATATTTAAATTCCAGCCATATTCCAGATATGTAAGTAAAAAGAGGATACATGGATACTGTGTGAGATAGGCATGATTTCAGGATTCTGGAAAATATTTTGGAGGCGTTGCAATATGAACAGAGGCCCAAAGAAGGTGGATGATTTAGAAGCAGAGCAAGCAAGAAGGAGAATCCTGACATTTTTATTTTATTTTATTTATTTTGTTTAATTTAATTTAATTTAATTTAATTTAATTTAATTTAATTTTAGTTAATTCTTACCCAAGGATATTTTCCCATTGATTTTTAGAAAGAGTGGAAGAGAGGAAGGAGGGGGGAGAAAGGGGAGAAAGAGACAGAAACATTGAAGTGAGAGAGAAACATCTATTGGCTGCTTACCACACGCACCTTGACCAAGGCCAGGGATGGAGCCGCTAACAGAGGTACGTACCCTTGACTGGAATAGAATCTGTGACTTTTCAGTTCACTTAGCTACTGAGTCAAACCAGCTAGGGCAGAATCCTGACATTTTTTTTTTTTATATAATATATTTTTATTGATTTTTTACAGAGAGGAAGAGAGAGAGATAGAGAGCTAGAAACATCAATGGGAGAGATCATCGATCAGCTGCCTTTCGCACACCCCCCACTGGGGATGTGCCCGCAACCAATGTTGACCAGAATTGAACCTGGGACCTTTTGGTCCGCAGGCTGACGCTCCATCCACTGAGCCAAACCGGTTTCGGCATTCCTGACATTTTTTAAAAGAGCATGGACAAAGGCATTGAGGCATAACACAGTTCCGTGTGTGGGTGTGGACCAGTGGGATACTAGCCTGCCTGAAGGAAAGAGCTGATCACAGGGGCCTGTCCTGTGGGCTAGAGCCCTCCCTAGCATTGGCGGATGATAAGACAAGATGGGAGAGCCATGATGTCTGTAGATGGAATTTAATAAATTATAATTTTATTTATTTTTGTATGAAAAAGATAATGCATTCTTCTGGATCAAAATTCAAAGATTGAAAGGTTATAAAACTGGGAGTCTCCTTCTTCTGTCCTCACACATGCTTAGTTCTCTCTCCCAGAGGCAACAGATGTTATCACTTTTCTTAAAGTCCTTTTAAGGATGTTTCATGTTGTTTTAGTCCACGGGGACTACTTTAACAAAATACCACCAACTAGGTAGCTTACAGCAAGAATTTATTGCTCAGGGTTCTGGAGACAGGAAGTCAGCTCTCAGCACCAGCATGGTTGGACAGTGACCCTCCTCTGGTTCACAGCCCGCACATTCTCTCTGTCCCCACAGCGAAGGGAGCCGACCAGCTTCTGGGGCCTTTCTAACAATAAAAGGCCCTAATCCCATTCATGAGGATTCCCCCTTCATGATCCAATCACTCTCAAAGGCCCACCTACTAATGCAATATACTTGTGCCTGTAGGGGTTAGGATTTCAACATATGAATTTTGGGGGGACATAAACATTCAGACCATAGCACATGCATCCCCTTAATTTTAGACTAATAATAGCACCCACTTCTGTTCTTTGTGCTTTTTTTCAATGACTATATTTTAGAGAGTGTTCTCTATATTAGCTTCCACATTATTTTGATGGGGCATTGCATGTCATAACTGAATATAACAAAATTAATGTAGCAATATACTTTTACCACTTGAATTGCTTCTAGTACTTTGTTATTACAGATAATACATCAGTGAATAATCTTATACGTACGAGTAGAAGTGATTCTTGTGCTGTGAATTAAGTATGACCAAAAAACTTCCATTAATTTTTCCAGTTTATGTTAGGAGGACAGGATAAACAATGTAATAGGTTGGGAACATATTTTAGGGAGTAATGCAAGCACTTCCCAACATATGGGGGGGTGAGCAAAAGTAGGTTTACAGTTATAATACAATAATCCTATATAATATACCGTATTTTCCGGCGTATAAGACGACTTTTTTTTTTTTTTTTTTTTTTTTTTTTAAATATATTTTATTGATTTTTTACAGAGAGGAAGGGAGGGAGATAGAGAGCCAGAAACATCGATGAGAGAGAAACATCGACCAGCCGCCTCCTGCACATCCCCCACCTGGGGATGTGCCCGCAGCCAACGTACATGCTCCTGACCGGAATCGAACCCGGGACCCTTCAGTCCGCAGACCGACGCTCTACCACTGAGCCAAACCGGTTTCGGCTAAGACGACTTTTGAAACAAAAAAGTCAACCGAAAATTGGGGGGTCATCTTATACGCCAAGTATATCCCAAAAAAGTCTCGATATACCGCTAAATGAATTTTCCAACTCGATCCCGAAAATCGTCTGGATATGCCGCTAAACGAATTTTCCAACTTGATCCCGAAAATCGTCTGGATATTCACAAAAGGAGGAAACATGCGTGCGCCACAATTGGGTGTTTTGTGTAACTTTGTCATAAAAGCCTGGAATGATATTACTGAAGAAACAGTAAAAAAAAGAACTGGTGTTGCCTCAGAAGTGGGGGATAGTCTTATACAGCAAATATAGGCCTAAACCTATGTTTTAACTGTAAAATTAGGGGGTCGTCTTATACGCCGGAAAATACGGTAAGCCTAATATGCAAATTGTTCCCTAGACCAGGAGTTTGACAGCTTGCTATGACCGTGCGCTGATCACCAGGGGGCAGTGCTGGCAGTGGGGTCGCTGCAGCGCTTTGATCACCTGCCAGGCCTAGGGACAACACCTGAGCATGAATTTTGTGCACTGGGCCTCTAGTCTATATAAAGCCTAAGCAACCGAACAACTTGTCAACCAGTCTCGACACTCACTGACCACCAGGGGGCAGGGGCAGATGTTCAATGAAAGAGCTGCCCCCTGGTGGTCAGTGTGTTCCCACAGCAGTAGCATCGCCCAGCTGACCCACAGGCTCCAGATGCAGGGCTCATAGCTGGTGAGTGTCACTGCAGAGATGCCAGCCTCTCCTGAATGGGACTGACTGGGTGCGAACCTGTGGCAGTTGCAGCAGGCCAGGATGAGTGGGAGCTGCAGGCAGGAGCAGCAGATGGTGTGGACTCCAGTTTCGGCCCGATCGCTACAGGCCACGCTGAGGGACCCCACCGGTGCATGAATCTGTGCACCAGGCCTCTAGTTAATAATAATACAGGAATAGCCAAAACCAGTTTAGCTCAGTGGATAGAGCATCGGTCTGTGTACTGAAAGATCCCATGTTCAATTCTGGTGAAGGGCATGTACATTGGTTGTGGGCACATCCCTGGTAGGGGGTGTGCAGAAGGCAGCTGATCGATGTCTCTCATCGATGTCTCTCTCATCGATGTTTCTAACTCTCTGTCCCTCTCCCTTCCTCTCTGTAAAAGATCAATACAATACATTTAAAAATAATAATACAGGAATAAACTGTGTTTTGCATAATCACAACTGTACGCCTACTTTTGTTAACCCCTGCTTTTCATGATGTTTCAGGGTAAACTGATGAGGCTGGTCTAGTGGCCTGGAGGCTCTGAATTGGGTGGGGATTGGGAACATCAAAATCTGTCCATCTGTTGCCCATTTTTTGGCACGCCTGTTAGAAAGCTGAGGATTAGAATTCTGACCCCTGGTAGGCTGTTGTTGAATGGATTTGGGGAAAGTATTGTTTTAGGGAGGTTGCTTTGATTGATTGGAAAGAGCAGGAAGGAAGAGAAAGTAGGTCAAGAAAACCAAATGTGAGGCAGTAGCAGTTAAGTAACCACCATGTGATGAAGGCTGAAGTTCTGTGCCTAAGCAGGGAACGGAAGTTCTACATCCTGGTGAAACTGATGTATCCAGTTAATAGATTTTAGAAGTTTTTGTTTTAGATTGATTTGAGCATCAATATTTTTTAAAAAGAATTTATTGGGGTGACATTGGTTAATAAAATTATACAGGTTTGAGGAATACAGTTCTATAGTACATCATCAGTATATTGTATTGAGTGTTTACCACACCAAGTCAAGTCTCCTACCCTGTTTCCCCGAAAATAAGACAGTGTATTATATTAATTTTTTCTCCCAAAGTTGCGCTAGGTCTTATTTTCAGGGGATGTCTTATTTTCGGGGAAACACGGGTATCACCATTTATCCCCCTTTTATTTTCTTCTACCTGCCCCCACCCTACCTTCCTTCTGGCAATCACAATACTGTGTCCATGAATCTTTTTTTTTTTTCTTTGCTTAATCCCTTCATCCTTCTCACTCAACCCTCAACCTCCTACCCTCTGACAGCTGTCAGACTGTTCTCTGTACCCATGAATCTGTCTCTACTTGGTTCGTTTATTTTGTTCGTTAGATTCCACATATAAGTGAAATTTTATGGTACTTGCTTTTCTCTGACTGACTTACTTCATTTAGCATACATGATATTCTCCAGGTCTATCCAGGCTGTTGCAAAAGGTAAGATTTTTTTTACGGCTGAATCCTATTCCTTTGTGTAAGTGCACCACAGATTTTTTAATCCCCTCATCTACTGATGGGCACTTATTCTGCTCCCAAATCCTGGCTATTGTAAATAACTGCAGTGTACATGGGAGTGCATATATTCTTTCAAATTAGTATTTCGGATTTCTTTGTGTACAGTTCCAGAAGTGGAATTACTAGCCATAATGCAGTTTCATTTTTTATTTTTTGAGGTAACTCCATGCTACTTCCCACAATGGCTGCAACAGTCTGCATTCTCACCAACAGTGCACGAGGGTTCCCTTTTCTCCACATCCTTGTCAAGGCTTCTTGTTGTTGTTATTTTTTTTTTTATTATTTTTTATTTTATTTTATTTTTTTTTTAAATAAATTTTTATTGTTCATATTATTACAAGTGTTCCTTTCCCCCCCCTTCCCACCCCACCCTCTGCCCTTTCTCCACTCCCCATTGTCCTCATCCATAGGTGCACAGTTTATGTTCAGTCTCTTCCCACATTCCCCTCTCCCCTTTTCCCCAAGAATCATCAGTTCACTCCCCTTCCATACCTCTGATTCTATTATATTCAACAGTTAATATTGTTCATCAGATTTTTTTTTTAATTTCCTTGGTTTTTAGATTCACTTGTTGATAGTTACGTATTTGTTGTTCATAATTTTTATCTTTATTTACTTTCTCTTCTGAAAGAACCCCCTTCAGCAATTCATATAATTCTGGTTTGGTGGTGATGAACTCCTTTAGCTTTTTTTTATTAGTGAAGCTCTTTATCTGACCTTCGATTCTGAGTGATAGCTTTGCTGGGTAGAGTATTTTTGGCTGTAGGTTCTTGCTATTCATCACCTTGAATATTTCTTGCCATTCCCGTCTGGCCTGCATGGTTTCTGTTGAGAAATCAGCTGACAATCGTATAGGTGCTCCTTTATAGGTAACCACCTGCTTAGCTCTTGCTGCTTTTAATATTCTCTCTTTGAACTTTGCTCTTGGAATATTAATTATGATTTGTCTTGGTGTGGTCCTCTTTGGATTCCTCTTATTTGGAGTTCTGTGTGCTCCCTGGACTTGTAAGTCCAATTCTTTCCCCAGGTGGGGGAAGTTTTCTGTCACTATTTCTTTCAGTATGTTTTCGATATCTTGCTCTCTCTCATCTTCTGGGACCCCCATGATTCTGATGTTGGATCGTTTGAAGTTGTCCCAGAGGTTTCTTACATTATCTTCAATTTTCTGGATTCTCTTGCCTTCTAGCTTCTGCAGAGGAGTGTCTTCTGGCTCTTTATGTTCCAAATCTTTGACTTGATTCTTGCGATCTTCTATTATGTTTTTAGGACTCTGTATAATATTTTTTATTTCAGACAATGTATTCTTTATTTCTTGTTGATCCCTTATCATTTCTTGTTGAGTCCTTTTCATATCCTCATAGGTCTCATTTATTTTATCGGCCTTTTCTAGGAGTCTCTTGAAAAACCTTATAAGTGTGGTTTTGAACTCTATATCCAGTCGCTTTTTGTCCTCCATTTCTTTCGTTTGTGATCTATTTGGTTTAGGCATTTTCGCAGGCAGCTTTCCTGATGGGGCGGGGTTTCAGGGTGGAGCCTACAGCCTTGGCTTCCGTCAGCCCCGCCCTATGCGACTCCTGAGACTCAGGGTCCTTCAGTACTTGTTGCAAGCACCTTTGAGAGAAAGGTGCCCTCGATTTTCGCCTGCTACCAAACAGTGTAAGCTCTCCCGCAATGGGCCCGAAACGGGTTCAGTTCAGTTGGAAGTGGAGTTGGAGGTGGCGTTCAGAGCAGTCTGGAGCCTGTCTCCTTCCCGCCAGGGCAGTCCTACGGCACAGCCGGCTGTCCCTTCTCTGCGCACTGTGTGCGCGCCTCTGGGACCTCCTTTCGCCGCTTCCCCGGGTTCCGCCTTACAGCCCAGCTCCCTCTGGATGAGCCTGGGTCCCCGGGGTCTGGCCTAGAATGGGGGTTCAGAGCAGTTGGGGGCCCAGCACAGTCGGAGTGTTTATCTCCTTCCCGCTAGGGAACGCCAGCCAGGCACTCGGCCTCCCTCCTCTCCGGCTCCGTCCTCTCTGCGCGCCGCGTGTCTCCGTACCTTGGGCTTTTACAGCTCCTCCGCGCTTCCTTCTGGTTTTCTCCTTGCTTCTTGTTGTAGAATTTCCAGTCAGTTGACTTTCCTGTAGTTCTGGGTAATGTCCATTTTATATTTTAGTTGTATTTTATTGAAATTGTTGCGTGCGGCTGCGGCTAGGTGTCTACCCGAGCAGCCATCTTGGATTCTCTCTCAAGGCTTCTTGTTGTTAATGAGCTTAAGATTCTAGATGTGAGAGCAGCGCTGGGCACTATGGTGACAGCTTATTTAGAATGAGAATCATTTTGCCAAAAGGTGTGGTGATTTGGGGTGAAGCATGGAGAACAGAAGCAGTGAAGCGTGGTAGGGGAGCATAGATTTTGGAGCCAGACCAACTTTGTCTTGTGTCTCAGTCTCCCCACTTATTTATTAGCTTTTTGAGCTTAGGCGAGCTACTTCATCTTACTAAGCCTCTAAATGGAATCATAATGCCCACAGTGTAGATTTGTGAGAAGGATAAGACACCATGAGGCATGTACAGTGCCTGACTTTCCTCTTCTTTCAGGAATAAATAGCCATTAATTTAAACACCATCAAGGGCTCTGTCTTGAGAGTTGAAAATAAGCAACAGAAATTTAACCAATTTTCTGATGACTGCTTTATCGTAACGATCAAAAATCTATGACTCTTTTGAGTTAATTGTTCAGTTGTTTTAAAAATTAGGCCAGGCACTGATTCTAGCAATATTTGTCTTTGTGCTTCCACAATGCCTTTTTTATAAAGGCTATTCTTTAGAAACCTTACTGTATTATGAAAGTTGTGTTATATATACTGAGCACTAGATGGTGCTCAAATAAGGCAAGAAGGCAGCTTTAGGCACAATCACTTAAAATCATTTTTCTGAGTACCAGAGCAATGCATGTTAATTTTCAGTACTTTAAATTCAGGAAAGCACAAGGAGGGTAAAAAGATAAAAATATTAACAATGGGAAGTAACCATTGTTAACATGTTGTGTATATCCTTTCATTTAAAGTGCTTGCATCATATTCTATATGTTTCTTTAATTTACATTTTCCTCCTACAGTGTTTCCCTACAACATAGTTGTTGTTTTTTTGTTTTGTTTTTTAAATATATTTTATTGATTTTTAACAGAGAGAAAGGGAGAGAGATAGAGAGCTAGAAATGTCGATGAGAGAGAAACATCGACCAGCTGCCTCTTGCACACCCCCTACAGGGGATGTGCCCGCAACCAACGTACATGCCCTTGACCAGAATCGAACCTGGGACCTTTCAGTCTGCAGACCGACGCTCTACCACTGAGCCAAACCGGCTTCGGCATACAACATAGTTTGATATACATAACTATTGAACTAATGTTGAACATGTTTCTTATTTTGCATGATTATATATAAAACTCTGATGAACTTTTTATAGCCAAATCTTTGTACATATCTGTAATTATGTAAGTTCAATGAGTTCTTAGTAGCTTTGTTGGTAAAATAATCACACAACTCTTTCATTAAGGTTAGAAAATACAGAAACAGCTGAAACCGGTTTGGCTCAGTGGATAGAGCGTCGGTCTGCAGACTGAAAGGTCCCAGGTTCGATTCTGGTCAAGGGCATGTACATTGGTTGCGGGCACATCTCCAGTAAGGGGTGTGCAGGAGGCAGCTGGTTGATGTTTCTTTCTCATCGATGTTTCTAGCTCTCTGTCCCTCTCCCTTCCTCTCCGTAAAAAAAATCAATAAAAAATATTTTTAAAAAAAGAAAAAGAAAATACAGAAACAGAAGGGAAAACAGTCATGTATTCTCATCACATACAGATAACTACTGTAGATATTTTTTTTAAAATATATTTTATTGATTTTATACAGAGAGGATGGGGGAGAGAGAGAGAGTTAGAAACATCGATGAGAGAGAGTCATCGATCAGCTGCCTCTTGCACACCCCCTACTGGGGATATGCCCGCAACCAAGGTACATGCCCTTGACCGGAATCGAACCTGAGACCTTTCAGTCCCCAAGCCGACGCTCTATCCATTGAGCCAAACCGGTCCCGGCATATATTTTCTTATTTATTTTTTTTAAAATGCCCATGCCTGTAGATGGATATATATATTTATATGTCCGCTCCCCCCCTACAAACATGAGATTATACTGTTATGTAACTTAAAAAAATGATTTATATATGATATATTTACATTTATTTTTCCAAAAATGCCTCCCATTTGCCAGGTACCACCTTAAAAAAAAAAAAATATATATATATATATTATTGTTGATAGCATTGCAGATATCTCCTGCCAGGTATTCACTGGAAAACTCGCAGTGAAGATGAGGAATGAGGTCCCTGCCCTCATCAAGTTTATATTTTAGTGGAAGTGTGGGTAATAAGTAAATAAATACATAAAGTCATTGCTGAAAGTGCCAAATGCAATAAAATAAATAATTAAATAAATAAATTAAAAAAAAAGCAGAGCAAGGTCATGGAGTGGACGGGATGGGAACAAATATAAAGCAGAGATTTCCTCAGATAGAGGGTCTCTGGGGAAGCAGCAGTTCAGCAGAGACAGGTGGTGAAGTTGGGGGGTGAGGGACGCAGATCCTGGGAAGGAGCATCCAGGCAGAAGGAGCAGCTGGTATAAAGGACCTAACGCAGAAGCAAGTTCTCTGTGTTAGAGGAATGGCAAAAGTCCCGGTGGCAGAACAGTGAGCAGGAAACACAGTGCCCAGGGCCCTTTGCCATGTTAAGGATTTCTTACGTTGCAGGGTATTAAAGAGATAAGCATGTCTTCATGCCAGTGTTTGAGCATTGAGCCTAGTCTGCTGTAAATTACTAACTCTCCGATAATGTAGATTTTACTCACATACTTTGTTTTATTGTGGTAAAATGAACATAACTTAAAATTTACCATTTTTAAGTGTATGATTCAGTGGCATTAAGTACATTCTCAACGTTGTATAGTCCTCACCTCTGTTCATTTTCAGAACTTTTCATCATTTCAAACAGAGACCCTGTACCCCATTAAATAATAACTCTCCATTTCCTGTTCCCCTAACTCCTTTGGTAACGATCTCTATTCTTTGTTTCTATGAATTTGCCTATTCTTGGTAACGCATATAAGTGGAATCACATAATACTTGACGTTTTGTGTTTGGCTAATTTCACTTAGCATAACATTTTCAAGCTTTATCCATGTTGTAGAGCATAATAGAATTTCCCCTCTTTTTAGGTTGAATAATAGCCATCGTACGAATCCACCACCACATCACTATATTTTTTAAACTTCAGTTTGTTGACTTTCTAAAAGAATTTCTTTTAAATGTCTTTCATTTCTTGTCAGCATTGTTAGGGTTTGCATTCTCACCAACAGTGCACGAGGGAGATTTTTCTTTTAGGATCCCCCTGACAGGATAAACAATATGCACATTCAGCTAAGAGGCTTGGCTA
Organism: Pipistrellus hanaki; assembly: GCF_964339955.1. Taxonomy (NCBI): domain Eukaryota; kingdom Metazoa; phylum Chordata; class Mammalia; order Chiroptera; family Vespertilionidae; genus Pipistrellus; species Pipistrellus hanaki. The sequence continues at coordinate 72,543,607 of NC_140508.1, forward strand.
ATGCAAACATCTATCTTAACTTAGCAGTTATTTATTTATATTATTTTTAAAATTTATTTTTAGGGGGAGAGAGAAGCTGATGCGTGAGCAAACATCAGTTGGCTGCCTCCTGCTGGCCCTCTACCAGAAATAGCACCGGCAATCCTTAGTGTACAGGCCCAACCAACTGAGCCACACTGGCCAGGGCAGCAGTTACTTATGGAGGAATGGGCCAGGTGCTGGGCTCATTGCCTTAGATGCATTTCCTAATAAAGTTCTCACACCCAATCTATGAGATAGGTTCTGTGATTATTCCTGGGAAAACTGAAGCTAGGGAGGTTATCCAATGTCACACAGCTAGTAAGTAACTGTTCTGGACCAGATTTAAACCAGGTTTGTGTAGTACTGAGACAGATCTGTTGGCCATCATGCTTTACAATCCTCATTTGGGAGGATAATCACAGAACAAACTTCAATTAATGGTTTAAGAGCTGCACCATCAATAAGAAAAGAATCACCATCTAATATATTCACTTAAAAAAAAAGAGAGAGAGTAGTTGACTGCATTTTTAAGGGAGAGGGAGAGAGAGACACATTGATGTGAGAGCACAACATCGATGGGCTGCCTTGTGCACACCCCCTCCCAGAGATGGAGCCCACAACCCTGGTATGTGCCCTTGATTGGGAATTGAACCAACAGCCTCCTGGTGCACTGGATGATGCCCAGCCACCTGAGCCACACCAGCCAGGGCTATATTCACATTTTTAAGCACTTTCAAAGCAATAGGTCATAATAACAGCAATAGGTTTCATCACATACAGATAACTACTGTAGATATTTTCTTATTTATTTATAATAATAACAGGTACTTATTTACAACATAAATGTAATGATTACATCCTATATAATAAAAGCCTAGGTGGCGTCATGCCATTGCGTGACGTCATGCCATTGCGTGACATCATCACAAGATGGCCACCACAAGATGGCTGCCCTCGTCACAAGATGGCTGCCACAAGATGGCCATTACAAGATGGCCGGCAGGGGAGGGTAGTTGTGGGTGAACAAATCAGCAGGGGAGGGCAGTTTGGTGCAGCCAGGCTGTTTACTTGAACAGGAACCAAAAGAGTATACTAGGCCATTTTACTAAGGGAATAAATAATTTGAGACTTCTTTTTGGCATCTTAGTTTCTCAATTGAGGGACTAAAAGAAGTTCAGTTTTTACATCTCGAGTCAAAATCTGTTCTTTCATGTATACCTTTCTATGCAAAATCATTTTAGAAGATACTTGAGTTTGCCCAGAGGTGATCTCTCCCTTAGACAAATTGTGTATATGGGGGAAGATATAACTAGCATGTTTAAAACATTAAAATAAGGGGACAAGTAAGTTTTGTTCCAAGTGCACCCTTCTTTCTTTCTCTCACTATGTTGGCTGGAATCTGAATTTTTAAGTCTTTTTTTTTTTTTCTGTTACTTTCTTGAGAAAATAAATATAATATTATCCTACAGGGTAGTTGCTGAAACTTTGACACTTTCATAGTTACAGTTCCTTTCATTTTGGCAGTTGAATGACAGCATATAGGATTGCCTGTGAATCACATGAATATAAATACCTTTTTGGTTCTGTTTGGTACATTAAAAATTGCTATAACAAATTTATGTGCAGTTTTTATCCTTTGACTTTTTCCTATGAATAGGCCCTTTTTAAAACATTAATATTCCCACAGTTTAACCACTGAATGGGCTGATTCTAGTTAGTTTTGTGAATGATTTCTGTAATTCTCTCTTTGCTAAGGTAAGGGAGGAAAAACGTCTCAAGAATGCTTCCATACTTTTCTGAATGGTTACTTGTTGTTTTGCTCAGATGGTGTTTTAAACTGACAAACATATAATTTGTCAGAGTATGTATGTTGTGGGTGAAAATGACATTATTAATATAATATCAATTTTGAAATCATTTTATGGCAAAATTTTCAGTGACAGAGACTTAAGCATTTTCAATGTTTATTTTCTGAACTTCATAATTATATTTACTTGAGTTGTTCAGCAATTCTATGTTCCAAAATCTATAATTTCTCCACCAACTGCTCTCTGCCCATCAGCTTTTCATTAATAGGTCTGAACTATGAGTTTATCATCTTCATTATTGAGATTCACATATGAGATTAGTGTGCTTACAAGTAAAATAAAACCAGTTTAGAGTACTGAAAGCTGTGGATTAGGGAATATGTAATTAAAAAATTTAACTTCCTGACCAAACTACAGTTTATTATTTCATAGCAGTTAGTTATAAGAAAGACCTCTGCTTCCCTTATTAGACTTAAAATTTTGTTTTCTTCAAGTTCTTTATCATTCACATAAATTGTATGTTTTTAATCACAACGTAGATGTATGGCACTACTTATTTTAGGCTTCTATAGAAATTCCAAGTAGTGGTACTGTGTTAGATTGATGCTACATGGGTTTGTTTTAATAAGAAAAAGTAGCTAAATTAATACTCTTTATGTTGAAAGAGTATGAAACTAGAAGTTAGTTATGTTTATTTTTAGTCTCTGTCATCTATATAATGAGGATACTCCTGTTTTCTCAGCCAACTTCAGGGTTTTTAGAAGAAGTCAAATGAAATAATCAAGGTGAGAGAATTTTTAATAATATATATGTCTACACAGATTGCAAGTTATATCTAATCAGCAAATTTATTTACATATTTACATATCAACAATTAATGTGCTAAAATCTTTAAACCCTTTTTTTGGGCAGAAGCTTAAATCTCCCTTGTTGAAATACTTTTCTTAAATTATAACACAGAAGTTAGTGTCAACTCAATGTTAGCCAAAAAATGCCAAGTTCTAAATTAATGGGTTTCAAATGAATGAAGTTCTGCTAAGTATATACTTAGTTGGAACTTTTAAAACATATTTTTATTGATTTTTTACAGAGAGGAAGGGAGAAGGATAGAGAGTCAGAAACATTGATCAGCTGCCTCCTATACCCCCTCCCCCCCCACTGGGGATGTGCCCGCAACCAAGGTACATGCCCTTGACTGGAATCAAACCCAGGACCTTTCAGTCCACAAGCCGATGCTTTATCCACTGAGCCAAACTGGTTTCGGCTTCAAGGACTTTTAAGGGTAGGGATTTTAAGGGTAGTCCCAGGGAGTATCTCCATAGAATATTCATTAGCTTTCCTGGGGTGTCCTTTCAGGGCACACCCAATCAAAGCGTAATATGCATGAATTTTCATGCATCAGGCCTCTAGAAATAAATAAAACGGTACATCTGTGTGCTAGAACAATATACAGTCATTAAAAATAATCATGTTTATAGACATGGAAAAATATCCTTAGCATACTAAGTGATTAAAGCCAGTTATAAAACCAATCGTCAAACATAATCTTGTTCCCACACAATTTTATACACGTGTGCATTTAAAAAAATATATATTTTATTGATTTTTTTACAGAGAGGAAGAGAGAGGGATAGATAGCTAGAAACATCGGTGAGAGAGAATCATCGACTAGCTGCCTCTTGCACAGCCCCTACTGGGGACGTGCCCGCAATCAATGTACATGCCCTTGACCGGAATCAAACCTGGGACCCTTCAGTCCACAGGCTGACGCTCTATCCACTGAGCCAAACCGGTTTCGGCAAAGCCATTTTCTTTAAAAAAAAGAAAATACCTAGATTTAATTTCTGTCCTGCCACTTATTAAAAGTTAATAGTTTTTCTGGGTGAATAAGGAATACTGATTTCCTTTGTAATCCATAAGGGTTTTATTTTGACAATAGTGAAACAGTAATGTAAAGAAAGCAGGTCACCTACAGTTATTTTGTTTTTTACATCAGTTTGAGACTATTTCAAAGTGTAAAAGTACTCCAATAATTAACTTATGTTTTATACTTCCCTCTGTTCCATGGTGGAGGTGAGGGGAAGCAGAGACTGGCAAAATACTTGTAGGAAATATTGTAAATGAATACATACATTTGGCAGTTTGGTACTTGTGGTTTTGCTGTAATGTTGTTGGGTTAGGAATTCACAATTACCAGCTCCGTGCTGGGGACTTTCCATACATTGTAAGTAGTCCTTACCACTGTCCTCGGAGATGGCGGCATCCTCACCGCCCTTTCAAAGATGAGGAAACAGGCTCAAATGAAGTATTGTGGCTAGGCCATGCCAATAGGGGATGAGGAAGCTGAACTTAAATTCTGTGGCTTCAAAATCTGTACTCTCTCCATTATGCCCGGGGCGTACAGTGTTTTTAATAATAGGCCACATGATTGGAAATCCATGCGCTAGTGTTCCTGAGTTTGCTAATCGATGGTCATGGTTAAGTTGAGAGGGAGAACACTTGGAGTTAAAGTATTGAAAGTGACCCTCCTACGAGGCCAGCGATGCAGACCTCCCATATTCTTTCTGTTAGTATTTCCTCCGAGTGTTCCGATTTAATATATTATTTTAGTAGAATTAGCTAGAATTCTTAAAGATTATGTACTTGACTGTGTTCTGCTGTAGTAACCATTAGTGGTTTATCCAAGTTAGCTGGCCCAGCACTTGGCAGAGGTGGTTAATTTTAGTCGTTGTAATACAAGGTTAGGCTTTATCCAGTGCACCATACAGGCATTATTATTATTAATAACACCCCCCTCCCCTTAAAAATCTCAAGTTGGTTTTACCCATACCAGGGCACCTTGCTGCTGCTTTAATAATTCCGTTAGTATGTGTTTTTGATTCTGTGCTTGATGGCTTCCTGTTGTATGTAAGGTACAATTCAATCTCTGTAACATGACTTGAAGGTTCTTCACTCCTTTGCTCTATTTTCCCTTGCCAGTCTTCTCTGCTACCTACGCTTCCCAGTTACTTACCTTTGTCATGATGTAAATTGCTGTTCTCAGCAGAGGTCGCATAGATTACATTGATTACTTGAAATATAACTTAGAAATATATAATTCAGCTGTATTATTGTGGAATTTTGTTATGAAGCATGCACAGCGTGGGGTTGAGTATGATGACAGGTGTCTTCCTAGGGAGATTTTCTTCATGAAGTAAAAGAACAGACTTATGTAACCCAGAGACAGCAGTGGTGAGGTTTAAGAACTTCCCTGTCGGTGTGAAAATTTTAATTACCGCTTCCTTGCTGAATTATGGGAAGCCCATTGAAGGTTCTTAAAACTATGGAAAATCCCGAGACTGGTTTCAAATTTGGTTGGGGTGTGTGTGTGTGTGTGTGTGTGTGTGTGTCTGACTCTTGGGCACAGGTCTCCTTGTTCATTTGGGTGTCACCTGCAAGGCTGAGGCTCCTGTTCTGAGACTCCATCTGTTCATGTCGCTGCTGGAATGATGAGGAGGAGGAGCCTGATACTCTCACAGAAAAGGATTCCTTCAGAGCCACATCTAGTCTTTGGGTCAATATGGTTGTTTATTTAGATTTAGTTCACTTAGCAAAAGTTTGATTAAGAGATTACTGCCGAAACCGGTTTGGCTCAGTGGATGGAGCGTAGATCTGCGGACTGAGGGGTCCCAGATTTGATTCTGATCAAGGGTATGTGCCTTGATTGCGGGCACGTCCCTGATGAGGTGTGCAGGAGGCAGCTGGTCGATGTTTTTCTCGCATCAGTGTTTCTAGCTTTCTATCCCTCTCCCTTCCTCTCTGTAAAAAAATCAATAAAATATATTTTAAAAAGAGATTACTAGTTTTATATTATTTATCACTAATCTCCCATGTTGACATTTCTCAGATTGACCCGGAGTTGTGGGAGTCTGTATATGGATAGAGTGTTTGAAGTACTCTGTATGGTGCTAATTTATTTAATCTGTATTGGTGTGAATATTTGCTGCCTTTTCGCCCTTTTTTTTTTGTATGCTTTAAGTGCCCCAAATCTACCTTCACAAACAGCATTCGGTTTCCAATTGTCTTGGAAACATTGGCATATTCTGCGGTACCATTTTAGTTTTATTTACTGCAAATGATGATTTGTTAGTTGCCTGCTGCCAGAACAGCTGAGCTCATTTGTTTAACTAAAGCAGTGCCGTGCATGGATGTCTATAACACGCAGCAACAGTTACCAACCACCCCAGTTGCTTGCCACCTCATTTTAGCTCTACATCAAGCAAATAAGAAAGAAGATTATTCTTAAAATGTTCCAAGAAGTTTAGAAAATTGGAGGATGGAGAGGTGGGAGGAAAGGAATTCTATTGTAACCATCAGCGTGTTGCTCTTGGCAGGGGTGTGGCTGGCTGATTTCCTTTGTAGAAATAAGTAAGGCTTCAGGGTGCAGAAATTGCAGGGACACTGCGGAAAACAGCTCTGTGAGTCCCTTGTTTGACAGGCAATTACCAAGTGTTTGTCTTCTGGCTGAGCCCCTGCACCAGGCCAGGTGGGGATGCGTGGGTGAAGGAGACATTTTTCCTGTTCTCATGGAGCTTATCATCTGGGCGCTGCAGGTGCTTCTGACCCGGAGTGGTGATCACTGAGGAGGCTGTGGCAGAGGTGCTGTTTCAGAGCCCAAGCCTCTTGGACCTGGTCACAGAATGGCAGGTGCTGGCTGGCCTACCACCAGAGGGCGCTTTCCTAGAGCCACGAGATAATTCTCAGCCTTCCTAGGTTTCTGCATCCTTGAATGATAAAAACAATCGGACTCCTTCAGAAGACATATTATTTTACATTTGGAAGCAAATGAGTGTTTAAAAATATTTTAATAAAATTAAAACCTGGGGGCAGACCTTGTCTTGAGGGCTGGAGAGTGTCGAGTGTTTTTTGATGAACAGGGAAATAATTAATTTCGTTTTTTGGTAGTGAAGTGTCTGCCATTCATTCACTCAGTGCATTTTCATTAAGTGCCTGCTTTGCACCAAGCTGCGAATGCTGTGATGAGCAAGGAGCCACAATCTAAGGGGCCACAGACAGATAATTGGGCAATCTTACTGCCCTGTGCTCAGTGTTTTGATTGGGTCTGTCTGGGGCAGATACTAGACTTCTCACCTGGTGTTAGGTGATCGAAGAAGGTTTCCTGGAAGAAGTAATGTCCAAACAATCTACTAGTACATGTGTAATTAATCCCTTTTTAGGCAATATTGTCTTAGAAATCAGTCAGAAACCTGTTTTGGGAACCATTCTGTTGAGAACAAATTGAGGAACTGAACTCTGTATTCTAGCCATCTAGTATATTTCCCCATGCTTGTATTTGCCCTTCTCCAATGTTGATTAATCTCCGCTTCCAAGAACATGCCAGGTTGTGATTGCAATGCCTAGGTACACTATTCCTGTGTCTGGAAAGCTTTCTCCTTTGGTCTGCCCCAGTGATTTCTTTTGCTCCTTCAGGACACAGTTTCTCCCTCCAGGAAGCCTTCCTTCATTGCTCCTAGGGTAGGTTGGGTGCACTTCCCATGAGCTTAGGCAAAGGGCTGGTCTTGATTTTTGAACTTCCCAGGAGTCTCTGCTGCTCCATTCCTCTATGTAGCCCGGAGAAAGAGGTAGCATCGTTCATAGAGCCCAGCAGGTCCTGGGCATCCAGGTAATGTTTGTTGAATGAACAAATTCAGAAGTTTTTGAAGGTTATAACCACATGTGTATAATTAAAACTATTGGTTCTAGCGAGCTTTGAGACTGAAGAAGGTAGAAGCACCAGTGAAACAGATTTTATGCATGTGGTCTAGTTATTAACCTCATAAAGCTCTTTACAATCTTTTGCATTTTATACCTCTACTTTTCCCCCCTGAGTAACCAATAAACTGAGTAATTCATAGTTCCCACTTCTTGCCAACTACTAAGTGTATTATTAAATCTTACCACAGTGATTTATTAATTAGAACTTTTTGCTTATTAGCAAAAATCACTTTGATTTAGCCTATGCCAGAAAGAGGGGATCATGTGATGAGGAGATAGGGGTGGAGTCTAATAGAATCGAAGATCATAAACACAGGCTTTGGGAAGAACTGGTCCCAAGAATCAGAAGGCCAGCGGGAAGCCTGAGAGGCCTCTCCGTTTATTGCTGCTTCTGTCCACAGGCTCTTTTATTCATTTTCTTACTAACCAGCACTCTCTGCCTCTCAGTGGGTGGAGGGTGGCTTCCCATAACCCTCAGCTTTGCCTCCAAGTTCCAGCCATCAGAAAACCATTCTTTCCATCTCAATTCCGAATTCCCCAAGACTCTGTGTGGCTTACATTAGACATCTATCCCTGACCGGTCACCTGTGGCCATGGAGTGGGTCTTGCTGAGCAAGCTTGGCTGCCCCTGCTCTGCTCACCCTGAGCTGGAGATGGAAGGTAGGAGAAAGGGATGGGAGGACAGCAGACTGACAGATGAGAGGCGTGCAGACACTCTAAAAGTATCTAGGACCTGTAAGCACTTTACTGTAGGTTATTTCTAGATGATTTTGGCTAAACATTTTTAAAATCTTAGATGAAGCTTAAGGACTTCATTTTGAAAAGATATTTATCTTTTTTTTTTTTTTTTTTTTTTTTTAATATGAATATAGTTTGAGGTTCTTAAGGGAATAGCATATCCACTGAAGCAGCCAGTGGGCCTTATCTTTGTATGGCCATGTATAATGCAGACCAAAGGGTCCTAGCCCAGGCCCTGTTCGGGCTCATGCAGGAGGCAACCATTTGATATGTTTCTCTCACATCGATGTTCCTCTTTGTCTTTCTCTTTCTCTTCCCTTCTCCCCGAAAATCAGTGGAAAAATATCCTTATATGAGGATTAACAAACAAACAACAAAAATCCCATTTCCTGAAAATAATGTTATTTTTCTAAATAAGTGTATCCATGTACTCTCCTTACAAATGGGCAGGGGGGGGCGCCCTGCCTTTTGTTCTATATTGATGTGCCTTTGTCAAATTTTTCTAAGCCTCCAATCCCATCTTCCCTCCCTACCTCAATGCCTGAAAGGCATGGTGCCCTGAGCTCTTATCTTTTAGGAATTTCATATGAAGAATTGTAGTAAATTTCCTAATTATATTGAAAATAGATGTTTCATTTTATTGTGCTGATTTGATTGTTCCCTACTATCTATTGTATATATATAAAACCCTAAGTGACTGGTCAACTGTTTGACCGATTGCTGTGATGCGCACTGACCACTAGGAGGCAGATGCTCAATGCATGAGCTGCTCCGTGGTGGTCAGTGAGCTCCCACAGCGGGAGTGCCGCTTAGCTAGATGCCGGGCTCATGGCTGGTGAGCACAGCTGCGGCAGCGTGAGCTTCTCCCCCCTCCACAGCAGTGCTACTGGGTGGTGGCAGGTGCAGCAGGACTGGCATGAGTGGGCTTCTCCCTGGCCACCTGCCGCCTCATGCACTGCTGCATCCCCTGAGGGACTCCACCAGTGCACGAATCTGTGCACCGGGCCTCTAGTATATCATATTTTCCTTCTAAATTATTTTTCTCTTCTTTATTTTTATATATTTCTTTAGCATGTATATATTTAGTGTTATCATTATTAATTATCTTTCTTCTTCTATCTTTCCAGTACTGATTTGAAGCTCTTGGAGGAGGCAACTATTTCAGTTTGCAGATCTTTAGGTAAGGTGGGGAAATGAGCATGTGTATATGTATGTATGCATATGTGTGTGTGTGGGTACTTACTTGACATTTTCTATTATAAATTTTGATAGTGTAATATGAATTGAGTTAATGTTTTCTTGATGATGATGATGATAATAATAATAATAATAATAATAATAATAATAATTCTATTCATGGTGCTCATTGATGTTACTAGAATGTACCATTCAGTCATTAGCAATAAAACACATGCTTGGTTAATTTTCAGTAGTGGTAATAGACTCTGCTAAGCATGTTTTATTGCTAAGGACTAGGTGGTACTTTAAAGACATCACTCTATTTTTCTGCTTCTCTCATTTTCGTTGAGAGGAAAGCTGTCAATGTTATTGTTTTCCTTTTGAAAATAATAGATTTTTTTTCTTGGGATGTTCTAAAGTTTTTCTCCTTGTCCTTTGGTTTTTGGCATTTTAGAATGATGTGCTGAGAAGTGGCTTTCTTTTTTTGCTGTTTGCCGTTTGTAGAGCTTCTTAAATCTGTTGGTTGATATCTTTCATCAGTTTTGGAAAATTCTCAGCCATTATTGGTTTATACACTGTTTCTATCCTATTCTGTTTCTCCTTTCCTCTGGGACTTCTATTGTACTTCTTTTAACATTTTCAGTATGTCTCATATGTCTGTTAAGACTTCTTTTTTTTTCTTTTCTTTTTTTAGTATAGATTAATGTTTTTCCATCAATTTTGGAAAGTTTGTTGTTGCCATTATTTTTGTTGGGCTTTTTATGTTCAATTTTTTCCCTTCTCTGACCTTCAAGAGTATATTTTCTTTTAACCTGCCTTTTGTTTACTAATCTTGTCTTCTATTGTATGTCATATGCTGTTAAATCTATTGAGATTTTTTAAATAAAAAACTTAATTTTAGAGTAGCTTTAGATTTACAGAAAAGTTATAGAGCTATAGAGTTCCCATAGAACTCTCATCAGTTTTCTTTATTGTTAACATCTTACATTACTATGTTACATTTGTCACAATCAGAAAATCACCACTGATACAGTACTGTTAACTAAACTCAATACTTTATTCAGATTTCACTAGTTATTTCTTACTGTCCTTTTTCTTCTCCAGGATCAAATTCATGATACCACAGTGTATTTAGTTATATCTCCTTAGCCTTCTCTGGTCTGCAATGGTTTTTTGGATTTTTCATACTTTTGATGATTTTTAGAGTTTTAAGGAGTACTAATAGGGTACTTTTCTGAATTTCCCTCGATTTGAGTTTGTTTGATGTTTTTCTCATGGTTACACTGGGGTGATGGGTCTGTAGGAGGAAGACCACAGAGGTGAAGTGCTGTTCTCAACACATCATATTAGGACTAAGTGCTATCACTGATGATACTGACCTTGATTACTTGGTCAGGGTTGTGTTTGTCAAGTTACTTCGCTGTAAAGTTGCCCACCATCCTCCTTGTCTTCATTTTTGAAAGATTTTTCTGGATATAGAATTCTTGGTTGATATTTTATTATTATTTTTTAAATTTTTATTTTGTTGTCGAAACTGGTTTGGCTCAGTGGATAGAGCTTTGGCCTGCGGACTGAAAGGTCCCGGGTTCGATTCCGGTCAAGGTATCCTTGGTTGCGGGCATATCCCCCAGTAGGGGGTGTGCAAGAGGCAGCTGATGGATGTTTCTCTCTCATCGATGTTTCTAACTCTCTATCCCTCTCCCTTCCTCTCTGTAAAATATCAATAAAATATATTTAAAAAATTTTTTTATTTTGTTTAAAGTATTACAAATAGTACTACATATGTCTCCTTTCCCCCCCTTCTTGGTTGATATTTTAAAAATTCTTTTAGAAAATATATTTTATTGATTTTTCACAGAGAGGAAGGGAGAGGGATAGAGAGTCAGAAACATTGATCAGCTGCCTCCTGCACACCCCCTACAGGGGATATGCCCGCAACCAAGGTACATGCCCTTGACCAGGATCGAACCTGGGACCTTTCAGTCCGCAGGCTGACGCTCTATCCACTGAGCCAAACCGGTTTCGGCTAAAAATTCTTTTGATGGTATCATTCCATTGTCCTCTAGTCTCCTTTCTTTCAGATGGGAAGTCTGTTTAATTGTATTGTTGCTCCCCTATGAATGATGAGTGTTGTTTTTTTCTTGCTGCTTTTAAGATTTTCTCCTTACCTTAAAATTTTTAAATTTATTTTTTATTCTACTTGGAATATGTTGATATTCTTGGATACTTAGATTAATGTTTTTCCTTCAATTTTGGGACATTTGTGGCCATTATTTTTGTTGGGCTTTTAATGTTAATTTTTCTTACTTTTTTCCCTGCATGCCCACAGGTTTTCTGGATCAGAGACAGAGTTGTTATTAAGTACATCACTGTAAATAATACCCTTTTTTCCCGAAAATAAGACAGTGTCTTATATTAATTTTTGCTCTCAAAGATGCGCAAGGTCTTATTTTCAGGGGATGTCTTATTTTTCCATGAAGAAGAATACGGTACACATTTATTGTTAAATGAAAATAAAGGAAATTTATTACCTGTATACGGTACAGTAGTACAGTAGTTGTCAACACAAACCAGACAAACTGTGAATCCTACAGTATCAAGAATTTACTCATTTATTCAATGACAATCATGTCATCATCTTCTGGAATATCATCATAACAATCCAATTCCTGAATTTCCTGGTGAATTTCTTGTAACTCCATTTCTTTCAGAATCAGTGGACCAAATCTCTCATGTTTAGCCGGGGGGAGGGGGGAGGCTTATTTTCGGGGGATGCCTTATATTTCACTCAGAAGAAAACCTGTAAGTAGGTCTTATTTTTGGAGGATGTCTTATTTTTGGGGAAACGTGGTAAATGCATTGTTCCTTCTTTGTCCTAGTTCTTATCTGCTAGGAGATGCTTTGAGAGCCAGGCCAGTTGTTTTCTGTGAGTAGCGGGGGGCGGGAGTGTGACTTTCTTCCTATAAAGGGGAAGGCGTTCGCCGCCCCCCTCTTCTCCTCTTTACTCCACCCCGCGGTGTGTAAATAAAAGCTCTTCAGGAGCCAGGTGCACTCCCCCTGCCTCCCTGCCTTGGCTTTTTAGACCTAGAGGTGTTTTCAAGTTCTGGGACCTCATGTCTCTTTGAAATGTGGATGCTTAGGAAGATGATATTGTAGTCTCCCCTACGCCTTTGGAGTCGGCTTAGGTGCTTATCTTGTGATGTAACTGCTTGGCTTTCAGTGAGATAAGGAAGTTTTAAACACGGGGCTACAATTCTAATCCTGATGGTATGTGAAATGATCCTAGGAGAAGTAAAAGCAGACATTCTCTCACTTCATAGCATATATGTTTTGCAGACCCAGGAGACAAAGGGTTTTTTTTTTAGTTTTTTTTTTTTTTTTACAGGAACACTGAGAAATACAGGGAGGTTTTATTTTCCACAACTTTCTCAGATACTCTTTTCTCTCTGTCCATTCCTTCTGGGTCTCCTATTACTATTTCTGAGTTTACTGAGTTCTGGGGGATGGCTGTTAGCCATGAGATGTGGTTGTTCTCAGGCATGGCCCTGCAGGGATGTCCATGGAAAGCCCGAGGCAGTAACCAGGGCCCTCTGATGGGGAGTTCACTTGAAATCCTGCCGCCTCAGCACCTGGCAGCTGCTGCTGTGTTTATGTTGTTTCCCTCTCCGTTTGCTTGCTTCCAATGGTTCCTTGGATTCGTTTTCCGTTGGCAGTGCAGGAGTCAGTCAAGCATGACAGACAACTTCCTTGTACACAAACTTCTTCCCTGTCATCTCCCTCTAAACTCTGGAGAAATTCATCTGCTCCTTTGTGGCATCCAGTATTAACCTGAGAGGTAGTCAGAGACCGTCATTTCTTGTTTCTTTGTTCATAAGTCTGTTTTCCCTGTAACCATTCTGATTAAATGTTCCTCATTATACTTGGTGATTTTGCCTGTAATTTGATGAGGTCTTTTTATTGGTTTATTAAAAAGCATTTTTGTGAGCTTTTTCAATTCTGAAATTTTCTGTAGTTATGGCTTTGGTTTTACTTGTTTTATTTCTTCTCCAACTTGGTATCGTCACCTGTGAGGTTCAGGTCGGATTCTGTTCTTTGCCTTCTGCATCTTCTTTTTCTTCATCTTTGTCCTTTTCTTCTAATTCCTCTTTTTTATCTTGGGTTCAATGTTTATACATTATACTTCTTGTCTTTTAAGATTCTAATGAGCCGAAACCGGTTTGGCTCAGTGGAGAGAGCATCAGCCTGTGGACTGGAAAGTCCCAAGTTCGATTCTGGTGAAGGGCATGTACCTTGGTTGCAGGCACATCCCCAGTAGGGTGTGTGCAAGTGGCAGCTCTTCGATTATTCTCTCTCACCGATGTTTCTAACTCTCTATCCCTCTCTCTTCCTCTCTGTAAAAAATCAATAAAATATATTTTTTTAAAAAGATTCTAATGAATCTTTTAGTTGTTGCATTTTTAATCAGTCTAGTTTTTCTAATGTGTCAGTTCTCTCTTTTCATTATACTAATTTTTTCCGGGTGCTTTTTGTTCCTTTTAAAATAAATGGTTCATTTCCTATTTTCCACTAATGATGGTTGTGTACCAAAGCTCTTTTTGCCAATTGTGATTCAGCTCTTCTGCTGAGGTTTCAGCATATCCTGTTCCTTATTTTGTTGTTACTATTGTTTTCTTCTTACTCATTAAACCAGCAAATATTTCTTGAGCACCTATAATATGATAGCCTATATCCTTATAAGCTGGGTGAGTGACTGCAATAAAGACTGACCTCTGACCTCATGAATCTATCTTAACGGGGAAGCCAGACCATAATAAATACATATATTTTATATAATGATGACTCTTCAGAAAAATAAAGCAGGGAGAAGGCAGAGAGTGAGCACCCATGAAGGCACAGTGCTTGCTGCCGGAGGGTATGTCTATTAACCCTGCTCCTGTGTTGTTTCTAGAGGAGCTTGCTGAATCTGTCGTTTTACTTGGAAGGTAGGCTTGTGCTGTGTTCTGGCCTGACTTCTAGAACATGTTTTGTACATGTTTGCTTGGTTTAACTGAGACTTTCCATTGTCTCCACTCCTTGGTTTTGGAGGGTGAGCAAATCCTAAAATCTCCCAAATTCAACAGCTGGATCAACATTTTTTTCCTACCTCTACCCTCTAGCATAGTTGTTCTGGGTTTGGCTTGTTTCCTTCTTGTTGCCTGTTATATTCTGGGAGTTGTAGCTTTTGAATCTGTATAGAAAATTAACTTGGAGGAGTCACATAAATTTTCTGGTTGGGGTAGACAGTAAGAAGAAGACTTGTTCCTCAAAAGTACTTTCAGGCAGTTAGGCTTGCTAATGGTTACCAAATACATCTGTCTTTCAGGTTTTTATAATTTGTAGTTAGTGGAATTGTTTCCTGTTTTTTGGAAGAAGAACTGTATCATAATTCAGCATTTTTGTGAGCTTGTATCTTGTTCTCATGGGTATTTTATTTTTAATTTTTTTACATTCATCCAAACGCAGACAGAATAATATAACAAACTCCCATATACTCATCTTCCAGTTTCAATCATTTTCATGGCCAATCATGTTTCATTTGTACCTCAGTCATTTATTGAAGTATGACGTATGTACAGAAAAGTGCACAGACAACAAACATAGCCTCATGTAATTAATTTGACACAAATCTCAGACATCATATCATTCATCTATCTTCACATATTAATTTGATACAAACCTCAGACATTATATAATTTCATCCAGAAATATTTTATTATGTATCTCATAATAAGGATTTTTTAAAGACAATAAATACCGTTATTTTATTAAAAAACAATTTTTAACATCATAAAATATTCATTCAGTGTTCAAATTTTTAATTGTTTGAATCTGGAGCAATATAAGGTCCTCACATTATTATTGGTTGATATATTTTTACGATTCTTCTCATAGGTAGTTTCTTCCTGCATTTGTATCCTTTTTCTTTTCTCAATTTATTAAAGAAAGTGGTGGGGATGTAAAGTACACCAGAGGGAATATAGTCAATAATATGGTAATACTATGTGTGGAGTCAGGTACTAAATTTATTGATGGGATCATCTTGTAAGTTATATAAATGTCTAACCACTATACTCTACACCTGAAACTAATATAATATTGAATGTGAACTGTAATCCTATATAATAAAGGCCTAATATGCAAATAGACCAAACAGCAGAACAACTGGCCGAATGACTGGTTGCTATGACATGCACTTACCACCAGGTGGCAGACGCTCAATGCAGGAGCTGCCCCCTTGTGGTCAGTGTGTTCCCATAGGGGGAGTGCACTCAGCCATAGGCCAGTTGATGGCTGGCAAGTGCAGTGGCTGTGGCAGAGCCTCTCCCACCTCCATGGCAGCACTAAGAAGCAGCAAGCTGAGCAGAAAGGAGCAGTGAGCAGGTGGGCAGTAAGGAGCAAGGAGTCCTGGACTGCGAGAGGGATGTCTGCCTGCCAGCTTGGGCCCGCTCCCCAAGCCTGCAGGCAGAAATCCCCTGAGGGGTCCCAGACTGCAAGAGGGCAAGGGCTGGGATGAGGGACCCCCACCTCCAGTGCACAAATTTCATGCACTGGGCCTCTAGGTAAAAAAATAAAAAGTAATTTAAAAAAAGAAAATGGGTCATAAAGTTTCCCATAATGTAGATTTTGTTGATTGAATTGTTTCTGTCCTCTGTGTTTCCTCTATATTGGTTATTGGGTTTTGTGGCTCATGGGTATGTTAGTGAGATATTGGGAAAGGTTGTTTCAGGGCCTGAAGGAGGTTCAACCTCTCTCTTCAGGTGGAAATCCTCTTTATAAAACCCTTACATGAGTGTTACCCAGACCTTGGTTGCACTCCCGTAGACATGAAGAATTGCCTTCTTTATACAAAAGGCCAAATTAGTTAATAGATTTCTACAAGTTTAAGCTCAAAAGGCAAATGAGTTATTGTGATTAAGTACTATGATCCTAGTTGCACAATGAGGAAACTGATGAGGTGTGGGGAGGTTAAGTAAGTTGCCAGGTGTCACACAGCTAATCAGGGAAAGCTGGGGTTTGAACCTGGTCAGATCTGTAGTCTAGTTCCATTATGCTTTTCTGCCTTCCTGTCAGATGTCCCTGTTCCTACTCTGGCTCCTGAAGCTCATTCATCTTTAACATAGTATTTGATTTTTACCAACTAGGTTTGATCCTGTTCAAGTCCATTGAGGTATTTTGGAATATTATACCTGTTGTTGAAACATCACTGAGTATACTTACATTTATTAACTAATTGCCCATTTGCATCTTGCCCAGAAGAGTACTGTGGAAACTTAACTATCTTATAATGTCAGCTTTATTATGACAAAGAGCCCAGCCAGCATGGCTCAGTGGTTGAGCATCGACCTAAAAACCAGGAAGTCACGGTTTGATTCCTGGTCAGGGCACATGGAGGTCATGGTTTGATTCCTGGTCAGGGCACATGCCCGGGTTGTGGGCTCGGTCTTCAGTGTGGGGCATGCAGGAGGCAACCAATCATTGATTCTCTCTCATCATTGCTGTTTCTATTTCTCTTTCCCTTTCTCTCTGAAATCAATAAAATAAAATAAAAATACAGGGAATTCTGTTGATAAGTATTTTCTTATACCTGAAACAGTGCTGATACATATAAGGAGCTCAATAATACGTGCCAAATGGTTGAAAAAGGTACACAGAGTTTTCATTACATCTGTCTAGTAGTTTGATTGATCTTTCCAATAGACAGGCTTATTTTTTAATAGCTAGATATTTATAAATTAAAACAATTATAAAGTAATTCAGTAATAAAGGGGCTGTTGAATAAACAAGATTGTAAAGTTGGGGTTCTGAATTATATCAGCTTCAACTCTTTATATTAGTATTTTGCTTTGGTTTACAATAGCTAGATAATGTTAATTTACATAAAGACACACTTGCAAACAGTAACTGGGTTATTTTTTTTTTTAAAAGAAACAGTTTATCTTGAAACCTTATGATATTCTTTCATCAAACTAAGCCCAAAGATTGAAGGTAGGAAATTTGTGTTTCATAGAGAAACTATAACAATATCTAATATTAATATCTAATCATCCACTTATTCTTGATTATGAAAGCTGGGCCAGGCCTGCCCTAATTTACAGCACACAGAGCAGGGGCTCTCCAGCCAGCAGCAGGGAGCTGTTAGCGACGCAGAGTCTCAGATCACACTTCACATGGGCAGAGTCAGAATTTAAACTTTAAATGTGATTTAAATATACATTAACCTTTGAAAAGCACATCAACTTCATTAGGTGTAGGGTGGACCTGAGATTCTGCACTTCCAACAGCTCTCAGACAATACTGTTGCCACTAGTTCATGAGTGACACGTGTAACAGCAAGCTACTAGAATTTCTGTCATAATGAGAAAGTTATACAGTTACATGCATTGACTCTCAGGCCGTGGCAGGAACACATATCTGGGAGATAGACCAAGTTAACTTGCCAATTATGGGCACAGAGCAGATACGCTGTAATGGTGTGCTTATATCCATGTACATTTTTAAAGTATGTATGTGCAGACCTGGATAAAAAATTCTGGAGAACGACATATTTTTATATCTTTGACACGGAAGTTTAGATATTATGCATAGAAATGGCAGCAAAAGCATAATTCTCAGATCTGCATAAAATGAATTCTTCTGGCAGCACAAGCCAATGTGTGTATTTGCATTTCTTGTTTTCAAAATAGTTAAAAATGTATTTCAAAAGTGAAAAAATACCCCAGAACTCTAGAATCTCACAGTTTGAAAACCATTGATAAAGTGAAAAGACTGGGCATTTGTCACTAACATGTTGTTGACTTTGGGCCCAACATATAGCCTTTCTGAATTTCTTTTTCTTCCATCAGTAAAAGTAAAGGTTCTGACTAAAAATAGTCTCTCCCTTAGGATTAATTCTTAAAAAAAAAAAATATTTTCATTGATTTCAGAAAGGAAGGGAGAGGGAGAGAGAGATAGAAACATCGATGATGAGAAAGAATCATTGATTGGCTGCCTCCTGCATGCCCCACACTGGAGATCGAGCCCACAACTCAGGCATGTGCCCTGACTGAGAATTGAACCACGGCTTCCTGGTCGACGCTCAACCACTAAGCCACGAAGGCTGGGCTAAGTTGAATTTTTCTGTGCTTCCATGCTCTATTAGTCAGGTTTTCCAGGGAAACAGAATCCGTAGAATGAAGATATATATATATATATATATATATATATATATATATATATATATATGTATATGTATATGTATATGTATATGTATATGTATATGTATATGTATATGTATATGTATGTATATGTATATGTATATGTATATGTATATGTATATGTATATATATATATAGTGTCCCTTAAAAATGTACGTACACACTTTGAATAATTATAAAGGCAGTGTTTATTAAAATACATTTCATTTTCAAAATTGAGCTGTCCGCTGAAATATGTATACACTAGAGCACATGTGTCAAACACAAGGCCCGCGGGCCAAATCCAGCCCACCAGGCCTTGCAATGTGGCCCGCACCGCGCTGTCATCACTGCACTCCACTGTCAGTTTATGACATTGTCAGTTTATGACTGTTCAGTAAACCATTCGGCCCGCGATTTAGGCTGGATTTTAGATTTTGGCCCCTTCTCTGATTGAGTTCGACACCCCTACACTAGAGGCCCGGTGCACGGCACTTGTGCTCCAGCAGGGAGGGCCCCTCAGCCCAGCCTATGCCCTTTAGCAGTTCAGGAGCGCTTGGGGGATGTCTGACTGACGGCTTAGGCCTAAACTGTAGTCAGATATCCTTAGCACTGCTGTGGAGGCAGGAAGGCTCCCACCACCACTGCTGTGATCACCAGCCGTCAGCCTGGCTTGTGGCTGAGTGGCCCTCCCCCAGTGGGAGCACACTGACCACCTGGGAGCAGCTCCTGTGTTGGATGTCTGCCCCCTGGTGGTCATTGCATGTCATAGCGACAGGTGATTCTACCATTTCGTTGATTGGTATATTACCCTTTTATTATATAGGATTTTTTTTTTTTTGAGACACCTGGCATATATAAAATGAGATTTATTATCAGAAATTGGCTCACATGACTACGAAGGCTGAACAATCCTGTGATCTGGTGTACATGCTCGAGGACCCAGGAAAGTTAACGGTATAAATTCCAGTCCACGTCCAAAGGCCTGAGAACTAGGAGAGCCAATGGTGCGAATCCCATCTAAGGGCGGAAGAAGACTGATGTTTCAGCTCAACAGTCAGGCTGATAGAATTCAGTCTTCCTCTGACTTTACTCTGTGGGCCCTCCATGGTGATGGCAAGCTGCTTTACTCAGTCTACGGATTCAATGAAGAGACCCTCTCCCCAACACACAGGGAATAATGTTAACTGGATACCTGGATACCTGGGTTGACACACAAAATTAATCATAGCCTATGTCTTGCTCTGCAGCCTGATAGAACTTTAGAGTTTCATCAGGTCCAATTCCTTGATTACACGGGCTGGTTTGGCATAGTGCAGGGCCAAGGATTTGAGCCAGTAGATAACGACGTGTCCTTGAACAAGCAAGAATGTACAGGGGAGGCTCTGTAAAATTGAGGTCATATTCGTGCTTACGCCATGAGGTCATATTCGTGCTTACGCCATTAAGTGTATTGTTCAGTATATATTAGCTGTTGCTTCTTTTCCAGATGAGAAAACTGAGGTGGAGAAGTAAATAATTTGCCTGAGTTTCAATATTCCCTTATTATAGACTTGGATCTAGAAGCCAGATCTTCACATTTCTAATACAGTCTTCTCAACTCTAAGCTGGCTTTGTTGAAATATCTTTTAAACTTGAAAAAAAATTTTAAACAAATTCTTTAAAATTTTGCCTAGTCAGATAGTGCCTCACTGGCCACATTATGTGTCTTTCTTTATGTGTCTTCATTTTCATTAGAATAATTTGTGATTATCTGAATAGTTTTATCTTTATGGTTTATTATCTATACCACGTGTCAAACACAAGGCCCGTGGGCCAAATCCAGCCCTCCAGGCCTTGCAATGTGGCCCGCACCGTGCTGTCATCACTGCACTCCGCTGTCAGTTTATGACATTGTCAGTTTATGACTGTTCAGTAAACCATTCGGCCCGCGATTTAGGCTGGATTTTAGATTTTGGCCCCTTCTCTGATTGAGTTCGACACCCCTAATCTATACTAATAATAGAGGAATATGCAAATTGTCCAGGACACCATCACAGTAATGACTGAACAGCAGGTTGTGTGGGGCGACCAGGCTGGTGGGGGAGGGGGGATAGTTGGGGGCGGGCCAGCAGAAGGGGGCAGTAATGAGCGACCAGACTGCGGGGGGGTGGGGGGGACAATTAGGGGTGATCAGGCTGGCAGGCAGAGGTGGTTAGGGGTGATCAGGCAGGCAGGCAGATGAGCAGTGGTCCCGGATTGTGAGAGGGATGTCTGACTGCCAGTTTCAGATATCCCTCAAGGGGTCCCCAATTGGAGAGGGGGAAGGCTGGTCAGAGGGAACCCCCCATGCACACATTTCAGGCACTGGGCCTCTAGTATTCTATTACTGGGGATATGAATGATCAATTTTTGAGCTTTTTAAGCATCTGTTTTTCTAAAGAGAATGATGTGTGTATGTAAATTGTGTTTGTATATTAACTGTTACATGTTATCTTTACAGTTTTGGATTCTCAGATAAGATGGCTATTTTCTCCTGATGTTTCTAGCTCTTCCATTTTGTACATAGTTTTTTTGTTCAGAAATAATTCCAGCCAAGTAGCAATTTCTCTTATTGCTTATTGAGAATAGGCTGATCCATGAGCAACTTCAGTTTGATATTTGATTTTATAAGTGTTATGATACACTCACTTTGCTTTTGGTTTTTAATTTTAACTTTTTAAAATCTTTCTTTCTCTTGCAGTTGAAAACAATCCTCGAACAGGAAACCTTGGTGCATTGATTAAGGTCTTCCTTTCTAGAACCAAAGAACTGAAACTTTCAGCAGAATGTCGGAAGTAAGCTGCCTGGTTAATCATGTTCTTTTCATATTTAACAAGGAGTATTTTCAACTATTAGAAATTGATTATGATCTTTTAAAAGCTATTCAAGGAATTATATTTATTATTAAGGGGAAAAAGTACAAGAGAGGTTTTAATTTGCTGTCCAAGTCACTGGGGGGAGATGATGAATTCTGGAATCTGCTTTCAGCATTTTAGATAATTTCTAGAAATATATTATGTAAGTAGATTAATAGTGATGTAATTATTACTAAAAAGGTCATTATTCCTCATTATTACTGCTATACATATGACTTAATTTGAGTATTATTTCACTCCACATCTGTTCCCTTAGTTTCTTGCATTAGATGAAAGAAGATTCAGGTTAGGTATTTATAGTTCTATATTAGATGCAGTGGAAAGCTAACCTTTAATGTGCTCAAGCATTTTTTAATACCATTTTTTTTTCTGGTTAGTTCTTAAGAGATTATTCATTGTCCAGCTCCCAAGCAAATTATATTGAATACAACAAAAGTTTTTCTTGTGAGTTCACGGTTATTAATATAAAAAGCAAATATTGTACTGTGCTTCTGGTGATACTCCATTTAAAAATTTTGTTGTGTATTTGCATATATTCTCTTTATGGTACTATGTATTTTTAATTATTTTAGCTTTCTTTTCTTTGAATTGCCTGTGTGTGGGACAGCTATAAAGTTAAGAACAAAGAGCAATCATGCCTAAAGGATAATATTTTTATTATGTTGACTTGCTATATAAAATACATAGAATGAAATATGAAGTAAACTGTAATAGATTTCACTGGTTCAGTGTCATAAATCATGAGCCATTAAAAGATATGGACATTATTCTAATATTACAAATACAACAGGCAAAACGATTGATCAATCATGAAGAAATCATTGACTAAAAGTAAACTGATCGTGCTCATGATTAAATATTGATTCTTATGTGACCTTGATTTTTCTTTTTTAGTCACATCTTCATTTGGCAGACAAACAATGCTTTGTTTATTATTTGCTATTTGTTGAAAGTGTTTATCTGTGAGATGTCAGAAGAGGAATTACAACTTCATTTTACTTATGAAGAAAAATCTGGCAGTTACAGTAAGTATTGCCTTTGAAGATGTTCTGGGAATCACATGTGTAACATATAAGCACAAAAGTTGAGGAATAAAATTAAAATTTTGAAAATTCTATTGTTCCTCTCATAATTTTAAAAAAATATATATTTTATTGATTTTGTACAGAGAGGAAGGGAGAGAGATACAGAGTTAGAAACATCGATGAGAGAGAATCATCGATCAGCTGCCTCTTGCACACCCTCTACTGGGGATATGCCCGCAACCAAGGTACATGCCCTTGACCGGAATCGAACCCGGGACCCTTCAGTCCACAAACTGACGCTCTATCCATTGAGCCAAACCGGTTTCGGCCCTCTCATAATTTTCATTTTTAAATAACCTGACACTGTCACTCTTTCCCCCCCTCTCCCCCATATTAATTTAAAAGAACCAAGACTCTCATTATTTTTATCCTTTTTTTTTTTTTTTTTTTAAAGAATAAGGCAGCCAGTAAAATGGAAACTTTTATTTTTATTTCATGCATATGAAACATAAAAATAAAAATCATAGGTATTTCTTTCAGAAAACAGATGTCAGTTTAAGTACCATTACTAGGGCAATGCATTATTAAGTGAGACAACCAATCAGATGATTTTTGTAAGTATTAAAGGTTAACTTTCATAGATATAACAATAGTCTCTGAGTCTGGATGTCTTTGGGATTATTTGATCAGAAGTAACATTTTCAAGGATAGCTTTATGATTCTGATGTATGTTATTTTTTTCTGAAAATACAGGAAAAGGTTATTGTTTTCTCTTGATATTGCTGACAGTTTTCTTTTTTTTGCTTCTAGTTTTTAAGATCAGTTGCTCGCATTTCATTCCTTAGTATTAAAAGTAACAACCTGGAAAGTAAAAGGGAAGAATGGGATTGTTAACAAATGAAATTTGGGGAACGCAGTGTTTTGCATCTAACCTTCATGCTATCTCTTCTCTTTCTAAGGCCAACGGCAGTGATGGTCTTGCATTTCTTGGCTTTATTTTTCAAAGCACATCGTTGCTTGCATTAGGTGTTCTTGCTTATTACTTAGAGCTTTTACATTGATTTGAGTTTTAAGACACGAATATGTTTAATTTCCTGGTTTGATAATCAGCCTTCCAAGTTTGTTAACTGTATATTACTAGAGGCCTGGTGCATGAGTTCCTGCATGGGTGGGGTCCCTTGGGGTAGCCTGTGGAGGTTGAGCCCCAGCTTGCGCCCCCAACCTCTCACAGCCCCGTAGCCCTGCCTGGCATCCTGCCTTGGCCTAGCACTGCCCACTCACCTGATCCATCATCCTTCCACTGTCCCGTTCTTGTCGGGGCCCATTGGGGCCAGCAATGCCTCCACTGCTGCCAGTGCCATGTCACCAACGCCCACCGTGTTCCATGCCACCCCCTGGTGGTCAACACAGGTCGTAGTGAGTGGTCAAACTCCTGGTCTCCTGGTTGAACTACTGCTTGAGGGGACAATTTGCATATTATGCTTTTATTATATAGGATAATTTGCATATTAGGCTTTTACAATATTATCTAATTTTTATTAACAAATTAGAGCTTTTAATCGAATTGTGTCTTGCTAGTTTTGTCAGTTTTGTTAATGCTAGGCTTTGTCTTTGTGAGACCAACAGTGCCAAAACATAGTTCGCTTAGGGAGTTGTAAATCTTTGCAGGAAGTGTTAGCAGTAAGAATGGAGTGAATGTTTATCCCCAGAGAGCCTAAGAGGATAGCCCAACCAGCACTGTAACCTTAACACTTTGTTTGTATTATGTCATAAAATTGTGTAAATTTTAATACTTTTATTTAACCACATTATCAGTTATCCTATATAATAAAAGCCTAATTTGTGAATTGACCAAACAGTGGAACGACCAGTTGCTATGATGCACACTGACCACCAATGGGGAGATGTTCAATGCAGAAGCTGTCCCCAGCTCTCAGGCCCTAACCCAAGGCGGCAGAGGGCAGGGCCAGCAAGCTCGTGGCACCAGGCCAGCCAAGACAGGTCCCAGAGGGCCCCTCTCCCCCATCACCCTGCCAGTTGCCCCACAGATCAGCCTTGATCACTGACCAGGCCTAGAGACCCTACCTGTGCATGAATTTTGTACACTGGGCCTCTAGTCTATATCTATAAAAGCCTAAGTGACAGTTACAACCAGTTGACTGAACAACTGTTGGACTGGTTGCTATGATGCGCACTGACCACCAGGGGGCAGATGCTCAATGCAGGATCTGCCTCCTGGTGGTCAGTGTGCTTCCACAGCTAACCTTCCCCAGCTGGCTAACCTCCTGCAGTCCCTTTCCCTGGCTGGCCAGCTCTAATCAGGGCTGGGCGAGACGGCCTCGATTGGCTCCAATCATCAGCCAGGCCAAGGGATCCCACCCATGCACAAATTCGTGCACCGGGCCTCTAGTTTACATATAAAAGTATTTTTCATTATGGAACATTAAGTAAATTGATGCACTTGAGAGATACATTGTGTTTGTTTTGGGGCCAAATGTCTTCCTGAGGTACCCTGTCTGTACCTTCACTCCCTGCTCATCTTCAAGTTGGAGAAGCATGTGTGTACCTTAGGCCACATTCTGGGTGGCCTAAGGTAGAATCAGTGTGAAAATGACACTTTTCCAGCCAGGGCCACATTGTCAAGATGGTTGTGTCATTGAAAGGGCCGTCTGTGAGGTCTGATAATTGGTGATTCTGTCTGTGCTGACAGACTGTTCTCTTTTATACAGTTAGCAATTCAGACTTTTATACATGCTCTTTTCATTTTGTTCTTTTTATTTACAGTTGAGTTTCCTTAACTGGTGGACCAATAGGAAACTCAACTGTAAATATCTTTTTAAGGTTGAAGACTAGCTGTTTTTGACATGTGTAATTATTTTCATCTTAGCCTACATGTTGTTAGTTTGAGACTTCTTATCACATAGTAAAGTCTTCTTTATATTTTTTGCCAATGTCTTTTTACAGTTTATGAAAGTATAATGCACAGATATTGTTGAAATGGAAAAAATTGGAACCTTACTATGCAGTAGCTGAAAACATTCTTTTATCAGCGAATATCTGAATTAGGTGTGTGAGAAGGACTGTTTAGGGATAGATAATATACAGTAGTACAGGTAGTTTGAAGGGTGAAATGACAGAAGTAGAGAACCATCTGCAAACAGTTGAGCAAAGTTAAGAATAAACAACTATTCTCAGTTGAAAGACTGAAGATAGAAGCAAAAAAAGGGGGGTGGGTGGGAGGAGATAAGGTGAGAGGATGGTCCGAAGAGGTGGCCACTGGGATCAGCAGCTCAGGGAGAGCACAGGTTTGCATTGAGGGAGCATACTGAGGGGAAGACAGGCAGGTCATTTGCTGAGAGCTGGGAGAGCAGGGCATGTGGGCCTGCGGAGCTTAGTAACCTGTTAGCACAGCTTTGTGGAGAGAAGAGAGGCTAGGGACTTGTCAAGTCTGAGGAAAAGGCTTGCTTAACTACATTTCCTTGGCGTAAAAGAGTTCCATATAAATTTATTTCAAGAAATTATTTTGTGGGGCTTGCTCTCAAGCGTAGTGAATTCAACATACCTATTTATTTTTGCTTTCTCCTGAAACCCCAATAAAGTCAGTAAGGGACTTATAAAAAGTCATGTACTCATTCCTCAGTTTAAGAGGAGGAAAGGGGGGTACAATGTTAACAACATTTTGCAAGTTGGAAAATTGAGTAATGGTGAACCCAACTAACTGATCAGAGAAAACTGACAGCTAAATGCCTTTGGGGTTGGAGAATTCTAGAAAAAAGCTAGTTCTTGCCTCAGAACCCTGGAAAAGCTTAGGAGTTGGAAGTACCAAGTGTGTTCAAAGCAGACAATGTTATTTTTTGAAAAGAGGAAGTCCATTTGCTTTTCGTTAAGTTATGATGAATATTTACAGGCATATTTGAATTTGCTAATTAGAAGTTTAAATATGATTTTTAATATAGAATAGTAATTCCAATATTAGCTTCACAATGGTTTTCTGAATATATTTATAGTAAATATAATCTAGCCATGTGTCTTCCATTTTTGCTCTAAATTTTTCAGGAACACTATTCACCTGTTACTGGAATATAGCTCTGTTATTTCTTGAGTTTTTTAGTGCTTGTATTTGGCCCAGTGTGGTATTGGGCAGCATTGAGAAATAACAGCTTAACTTTACTAATGTAAAGAAAACAACAAAGATTAACTCTCTATCTGTAACTATATATTTTAATAATTACATGTAACCTGATTTAAATGACCCATGTGTTCCTTTTTTTCTGGCCACTTCTTGGTTTTCCACCAGCACTGTTTTTTCTCTTCTCCAGTGAGTGATTTTTAAAAATCGTTTTGCCCCCTCTCCCCTCCCACTCTGATGGAAGACATTGGATTATGACATTATTCTACTGTGCTCTGGTCCACTCCCTAAGGCCAAAATGAGAGCGTGGTATCTTAGCGTTTGGTAGCGGAGGGTGCCGAACAGGAAGAATAGGAAGTGAAGCGTAGTTTCAGGTATGGATTATTGGAGCTGTTGGGACCACAGATACCATCTTGTCTTTCTTGCTTCTTCCTCTGGTGATGCTCATAGAGATCAGAGATGTAGGGTTAGGGCTTCAGAGTGAGAGAACCCCAGAGATAGGGGTGAGACTTCAGTTCTGCATAATAGTGATAATAATAGTTTATATTTACCTATTGTTTGAAATTACTTTGGATATTTAAGTCAAGGACTTCCAGTATGCGTTGGTAAATGTATAATGTATCACCTGGATGTGTAAAACTAATATGTTGTATTTCAGATTTCTTCCCTAGTGTGGTTCATAGTACTCACTTACCATGGGGTTTATATTTAGGGTCTTCAGTGAAACATGGGATGGTTGACTGGATTCCTCCCCCCCACCAACTTGGTTTAATAGCAGGTCTTTAAAAATAATGGAAACATGGAACAAACTGATGAATCTCAGAGGGAAAGGGGATGGGAAGAGATTAATCAAAGAATGTATATGCATATATTCATTGCCCTTGGACACGGACAATAGGGTGGTGCAGGATAGAGGCAAGGCAGGCACTGGTGGAACAGGACAATTAGGCGGGGACAGGGAGACATCTGTAATACTCTCAACAATAAAGATAAAAAATAGAAAAATAGAAAAAAATAATTTATTAGGTGTTTTTTTTCCTTCTCCTTTTTTGGGAGTCTGGATTTGGGTTCAAATCTGGGCTCTGCCCCTTACTTTAAGTAAACTAATATCTCTGGGCCTTGCTTCTTCATTTGTAAAAGGATGATAATCATACCTACACCTTTATAGTTATTATCAGGATTAATGTGGGATAAAGAGAATGAAATAACACAGTGCCTCTTCAAGGGTAGAGTTCTCAAATAATAGCTATTTTATTAATTAGTAAATTAATTTTATTTTATTTTAATATTTTATCCAGAAGCTAAGATTTAAACTACTAAAACACTTGACTGCAGCTTAGAGGCAATTTAAAACTCTTAAAGAAATAAAACTAGGTTGTAAACTTCACAGTACAATAAACATACTGAATCTCTGCAGTCTTTTGCTCAAAGAACCTCAGTTTACTGGGTCATTCAAACTTCAAGGACTTTTAAGATCATCTTTCTCGAAATGCATGAGTGAGTTACTATAATTTCTGGCAGGTGCCTTTATGTTTACTTATTTTTATTGGAACTAAAAAGATATTTATCCTCATATGAAAGCTGAATGATAGAAATACTGCTTGGAAAATAATGCAGTATGAGTGACTTTTGCTTGATGTCACACCTGGTAAGCAGTCAAATCTCATCACTCTTCACTTGATATGCAATTATTTGCTTCTAGATTAGCTCAAAAACAAGCATATAGTATTCTGCAGGACTTTCTTCTTAAAGTAAATGGAAGTTGTCAGATTTCAGCTGGAAATTCTTTATTCGTGTCTTTTGTTAGAGCTTTGGCCTTGATATGTTACATTTTACGTGTATGAAATATTTTATTATTATTATGATAAATTGATAACAAAGCTGTGAATATATTCCTTAATTGACCCAGCTGTAAACTTGACCAAGGCTATTATTTGGATGGCACATAGAACTGGATACAGTGTTCTTGTCACCATGTTAAGATTTAAAAATCTGGGTTTACACCCCTGGAAGGAAAATAGAACAATCAGGCACCATCTGTGGGTCCTGAGTGCTTGTTTCTGTAATTAAAACACTGCTGGCTGCTTGGTTAAATAAAGGTATGTTATTAAACTGTCCAATTCATTTGGTCTGAAATGTTCTGTAAGGAATCAGTGAAGATTTTAGATGTTCTTCTTGGGTCTGGGTCAATACATTCTGCAGGATGAGTCAGGGAATGATGGTTTAACAAACATATATTGAATATGTATTATATGACAGCAAATGAGCTTGTTGGAATAGGTTGTTAATTCACGTGGGTTATGTTGGACAGCTTTGACAACGAGGAGGATTTTAGTTAGATCCACTTATTGTGTAACCTCAGAGACAAATGTTACTTATTTCCTTGTTTTACTTCCTTCACTCATTGAGCTAATAAGCCTACCTCTTTTAGAGTGAGATTTAATGTGGTTATTGAACTTGATTCTTGCTGTGTATTCTTCTTAGCCTTGATTGGGGTGTTCATTGTGACTTAATGTTCTCTTCAAGCTTGGCACTCACCTCTCAGAGGGTTACTGAGCCAGTTCTATTTATGGCAAGGCAGGAAGGGGTTTCTTCATAATTCCTGACTACTAAGGTGATTGTGGTCTAGAAAAAAAGAATTGCTAAATTTTTTCGAGACTCCAAGTGCTTTGATGCCTTTGGAAATAACCATTAGATTTATACTTAGACAGCTGGGTTCAGTTGAGCAAACATGTATTGAGTATACATCACATGCCAAGCTCTTAGTCATTATCCTTGAGAAATGGAGTCCAATAGAAGCCTGCTTACATGTAGAGAAGAATTATGATACAATGTAACCAAATTATGCAGTGAAAGACATATCAACAAGGCATAGATGCAGCCTAGATTATTATTTTTGTTCAAGGGGAGGAAAAAGAGTTGTGTTTTATGGAGGAAATGAAGATTTAGGATGGTTCGGGAATGATAAAGATTAGCTCTTTTTTAAAAATTATATTTTTATTGTTGGAGGGTATTTCAGGCAGAATGTTATTGAGGAGGCATAAAGTGGCATGTAGTAGGTAGTTTGATATTGCTGGAATATAAATTGTGAAAGGAATAATGGTTAAAGATAAATATAGAAAGGGATGCAGGGCCTGTATCTCAAAGGGTCTGGCATGGTGTACTTTGGAGCTTGGAGTTCTTTCTGATGCATAATCAGTTTAAAGCAATTATAAAGGTCTAAGACAGGAGAATGAAAGGATGAACTGTAGTTAGGTCTCTATGATAATCTGAAGTTTGGATTGTGGAGAGGAGTAAATTTATAGGAATACTAGTAGGAAGGTTTAAAGAAGATTAGGAGTTTTAATTTAATAAACTTGTTTAACTGAACTGAGAGCATGCAATAATGAACAAAGGCATGGCAGGAAATGAAGAAAAGAGTAAATAACAGAGAGGTGACTGTAATTTATAGGACCTTGAGATGAATAACAGAGAGAATAGCCTGTGTTTTGGTTTGGGTTAACTGATGTAGTCACCGAAAAGGAGAATAAAGAACAGGTACATGGATGTGAGGTGTTGGGACAAATGAGTTCAGCTTTGAACTTATTGAGCTAGAGTACTGGTGATGCATCTAGGTGGAGATGGCCCACAGACAATTGGATATAAAGATGAAGTTCAGTGGAGAGACAAGAGGAAAACTGTAGGAGTCGCCAGCATACAAGTGATGACTGATAAAGGAGATCATAGGGAGCGAGATGAGAAGGAAGCCAATGGTGGCACTCTGGGCAGCGGACCAGTAGTCGAAGGGCAATCTGAGGAAGTGGATACTGGGAATGAACAGAGTGAGAGGTAGGTTAGCAATAAGGTGTCCTGGGAGCTGGGGAGGAAAGAGTAGGTGTCTCAGTGTTGTCCAAGGCCAGAAGTCACTCAGAGCAGGATGGCACAGAGGAGCATTTCCACTGGGAGGGTGATTTGTAACCGGCCTCTGCCACTTGTTCATAGGACTTGGAAATCTCTTTTACCTTTGGCTTTCTGTCTGTGAAGAGGTAGGTGTCTGGCCTCTTACTTGGTTTCAGAATGTCATCTGTGGAGTCCCCACAGGTTCAGAAAAGGTTCAAGAAGATCAAGGGCAAGGCCCGATGTTTAGGGGGCTGAGGGGTTTGAATCTACTCCTGATTCAAACAAAGCCCCAGCTAGAGCAGCTTGCTTTTTCATGTGTTTTATATATTTGGCTACTGGCCTACAGGAGTCATAGTTACCTTCAAATGTTAAAAACTGTGTAAATGATAGTGTTCAAAATTCCTCTATAGATGGAAATCATAATCGATGCTAACTTATGATTTGGGTTTTACTCAACGATCAGCGTTAATGTCTGAGTGTATGTAATAATTATTCTTATTCTCATTAGGAATGAAAACTGAACTTCTAAACAGTTCCATTCTATTTTATACTTTGTTAACAAACTTTTTGTGTATCTTACCAGGTTCTGACTCAGAAGATCTTTTGGAAGAATTAGTCTGCTGTTTGATGCAGTTAATCACTGATATTCCACTCATGTAAGTTCTGGCTACATCAGAGTTTGTTCTGTCTTCTTTGTGTAGGGAAGATGGTAATGGGTGACGATGAAGGGTTTGTGGGTCCTAGTGTAGAACTTTCATGTATGCCTTTTAAGGGTAGTACCTTAATGGAGTTCTTTCATCTCTCTTGCCTAGTAATATTTAAACTCTATCCATCATCAAAACAATTTTAAGTTGTTAACAATACTAAGCATATGGTAAGCACAGAATTACATTAATCTCTGTAATAAATGAACTTAAAAATCTCTGTTAACAAGGGTTTAAGAATTTGTCCGAAACAAATTCGTATGTGGTAGGTGCAGCTAGTTGTTCATCCATTATTTGTTATGTCCTCCCCTTCTTTCTTATGTCCTGCTTTTATTAACGGCCAGTTTGGGATTTTCATGTGTATCTTTTCGTGAAGGTAGATGTGGTCATTGAGATGTAGGAGGAAGTTCTCCGTGAAAGTATGAGTAAAGCTCTTTCAGGGGACCTGGCTCCACCAGGAGTCCTATCTTTCTGTTTTTGACAGCCCTCTTTCCTGCTGTCTGCAATGTGAACATGGTCCTTTGAATTATGTGGCCATCTTGGCACTATGAGCCAAGAGAATCACCGAAAAGTCTGCTTTGATGCCATTTAGCTGCTAAACCAAAGTCATCAACTGCTAGTCCATCCAACCCCTCTCACCTCTGGACTTCTCATGTGAGAAAAATAGACCCTTAATTGTTTATGGTAATGGATTTCTGTCACTGCAACCGAATGCCATTCCAGCATGATTCAAAATGTTTGTTATTTTTAAAGCAGTTACTGTCAACCTTTTTAAAAATTGCCTCTTTGAGGAATCCTTTTAGACTTTTTCTTAATTGCCCCTCCCCCCTTGGAGCACCATGAATCACTATAATATCTGTGACATTTTCACCTCAAAGAACTAATTTTTATTCTCTTGGGGAGTGGGGGCAGGAAGGGGTCATATCATTTCTGTTGAGAATGCATATTTTAAAGAAATTATTTTTTAAATAAGGAAGTAGATTTTAAGATTTATCATCATAGAATCTAATCTTCATGGGGATATCGTTGGAAAGACAGGTATTTGTGGAAAATGGGCTCTTGGCCTCTGTTGTGCATAAGTGCCGCATCCAGAATTGTAATGTAGGTTTAGAAATGGGATTCACCAAATCCTGTTGTGGTTTGGAGTTTGTACAGTTTGGAAGGCAGGGCCCATGCATGACGAGCTCTTGTGACGGACACGCTATTAGCATGCCTATGTCCTTTTCTCAGCCTCCTTTCTAACAGATCTCCAGTATTGTTTGGGGGAACAGTGTATGCCCAGCTTGGTTTTTAGGCACGTTGGGAATTGAATGTGCCTGAAATGTGGCCCTGTGAGTTTGGGCCAATTTTATGTAAGCGGGAGATGTAAGCTTGTAGAGCACTTACCTCCAACTTTTTGCTCTTTGTTCTTCTTCTCTTCCTTCTTGGAATGTGGAGGCAGCACTTACGCGTCTTAAAAGTTTGATGATGACTGCAGCACGCAAAGAACAGTGTCCCGGGAGCATGGGATATTGGTGACATTACGGAACTATTACACCACCCCTAGATCACTTATCTTTGGATTTCTTGAATGAAACAAATAAACCCTTATTTTGGTTAAGCCTCTGTAGTTATGTTTCTGTTACATATGGTCACATTGTGGGAGGGAGAGCACGTTATCTGCTGTTTACTTGTCATAGTATGTGTGATGCTTCATGTGTTCCTGATTTAATTTTAGAAATAGCACTACCTCTATTACATTATGTCCTTACAAATACCAGTAATATCTTCTAAATGA
The DNA here is from genome assembly GCF_964339955.1 of Pipistrellus hanaki. Taxonomy (NCBI): domain Eukaryota; kingdom Metazoa; phylum Chordata; class Mammalia; order Chiroptera; family Vespertilionidae; genus Pipistrellus; species Pipistrellus hanaki. Next base: position 72,576,730 of record NC_140508.1, read on the forward strand.
ATACTTTTTTTCCTTTGTTGATAATATATCTTGAAGTTAAGGGGGATGGAAATGGTAAATCCCTTTAGCTAGTAAATAGGCCATGAGTACAATGACTAGACCAGCCACTTAAACACTCTTGGGGAGCAAGCAGACAGTGTTGTAATATATCAAACATTTCAGTGTTTTAATGTGTTTATACTTTTTAAATGAACTGAAAATGCACAGACAACCAGATGTCTTGTGTTATGTACACTCAGTTTTAACCAGCTGCTGAAACAATTTCTTATGATTTAATATTCTTGGAACTCCATCCTCCAAGGTTTGTCTTGGTAACTGTTTCCATGTGAAACCAAACTACTCTTTCAGTGTTTCATCTACTGTAACTATAGTACAGCGTTACAGATCAGCTTATAATTTAAGGAGGAATATTAACATAGGGGAACCAGGATGCTCTCACCTGAGCTTCAGCAGTCTCATTATAAACTTCCGCGTTAACATTGGCACGCCAGTGCTGCGCCAGCAGGTGCACAGCAAGAGGAATCTAGTTCTCTTGGCCACCGAGGGCAGTTCTGAGCTAGCTTACTGTGACATCATTTTGTTAATATTGAAAGCAAGTGATTATCGAGAGCGTAGATATTTAGAGATCGTAGATATTTAGAGATCGTAGATATTTAGAATTTTAAATTATACTCTATTACTAACAGGGTCCCTAAACTCCCAGAACTTAAAGGAATAATTTGTGATGAAAATTGACTTTAAAGTCAATACTGCTTTGCAGTTTGGATTTCTTGATAAAATATTAATTCTCTGAGGTGGTTAATCTTCAGTGAGATTAAAATTGCCCATCTTACAGAATTTCTTCCTTAAACTCTTCTGAGCATTTATATATTTAAAGTAAAGATTAAGTCATGCATGGGCTTATGATTTGACATTTTTCATTCTATATTGGGTTGATCCATTCAAATTGAAATGTCTTCCAAAAATAAAGCCTTCTCTATAATTATTAGACCTGCTCTTGATCTCAAGGGAGTGAGTGGGAAAGGAATAAAGTAAGATAAAGGTATTTTCTCAAGACCCTGAGAGGGGATCATAAGAAGAAGGCTGTTGGAAGGACAGAGCTGAAAGCAGAACACTTAGAGTGACAGAGTGTCAGCTTGTAGCATTACTGTAATGGTTGAGACCCTGGGACTCCACCAGTGGAGGTTAAGTGAGGTCCTAGCATCAGAAGCAGTTAGATTGTATGGACCTCAAACTTATAGTTTGGAAACTGTTTGTGATGCTTTTTAATTATGAAATAGAAGTTATTTTGGTGACTAGAACTGGGTGTTTTCCCCCTTTTATGTCTTTTTGTCTGTTTTTGTTGCTGTAGTTTTTCCAAAGCTGTCGCTGTTAGTTGTAAATGACAATGCCCTTGTCAAGAACAGGCCCTCCTTCTTTTCTCTGGTGCCACCACTCTGGACAGGTCCCTGTGACATCGGCTCAGAGTGGGCCTTTCTGTTGGCCCCAGGCCAGACAGACAGCCATGTCCGCTGGGGTCCATTGGTGGGTTCTCCTTCATCCGCCTGTGAACAGTCATTGAGAACTGGGGCTGCTTCATTCTAGCCTGGCCCTCATTTGCAGATTTTTACATTATAATTTAATCTAGGAAACCTTACCCAGTTTTTTCGTAAGTTAAGTACTGGCAAAGATGAGATTTTCATAATTGCTTGCCTTCCTGGCCTTTTCCAGTGTGAGTCTATTTCTGTCCAGTGCAGAGGTTATCTGTTAACCCTGTCGCACCACTCATTCGATTTCAGCCACGCTGGTGTCCTGGCTAATTTGGAACCTGCCAATTTCCTCCAGCCTCCAAGGCCTTTGCCCTTTCTTCTTCTTTTCCCTTGAATATCTCCCCTCAGATATCTGTAGACTTATGTCCTGACCATATGCCTTTCAAGCTTCTTTCACTCAAAGGTCTGCTTCTTAGAAAGTGCTGCTCTGCCTTCCCCAAAATAGCACCCCTCTCACTCTCTGTCCTTTTATCATGCTTTATCTTTTGTCTGAATAGTCATCTCTACTTTTCATATTATCTGTTCTTTCTCTTACTTTATTTATTTATTTTATTAATATATTTTATTGATTTTTCACAGAGAGGAAGGGAGAGAGACAGAGAGCTAGAAATGTCGATGAGAGAAACATCGACCAGCCGCCTCTTGCACACCCCCTATCGGGGATGTGCCCGCAACCAATGTACATGCCCCTGACCAGAATCGAACCCAGGACCTTTCAGTCCACAGGCCGACGCTCTACCACTGAGCCAAACCGGTTTCGGCCTTTCTCTTACTTTTATTTCTCAAATAAAATTGAAATGTGAGCCATAATAGGTTTAATTCAGTGGATAGAGCATCGGCCTGTGGACTGAAGGGTCCCAGGTTCTATTCCAGTCAAGGCATGTACCTTGGTTATGGGCACATTCCCAGTAGGGGGTGTGCAGGAGGCAGCCGATCAATGTTTCTCTCTCATCGATGTTTCTAACTCTCTATCCCTCTCCCTTTCTCTCTGTAAAAAAATCAATAAAATATATTTTTTAAAAATTGGAATGTGAGTTCCATGAAAAAGATTTTTCTTGTGCCCACATTTATTTTGCTCATTGCTATGTCACTAGTACTCTGGTTTGCCTAATTCTCAAAAATTTTTTTGTTGAATCAGTAAATCAGTAGGGACACAACTTATTCAGTGTGCTTAAAGCATTTTGTTTGTTTCCCAGCATCCTGTCTACATTGTGCTAAGGCATGTTCCACTATAGGTATACTGGCTCAAAGCCCTTTGCAGTTGGTAATTATAAAAATTCAATGTCTTATAGACATTAGTAGTAGAAAGGGGCTGAAACACTTGAGAAATAATATATAACAATGTTTAAGGAAATGCTGACTAGTGTGGGACAGTTTAGGGACAATCAGCTAATGTCTCAGTAGTCTCCAGATTATCCCTTCACAATATACTTTCTTTTTCATTGAGTTCATCCTCAAAAACATATATTGTGAATATACTGTGTGTGTGTGCTGTACTAGGTCCTGGGCAAGAAAAGGAGTGGCTTTTGAAGAGCTTAGGGATAGATAGATACATATAAAGGTAGCCCAGTAAGAGGAATAGTTGAATGCTACAGTCATTTCCAGCCTCGGTGACTAGCAGTGGCTGGGTCATTAAAGAGGCTGAAAGGTCTCTTAGGTGTGAACATTGAGAACACTGCAGTAGTTTGATTAGAGCAGAGGGTTTGTGGGAAATTAGGGCTGGGAACCTTTGTTTTTTGATGGCGTCGACTTGAATGTTAGCAGGAGTAAAGGTTTAATTGTGTTTAGAGTTCCCTGTTTATTTTACCTAATAAAAGAGAAACATGCAAATTAACCATCACTCTGCTGTGCCCACAGCCAATCAGAGTGAGCATGTAAATTAACCCAACAAAGATGGAGGTTAATTTGCATGCGTAGGCTATGAGGGGAAGGGGGGCGGTGGAGGGAGTTACTGGAGCGGTACTCCAGACAGAAGTGAGGACTTGCGGGCTCCTGGGCGGGTGGGGGAGCAGGGACTAGCCAGATCCCGGGCAGCTGGGAGTGAAGCAAGGGGAAGGAAGGCTTATTCTTGCACGAATATTTTGCAACGGACCTCTAGTTAGGATATAAAAGAACAATATATTTTTAGAGCTACTTCTCTAAAATACATTTGGAAGTATTTGGGGGAGGATAAAACTGATTAAGAATCTTTATGAAATTCTCTTTATCCACAAGATTATTGAAATGTAATAAAATTATATCAAATGCACATTGATTCAACCCTTAGACTAATGGTACTGGCTTAGATGTCATACTGTGGAAAATTCAAATATTGAAAACGTTTGGTGCTAACACTGAGTACGCAGTTTAAGAACCTGAAGAGCCATAAACAGTCTCCTTTTGGAGACCTGCAAGTTGTTGGAAGAGAGTGAACGAACTGCAGGGACCCATGGCTGGCACGGGAGGCCTCGCTGTTGGGGAAATGCCTTTCTGCAGCCCTGCGTGTCGATGCCCATGTCCTTCTCCAAATGCAGCCTCGGCGGGCGGGGCTGAAGCCTGTCAGCATCGAAATTTTAAGTGCTGTCGGGCGAACATCTCCTATAGCTTTCTGGTGCAATTAGGCATTTATGACATTACAAGCACCGAATTAAAAACGACGGTGTTTTAATGTACCATTACAGTGTGTGTGTGTTTTTTTTTTATATATATTAAGTTCAGAATAGCTTTTTAGCTTGAAAATGGATTTTTAGAACTAAAATTAAACTTTTAAAAAGCCTTTTTTCTAGTCCTTTCATTTTGTACATGTCATTGAAGTAGAGAGAGGAGAAGTGACTTTCGTAAGGCCACTTGCAGGATTCTTAGGTAGTTCAGCCCTGTAAACTTGCCCTTCTACTTTAAAAGAATTTTTACTTTTTAAAAAGCAAAACTGCCAGGACCGGTTTGGCTCAGTGGATAGAGCGTCGGCCTGGGGACTGAGGGTCCCGGGTTCGATTCCGGGCGAGGGCATGTACCTTGGTTGTGGGCACGTCCCCGGTGGGGGCTGTGCAAGAGGCGGCTGATCGATGATTCTCTCTCATCGATGTTTCTGACTCTCTATCCCTCTCTCTTCCTCTCTGTGAAAAATCAATAAAAATATATATATATATATAAAATAAAATAAAAAAGCAAAACTGGTATAGAATGCTTTTGGTAATCTCTTTTACTATTATTAATACATGAATAGCAAAATATGGAACTGTGAATTTAATTCTACCAACAAATAGTTGATTTTTTCTTTTTTTTTATGCTACCTATATAAATTAATTCTTTTTTTTAACTTAAATAGCCACACTCTTTTTAAAAATATATATATTTATTGATTTGAGAGAGGAAGGGAGAGGGAGAGAGATAAACACCAATGATGAGAAAGTATCATTGATTGGCTGCCTCCTGCACATTCCCTGGGGATTGAGCCCAAAACCTGGACATGTGCTCTTGGTCAGAATCAAACCCAGGACCCTTCTGTCCACAAGCTGACCCTCTATCCACTGAGCCAAACCAGTTGGAGCTAACTTAATTCTTTTTAAAAAAATTTTAAATTTATTATTATTATTATTTTTGATTATGGTATCACATAATTGTACTCATCCCCCCATTCCCATCCTAAACCCCTCCCCACATATGCCCCCATCCCCCTGTTGTCCATGGCCACTGGTTAGGCCCATATGCATGCACGCAAGTCCTTTGGTTGATCTCTCCCCCTTACCTCCACCCTTCCCTACTTTCCCTCTGAGGTTTGAAGGTCTGATCGGTGCTTCTTTTTTCTTTGGGTCTGTTTTTGTTAATCAGTTTATGTTGTTCATTATTTTCTCTAGATGTGTGAGATCGTGTGATCCAAGAAATGCCCTTGTAAGAACCAAAACTGAGACAAGCCATAATAGTTATGCTGAGAGGCAAATGAATTAGTCTGTAGTGAGTTCCTTTCTGGGCCAACAGTTCTTTTGAGACCCAATTTTAATGTCAAAGAGTTCCTTGTGTGTACATGCCAGCCATGATATTTCAGATCTGGTTGGTGGACAAATGGTGGTAATGCAGGTCCACCTGTCTCTGGTTTGGTCCTGGGCATCCTTCAGCGACACGCAGCTGCTGTCTGCTGGTATGGCGAGGTGTCGTCAGCATCTTCCATCTCTGAATTGTTTCTCTTCTGTCTTCATGGCTGGAACACTTCTGTCTATAACTCTCTGTTACAGAAATCAGATAGTTTCGGAGTTGTTTTCTGAAAATATACAAACATGTTCTTGACCAAAAGTTAATAAAGGGATATTTTCTATAAATTTGACTTGGGATCCTTTTTCATCCCCTCTCCCCTTCAAATGATTTTCCTGTGGCTTGTTTTGACACCATGTGTATATTTTTATGGGTATCTTGCTGGCCAACTTAATTCTTTACAAAATAATTTCTTTTCAGGCATAATTCATATTACATTGTATTTGGATATTTACTATTAGCCATTGATGCTGACACTGTTAATATATGTATGCACATGTTTTGAGCAACAACAACAACAAAAATCAAATAGCTCTGAGGGCTTTTTTTCCTTTTTCTTTATTTCCTTTCTTCCCCAGAGACAATAATTTTCAATTCTTAGCTATTCTGGTGGTTTGTATAAACCTTTACTATTATGCTACCTTTAAAACATTTCTAAATCATACAACACTTAAACAATTAATAGGCTTTATTTTTCAGAGCAATTTTAGTTTCACAGCAAAACTGAGCAGAAAGTACAGAGTTCCCATATGCCCCCTCACCCCACACATGCACAGCCTCCCTCACTATAAACAAATTACACCACAGTGATATACTTGTTAGGGTTAATGAACCTACATTGACACATCATTATCACCAAAGGCATGGTGTAAGTTAGGGTTCACTCTTCATGAGTGTTGTACATTTAAAAAAAAAAAATAATAATGAAAAAACAGATTTATTTGTATACACACCAAGTCTTCTGACAAATGGAGAAGATTAAGATCCATGAGTAGCTGACTTGGGGACCTACTACAATGGGAAGACTTACTTGCTCTGTTGCCTTCAGATGTTGGGTTGATTTACCTCACACTTCAGCAGGCTTTTTCAATGGGGCTTCCTCCTCCTGGGCCTGATTTTCTAATTTCTTACAATATACTAGCTGGTGTTGCTGGTACCCTGTTTCCCCGAAAATAAGACAGTGTCTTATATTAATTTTTGCTCTCAAAGATACGCAAGGTCTTATTTTCAGGGGATGACTTATTTTTCCATGAAGAAGAATATGGTACACATTTATTGTTAAATAAAAATAAAGGAAATTTATTACCTGTATACGGTACGGTAGTACGGTAGTTGTCAACACAAACCAGACAAACTGTGAATCCTACAGTATCAAGAATTTACTCATTTATTCAATGACAATCATGTCATCATCTTCTGGAACATCATCGTAACAATCCAATTCCTGAATTTCCTGGTGAATTTCTTGTGACTCAATTTCTTTCAGAATCAGTGGACCAAATCTCTCATGTTTAGCCTAGGGTGGGGGGGCCTTATTTTCCGGGGGATGCCCTATATTTCACTCAGAAGGAAACCTGTAAGTAGGTCTTATTTTCGGAGGATGTCTTATTTTCGGGGAAACACTGTAGTTGGTGTTACTCTTCTGTTCACCCGGGCTCTTTACCAAGAAGCATAAGACGTTAGTGTCATTGTTGGCAGAAGCTATAGTCTTCACATCTTGCAGGAGCTTGGTTAACTGGTTCTCCAATTCCAGGGCAGACTCCAGAGCTCGTAAGCCGGTTCCCCAGTTATCTGTCTCACGCCTCTTAATCACCAGCAGGCAGATTTTACTCTCATGTCCTCTTAGAGATCTTAGGAATTGCTTTCCGTGTTCTTCTTCACCTCAGCGTGGTCTTCAAAGAAGGTGGGAAACGAGGTTCTTCTGGGCCTTCGATGTAATAACAGGCCACAGGTACATAAGCATCACTGAGGTGTAGCTCACAGGTGCCATGTGATCAGTAGCAGCCCTACACTCCCAGAGAGCGAGTGGTTGGCTGCCATCTCAGCTTTTGAGAACACCAGACATAAACAGTGCTCATTCTTCTTTTAAAATTTATTTTTAGATAGAGGAAGGAAGAGAGAAACATTGATTTGTTCCACTTATTTATGCATTCATTGTTCTATGCTTTTTAATGATCCTAACTTTCATTTATTTACTTATTTAATTACTTAATTACTTTTACCCTTCAGCCAGTTTCTACCAACTACTGTATCTTTTTATTTTATTTTTTACAGTATTATATATGTCTCCCATTTCCCTGCCCCCTTACTGCCCTCCACCAAGCCCCTGCCCCACTCCAGAGACCTTTGCCACACTATTGTCTGTGTCCATGGGATATATATATAGTTTAGAGGCCTGGTGCACAAATTCATGCATGGGTGGGTCCCTCGGCCTGGCCAGCTACCTGGGCCGATTGGGGCCATCTCACCCAGTCCCTATCGGCTTAGGAGGGGAACTGCGGGAGGTTAGCACACCATGGGAGGTTGGGTGTGGGAGTGCACTGACCACAAGGGGACAGCTCTTGTATTGAGTGTCTTCCCTTTGGTGGTCAATGCACATCACAACGACTGGTTGACTGGTTGACTGGTCGGTTGTTTGGTTGTAACAGTGTAACAGTTAGGCAAACAAACAAACAAATAAATATTGAGTGTCTTCCCCTTGGTGGTCAGTGCACATCACAACGACTGGTTGATTGGTTGACTGGTTGGTTGTTTGGTTGTAACAGTGTAACAGCCACTTAGGCAAATAAATAAATAAATAAATAAATAAATAAATAAATAAATAAATAAATATTCCTGCAAGCAGCCGCCCGCCCTGCCCAGCCCCACCCACCTTTGCCACTGCCATTGTGGCCACTGCGTGCTCGCCGCCCCGCCCCCGTCTGCCCTTTCCCTCTGGCAGCCACCTTGCTTTCCGCTTTTCCTCCCTCTTCCTTCTAAGCTGTACTCAGTCTTCACTCCTCCCTCCCTCATCGTATGCAGATTAACCACCGTCTTTGTTGGGTTAATTTGCATACTTGCTCTGATTGGCTGTGGGCATAGCGAAGGTACAGTCAATTAGCATTTTTCTCTTTTATTAGTGTAGATATAAGTTTTTTGATTAATCTTTTTATGCCCCCTCACTCCCCTTCCCTCTGAGATCTGTCAGTCTGTTCCATGCATCCATGCCTCTGGACCTATTTTGTTCATCAGTATATTTTGTTAATTAGATTCCACATATAAGTGAGATCACATGATACTTGTCTTACTCTGACTAGCTCATTTCACTTAGCATAATAATCTCCAGGTCCATCCATGCTGTGGCAAAGGGTAAGAGAACCTTCTTTTTTTAAAGCCGGGTAGTATTCCATTATATAAATGTACCACAGCTTTTTTACCCACTCATCTACTGTAATGGGCACTTGGGCTGTTTCTACATCTTAGCTATTCTAAATAACGCTGACATGAACATGGGGGTGCATATATTTTTTCTGGTTGGTGTTTTAGGATTCTTAGGATATATTCCTAGAAGTGGGATTGCTGGTTCAAATAGCAGTTCCATATTTAATTTTTTTGAGAAAACTCCGCACTGTTTGTACCAATCTGCATTCTCATCAGCAGCAGATTAGGGTTCCCTTTTCTCCACATCGTGGCCTCACTTGTCACTTGTTGATTTGTTGATGGTAGACATTCTGACAGGTGTGAGGTCATTGTCATTTTAATTTGCATCTCTCTGATTAGTGACTTGGAGCATTTTTTCATATGTCTCTAGTCTTTGCCATGTGTATGTCCTCTTCGGAGAAATGTCTATTCAAGTTCTTTGCCCATTTTTAATATATATTTACATATTTTGATTTCCGAGAGGAAGGCAGAAGGAGAGAGATACAAACATCAGTGGTGACATAGAATCATTGATTGGCTGCCTCCTACGTGCCCCACACTAGAGATAGAACCTACAACCTGGGTATATGTCCTGCCCGGGAATCAAACTGAGTCCTAGTTCATAAGTTGATGCTCAACCACTGAGTCACACCTGCTGGGCCTCTCTTTTCAATGTCCTATAGTTTTCCAGGTATAGGTGTTTTACCTCCTGGATTAAATTTATTTTTAGGTATCTTATTATTATTATTGTAGCAATGGATAATGCGATTGTGTGGGGTTTTTGTTTGTTTTTTTCTCTTTCTGAAGGTTCATTATTGGTGTATAAAAATGTCATCAATTTCTGGATGTTAATTTTGTAACCTGTCATTTTTGCTGAATTTATTTATTAAATTTAGTAATATTTTGGTGGAGTCTTTAGGGCTTTCTTTGTACAAGACCATGTCATCTGTGAATAATGTTGTACATTCTATGGGTTTGACGATGTATAATGACATGTATCCACCATTATCTATAATTCACATGTGTCAAACACAAGGCCCGCGGGCCAAATCCAGCCCGCCAGGCCTTGCAATGTGGCCCGCACCGCGCTGTCATCACTGCACTCCGCTGTCAGTTTATGACATTGTCAGTTTATGACTGTTCAGTAAACCATTCAGCCCGCAATTTAGGCTGGATTTTAGATTTTGGCCCCTTCTCTGATTGAGTTCGACACCCCTAGTCTATATTATCAAAGGCCCGGGGCCATAATGCTGGAATACCGTAACAACCAAACAACCAGTCACCAGAAGGCGCATAGAGCACCTCTCAGTCCCTCACCCTGGTCCGCGAGCCGCTTGGGACAGAGGTGGGGCCTGCGGCTGGTGTGGTGCCTAGGTGGCGAGCTACTCATGCAGGGCAGGTCTGGGTCTCGTGCGATTTTGTGCGCTGGGCCTCTAGTAGTATCATAAGAGTAGTTTCACTCTCTGAAAATCCTGTGCTCTACCGGTTCTCTCCTCCATCTGACCCCCCATCTCTCAACCCTGACCACCACTGATCCTCTTACTGTCTCTAGTTTTACCTTTTCTAGGATGTCATGTAGTTGTAATCATGCATATGTAGTCTGTTCAGATTGGCTTCATTCTTTTAGCAATAAATATATATTTAAGTCAACTCTATGTTAATGGCTTAATAGCTCATTTCTTTTTAGCACTGAATAATATTCCATTGCCTGGATATACTACATACACATAAATTCACTTTATGCATGTATACATATATAGTCATCGTATAAATCTAAAGTCGAAGTTAAGTGTGTACATTTTAAAATTTGATGAAGTATGATAAATTTGATTAAAAAAAACTGTCTCCTACAGAGATTATACAAATTATACTTCCAACAAATCCATTTCAATGACCCTTGCAAATATTGTGTATTATAATTTTTTTTGTAAGTTAAAAATGGAAATCAGACTGTGATTCTTATATGCATTTTCTCATTACAGGTGAGGTTGAATATCTCTTCATATATTTAAAAGCCATTTCTAACTTTAGATAAAGGTTTAACAATCATTTTTAATTACTGAGAGCTTTTTATTACTCATTGTTTCTTGTTTTATGAATGCAACATTTTAAGTTGGTATGATTGCATTTTGGATAACCACATAACTGCTTTGGTATATTTTCTTAGCTATTATATATCCATCTTATCAATCAATATTAATTTTTGCTTTTTTTAAAGAATATTTTTAAGAGTTCTTTTTGGTGGTTGAACTTTATTTCAAGAAAATTTGTGGCTATATTTTATACATTTGCTCCATTGTTAAATATATAGTATTGGTTTTCTGAGAAACCATGAAAACATAGAGTGGATATTTGAGTTTATTTCATCCACGTCCTTAATTTTTACAAATAATGAAGTTGACAGTTAAGGTGGCCGGTAGAGGTAACAAGTGACAGTTCTGAGACTAACATCATGTTTTTTTACTCCTAACTCCTGGCACCGTCTGTCGCATTGATAAGACTTATTTTAAATGAGTTGTGTTACCATGTCTTTGATGTTGCTGACTTAAAACTAGCCATCACTGCTATTGGCAGGATGTGTAATATACTATACCACTTTTTAATCTTTCCTTATATTTTACTTTTAGACTTTCCATGTTGGCAAGACAGTGATATTTCTGAATTTAGGTATTAATCCTTTGAACTTGTTAGTTGTTTTTGTTAAACTTGTGTTCCACTTTCAGTGCTGTCCCGTTTCTCCTCCAGTAGTAAGTCAGAGGAGGATTTTTTTTCCTCTGTGTTCATTGACTTTGCCCTTCGCCAACACTAACACCCATTTCATGAAGGCTTTTGTCTTTATCCAAATGTTCCACTCTGCCCCAGCGGAGCAGGGCAAGGTCATGGCGCCTGTCTTTTTTTTCTTCACATGAAATTAATAACTTGCTCCAACAGTAGTTTGTTCTAGGACATTTTCAGCCAGATGGTGGAAAGTTCTTGGGATAATATGGAGCCAAAGCAACACTTTGGCTTTTTAAAGTTGACTTTGTTTTGGTGATTGTGTAATGAAAATCTTCTGAAGATTATACAAGGACATTAAAACAAGAAAGATCTGTTGGCTTAAAACATTTTTCATCTTTTAAAAACCACCACACTCAGCATGGCAGAACTTTGGTTTATTTCAAGTATTGGTCTGTCTGGCTCTTTTCCTTGATTATTTGGCACTTAAGATAGTCCAATTAATATATTTGAAATTTTGTTTTCATGGGAACCTAACATTGCCTTGAATTCTTTTTTCAGCATTATAGGAACTTATAGCAAGAAATAGCATTTGAGATACTTTGGTCTAATAAACTTACTTACAAATAAGAAATCGGAGACCCAGAGATAGCTATTTGCTGAAGAGAACAGAGTTTAATAGGGAACTTAGAAGCAGGTCCTAGGTTTTCTAATTTTGGGCCGATGACTCCTACAGTATACCACAATGAGATTCAGTTTTTTGTTTGCTCTTATTTCAATATGTCATCAGATTTTAATCAATAAAAGTTCAATTTAATGACTAGCCTCTATTTTTAGTTCTCGATTAATTTAATTTTCAAATAGATGATATATTTATATTGGTCAAAAATCTAAACACATGAAAGTGTTCATAAAATATATGTGGTCAAAATGAGATTAGGTATTATCCTCAGATCATCTTTTATGATATTATTTTTTTTTTCAGGAAATTTCCCTGTAGAGACAACCAGTTTGAAGCAAATGCTCCTCTCACTCATTTCCTTTATGCTCTTCCTATTTAAAATTTTTTAAAAACATAGACACAGTATAATGATTACCAGAGTTAAGGGGAGGGGCAGAAGAGGTAAAGAGGAGATAAATGGTGATGGAAGGAGACTTGATTTGAGGTGGTGAACATAATACAATATACAGATGATGTGTTACAGAATTGTACACCTGAAGCCTATATAATTTTGTTAACCAATGTCACCCCAATAAACTCAACTAAACATTTTAAATTAAAAATAATAGCCTGGCTAGTGTGGCTCAGTGTTTGAACATCGACCTATGAATCAGGAGGCCATGGTTCAATTCCTGGTCAGGTCACATACCCAGGTTTCAGGCTCAATCCCTGGTGGGGGCCTGCAGAGGCAACAGGAGCTGATCAGTAATTCTCTTTCATCATTGATGTTTCTCTTTCTCTCTCCCTCTCCCTTCCTCTGTGAAATCAATAAAAATATATTATAAAAATAAAATAGTTACCTATAATCTCATCTTCCAGGATTGCTGTTTTTATTTTTTGTATATTAACATCTGCATGTATATTCATTAATATGATGCATATTATTCTGCAGTCTTTGCTCAATATTACATCATAAAGTACATATTTCAATAAAGTGTTTCAAAAGCACTTGTTTTATAATAAAGCCAGCACAACCCTGATACTAAAGCCTAATAGTGACATTATATAAAAAGAAAACAGAAAGATATATTTTTTAAAAGTAGCAAATTGTCCTGGCTGGATAGCTCAGTTGATTAGAACATTGCTCTGATACGCCAAGGTTGGGGGTTTGATCCTTGGTCAGGGCACATACAAGAATCAACCAATGAATGCATAAGTAAGTGCAACAACAAATCGATGTTTCTCGCTCCCTCTCTCTTGTCCTCTCCCTTCCTCCCTCCTTCTCTCCTTCTCTCTGTCTAAATCAATTTAAAAATTTTTAAAAATTAGCAAATTGCATCTAGTAATATATGAAAGGGATAATACATTATGACCAAGTGGGGCTTATCTCAGGAATGCAGTGTTGTTAAACATTTGAACATCGATCAATATAATATGCCACATTGACAAAACAAATGAGAAAAGCCATATGATATTTCAGTAAATGTGGAAAAAGCATTTGACCAATTCAACATTGATTCATGAAAAAAATTTCAGCAAAATAGGAATAGAAGAAAACATCTTCTACCGGATGTAGATGTGGTTAAAATTCAGGGCTTTGATGTGGAGACTGTCCTTGATTTTCCGAGTGAGCCCAATTTAATCACATGAGTCCTTAAAGGTAGAAGAGGAAACCAAAAGGGTGGGTCAGAGAGGAGCAATATGAGGAGTCATTCAAAGCCATTATTGACTTGGAAGATGGAGGAAGGGAGCCATGAGTCAAAAATTGAGGTAACCCCTAGAAGCTGGGAAGTGTCCTCAGCTTACAGGCAGCAAGAAAGGGGGGGACCTGGGTTTTATGGCCAGGAAGAGCTAAATCCTGTGAACAACCCAAACCAGCAGGAAATGGATTTTTCTGTAGAGCCCCCTGAATCAAAAGCAGCTTGCTGATACCTTGATTTTAACCCCTTGAAACCTGTACTGCAGCTTCAGAACTGTATGGTAACAAATGTGTGCTGTTTCAAGCTAAGTTTATGGGGATTTGCAAATGGCAACAATGTAAAAATGAATGAAATATTCAACTTCTCAAAGCAGATAACTTTAGCAAATTAATTAAAAAATATATATATATTTTATTGATTTTTTACAGAGAGTTAGAAACATCAATAAGAGCTGCCTCTTGCACACCCCCTACTGGGGATGTGCCCGTAGCCAAGGTACATGCCCTTGACCGGAATTGAACCCAGGATCTTTCAGTCCGCAGGCCGACGCTCTATCCACTGAGCCAAACCGGTTTCAGCTAGCAAATTAAATTTGTTAAATACAGAATTGTAGATGGTTTGTTCATTCCATTTAATATTTGTTAAGTTTTAATGTGTTAGTGCATGTATTTAATATGTGTATGTGTTCAAGTACAAAATATTCTTTTGTGTACATATATTTTAATGTATGTAAGTAAACTTGTGTTAAGAACTCATTCAGTTTTTTAGTTTTTCCTCTCAGAACTGCTAAGAGCTACCTCTGATGCTAAATGAACAGCTTAGTGGTGCTGTTAAAACTGCTCCATTGTGTGCATCCACATTTTACTTAGCCAGTTCCACAGTGAAGGTCACCTGGACTGCAACACCACAAATGAGGAATGTCTTTATATTATCTATCCATTACTGCATAATAAATCCCCTAAAACTTAGCCATTTAAAACAACATTGTTTCACAGTTTTTAGGATCAGGAATCTGGATACAGCTTAGGTTAGTGTTCCAGACTCAGTGTCTCATGATGTTGTAGTTGAGTTTATTGCTGGGGCTGTGGTCTCATCTGAAGTGTCAACAAGGAAGTATCTGCTTCCTAGATTTCTCACTTGGCTTTTGGTAGGATTTAATTCCTCTAGGACTGAGGGCCTCTGTTCCTATTGACTGGAGGCCTCCCTTAATTCCAGGTGAACTTCTTCATATGTCAGCTCACTACAAGGCAGCTGGCTTTCCTCAGATAAAGCAAATGGAAGAATGAGAGCTTCCCCAACACAAGCCATCATCTGTGTGTAAGCTCATGTCCCAGAAGTGGGCTT
The DNA here is from genome assembly GCF_964339955.1 of Pipistrellus hanaki. NCBI lineage: Eukaryota > Metazoa > Chordata > Mammalia > Chiroptera > Vespertilionidae > Pipistrellus > Pipistrellus hanaki. Next base: position 72,592,083 of record NC_140508.1, read on the forward strand.
ATCACTGTATTCGCTTTGTTAGAAGCGAGTCACCGGATCCAAGGGGAGGAAACTACACAAGATCATGAATATTAGGAAGTAGGGATTATTGGGGTCATTTAGGGAGTGTCTTCCACAGCGAGACATATTTCTGTGAATTTTTTTGGAGGGGTGTATACATAATGGGTTATAGGTTGTTTTCTAAAATGATTGGTTAATATTCCCATGAGCAGTACATGAGGGTTTATATATCAGCATATGCCTGCCACTCCTTTACATTTTCTAGGGCGTAAAGGGATAGCATATTGTTTTAAAGTGACTTTTATATTTTCCACTCTTGTTTTCTAGTGGAGTTCTTGCCTTTTTTTTTTTTTTTTTCCATCTGCAGGGATTGCTTCTAACATTCTAGATATTGGTTTTTTTGTTCTTCCCCCTAATCTATCTCTGTTAACTTTGTCCAAAGTTTCATTTGTTGAGCAATAATTTTTAGTCTTGATATAATTAAATGCCTTTGCTTTTGGCTTTGTGGTTTGTGCTTGTAGGCTTTTATTTAAGAAGTCCTTTCTTATGCTGATGTTACCAACATATCAGTATACATTTTCTTCTATTAACTTTAGTTTTGCCATTCACATCTAAGTCTGTAATTTGTCTGTCATAGGTCTTTGATAGTAGGTAATAAGTTAGGGATCCATAACTTTTTAGCTTTATGAAATGAGCCCCTATTTTCCTAGCACCATCTTCTGTACAATTTGTTTTTTCTCCATTATTTTCTGGATCCATCTTTATTATATATTGATTCTATATATACACAGGTTTGGCTATATGTTTAGTTCTCAATTGGGTTCCATTGGTTTATTTTTATGTGATGTTTTTATTACTACAATGATATTGCATGGCATTAGATAAATTGAATGGGCCTCTTGAGTTTTGTGTACTTTGTATTGAAAAGACATTTCTGTCATCACTATAATTCTGTCCTTAAGGTATCTGGTAGAATTTAAGCTTGCCTAGTTCTAGCATTAAGTCATCTTTAATTTGTTTAATAATCCCCACTTAAGTAGATAGTAAGTGTTTTTCTTTGGGCTTTCCATAAATATTTCAGTTCCATAAAATATTTTTATGTTCTGGAGTTATTACTTTTTTTGCTGTGTTGTTGAGATTTCTACTTTCCTGGTCTAACATGTTACTGTTACCCATGATAATCTTGTTTAAATTTTTGTAATAACTGAAGATTTCTTAAGGCATTTATTCCTGTTCGTGCTCCTCAGAAAAATTTTGTTTCCTTTTTATTTGATCTAAGATTTGTTTCAACCCTTGATCTTAGCCAAATGGCCGAGATGTGGTAAGATTTATTTCTAAAAGGGAATAATGATCTTGGGAAGGGACAAGAGTATTCCTTCCCAAAAGAAATATGCATGTAAAACAGGAATAATTTGTTGAGTGTTCATACTTTCTGAACACGCAGAGTTGGCTTTGAAAATGAGGGCACTAGAGATGGGAGTGTAGAACATGCCATTGTTCTCATGGTAAAGTGACTGTCAACTTGAAAAGGCATTGTTTTCTTTCCTACACTGATTTCTCTTCAGTTTTATAATCTGAATATTTCTTTCTGTGTTATTACTAAACAGGGATGAACATAAGGGTGGTGGATCTTTAAAGCAGAGTACTGCTAGTAATGGTTTCCATTATACACTAATAAATAGACTTGTTATTCAGTAGGAGATGGGAATGGGAAAATAGGGAAGTAATGGGATACCTGACCCAACTAATGACTGGGGAATGGTTTCATATTTTTTCTCAACTTAATTTTTATGTTAACCATATTAGTATTTTTTTATAATACAAGCATGTTGAATATTTAGATTTGAGTTTTTAAATTCAGAAAAGAGCAATATATTACTGTTCCAAACTGATCCATTATTCTGTTTTGTTTCCTATTTCTCCAGAGACATTACATATGAAATATCAGTAGAAGCTATATCAACAATGGTTGTTTTCCTTTCCTGTCAACTATATCACAAGGAAGTTTTGCGACAGAGTATCAGTCACAAGTATTTGATGCGAGGTCGATGGTATGTTTCTATTTTAATTGGAGGGGAGTGGGGGGAAGGCAGACAGAGAGAGAGAGAGAGACAGACAGACAGATAGACATGGAGTGACACCTCCCACACTCTCCCAACCAGAGCTGGGATGGAGCCTGTAGCTAAAGTTCCTGCCCTTGACTGGAGTTGAACTCAAGACCCTTAAGTTTGAGGGCCAATGCTCCAACCACTGAGCCAAACCAGCCAGGGCTAAATTTGTCTAGGTTTTTAACAAAATAGTCACGGGGATGTAAAATACAACATAGGGTATATAGTCAACAATACGGTAATAACTATGTATGGTGCCAGATGGGTACTGAAAATATTGGGAGGACGACTTTGTAAATTATATGGTTGTCTAACCACTGTGCTGTACACCTGAAAGTAATCTACACTAATAAAAGAGAAACATGCAAATTGACTGTCCATCCACCATACCCACTAACCAATCAGAGTGAGTATGCAAATTAACTCAACAAAGATGGAGGTTAATTTGCATACACAGGGTAGAGTGAAGACTGAAGGCAGCATAGAAGGAAGCCAAGTGCTGCAGAAGGGAGTGAAGCTGCGGAGAAGCAAGCGGAGTGGCGGAGACGGGAGGGAAGCAGGTGGAGCAGCGGAGAACCCCTATTCCTCCAGCCGCAGGAAACAATATTCTTGCAGAAATCTTTCTGCAATGGGCCTCTAGTATAAAATAAAATTGAATGTCAACTATAAATGGATATTTAAAAAGTGAACAACAAAAAATAAATTTGTCTTTTTTTTTTTCTATAAATCTATATTTTTGGTCTTATCCCCTTAGTATTTTTAAAATCTTTATTTATTGATTGATTTTTGAGAGAGAGAAAAAGAGATATATTGATTTGTTGTTCCACTTATTTATTGCATTTATTGGTTGATTTTTTGTATGTGCCCTGACTGGGTATCTAACCCCAAACCTTGGCCTAACCAAATGATGCTCTAACCAACTGAGCTATCTGACCAGGGCCTCTTACCTTAGTATTGTTCTGTATCTCCAACCAGACATTCCTCTAGTTGTTCTATCAGCACCTTCAACACATAAGGAACCAGATTCTCCTTTTTTGTCCAAACTATCCATCCTTCCTACTCCATTACTCCCCAGCTCCATTGCTTTCTGTAGTGATTTCTTTGCAGAATTAAAACTTGGACGTTACTTTCTTCTCTATCATTCTCTAATGTCTAAGCAGTCATCCAGTAATATTTCATTGAAATTATTTTTGTGTTTTTCCCTTTTCACCAGTTCCACATAACCTCTTGACTGACTGTTCCTATTTTCATTGAGTTAGTACATCTTTATTGTGTGCTAACCATGTGCCAGGCATGTTAGGATGTAGGGCTATACTCTGAACAGAAGCTTACAGTCTTGTAGTGGGCGGAGATGGGAATAGATAAATACATACACACACACACACACACACACACACACACACATATACACACACACTCACACACCTTTATTGATACAATCTTTACAGAATTTTGGAATGTAAGACAAAGACAAAGTAGCTTCGATTAAAGTTCTCAGGGACTTTCATCCTCCTTACTACTTTTGTTTTCTTCATGGCACCTTCACTGATAATATGGAAAAGGCCTGAGCTTTTGCTCAAGAGTCTATTGAGAAATTTTCTCTATATTGCAGGAACTGATCTATCACCAATTTGTGGACACACACCCCTTTTCACCTATTTTTTTCTCCCTTTTCCTCATCTCATTACTTAGAAGCAAAGAGTATAACGTTTACAAAATCTGTATACATACAGATATATTTCTGTTTGCATGCACTAATTAAATAACTTCATTCTTAAAGAGTATACTCTTTTATATTATTGCTTTTTAATTCTTTTCCCGTACTAATTCTATATTACTATCTCCCTTCAAGTGCCAGGTACTGTACTGTACACTGAATTTATAATATCTCGCCTGTTAAACAGATTACAAATAAGGTGAGTTCAAGAGTGGAAGTGAATTGACCAGTGATCTATGGCATAGTAAGGAGAAAGCCAGAGTTAAGCCTCAAGTTTGATGGTCTTCACTATTATGTGACCATGCTAGACTTCTTTGAATTGTGCTAATCCTTTTGTATTATTAGATCATCTAGATTATTATTATGTTCAGTCAGATGACTCCCGTAAGTATGAGTCTGATTTTCTTCTTTTGTCCTTTCTGTGTAGTCTTCCATACACCAGCAAACTTGTGAAAACGTTATTGTATAACTTCATCAGACAAGAAAAGCCACCTCCCCCAGGTGCCCATGTTTTCTCTCAGCAATCGGATGGGGGAGGACTCCTGTATGGACTTGCATCAGGCGTAGCAAGTAAGCCCTTTCTGATTTTTTCAGTACTTTGATGTACACAGATTGTTGTTTAATGAGTCATAAATAATTCCGTTTTCCTTGGCTGTCACTCCTAACAGTTATATTGGATCTGTGCAGCTGTGTAAATGTGACATACTGAAAGTAATTTAAAACATTCATTTTTGCATTCGTTGTAGTGAATGCACTTAAATATATGCAAATAATGAATAAATTGTTTACCTATAAGGCACCATTTTTTCAAGAAGAACGTTTATAAATATGCATATTGTATGAGTTCTAGCTGTACAATTCAGTTAAGCTCTTGGTAACTTTTTAACTGCTTGTGTTTTGTAAGGAAATCATTCTGTTTTAAGGACTGTATTGGTTAGGGTTTTATGTGACTAATTGGGTATAGTTTTCTTATTGGAATAAATGTTTCATTTGCTGATGACCAATTAGTATATTTTGAAGAGTTTTGTTATAAATTCAAAAGTGGCACAAATATGAGTTTTATCAGATTAGAAGCAAATTTTGTTAACTGTGCAAAGTCCTTTCCCACCAAAGCCTCATTTCTGCTTCACAGTGATCAAACTAAGACTGGGGAAGTATTGAGTACCTCTGGTCTGCCCCTTTGTTGGTGTGAGGACCTATGCCACGAGAGGTTATATAAACGGAACTTTTGCTTTATTCTGAAGTAGAAAAGTAGGCTGACACTTGGGTAATTGTGAGGTCTGCACAGTTGCTCTTACTAAATGTTCTACTTAAGCACATGGTGCGGAGTTCGGCTGTTTGGAGGAATTTAAACGGAGCTGAGTTCCACAGCTGAATTGTGATTGACACATCCTCCCCACACTCAGGGGGGAACATCAGTTTGATAAGAAAATGGAGAACTACAGTGTGGTAACATTTATGAGTCACGGGAACCTCTTTGTATTAAAGACCTCTCTGTTGACTTTAGGAATTGATCTGTGAACCAGGCTTTTTAGGTTTGCCTTCCTTTGATTTCCTTTAATTATGAGTTGAATTACATTTGTGATCACTCATGGTTTTGTCTTTGGTGCTGAGCAGGCTGCCTAGAATACCAGACCTGCAGAATTTTGCTCCGAGTTACTCTTGCCTACTGCCTGCCTTGTTTCAGGTGAGCAGGCTGTTCATGCTTGCTCATTTATGGCCATGAAGGGAGCATAGGCATGGCTTTTTGTGTCCTGTGGGAAGACTTCATTAATCCAGTAGTATTTGATTTTTTATTTTTTATTTTTATTTTTTTAAATATATTTTATTAATTTTTTACAGAGAGGAAGAGAGAGTGATAGAGAGTTAGAAACATCAATGAGAGAGAATCATCGATCAGCTGCCTCTTGCACACACACACCACCACCACCACCCCCACTGGGGATGTGCCCACAGCCAAGGTACATGCCCTTGACTGGAATCGAACCTGGGACCTTTCAGTCTGCAGGCCGACTCTCTATCCACTGAGCCAAACCGGTTTTGGCAGTATTTGATTTTTTAAATTATTAACCCGGTATAGGGATTTAAAGGTTGAGTATTTTGCAATACTCCAATATGGTTGGGGATTTGGGGGAGCAGGTAGTATAGGGTCATTTATTGCTTTCTCCAAAACAGTGGCAAAACTTTGGAGTTGTTTAGAAAAGTAAACATAGATTCATGGGTGGTTTTGGTTTTTCTTGAATTTATGTGGCATGAGAATGAAGTCCAGGATGGTACCAGGTGCCAAAGCACTTGACTTCCTAATGTTAGATCTGTTCCTACCTCGCTAGCAGTATATAGTCTTAATTTTCCTTCCTTCCAGGCTCCTTGTCTTTCAAATGAGGAAGTTGGGATAGATGATCTGAGATTATTTCCATCTAATTTTCAGTGAATCTATGGTCTTTTCCTCTGCCATTTTAAAAGTTACTACTCAGTTAAGGGCATTAAAATAGTTAGAACTTTTAGTGTGCTATAGTTACAGCACATTTTATATAGCATTCTTTCTAGACCTTTACAAATCTATTCATGCAAAAATATAAACATAATGGAGTAATTATTGTTATTTCACAGTATGCAAGTCAAAGGATTATAAAAACAACAAAAGGACATTCTCTTAAAAAGCAAAGGTGGATTGTGGGTAAAATGTAAATTTGATCACAGTATGTAATTTGAATTAAGCCACATTCTAGGAAAGTCAGTCAAACTGACAAAGAAAATTTGACTTTAGTTTTTAGTGATCACTTTTGATGATTTTTTTGGTTGGTAGTTAAGGAATTTTCCTACTTTAAAAAAGTGCTTTTAAAATTTTTTTTTGGGGGGGGGGTTAGAGAGAGAGAGAGATCAAGAAGAGATAGAGAGAAACATTGATGTGAGAGAGAAACATTGGTTGGTTGCCTCTCATATGCATCCTGACTGGGGATCAAACCCACAACTTGGTCACGTGCCCTGACCGGGAATTGAACCAGCGACCTTTTAGTGCATGGGATGGTGCTCAACCAGCAGAGACACACTGTCCAGGGCAGAATTTTCTTACTTTAATATTGGCTTGAGAAAATGTGATTCGGAGATTCCTCACTGAAAAGAAATAATGTCGCAAAGCTAGATGCAGATTATAAATGCTTTTGGATTATCTTCATTTTTGTTGGGATTGAATTTTTCGTGGGACAGAAAACATTTCCTTTCATAGTGTGTGTATTGTATGTTTTGCTGAAATTATTTCCTCTGAAACAGCATGCCTTATTTTGGAAAACTTTATAGTTTTGGATAATGAAGTTGTGTTGGCTCTGGCAAGGGAAGATGGGAATCCTAGTGCTAGAACTGGGTCCAGATGAGTAATGAGTCACATGTCTGGGCCCTCACAGGAGTCAGGCAAGCCTTCTCCAGTTCATTCTCATTTATTTCCAGTTATCTATTATCTGTTTCCTAGATTCCTGCAAAACCTTTTTAAATCTTCCCTCCCTCCCACCTCTTTTATATGCCTTTATATCTCTTTAATCTAGAATCCTCCTTCCTCCTCTCTGTCACTTTAATTTTCTGCCCATCCACCCATGGAGGCCCATCCCCAGTCCTACCTTCTCTATGAAGAGTTCCTTTCCTCCCTCCTAGCAGGAGGTAATCTTATCCTGTGGCACTAACTCTGCTTTGCGTTATGATTACTATGTAGGAGTTTCATCTCCCTACATGGCTCTACATACAATACAATAGGAGCTAACATATTTATAACACTTGTGAGCTTATAGAGCAACTTTTTGCATATCTTATGGCTATCTTGTGAAATAGATGTTTTTACCTTTTGATGTGATGGACGTAGAGATGTTCCTAGCTATTAAATTGCTTGTCTAAGATCACACAGGAAAGAGGTGATGTTGGTTTTTGCACTTGAGCTTAGTTTCTTTGCTTCCCGAACTTTGCTGTCTTGTCTCTCATTGTTACTATCTGACTCCTGAGTGTGTAAGCGGCTCTTGACTTCTCTGAGGTTTTTCACTGCAGTCTCTAGCACAGCACCTTACATCTGGACTCTCGGTACATACTTATATGTAATTAAATACCAAAAACTAATGCTCATGTGCACTCGAGGTAGGTGTGAAGTCAGTTATAGCGACGTGACTATCATTTTTCTAATGCCTTCTGTTTGCCATACAGGTGTTAGTAGCTATTCTACATATATGATTCTTATCTGCTCTTTTAAAAAATACATAGTTTTGCTGAAACCAGTTTGGCGTCGGCCTGCGGACTGAGAGGTCCCAGGTTTGATTCCCGTCAAGGGCATTGGTTGTGGGATGTGCAGGAGGCAGCTGGTTGATGTTTCTCTCTCATTGATGTTTCTAGCTCTCTATCCCTCTCCCTCCCTCTCTGTAAAAAATCAATATATATATATAGTTTTACTGATTTCAGAGAGGAAGAGAGAGAGAGAATCATTGGTTGGCTGCCTCCTGCACGCCCCACACCAGGGATTGAGCCCAAAACTGGGCATGTGTCCCAACTGGGAATCGAACTGTGCATAAATTGACACTCAACCACTGAGCCATGCTGGCCAGGCTCCCTCCTCCTCTTTTTAAAAGCTTTATTTGGAAATAAAAGTCACACATATAGAAAAGTTCCAAAAATAAAAATATTATAAAAAAGTCTATATAGCTTTATCTAGGTTGATTTGTTAGTATTCTCATTTGTTATATATTTGTAATCTTTCCCTCCCTCTCTTATCATTTTGCACACGTGCACCCGCACGCACGCACACACACACTTTTTTGTAACCAGTTGAGGGTAAGTTACATTCATCATTGCCCCTTTACCCCTAAATATTTGAATGTGTACTTTCCAAAAGGTAACATTTCTCACACAACCACAGTATACTTACCAAGTTAGTCAATTTAACAGTCAGCTATCCTTAAAAACAAATGAGGTAGGCATTTGTTTCTACCTCAGTCAAAATAAAGAATGGAGATTTCCCCCTATAGTTCAAAATCTCCTTTAGTAAGTACATAATGTCATTTGTGTTGCTCTTAAATTGAATTTTTACAATTAGGTTTTCCTGGGCCTGTGCATATCAATTTATCTCTCTTAGACTAAACACTCCAGGCTGCAGCATCTGTCCTTCGTGTTTATTATTGGCCTGCAGAACACAGGGAGTGCTTGGATAATGTTTGCTCAGTGTCATAAATAATTAGAGGGGTTATTAATACTTTTTAATTCCTACTGGTAAGTTTCTTTGCAGTTAAGGAGAGTAGTGAAAATTACCTTGTCTAGATTTTGTTCTTTTTAAAGAAGTGTTTGTACATGGTTCAAGTGTGATTTGCTTCTTTAACTGAAAGTGGTTAGAATGAATTATACATTCGTATATTATTTTATATGGTAATATATATAAAATACATGCCAACATGCCTATATTCATAATCTTCAGTATAAGAAAAAATGGTTCCCTTCTCTGTAGTTTGTTAGTTTAGAAATTCCTCTAATATGCTGATAAAATGGCAAAATAATCAATTGCTATATTACTTTACTGTGTAGAAAAGAATGCTACAGCTTTACTTACTGTAGTGTTTTAAGGGAATCATAGAGTTCTAGGCTTGTAGAGATAAGTAGAAAGGTCACAGGGCGGCTCCCAGCATTAGCAGTGCCTCCTGGCATACTTGGAAAACAATGCAAGTGCTTATACCTTGGGATTCTGAGTCATAGGCATGAGGTGGGGCCCGGCCGTACAGGTTTCCAGTAAGCATTCTAGAGGATGGTTTCTGTACCATTCGATTGCGGGCCCCTTTCCTGTGCTGCAATCTGTTCTGCCGTGAGCCCATCATGGCAGACACTTGAGCCAGTACAGTTAATTACTGAGGCACACATGGTTTTGAGGCAGCTCTAATGGGTTCCTCTGACCCCCTTCTATGTAAGATCTTAGTTTCTCTTATTGCTCTCTGTTTTGATGAGATACCAGCCTGTTCTCTGAGTCTGACCATGAGTACAGTTCACCAGCATCAAATAGATTGGAACTGCACCTTTTCATTAAACTAGTCAAAATGCCCCTTGGTCCTTCTGATAGATAATATTCAGGTATTAGTGAAGTTGTTCCTTTTACCATAGCATTTATGTCCTATCTTTTCTCCTTTAGGTTTTATGTACACAGGTGCAAACCTTTCAGTGTCTCTCAGTTAGTTATATTTTGTTAGTTGTGGTGTGGACCATAATAAGAATAAGATTTGCTCTCATTTTTAGCTCTATATTATCATTTAAAAAGTATTTGGGGGCTTCCTGCTTTTTTCAGGCTGATGTCCTTGACAACATATTGTGAGGGTTTGACACATTCTAATTTCTATGTGGAAAGCAGAGTGTATGTGTAAAATAACAAGGAAAATTAATAAAACGGGGTTTTGTGTCTCTTATATGGAGAATAGATTTTCTTTCCTGCAATCCCAGTGAGGGTTTGCTGAAGGGGCAAGTAGCCTGTTTTCCCCAGACAGCCCGCAGTAGAGTTAATGCGGATTCCTAAAGTCTCCCGGCTTTTAGGACTTAATCTCAAGGACCTTCATGAAACTGGGGCTGGTAGACCCCCAATGGCGGGAGATGTGGGAGAGCCTCCCATCAGTTCATACAGGTTCTCCCCCTCCTCTCCTCTTTGTTCTCTGGGTTACACCACAGGGACCTCACAGCTGTCTTTTCTCTCCGCTCTTCCTGGAAGTCTTTGTGGATAAGGATGGATTTCCAGAGCTTGATACTGAGAATCAGGTGATTCGGATGGAGTCCCAGCTCAGGGTGATCTTAGGCATGTTCTTCAACTTTGAATCTCATTATAAAGCTGATAAAGATAGGCCATTTTGTGACGAATAAGTGAGATATTGTGCATAAAATCACTTCCAAAACTGTAGCATTTATCCTCATGTTACATGCACCAAAGCTCTGCTGCTGCTTGTTAATTAAAATTAAAATAATCGAAAAGGAAATAAATTTAATTAGATGGAGTTAATGATCAGAAAATCTCTTAACCAATTTATGCCAGACAATTAAAAAAATTAAGAGAGTATTTTATCTTTTTTATTTGCTCATTGTTTAAAATTTACGTAAAAACTCTCTTTTTGAAAACTGACAAAATTGAATACATCAGCCATGTTTTCGCTGTTTCTCCAACTGGCCTTTCATTTTATGTGGTGCAAATTTTGGCCAATGGCAGTCAGAAAGGAAAATTTGATTGTTAAATAGATATTGCCCACAAGAGATTTGTCCTTGCTTCCTAACTGAACTTGCCTTGACAACAATCACTAAGGTACCATTTCTTATTTACTAATTTACCTGATTTTATTTTCTGCTTGACAGGTTTGTTTGTTTTTTATAAAATCGGCCAAAGATTTTAATAAACAAAGATTTTGACATGGACACAACCTGAATTGTAATAAATATTTCAAATGTTCATCTAATAAAAAATATCAGTAGTATTGGTAGTCTTCGTTATATCAGCAAGGCAAATGATACTTGAATTTGTAAGCATATCACCCTACCAGTGACCGAATGATTTACAAGTTTACTCAGAATATGAATGTAAATAAATTATGAAAGCATCTGATACTTTTTTTTATAATATAAACTTCAGATAGGCACTAAAAGAATTATGTTGAATAGTTACATTGTGAGAAGGAAAGATAAGTTATAGCATTTATTCAGGGTTTCTTTTGATTCTATTCTTACTTCTTTGACCTTGCCTTTTAGTATATTTTCAAGCTTTTAAATTGTCTCTAATGCTTAAAAGAAGGTGAAGCAAGGAAGGTTGACCTTGAAATTTCCTGTGTTCTTTTTGTTTTTTTTTTTGTTATAAGACACAATTGTAATGTGATGATAATTGGGTGTTTAATGTTTGAAAGAGCCAAGCCTGATTGAATGTGTTCTGCCAAACTGCGCTTTCCATCACAAGTACTGAGGTTTCACACAATAACTTCTGATATATGGCTTTTCCATTTGAATGAACCATCGAAATGTTTTTTCCCCTTTGCTTGCTGTGGTGGGTGTCCCAGCCAAATTATAAGACAAAAGTGGTGATTATTTGTTTAGACAAATGCTGTAATGGAGAATTTAATAAAGTAGAATTTGGAGATTAAAACTCATATTTCTCCAAACTGCTATTATTGAGAAAGTGACTAAATTCATTGTGATAGGGATGGTGTGCAGCAGTTGTAATTTATGTTATGTGATGGTTTTTTCTCTTCAGTTTCGGCTTTTGCTGGGCTGACTCATTGAGAGAAAGAGAAAAAGTATTTGACACTCAGAAACAGGCATAGTTGTGAAAACATTCCTAATTAAAGCACTTTGAATTTTCAAAAAAAGAGGGAGCTTTAACAAACAGTAATTACATTCTCATTCATTTTTATTTGGGATAATTTGGTAGATTTTATATACCCGGTGAAAGAATACCCTTTTTTCTTCTTTATTTTCAGGAGTGGACTCAATTTTTGACTAATAAAATATTGTTAATTTCAGTTTACTATTTCCTCGCAGTGGTTTCTGGCAGGAACACATTGAGCGTTGAGATTAGTATCGACAACAAAGAATGACTATATTTAGTTGTAGAGTAATCATATAAGTTATTTTACTTTAATTGTTCTCTGATAAAAGGATTTATGTCTGATTTTAGACTTTTAAAAAGGTGTTTATGAAATGATATCATAGTTAAGTGAGTGTAATTTATGAAGTAATATAATGTCAAAATACAATATTGACTTATCTTTTATTGTAATATGCTAATAAGCTACTCCCAAACCAGTTTCTAGAAATGGCTTTGAAGTCAGTATGCCATCATATACTCTCATTTCCTTAACAGATTTGAAGGGAAGATTAAGGTCTCTTTATGCCACAAATAGTTGGGGAACGAATTTATTTATCACCAGAAGAATATAGAAGAAAGTGAACAATTTCAGATGAAATTCTAAGGCATGTTCTAAGTGTTGTTTATTTGGCACCAATTCTTTAAATCTATTTTTTATTTTTATTTATTTTAGGGGGGTGGAGAGAGAGAGAGAGAGAGACATCAATTTGTTGTTCTACTTATTTATGAATTCTTTGGTTGATTCTTGAATGTGCCTTGACCAGGTTTCGGACCCACAATTTTGGTGTATTGTATGATGCTCTAACCAGCTGAGATACTGGCCAGGGCTGTTTTTTGAGATTTCTGTAGCATAATTTATTATTTTAAATTTTTAGGAATTTTAAAATTTAAGGATAATTAAAAAGTGAGAATGTTAAAATTATAAAATTCTAATTTTTGAGAACATAAATCTTATTTGAAAAATGAAACATTAAAATGGATTTGTTTTAAAACTGTTAAATTCTATCATAGTTAAGTGAGTGTAATTTTTATTAAGTAGCTGTTTTAATTTACATTAATTTCAGCATGGATGTTTGGAAGTAAATTCAAAGGTTACATTTATTCAAGGTTATTTGCTTACAATTTGTGAATGGTAATAAAAACCCTCATAAATTATAGTTAGTATAGTTGGAGACAACCTTTTACATAAATAAATATTTTTAAATCTCTAGTGTTATGAATTATTTGAAGACTTCCCTTTTGAAAATTTTCTGTAACTTTGAAGTTATATTGATTGGTGAATATAGGAATGCATAGATGGGTAGGGATGTTATCACAAATTTAGCAAAATGGTAATGTAAAATTTAGGAGATGAGTATATAAGTATGTATTCACTATATAACTCAGCTTTTCTGCATGTTTGACAATTGTTATAATAAAATGTTGGGGGAAAATAGAATCACTATGAGGATGAATTAATGTTGTAAATTTCAGGTTGTTCATTAAAAAGCTATCTTTAAGCTCACAATTCTTCCTGAATTGCTAGGAAATATTCTGAAGAATGTGAAGTTTGGACCAGATTTGATCTCACATTTTTACGGAGAGCTATTTAGCTCTATAAGCTTGTGAAATTTTGTAACCTCTCGAAGCCTTTCACCATCTGTAAAAATGGAATGATGATTCCTTATAAGATTATGGTAAATGTCTTCACTTTTCCTTCTTCTACTTGTTAGTAGGCTTTGTGAGCCAGATCATGGTCTGTGAAGGTCCATGGAATCAAATTAGGTAGCTGTGGACAGAGAGGCAGCTCTGCACTCACTTCTGTACGGCCATCATGGTCCCACACGTGACAGGGGCTAGACAGAAGAAAGGGAGGGAGAGAAGCAGAGAGCCATTCTCAACAGCAAAATAATGGGTGGATTGGAAAATAATATAGCTTTTGGCATCAGCTAGGCCTGAGCTGGAAACTGGGCCCTGCCTCCGTCTAGCTGTGTCGCTTTGATTAAATTACTTAACTTTGCTGATCCCTAATTTCCTCACTTAAAAAATGGCATTTAGTGAGGAGGGTGAGTATGTATGGCGGGGGGGGGGGGGGGGGGGGGGGGCGCTATGGTAAAATATGTATACAGATAATAATTTAATAAAAAAAGAAAATTAAAAAAAAGAAAAAAAATGGCATTTAGGCTCTCTGTACCTGTCTGTGGGCTTTTGTTACATTTAAATAACATGAGAAGTAGTGAGCAAGTTTTTAGAACATGATAAATGCTGAAAACAAATACTAGTTGCCATTTATTTACCTGCCTCATCTTTTCCCCCCTCTTGTTTGTGTCAATTTCTCTAGTTTTACAAACGCCTTACATATTTTATCTTATATGTTTCATGTTCCTTCAGCCTTTCTGCTTACAGAATTAAGCAACTCCCCTCATAGATTATTAAAAAGGGCAAACACAGATCTAGCAGCAATCTCCTTAGCATCCTTAACCATAACTTCATCAAATTGGAAGCCTTGCTAGCTATCAGTACCATTTTTCAGGCTAAAGGAATTACAACTCCACACATAAACTGTATGACTCTTAGAACACGACCTTGTGTCAAAACAGCGAGTTACAAGAAAACACATACAATATGAAAGTTCAAGGACAGGTAAACCTATGCCAAGAAAGCCAGGCAAATTTAAACTAGGTTGTGTTCGTCTGTAGATGGTGAAACCCTAATGACAAGCAAGGGCATGGTTATCATGATCATGTATAGTAATATTTGATAAGGAGTAAAGTACCTGTCCTCCTCAGTTTGCCAGGGGTGACAGCCATGCGTAGACATATGTTTTATTCTTCAGATGTCTTTGGTTTGCACTTTTATATGAATTTCTTATTTACTCTTGTTTGTTACTTTTCAGTTTAACCAGTACTTTATTTTGAGTTACACCAGTACTTTATTCTTCAGGGTGTTTCTAATATTTTTCTTTATTGTCACCATCCTAAAGAGCATTTTTAGACCATTTTTGTTCCTAATTGTCATTGCCACTCCTAAAGGAAAATTTAAAATCACAAGTATATATTGTTTATATGCTGTAAATATCTGTGTTTTCTACTTAAAAAGATTTAGGTTTTTTCATTCTTCCCAAATCAAGTTTTCAAATTTTGCTCCATTGAGCTATTCCTACCACCTTTGAAAATGCATAGCGTAAGCTCACATTGGTAGAGCCAACTTCCTCCAGCTCTGTTTTTTTTGAACTCCTGGATGCATTTTCTGTTCTTTCATAGTCTTTCTGCCGAGCCAGACCATACCTCTCAGAGGTATTTAAATGACTTTACATGACTTACAATTTGATTTTGTATTTTCCTTATCTGTTTTTACAGTCATAACACTGACTAATGACAATATATTTTTTTGTAAAGTCATCTACACTAATAAAAGAGAAACATGCAAATTGACCTATATCTACACCCACAAGCCATGCCCACTAGCCAATTAGGAGCGAGTATGCAAATTAACCCAATCAAGTTGGAGGCGGCCACAGAGCTGGAGTGAGCAGGAGGCTTGGGTTGCCCCGGCGATGGAGGAAGCCAAACTTCCCGCCAGCCCTGACCGGCCCTGGCCTCCGCTCAAGGCTACAAAGTTTCAATTATAGAAGATAAATAAATCCCAGATACTTGCTTCCAGCCATCCCTGACCTCTGCTCAAGGAGGTGCTGAAAAAAAGAAAAAAGGAATAATAGAAAGGAGGGGCTGGGATCTTGGGTCTCCAGGGGGTGATCAGGCCAGGATGGAACAGCAGTTGTGGGTGAGCAGGCTAGTGGAACGAGCAAGCTAGTGGGGAGGGAAGGTGAGGGTGAGCAGGCCAGCAGAGGGGGCAGTTGGGGGTGAGCAGGGCAGCAGGCAGAGTAGTTAGGGGCAATTAGGCAGGCAGGCAGGCAGGTGAGTGGCTGGAGCCAGCAGTCCCGGATTGTGAGAGGGATGTTTAACTGCTGGTTTAGGCCCAATCTCTGTAAATCAGTTATAGGACATCCTTCGAGGGGTCCCAGAATGGAGAGGGTGCAGGCCAGGCTGAAGACCACCCCTCCCACCACCATTCAAAAGGTTGTGCACCAGGCCACTAATAATATGTGTGTGTGTGTGTGTGTGTGTGTGTGTGCACGCGCATGCGCATGTGCACACACACGCCCATTTCAGAGAGGAAGGGGGAGAGAGAGAGAGAGAGAGAAATATCAGTGAGAGATAGTAATTGATTTGTTGCCACCTGCACGCCCTTCACTGGGGATCAAGCCCTCCAACCTGGGCATGAGCTCTGACCAGGAATGGAACTGTAACCTTCTGGTTCATAGGTTGACACTCAGCCACTGAGCCATGTTGATTGGGCTGTAAAATCCTGTCTTGTTTATATAACATTATATTGTATTTTTCATGCCATTAATGTTTCTCCAAGAATACAGTTTTAATAGTATATCATGTGGCTTAATTATCTCACAGAGACCATTAGAAATTATGAAAATTTGCCGGCACCGGTTTGGCTCAGTGGATAGAGCGTCGGCCTGTGGACTGAAGGGTCCCTGGTTCGATTCCCGTCAAGGGCATGTACCTTGGTCGTGGGCACATTCCCCAGTAGGGGGTGTGCAAGAGGCAGCTGATCGATGACTCTCTCTCATTGATGTTTCTAACTCTCTATCCCTCTCTCTTCCTCTCTGTTAAAAAAAAATAAAATAAAATAAAAATATATATATATATATATATTTAAAGAAATTATGAAAATTTAAAAAATAAGATTAGCTGGAATTTCACCATTGTAACAAATCCATCTTACTTTTTTTTCTAACTCTTTTTCAGTTCTTGCCCCTGTGTATATGTATATATACACATATACCAAATTAAATATTCAAGAGACATTTAAAATGTGCAAATAATATCTTTTGTCTTGTAATTAGGATATATTTTGAAAACAAAATAGTGTATTTCTCAATGCTTGAAAAGTTTGAGTCCTAATGAAGAAAGGTGCGGTTTAAATCCAAGGTGTTCCTTTTATTCATTTCAGTTCTTGAATTGGTCAGATTAGGAGAGCCGGCAAATTCTTGCAGTAAAACAGCTGAAGTTATTTACTTCCTCCTTTTGGCTGTGTGATTAATAGCACATGTTTGAGGCATCCTGCTGCCTGTATTCAAAGGGAGAGTGTTATGGTAAGACTACCAGTACCTCTGCCAGCTCTCATGTTGTCCATAAAGCTCGCTGGTTTATCTGGGCACAGTTGTTTTTCCTGAGCTAAGTTAAAGGGCTTAAAAGACAGGGTATGTAAGCAAGTTGACTGTTCCATCACGGCAAGTAGAAGAGGCACATTTTGGGGACATTGCAAAGGATTTATTCGGACGTGGTATGACAGTGACTGCTCGTTGGTCTCCCTTCCCGTTGTAGCTAACTATTGTACATGAATGCCAGACGTAGATCCGAGGTCTCAGTCCCCGTCGTAGCCAGGTGTGGTCCATATTTTGGCCAAGGGAATGTAAGCAGAAGTGATATAGGCAAACTTACAGGGGGAGTTCTTAAAGAGAATGCATGTACTCGCCTCAGTCCTGCTGCCTCGAATGAAAATGTATGGCAGGAGTAGGTGCAGCCGTGCTGGGCCGTGAGTAAACTTAGGAACAGAGGCTAGACACTGGAGCAGCAGTGAAAAGGAGCCTAGCTTTTGAACATCGTGTAAGCTCTGCTGCTCCTACTTTTGGACTTTTGTCGAAGCCATTATTACTCAGGTCTGTTACCTGTAACTCACCCCAATCCTGACTTACAATTGAGTGATCAAGTATGGTGGATGAACAGAAGGCAGTAGTATCATAAGCTGGCTTTCTAGGGTGGGCTCTTTGTAGGACTTATCAGAACCTCCTAGCAACCAGAAAGCAGTGTGATGAGAACAGACCCTTGTACATCTCCCTCTCTGTGTAGCAGTTTTTGTCCTCAACCTCCAGCTCTTTGTTATACTCTTCAAAGGTAAAACATTCAAGAAACAACAAAAACAGTGAATTACATGATCTTTTTTAATTGTTACACTGATCTTGCATTCTCCTAATTCACACACTGTTGAGAAAGCCATTAGAGCCATTAACAGTGCTTTTTAAGCCTAACCATAATAGCTGAGACATGTAAGTGCATAACATTAAGGACCTAGGAATTTTTCAGAAGCCACTTGGCACATGTTTTATGTTACAAATTAAGGCACATTTAAGTTCCACTTCGGTAAACATACTCACTTTTGTTTTATAACTACTAAGATGTAATTATATGCCCATCCAATGACTTAATTAACTTTTTTGAAATCTTTGTGTGAAATTAATGGTCCAGGAAAAACTACCATGTTTGTTTTCTGACCTTACTTATTTTTAGCACATCATGGACTATCTCCAAGAGTTCATGCACCACAGTTGGAGAAATAGCATATATGTGATGTAAGACTAATGAAATTCTTAGGAAACTGTATTTTCCTTTCTCTCCTCTTAGAGTGATGTAATATATTGCAAAAAGTCTGAAACTTGATTTAAGCCTTGTAGTTTTGTGACCTTGGAGGTGGTGGGGATGAAGATCATTAAATTTCTGATTTTTGTGATCTGCAGTTTCATTTTGTTGTATTATTTCTTATTTTTACTTATGAAATTCTGGCCAGACATAAGTTAGACCTTCTCTTCTTCATATCTCTTAATCTCTCTTAAAATTAATTCCATTTCCCTCCTCCTCCTCCTCCTCCTCCTCCTCCTCCTCCTCCTCCTCCTCCTCCTCCTCCTCTTCCTCCTCCTCCTTCTCCTCCTCTCCCCCCCCCACCTTTCTGCATTCTGGGTAATTCCTTCAGATTTATTCAGTTCACTAATTCTCTTTCCAACTATATCTGATCAACTATGAAACTTTTTCATTGAAGTTTTCTAATGTTTAAGTTACAACATATGTGAGGTTGAACGTGAAAATATAGAGGATTTTTTTTTTATGAACCATGTAAATTCCTGAAGGGTCAGAATGGGGAGAGTGGTGGGAGATCATGTCAGTGTAGGGGGCATACTGAACCGTATGACATTTAGCCCAGGTATGATGGAGCTTTAGGTCTCTTTGCTGATTCAGTAAATCCAGTTAACAGGGACATAAGGCATAATATGATTAGTTCTGAGCATCTTGTAGGGGAAGGTAGGTAATCAGCTCTAATTATAGCCTTTGACAGTTTGTCTTGGTGAGGCTTTTGGCCTCATGGCTTCAAAGGGAGCATCTTATCTGAAGGATTCAGGGCTCTGTGAACACCCCATCCCTCTCATATCATGCTGGTTTGTGCTGTCCTGGCAGGGGAAGGTATCGTATTGGTAGTATGGTCTTACTAGTTATGCATCACTGTATTTCTGAGGACTAATCAGAGAACTCACACCTTCTTAATGGATCATTTTGAAGCTAACTTAACAAAAGTTTGTAACTTAAAAAGCTTGAAATTCATCAGTTGAAGACCATGACCAGTTCACAACAAAGTGAGTCGTGCCTCAATAACAGAGCATCCTTCCAGACTCCAGATTTCCCACACGTGTATGTCATGTGTCTGCGGGCACAAAGAATTTTGCAGCACAGACGACAACATGGCGGAGCAGCCAGGCTTTTCCATAGGAAACTAGGTAGGATCTCCTATAAACTGTAATAATGGTTTTTTGAAGTTTATGAAAACCAAGTACAATATCCCATAACTGACTTAGTAAATTAATAGACCAGTGTTAATATACGTAACACCGAACGTAAAGGCCTTATAATTGTGTGTCATTGTTTGTAAGTACCTGAGAAAGGAATTGAATTCTTTGCCTGTTTGTGGCCCTTCAGTACTGGGCAGCAGCGCATTCCTTGGGAAGCACTGTCGTGCCCTCATGTCATGCCTCACAGCCTGCCCCACGCCCGACCAGCTTTGTCTGCTACCATTCCGTGCCCTGCAATGCTTTTCTCCTCCACCTTTAAACCTGCCATTCCCTTTACTGCCCGGGTCAGGCCGCTTCTTTGGTAAACTTGCCAGGAATACTCCAGCAGAGCTAGCCCTCATTTTCCCCACAGGACTCTGTAAAACTCACAGGATGTTGTATTATAACGACATTCCTACCTGCCTCTTCGGACTAGATTATGGGCACCTTAACTGTAGTAACAATTTATTGAACATTCTGAGCAAGCCCGCCAGAGACAATGTAGTAAATATTTATTTACCAGAAGAAGGAGGCAGAATGCCTAGGAGAGATGGTTCCTTAGGAGGAAGTCAGGAAATGCAGATCGAGTACCAAGATGAACAAACAGAAAATAGAAAAGCCAATAGAATAATCCAAACAAAAACAAAATTATATAGGATTCTGTGGATGAAGGTGAAGGGGGAGAACGTGGCAAAGTAATTGGGGTCAAGATTTATTGTAAACCACAGAATACTATTCCTTATAGCAAAATAGATTGAATTAGGCCTGTTATACCCCATGTGCTGAATATCTAACCTGTGCTAAGTTTTAAACATGATTCAGGTGTACCAGTTAATGCGATTTTTTTTTTAATAGATGGAGTTGCACATATGTTGATATACATGCAATTTGATATGTATGCTATTTTGTTGTATTGACAGCAAGCTTCAAAACTTCATATGTCAAACTTTAATTACAATTTAAAAAAATATTTTTTATAAGACAAAAATTAATCATCTGGATGAGTTTTTAAGTGCCTTGCTAATCACCATAGCTTCATAAAGTCATCATTTAATGTCCCAGGAAACAGTATATATTTGGAACCACGGTTATTGTTAATAGTAGTGGGTATAACTGTATTTTCGGAGAGTTTTGGTGATAGGTGGAAGGCAGTTTTTCTCAGAGATCTGATTACTGTTGCTTTGTTTTGAGCTTACAGGATGGCCAATAAAGAGCCTAGTCAGGTAGAAGAAAGGCCAGCCCTGCTGGTTTTTGTCTTGTTTGCTTGTACTTCGATTTTTAATATCTATTTTCTCTATCTGTGATTTCTTTGCCAGAAAGTTTAAAAAGTTTTATGGTTCCATTCTTTTTAAAATAGATTGTTATGAAAGTCAGTTTAATTAAACTTAGGTAATATATTAAGCACAGCAAACCACAGGATGTCTCATTATGTTGAAAAGAGATTGCGTGAATGCCTCTGTCACTCCTATCCTGGGCGTGACCTCGCTCTTCTCAGAATACCTCTTACTGGCATGACATATAATTTCCTGATACAGGGGCTGAATGCTGGCACCAGTGCCAGTCTGGATAGTCCATGTTGGAAGCTGTTAGTGTGTGTTTATTAATTGCTCATTGAATTGAATGCTTTGGGAATATTTCTTCAATTTCATGAATATCTTCAGGCCATTCCATTCCATAGTATTCACTTTTATTTGCGTGTCCCACATTTACTATCTGTAAATTTTGTTTTCAGATCATTTATGTCTTACAAACCTTCTGGAATCATTAATTTGGAATCTCCCTTTCCCAAAATTTATGTATGTCCTCTCATTTCAAAGATTCTAGTTTCTGCCTGGCTGGCATGGCTCATTGGTTGAGTATCGACCTGTGAACCAGGAGGTTGCCGTTCAGTTCCAGGTCAGGGCATGTGTCCAGGTTGCAGGCTCAATCTCCAATGGAAGTTATATAGGAGGCAGCCAATGATTCTCCCTCATCATTGATGTTTCTATTTCTCCCTCTCCCTTCCTCTCTGAAATCAACTAAAAAATATAGTATTTAAAAAACAAGACAAAAAAGATTCTAGATTCCTAGTGTCCTCAGCTCCCACCTTCTTGGGCTTTGACAACCGATGACACTGTTATTGCTGCCTTGCAGGCCTGGAACACCATTCTCCATCACTGAGGCTTTCTTCTTGGGATTATCAGTAACATTGAAGTGGTCAGAGTTTTGGGAAGAAACTCTTTCCATCTTTCCTTGAGTGTCACTTTCAACAAGGGCGTAGTAGTTACTCACAGATTCTTTTATCTGTGGCCATCTAGCATGGAGCCAGTTTTTAATTCCCAGAAAAGTAACAGTTGGAAATGTATATGGAAAAAATGACTGTTCCTGAAGGTAGTAATAAATCTATACTACATACTTTATTACATCTGCAGTTATTTGATTTATATTTACTTCTTCACAAGTGGAATTTCAATGCTAATGTAGGCAATTTGTCTAAGATTTTTCTAGTAGAAACTTTTATTTGTGGATTCTAAATTAATTGTTTTTCGTTACTGGTATTGTTAAAGTTAATACGTTTATTCTTTGTTTTTGGTGCTTGGGTGTTTGTAGTAGTGACAAAAATTTTAGACAAAAAGGCTCTGTCATTTTCACATGGGTGGCTTATTACATTGTTGGATTTCTTCTGCTAAAGAAGGAATAACTGATTATATCTGGTTAAAGGTTGTTGAAAGTTACTTATATTTCTCTTCTATCATCAACACACATACCTAAATTTTATGTTTTGTTGGGGTTACCTCATCACCAGCAGAGAGAGGAGTGGTCAGAGTGCTGAGGGGTTAGAGACCATGTACCAAGGAGAACGTTGTGGGATCAGGGCTTATTTCATTTGAGGAGGACACCTGTGGAGGTTATACACTGCTAGACACTTAGAGCTGCCAGATAGGACTTATTTTCATGTAGGGCAGTATTTCTCCAACTTAACCACACCCATGCAGCCATCATGATTTTGTCTTATACCAGTACTAGAGGCCTGATGCATGAAAATTCACGCAAGAGTAGGCCTTCCTTCTCCTGGCTGCCGTCACCAGCTTCCCTCTGACACCTGGGGCCCACGCTGGCTTCCCTCCCTCCCCGGCTTTGCCAGGAAGGACGTCCGGAATGACCTCTGGACTAATTAGCATATCACCCTTTTACTATTATAGATTGCTTGAATTCCAGTATACTTTTACAAAATTTTAAGCATAATTACTCTATCTTTATAGTAAGTGGTAAATCCTTGGAAATTGTGAGATTGAAGTGCTAGTTACATATTTTTCTAATACACATAATTATTGAAGGTTTTAAAAAAGCATAGTGCATAACCATCCCTCACTCATCAGTGGTCCGTGCATGATTTTGAGAACCACTGCTTCCGAGGCTGACATTGGGACAGATGGGATGAAGTGATCTGGTGTCTGTCCTCGGAGTTCTCAGTGCCCCTTTCTTATTTTGTGGATCATAGTTAATTTGCCTAAGGTTTTTGTGTGTGGATATGAGATGGGATTACCTCTGAAGATAATAGGTTTCTTACTCATTTTTCCCTTTATGCTTTTACACTTTAGTGTTTGATTCATTTTAGGTTGTCATAAGTGTTTGTTTTAGGGATGTGGGAATCTATAAAGTTTCACTGAGAGATAAATTCTGTTAACTTTCATTGATTTTTCTTTTTGAAAGCAGATAGCTTCATAAAATGCAAAATTATTTCAGTGGACTTTTTCAAATTTTCTTTAGCAGTTTTATTTTTTATTCTTAAAGGAACAAAAATTTTTTAAAGTTCTATATGGCTTATATTATGCCAGTTTATACATCAGACATTCTGACAGATTTCAAACTACAGAGGTGGATAAAATTTCTTACACTGTACTATGAATTTTTTAAACATTTTTCTCTGTTCTTTTATAATGTATTTTTTTTCTCTTTTTTGGGATACTTATAAAAGCATTCCTTTTGGGACACAGGATGGGGGTAGTAATATCATGTTGTTTTGTGTTAGGAAAATTGAATTTGACTCAGAACTGTTTTTCGGAACTTCCAGTCATCAGATATTGTTTAAATGTAAACACATGTAAAACAGTGAATCTGGTAGTGACTCCCCACCCCCCTCAATTTTCTAGCACTATAGTGTGACTGGCCATTCAAGGCTGTGTATGTTACTGTTAACAAAAATAATCACTAGATATTACATTTTATTTTTCTTTAAATATATTTTTATTGATTACAGAGAGAAAGGAAGAGGCAGAGAGAGGTAGAAACATCCATGATGAGAGGGAATCATGGATTGGCTGCCTCTTGCTAGTCCCCCACTGGGTATCAAGCCCACAACCTGGGCATATGCCCTTGACTGGAGTCGAACCTGGGACCTTTCAGTTCGCAGGCCGACGCTCTATCCACTGAGACAAACCGGCTAGGGCACATTTTCTTAATATATCAGTTGATTACACACAAAAAGAGGTACTTGAGGACTCTGTCCTTTAATAAAGAACAACGTCTAAAAATATACATCAAATGTGATGCTCCTTTATTACCCCAACATCTTAATATATTTATTTTAACAAATACTGTCCTCAGGATATCCTGTGAATTAAAAAAAAAAATTTAGGTTTCTTTTACTACATTCTCATTTTAGAAATCAAATCACCTTTAATTCTAGTAACCAAAGATAATTGCTTTGAGCATTATGGTATATACCTGGCATCATCATCATAATCATCTTTCAAAAGGGATGCATACTGGGGTTTTTTCCTTTTTAAAAAAAAATGGTTTTTGTTGATTTCAGAGAGAGACAGGAAGAGGGAGAGAAGGATAGAAATATGAATGATAAGAGAGAATCATCAATCAGCTGACACCTGTGCGTGCACACACGTGCACACACACACCACCAGTGATTGAGCCCGCAACCTGGGCATGTACCCTGACTGGAAATAAAATTGTGACCTTCTGGTTGGGCTATTTTTTTTCTTTTCTTACTGGTAAACATTTTTATTCAAAGTGTAACATACAAAAGAGTCAGATCAAGTAATTCCAGCACACCAGAAAACCCTTCGAATACATTCTTCTCATCACTCTCCCTTCCCACTATCCCAACTTCTAGCACCATGGATGAACTTTATATAAATGGAATTATATATTAGGCATTCTTTTGTGTCTTCCTTCGTTTGCTTATTTGTGAAAGTCATCCATGTTTTTGCATGAAGAATAATTTGTACATTTTTATTATAATGTATTATTACATTTTAAGACTAACCCATATTTTATTTACCCTTTATACTGTAATATATATTTGATTTATTTCTAATATTTGGCTATTAAAATAATGCCACTATGTACATTCTTGTGCATGTCTTTGGACATATGTAAGCACTTTGTTGGGTGTAATAACTAGTGGATTTCCTCTATCCTAGATGTGAATCATTCAACTATTCTAGTTATAATTATCCTGTTTCCCAAGGCATTTGCATCAATTTATACTCCCACTAAAGTATATGAGTTATGTTGCTCCACATCTGTGCCAACATTGTATTGAAGAGGGTAGGGTGGAGTTAAGGTTATTGAGTTCACCTTTTGTGGTATATAGTTCTCTTCATGTTAATAAGTAATACAGTCATGTAATAACCACCATAATCCAGATATTAAACAATTCCATCCCTCTAAAAAGTTCCCTTGTGTCCCTTTGTAGTCATACCCTAACAACTGGCCATCCTACACTTACCACTTAACATCAATAATCCATTCATGAAAATTAGATATTCTACTAAAAAATGCTAATCTGGAACCTATTTCCCATTTTTTTAAGTTTTAAAAATTATAGTATATACAATGACCCAAAATATTTAGCTAGTTTTCTCAAAGCACATTGAAGGCCTTTATTTAAGTAACAAACTAATATCCCACCTAATAAAAGAGTAATATGCAAATTAACCATCACTCCGCTACACCCACCAGCCATGCCCACCAACCAATCAGAGTGAGAATGCAAATTAACCCCAAACAAGATGGCTGCCACCACAGAGAGTAGGAGGGAGGCTTGGGTTTCTCTGGCAATGGAGGAAGCCAAGCTTTCCACACACCCTGGCCAGCCCAGGCCTTCACTCAGGGATACAAAGTTTCAATTATAGAAGGTGAATAAACCCCAACAGAAATAGCTGCCGCCACAGAGCAGTGAGCAGAAGGCTTGGCTTGGCTCCAGGCTACAAAGTTTCAATTGTAGAAAATACATAAATCCCAGATACCAGGGCCTCCACTTGGGTCGCTTGGGGTGGAGGGGGGGTGGGGGGGAGGTGGCTGGCCTGCAAACCACTACAGACCCCTCGCCCAGGCTGCCCCACACCCCAAGGGAACCCCCACCCTGATCCAGGACACCCTTCAGGGCAAACCAGCTGGCCTCCACCCATGCACCAGGCCTCTATCCTAACTAATAAAAGAGTAATATGCAGATTTACCATTACTCCAACACACAAGAGCAAGATAACTGCCCCCAGGTGGTCAAAAATCCTGCCCCCATGTGGACACAAGATGTCCACCACAAGATGGCCAGCATAAGAGGGCAGTTAGGGTGACCAGGCCGACAGAGGAGGGAAGTTGGGGGCAAACAGGCTGGTAGGGGGACAGTTAGACATTAATCAGGCTGGCAGGGCAGTGGTTAGGGGGTGATCAGGCTGGCAGGCAGAAGTGGTTAGGGGCAACAGGAAGGTAGGCAGGTGAGCAGTTGGGATCCAGCAGTCCTGGGTTGTGAGAAGAATGTCCAGTTGCCCTACATGGGCAGTGGGACAGCCCTCGAGGGATCCCAGATTGGAGAGGGTGCAGGCTGGGCTGAGGGACACCCCATCTTCCCCCCCCCCCCCTTGCACAAATTTTGTGCACTGGGCCTCTAATGTTCTACATAAAATGCTTAAAACATGGTTTCTTGATCAAATAATTATTTTAAACAAATAGCTGTTTTGTAAATAGTAACATATTCTCTTCCATTCTAGCCATTTTTTCTCTAACTCATTTTACTCTCTGCCAGAGTTCTAACACCTTTTTAAATTCTGCCTCTAGTAGGGGTGTCGAACTCAATCAGAGAAGGGGCCAAAATCTAAAATCCAGCCTAAATCGCGGGCCGAATGGTTTACTGAACAGTCATAAACTGACAATGTCATAAACTGACAGCGGAGTGCAGTGATGACAGCGCAGTGCGGGCCACATTGCAAGGCCTGGCGGGCTGGATTTGGCCCGCGGGCCCTGTGTTTGACACATGTGCTCTAGTGTATAACACTTAACAGAATTGAGGGCTCATTATGAAAGGTATTATGGAAACACATTTGGTATGTGTGCCCAGTGGTAGAGAATGGCACACATTGGGCATGACACTGTGATGCTCTCTTAGTACCAACAACATCCAAGACATACATCTAGTCCTAGCCAGTTTGGCTCAGTGGATAGGGCATCAACCTGTGGACTAAAGGGTCCCAGGTTCGATTCTGGTCAAGGGCACATGCCTGGGTTGTGGGCTCAATCCCCAGGAGGCAGCCAATCAATAATTCTTTCTCATCATTGAACTCTTTCTTTTCTCTCTCTCCCCCCCCCTTTCATCTCTGAAATCAATAAAAATATATAGTTTTTTAAAAGATATCTAACCGAAACTGGTTTGGCTCAGTGGATAGACCGTCAACCTGTGGACTGAAGGGTCCTAGGTTTGATTCTGGTTAAGAAGCATGTACCTTGGTTGTGGGCACATCCCCAGTGGCGGGTGTGCAGGAGGCAGCTGATCGATGTCTCTCTCTCATTGATGTTTCTAACTCTCTATCCCTCACACTTCCTCTCTGTAAAAAAATCAATTATATATATATATATATATATATATATATATATATATATATATATATATATTTTTTTTTTTTTTTTTTTTTTTTTTTAAAGACATCTACTTTTTTTTTTTTCCCCTCCCCCAATTCCCACCTAAGGATATTGTCTTTCATTGATTTCCATAGTGGAAGGGAGGAAGAGAGAAACATCGATTTGAGAGAGACATATTGATTAGTTGCCTCCCAAACAAGCCCCAAGTAATCTGCATATTTTTAATACTTGTGATGCACATTGCCAGATTGTCCTTCATAAATATTGTACCCATTTGCAGTCTAGCCCTAGGTTCTGAAAATACTGTACCTGTCTTCTAGTATACTCATTAAAGTATAATTTATAATATATGGTTAAAGCTACTTTTGACACCTATATTTAGAACTTTTAAAATAATATGCTTTTCCTTTAATTAGCAAATGTAAAATTTATATTTATTTATAGACTGTAAAATTGTCAAATATGAAATTTGTATTATTTATTTTTTAATATATTTTATTGATTTTTTTTACTGAGAGGAAAGGAAAGGGATAGAGAGTTAGAAACATCGATGAGAGAGAAACAGCCATCAGCTACCTCCTGCACAACTCCTACTGGGGATGTGCCCGCAACTAAGGTACATGTCCCTGACCAAAATCAAACCTGAGCCAAACTGGTCAGGGCTGTATTATTTATTATATACTTTGGTAAGTGAAGAAAGTAAATAAAGGAACAGATTAAGTTTGTAAGTTGGATCCCTCCAAGGAATATAAAATATGAAAAGATGTAACTCTTTCCCATCAAGGAGTTCCCAGGAAGACTTGTGTGAATCCTTTATAATAAAGAGCTAATATGCTAATTAGACCTAACAGCAGAATGATCCGAGCGACCTTCTGGACGAAGCCAGAGCTGCTAGGGCTGGTTAAGGGTACGAGGCTGCGAGGGGCTATGAGGGCCAAGGCCCTTGCACGGATTTCGTGTATGAGGTCTCTAGTGTAACATAAGTCCATTCAAAGTCACACAGTGTTAGGTTAGTGCTAGAGAGATGTAACCAAAATGCTGTGAGAGCAGAGAGGAGAGAATAGTTATTTTTTGCTTTATATACATGATTTTTATTAGGATTTATTAGGATGAACGGATGTAATTTGGACCTTGAAGGATTTTCCAAGTAAGGAAGAAAGTAAAAAAGAGAAATGAAATAAAATTTTAAAAAGGGAGGAAGTGGAATGGCATCTTTGGTTGACTTGCAATACTTTTAAAAAATCCATAAACCAGTTCTATTTATTGATAGATTTCTAAATGTGTCTTCCTTCAAGGATGATCATGAATTTAGGCAACACTCCTTTCCCTCCAACTTATTGCAGTTTATTTACATACTAGAGGCCTGGCCCACAATATTTGTGCACAGGGTATGTGTGTGTCCCTCAGGCAAGCTTGCACCCTCTTCAATCTGGGACCCCGCAAAGGATGTCTGACTGCCCGTTTAGGCCCGATCCCGACTGGGCCTAAATGGGCAGTCATACATCCCTCTCATAGTGCAGGACTGCTGGCTCCCAACTGCTCACCTGCCTGCCTCCCTCATTGCCCCTAACCGCTTCTGCCTGCCAGTCTATTCACCCCCTAACCACTCCCCTGCCAGCCTGATTTATGCCTAATTGCCCCCCTGCCAGCCCAATTGCCCCTGACTGCCCTTCCTTGCTGGCCATCTTCAGGCAGAGATATTGTGTCCACATGGGGGCAGCCATCTTTCACCACATGGGGGCAGCTATATTGTGTGTTGGAGTGACAGTCATTCTGCAAACTATTTTTTTAATAGGATAGAGGCCTGGTGCTAGGGCAGGCCAGGGTGGGGGGAAGCTTGGCTTCCTCCATCGCTGGGGGCAACCCAAACCTCCTGCTTGCTTCAGCTCAGTGGCCGGTTGGGTCAATTTGCATACTTGCCCCTGATTGGCTTGTGGGCATAGCAGAGGTATGGTCAATTTGCATGTTTCTCTTTTATTAGATAGGATTTGTCTCTGTTTCATGTCCGTTTCTCCCTAGACTATAAGTCCATGGATAGGACACTGTTATCTTTGGGTTTGTCAGTGGCTAATTCAGTTTCTTGCATTTTGCCCAGTTTGTTGCAGGCCCTTACTAAATTATGAATTGAATGTATATAAGAACACAGGCAATCAGTATATCTTTGGAGACAGTAATTTTCCTTTGTGGATGGAATATAGGTTGGTTGGGACCATTGAAAGGCATCAACTTCAGAGAAGTTAAGTGATCATTGGACAAATGATTTTTTCATGCAGATGATCTAACTGATAATGGAATCATTTTATATATATATATATATATATATATATATATATATAACCATTCACATACAGAGTATGTGTTTATTTTATTTTATTTTTTTAAATATGTATTTTATTGATTTTTCACAGAGAGGAATTGAGAGGGATAGAGAGTTAGAAACGTCGATGAGAGAGAAACATTGACCAGCTGCCTCTTGCACACTCTCTTGCAACCAAGGTACATGCCCTTGACCGGAATCGAACCCGGGACCTTTCAGTCCACAGGCCGACGCTCTATCCACTGAGCCAAACCAGTCTCGGCCTCATTCTATATTTTGATTGTTAGTGTCAGTACTTATTGTGATATTGTACTATAGTTTTGCATCTTGTTACAATTAGAGGAAACTGCATATAAGGTACATGGGATCTTTATTACTTTTTATAAGAGCATATTAATCTACAATTATCTTTAAAAAGTTCTTAGTTATGATGGGCAAAGAATTTTTTAAACTTCTTTGTTTAAACAGTTTCTAACCAAGCAATAATGTTCTGAAACTTTATAACACATAACTGTTTTATTTAGGATATTGGTTTGGCTTTTCATAGAGAACAGACACCAGTGGCTTAAACCAGGTAGAAGGTTTATATTTTCTTACATAAAAGTCTAAAGCTGGGCCAGGGGTATGGTAGGTTTGCTTCCCGGGTTCCTCCTGTCTTGTTTTGTCATTCCCTTGGGTGCTGTCCTATCCACAAAGCAGAATATATCTCCCTACTACTATACTGCGGTTTGAGCCGATGGGAGGGGTGAAGACATGAAGAGAAAGCATCCTTTTTTTACGGACATAATTGAAAACTTGCATATGCTACTCTCAGGCACATCTCATTAGTTAGAATTTGGTCATGTGGCCATATTTTGCTGTGAGAAAGACTGGGAATTGCAATGGTGCCGAGCTTTAAGCCCCGGGGCATTTATTAATAAAAAGGAGCAAAGGGAGAAGCATGGTATTGGAACCAGGTAACTGACTCTGCCACAGTGTTTGCCCTGTAATGCATGTTTAATATCTGTATCGTGACACTGTCTTCCCTTATTATTTTACCACACGTACATAGAAAAAGCACCGGTTTAAAGAGTTAGGTTTATTAATTGGATCATTAAAGTCACTTTGTAGTTGTTTGAATGCTCATCTTCCCTTTCTGCTGTTTAGCCTCTTAACTGTGTTGATTGAAATGTCTAGCAGAATTTTTATCCCTGTTTGTAGTAGCTGACCTGCTTTTCCTTAATTCTTTTATGGTGTTAGGTTTGTTACAATATTTTAGGTTCAAATATAAAAATATGACCCACTATAGCTATGGAGGACAGTGTAGAGTATCATATATTTTTTTATAGTTTTGACTAGAGGCTCAGTGCATGAAATTTGTACACGAGGTGGGGGGTTGCCCCTCAGCCCAGCCTGCACCCTTTTCAATCTGGGACCCCCCTCACAATATGGGACTGCTGGCTCCTAACCACTCGCCTGCCTGCCTGCCTGCTTGCCAGCCTGATAGCCCCCAAACTGCTCCCCTGCCGGCCTGATTGACACCTAACTGCTCCCCTGCTGGCATAATCGTCCTTAACTGCCCTCCCCTGCCAGCCCTATTGCCTCCAACTGCCCTCCCCTGCTGGCCTGATCGCCCCCACTGCCTTACATTGTGGGGCTGAGGGAACTGGGGGACTGAGGCTGGATGAGGCAGGGCTGAGAGGACTGTGCACCACCATCTTGTGAGGGTGTGACAGGCAATTAGCATATTTCCTCTTTATTGGCTGTGGGTGCCACCATCTTATGAGGGTGTAATGGTCAATTAGCATATTCAATCTTTATTAGATAGGATTGTATAATTTGTGTTTCATAATGTAATCATTAGATATAAGAAATCCATTTGAGTTTGGCAAGTAGCATGTTTAATAATATGAAAAAAAACAATTTAATTGTCTTAATAAAATTGTGTTTATTTTTAGTTCATTATTTTGTAGAACAAGGGTTCCTTTTTTTCTCAATAATTATTTGTATTGATGCTTTAGTTGTCATATTTTATATCTCACATTTTTATTATTAAGGTTAAATAATCTTGAGTTGGTACTTAAAAAAATTTGAATCATCAACACCAGATTTATTAATTTTAATACTTTTTAGTTTTTAGTTAAGTGAATTTTATTTTAAGATTTTATTTGGAGGACCTGAGGAATACAATTTAAAAACTTTGGTTACCATCTTTAATTTGTTTTTTAGAGCAGAAAAAAATATACTGTAACTTTCCCTTATTTTTCTGGTGGAGAGATTTTATTTTTATTTTTTTCCAACAGGAAAATGCAATTCCACTAAGATTCTTGGGTCACAGATCAGAGGCTTGGATCAGCAAAAAGAAATGAGCCTTTGGAATAACTCTGGTCCAATATTATGGGCCAGTTTAAACTACATTGTAGGCAATGGCAGGCTGCCTCCTTTCTCCCTATAAGGAAAGGCAACATAGCAATAATATTTACCAGAGAAAGGAAGGAGGGCTATGTTTGTGGGTGGGCTGGGGGATAGCTTCTCAATAAAATGTTATTTTGTCTCTTACTATAAGCAATTTCTCAGCCCTCTTGGAAAAACCGGAGAGAGAAGAAAAAAAAAGGAGAGTGAAGTTATGCTAAAAGAGAATCAGAATCTTGTTTGTGAAATTTGTCCAGTGATAGTCAACTCTTATTTCTCCTAGTATGAAGAGAATTGAAAACCCCATTTTGTGATTATTTTTGTTACAGATTGAACTTCCTAATTGTGTTTTTCTTTGCTTATAATCCTGGAATACTCAGTGGTGGATCTGGGGTAGACAGTTACGAAGCTTAACTCTGAGTGGAAGGAATTGACTAGAAATTTTTTTAAATGAAAATAAACAATAAACCAGTCTCAAAGCAGCATACCTCTCAGGCACCTGTAGGTGCATTTACTTGCATAGATGTGTATATTTAACAATTAAAAAAACTAAAATGGAATGTATTATATATATTTATATTTTGTGATTTGCCTGAGGTTTTTTTTTTTTCCATATTTTACATAATTATGTACTAATTGGATCTGTATTCAATTAATTTTATTTTAATTATTTTTTTTTAATCCTCAGGGTTGTTTTATTCATTTTAGAGAGAGGAAGGGTGGGTGAGTGAGTGAGAGAGGGACATCAATGAGAGAGAAACACGATCAGTTGCCTCCTGTTTGCATCAAGACTGGGATTGAACCCGCCCCCAGTATACAAGAGGATGCTCCAACCAACTGGGCCATAACCAGCGAGAGCTATTTTACATTTATATTTAAGGAACTAAATGAAATTAACATATTCTTATTGCAAAATATTTAACTATACAAATAAAGCAAAAGTCCTTGAATTTCATGCCAGAGGTAATTTCTCTTATCAGTATGATGTACACTTGGTTCTTCCTGTTTTGTTTTTAAATATATTTTTATCGATTTTTTACAGAGAGGAAGGGAGAAGGACAGAGAGAAACATCAATGAGAGAGAAACATTGATCAGCTGCCTCCTGCACACCCCTTACTGGGGATGTGCCCGAAACATGCCCATGACCGGAATTGAACCTGGGACCCTTTAGTCCACAGGAGGACGCTCTATCCACTGCGCCAAACTGGATAGGGAATGTTATTCCTGTTTTTAAAACACACACACAGTATTATTTTAGTGAGTGATTTAAAAATTATTAACTTCAATTTTTCTGCAACTTTATTCTTTTTAGTTAACAATATACCTCAGTGATATTTCCTGGTTAATACGTAGATATCTTCCTCTTTATATTGTATTCCATAATGTGGATTAACTGTAGCTCTTGGTGAACAACCCACATTGTTTTCATTATCTGACACTTTTAAACAAGTTGCAGTAACTATTCCTGTACTTGAATCTTTGTGTACCTGTTCAAGTATTCTCTAGTATAAAAAACAAAATTGCTGGGTTGATGGGGATGTGCATTTTTTTTTTTTTTTTTTATAAGAACTGCCAAACATCTTCCAAAAATTCTGTACTACTTTGACCTCTCACTATTGGTAGTTTTCTATACCTTTAACAACACTGGGTGTTATAAATCTCCTAAAATTTTCTGTTCTCATTGTCTTATTAATGAACTCATTTCGTCTTTTTATTGCTTTGGACTTTTATTATCTATTTTTATTTTGGATTGTTAGTTTTCTTATTGATTTGCAGGAAGTCTTTTAAAAAATAAGTATTTTCTGTTTATATGTTACAAATGTTTTCTTTATTTTTGTTTATAATATAATTCATTACAAAGCATTTAATTCTTTTAAAATATATATATTTTATTGATTTTTATACAGAGAGGAAGAGAGAGGGATAGAGAGTTAGAAACATCGAGAAGAGAGAATCATCCATCAGCTGCCTCTTGCACACCCCCTACTGGGGATGTGCCCGCAACCAAGGTACATGCCCTTGTCCGGAATCGAACCTGGGACCCTCCAGTCCACAGGCCGACATTCTATCCACTGAGCCAAACTGGTTTCGGCAGCGTTTAATTCTTAAGTAGTTAAATTTTTATTTTTTATATCTTTTTGAATTTTGTAACTTGCATCAGAAAAAGGCTTTCTCAACTCAAGGTTCATACACATACTTCTACAGTTAAATACTGGAGAGGCTGGCCAATGTTGCTCAGTAGTTGAGCTTTGACCCATGAACCAAGAGGTTGCTAGTTCGATTCCCAGTCAGGGCACATGCCTGGGTTGCAGGCTTGATCCCCCAGTAGGGGGTGCAGGAGGCAGCCAGTGGATGTTTCTCTCTTATCATTAGTGCTTCTATCTCTCCATTCTTCTGCCTTCCTTTCTCTTTAAAAATATCAGTAAAAAGATTTCAAAATATATATTGAGGCAATAATTAAATTCTATTGTCCCAAAGACAGTTATAGATTTTTTTTTTTTTACTGATTTAGAATATTATCTGTATCATAAGGTTAATTCTCAAACACATGTAGTGCTGTTCTGATCTCATTTCCACTGAATTATTTGTCTACTCTCTTGTCAATATCGTACTTGTAAATGACTATAGCTTTATAAAAATTTTGCTATTTGACCAGGAGCATTCCTTATTTAGTCCTTCTCAAACATTTTTTTTCTTATATATTTCCACACCCAGCAGTATTTTATTGACACTGTATTACAAAATATTACATAAATTCCTCTTGATATTTTGATAGTAGTTATACTGAATTTTAGATTAACCTGAGGGAAGTTTTACACTATTGAGTCTTTTTGTCTGGAAATATGTTGTACCATTTTACTAATTCAGGTTTCATATGACTTTTAGTCGAGTTCTGTGGTTGTCTGCTTAAAGGTCTCCCACATTTCTTTTGTGTTTATTCTTGAATATTTTATTGGATTTGTTGCTGTTGTGATTGGACTTGCTAATTATTGCTCATTTATAGAAAGGCTTTTGATTTTTTCATAAGTTGATTTTTTTGGTGTCATAGAATGGTACCAAAATCTATTCTAATTCTATCAGTTGAGTCTCTTGATCTTCTAGAACATCTCTGTCCAGTAGAAATATAATGTGAACCATAGATACAAACCACATATGTAATTCTAAATTTCCAGAAGTCATATTAAAAAACAGTGAAAAGAAACAGAGAAAATTTACTTTAACAATACCCTTTAATGCACTATATCCGAAATATTATCATTTCAACATGTAATCAATATTTAAAAATTAGTGACAGATTTTTACTTTTTTTAAATTTTTTATTTTTAAATCTTTGGAACTCCGGTTTAGACTGTATAGCCACATTTCAAGTTCCCAGAACAGCCCACAGTGGCTAGTGGCTACTGTATTGACTAGTGCAAAAACAGATTGCTTGTAAAAAATTAAGGTTTTTCCTTTTTTTTCTTCTTCTTGTCTTTGTTTTTCTTCCCTTAATTTCTTTTGCTTAGTGGTCCAGTAGTACAATATGGATGTTGGTGATATAATGGAATTCTAATTGTTTGACCACTGTGAATTTCTGATTAGGTAGACAAAACAATAAGTTTTTTTTCCTTTTCTAGTTGTTAGGAATTCTCTTTCATTAAATTCAGAATAGGTTTTAAGTTTAATTTTAAAAAATTGGCATCTCTTGAGATGACGATCTTTTCTCCCATCTTTTTTAAATGAAGAGAAACAAATTTATAAGTTTTTTATTGAATGGTAAACCATTCTTGCATTTCAGAGACAAAACCTTTTTGACCATGATGTATTTATTCTTTTTAACAAAATTTTCTACAAAATTTTATCTCCTTTTGTTTGATTTAGAGTATCTCGCTTAAGTTTTTATATATAGATGAGAATTACCTGTACTTTGAGGGTTTGTTAGACTTATTTGTTAAAATAGCTGGCCATGGCTTGTTTTTAGGGTTAGCTCTTTGAGTCCATTTTTCACTCTTCTAAGATTATTTGCCAATTCAGACTTTTGTCTCTTTGGTCAATTTTGATATTTAGTGTTTTCCTGGATATTTTAATATTTTGCTTAGGTTTTCAGATATATGTGTATAAGGTCATACATGAAATTTTCTTATAAATGTGAATATGTTTGGGTATATAATGAAAATATGGAGAGAGAGATTAGAAACTTTATGATGGTTATCTATATGATGGGAAGTGGCAGTGGAATAGGGAATGATACAATCTTTAAAAACTTTATATCCTTGGGCGATATGGGAATTTTCAAATAATGCATTTGTTTTACTTTCATTATATAAAAAAAAGAATGTTATTTCAACCTTTTAAGAATGTAAAAGTATGGATTGTTGCACAGAAATATAGTCACTTACCTGTCTCAGCACATCTGACCCGTATGTTTTCTTCTCAAGGTGGACTCTGGACTGTCTTCACCCTGGGCGGCGTGGGCAGCAAAGCGGCCAGCGCACCGGCCCTTGCTTCCCCGCTGGCCAACCAGAGTCTCCTGCTCCTGCTGGTGCTGGCCAACCTGACCGATGCGGCAGATGCACCAAACCCCTACCGACAGGCCATTATGTCCTTCAAGAACACACAAGGTTTGTGGGGGTTTTCTCTGAGCATTCTTTCTAATGAGGAAGGAGGGTGTTGTTAACCCCATATTGTTTATTGCCTTATAATTGTGGAGGTGATGGTCCAGTATATTTTCATACTGAGTAATGATGAGAATAGCTTACATTTTCCTGCCTGTTTTCTCAGAAAAGTCAGGTAAATCTTAGATGGGGGCTGTGCTTCCTTATATGTATTTAAATTT
This sequence comes from Pipistrellus hanaki, assembly GCF_964339955.1. Lineage (NCBI taxonomy): Eukaryota > Metazoa > Chordata > Mammalia > Chiroptera > Vespertilionidae > Pipistrellus > Pipistrellus hanaki. Next base: position 72,629,279 of record NC_140508.1, read on the forward strand.
GCATTTCTTTCAGAGATAACCCAGCCAGCAAGTGCTTAATTTGGATCCATCTATCCTACCTGTTAGGGATGAAAATAAACCTAACAAAACTCTAAATGATAGGTTGTTTGACATTTTTCACTCAAAGTCTATTTAGAGTTTTATAGAACTAAAAATTAGAACAGAACTGAGCAATCTTTTTCTGAAAAGGGGCAGATGGCTTTGCATGGCCATGTGGTCTCTGTCACCACCTCTTAACTCTGCCATCACAGCACAAAGCAGGCAGAGATAATACATACGTGAGTGTGCATGGCTGCTTCCAATAAAACTTTATTTCCAAACAGGTGGTGGGCTGTTTGTGGGCTGTGGCTTGCCAAACCGTGAGATAGGTAGGGCATAAGTAGAAAGTTATATGTTGAAGCAGTACTCTCTTTTCCAAAGGTTATACTCTGAAAGCAAGATGCTATGGTAGGCTAGATTATCGAGAGGTAGCCCAACATTCATATAATAAAACGGGTAAGAAGTTGTGAATTAGATAGGAATTTTTAAGGTTTCTGATGCCCTTTGCCCTGCTTCTTTTCAGAGCTTCTCTAACTTGTTTCTTATAGACAGTGGCTGAGGGTGCCAGTTAGTTGTGGTTTTGCTTATTCTGGTATTATTATTTACAGGGGAATAAGAAGTCTCTAATAATTTGATAGATTAGAAGTGAAATCTCTCACATCTAATAATATTTTCTATGGTCACTTCAGATCTGCGAAGCCTTTCACAGTTTGCTTAATGTCAGTAAGCTTCAGTGGCTTTGTCTGTAACATGAAGATAATATGACTAATAGTATTTGTATAAGTACCAAGCAAGGTAAGGTTTTTAAATGATCAGCTCAGATTTTGCAACAAAGCAAGTGTCCATTTTGTGGTCTCTACTATTGTTATTTCTGCTGCTCTGGTCAAATGTTATTATTTGGGCTTGAACCTTCCTGAGATGGTCATCTTTCAGAGACTGTGGCGATACGCTGATTCAGAGCATTGGCTTCAGAGTTAGACTGACCTGGCTTCATAGCCCGGTCTTTATTTGTTAAGTTCATGAAGCAGAGGTTATAAACTCTACAGCTTAAAGTTTTTAATAAGAAGTAAATGAGCATCTGTCATAGTACTGACTCCCTGAATTATTGCTATTATTAAAAAAGCAGTATTATGTCGTGAAAACAACAGAAGCTAATTGGTCTGTGTTTTACTCAGGGCTGATCTTGGAAAATTTACTTAATCCCTCTTTGCTTCCTTTTCATCCTTTGTAAAACTGGTGAGAGCAATGACATGGTTGTTGTATGGATTAAATAAGGGATGGTGCACATAACCATTGGAAAGCTGCTTAGATGGTACAGAGAAATAAATTTTCCCAGTGTTTTTTTATTCGTGTGTGTGTGTGTGTGTGTGTGTGTGTGTGTGTGTGTAATTATTTTAGTTCAACTCTCAGAAAATTTCAGTTATACAATACAGTGTTATCACCTCTGTAATGTTTTACATTTAGTTACTTTTTAAGTAGAATTTTAAATGTAAATCAAAATTTTGAATTTGAAAGGTAACAACATGTAAAATGAATGGGAATTGATTGTATACATGAGTGGGTTTTTATTATTTATAAAGGGCGCAGTCTATTAAATACTGATGAAGTATTTAAAAATTTTTTCTGTTTTCTGTATTCCAGATAACAGCCCCTTCCCCTCATCAATCCCACATGCTTTCCAGATTAATTTTAACAGCTTGTACACGACTCTCTGTGAGCAGCAGACGTCTGATCAGGCAACTCTCCTATTGTATACATTGCTCCATCAGAATAGTAATATTAGGACGTACATGTTGGCTCGCACAGATATGGAAAATCTTGTAAGTAACATGCTAAACATTACATCTTTTTGTATGTTATAGAATAATATATTTTGGAGAATAATTTCTTTTCCCCAGAGGGGAAGTGTATTTGCTTGGTTGCTACAAGGTGATGGCTGAGAAAGAACGGGGAGATGTCACCTGATAGGCAAAGGTAGAGCTGGGCAGTGTCGGAGTCAGAGCTCATAGAGATGGCACCACAGAGCAAAGAGGCAGCAGCACCACAGCTTCCCTGTCCGTCAGGTCTTCACCCGCCGCCCACTGCTGGCAGCCAGAGGGATGTCCCCTCTGCACTGGCTTTTACAGGTTGACAGCAGGATTCACGAGGTATTTGGTAGCCTTTTGTGTGTGTGTGTGTGTGTGTGTGTGTGTGTGTGTGTGTGTTAAAGATAAAATACTGAGTAGTGTGGGATATTAAAATTCATTTGAAGAGCATATCATATGTCAAAGTGACAGTGAGGGCAAAAAAACAATGAAAGAACCTATCTCCATACCAACTACATGTGAAAAAGATAGGCTTAAATAGCAAAATCAGTGCAACATTATACTACTTACGTGAGTGAAAACTTATAACAAGAAGGCCTGTTTACTGATGGGTAGGTTATGAGCATAGAGACAATTCTGAGTAAGATGTATTCTAAGGGAAATGATAACAATAAGCAGAAAGCCTCTGACATCACTAGTTCTGGAAAGTTCTGTGGTATAGAGGTTGGTCTATAAGATGACGCAGGGATGACCTAGCCGGTGTGGCTCCATTGGTTGGAGTGTCATCCTGTACACCAAAAGGTGGCGCGTTCGATTCTCCGTCAGGGCATATAGCCAGGTTATGGGTTCGAGCCCCAGTTGGGGCATGTGCGGGAGGCAACCAATTGTTTCTCTCTCTGTCTCTCTCCTACCCTTTGTCTAAGATCATTTTTTTAAAAAATGATGGAGGAGCAGTTGTCTGTATATGATATACACTAAGTGGCCAGATTATTATGATCTCTGAATGCATAATGATCTGGCCACTCAGTGTATATCCTATATAATAAAAAATAAGCAAATTGTCCCCTCTACCAGGAGTCGACCAGCAAGCAGGCCGGCCAACTGCCCATGTCCCCTCCCCCTGGCCAGGCTGGCCGGACCCCATTCATGCACCAGGCCTCTAACATATATAAATACACATGCGTGCGTGTACACCGGTGAAAAGTTACAAGATTTTGTTTTTACTTGGGAGGGTGGAGTAGAGTTCTTCATGTGTTTTTTTGTTTGTTTTTTGTTTTGTTTTTACATTTCTTGCATAGATTACTTTGATAATGTCTCATCTGATGTCTCTATCCTTTTGACTTTCTTCTGTAGTAAGTACCTTGTTAAAGCTATGATTAGAAAATGTCATGGGTAGAAAATTTATTGTGCTGATCTGATTTTTGTCAGTTAGCAATTTTTTTATTTTATAGTCTTTGTTATTAGGAAGGTAGTGTTTGACACATTACAGTGTTCCTGAGAAAACTTTATTGTGTGTAAGTTCCTAGTAGGCTAGAGGCAGACTTGCCTCTGTTCAGTGTCTGTGCTGACTGTGAGCCTCCATGCTCTCTGCAAACCCACCCTGCATGTGTCAGCAGACCGATTCGGTGGTGATTTCCTCTGCTGGTGTCTTAGCTATTCACGTGGAAAGGACTTTCGGTCAGAGACGGTTTGTGTGTCTTTTTCTCTAAAGAAAAATGTAACTATAAAGTTAAGCAAAGGGTAGATAATAAAGTATAAAAGTTTAAGACATTGGTCTCATAATAAAGTAACAGAAGTAGTAAAGTAAAATTTATATTCCCTAGGTTTTACCAATTCTTGAGATTCTGTATCATGTTGAAGAAAGAAACTCACACCACGTATATATGGCTCTTATAATATTGTTGATCCTCACAGAAGACGATGGCTTCAATAGATCCATCCACGAAGTGGTAAGCCCCATTACTTTGATTCGAGTTAGAGTTACAGAATCAATATGTCCCTCCATACCTTTCACTGAGGCTTAGCATTTCTTCCTTTTCCTCCTGGTAGCTGTTTCTGACAGAACCTGACTTATCGATAGAAACCATCTGTGAACCATTTATCAAATGCTATTTTGTATTGTGTGTTTTTTCCGAATGACTATTAGCCACCATTAAAAATGCTCTCAAAATGGTTTCTTTAGTAATGGAAGCAAATGTTTTTGTTGCCACTGGTTTCATTTTTCTTCTCCATTTTATGTCCATTTTTCAGTTGAGACAGAAATTGTCCAACAGGTTTATTTCCCTGTATTCATGAGTGAAAGAATATAGAATAAAGGGAAGAAGACTGATAAATCAGTCATTTTATTTTTTAAAAGACAGTGTAATATGCCCAGCAGGCATGGTTCAGTGCTTGAGCATGGACCTATGAACCAGGAGCTCACAGTTCGATTCTCTGTCAGGGCATATGCCCAGGTTTGGGGTTCGATCCCCAGACGGGGGCGTGCAGGAGGCAGCCGATTAATAATTCTCTCTCATCATTAATGTTTCTATCTATCCCTCTCCCTTCTTCTCTGAAATCAGTTATATACATAAAATTCATGATAAACAGAAAAAGGCAATGTAATATAATTTTAGTCTTTAAATTTTATTCCTGCTGGTGAATTACATTCCCAAACTGATTTTATCTTCTTTTTTGGTATTTTCTTTAGAACATTGAAAATGCTTGTGTCCATATAAACAGTGTTAAAACATATAGAAGTAGTAGTTTTTTTTTAAATTTTATTTTTCAATTATAGTTGACACAATATTATGTTAGTTTCAGATGTACAACAGTGATTAGACACTTAAATACTTTATGAAGTGATGTCCATGAGAAGCCTAGAGCCCCCTGCACCATACATAGTTATTATAATACTAGAGGCCCAGTGCACAGATTCATGCATATTGAAAGTAAATTAATTATAAGGTGGCCATTGGGGCTCCTTCGGCCTGGCCAGTGGGGATCAGGCCGAAGCCAGCAGTCCAATATCCCCCCAAGGGGTCCCAGAGTGCGAGAGGGCACTCTGCAAAGTTGCTGTCGTTCCGCAGCTCCTCTGTTGAGCGTCTCCCCCTGGTGGTCAGTGTGTGTCATAGGGCCAGTCAGCTGGTTGCGTAGGCTTTCATATATATACAATAGATTACTGACTATATTCTCTATGTTGTAGTTTACATCCTTGTGACTATTTTTGAAACTGGCAGCTTGTATGGAAGAACTAGGTTTTCATGAAAAATAGTGCACCCCGTGTCTACCCATTTTCTCTCTCTTTGATACCCATATTACAAATCTACAGTGAAACTGTGCCAAGTTAAATTAGAAAACAGTTCTTGCTTACTGAGGCCTGAGGGTGAGCTGCCTGCTCTGAGTAGACAGAACAGAACACAGGGACATCTGTTCTTGAAGATCTTGGCTATTTGCATTCCTGGCCTTCTCCTGAACACAGCGTGGAGCTTTCTGCGGTTGGGAGAGCTCTACTTCTCAAGAGACTCCTTGGTTTTCTTACGTTCGCTTTCAGACTGCTAAGCTCTGACTCTTTCTCTCAGGCTTGTCCTATGTGCCATACCTCCTTTTTGTCTACAAATCACAACCTCCTGATTCCAGACTTGATTTCTTTCTTTTATATTTAAGAAGTAAGGGGGAAGGAGAAGTAAACACATCAGTACAGTTTGGCTATCTTGTACTCAAAGTCTCACAATTCAATTTTGCTAGTATATACTGTTTAACTCAGAGCATAGCCATGGCTTACCCGAAATTACCAGGTGTACCTGTTAATAATGCGGATTTTGTAATCAAAGAAAACACAATAATTTCAAGAGAAACATCAAAGTGCTTTATTCAAAGTAATGTCCATCGCTGGCTACACATTTCCCCATCTTTCAGGTAATTTGCGGAGACCGTCCCAATAGAACTTTTCTTGTTTTGAGGCAAACCATTCAGAGACCCAATTTTCCACTTCTTCGTACATTTTAAAGTGCTGCGCAGAAAGTGCATGTGCCATCAATTGGAACAAGTGCTCATCTGAAGGAGCAAGGTCTGGTGAATGTAGCGGGTGGGTTAATACTTTCCAGGCAAGATCTTTTAGCATGTCTTCTTAACCTGATTTTGAAGTGTGTGATGGTGCATCATCATGAAGCAAAATTACTTCGCCGTGTCTTCTGGAACATTCTGCTTGTTTTATGATCAAAGTATGTTTAAATTGATTATTTGTTGTTGGTAGTGATCAGTGTTAAACGTTGCACCTGGTTTTAGAAGCTCATAATACACCACACCTTCCTGATCCCACCAAACACAGAGCACTGTCTTCTTTCCGAAGCGATTTGGCCTTGTAGTCGATGTCGATGATTTTGTGCATTTGGGATTCTTAAAATAAATCTACTTTTCATCGCCAGCCACAATTCGATGCAAAAAAGACTTTCTTTAGTGCTGTTGAAGCAACATTTTACTGATGACTTTTAGGATTTCCATTTGTCTTTCATTCAGTTGATGAAGCACCCATTTTCCTTCCTTTAAAATCTTTCCCATTGCTTGTAAATGATTGGAAATTGTTTGCTGAGCAACATTTAATCTTTCTGCAAGTTGTTTTTGAGTTTGACACACATCTTCATTCAATAATGCTGTAATTCTTGGTCTTCAAACTTTTTTGGTTGACCTGGACGTCTTGTCTTTCACATCAAAATCATCACTTTGAAAGCATTTAAACCAGTGTTCACAACTATCTTGATATAGAGCATGTTTACCAGAAGCTTCCTGAAGTATACGGATAACTTTCAGTAGTACTTTTCTTAAAAATAAAGTAATGGATTAAAACTTCCCACAAATGCTCTTTTTTTTTTTTTTTTTTTTTTAGCATGAAATTTGACATTTTGATGATGTTAAATCATAAACTGTCTATGATGCATAAAAATATCTATGATGTTAGCACTTTCAGTACCTTCCACTTACTCCAGATGTACCTGAACCACTCCACTGTGAGTGATTTTGTCCCCAGGGGACATTGGCAATGTCTGGAATAAGTAGAAGGTGCAGAAGTTGGCTAGCTGAACCCTAATTTTACTAACGTATTCATGTTGACATAGGAAGTTTTGAAGCTTGCTGCAATATAACAAAATAGCATATATATCAACATACGTGTAACTCCATCTAGTGAAAAAAATCCGCATTATTAACCGGTACACCTGGTATATAGACATGGATAGTCCTGTTCCCTAAGTCAACCTTGTTAACTTAATCTTTTCTTCTCCATTACAGATATTAAAAAATATTACTTGGTATTCAGAACGGGTTTTAACAGAAATTTCCCTGGGGAGTCTCCTAATACTGGTCGTAATAAGAACCATTCAGTACAACATGACAAGGACAAGAGTAAGTATTCTAAGCTGCTTTATTCTCTATATGCATATAGTGCAATTAAGACTATACAGTAGTTGAAGGCACTCTGAATATTGAGAGTGCCGATGTTCTCATGAAGTACAGTAGAAAAATACAGATCAGCATATAGTCACTGTATTACATGATCCTAAGGTACTATATATAGCATCTGTTTCTTAATATTTAATAGCCTGCATGATTAGAGACATTTTACATGAGATCGAAAACAAGCAGTAGAGCACATTTAAATAAAAGATGCTGTATATCTTTGCTGGACCGATAAAACTGATTTGCCTTTTAAAAGCAACAGCAAACTAAGAAGATAGGAGTAGAAGAAAAATGAATTCAGTTGGGGAGACAATAGAAGAAAGAACACTTTCAAAGAGTAAAGGGAAAATTTCAACTGGATTGTATTTGCAGTATCTGGGGGCAAATTTTAGTTCCGGTCAATAGACTAGCCATACACAGAATTCATAACTCAGAGACATGGTCAAGTTTACTGACCTGTTTTCAATTATTTCCTCTGTGAGGCTAACGTAGATACATGTTCAGAATCTTCTGTCTGAAACTCTCGGAGCCAGATGTGTGTGAGAAGAGAACGTTTTGATTTTAGAAAGATAACTATAGAGCAGATGCTTACTGTATGCAGCCATTAGGTTCTGGAGCAGCAAACTGTAATTAAACATTAATGTTTCTGCAGCGGAGTACTTCGGCATTCACCAGGGCAGGGCAATGAGGACCACAAAAGAGCATCAGGCTTCTTTGCCAGATGCTGCTTCCAAAGGCGTGGTGAAAGCACTTTGAAACTTTTAGTGCTTTGTCGGTTTTTGGAATTATGGAAAAGGGATTGTGGACCTGAGCTTTCAACAATCAATGAAAGTCGAGTTTACATTTGCTTCTAATTAGCCTTGCTTACAATGCCGAGAAAACTTGATGAATGTTTTCAACTTGCTGTTTTCTGACAGGACAAGTACCTTCACACAAATTGTTTGGCAGCTTTAGCAAATATGTCAGCCCAGTTCCGTTCTCTCCATCAGTATGCTGCCCAGAGGATCATCAGGTAAATATGAGCTTTAAAGGAAATCCTGGTTTTGGTTTTCTACCTGTGCTCTGGAAAAGGATAGGATGATGTTCCCTTTTTTAAATGTTATCTGCAAGAGTATCAAATTTTCACACTTAATTTTTATCACTTCTTTGGTTGAAAATACCTTGTTCTCCTCTGTTACTAACCTAACTTTTCAATCAAAATTAATTGTATTTACTTTCAAACATTTTATAAACCTGGTTTTAAATTTTGTATATTAGCTTTTTAATATACAAATATTAAATATGTATTTTTATTTATTTCAGAGAGGAAGGGAGAGGGAGAGAGAGAGATAGAAACATCAATGATGAGAGAGAATCATTGATCAGCTGCCTCCTTCACTCCCCATGTAGGGAAGGAGCCTGCAACCCAGGCATGTGCACTTGACCGGAACTGAACCTGGGACCCTGCAGTCCACAGGCCAATGCTCTCTCCACTGAGCCAGATTAGCTATGGATATATTACCTTTTTAAGAAACACGGGTATATTTCTTAGTAATGCAAACTACATTTTCATTAACATATTTGTTGAGCTTTTTATAGAGCATCACACTTTCCTTTTGAGGAGTTACCTCTGTGTTTGTCTTGTAGAATTCTTTTTATATCATATTGGTAAACCATATAGTTTTTATACCATATGGTTTCTTTTTATAGCATATTTCCTATTGCTGCCACAAAGTAGTGACTTAAAACAGCACAAATTTGTTATATCATTCTGTGGTTTAGAAGTTCAACACAGGTTCCCTGGGCTAAAATCAAGATGTCAGTAGGGCAGCAACCCTTTGTGGTTGTTCTAGAGGAGAATGTTTCCTCGCCTTTTCCAGCTGCTGGAAGCTGCCCACCTCTTTTGGCTCGTGACCCCTTCCGCCATCTGCAAAACCTCAACAGGAGGTTGTTGAGTCCTCCTCATGTCTCCTCTCCCGCTTTGAGGATTCTTGTTATTGCCTTGGGCCCCACCCAAATCATCCAGGATAACCTACCCCTCTCAAGGTCTTAACTGAATCATAACTGCTATGCCCCTTTGCCACGTAAGGTAACATACTCACAGGTTCAGGGCTAGAATGTGGACATTTGGCCTGTTCCGTATGAAAATGCCAGATGAACTGATTTAGAACTTAAATTCTTATAAAATATATGAAGCAAGGTTAAATAAAAATTTTCTAGCTATGAGAGTTGGGAAAAAATGCAAATAAAGCACTGTGCCCCGTTTTCCGTGTGTGATGAGTAAAGTGGAAAACCCATCATTTTGGATAAATTAAAGCCCTAATTTAGATTTGTGATTTGGGAATATTTTGATCACGTTTAGCATCAGTAAGGAGTAGCGCTTCAACTTTATTTTAATGGAGTTGTGTTATAAAATTTGCTGCCCTCAAGTAGCTGGTACTTGAGTAGTGGAGATATGACAAGCACCAACATATTTATAGACAGACTATCGTAAATATTAGAATGAAAGAGAAGTTCCCCTGGGGAGTGGTTGTTCAGGGAATGGAGAGATCACATCTCATTGAGAAATCAGGCAAGGTAAACCGAGAGAGATGGCCTGAGAGAGAAAAGCATCAACCACAGCAAACCAAACCAAAGCCCAAGGGGTGTGGGGACACAGCATGGTTTATATTTAGAAAATAGTCCATCCCATTCAGCCTATTCAGGGACTATGGGAGAGAAATCTCAAAGAACCAGCTGAGGCCTTCACAGTCAGATCACAGTTTAGAATAATGAAAGCAATAGAGAGGAAAGATTTTTATTAACAACAGAATAAGAAAATGTGAATGAGTGAATTGTAAATAATTTAAAAGAATAATTTAGAGTCATCACTTGCAGCGTAGACGGTGTTAGCATGCCCTGTTGGACACAGAGGGACGTGCAGTTCTGTGAGGGGCCCTGTGCTGCCAGCACTGGTCCCTGGGCGCAGAGGCACAGAGTGAGGACCAGAGTGTCCACATCACTTCCTGTTAGGACGGCAGTGTCTCTCAGCTTCACACCCTGAATCAGATCTTCATTCTAACGGAATCCCCACATGATTTGTGTATTAAAGTTTGGAAAGCACTTTGAATTTGGGCCTGGAAATCGAGATTTATCTCTTAGAAAACACTTGTCTCAAATTGGAAATGGGGCCCAGCGTTTTTGCTTCACGAGGAAACTCATTCTGTACTAAATGTTTGTGTTTGGGGTGCATAATTGTAAAGTCTGCTAAGGACTGGATGCATAACAAACACTGTTCAGATGCACAGATTTATCATAGCAGTAAACCCAATCCACCAGATGCTCCAATGACTCCTTTAAGTGAGAAGTCATCAGTTTCCGTAGACATTTTCTAAATTCTCTTTCAGCAAGAGACTGTACAGTTTTGTATCTGCCAGTTGCAACACTTAGAAGAGCCAATATTTCATGTGATCTTTACCAAAATGCAAAACAGTAACATGCTTCATTGCTGAGAAAATAGGATGTGAATAAAGCTTTAAAAAACCTTTTTAGCTGGATATAAATGTAAGGAATGATTTCATATGGCGTCTAAGCTACTGTTTTATATTTAATGACAACATGTCTTCTACAAATTTGGTATTCTAGAAAAATCACAAACATGATTTAGGTTTTGCTCATCTATGAAGATTCAGAATATGCTAGAAGCATGGATATTTAATAACATTATTTGGGATGAGGCTTATTAATTCAATGAAAAACATTTATAAAAAGGAGGCTGTATGTGAGGGATTGCTGTGGGTTACAAGAATGTCATTACTCCCTGCTCCTAAGACTTCTCCTCTTGTGTTGTTCCCCCACTGGCTCCTTCCTTCAGCTTCTCCCTCACATTTGGCTTAACAGATACTTTCTCTAACCTCTCATCCTAAATTACTTTTTTCTCTTTGCTCATTTTTCCCGGGAGTTCACATTTATGTCTGTGGCTTCGTCTCTGTGCACTTGTATAACATAATCCTGATCTTCTACTCTGTCTCCAGAGGCAGGCAGTAGAGTAGAGTGGTTCAGAGCATAGACTGAATTTGGATGCCAGCTCCAAAATCTGTGAACTATGGAATCCTAGAGAAGTTCTTTAACTTCTCCAGGCAGCAGTTTCCCCATCTGTAAGTTTGGTGACAGCAGTTACTGTCTTATCTCAGTGGATGTGGTGAGGATTAAGTGAGTTAGTACTTGTAAAGGGCCTGAGACATAGCATGCACTGTAACTGTTGGCTAGCTGAACCCTAACTCTACAAACCTCACTACCTAGATATCCCTCACTTACCTCAGACTTTTATTCTGTTTAAAATTATACTTATTTTTTAAACATGTTCTTCCTTTTAAATTTCCTATCCTAAGTAATGACCCTCAGTGCAACCACCTAAATTGCCAAACCAGAAGCCAAGTAATTTCCTACCATTTCTCCCTTCCCCTCAAATGCTATGTCCAGGTGTGCCCAGGAATCCTATCTAACTCTACCATTATAATTTACTTTAATACTCTCTCTTCCGTCTCCACTGTTGCTGTCTTGGGTCACGTGTTCATGATGGTCACCAAAACAGTGTCATTTGTCTGATGGTCCTTTTGCCTCCATACCTGTCCCTCCACAGTAGACCTCCACACTCCTGCATTCTTTTGAAAAGCATGTCTGATCTTACTGCTCCCTATGCTTGTTTCCTCCTCTCTTTTCTCTTTTATCATTAAGTGGCTTCCTTTTGCTGACAGGTTAAAATTTAACCTCCTTAAGCAGAAGCTCTCCACTGCGGGTGATTCTGTCCCCAGGGGGCATTGGCAGTGTCTGAAGTAAGTTTTTTTTATGTATTGTTTTTGTTGTTATTGCTATAATAAGGGAGGAGGTTGCTACTGACATCTAGTGGGTTGAAGCCAGGGATGTTGCTAAACATCTTATAATATACAGGACAACAGATATCACCAAAATGTCACTAGTGCTGAGGCTGAGGAACCTTGCCTGAGAGCGCCATGATCTGGGCCCTTCCCTTTGCTCTTTATCTTCAGTTACTACTTCTACTCACTGCTCTGTCCTTACTCAGTGGGTACATTTCCCTGCTCTGCACAGCTGCACTCCTGTGGCTGCATAAATGTGGTCTGGAATTAGAAAAAAGCTGAGCCAGTTTCTGGTATCACTTCTTCTTTCTGTAGGGTTTCCCCCCTCCAGTTTCCTCCTCTCTATTCTCTTTTACCTTGAACCTGCAATGGTCACGTCCCCGACTGCCCTACCCCACCCACCCCCAGCTCCTGAACCTGCTCACTTTAGACCCAGCTGCTGCCAGCACAGTCACTTCCTCTTCATATTAGAAAGAGAAAGAACCCAGCGGCCCTCTTCATCTCTTTGTAGCAAGCAGCCCCTGGGTCTCTCATTCCAGCCCAGGGCTAGTTCCTGGGACCGGAGCAGGGGAGCAGACCAGGAAAGGAGAAAGTCACATGTTAGAGAATGCGACCTGGCTTCTCTCAGAGGCGGGTGTGGGAGAGAGAGAACTCCAGAATCTTGACTTTGTGGCATACCAGCCTGGTCTGAAGGTTTAAGTCTTGTTGTTTAAGCAATACAGTAATTATTGGAGGTGAAAGACTTGTCTTATATAATTATTTGCATTACTTACAGAGAGAGCTCTCAGACACTAAATAGACATTTTATTTTGTTAATCCTCACCCTAGGATATTTTTTCCATTGAATTTTAGAGAGCATGGAAGGGAGAAGGAGAGACACAGAGAGAAACACCGGATGTGAGAGAGAGAGACATCGATTGGTTGCCTCCCGAGATTGAGCCTGCAACCAAGATAGGTGCCCTTGACTGGAATCGAACCCAAGACCCTTCAGTCTGAGGGCTGATGCACTAACCACTGAGAAAAACGGGTTAGGGTCACAATAGGCTTCCAATAAATATCTAATGACTTATTCTTAGAAGACGAGCTGGCATCTGGGATTTTAAGCTTAGTTCTGAGACTTCTCATAAGCTGATTCGACTCTGGCCACCTTTTGCAGATACCTGAAGCTTTTTGAAGCTAGAGAAGTTGATGACATTGTAAGATGTTATTGAAAGCTTCCTGGTTTTTCAAACCTCAAGAATAAAATTATATAAAACATAGATTTTAATGAAACTTTTCATAAGTATAGTATGGTTTTTTGTAAAACCCAATATGTAATTTAAGAATTTAAAACTTATTCATTCCATGATTTATGCTTTCACCTATTCTCGCATGAACAGCCACCAGTGGTGAAGACATGCTCTTAGATTTTAACCAGGTGCAGTGCTGTGCACCTGTCCTGTCTTGCCCCAGGCTGGCAGTTTCTATGAGCTGCCCTGTTCGGCTCTGCACAGGGAATGACACACGTTAGTCACCCAGCATTTTCCCTAGAACTACAGAAATACTGGTTGTTTCTCTCTGGGTGGTTAGCTCCTCTGTTTTGGACAAATGTCGATCTTTTAGACTCGCCCATGGAATCAAAGAAAGACAATTTTTGTTGTTGTGGTTGTTAAATATATTTTTTATTGATTTCAGAGAGGACAGGAGAGAGAGAGAAACCTCAGTGATGAGAGAGAATCATTGATAACTGCCTCCTGCACGCCCCCCACTGGGGATCAAGCCTGCAACCCGGGCATGTGCCCTAACTGGGAATTGAACCGTGATCTCCTGGTTCATGGGTAGATGCTCAACCAGTGAGCAATGGCTTTGCAGTGCAAATACTTCTTTTAAACTGGTTTTACAATGTAGGCACTTCTATTAAATGTATATGATTTATTTTCAAAGGTAGCATTAACCTGTTCTTGCTGGATGCACAGGCAGTCAGGAAGTTCCAGTTTCCCTTTGGTCCTTGCTGGTCCTTGTTTGATCTTGGCATAGCAGGAGCCAAGAAAGGAAGGAGGGATGTTTTGCCTTAAAAAATCTGGCTTCCTCACTTCCTAGTCAGTGATACTTTGACGGTAACTGAATTTTTCAGAAAAACCTGGCATGACTTGCTTTTTAGTTTAACTTCTTTTAAAGAAATCATATTAAGATCATTTAAATGACTCCCAGTTGAAAATTAAAGTTACCAAAGGAAAACGTCTAACTCTTGGGATAGACAGAAATTATTAAGCCTGTGTTCCTTCTGACGACTGTGAAGGATCTGAGACTTTATCCTACTCTCAGGCTATCGAATTAGACTGCCACATTTTGTGGATCCTGGTAGAGACTCAGGATTTCTGGGTCAGAGACGAAGGACAGTTACTCCTCTCAGCAGCAGCAGGAGCCAGAGTGTCATCATTTTCTCCCGTGGTTTCTCGTGCCCGCAGGGCAGTGTGATAAGGGCGAGTTGGCTTCTGCATGTGCAGTGGGTTACATTACAGGAGAGAAACCCTGAGCTTAGGGAACCCCGATCACTTATAATTACTTCAGGCAAATTGACCCAACCTTTGCTTTGCGTTAAAACATCCTTACCTATATTTGAGAACAAACTGCCCTCTGCTCTAGAGGGAGGCACCGTCTCTGCTTTCTACATCTGTTTCCCAGGGTTCATGAAGAGAGAGTTAGAACACAGCGCTGTGAGTGCCTCTGCTCCCAGGACGTGCAGAAACACGAAAGGCCCGTGGGGAACTGTCTTTGCCTGGTGCGTTTCTATTGCCAGTTAGAAAACTGTCACTCTGCCATTTTGGTAGCTAGGTGATACTGCCCTCGGCCTTACGTCCCACTTGCTAATGCATTGGATTTAGGTGTCTTACGAGGCTTCACTAGTCTCTGTCCACATGGCATAACGAATCTCCTGCATCAAATATCAGCGTCATTGATGCAGCCGTGAAGGCCTGTTTCTGAGTGGCTTTGATATAACCAGAATATTTTTGTTTTAAACACAAATCATTAGATGATAGGTTTGGAAAGACCTTTAGAGAACATCAAAGTCAAGTGTGCACATTGTACATGTGGAAATACTGAAACCTAGAGTTGTCAAGTGCACACTGTCTCCCAGCTCCTTGTGTGCAGTTCTTTCCAGAACAAAAGAGAGAAGAGGCGTGGGCTCCCCCACCCCCTCCAGTTTCACAGAATCTGTTACCTGATACGTTATAAAATGCTAGGGCCATGGAAGAGAATGAAGTGACTTGAGTAAAGGCGTTGCCTTTCTGATGAAGTGTGTTTGCTCCATGTCTCTGTACAAGGCACCTTTCGCAAGACAGACAAAGGTGTGGTCACAGGAGAACTGGGAGTAAACAGAAAGGTAAAGAGATTGGAAATGATTCACATGTCCAATGTAAATACACACAGAATCAGATGTACCAGGGACAGGGACAAACAAGGGAAGAGGGAACATTCCCTGAGGAGAGAGGAAAGGGCAGTGGGAAAGGTAGCTGCTGAAAAGGTAGGTAAATAACTGCTCCTTATCAACAATGTTAATGAGTGTTCTGAGCATGTAGCATGTGCTTATTCATTTAATATGCCTCAGCTTCTTCTTTTATGAAATAGGAATATCCTCTTAAATCTTCTCTTTATGGCAGACCTGACATTGATAAATAGTGAAGAAGAGAACAGATGCTAGCCACTTTAAACTCAAATTTTCAGTTACGAACGATTAGAGTGTCCACTGAGTAGGGTTTTCACAGTCTTCTTGGATCACACCAATGCAGGGTTCTCTAAGTGTGCTCCTCAGACCACAGAGGCTCCCATGGGGTCTAAGCTGTTTTTATAATAAGACACATCTCATTTTCCTGTGCTGACATTTGCAACAGTGTTGTAAAAGCAAAGTTGGGGTAAAACGGCTGGTGCCTTAGCATAAATCAGGTCAGTGGCGCCAAACTGTATTTTCTGCACCCATACACTTGCAGTGAAAAAAGCCACTTTGATTTAAGAATGTTCTTGATGAAATCGGAAAAATGAGTAGCTATAATAAATCTTAACCTTTAATATTTTGTGTGATAGAACTGGAAGTTCATACAAAGCACTTCCACTACATCTTAAACTACAATGATTGTCTTGAGAAAAAGCACATGTGCAGTTGAGTTGTGGGCTTTTTTGGAATAGCATTTTTATGTAAAGGAAAGAGTGACGTGACAGTCTGTGGTTATCTAGACTTTTGGCAGACATTTTCTTGAAAATAACGTGAACCTATCACTTCAAAGAAAACAACTAGTGTTAGTTGCCAATGGTAAAATTGGAACTTATAAGAAAAATTAGAATTTTAAAAAATGTGTATTGGCACCATGAGTTTGATGTCTTCCCAACAATTGAAGACTTTTGCAATGAGATTGATAAAGACATTAGTTAATAAGTGTGCGGTATTTTGGATAGTGTATGATGACCAGTGCAGGTATGTCAACATTTGGAAGATCTATATAACCCTTAATTCAGCAAATCAATATTTTTCAAATGACCAAAGCATGAAGTCACAAAATTAGGCATGGATGAAAAGATTCATAAAAAGTACAAAATAGACCAATGGATCTTAATGCAACAGACTTAAAGAGGGTTTCCAATTCCACATTTGAACTAATCTAAGAAACTAGCACTTGAGTTTTTTTCTATCAAAGAAGGTCTACAATTTTCTGTAAAGGACATTAAAACTCTTTTTAAGTACATATATTATTGGGGTTACATTTTTCTCATGTGCTTCAACTAAAACAAGATTGACTTAAGCAGGAATGGGAATCTGTTTTCTGTTAAGCCAGACAGTGTAAAAATTGCAGAAATAGAAAATAATGCTACTTGTCTGACATTTTAAATTTTGTTTTGGAAAGGAGTTATTTTTCATTAAGTATTATTTACGTTAACATGTGATGTATTGTACATTAGTATGTTTAAGTGAATTAAGAAGTATTTTAGATTTTTTTTCAGTTTTATTTCTACTATAGATATGTTTATAGTTTTAATACAGATAGTAAAAAGTTCTTTGGGCTCCTCAGTTTTTTTTAAGAATCTAACTGGTCCCTGAGGTTAGAACCACTGCTGTAATGCCTGGTTAGGGGGTGGGATAGAGATAATGAATGTGAGTGTGTGTGTATTACAAAATTTACTGTATATACTTTTAAATATCTACTGTTTCTGAATTAATTATACCCTTACTTCCTTCCATCAATATAATCAATAGTTAGGTATGTTTGTATTATTCATGCTTCCATTTAATAAATATTTATTGAGAACATAGTTATCAGGGGTTGGAAGAGAAAGGGGATAAACAGACTATATAAATAATCTTTACACCTTGTAAGCGCACATGGTCTTTATCTGGGCATGTTACTAAATTGTCTTAGAAGTTGATTGCTCATCTTGCCTGGGTGTGGCTATAAAACAAATTTGTTCTGGTTGTCTATTGCTGTGTAACAGACCACCCCAAAACTTAGTGGCTTAAAGCAACGATTTATAATGATCTCTCGAGATGCTGTGGATTGATTGCTTACCTGAGTGGTAGTCACTGGAGGTTTCTCACACACTTGCAGTCAGACAGCAGCGGGGTCAGATGTCCTGTGAGACGAGCCTCAAGACAGTCGATACTAGCTGTCAGCTGAGTTCCCAGGAGGGATGCTCCCAAAAGGGACCTCCAGGAGTGACCGAAACTGTTTCCTATGACCTAGCTCAGCCATTCCAGAGCATTGCTTTCACCACATGTTATTGGTCAAAATCAGGTCATAGGACCAGCCCAGATTTAAGAGAAAGGGACCACAAAAGGGCATACACCCTGGGAGGCTTGCTTCATTTGTGGCCTACAGACTAGTTGCCACAAAACTGTCAAAGACTACGGAATTGTGTCATAAGTTATTACCCTTTACAGCCGGAAGATGAACAATTACTTACATTCTAAAATTCTAAGCTTAGGATAAACATCTATTATAGATTTCTACTAGTATTCAAAATAGAAAATCCATCTGAATCTATTCAAATGCTGTCTTTCTTGTGTTAAATTTACATGTGACATAAAAGTTCTCTTTCATGACTTCTGTCTGTATTCAGTTTCTTTTGTTCGGAAGGAAATGCCCACTTCCCAGTAACGGTGTCTTTACCTGTAACAAGTGTACAGAGTTCTGCCCTGTGAATGCCTGTGTTGCTGTACTTGCTGATCACTTAGTGGTTGATACTGGCCAGGTCTTTGGGCTGGGAAAATATAGGGCTGTGTTATCCTGTGGCAGTGTGACTGGCCGGGTGTTCACCCTCACCATAGCATCCTCAGTTCTATAAGAGAGGTTAGGGGCAGCATTCCATTTGGAAGGAGGAGCTTGGAGATTGCTTGGAAGTGGCATTTATATAGCAATCACACGGTCTCCACTCTGATTAATGTATGTGCCATGGCTTAGAGATCTGGCTGGAGGAAATTTGATGGGGTAGGGGGATTGTGTGGGGTGGGAGCTTTAGCTAAAGCTCCTCTTGGGGGTGCTGTTGCACTATAAACTTCCAAAGAAAACATCTTTTAGGTGCACCCCCCTTCTTTTTTTAAAGCAAACATTGTGTTGTATACCTAAGGTGCACCAGGCCCTGTGCTAGGCTTAGGGGAACTGATAAGACTCGGTTTTTGTCCCATAGTTTAATCCTGCCCACTTTCCTGGCATTTATTCAAAAGAAGAAAAAATAATACCTAATTGAATTCAAGCCAGTCTCATAACTGCCTGTAGACACCCCGAAGGTAGTAACCCATGTGCCTAAAAATGTGTTCACAAAGTTCAGAATTTCTAAAGTGACATAAGAGGGTATCAAGTAGCTCCTAAATATATTTTAACATGCCCAATTTCACTCTAATATGAAAAATCCAATGTAAAACAACCATTTTCCCTCCTATCAGATTAGAAAACTCCGGCTGTGTGGTTACATATGGTTATGTGGAAATAGAAACTCTCAAACTTTGCCAATGGGAGTGTAAATCGGTACAAGTCCTATAAAGAACAATGTGGCAATACTCATATCTATCCAAATTCCAAATCCATGACCCAACAGTCATACCTGCATTTGTGCAAAAATGACAATGTGCAGGTTTATTTTGGCAGTATTTGTTAATAATAACAAATAATTATAAGAAACAATTTGAGTATCCATCAATAGACTTATTTAAATAAACATGATATACATACAATGGACAGAGTGCAACTGTGAAAGTATGTATAATATCTGAGTAGTGTAAGTAAGGGGATAAATATATGTTTGCATTTGTCCTTATTTATATATAAAACTATGGAAAGAAACACACAAAAAAAGTGATACAAATGGTTAAGGGGTGAGAGGAAAACAAGAATTTCCACTGTACTGCATATGCTTCTCTTTGATGATCAGTGAGCACCAAAGGGTCAGGGATTTTTTTTAATCATTCACAAATGTATCCCAAGTACCTATTGCAATTCCTGGTACAAAAGATATTTGTAGCCCTAGCAGATTTGGCTCAGTGGATAGAGCGTTGGCCTATGGACTAAAAGGTCACAGGTTCGATTCCAGTCAAGGGCATATGCCTAGGTTGCGGCCTTGATCCCAGTAGGAGGTGTGCAGGAGGTAGCCAATCATTGATGTTTCTATCTCCCTCTCCCTTCCTCTCTGAAATCAATAAAAACATTTAAAAATTTTGTAGAGTAAGTGATTATGCAGAAATGACTTTGTTAAAAACCTAAGCAACACAATTCATTACAGAAAATATATACAAGCTTGAAGACAACCATAGTGCCCACTTGAAGTAATCCTTTGATTAAAAAAGCTTAAAAAACTATATATGCTGTATATATACTTCCAGGTGATTTTTCTATTCAGATACATGTGTATATGTTTCAGTAAGAATAGTCTATAGTATATATAGAGTTTTTTAAGCCTTCGTGTGTGTGTGTGTGTGTGTGTGTGTGTGACCGACCTATATTGAGAGCTCTTTCTATAATTTTAGTTTCAGAAAGTCATTGAACTTATTTAATAAAATTGATAAAGCCATGTATTTAAACATATAAGTTGTTTGCACATATGCATATATACATACACACAGAGCTCTGGAAAGAAAATTCTGTGCATGCATGAGACACAGTGTGTGGTTAGTAGTGCATACTGAGTGAAACCAAATTCAGTCTCTTGCTAGCTGTGTCATCTTGGACAAGTTACCTAAACTTTCCTCATCTATAAAATGTGGATATTTATACAGTAGTTCCTATTTTGTAGGGTTATTGTGAGGATTAAATCAGTAAAACTATGAAAACCATTTAGAGCAGTGTTTGGCACATTTAAGTGTTAACCAACCCCTTCTCTCCAAGTATAGAGCATTGGAAAAAAAAAACAAAAAACAAAAAAAAGGCAGGCCTGATTCTGAGTGACTCTTACTGTTCATTATTTGTGAACCTCAAAATCCTCCACAAGCATTTGTTTGTAGCCTGTCCTTTAGGTGCTATCCTCTAATCCCTGGCTCACGGTCAGGAGACCCTTATGGGTGATTGGCTTGATAAAAGTTAGCATGGGGACATGCAGAATGAGCAGCTGCAGGGAATTCCTCTCCGCAAGGAGGCAGGCAGGTCTCACTGCTCCCAGATGGCAGGTGTGTCTGCTGCTTTCAGAGCAGTGGCATCGTTCAGCTTTCTGGGAAGAGCAGCGGCAGAGTGAGTGATGGTGACTGGTTCTTCTGGATAAGTGATGTCAGCAAAGAGACCTGCTTGGACTGATCCGACCACTCAGTGTATGCGCTGTGCTCATTCACCTCAGAGGCAGGGAGTTCCTCATGCCAGCCCCTACGTAGTTGCCTTTTGGGACCGTCAGTTCACATTTTCCTGTTTACTTACATTATTTTTTAAAAGGTGGTCTTTTCATTTCTCATTCATTGTCAGTTAACTTTTAGGATTCATTCCTGCCTATTTCTAAATAAGCTGTTTTCTCTGCATATTGTTTTCCTTAAAGTGGGTATACTTGACCAAACTGAAGCAGTTCTGAAATGCAAATGACATAACTGAGAATGGCTGTTTAGATAATTTTTTCATTTACTGGGTATTTCTCAGACCACTCTAATGTACGGTAAAGGGAGAACTGGAAGTCTTCTTTGATAGATTGTAAAGGAAGCTTTTAAGTTGTAGATTATCTGTATGTGACACCTAAAATGTGAATAAAACATTCCAGAAAAAAAGAGTAAATTACCGCCGGGACCGGTTTGGCTCAGTGGATAGAGCGTTGGCCTGCGGACTGAAGGGTCCCGGATTCGATTCCGGGCAAGGGCATGTGCCTTGGCTGTGGGCACATCCCCAGTGGGGAGTGTGCAGGGGGCAGCTGATCGATGATTCTCTCTCATTGATGTTTCTAACTCTCTATCCCTCTCTCTTCCTCTCTGTGAAAAATCAATGGAAAATATTAAAAAAAAAAAAAAAAAAAGTAAATTACCAAGTCTTTTACACATTGTATTCCTTATATATCTAAAAATAGCTTGTGTTAAAATGAAGGTTGTAAGCTTAAATTTTGTTTGCAGAAGTCATCAATTTCCTATGAAGGAAAAGGGACTGTGAAGACTTCCTGGTATTATCCTATATAATAAAACCCTAATATGCAAGTCCACCAAGTGGTGGACTGACCAATCACTATGATGCCCACTGACCATCAGGGGGCAGATGCTAAACACAGGACCTGCCCCCTGGTGGCCAGTGCATCCCCACAGGGGGAGCGCTGCTCAGCCAAAAGCCAGGCTCATGCTGGTAAGTGCAGTGGCGATGGCAGGATCCTCTCACACCTCTGTGGCAGCGCAGAACCCTTTAGGGGATGTCCAACTGCCAGCGGAGAGTGGGCCTAAGCCGGCAGGCGGAC
Source organism: Pipistrellus hanaki (assembly GCF_964339955.1). Taxonomy (NCBI): domain Eukaryota; kingdom Metazoa; phylum Chordata; class Mammalia; order Chiroptera; family Vespertilionidae; genus Pipistrellus; species Pipistrellus hanaki. The sequence continues at coordinate 72,651,261 of NC_140508.1, forward strand.
ATCCCCCATGGGGTCCTAGACTGCAAGAGGGCACAGGCCAGGCTAAGGCCCTGCCCCCAGTGCACAAATGTCATGTACTGGGCCACTAGTGTTTTAATACGAAAAGGAGTATTTTTTGGTAATTGCAAGAGTTGAGCATTTTTCCAAGCCATAAATAATTTTTTTATTTCACAGTGATATAGTACATACTTGAAATTGTGCTTTTCTTACCAAACCATTTGCACCTGTTTTGCTCATGTATATTGACCTTATTGTATTCCATAAGCGAATACTAACCCTGACTGGTCTAGACACTGGTAGTAATATACTCTTATTCCTTTTTTTTTTTTTTTTTTTTTGCTTTTCATATAATTGAGTCATATAATAAGTGTTATGAAGTTTGAGGCAACACATGATTTCTCTGTTGCAACTGAAAAGTGAACATAAACCTTATTAACCTGAAACTATTGTAATAAGAAATAATGTTGAATATAAAATGTAATTAAAAGTAAATAAATGAAAGGAAAATAAACTTTATTAAAGGCTGTCTTTTATCATTACACATGTATAAAAAGTATTCATAGCTTAATATTTTACTTTAGCCTCTGTTATTCTTTGAGTGTTGATGATAAGGATTTCATCAAGTTATCAGCAAAATTTAGGTTCAACTGAGAGTCACTGAAAACCCTAGTAGTTGAAAGTAGAAAGAACTGTTATTTTTTTCCAAGTAAAAGTCCATTGCAGGCCTTTGAGGGCTGAGAAGAAGGCTCTGTTCCAGGAAGTCTGCATTAGTTTCCTTTAGCTGCTGTAACAAGTTTCCATAGATGTAACTGCCTAAAACAACACAAATATATCACCTCACAGTTTTTGTGGGTCAGAAATCTGGCTAGGTTCATGTGGTTTCCTTGCTCCAGGCTTCACAGGTCCAAAACTCAAGTTGTTGACCTGCTGGGCTCTTACCAGGATGCTCTGGGAAGAATCTGCTTCCAGGTTCCTGGTTGTTGGCTTAATCTATTGATAGTTCCATGTGATGGGAGAATTTCGGTCCCTGTTGCCGGGGCACACAGCTGGGCGCTGCTCTTAGCTCCCAGAAGCCCCTCTCTCATCCTCGCACAATGGCTCCTACATCTCAAAGCCCAGTGGCTCGGCAGGTGCTTGGAATCTCTCTGATTTTATTCTTTTGCCACTTATCTCTGACTCTAGCCAGAGGAAGTTCTCTGCTCTTTAGGGCTCATGTGATTAGATTGTGCAAATCTGGATAATTTAGGATAATCTCCCTATTTTACTGTAAGATCTTTTGTCTTAATTACATCTTCAAATTCCCTTTGACTTGAACGTTTTCACAATTTGCAGGGATCCAGGGGTCTTCAAACTATGGCCCGCGGGCCACATGCAGCCCCCAGGGGAGTCTGATCCTGCCCGCCAGGTTTTTTGGGCAGTGACCGCAGCCAAGGTGTTACAGTAGGAATTAGTAGTTCATATAGTCCGGCCCTCCAGCTCTCTGAGGGACCGTGATCTGGCCCCCACTTTAAAAAGTTTGAAGACCCCTGGATTAGGGCATGGGCATTTTTGGATGAACTCCTTTCACTGTACCTCCACAATCTTCCTTGTTAAGGTTGCGATCAGCATCTGAGTTCAAGCCACAGGCTTGAGGAGGAGATAAGAATAAAAGGAAAGGAAAGGCACTCAGTGACTCTTAAGGAAGGTTTCCAGAGGCTGCCAACGGATACTTAAATCTAGTAAGTGAGAACTTAGTCCCAGGACCACATTTAGCCGCATTGGAAGCTGAGAAATGTCATTTTTATTCACTGCAGTCATGTGTCCTGTTGAAAATCTGTTAGTATAGAAATAGATCACTGGGCACAACCAACAGCCTCTGCCCCACCAGGTGCATTATTTTCTAATCATTGGAAAACAGGAAACCAAAGTGGATTACAGTAGTACAACTGCTGTAACGTGGTGTGGACCAGCAATGGTTTCCCGGGCAGGTTAAAGGCGCTCAGGGGCAGATTGAAGAGAAATCCTTAAATAAGCAGTGTAATGGACACCAGCGCACACGGGTCTGTATCTAGAGAGCTTCTAGCCTTGATTTGTGCTATTCTTGTGTACCTGGCACAGTCCTTTTACAGACTAGATTATAGTAAGTATTTTTGGAATGAATTAAAATGTTATTAATGTGGCATTTGGAGTGAGATCAGCTATTTCATAAAGCTATTTAAAAATCAACTTTTCTGTGAAAGGCGTATTCTTGGATATTGTATTGAATCTGAACTAGAAGCTAGTTTTTGTATTATATAGGTATTTAATTCCTACAACATCTAAATATTTTTTTTACTGAAAGAAATGTGAAAATGCACTTTAGGAAGAAGAAATTCATCTTCAGCCCAGTAGACTTCCTATGTGGTCTACTGTAATGTAAGACAAAGTGGCACACTGTACAAAGTACCATAGGAATGTGGAAGGGGACGTAATTCTAACTTAGAATAAAATGGAGGCCTAAATGAAGTCCAGGGCATTTAATCAAGATTTTAAAGGATGAATAACATTTCAGCAGATAGAGGTAGGGGAATAGGAACATCACAGGTGTAACTGAAAAACTTCAGTGGGCTGGCAAGGAAGAAGAATTTAGAAAAGAATATAGAAGTGCCTGTTACAGAAGCTGTTCTCTTCTGTATCAGGGAGTGTTTCCTTCTGAAGTTTTCTGGTCTGGAGCCTTGTTCCTTTTCCTGTTAGCAGAAGTAAAATCGGACACAGACATTGGCAGTTTTAGATGTGTTGATGTGGCCTCTTCTAGACTCTGACCTAGGTTCTTCTGGTAACTGTCCATTCTGAATATGCTAGTACAGTGTGAGACATGGTAATGGCTGTTGAGGTCATTAGAGTTGGATCTGCACTGCCACTAACTCAAAGGACAGATACAAATAGATTCACCCCGCCCTGCTGTTCTGCAAAATGGCATGCTGATGCTAATGAATAAAAGGGGTGTGGTAGCTATTTCCTGCATTTCAGCGTTTCACAAATAACAGTGTAACTACAGCCTACATTTCCCCTTATCTTGGGGAAGGACTAAGGTAACCGAAGCCATCCAACAGTGGCTGCAGACCTTTGGAGGCGCCTGAGAAGAGCTCGGTGAAGCATTCAATAGGTCCCTCCCAAGTCCAAGATTCTAGGACTCTGACTTTTGTTGGGCCCTCCTGCAGGTCTCTTGTTCAACTTGGTGATGGCAGCAGGAGCAGCAGGGCTCTCAGGCCGTCTCACTCCTCCCAGAGCAGCTCTGCTCTGCTGTTCCCTGTTTTATACGTTGCGCTTTCACATCAGAATTCCTTTGAAGAAAGGGTTCCACGGCTTTAAATACATGCATCCGTATATGCCGACACGAATAGGTAACTAAAGGGAACATTAGAAAACACTTCTGAAATGATGACATGGTGAGGTTGATCTTCATGTTTCTTGAGCTTCTCAAAAGGCGGCGTATTGTTCTAAGGTTTTACATCTAAAAGATGGGCGTTGTACAGAATCATAGCATTATTTTAGCATCATTAGTGAAGTCAGTTTTTAAAAATAAATTGAGAGGTTCATTTGGTTATTTCAACTGTGCATTCTCTTATACAGTAGTGTCCCTTATCCGCAGTCAACTGTGGTCTGAAAATATAAAATGGAAAATTTCAGGAATAAACAATTCGTGTTTTAAATGGCACGCCATTCTTGGTAGCATGATGAAATCTCGCGCACTCCTGCTCTGTCACACCTGGGACATGAATCGCCCCTTTGTCCAGCATGGCCACACTGTGTATGCTGCCTGCCCATTAGTCGCCCAGTAGCTGCATCACCTCACTTCCTCTTATCACGTACAATGAGATACTTGGAGAGAGAAACCACATTCATATAACTTTTATTATAGCATTATGAGTATTCTACTTTATTATTGTTGTTAATAATAAAACTTATGCATAAAACTTTTACTGTGGCTAATTTATAAATTAAACTTTACCATGGGTATGTACATATAGAAAAAAATAGTGTACGTAGGGTTCAATACTATCCACAATTTTAGGCATCTGCTGGGGATCTTGGAACAGAAGATGGGGAACTACTATATTTGTAATGTATAAACATTCTCTTTTGCCTTATGTGTATTCTTATAGGTATTGAGCTTTTCAACTTGATTCTGTTATTTCTCTATTGTTCTCTGGCTTCTACTGAATTTTATCTAACAAATAGAATGTAGATTCTTATGGCGACAATCTGTTTTATTAATTATAAGGCGTATGTCTCAGGCTACCAAACCAAGCATAATGAGTGTTATGAATTAAATATTTAGTGTTTCATTGACTATTTCCTCCAACTTCCATTAAGACCTCTAGAAATAATGCTGCACTAATAAGCCTTTTGTTTGTTTTGGGCCAATACACATATTGATGTGGAATGAGCTATTGCTGTAGTGCTCAGGGTGTGGCAAACTTTTCTTGATAACTTATCTTCACTTCAGTATAGTTTATTTTGGGTGAGAAGTCATGTTTCTGTCATTGCAGGAAACACTTCATTTTGTTCTCTTATATCTGGTGGTAGTACTGTTTTGAGGGTAGTAAGAAATTTTTGATGATGGCATGGATTAAGAAAGTGTAAAAGTGTCCAGAGCTTATAAGGGGCTTTATATAAGTGGTTTTTACTAAGACAGATGGTCTGTGTTTGAACAGGATGTATAGAATTAAGTTTAGACTTTTAACCTCATTTTCTTCTTCCTTGAATACAGTTGGTTTATTTGAGTAGCACAGACTAATGTTTCACCATAGGTGAGTATTATTTTTAATTTTTTTAGGCCAGTTAAGAATTTTGTTTTATTATGTACAAAACATTTCCCTTTACAGTGTAGAGTTCTTTGGATTGGCAAACACATGTACTTGTGTATTACCATCATAACCACAATAAAGAAAGTTTCATCTCCCTGAAGAGTCCCCTGCAACTCTCACCCTTTCAGCCATCCGAGCCCCAGGCTATTCCTCTAGTTCTTTTCTAGATTGTCACATAGATGAAATCATATTATACGTAATCTTTTGAGTCTAGAATTTATTCATATTGTTGTGGGTATTGTTCCTTTTCTTTTTATTACAAAGTAGTAGTCCATGTATTGTTCCCTTTTTTATCACAGAGTAGTAGATATTCATAGATACCACAGTTTATCCATTTACCAGTTGAAGAACATTCAAATTGATATCTATGGATATCATTTAGGGGCAGTTGTGCATAAAACGCCTGTACTTATTTGTATAGAAAACCTTATGAACCATAACTTTTCATTTCTCTTGGGTAAATGTCTGGAAGTAGTGATTTGGAGTCATAGGGTAACCTCTTCCAGAGGGACTGTTAGCATTTTGCATCCCCAGAGTTCCTATTACTCTGCATCATAACCAACAGTTAGTATTGTCTTTTTGTAAAAGCCCTTCTAATAGATATGTAGTGGTCTCATTGAGCTTTTTTTTTTTTTTTTTTTTTAATTTATTGATTTTTTACAGAGAGGAATAGAGAGTTAGAAACATCGATGAGAGAGAATCATCAATCAGCTGCCCCTTATACACCCCCTACTGGGGATGTGCCCGCAACCCAGGTGCATGCCCTTGACTGGAATCGAACCTGTGACCTTTCAGTCCGCAGGCCGACGCTCTATCCACTGAGCCAAACCGGTTTCGGCTCATTGAGCTTTTAATTTGTATTTCCCTAATTACTAGTATTGGTGAGGATCTTCTCATCTGCTCTTTTGCCATCCATATAAGTTCTTTGGTGAAATATCTATTCATACCTTTTGTCCTTATATTGAGTTGATTATTTTTGACTTTTGAGAGTTCTTTATGTATTTTGAATACAAGTTCTTTTGCAGGTATGTGTCTTGCAAAGCCAGTCGGGAACTTGTCTTTGTAACATTATCTTTTAAAGAGCAGAAATCTTTTATTTGGGGGCAGACCAATTTATCAATTTTTTCTTTTATGAATTATACTTTTGATATCTACTTAAGAACTCTTTGCCTAACCCAAAGCCACAAAAATCTCCTTCTATGTTTTCTTCCAGAAGTTTTATAGTTTCAGATTTTACCGTTAGGCCTGTAATTCATTTTGAGTTACTTTTTGTGTGGTACAAAGTATGAATCAGTGTTCATTTTTTTGTACATGGATATGTAATTATTTCAGCAACATTTGTCAAAAAGATTATCCTCTCTCTGTTGAATCTGGCTATTATAGCCATACTGGTGGTTGACTTAAAAAAAAAAAAAATTTGATCAAAAGAGCAATGATAAAATTGGAAAACATTTGAACTCCTTGCCCCCCTTTTTGAGAGATTGACCTAATCCTCATCTGCACAGAATATTGTAAAACTTTCTCCCCTCTGGTTGTACTGCCGAGCTTCAGTCAGTAACTTGAAGGGGACATGAGCATCTTTGTCCTACTCCACTCGTCTCTCCTCCAGATTCTGCTCTGATGGTGGTCCGTCTTGAGATGGTTACCATCTGAAACATAGAAGCCACAACTGCAAATTATTAAAGCCACATTTTTACCTTTATAAATCAATTTAATGTTTAAATAATAAATTATAAACATCAAAGCGGTTTTTTAGTGAAAAATGATGCTGCAAACAGCCAGAATCACTTGGGTTTAAAAGAAGTCAGCACCTTGACACAGTTGAAGTGTGAAGGAAAAATTGCTCTTTTTTCTGGAAGATAAAAATTTGTGCAGCAGATTTTGATTATACCACATGTACAGTAAGTCCTCACTTAACATTGTGGAAAGGTTCTGTGACTTTAAGCAAAAACTACGTGTCCTGAAACCAGGTTTCCCATAGACTAATTGATATAAACAAAAATTAAGTTCATCTCATCAACATTATAACATATAACATTGAATGAAGGAGCATTATTTTTCAACCACCTGCTGTGTAAGTCTTGGCATTTCAGAGATGATTAGGGCCCTTTGTTCCTTTATTTAAGTTACCAGAGGCCCGGTACACAGAATTTGTGCACAGGTGCAGTCCCTAGGCCTGGCCAGCGATCGAAGCACAGTGTCTGGCATGGAGGGGCAGGTCCCAGCTGACCTCTGGCCCTGGCAGCACCTGGGCCCCCTGCCACTGCCGCTGGCTGTCGTCTATGGGGTGATCGGCGAGGCAATCGGGCCCCACTCACACCCGCCTTGGCCTGGCGCCGCCTGCTCCCCTGATCCTTCATCCTGCTGCTCACGGGGCCCATTGGGGCTGGCAGCCTTCACTGCCGCTTGCTGCCAGTGCCATGTTGCCGACCAGGTTTCGTGCTGCCCCCAGGTGGTCAGTGCACGTCATAGTAAGCAGTCAAACTCCCGGTCAAGGGGACAATTTGCATATTAGGCTTTTATTATGTAGGATAGTTACATCACAAGTTCTTAGAAGCTTCAGAAGTGCTCTAAGAAGACATCAAGAATACCAAAAAAGTATGGTTTGAATGTGAAGGGACATTTTTGGAAAATCTGCTTATGATTCTGCTTTGTTCTAATATTCTTCATGAGTGCCATTAAGCCAGAGATTATACCAGAGTATTTTTAGTTATTCTTTCAGTTCCTCTTTCAGTTCTCAGCTTAGCTGTCACTTCCTCTGAGACGCTTTGTTCCTGTCTTCTCATTTAGGTTTGAGTCTCCCCTCTGCATCACCCCACCCTCTGATATGCATTCATGACATTTTTAATAATATGTTGGGCCGTAACTAACTCTTTACTTCTCTTCCTATTAGACCAGACAGTCCTGGGACTTCTGAGCAGGGACACAGTTCATAGACAAGTAAGCAGAAGACCTAGGGGACTAATGAGTGGAAGGGAGACCTGCAAGGCGATAGTGACAGGAAGCTTCTTTAAGCTGGCTGGCCAGCGCAGTCTTCTTTAAGGAGGTGTGAGGTATTGCAGGTCATTTGTTTCTAGGAATACAGTATTGTTTCTTTTGTAATATAAATTAGAATGGATTCAGGGTTAGCCTGTGAACACCCCTTTCATTGTCCTGCAGCCTGTATGCTCTCTAAATTGGGAAGGAAAAGACAGGTTGAGCCAGCTCCTTGGGCGCTGTACGCAGGAGTCTACTAAGAAAGTATTGCATCTGTTGGCTAGTGTTCCGGTGGCAGGAAAATGGTTGAGAACAGCTAGATGATGTTTAAGTTCTCTTCCTTTCTTGAGTCCTTCATTTTAAATAACGATGAAACTGAACAGAGAGGCCTATCCATGCTGCTGTTCTCGCTGCCAACCCAGTATCTCCCCATCATCTCGTCCACTCGCCTCAGCCAGAGAGCCCCGAGCCCCCGGGGAAGGAGTCTAACGTCATAATTACCGCACCACGTCACGTTCACGCCATTTCCAATTGAGTAGACACATCTTGCCCACTTCATTATTTCCTAGAGCTGCGGTAATAAAGCACCACAATTGGGAGCTGAAACCAATGGAAACATTGGCAGGCAGTCCAAAACCAAGATGTGGCAAAGCCACGCCGCCTCTGCAGCCTGCTGAGGAGAGTGTTCTGCCCGCTCTCAGCTCCGGGGGTGCTGGCAGCCCTTGCTGCTCCTTGGCTTGTAGAGGCTTTGTTCTAACCTTTGCTTCCATCATCACGTGGCCGCCTTCACTCTGTGTTTCTTCTGTCTCTGTGTCTCCTTTTTCTTATAAAGACACCAGTCATACTGGATTAAGCGCCCACCCTACTCCAGTGTAACTTCATCTTAATTAGTTATATCTGCACAACCCCATTTCTAAATAAGGTGATATCAGAAGTACTGTTGATTAAGACTTCAACATATCTTTCGGAGTGATACAATTCCTACTTAATATTTTTCTCCTGAGGCTTAATTGTCCACAGAACTCCCTTCTGTTCCTATTATTACACTTCCCATTGTCATAGATTTATTATTTTGTCAGTCAGTCTGAGGTTGTTTTCTTATCACTTAATATTTAGTATGCTAGTATCTTAAATCTTCAACTAGATTATAAACTGCTTGGTGGTAACCATTGGGTAATTTTCTTATAGATTACACTAGAGGCCTGATACATGAAATTTGTGCGCTTGGGGGTAGGGGGGGAGTCCCTCAGCCCAGCCTGCACCCTCTCACAGTCCAGGAGCCCTCAGGTGATGTCCAGGTGACAGCTTAGACCCGCTTCCCCTGGGGAGTGGGCCTAAGGCATCAATTGAACATCCTCAGTGCTGCCACGGAGGTGGGAGCGGCTCCCGCCACCGCCACTGCACTCGCCCGCCGTGAGCCCAGCATCTGGCGCACTAACCACCAGGGAGCAGCTCCTGCATTGAGTGTCTGCCCCCTGATGGTCAGTGCGCGTCATAGCGACCTGTCATTCTGCTGTTTGGTGAATTTGCATATTAGCGTTTTATTATATAGGATACCAAATAAAGATGGGAGAGTCAGAGAACTAACCGCTGTTTATTCAGATGCTAGATAAATAAGCACCGTGTTCCTTTCATCCTTGTACCCTGTTTTCTCCTTCTGTGAATGGTCACAAAAAGGCACTTTGGCTTTTCTTTCTTTCCACAATAAACTCCTCCCCTCTCCCTTTCTTTCATAAGACACCTTGTTCTAGAGGTTGCCGATTATTTCGATTGTTTCTGATTTGGATCCAAAATAAAGTAATTCATAGAATGAATGAAGTGATAGTTAGTAAAGCCTTCCGAACCATTTCAGGGTGGCTAGTTTTGAGGTTAATCTTGGTGTTCCAGTTTTCTATTCCATGGAAAGAAAATAAGAAGTTTTTGTTTGGTTGGAATTGTTGAGGTGATGAAAATTATTGAATCTTGTGTGCTTTTGCAAAGTAGACAAATCATAGGATTCTTTTAAGATTAAAAAAAATAGCAGTCTTAGAGAGAAATTATTGTGTAAGTTCCTGCTGCCAGTGATTTATAGCCCTTTGCTCACTCTTAAGGAAGGAAGTAATTTTGTGTTTATGGTTATGACTCTGAATCCCAGCCCAGCCTACAGTGTGGTTGTCAGTGTAGTATAAATGCATAGAAACTCTGACAAACAAAAAAACTCATGGAGTATTGAATACGGACATTCATTTTTGTCAGGTTTACTCTAGTGAATCAATAAATATTTTCCTTTCTCAATACCAGGTATGGTGCTGGGTGCTAGGGGAACAAAAATAAAAATTCAAGATCTGCCCTCACAGAGGTTGTGGTTGAGAGGGCAGATAGAAACAAAGACAACTGCATATACAACTTGTTGGCAAGTAAGCACAAGACACAGTAGGACCCAGAAGGGAAGGCAGCAGATGTGCCTGAAGCGGGCGGGAAAGCCTCATGGAAGAGTCACACTTAACGAATGGAGGGGAGAAGTTTGCCAGAAGGACAAGGAGATGAATGAGCATCTCCAATTAGTTGGCAGCAGGTGCCAAGACCGAGAAGCAAAAGAATGCCTGGCCTGTCCATTCCCCTGGAAAAGGTGTCCTGGCGTGTCTGTCAGTCACTGTGGTAGAAAGGCTGATACTTCAGTTGAGCTGATGAGAGCATTAAGCTGGGGAGACCAAGATCAGGCATCTTTCATCTCCACCCACCTGCAGCAGTGAGCTTCAGTTTCACGGTGACCACATTCCTGTAACAGACAGCGCTGAATCCTGGCCTGCAGCTCACAGATGTGGGTTTAGCATGTGTCACCACACCCATGTGGGTGAAAGGCTGAGGGAGTGGGGATGTTTCACTGTATATCCAGGACCACATCTGAAAAATTACTCTGAGATGGTATTCTGGTGATGAGTTATTAGCATCAGAAGAACACTTACTCTTAATGACCTCAATAGATTTTCAAGTCTCCGGATTGTGTAAAATATTTTGTCTCGTGTGTATTTTTCCAGCTCTGCTATAAAAAGGATATGACATAAATATTTAATCAGTCTTAGCAGAATTGGCCCTTTTTCATGGTTCCAGATTATCTAACTTCACTGATGTAATATTTGCGGCATGTATGTTGAAGAATCAAGACTCAGAACTCAAATTTTTCAGAAATTTATAATGGCTATAAATCTTTCTGTGCCTTTTTGTCCGGGGTGTGTGTGTGTGTGTGTGTGTGTTAATTATAATGACTTTAGAAGTGAGCAAGCTTTTTGATAGTCATAAAATGTGCTGAATATGCTGCTTTTTACCTATATATTTTGTAAAATATATTTGTATTTTATACCTATATATTTCCCTCACATTCGTAGTGTTTATATCCCATATTATTCAGTGTAGACAGATGCGTATAGACTGAGCAACACTTTTGAATCTAGTATACAGCCATCGTAATGTCCCCCAAAGACCAGATTTTTTTAAAACAAGTCTCTTAGTTTCTCCAGATGATGTGTAAAAGTGAAATTTAAAATTTTAGGCTGAGTTCTCTGTGTTGATAGCTATTTCTGTAATGAGCATGTGCTTTAGGTCTTTTTTTTCCTTCCATCAACTCCACCTTCACTGGAACCAATTTGGCATCCATCTTTGGGAGTCATCATTTTAATGTGTGCTCTGTCAATCCACCACTTCCCTTGGCACAAGAAGGAACATAATGACATATTGAAAGGCTTCTTTTAAAATACAAATTGTAAGCAAATCCAATCAAGAAATTATTTTCAAGTAAATTTTCTCATGAAATTCCTGTTGGTGATTTTTTTCCTTCTAACTCTTAAGTTCATGAAAAGAAAGTGTTAGAAATGAACTTGGAAGGAATGTCTGAAACATTGCTTATTAGGCCAGAAGTAGAGCAGACAGCATCATGCTATTAACACGCTGAACTACGACTGTAAGCCACATAGCATAACTGCATTGCTGGGAAGCAAGCCAGTTCTGCATTGCTGTGTGGCCATGTTGGGCATTTGCAAGCAAATTCTGTGATGGAGAGCCACAGCAACATTCCTTTTAAATAGTTGCTTTGTTCAAAGTCAAAAGATATTTTTTATACATATGCTATGTAGAAAGTGAGGCTCGTAATGTTGATGTTTATCCATACTATAATATCAATATATATAAAAGCCTAAGTGACCGCTTGACCATTTGACTGGTAGCTGTGATGTGCACTGACCAACAGGGGGCAGACTTTAATGCACAGGCATGGAAACATGGAACAGACTGATGAATCTCGGGGGGGGGGGGGGGGCAGGAAGAGATTAACCAAAGATTTTATATTCATACTAGAGGCCCGGTGCATGGGTTCATGCACTGGTGCCATCCCTCGGCCTGGACTGTGGGGATCAGGCTGAAACGGGCAGTCTGACATCCCCTGAGGGGTCCCGGATTGTGAGAGGGCATAGTCCAGGTGGAGGGAACCCACTAGTGCATGAATACATGCACCAGGCCTCTGGTATAGATTATAACATCACCCTATATAATAAAGAGTCAATATGCTAATTGGATCGAACAGCAGAACAGTCATCCTAACGACCTTTCAGATGAAGCCAGAGCTGCAAGGGCCATCCAAAGCTGCAAGGACTGAACCCCTTGCTTGAATTTTGTTCATGGGGTCTCTAATTTCTAAAATAGAAGACAATGGTACGTTTAATGAGTACCATGTAAATTTTCATCTGCTTAATCTAATATTTTTAGGTATCTGGTACATATTACCCTGACTGTTTACCAAACTTAAAGACATTAATTTCCAAGTGCCTCGTTCCCTTTACTTTGGTAATATATGAAAATCAGTGCTTTAAACTGCTTTGTTTTCTTTAAAGTGGAAAATGAGATTTTATAAAGTAAACTATGATCAGGTCTTCAAAGGCAAGTTGATGTTCTCAGAAACATTCTTGGAAATAAAGTTTGTCCTTAAAAGAAAATGTGACTAATCCTATTGATACTATCAAATTTATATCTGATTACAACAAATATTTTTAAATCAGTAAGCAAATAATTTGACAAAAATATTGTGAAACTATTACCTAAAATATTTTGCTTTTAAGTTTCTATTGACGTTTAAGTGTTTATTGATATACTTATATCCCAAAATAAGTAGCTAATTTAGGGTGAAAGTACTTACTGGAAGATTTTTAAATCAACAAAGGGTTTGATTAAATTTCAAGCATTAATGACAGTAAAAATTCTAAAGGATTAAAATGTTATATATTACTAAGGCTCCGTAGCTCAGGGGTTAGAGCACTGGTCTCGTAAAATGTTATATATTACAAATTTAGGGAATTTTCTTATTTTGAATTTCTTTAATAGCTGAGATAAAACAAATCACAGAAAAGTTTATATTATAACCTTTTATCGTTAAAGAGGCCCTTTTTTATTGTTATTGCAATCTCTGTTCTTTTCTAGATCTGGCAGTGGGATATTAGGTCATTTCATCCCTTCTGAGCGAGTACGGGATTGTTCCGTTCAATGTATTTTCCAGTGCTGGGGCCAGTCGGTTAATCCTTGGTACTAGAGATTCCCAGGATCTTCATTGCTGGCAGTAGATTTAGCTCCAGGAAAAATGGCTTCAGCTGCCAGTGAGTCAAATGATTCAAGGGTTGTGCTTCCACCACTGTGTGTAGTTTCCTGACGTCCATCCCAGCTCTCCCTGTGCTTATTTTCTTGGAGAGCCTTGGGTAGCCACACTGTATTGGAAGTTTTATGCTGTGTAAAACTGTGTGTGTGAGCTGTTTTATAATTTTTTGGTTTGCACAAATCCCTCCTGGAAACTTAAGGATATTTAATGCATGTAAATAAGCCAATGGAATTAAAGATAAGTCTTATATCTGGGGATGTATTTTAATGAATGATATTTTTTTGAAGGTTCTAACAAAAAAGACTTTTGGTCAATGATGACTTCAACATTGCTAAATCCAGTGGTTGTTTTCCATCTTACTTACCCTCTTAGTTGTATTCAATACTGTTAACTAGTCTTTCCTCAAAGCAATCTCTTCTTGGTTTCTTTTTTTATTTTTTTGTCACTCCTCAAAATTCTGTACTGGTCTTATAGACTTATGAAACTATTCCTCCATATAGATTTATGAAACTATTCAGTGCTGGTTTTCCTATATCCCCTTCCATCTCTACTCCTTCTGTTGGTGACCTCAGCCACTCCCGTCAATTCACCCATCCTCAGACTCCTAAGCCCACCTTGCCCAGTTAGATGCTTGATAATCTTTTGAGTTTCTCAGAGTCATCTCAAAGTCAACATGTCCAAAATGCAAATCTTGCTCTTCCCCAGCCCTCCCCACTGCTCTTGCCTGCTCCCTGCCTCAGTGAATGACATCACCTTGTATGCAAGCCAAAATCTGGGAATCAGTTTATACGTCTGTTCTTCCAGTTCCATGCACTGTTCTTGTGACAGCCTTATGTATCTTAATAACACACCGTTAAACTCCTCCTGATTACTCTTTCTCAAAGTCTTCTTGGCTCTTTTACTTATTTCTTGTTCTACACTGGAGCCCAACACTTGCACTACATGACTGTGAGGCATAGGGATAATATGAATGGGCTTAGGGGCCCCTGAGGATCTTGAAATTTCATATAAAATTTTGTGTGTATATGACTTGGTACATTTTTCTGAAAGAGATCCATATATTTTATTAGTGTTTAAATTGGACACCTAGAAGAAATCTAGAACTACTTTAAGAGAGTTACATTTTCAAAATCAAGCATTCCTATTGGGATTTTGGATCTTTGGAGGATAATGGCATCCTCTATAATATTTTGACTTTTTATCTAAAAACATGCTGGTATCTCTCCATTTATTCAAGTCTTCTTTTATGCCCAATTGTAAATTTTTATAATTTTCTTCACATTGGTTCTAAACATTTATTATTAATTTAATTTCTTGATGTTTTATATCAACCAGTAAATCTGGTAACAAGCTTTTTATTAAAAAAGAAAACAGGAAGATTGGAAAGGGATACATGGAATAATTTAGATAGTCCATAAATTTAACCTGCTTATCATAATCTATTGGTTTTCTTTTTTTTATCTTATAGAAGCAATATTCATTTAGATTTATTAATATTTTTGCCTTTTTCTAGTATTTGTAAACTTTGTTTTTACATTTTTTATTAAATTATTATCTGTGTACATATTTTAACATTGCCCCCCCTCCTCTTTTTTTTTTTTTTTTTTTTTTTTTAAGTTTGTTAAGCACATATCATACATAAGAAAATAAATTAGTAAAAAGTTGCTCTGGAAATGTTGTAATTTAATCATCAAAGTGCTGTAAACTTCGTTATTAGGAAGCCTAACTCCGGGATTGTTGGTTTTAAGCATCGTTCTTTGCTTGTGGTTTTTTGGATGTTTTACAGAATTAAATGTTTTTCTAGGAAAGAACATTTTCATACTTTACTTTGGTGAAGTATAACCAGATCAAGTAACATTTCAGAACCATACATTGCACAATCATGGGCATTTTCATGTAAAAAGGTTTAAGAGATTTTATTTTTTATAAAAATGCAACTCTTAAGTAACAGAGACTGTTTTTTATGGGCTAACTCCAGACCACATTTGCTTACTTCCCACGCTGTAGCTTTTCTGATATCTTAAGCTTTAAGTATAGAGATCAGAATGACAGTGTAGGTCTCTAGATTTCAATCCTATAATCTTAAGATGGATATTATTCAGTTTTCTTTATGTTTTAGATGAAAATTAAATAAATTTTTGATGTTTTATATTGTATTTTTTAAAAACTTTGATCTTGAAATTATAGATTTATAAAAATAGTGTAAAGATTTTTTACCATATTTGCTGTAACATGTCTATTTTTTGAGACATTTGAGAATAAGTTTATAGACATGATATACCTTTAACCATCAAGAATTTCAGTGTGTACTTCTTAAAAACAAGGACATTTATCATAATCAGGAAATTAACATTGAGAAAGTACTATTGACTAATCTGCAAGCACTCAAATTTTGTCATTTGCCCCACTCATTTTTTTCCTAGGGAAAATGCCTTTTACCACCACCACCACCGCCCTCCCCCCGAGTCTGGGATCCGATCCCAGAATCACACATTAAACTTAGTTGTCCTCTTTGTCTCCTTTAATCCAAACAGTTCCTCAGTCTTGGTCTTTCAGAATTTGAAGAACACAGAGCGGTTGGTTGGTTGGTTGGTTGGTTGGTTGGTTGGTTGGTTAGTTGGTAAAATGCCCCTCAACTTGGATTTGTTTGATGATTCCTCAGGATTAGAGGGGAAGCTCTGCTGTGATCCCATCAGGAGACATATGATGTCCTCTTTGCTGTTGGTACTTTTAACTGTGAGCATTTGTTTAAGATGATGGTCACTCACATTTTTAAATAACACAGTTTTTATGTTTTCTTAAGGTTTTTTTTGTTTTGTTTTGTTGTGTGTGTGTGTGTGTGTGTGTGTGTGTGTGTGTGGATTGAGTCCTAGAGTCCTTTCCAGGACTTATTTAAAATACCTATTTATAGAGTTAGGAAGTCTCAGGGCCTGAGCATGACAGAATTGTTAGTGGACAGGATAGTCAACATGTCACTTATTATCTTTATTTTGCAACTTTACCATTTTTTATAGGGACATTGTGAGCCCTGATTTTAATTACCACAGTAGAATATGGGGTCAGAAAAATAACTATATCATAAATGTGAAAGTGTTTTTTCAAAAATTTTCATGTATTTATATCTGAAAAGCATAACAAAAAGTTCTTAATTAGTGGGGGTTTTTTGTTTTTACTGTCTCAGTGCTTTTGCCTCTTCTATAGAATGTCAGAGTTGCTGTCATACAGTATGCAGCCTTTTCAGGTGGGCTTCATAACCTAGCAATATGCCTGTAAGGTACCTCTGTCTTTTCATGGCTTGATAGCTTATTTCTTTTTAGATTTGAATAATACTCCATTGTGGGCATGTACTACACTTGATTTACCCATTCACATACTGAAGGACATGTTAGTTGCTTATAGTTTGTCAATTATGAATAAAGTTGCTATCCTCATTCATGTGCGGGTTTTTATGTCAACATACATTTTTCAATTCATTTGGGTCAATACCAAGGAGCATACGGGGAGAGTATTTTTAGTTTTGCAAGAAAACCAGAACTCTTCCAGAGCGGCTGTACCGCTTTGCCTCCCCACCAGCAGCGAACGAGAGTTCCTGTGGCTCCACATCCTCACCTGCATTTGGTGTTGGCAGAGTTCCAGGTTTTGGCCATTCTGACGGGTGTGCAGCGCTGTCTCCTTGTTTACATTTGTATTTCTTTCATAACATGTGATTGGAGCATCTTTTCACATGCTTATTTGCCATCCCGGATATCTTCTTTGGTGAGGTGTCTGGTTGGGTCTTTTGCCCATTTTTTAATTATGTTGTTCATTTTCTTTCTTTTTCTCTTTTTTATGTTCTCTTTTAACAGCTGTTTGTTTATTTTTTCCCCTTTGGGCACCATCTAATGAAAATACACAGAGCTTTGAGGACATTGAGAATGATTTATTTTTTCAAAGGAAAACGCCTTTCTTTCTGTTTTTCTCCTTTTACCTTGTCTTTCAGTTATACCTGCCGCCACTTGCGGAGATATGTTTATGTGTTGGACAAACTGTATTTCCCCCACTCTCACTGTTCTACGCTTCAGCATTGCTTCTCGAGCTTCAGTGACAATGGAGAGGAACTCTTGTCTTTAACTTGCTCTCACATTCTCAGATCCTATGCTTCCAGGTTATTAACCTCTGCTGTCCATTTTCTGCATGCTGCATGCTGTGTATGACTGGTAATTGCATGTTTAAATGGGACACGCCAATTAAGTGATTGAAGAGGAAATTTATATTTGGAATGATACTAATTCTTTAAAACAATAGCTGGGATTTGTTTGCTTACTAATGTCTTCTTAAGTACATTATAGTATGTTTCATGGGAGAGAGAAAAGCTTTCAACCACCGAGTTGTCATGTCAACTTGAAAGAACTTTTCTGTACTTTACTCCATTTGGGTTTAATTTATAATAGTTGGGAGTGCTCGGGTTTGTATATGAAATAGACCCTACAGTTAATTGCATATGAATTTTGAGTTCTCTTTCTTGCTCTGCAAGCACATCTGAGAGCTGGCTGTGAGGTTCCACCCAAGTTTCTATCGAGGCTCATTCAGCTAAGCAGATGTGATTTTACAAGAAGGTAGAAATTATCCATTGGGGTCTTATACTTCTCACTCATTTTATTTATACAAAGAGTAGGTATAAAGTCAACAATTTGCAGCGTGTCATGGGTGAATGTGAATTAAGCATAATGATGGTGAGAGTAGTAAGAAAGAGGGAAGCCAGCAATCTCAAGTATCAGAAAAAAATGTGCACCTGCTGTTCAGTGACTATCATGCTTCAGCATAGAGGGACAGTATGACATTACTGCTGTGTACTTTGTAGTTGACATTTTGACACACATTTTCTATAAATCGGAGATGACTTAAATGCTAGGATGATACTATTGGGCCTACGATAGGAGAAATCAGAAAAAGTTTAGTGTTGAGATCATCCCCTTTTAATGGTGTCACTTCTCAGAGTTACTGTTAACTCGGGGCTTTGGTGTGTTGCTGCCTGATGCTAGAAGGCTGAGAGAACCTCGGCAGTGCTTTACAGTTATTCTCTACCATGTAGCGATTAGAAACAGTACATACTCTTGTTATAAAGTTAAGCAGGTGGGGGCATAGAACTCAGAATCTATTGAAAATCGTGGGTCTTCTTTTCAAAAGGCAAAAATAGAAGAAGTTTCTAAATTGTTTACATGCACCGGGCTTCTAGTATTATATAGAGGAAAAAAATAAGTAGAAATATGCAAAACATTTGATAAGTGTAAAAAGTATATAGTGCTATTAAGCCAAATGTATAAATTATATCCATATGGACAAGAACTAGAGATTGTATAAAATAGTTGTGGAATATTAGTAAAATATACATGACATTTCTTTTTTTTAATTTTTTTAAATTAAATTATTATTTTTGTACGTATACCAATGCCCCCCCCCCCCCCGTATATACCCTCCCTCCCCAGAGTTTTGTGTCCATTGGTATGACATTTCTTCTTTAAGTAATTTTAAATTTATTTTTTAGGCATTTAAAAGCATTGTACACATTTAAATTATAAGTTTCTTCTTTCCCTTTCCTTTGCCCTCCCTTCACTGCCCAAGTTAAATATGTTTTTGCCTTTTCCCCCTCCTTCTAACATAATGTAGTATCATTTTATTAATCGGCAAAGAGCTGAAATGACTAATAGGAACCTTCTGGTCTGTAGTCCCAGAAGATTTTTCCCCCCATGGCTTATTTTAGAATTTTTATAAATTCTTTTTCTTTTTAACTGAATAGGTCTGTAATTCTAAGGGAGCACAACATTAAATCTTTCTTTAAACCGTGGCACTTTCAAATTTAGGAGTGTTTTTTACTTATGTGGTATGTCTTGTGGTTTAACAAATCACTTCAGGTGCCATGTTTTGCTCTGAAAGGATTGCATCTTCCGTCTAAACTAAGACAGTGCTCAAATGAGTTTTCTTAAAAGAGTTTTTAAATATTGTTAGAACAGCCTTGTCATAGTGTATGCTGCTCACTAAATCTGTATTGAATAAATATTTGAAGCCATAGTAATAATTTTTCATATGATACTGTCTTAATAATCCTGTTGTGGCTATGCGCTTTATTGATTTCTGTGCCACTTCTGTGGCATGAAATGAAATGTATTATCCCGCTTAAACCATTATGGTTTCCTTTTGAGTTACTTATTCACTACTCGATTCTGTCATCAAGCTTCTTCCATTTTCTGTAATGTGTTCAGTCTGAAGATTTACTGCTTTAGTACTCAGTGCCATACAACTCAAAATAGGACAGGTAAATCCAGATCAGAAAACTTGGGAAGAATAAACAATAGACAATTAATGGTTTTTAAAAATCACTTTCCTATGTATTCACTATGTTTCTTGGTTTGGGGATTAGAGGTTTTGTTTTTCCATCTCGAGAATTACAGGGATGAATCACTGCTGTGTGTTCTGAGAAAGAGAGAAGGGCAAAGCTTGACAAACCTGGTCTCTGCTGGGTCTCAGCTGCGGTGGACAGCTTTGCCCCGCGCCCTTCTCTTGGCAAGTGTGACAGCATATTGCTGGCTTTCTTCCCACCTTTTTTGCATTTCTTTGTGGGCTCGATCGCTTTAAACTTTAGAATTCCTTCAAGTTTGATCCTAAGATCTTCTCTTTTTACTTAAATTCTCACCTTGGGCATTTTCATCTCCTGTGACTTTACTTGTCACCCATATACCAATGCTTCCCAAATCGATAACTCCAGCTGACATTCTGAGCTCAGTCCCCTATTATAAGCTGCTGTAATTTGCCTTCATGTTAACATCACCACTCAGACCTCTCACAGGTCTCATCTCTCAGGGGAAGTCTTAACCTTTCTCTACAAACCTTTTCTTTCAGTCTCCTCAGTCAGTGGTGCCTCTATCCATAAGGTTGCCTGTGCTCATCACATAAGAATCATCAATATTTTCTTTCCTCTCCCCCCCCCCCCCCGGCCCCCCATGTCCATCCTCATTCTATCCATTTCAGTTCTGGATCCAAATATGTAAATGGAATCTCTCCTTTTCTCTCTACCTGTTACCAGCTTCTCTCCCTCAGGTCACCCCTACCTCAGACCTGGACTGTGAAAGCCTCCTGTCCTGTTTCACACCTCCCTCCCATCACTGCCACTCCTAACTCTTCATCGAGCAAGCATCTTCAGATCGTGGAAATCACATGGTCTCTTCCTTGCTTAAAATCCTCCAGTGGCTCCCCTCTGCCCTCAGGGTGGCACCTTCTCTAGCTCACACGTTATCTTTTCCTGGGTTTGCTGACCCTTTTCCACCTCAGAGCTTTTTACGTGTTCTTTCCTGTCTAGGTTGTTCTTTTCCCTGCTCTGTATTTCTTACCCTTGTTAATTCCTCAGACACGTTTCACTTTCTCCCCAAACCTATTACACTTAATATGCTATTTTGTCTCACACACGTCCTTTCTTTTTCTGTCTCTCTCCTAGACTAGACGTAAACCCACAAGCAGAAAATGTATGCTTTTTCAATCCACCAATCCCTAGCACCTACGCAATACTTAGATACACAATAAGTGCTTCATATTTGCTGAGACTGGATGATTTTAGTTTATTACAGGTAATTTTTTTGCAGACTTGCTTAGTCTAATAATGAGCACTTCTTCAGAGGGTTACTTGTCCAGAAACTGTAAGATCCTGTCAAAATGCTACTACTCCTCAAAATAGCATCCAAAATAGCATCATTAGATAATGAAGTATTCTGGTTATAGTTTCCATAGATACCTAGTAAAATTGCCTGGCAAAGGAAGGCTCTTTAATTCTTGAATATATAGAATTGCATTTCTTTTGTCTCTCAGCTAAGTATTTCTAAATTTTCCACTTTTTATTTTTATTTTTTGGTAAACCATAACCATCAAAGCAATTTCAGCATGCTTTGAAAGATGCCTCATAAAAATACAAAGATGACATTTCCTATGGCCACTCTAAATAAGCAGAAGAAATTCAGAGGGAAAAGTAAAATTATTTTACATTAAATTTGCCTCTTGAAATTTAAATACAATACTGGAAAATCAGTTCTAAATAGGGGTATTTGGCAAAAATAAATGATGGAAGCTAGCAGCTGTAATAGTAGTAATAGAATGAGATTTTAGAAATTTAGATAAGAATTAAGGAAGTTTATCACTGTATGTATTAAAAATGTTAATGCACTTTTTTAAAATCCAAAATTACCTAGTGGAGAAGGATACAAATTTACTATACCCAATTGGCAATGTTTAATAAAAT
This sequence comes from Pipistrellus hanaki, assembly GCF_964339955.1. Classification (NCBI taxonomy): domain Eukaryota; kingdom Metazoa; phylum Chordata; class Mammalia; order Chiroptera; family Vespertilionidae; genus Pipistrellus; species Pipistrellus hanaki. The sequence goes on from NC_140508.1 coordinate 72,672,946, forward strand.
ATTTTATATATATATATATATATATATATATATATATATATATATATATATATATATATAGAAGCCTAAGTGACCATTATGACCAGACAATGCTCTTGAAGGAGCTGCCCCTGGTGGTGAGTGTGCTCCCACAGCCAACCTCCCATGGCCAGCCAAGGTCTTGTGATCCCTCCCCCTGGCCGGCTGCCCCAATCAGGACTTAGCCCAAATGGCTCACCAGGCTGAGGGACCCCACCCTTGCACGAATTTGTGCACCAGGCCTCCAGTGTTACCTATTAGAATATTGGTAAGGTTTATAGTATTGAAAAGTAACATGAAAACCCGACTCAAAGTAAATGCTACACTGGCCTGCCATAATGATTTTCACTGAAATGTCACTGAGTTATATTGTACAATTTATTGGCCAAAGGGAAGAAATTTAGATTAAATCAATAAATATGTATAACAAAAGATACTTATTAAGTAAATTTTAATGTGCAAAAAGGGTATGGGAATTTTGACATATGGAAATAAAATAAAGAAATAATATAATCTTAGGAAACAACGATATGAAATTCTTAGGATCTAGATTTTATTGGTAAAGGAGGCACTCAAGTCTTAGCTGATGTACCTGTGGGTATGTAAAAGTAACCAACGTTCCTGAAGAACAACACCCTAAATAACAAAATTAAAATTTCTCATAAAGTTTAGACTATGTATGGAGGATTTGGAATGGATACAAAGTTCTTCCAATTGGATGCCGTTCCCCTCAGGCTTCCATTTGCAGGGAATTTCATGTACATATTCAGACATGCAGACTTGCATAACTGCTTATTATAGAAATATTCTTGGTAACTAAATGTCTAACAGACTTAAACATACAGCGTTTCCCGTATATGGAAGAAAAGCGATTCCACCCACTCTCCCTGCCTTGGCACGTCATGATGCCAGCCTTTACATTTATTTGACTTCCCAAATTTAAATAGGCGGTGATGTAAATCAGAAGTTAATGTTTCATCTACTAGCACTAAGTAACTAAATCATCATGCTCAGGATGAGCAAAGTGAATCTTTTCAATTTGGTCAAAGTAGGAATGGCATTTACTCTAATCCTATCCCTCTGAGTTAGCTAGACAATGAAATGATTTATTTCTATCTTACAAAAGAGGAGGAAGTAAAGAAGGACAGAGAGAAGCTAGATGGTTTGGCAAGGAGCACAAAAGCTGGAAGTAGAACCCAAGTTTCTGGAGTTCCTGCTCTGATCAAAGTCTCATCTCCTTGAATGTCACCGCATTATGATGTAAGATAAATGCATCTCCCCATACGTGTGCTTAAGGAGTTATTCTCAACAGTTAGCTGCTTTTTTCTCAAATTTCACATATTGAGACTTTAAAATTTCATTTCAATCCTGTTACCTTTTAAATCTCCATCTTACAGTTTTGAGCTGGAAGGGGAATTGAGTTACTAATTTTCTTAGGCATTTTCTATGCACATTCTTATATCGATCTTAAACTAGAGTCAGATATGCTCCAAGAGACTGCTTGGTTCACACAACAGCTCTACAAACTAGCTTCTATAAGAGGCAGGTCATTAAAAATTAAATTTTAAATGAACTTTAGATGTACTGTATAGATTTCCTAAAGGCTGTGTATTAGAGAGAGCATACATATAATTTTCTTTGTCCAGTAGTGGTGATAATAGTTAATATTTATTGAGCTCTTGCTCTGTAATGGACATTCTTCTCATTATTAACTATTTTTATTTTAATCCTCAAAGCAACTCTGTGGATAGCTAATATTAATACCCCCATATTATAGATGAGGGAACTGACACACTGATTTATAATACCTTGCTAGAAGACACCAAAGTCAGTATTAAAACCCAAATATTCTGGGTATAAACGCCACACTTTTAACCTTATATTGCCTCCAAAGAAGACTTTTAATAATAACATGATTTTATTAAATAACTTTGTCCTTAAAATAATTTCAACCCATCTTAGAGCCATCTATAAGCTTGATATTATTTGATGATTATACATTTTTAACATTTGTGTTTAAATTATTGAGCTTCTATTCTCTACTTACAATTTTAATTGGAGATACTTTTAAAAACTGGCTAGACCTGACCTGTGTGGCTCAGTTGATTGAGCATCATCCCATGTACCAAGAGGTCACCAGTTTAATTCCCAGTCAAGGCACATGGCAGGGTTGCAGGCCTGCTCCCTAGTTGTGGGCGTGCAGGAAGCAGCCAGTCAGTGTTTCTCTCTCTCCCTCTCCCTCTCTAAAATCAATAAAAACATTTTTAAAAAATAAAATTCAAAATTGGCTTCAATTTAAAATTGAATTGTAGACTATAGAAACAAGAAACTTAAAGCTGTATTATTTGGTCTAAATTCTATATGTACCATTACATTGGGTTTCTATGCTCCATACATGAAGTGTCTTTTTCAGAACCACTCATCCTTATAAAAGTTCACAGTGTTGTATCCCAAATGTCTAAGTTTGGTTCTAATTTTTTTTTATATAGGTTTGATTTTCCACCTTCAAACTAATACTGGTTAAATATTATTCTTAAAAGATTCCACAAAGTAAACATTGGCAGGTTTTCACTGTTAAACCGAAGGATAAGTTTTATATTTTACTTACCACTGGGAAAAGAAAAAATAAGATCAATTAGCTATTGAATATAATTTCTAACAGTGGCTAAAAGTCTTATGGATTCCTTGTCATTCCTCTCTTTAGTCACTAGCAATTATGTCATTCTTCTAACTTTAAATAAACAAGTAAGAAGAAGCTACTTACTATTGATACAGCAAACAAGTTCTAGAGGCCTTGGAGCTTGGGAGTGAGGAAGCTGATGGGAAGGTGCCTGGCGAGGAGAGGGAAGGGAAAGGCATGGGCGTGCTCCCTGGAGGGAGAGCCCCTGGGTCCTCCATCCTAAGGGTTTGTGTTTTTTTGTTTTGTTTTTTACAATATATTTCTTTATTGACTTTAGAGAGGAAGGGAGAAGGAGAGAGAGATAGAAACATCGATGATGAGAGAGAATCATTGATTGGCTGCCTCCTGCATGCCCCCTACTGGGGATCGAGCCCTCAACCCAGGCGTGTGCCCTTGGCTGGAATTGAACCTGGAACCCTTCAGTCTGCAGGTCGACACTCTATCCATTGAGCCAAACCAGCTAGGGCAGGAAAGAAAGCTTTGATTTTCATTAGTTTTAAAATATTCCTTCTCAAGAAGCACTGTCCCCTGATTTCTGTGACTAGAGCTAAGCAGCAACTGTAAGAGGTTATCAAAATTTGCATAACTGTTGGTGTGACTATGGCAAGAGTTTGTGGTATTTTCTGTTACTGTCTAGAGAAACTTCATTTAATCCTCGCTGTCTGGTTTACTAGCCCTTCCCTTACCCCTCAAATATAATAATGATAATTGTAACCTGTTTGTACACTGAATCTGTACACATAAATAGCGTGTGGTTCCACTGAGAGATAATTCACCTGAGCTAGAATCATGGCATGCACTCAGAGGCATTGCAGACCTGGACGTGCAAGTCACTGCTGCATCTTTTCTTTAAGGGAGACCAAGTCAATCTGGCTTAAATTTGCAATGCCTTTCACCATCAAAATGTTGGTTGCATTGTTCTGGTATAGGGAGAATGCTACCCCAGACAGTACAATGGCCTCTTAAAATTATTACTTAACTTACTCAGCTCCGTAGTCTTAGATTTGAATTTGTTGGCACATGACTTAATCACTGCTTTATATATATTGGGGGATATATATATATAGATAGATAGATAGATAGATAGATAGATAGATAGCAGTGATTTATGTATATATATTCTTATTTGAATCTATGTTCCTTAATTTTACAAATTAAAGTGAATAAGTAGTCACCTCAGAGGGTAATGTGGCTTTACTTGTTTACGACATGTGCAAATATGACATGCATCCTCATAGCAAAACTGAAGAACTCACTTTCCCAATAATGTTGTGTTCTTTAGCATAAAGAAGCTTCTAAGTATTATCATGTTATTCCTGATTTGGTTCTGCAGGTGTTTTCTCTGATTTTGTGTGTTTAGAGAAGCCAATTTTCCCTCTTACATAATCAATTGGCATTTCTTCTGATGACCTACAGTTATTTTTCTTGCCTATCAATATTTGTTACTCAAATATTTTTCTGAATTTAGTTTTCACTATAATATTTTTAGATACATTATCTCTTTAAAATATCTTTTTGATGTTCTATTTCAGCTTTGAATTTTAATCCATTGCTTGTTTTAAACAAACCATGATACTCAAAAATTACAGTGTTATCTAGAACTAATTATCTTCTTTGTTGAATATATAATTCTACTAAAAAACATAATACTTAGTGATGCAGGTGATCGGGGGATCTGGGAACCCTAAGGTCCATGACCTACTTTGGGTTCTTGGCTTCTTGCAGGAAAGAATTCAAATGTGAGCCAGCATGGGGTTTAAAGTGAAAGTGAGTATATTAGTGAAGCAGTGAGACAGAGTGTGGGCTGCTCCACAGACAACAGCCTTCTAGTCAGTAAGGGTGAACATTCAGGATCTTCCTGGGAAAGGGATGAAGATTTCTCATAGAAGCTCCATTGACCACTGTCCTTAATGGGCTCTACCCTATCTCATTAATGAGGTTTTATCACATTCCTTAGACTAAATCACTAGTTTTTGACCTAAAAGAGATGGCCTTTCACGAGCCACTTTGTTTTTCTAATTTTTCTCTGTAGCAGATATCGTCTTTATTGCCAACATGGACAGACAGACACAATGCTCAGAATTGGGCAAGTTGTAAATGATAGAAGCAGTGTAAGGCCAGTGTTCCAATTCATCAGTGTTCCCCTTAAGACTTGGAGTAATTTTTTTAGATCATATATTCCCAATGACTATGGTCTTCCTTTTGACAATCAAATACCCACATCTGACTCTTTGTCCCTGTATCTGTACCATTTGAAAGCAGTGGTTGGATTTACATTTTTTAGATCCCTCTGGATTATGCATTCCCTTTGGTTGTAGATATATCTGAAGTTCTACTTTTAAATTGTAAAGCTCGTCAGGATTCACATTCTTTTTGATGTGCTGAATATGGTGAACCTCACAGCAGTGTAATAACAAAAACATTTAAAATTTGAGCCTCACAGTGGTTAATCTGATGGATTCACTCCATAAATAGGACAGGTGGGTAGATGGGTGACCTCAGGTAGACTTCACTGATAAAGTGACTTTTAAAAAGTGATTTGAGGATAGATATTTGATGGATTAGTGGGCTGTTCCAAGTGAAGGGGGTGGCATGAAAGAAGATATAAGCAGGAGTAGGCGACAAAGACAAAGGGTTCATTTAGGGAAAAAGAATGGGGAACGGGACAGGGTGTGGGAGGAGATGAGATCAGATGTATGAATTGGAAAAGAGTTGTGGAGCCATTTGGAGACAGGATAAAAGTTGTACTTTAAATGTTAAGAGAACCAACAATCTGATTAGAAGAAGTGTGGTGAATTTATACCCCCAAACGAAGCATGATAGCAGTTTAGTTCCATCATTTAATAAGAAAGACAGTGAATGGGCAGAATAAAAAATGAAGTTATTATTAAGTAGGTGACCATAAAATTTATTATTCAAACTTGGATTCTATTTAATAGTTCCATTAAGACAAATGCATAAATTGGGACTTGCTGGCCAAATCAACACATATTCTGGGCATATAGTTATGCCATTGTTATTAATTATTTGGATTTCATTAGCATATCATAAAGAAGAAAAATTAAAATCCTGAGCTTTTAAAAGGATACATAATATTTAAAAATATATATTTTTATTGATTTCAGAGAGGAAGAGAGAGGAAGTAAGAGATAGAAACTTCAGTGTTCTTTAATGATTCAGAGAATCAATTGGCTGCCTCTTGCACGCTCCCAGATTGGAAAGGGTGCAGGCTGGGCTCACACACACACACACACACACACACACACACACACACACATCGGGTACATGGGTCTCTAGTTAGTTAATAAAATTATATAGAAATCAGGTGTACAATCTGTGATACATCATTTGTATATTGTATTGTGTGTTCACCACCCCAGGTCAAGTCTCTTTCCATCACCATTCATACTCCCTTTACCCTCTTCTCTCTACCCCATCATAATATTTCTTAAAACACACACACACACACATACACACGTCGGGTACACGGGTCTCTAGTTAGTTAATAAAATTATATAGAAATCAGGTGTACAATCTGTGATACATCATTTGTATATTGTATTGTGTGTTCACCACCCCAGGTCAAGTCTCTTTCCATCACCATTCATACTCCCTTTACCCTCTTCTCTCTACCCCATCATAATATTTCTTAAAACACACACACACACACATACACACGTCGGGTACACGGGTCTCTAGTTAGTTAATAAAATTATATAGAAATCAGGTGTACAATCTGTGATACATCATTTGTATATTGTATTGTGTGTTCACCACCCCAGGTCAAGTCTCTTTCCATCACCATTCATACTCCCTTTACCCTCTTCTCTCTACCCCATCATATAATATTTCTTTAAAAAAAAAAAACACAAAAAAAAAACACTGTAGTTAAGTGTCAGATTCTGGCCAGGACTAGTGGGACTCGTCACTAAGGTTGACTTACAGATGTTGTTGTTTTCATGGCAGTGTGGCCTGGTGCTTCGGTGTGGGGACAGGCTGCCAAGGCTTGAGTGCTAGTTTCCCACTGAGAAGCTGGTGGTCTTCAGCCAGTGAGGTGGAGATGATAGGACTCCTGCCTCTGGGGTGAGGCCAGGTTTAAGTGAGATAACTAATGTATGCAAAACACTTACCACAGTGCTCGTGTCACATGTGAGCACCCAAATTCTGCTATTATTATTTTCCCCATGATTGCTGCAACCACTGTTTATTGGCGGTTAGCATGTTTTCAATGTAAATTAAAGTAATAAGTACTTTAATTTTTCTCGTGTTTTTGGCAGCTTTCTGCCTTTTATTTGTAGTGATAATTCAGTCTGAAGGAAATAAGTTTAGCAAATTATTTTCCATTCCAGCTTTAATATGACACAGTTCACAACTCACTTTCTATCTACTAGTTCTCACGTTTCAGAAGTAGATAGGTTTTTGCAGTTATATTGTTGAATTATTGAATATAGTAATTCTCATGTTGCAATCTAGTCAGTCTTAAAAGATGTTTTCAGCAGAATTATGTTTTTCAAGTCCAATTTCTGTTCTGCGCAGATTGATGGTTGAAGAGTAATCATTTAATTTTCTGTTTTAAGTAAAAAAGCTAAAACTTACTTTTTCTCTAGGAGTAGGGGTGGGGGTCTTGCCAACTAAAAATAATGATATGATTTAGGTCTTTCAAGTTTTAAATAATCATTTAAAGAGATCCATGAGATTGTGACTGATAATTCAAGATGAACAGGTTTTTCTTTGGTCCGCTTGTACTTACTGTTTCTTTTTCTAGAATACTCTTTCCCAGCTATCCCTACAACTCACATCCTCACTTTTTTTAGGTCTTTGCTTAAATATCACTTCTTCAGTGAAGCTGTCTCTGTCCCATCCAAAATCAGAAACCCTCTCCAGCACTCTTCATTTTTCTTTACCTTTATTTTAATACATAACAGTTATTTTAGAAGTACTGTGATAGTTCTCCCTAGTTATAAGATAATACATTATTAGAGTAACTATCATCTTTAATCCTATAATGAAACAAAAATTTGTGCTTCTTGCTTTACTGGCATGGCTCAGTGGTTGAGTGTCGACTTATGAACCAGGAGATCATGGTTAGATTCCCTGTCAGGGCATGTGCCCAGGTTGTGGGCTCCATCCTCAGTGGGGGGCGTACAGGAGGCAGCCAATCAATGATTCTCTCTCATCATTGATGTTTTTTTTTAATCTCTATCTCCTTTTCCCTTTCTCTCTAAAATTAATAAAAATGTGTTATTAAAAAAAAAAAGTTTGTGCTTCTCTACCTCAGTAACTCAGTCATCAGGGAACTGAGCTTTTTTTTTTTTTTTTTTTTTTTTTTTTTTTTTTTTTTTTTTTTTTTTATAGAATTGATTTGCTTATAAAAGGGGTTATGGAATGTTGAATATTCTTGGTGTGAAGTGAGTTGCGTTGGCCATGGCTAAGATCAGAATGGCAGTACTGCTGCAAGTCCAGCCTTCTGGGGAAAAGGCAAAGATATTTATATTTTCTCAGCGAAAGAGAAAGTTTGCACTGTTGGTCCTGGAGGCCCAAGAACCCTAACCTGCCTTCTAGTTGGGAAAGAGGAACTGCCTCATCTTCACCACATCCCCATGTGTGTTAGACATCTTGAGCTGCCATGACAAAATGCATAGACTGGGTGGTGTAAACAAGAGAAGTTTATTTTCTCACGGTTCCGGAGGCTGGAAGTTCAAGGTGAAGGTGCCGGCAGGACTGCTGTCCAGGAAGGGCTCCTCGGGGGTAGCAGCAGCCTTCTTGCTGTGTGCTCACATGATCGCTTCTGAATGAAGGAGGGGCTCTCTGGTTTCTCTTCTTAGGACAGTACAATCCGGTTGAATCAGGGCTCCACCCTTTTGACTTCATTTAGCCTTCCTTCTTTACTCTCTATCCAGCCACACTAGAGATCAAGAGCTTTACCATATGAACTTTGGAGGTCCACATACATTCATTCCATAACACACTGCATCCCAAATTATTTCTACTTATCAATTTAGTTCAATTAAACAAACATTTTTTTAAGAACCTTTTAAACATACAGGTACTTGCTAAGTACAAAGGAGGCCAAAGTGAATTATTCCATGCTCAAGAAATTAGTATTTTAGTGAGGGAAGTAAGCATGGATACAGCTAACTAGAAAAATGTGGTCAGTGTTTTCTCTAATTTTGAAGGGTGAGTAAAAATTTACTAGGAAGATTTTTGTAGGAAAGAGATGTTTAGGCCAGGAGGTTAGCATGAGCAAAGGTATGGTGTGTTCAAGAAGTGATCATTGTGGATAACGTGTCAAGTAAAATCAAGAGTGGTAGACTTGAACTAGAAATTAAGACTGCTTTGTGGTGTTTGTTTTCCCTGAAGGTGTTATAACATTATCTGAAAAAAGTAGAGAATACCTAATATGTTGCTTTCTATAATGAAGAATAATGTTTTAGTAGAGCAGGAATGATTGGCATTATCTACAAGAAGCTATTTGTGCAAAAAAAATATAGTGGTACAAAGACTAAATGAAAATACAACAGATCAAAGGATGTGGGATGCCACTAAAGCAGTATTTAGCGGGAAATTTATAGCCTGAAATGCCTATATTGGAAAAGAAGAAAGGCCTCAAGTCAGTTATCTCAGCGTCTTCCTTAAGAAACTAGAAAATGAAGAGCAAATGAAACCAAAATAAGGAGACTAAAGACAAGAGTATTGAGCAGAAGTTGGTGATATAGAAAACAAGAGCAGAAGAGAATATCACTAAAACCAGAAGTTCATTCCCCAGGATCAATAAAGTCAATACACCTCTAACCAAAATTGTGTATTGAGTAATTTTTTACTATATCCCAGACATGTGAGTTATTGTGGAGACTCTGGATTCTATTATAAACCAATTGGTCTGTCTCTGATCGGACAGGGAATACATATTCTCCTTACTGGGGAATCAGGGATTAAATGGAAAGGCATTTACATAAAAATCGAAGATTTTAAATTGGACGATAAATATAGTACTGGGCTATCGCAAAACCATGGTGTGCCAAAGAAACACAATTTTCCATCAAGTTAAAATCATCTTCACCACGACTCCTTGTTTTCCTGCCAGAGCATATCTCTTTCTTTTTGAACATCCATCTAACCCCAACACCTTGCCTCCAGATGCTTTGCTCAGTTTCATGGCATGTGGCATCTCCACTGATTCTCCCAGCTAGAAACTATGTACTGACAGCTGGTGGTCCAGACGCAGCCCAGAGAGGATCTGAATATTGTTTGCACAGTATTATTAAAAAGTTAGGATTTGTTGCTAATATACAACAGTTTCGGAGTTGGGATGGCTGGTAACCAAGAGCCCATATTCCTACATGCCAATAATTAATTGGAACTGAGCAGTGACCTTTTCCTTAGTCTTCCTATTAAGATTTTTTACATTAATTTTCTCATTTAATTATTACAGCAGCCCTTTATTTAGCAGCTGTCACTGTCATCACCCAGGAAACAGTCTCAGAGAAGTGAAGCGCCCAGGTTTCCTCCGGTAGTTAGTGGAGGACTCATGTTTAAGCCCAAGGGTGTCTGCATTACCCTAAATTCCTTTCTTCATAATATTAAAAAGCAGGTTATTTTTCTCTGTCACTTCAGTTGAAAAAATTATTAATATTACATGATGCCAGCTCTAGAGCCATGGGTAACAAATTGGTCACATTATTTAAATTGTGCAAGGTTAAAATTTCAATTCATTTATTACTTTTTCCTAAATTGCTTAAGACCAGATTTAATCTAGGCTACTCTTAAAAAATGTTGACGTTTGTTGTCAGTACTGTCCAAATCAGTTACCTGTAAGTAATGGAGGGATATGTTCATTTTAACACTATTTCCATGTGAATACTTGACCATGGTTCCCTTCCAGAAGAATAACAAATCATTGCCACCAGAGAACAAAGATAGGCACTGATGCTTTTAGTTTTCTGTTTTCAGAAGGAACATAGAATTTAAACTCCACTTTGAATGAGAATTATCCATGATTTAGATAACAAGTTGTATCTTTCATCAAGAAACAAATGTCTCTTCCTCACAAAGACAGGCTTGTATATTCTGGCTAATAAATATTTACTTTTGGTCTGAACAGATTAGATTCTTTCATCCCAGACTGTTTGTGTCTATGTAAATAGTATTGTTATCAGACTGGAGCTAGTGTTTTCAGGTTTCCGCACACAGACTACTTGACAAATAATTAAATACAGTTATTATTTAAAAGTCCATTGGAATTAGCCCTTTGTATGCCATAAACGTCTATATACTATAGATGCAGGCAGCAGATTTTAAAAATTAAAATTTAAGCCGAAATCGGTTTGGCTCAGTGGATAGAGTGTAGGCTTGCGGACTGGAAGTCCCAGGTTCGATTCCGGTCAAGGGCATGTACATTGGTTGAGGGCACATCCCCAGTGGGGGGGGTGTGCAAAAGGCAGCTGATCTATGTTTCTCTCTCATCGATGTTTCTAACTCTCTGTCCCTCTTCCTTCCTCTCTGTAAAAAAATCAATAAATTTAAAAAAAATTAAATTAAAATTCAAAGTATCATTTCGTGTGGGGATGGTTTCCGTTTTGGCAGCGTGGCAGTTAACTAGTTAAATACTAACTTATGCTGTGGGTTAATGAATATTTTTAGTATAGGTCATGTACCTTACTCTTGGGAAAGTATTGTTAACCCTTCCCATTTTAGCTTAAATTTTAAAAGAAATTAAACAGATCCATGTTTTTAATAAAATATCCTTTGCCCAAAGCTTTCTTTTTTCGGGGGGAGAAGGGTGAGAGGTGGTGATGATGGTGCTGGTGGTAAGAAAACACCTTTTACTGCTTCTCTCTTTGCTGGTTGAAGAACTAGCAAAATATCAAAGCAATTAGGAGCATCTTATATGGTAGAAACATAGATGTCAAATAGTCCTTGAGCAAGCTACTCCCCTCTGCTTCCTTCTCTGTAAACTATGGATAGAAATGCTACTTACAAATTCCCCTTGACAGTAATTTCTGTAAAGGCCTTCCTCTGTACTTGGGATGTAATAGGCACGCTCTGTCACCCTCCTCTTAACCAACATCAACAAGATGACTACAGTTTTACTGACATGAAGACATATTGTGTGGCAACCATATATTCTAAGGCAAATTTTGTGGCATGTGATTTGTAAACAAATGGTAGAAGCACACTAGGAGAAAGTTAAGTATTCAGTGTATCTGGGAATTTTACAGTAGGTTACTTGCATTGGGCACTGTCCAAGATACAGAATCATGGATACTCTTTGAGCCTATATGTCTGCACTGAATATTGGTCAAGTGCCCTTACAGTTGTAATTATAGTTCAGTGAAAAATCTGTGTGTGGCTCAGACACCAAGCTTCAGACTTTAAGTAACTGTAGGTAGCAAGCTATAACAGTTTTGTACATGAAGACAGTGAGGTCCTAATGGAATGGAAGGAGCACTGGATTAGGAGTCAAAAGATCAGGATTATTCTACCTGTCAGCACTCAGGATCACCTTGGTCAAGATATGTTTTTCTTGTTTTTCCTCAACAGGGAAAGTGGAGGACTGGGTTATATCTTTAAGATCCCAAATGAAATGAACCAGTGCCTTTCAGTGCATTGTAATGGGATTGCCTTGTACAAAAAATAGCTTAGAGCCAGCAGAGGGAGCACAGAGCATGAATTTATGCCTGGATCCTGGGAAAATTGGGGAGACATATGTGGTTAAACATTAACTACAGTTCTTAAAAAAAAAAAAAAACAGGAGATTATTTCTTATCAAGTTATGCCCAACTTGATCTGAGCTATAATATTATCCTGAAATAGTGACATTTTTACAACTACTGGTAAAATTTTACCTCTGTAATTATTGGTAGTTAAATAGAACTTTGTTCTAAAAAGACATTTAAAAATGGTTGTGGGGATCACTATGGTTTATGTTCTGTATTATTAAATATATTTTAATTTAAAAACACTTGTAATTTCATCATATCAGAAATATTCTGGTTGATACTGTAGCAAATCCTGTTTGGACTTAGCTCAGAACTAAAAGGGACTGTAGCTTCAAATATTACAGGCTTTTAAAATCCCATTTAAGTGATACCTCATTTATCTAGCAACCCTGAGAATTATGGAGTTCCACATATTTTCCAGATAACAAAAGTATGTTTTATGAAAGCACTATCTTAAAAAATGCTTTGAAAGTATTTCAGCCAAGACATCTTGCTGTTACAGACTCACAAGTTTGTAAGTACAAGACTTGGTGCATGTTTGTATCCATTTCTGGAGGCTGCAGGGATATTGCCATGACTTGGACTATTGTACTAAACAATAATGAAATATTGAGTTTGCTTCCACTTGGATCTCAAAACCTTTTCTTGTTGTTGTTGGGGGTTTGGGGGTTTTTTTGTGTGTGTGTCGGGGGGTCAATATTAAGTTTTCCCCAATATTTCCATATATTTCCATCCTGGTTTCCCCTTCTTCATTGATTTTATTATGTAGAAGTTTTGGTTGAGGAAGGTAATAACTTAGCTTGTGTAGAATCGTGTTAAATCAGGTTCATAAGACTCAGAGTTGAATTCACAGCTCTCTCTTGGGCATTGATAACCACTTCGTGCGAGGAAATCTTTCTCTGTTTGTGGTTTGGGTTTATGTCTTTAGACGAGGGAAAGGAGGCTGGCCTATATTTGAGGATGAGTCTGTGGTAGAGGTGGGTTTCCTGTGAAGTTACTATAAATACACATATTTAATTTGTTGGGTTTGTAAGATGTATGAAAAGTAAGTCAAAATTAGGGAAAGTTTTTCTTTTGAGATAAATTAAATTACCAAGGTTTTAGTTTACTTAGGTCATTCTTACTAAATAGCATTTCTGACCAAATTTAGTCAAAATAGAAAAATCTGCTTAATAATCCTTTTACTTATTAGATATTTTCCCACTGAATTACTTTAAAGTTAAAAACAAAAAATTTTGCATGAATGACTGTGAAAAATACAAGTAATTGTAAACTTAATGATTGAATCTCTTTTATTTTCACTCACTTGCGTTTTTGGTATAACTACCAAATCATATATTGACAAGTCATGTATTTTAGCCATTATTTTTAAAATATTTTCATTCGGAGGTTGGGGAGATCTGGGGGAGATAAACGATCAACCGAAGGACTTGTATACATGCATATAAGTACAACCAATGGACACAAAACTCTGGGGCAGGAGGGTATGTATGGGAGGGGGGGTGGGCATTGGTATATGTACAAAAATAATAATTTAATAAAAAAAATAAATAAAAAAATTAAAATGTGAAATGCTTTTATTTTTTAAAAATTTTTTTTAAATATTTTCACTCATAATAATTACTGTAACATTGTTTTTAATGTTATTCATCTTTCAGTTTTCATCCTATGTCTTCCTTATTTAGTTACATTAACCAGGATAAATTCATTTCCAGGTATATTTATTGCTTTCCCTTTTTTGTTTGGGCATCCATTTATGCCTCTTAGTCTTGCCAAATACTATGCTACAACTGACCACCCAAGTTCTTTGTCTCAAAAACTTCTGAAATTTCATTTATTCCAGGAAATATAAGGAAACCAATTAGAAGACTCTTACTGATTTCCCTCTTTATACATTCCCATGTAAATTTGCATCATACACTATCCTAATTTACTTTTACCTTTTTACTTCCATAACCTTTAAAATAATTTGTACATTAAAAATATACACCCCCTAATGCACTTCACTATAATGTTCAGTAATTCTTTTAATCAGCAGTTTACTTCAAGGAATAGTCTCTCCCCTCTAGTAGACTAAAAATTGTGTACCAGGGCACTCATTGCAGTGCTATTTACAATACAAAAACTGGAAACATTGCACTGATTGGTAGTGGTCAAATTAGGTATATTCATAAGCTTAGTATCAAGTAACTGGCACTAAATAATTGTTGACTGAATTGAGGAATATATTGTTAAGTAGAAAAAATGCAGGTACAGAATGGTTTATATTTTGTGGAATAAAAAAAAGATGGATGTAAATGGACAGTATTCATTTCTTCCTTGATGCATATAACATTTCTAGAATCGTATTTAATAAACTGCTAACATTAGTTACCAATGGGTGATAGGAATGGGCTTGAGTAGAAAGTACAGTATTTATTGTTAACTCCAAAAAGGAAAAACAAAGCAAAGCAAAACTAACTTCAAATGGAGTTAATGAAGTTAACTCAGAAAAATGAAGTGATTGCAAAAAATGCACGTACCCTAATCGGTTGAATCTTGTTTTCTACTTTTTAGATAACATTTTCATTCAACTCTTCTTACTTTCCCGTTTTGCCTGTGAATTGCCTTCTATTGAGAAATGCCTTTGCTCTTGCACAAATCTTTTCCCTTCAGGATTCTATGTAAGATCTAATGCCTTCATGGAACTTTGCTAGACTATTCCATTTCAAAGAAATCTGTCTCTTAGATATATACTTAGTTTTAATCAGTATACAATTTCATACTTATTCATTCAGTAATTATGTCACTTAATTATTTTTTCTTCCAACTGTATTTAGGTATAGATTTAGAGTTTCTTGCCTCTGTTAATTTGCTTTGGGTAACATCCAGCATTACCAATTAGTGTTCAAGGAATTTTTATTCTTTATAATGTTAAAACTTAATCTAGAAAGAATGCCTAGTGACCTTGTTTTCAGTGAATATCCCATTTAAACCATCTTAAATAGTTAGCGATATTCCTAAAAAGATATTCAAAGTAATATTTTATTTAGCAGGATTTCACTAAGGCATACTAGAGTAATGTTTTTGACATTTTAAAAAATTATTAAAAATCATACCTCAAATTTATATGGAAAAGTACATGGAATCAGAATTGCCTTTATTTTTAAGCTGTCATCTAACCCAAAGAGGAATTTATTACTCATTAGCTATAGTAGCTTTAATATCATAAGCACATAATTATGTATATTTGAAGCATCCAGGATTATTTTGTCTTCTTGGTAAATTGGCTTTTTTATCATTATAAAATATTTCTATCTTTAATAATAATATTCTTGTTCTGAAACCTACCATATCTAATATTAATTTTATTTTAATTTAATTAATTTAGTTATTTTAATATAATTGGAGTCTCTGTTTTTGTTTTTGTTTTCAGTTTGTTTTCCTTGCTGTCTAAAGAACCACTCCAGCTTTCTTATGACTAGGACTTATACCATTTTTATATTGTTTTAATGTTAACTTATCTGTATCTTTACATTTACAACTGTTACTCTTGTAAACAGCATGTAATTAGGTCTTGCTTATTATTCAGTTTGACAATCCCTGCCATTTCATTGGAGTGTTGAGCCATTTATATTTAATGTAAATTAGCTTTATCTTTTGAATATTGATCTTTTTAGATTTGTTAGGGTAAATTTGAGAATACAGTAATTATTATTCTGGGTTAGATGAACTCTGCTTCTAAAAGATGGTCTTTCTGAGAATTCAACTGAATGCCAATGTTCAGTTAGTTTTATCCACTCTGGCTGGTGGGAACTCCAGTATCCCTCAGCCTTTTGTGACCTCCAAAAATCCCTGAGCAGTTTTCGGCTCCTGGGTAGTTTAACCGCCGCACTTTGTGGGGTTTTTCTCTGTACTTTACAGCTTAGTGTTTAGCCAAACACTAAGGAAGAGCCTTTGGCGGATTTCTGGACTCCCTCTCGCATTTCTCTTCCATCTAATATCTGCCCTGCAAATTCTAGCTGCCGTGGCAGCCTCAAATTCATATCCCTGTCTTATCAGCTCAGCACAATATTATTGAGTGTACTGTTTGGGTTCCACTATTCTGAACTACAGTCTGGAATGTTCCTCTAGGCAGAAACTCACCATATATAGATCTCTCTTCTTTTAGGGGTCAGAATCTTGCACCTCAGATGTTGTACAACATCTGAAAACAGTGGTTTCATATATTTTGTCCAGTTTCTTAGTTGTTTTCAACAAAAGAGTTATCCAGTACCAGGTGGTTTATCATTGTCAGGGGCAGAAATCTTATAATATGTATATTTAAAGTTGTTCTTTTTGAGAAATAAAAATATAAAGCTATAAAATTAAATTATAGACTCTATTATATTAAATAATCTAATCCAACACAGTTAATTAAAAGATAAGAAAATTGAGATAAAACAAGCTAATGTGACTTGTGATAAATTGCACTGTGAGTTACTCATAAAGTCATTTCATAACCCAGGTTTTCTAAATGTTTGTCTACTGTTTTTCCCACTTTAGTAATCTTCTGAAAATTTCTTAGATGTTTGAAATATAATTTTAACTTGTCAGTTTTTTTATACTTCAGAACCCTTATACTTTAAACATTCTTCTCACTTCATTTTTGTCCTATCAATAGCATTGTTAATCTGGCTATTAATACAAGCATGAAAAAAAGAATCCTTACAAGTGTGTTTTAGAATGATTGACATTCTGTGGAAATATATAATTCTATGTAAGACCTAGCAAAGAAGACAGTTATTTTAATATAATTGGAGCCTCTGTTTTTGTTTTTGTTTTCAGTTTGTTTTCCTTGCTGTCTAAAAAACACAACAAAGTTCTGGAACAAGCTACACAGTCCTTGAGAGGTTCGCTAAGTTCCAATGATGTTCCTCTACCAGATTATGTAAGTAGTTAACGTTACTTTGTCAATAAAAAAGTTTCCCTTTCATTGCTAAATGTGTAAATAACAATACCTCTCTCTTCTCAAGATCTGCCTGTGATCCTGGTGCCCTAGAAATCTCAAATGCACAAATGAATGAGTGACATCATAAGTCAAGGGAAAACATTTTAACGATTAACAAATAGTTGAAGAAAATCAACCTAAACCAATGATTTTTTATAATTAGAACTCTTATTACCTTAGTCAAGAAACCCTCTCAAAGGAATCACAGAAAAATAAAAGGAGAGTTTTTATAGGAAGTATGCAAAGGTTTCTCACTCAAGGGAAGGACCTACACACGGAATTCATAGAGAATGAGAACCTGATATTGAAAAGCTATTGTATTCAAGAATACACTGTCTTTCTGAGGTCCTTTCATTTCTGTTCTCTGCTGCTTTTTGCTTCAGTTTTATTCTTCTGCTTACTCGAGGCCAGGTTTCTCCATTTGCTGACTGAAATAGCAACCCCAACCCTTCCTCTTCTACCTCCTGAGCCATAGCATGTCTTTGTGTGTGTCCCGCCATTAGCACACTGAGCAGAGTCTTCAAAGTCCTAGGACAGAGACTCTAATTGGCTCTGCCCAGGTCAGATACTGCTCTAGCCCTGTCAGCCATGTCAGCAGAGAACAGCAGGAACATCTGCCTTGGTTCTTCCACTTTAAAGATGAAGAGCCTGATACCACGTGATGGAATCATCATAAGTAATAGGAGGTGAATGCATTATGAGTTCAGAGATAGGGCAGTGCCACTATCTGTGACATTTCTTATATTTTGGAGCAGGGGTCTTCAAACTTTTTAAAGTGGGGGCCAGATCACGGTCCCTCAGAGAGCTGGAGGGCCAGACTATATGAACTACTAATTCCTACTGTAACACCTTGGCTGCGCTCACTGCCCAAAAAACCTGACGGGCCGGATCAGACTCCCCTGGGGGCTGCATGTGGCCCGCGGGCCGTAGTTTGAAGACCCCTGTTTTGGAGCATGGCGTAGTTGAGGATGCTCAAAATTATCTTGTTATAAGCCACAGAAGTAGTTCATCAAGCTCTATCTAATAGGACCTCTCTGAATCCCCAGACAACAACTTAGTGGGTTGATATTTAGAAACTTTATGAGAGAATTTTTAGATTCTGATTTTGAAGTGGCGATGCAGACCAGACAGCCAGAGAGTTGTTTTGCTTATTTCCTGTGGTTTGTTTCATTTCTAAATGGTTGTGCTGATATGAGACTGTGGGAACAGCACCCAGTCCGGATAGCAGTCGCTGATAAACAGAGATAGCTGTGTGCAGCCGCAGCCTGACTGGGCTATATTTCTTCTCGTTTATTTATTTTGTGTGTGTGTGTGTGTGTGTGTGTGTGTGTGTGTGTGTGTTAGGATCTGTCATCCCATTAAGGTATTAAGATTATAATTCCAAAGTACTTCTTTCGTGCGCACGCGCTCTCTCTCTCTCTCTCTCTCTCTCTCACACACACACACACACACACACACACACACACACACAACATTTATCTTGTATGGTCTTCCTGTTAGTTGAATATTCTCAACTTTTAAAAAATTAGTATAATAACGCACTTACTTCTATCCTTGCCATGACTTGTTATAAGGAAACTGTGTCTTCCTAATGGCTGCTTGCAACCCTGTAAAGCTCAGCGTGGCAGTGGGGATTGTGCTTTTTAGGAGTTTGAACTTGGTTCATCTATAAGTGTTTTGTTATTTTTGTACAATTATCATTTGATTTACGTAGTATTTCTCTGTTGTTACTCCACACAAAAAATGTATACACTCTAGAGATTGCCTTAGCAGCATTCCCCTTGAATAAGAATCCATAAAATGATATTTCTTTGAGAAAACGGGTCATATTTCATAGTATTTGCCAATTATGGAGGTGATGGTGCAATGAGGGGATGCTGAACTCTAACAGACATATGAATTCTCTTATTGAACATCATAGTTTTTAGAGTCTCTGACTGTTTTCTTCTCACATGAAATTTTCACTGAGTAAACACGAATTTCTTAAAGCATCTGCTTCCTGGAAATACTTGGAAAATTCCATTTGGAATCTGTCATTAACTATCCTCATTTTAATATGAACTTGAATTTTGCTGCCTTTCCTCAGAGTTAATTAAAGAGGTGGGTACCACTGATTCAGCACTAGTGATGATACTGAGTCACTACTCCTCTCCTCTGCCACTGGGCTGAGGGTGATTGAAGAAAACAGCGACCTTAAAAGTTAGCGCTGCCCTATGTTCTTCTTCTGTGATAACTCAGTGTGTGTTTTTATTCACCAGTCCCATTGCTCAAACACTATGAGTAAGTGTTTTACACCTTTGAAACCATGTCTTCATTGTCATCTCTTTTAAATTCGTCATTAACTGGGAAATAAAATATGTTCCTCCGTCTTCTTCCCCAGAAATTTTACTTAAGTGTCTTTGCCAACCAACCACCACATAAAATTCTGTGATAAACACCACATAAAATTCTGTGATAAAAAAGAAAATGGAAGGGTCTTACGGAGCTGTGGGCTCCCTGATGTATACTTGCTACACCAGATTGGATAAACCATATTAGCACAGATTTTGAATAAAGTGCTTAAAATAAGGATGTGTTTTTATTCTCACTGTAGTACATAGAGTACTTTCAGTCTACCTAGAGGTTTCTGAGTTTATTAAGAAAATGTTTATTCTCATTATACTGTATAATTCACAAGCCAATTGAATAACAACATAGAAAGCAAATAACAAGTTACAAAAACATTAGTATTATTACTCTAGTACAACCATGTTTGCCTAAATGCGTCAGGGGAAACCTCAAGCCTTCCACCACGTTGTAGATAAGGAGGAAGTGCCCCGGCTGCTTCAGGGAAATACAGATTACACTCAGGTCCTCTGTGGGGCGAGAGAGTGGTGGCTGGCTCTGCAGGCTCTGTGGGGCAGTAAGGTGTTTAGGAAGCAAGTGAAGTTCAGTTGACTTGGCTAAGCTTCAGTGTCTTTATATCAGGGTTTCATAAAATTTAATTCAGTGACTAAAGGGACAGAAGATTGTTAAAGAAGACTCAACAATTTTCTTTAGAACTCTGGTCATATACAGTAGAACCTCAATATAGAAAATAAAAGGAAAATAATAAATGATTTATACTTGCTTATTAAACTATAACCATGTTTTTTAACCATGAATATTGTCACAATGTCATATAAGCTTAGTTTTCCTAATTTTTAACAATCACCTTAGCAACTATTTGAGATTAGAAGAATCTAACTTGTATTCTAGGTGTAACCATACAGGACCAAGTTATATTTATTGCCCTTTGATCATCAAAGGATTTTAAAAAATATATTTTATTGATTTTTTTACAGAGGAACAGAGAGGGATAGAGAATTAGAAACATTGATGAGAAAAAATCATCGATCAGCTGCCTCTTGCACACCCCCTACTGGGGATGTGCCTGCAACCAAGGTACATGCCCTTGATCAGAATTGAACCTGGGACCCTTCAGTCCACAAGCTGACGCTCTATCCACTGAGCCAAACCAGTTGCGGCCATCAAAGGATTTTTTAATCTTTCCTTAAGACAGACTCTCCCATTTCATTCCAAGCAATAAAATGCAAAGACACGAGCCAGAACGAGCAAGAGCCAGAATCAGAAAAACCCATTTCCTTATTGCAAAGCTAAGCAACATTTTCCAACACCCTTGCATCTTGACAGGGGGTGGAGGGGAATGTCCGACTAGCTCTCAGTGGGGGGATGTAGGTGGAAGTGCTATAACCACTGTACCATCTTACACACTTCCCTTCCCCTCATCATCTGCTATCTAGATGTGGGAAATCCAGTGGGAGGGAGAATCTGATGTCTTAAAATCATCTCATGGAAGGCAAACTGGGTATGTTGGAATGTGATGCAAAGCAGAAAAAAGCTTTACTATATTAAAAAAAAAAAATCAGGAGAAACCAAGATTGCGTCATAGGTAAACACCTGAAATTGCTACTTTGCATAACAACTTCAAAACTACTAAAAGACAAAACCGACATCATCCAGAACCACAGGAAGGCTGCTAAGTGGAAATTCTACAACTAAAAGGGAAGAGAAAAGCACACTGAGACTCAGAGGACCTGCAGAAGTAAAGTGCAGAGGTACAGAGGTGCGCACGTGTGTGGAGAGGGCTGGCAATCAGGCAACTGATTACTCGGCTGGCTTTTTCAATCCAGAGGGAGACACAAGATCCCGACTGCTCTGAACTCTAGTTCCGGGCAAGACTCTGGGGATCCAGACTCATTTGGGGAGAAACTGGACTGTCTGGCTTCTGGCGGAACTCGAGGGTGGCTATCTCTCAGACGTGCTTGCAGCGATTACCAAGGGACACTGAGACATGAGGGGCTCTTACGGCAGGACTGACGGGAAGCTATTGCTGTTTACTCCACTCTGAGACTCGGCCCCATCCAAGCTGTGTGCAGAGACTTTTGCATATGAATTGCCAGGTCCTTTGAAGTCTAAACTTACCTAGCAAACTGCAGCTGAGTCAGAGAGATCCAGAACATCCAAAAGAAGGCCCAAGACCCCACAGCAGCTTGCATTGCTTCACAGCTGGGCCTCATGGGGGCACCTCCAAAACCCAAACAAAGAAGAGGAATCTGCAAATCTCTCTGTAGCTCCTGCTGGGTGGCCTCAGGCAGAGGCTAAATTAGCACCTCCTTGGAGATCCAAGAGCCATTGTACCCAGGGGTCAGAGTAGGACCATCCAGATTACAACTCCTCAGATCCATTAGGGACACACTCACGGGGCAGACTCAGCACCAAAGGCCCACTAAAGCAAGTCTTGCCTCATAAGGGTGACTCCAGCACAGAAGCTCTCCGATTGTAGACACAGCTGATCCTCACAGCCAATTGGCCTGGAGGTCAATTCCTCCCAGTGATACCAACAACAAACAAGGCTTAACTACAACAAGACTGTGCACACAGCCCACAAAGGGGTGCACCAAGAATGTCCACCTCAGGTAACTGAAGAGGCTGAGCCACTGGGCCCTATAGGACACCTGGCACACAAAACCACTCTATCAACTCAGGAAAGCAGCCAAAATGCAGAGACAAAGAAATAGGTCACAAATGAAGAAATGGAGGAAAGCTAATTACTGTATATAGAGTTCAAAAACCGCGGTTGTAAGGTTTTTCAAGAATTTTTTAGAAAAGATCAATAAATTTAGTGAGACCCTCGAGGATATGAAAAAGTACCAACTAGAAATTAAGCATACACTGACTAAAATAAAAAAGAATATACAGAGATCCAACAACAGACTAGAGAATTGCAAGAATCAAGTCAAAGATTTAAAATACAAAGAAGCAAAAAACACACAACCAGAAAAGCAAAAAGAAAAAATAATCCAAAAATATGAAGATAGTGTAAGGAGCCTCTGGGACAACTTCAAGTGTACCAACATCCAAATCATGGGGTGCCAGAAGAAGAGAGAGAGTAAGATATTAAAAACTTATTTGAAGAAATAATGACAGATGACTTACAAGTCCAGGAAGTGCACAGAACCCCAAACAAAAGGAATCCAAAGAGGACCATACCAAGACACATCATAATTAAAATGCCAAGAGCAAAAGACAAAGAGAGAATATTAAAAGCAGCAAGAGAAAAGCAGTTAGTTACCTACAAGGGAGCACCCATACGATTGTCAGCTGTTTTCTCAACAGAAATTATGCAAGCTAATGGGAGTGGCAAGAAATATTCAAAGTGATGAATAGCAAGAACTTACAACTAAGATTACTCTACCCAGCAAAGCTAGCATTCAGAATTGAAGGTCAGATAAAGAGCTTCACAAATAAGAAAAAGCTAAAGCAGTTTATTACCGCCAAACCAGTGTTATGTGAAATGCTGAAAGGTGTTCTTTAAGAAGAGGAAGAAGAAAAAGGTAAAGATAAAAATTATGAACAACAAATACATATCTATAAACACGTGAATCGAAAAATCAAGTGAATTAAAAATCTGAGGAATAGAATAAACTGGTGAATATAATAGAATCAGGGGCATAGAAAGGGAGTGGACTAGCAACCCTCGGGAGGAAAGGGGGGTGGGAGTGCGGGGAGAGACTGGACAAAAATCATACACCTATGAATGAGGAGAGGGAGGAGGGTAAAAGCATGGGGGGGGGGGTAGAGGGGATCTATGGGGGGTGGAGAGGAACAACTGTAATAATCTGAACAATTAAGATTTATTTTTTTAAATAAAAGGAAAAAAATTGAAAAAGGATCTGAATAGACATTTCTCCAAAAACGACATGAAAGTGACAGTAAGCACATCAAAAGGTGCTTAACATCATTAGCCATTAGGGAAATGCAAATCAAAACCATAATGAAGTTCACATCCACTAGGATGACTGTAATAAAAAAGTCAGGTAATCACATGTGAGGATATGGAGACATTAGAATTTTTATATTACTGCTGGTGAGAATATAAAATTATGCAGCTGCTTTGGAAAACAATTTGCAGTTTCTCAAAAGACTAAACAAAGAAAAACCATATGACCCAGCATATGGTCATAAATACCCCTAAGGAATTGAAAACATATGTTGATGCAAAAAAGTGAATGTTCATAGCACTGTTATTCATAATTGCCCCCAAATGGCAACAACTCAAATGTCTGTCACTGGCCCATGGATAAATAAAAGGTGGTACATCCATACAATGGAATATTATTCAACAATAAAAAGGAATGAAATATGTTCACTCCACAGCACATATACTATGAAGTATGATGGGTGCTTCAAATGAATAAACCTTGAACCATGCTAAATGAAAGAAGCCAGTAACAAGAGGTCATGTAGGCAAATCTTGCAGAGATAAATAGTAGATGGTTCGGGTTGGGGAGTGAGTGCTGATGGGTACAGGTTTTCATTGGGGGATAATGAAAATATTTTAAAATTAGATTGTAGCGGTAATTGTACAACTCTGTGAATGTACTAAAAACCATTGAATTGTACATCTTTTTTCTTTTTTTTTTTTGTATTGTACATCTTAATTCAGTGAAGTCTATGGTGTGTGAATTTTATCTCGATGAAGCCATTTAACAAAAAGGTAGTACTTGGCCCTAACTGGTTTAGCTCAGTGGATAAAGTGTCGGCCTGCGGACTGAAAGGTTCTGGGTTCGATTCCGGACAAGGGTACATGCCCAGGTTGTGGGTTCGATCCCTGGTGCGTACAGGAGACAGCTGATCAATGATTCTTTCTCATCATTGATGTTTCTATCTCTTTCTTTCTCTCCCTTCCTCTTTGAAATCAATAAAAAAATATATTTTTTTTAAATAGTCTAAAAAAATAAAGTTAGTACTTGGAGTACCAGAAAAAGCAAGTACTATTTGTTGAACGTACCATAATAACAGATAGACATCACCTTGGCTGGCATTATAGCATGAGGGTAAATATAGGAAAATAAATCTTATATTTTATTAAATTTTTTTCAAGGAAAAACTTAATATTTTCAAGGAAGAAAAACACGTTTCTTGTAGAGTGACTTGACTTTATAAAGTGCTAATCAATTAGATACACAGTTATGCAAAGGTATGTGTATTTTTCAGCCTTGTTTGAGAGCAAAAAGAGAAAAAAGGGGAAACAAGTAAAATAGCCATCAATAGGAGACTGAATAAAGTACATATTCATTCAATACAACATTCTGCAGCCATTCTTTAAAAAATGAATTCAGTCCATATGGGTTTATATGAAAAGATATAATACTTAAATCAGTTTTTAAAAACCTACACAGTATAGTGTACAGGTTAATGTGCATGTCTGTTTGAAAATATGCATTTAATTTTTCTAGAATAATGTACAAGAAGCCATTAAATAGTGGTTATCTGTGGGAAGTAAGACTGAAGAATAAAGAAAGTAGAACTTTATAGTTTTTACATTAATATTCTTCATAGTTATAGATCTTGAAATCTTTTTTAAGTATACATATAATTTAGCCTCCTTTCTTCCTCTTTCCTTTTAGATAACTTTAGACTTACAGAACAGTTTTAAAGAATTTTTATATACCCTTTCTCTTTTAGAAATGTCTTATATAGCCACAGAACATTTACCCAAACTAATAAATTACCCTTAGTACAATACTGCTAACTAAAATACAAATCTCATGTGAATATTGCTAGCTTTGACATCAATGCCCTTATTCTTTTCTAGGATCCAATTCAGGATCCCACATTGCATTTTGTTGTCAAGTTTCCTTCGTCTTTCCTTGTCTCTCCTGACCTTGAGACTTTAGAAGAGTACTGGTCAGCTATTTGTACCATACCCCTCAACTTGGGTTCATCTGACATGCTTTGTTGGGAAGGATACTACAGAGGTGATATGCCCTTCTCAGTGCTTCGTATACATGATGCTGGTGTTACTGGTGATGTTTACCTGTGCTAACTTTGAACAACTCACTAGGGTGACATCTGCCCAGTTTCTTCACTATGAACTTGCCAGCTTTCCCTTTTTAGTTACTATATATTTTGGGGAGATACTTCGAGATTATGCCAATAAGATTCTGGTTCTCTTTAAACAATTTCCCACATATTTTAGCATCTTCTGATTGATCTTGCCTGCAGCATATTTTACTGATTTATTTAATGATTTTCTATTAGTCTCATTTCTCCTACTTTTAATACTTGAATTCTTCTGCAAGGAGACTTGCACCTCTCCCCAATGTGTTTATTTAGGCAGTTATTATTTATATCAGTATGGACTCCTGAATACTAGTTTTGGAAATTCCCTATTTTATAAACCAGGACTATTATTTCATTGGTACATAATTCCAACCTTGGCCATTGGGAGCTCTTTTAAGTTGTGTTCTTTGCCCTTTGAATATGCACATATCTTTTCTTCCTTCTCTGCCTCCCTCACTTTCTTCCTTTTCTCTTTTTTTATTTATTTATTTTTATTAGATCCTCAAGATGTTACAACTCATCTTGTATTTCCCCTGCTCCAGCCCCAGAATCAGCCAATTCTCCATGGAGGATCATGACATTTAAATGAGGGTCTTTCTAGTTACTTTCATAATGCAGAAACTAGTGTAAAAAACAAACTAACAGCCTAATATGGTGAATAAGGTTGGTGAACGCCCCTAAAGAACACAGCTGCTTTGAACTTAAATAGATCCCAAGCCCCACATTGATTAGGTCCCAGGAAGTTTGTACTTTAATGCAATTGATTTTAAAATTCACATAAGTAAAGCCTGTGGCGAGTGAGCAAGCTCCCCACCCACCCTGCCACTTTTTTTCCTAATTAAAAAGCAGGCCTGACTCAAACATACGACCGGTTTTCTTGGTTGTATTATAACTTGGCATTGGATGCACTTCTGAACAAGGAATTCCAGGGAGTTTCTAAGAATGCTGTGAGCACAATTTTCAGTCGGAGGGCTTACTCCCCTCTTGGTAAAATAATAATAGCAATTATTATTACTCCTTCGTTCTTAAAAAAGCATACCTCAGTTGAGGGAAAGAATATTGGCCTTTCCTTTTCCCCAAAAGGAAGTTTGTCTTGTCCCTTCTTACAGAGTATGGCAGAATATTCTAAAGAGTTTTTTTAATTATCATTAAAAATACTTAAATAACTTTTATGTTGCTTCCTCTGGCTTATAAAAGGAAGTAGGATGTGTTTGCATTGAAATCTGGCAATGATTAATTAACGTTCTAAGTGAAGTTTAAAGAATACAGAAAAAATAACCCATGCATATTAAATTCAGTAGCAGTGTGTGATAAATTTGTAAAAACCAGTGATCACGGTTTTCCCCCCCCCCACCCCTTTTCATTGTAGTAAAAAAATTCTAACCTGCTACTGTGCAGAGCTAATTTTTTTAAAAAGCACCTTTTCCAGAGATTTTTTTCAAATTCTTTGTTATTTAAGAAACCATTGTTTTAATTTTCTGTTTGCTCAAATTTTGATTGTTTCTCCCTCTCTCTCCCATTCTGCCTGAGTTTGTAGTTCCTAATAGGAAGGAAAGAAGTGTACTATTTGGAATTTTCTTTGATATATCCTTGATTTACATGGCAAATAGAAAGCAGCTGTCTATTTAAACATCTAATTCTTGAAACCATAGTCCCCTCAAGCGTCATCTGGAAATAATGTAACTTGTAAAACAAAGCTAAGAAGAAAAGGCAATGTTTGTTTTATGTGGGATGAATGATTTCTGTTGGGGTCCTTTAATTCAGCTATTATGAGGGTTATTAAAAAGCTGTATTACAAAAGAGGTTTAAATGAAAAGAATTTTTTGAGCTGGTATCTTATTATTACAGTTGATTATAGTCAAAGCTGCAAATGTTTTTAAAATGGCACTTTTAGTTTCTCCATATAAGACCCCCCCAAAAAAAAACAACAACACAGTAATCTTACACAGTGTATGAATGGAAATACAACTCTTTCCTGAGTTGATTTAATTTCTAAAAACAAATTGTATTTGAGAATTCAGCTCTACCTGTTTTTTTCTGGAAATTTCATGGATTTCTGAAAAATTATTAAGAATCCATGTAAGAATATTGGAGATCACCTTAAGCATGCAAAAAAAAAATGATCATGAGTTTACCTAGATTTCAGATATTATTAGAAGATTCAATAAACAATAGGTAAAGTTAAGCCTAACTTGTTTCTAAGTTTATTCATACTGGTAAGTTATTTGAGCTCTGATGTGAGATCTGAGTCATGAGAAGTGGTATACCCTACTTTGGGAACAAGTTAGTTTTTCCTTTGGCAGTTGTAAGAGGCTATTCCATGATGGGAGTATGTTGGTTTTCTTGATAACAGAGCAGTTATTTTTAGACAGTTGACATGTAAGAACTAAATTTCTTTACTAAAATATACTTGGCACCACGGAAATGAAATAAAAAACATGTTTGTTTGATGATCGGAGGGCAGGCATGGTTAATTATTTTCATGCCTTTGGGTCACCTGTAATCTCTCACTTGGTATTTTCTGTGGTCTCCAGTTTGTATTTTGACTGAGGTGATGAGGAGGGTATTGGGTTGCTCTGAAACACCTTTTTTCCCTTTTAATGTACAGTGCTTGTTGATCAGTTGAGTGATTGAATTGATAATTTATCCTTTATAAGGGTCATGTTTGAAGCCTAAAAAGTCTTGAGCCTTTAATAACGAGTCATTATCTTTCATACTGGCCCATGATTTTAAATTGGAACAAGAGTAACTTTTGTTTCATTATTAGTAGTACTTTATTTAGCTCATTACCAACTTCAAGTCCTAAGTTTCCATATCTATTGTGAATGCTCCATATAATTACTAATATTCTCCAATAATACCAGTTAAAAAAGAGTAATGTGTGCCTAAACACACACCATATGGTACTTGAAATGCCTTATTCTTCAACCAACAAGTAGTGAGCAACTACTGTTTTGTTTTTAAGTATATTTTTATTGATTTCAGAGGGGAAGGGAGAGAGAGAGATAGAAATATCAGTGATGAGAGAGAATCATTGATTGGCTGACTCCTGCACACCTCCTACTGGAGAATGAGTCTGGAACCTGGGCATGTACCCTGACCGGGAATCAAACCATGACCTCCTGGTTCATAGGTCAAGACTCAACCCACTGAACCACACTGGCTGGGCTGAAAAACTACTATTTTATCAGACACTTTTCTCCTTGTAAAGTCATCATTGAAGATAAAAATTTTCTGTTCTCATGAAGCTTGCATTCTAATAAAGAGAGATGTATAATGATTGTAGGCACAGGTAAATGAATGATTAAAAATTCCCATGGGAAAATAAAGCAGAATAATGATATGGCACAACAGTGTGAATATACTTAGCATTGCTGGACTGGTAGAAAATGCCATGTGTCGCCCTAACCAGTTGGCTCAGTGGATAGAGTGTCAGCCTGCAGACTGAGGGGTCCCAGGTTTGATTCCAGTCAGGGCATGTATCTTGGTTGTGGGCCATCCCAGTAGGATGTGTACAGGAGGCAGCTGATCGATGTTTCTCTCTCATCGATGTTTTTAACTCTTTATCCCTCTCCCTTACCCTCTGTAAAAAATCAATAAAAATATTTTTTACTAACAAGAAGAAAATGTCCTGTGTCTTTCACTACAATTTTTGTTGTTGTTGTTAAAGAGTATGAACAGTGGGATCTGAAAAACTAGATTTAATCTTCATGTGACCTTGGTCTTATTAACCCCTCTGATTTTTGGTTTTCTGATTTCTTAAATAAAAATGATAATGCCTTGCCCTTGGGATTGTTGTGAGAATTAAGTGAGAGAATGCACAGAAAGTACTTAGTACAACATTTGGCACATAATAAGTGCTATATAAATGTTAGTGGCCATTGTTACTACTGCTCTATCTTCTACCACCTGAATGATATTCTCCCATCTCTAAAAACTCAGAAAGACCAAGTAAAAGTCTCTTTCCAGTGCCCTGTAGCATAATGGAATCAGTTTACACTGAAGGTTAGACTTGGTATTACCTTGGTTGGTAAATACTTAAGTTAGTGACCTTAGAGAAGTTATTGTAGCTCTCTGAGCTTCAGTTACCCATCAAATGAAGATATCTACTTTGTAGAGTTGAATTTAATATTAGTGATTATGCATATAACTTTCTTAGCGAATGCCTTGATTATAGTAGGTTTTCACTAAATGATGGATATTATCATATCACTAGTGGCCCAGTGCACGAAATTCATGTACATTAAAAGGGAATTAATTAGAGGAAATATTTTAATATTGCTGTTTGCTCTTTCTCTATAATAGAAATGTCAGAGATGAAAGAAAATTAGTAAAATGTATATGAAAATCTACCTTCTGTCAGAATCTGGGGCACACCGTGGGACCCAGATTTAAGTCCCCACCCACCCATGTGCGCCTTGAAATCATGCGAGACCCAGCCCCAGCCGGCCCCAACCCCGTTAAGCCCCACAGGGTTGGGGGCACAGCCTCATGTCCCCCGTCAAGCCCTGCCAGGTGGGGACGGAGGGGGGCGCGGCGGCCTCAGGTCCCTCAGCCCCAGTGCTGGGGCAGGGGAGCAGTCTCAGGTCTCAAGGGCCAGAAGACCATTTGCATATTAACTCTTTATTATATAGGGTGGTTATATTCATTCAAATATATTTATCATTATTCAGTAATGGAAGGTAAGACAAGCTTTTTCATAAATTCTTCCTGGGCAGAATTTACCTAACCATAAGAATAATCTATTTCTGAGTTAATTATGGGCTTTAGAACATACTATTAATTGCATCTTTTTCTCAACTTTTGAAAGTTCCTCATATATCTCATCTTTGTTTATAAATGGAGCCTTATCATCTTTCTATTGGGAGGAATGACAGAATGCTCTGTTGTTGGTGATGTGGCAAATTAAAGGTAATTGGAATAGTGATGCCCAGTAACATGAAAATCCTATGCCTAAAAGGATTTGTTAGTATCAGATGCAAATAGACAAAGTACAAGAGATTTAGTTCAAGAAGTGAGGTCTGCCTCTAACAGAAATGCTCTAGAACTGTCCCGGAAATATAATGGAAGTGACTACTTAATCTTTTTTAGTTTCAATTTCCATATCTGAAAATAAGCACAACAGTCCTCTTATTAATTACTTATTAGATTTTAAATAAGATTAAATGGAGTAGATGCAAAAGTGAAACAGCAGAAATTCAAGGAGGGTATCATCCACTCAAAATACATGATTTTATTCACGTCACGTTTGCTGCAAGCATTGAGCACACAGTGATGGACATGGACTTTGCCTCGCTTCAGAGAGTCATTAGAGGGGGGAAATCCTTTAGCAAACAAATAAACACAAAACTATAAATACATGTAGGGAAGGTAACCGTGTCGTAATGCAGGAGAATTGTGAGCATTCTCATTTAGATTTGGGGGTGTAGGGAGATGAAGTATTTCTCTCTGAGAAAGTGGTATTTCACTGAGACCTGGCAGGTCAATAAGAGCCGGCCAACAGCAAATGCCCTGAGGCAGGACAGAGCTCTGCTTATTCCTCTGACTGAAACCAGGCCAAATGTATTGGAAGGAGCAGCATTAAATGAACTTGGAGGCATGGGTCAGTGTCAGACTATGCCAGGCCTGGTGGGCTATTCATTGTAAGGATTTGGGATGTTATTTATATAGTTTGGCATATAGTTATTGAAGGGTTTTGAACAACAGATGTACCTTTGAGAAAGTATTATGGAGAAGTGATTTAAAGAGATAAGAGTTGAGACTCAGATGGATCATTAATCCAACCTGGTGAGAGATGACAGTGGCTTAGAACTCAGAGAAGTACTGGAAATGGAAATGTAGGTAGCTGTCATCAACCTGAATAAGATATTCAGCGTCATGGCCATTGATGAGAGCATGATCATCATGAGAAAATGGCATGAGAGGAAGAGAAGAATCAGTCCAGAGCTGGGAGAAGTTGGATAGAAGAGGACATATTGTAACAGGGGAGGTGGGGGTACCTCAAGTGCATGGTGTCAGATGGGCATGCCTTAAAGAGGAAAAAAAGCTAAAACAACTTGGGTTGGAAATTGAGGATGAAATGAGGATTAAAACCTATCTGTTAGTATTGGCCAAATAAAGGTGGTGTCTATGCATGTAAAAATGGGAAGTCTGCCGAAACTATCAATGGATAGAGCGTCGGCTTGGGGACTGAAGAGTCCCGGGTTCGATTCCGGTCAAGGGCATGTACCTTGGTTGTGGGCATATCCCCAGTAGGGGGTGTGCAAGAGGCAGCTGATCGATGACTCTCTCATCGATGTTTCTAGTTCTCTATCTCTCTCCCTTCCTCTCTGTACAAAATCAATAAAATATATTATAAATAAATAAATAAATAATTTGGAAAAAAATAAAATAAAAATGGGAAGTCTTTTGAATAGTATAAACAAACAGTTGATTTATCATGTAAAGATTCTTTCAGGGATTCAATTTTTTAAATTAAAGTTTAGGAAAGAAACTATAAAATTAGTGATTCTCAATCTATTTAGCCTTTCTTACTTTTGAGTATGTCTGTGCCCCTGTTCCTGCTTCATAGCATCCCCAGTTTGATGAAGTTCTTGTGTAGACTAATCAGTTAAGCTTGTTTAAAATGCAAGTTTTATATCGGTACCTTAATTAATAATTTGTAATAATAAACCTCCAGTAGCTAAATATTCTGAATAATTTTCTTGAAATCTGTATGTCTCTCAGATTTTAAATTAAGTCATACTTAGTAAACCAAGTGAATAGTAGTCAAGTCAAAGTGTATTCATAAACTCAGGTTACAGGAAGCTCCAAATGGCCCATCATAGAACTGGAATTATTTCCATTAGATTATATAACATGTATAAGTGTCCCTTACATTATATAATAAGCTTTGAACTCACCATTCCATCCATGGTTCAAAGGAAATATTCCTTGAAAGCATGTATAATGTATTTTAGCATGTTTGTCATTTTCCTCTCAAAAAATATAGAGGAAAAGGTTTTGAGAACTGAGTACAAAAGAGGAGCATGAGTGCTGTGTAACATGTGTAACAAAGGATGGCAATGTGCGTACGTGTGTGTGCGCCCGCGCGCGTGCACGTGTGTGTGTGGGGGGGGGAGGTTGTGAGTGTGTGCGCAGTTGCCTTTTGTAAAAGCTTTAGATTGTGTGCTTTTTTCTTTTCAATTTTTCATCCTACTGTCCTCATTATTATATTACTTATGTAGATCCTTCTGTCCATTGAGTTCAAAGTACTTCCAATCACCAAGTCATTTATTTCTTGGATTTATTGAATGGGTACCCATTGTTCAAAAGCCTGTGGGCGTAAGTACAAAGTTATAAAAGCACACAAATTAAATGTAATAACACAGGAGCAAGAGAGAAAGCCAGCAGGATCACGGCTGTGCCTATTGGGAATGCCAGACTCCTGTTAAGAAAGGAAAAAAAACAAAAGAGAGAAAGAAAAGGAATAAAACAGCCACCTAGGGCCGTCCTATTCTGAGAGGTACAAAGTAAATGTGTCAAAGGCAATGGCCATGGGGGACAGTTAAGAGAGGCCTGACTGAATTCAGAAGGCGCTCTGGAAAACGCTCCAGCTCACATAGTCTCAGATTTTACGTGCTGTCCTGCATTTTTGCAGAGAAGGTGTTCAGATACAAGAGGATTTGGTTAACTGCACTGTCTTAAAATACTGTCTTCAGGTTTGAATCATGATCTTACTCTCAGGTTCCTGGTTAAATCTTGGTTTCATTTCTCTTAGCATTTTAGCTTTAGAGATATATTTCTTTTTAATTGTCTTCTTCCTATAGTGGTTTAAAAAATGGGTACTTTCACAGTATAGTAAATTTAGAAAATTTTAAGCTGATTCTAAAATTAATTTAGAAGAGGAAAAGTCTCATTTTTTGAGAAGTCAATAGAAAGTTAAAAATTAAAAAATACTAGCACACATTATTTCAGAATAAGAAGACAGATGTAGAAGGAAGTAGCTAAAATGGTTGACAATACTTGCTTCTGGAGAGGGGGAACTAGGGGAGAGAAAAGATTGGTCCTGAGGACTGCTCTTTTTTGTTTCAAATCTAGTGGTATTCTTGACTTTTAAATTACAGTAGGTCCTCAGGTTACATGGGATATCCGTTCCTATGGTGATGTAACGTGATTTTCCCAAAAGTCGGAGCCCTCCTGCATAATCACCTACGTCACTCACAGGGAGCACATACACAGCGGTAATGAAGTGAAACAGTAAAAAAATTTAAAAGAAAGGTAACAATTCCTGACCTCTAATTGTGGTAAATAAGTAATGAAAAACATAAAGCACATACGTACATACATCGGAATGAGGGAACTTTTTATTTGTAAATGAATGGGAGATGGCAATGTAACGATGTCCGTCGAGTCCGACCTAACCCAGGGAGTGCCTGTATACTCATTTGTTACTTTCATAAAATTAAGACAAAAGTTTAGAAAAAAGAAAAATAAGAACAGGAAACATTGTGTACAATAAATATTTGGGGATCGTTTTAAAAAATGAGTTTAATATATTATCCTCCAACTCCTAGCCTGTAAAGTAAGGTGCCCATTGGCACCCTCACGCTATTAAGCATAGTCTGATTTTTGGTAGTTCAAGAGAGATTGGCTAAAACTGCTAATAAATTATGCATTCCACAATTGGGCATTTTCTTCTTCTGATATTTTTCCTTATTTAATTGGAAGTCTCTAATGACACTTAAAAGCATTGTAATGTGTTGTCTTCAGCAGGCTACTTCCTGCTGCTTTATTCGGGCCTCAGTCTACACTGCGTTTACTTATCCTCCCTGTCCTCCCTTTGATCTGCCTGCACACCATTACCCACAATTGGCAGGCTCTCCTATTGGACTGAACCTCACCCACACAGGGCCTGTGTCCATTGGTCACTGCTTTAATCCCGTGCTTTTCCTAACACCGTCATTCAGTATTTGACATGACACATTTCATCTGGGATGTCATGTTGGCTAATGGTGGCTGGTGGGAGATTAAATGCATCAATTAGCCTGGTAACCTGAAGGACATAAATAAATAAATAAATAAATAAATAAATAAATAAATAAAAACTTACCCAGCTCCTTGGAGTACATTGAAGCAGACCTACGATGGCCCCTAAATTACAGGGAGCACAGAATCCTGGGTGGGTGTTTGTATTTTTGCTGTTCCCAAAGCTCTCTGGAGGTGTATGGAGTATTCAGAGAGCAACTGTTTTGAGACCTTTTGTAAAAGGCATTTTATAGCTATTTTTTGTTTGCACAGTTAATGCATTTTTAGTTTCTCCCTCTGTCTTTATTTGTCTTTCAGTTTTGTATTTTTTTCTCAACATGTCTGCTTCCTCGTCCAATTTATTCAAATTTTAATTGACATAAAGTTGAAGTCATTAAGAAAGTTATAATCATCCTTTTATTTGGCTTGTTGGCATACCAAAGAGTTAGAGTTAACAATGACTGCTGAATAACAACCAGTAAATTAGTTCAAATAATGTCACAACATGCTTCCTAAATATAAATCAAACACATACAAGGAAGGAAAAAAAAAAAACTGCTTTCTAAAAAATTTGCTTGGTGAGGCGTTTTTATCTAAGAAAGCAACTACAGCTGGCCCTCTATATGCACGGGTTTCTCGTCCACGGCTACAGCCAGCCTCAGGTGGAAAATGTTTAGGGGTGGATTAACGTTGTTGATGTGTGCTATGTAGTTGGGCCTGCAATGGCTGGCTTTGTTTGTACTTAACATGTACAGACTTTCCCCCTTGTCATTATTCCCTAAACAATACAGCATAACAACTACAGTGTATTTGCGTAGCATTCACATTTTATTAGGTATTATAAGTAACCTAGAGATAAAGTGTATGGAAGGATGTGTGTAGGTTATATGCAAATACTTCATCATTTTATGTGAAGGCGTTGAGTACCCAGATTTTTGGTATCCTGGGTTGGAGGGATCCTGGAACCAATCCCTGGCGGAGACTGAGGGATGACTGTACATTCTGAAGTTGATTTTACACTGCCATCTGTTGTTCCTTGGGTATTTGAGAACTTCTGTTTGCCTGACGTCCAGCGCGACCTTTCTGGTGCACCCCGTGTCTGTGATTCACACGTACCGCGTGCGCTGGTGAATGTCTCACAACAGCTCTGACGTTAGAGCTCATGGAAACCATGAATTTCTTCTCACTGAAGAAAAACCAAAACTGCCTGTGTCTTACAGGACAGCCGACCAAAGAGAACTGCCACTTGTCTACATATTGTAGAAAAAGCTGCATCTTTATTGTAGTGCTTCCGTGTACTGTGATTCCCAAATTGATACAAGCAGAATACAGAATGCAATTGGAGAAACAAAAGGCGGGGATCGTAGTCTTTCTTGCCAACTAGATTTTGAAGAGATTCTTTTAACAGTGTTTTTTTTTGTTGTTGTTGTTTTTCCTCTCTTCTGTATTTATATGTTAATATCAACGTTTTGCCTTTAAAAGAAGAATTTTATTCATGCTACATTACATTTTATCTTTTACATATTGATAGTTGTTTCTACAAACTTTTGTTCAGGAAAATCCACAAAATAAAATTAGGCATCTTTTTCTTACCCCCCAAAAATGGTAAAATTGACAGGCAGCCCTAAGTCATGACTTCATTGGTTGCTAAACTATGATCCTAAGGTGAGTCATTTTTAAGTCAGACCCTTATAAAAGTTATACATGCTAAGTTCCAGTCCCCAAAACTGATTTCATATGATAGAAATACAGAAATAGATGATAGCACAGCCAGTGTGGCTCAGTGGTTGAGCATCAACCTATGAACTGGGAAGTTACTGTTCAGTTCTTGGTCATGGCAAATGCCCAAGTTGTCGGCTTAATCCCCAGTAGGGGACGTACAGGAGCAGTCTATTAGTGATTCTCATCATTGATGTTTCTCTTTCCCTTCATCTCTGAAATCTATAAAAATAATTTTTAAATAGATGATAATGAATGAAACGTCTTTATTCTATAAAGCTGTATCCCAAACAATAGCAAGATAAAAATTGAGTTATTTATGTTTTGGGATGCATTCAAAGTTTTTGAAAATATAAGTCCAGTGACATTTCTACTGAAGATGTCTCATTTAGTAACTCGTTCTGTAATAAGCATTCTCCATTACTTTAAGGACTTTCAAACTGATTTTAAAATTGGTTTCTGCCACAAGAAATAAATTGCAAATTTAATACAGGATTGCCTCTCAAAATTTTTGAATCGTCATTGCTAGGCGATAGACAGTTTCCATGGCAACTTCTTCAAGCGATCCCTTGCTCTAATTGTAGCAGCAGACTGAGTCACCCTTGTTGCCAATGACCTTAACTGAATCATGAGCAATGGCAGTTGTTTGGACAAAATGTAGGCATTGGTCCCAGGCATGAAGGAACCATAAATACAACTTTTGGTCATTACATGGAATATGATTATGATACAGTGGGTTTCAAATCAACTGTCTCTAGTCAAAGGTGACGGATATTTCAGCATTAGGCTTGGAATACTTTTTAACATCGTATTTCCTAAGGAGATGAGCTATTTTAGTGTAACAATAACATATAAGGTCTTAAAGAGCTCAGATTCACCATTAGGTCAGTGCATTTCATTGTAATACACACACCTGTTGTAAAACTTAAATTTCAATGTCATGGAAGCACTTCTCTTTAAATAGACCTAAAAATTGCCGAAACCGGTTTGGCTCAGTGGTAGAGCGTCGGTCTGTGGACTGAAATGTCCCGGGTTCGATTCCGGTCAAAGGCATGTACATTGGTTGCGGGCACATCCCCGATAGAGGGTGTGCAGGAGGCAGCTGGTCGATGTTTCTCTCTCATCGATGTTTCTAGCTTTCTATCCCTCTCTCCTCCTCTCTGTAAAAATTCAATAAAATATATTTTAAAAAATAAATAAATAAATAGACCTAAAAATTCAAGTCAGAAAACATAATTGTTTGATTTAGTGCCTGATAAAGTAAATATAAATATACCTTCCAAGTACATACATAAGTATCTAGTAGGAAACTTTCATTCATTATTACTATTGCTTTTACTAGTAAGAGCAACACTTTCTCGAGCTGTTACTGCATGTGAGACATTGGGGTAGATGTTTTATATAGACATTATTTTGTTTGCACTCTCTGCTGTAATAATTTTGGGGATAAAAAAATGAAGGTTTAGAATTTTCCCAAAGGTCACATAAGCAGTAAATAGTAGAATAAGATTCAAAGGCCAATCAGGTTATAGCAGTAGAGTGAATCACCATCATTGCCATTGACCTTGACTGGATCAAGGACAGAGCCTGGGCTGTTAACTGCTGTGCACAGAATTCCTCTTCTACACTCTGGCCAATTTTCTGTAAAGCCAGGGATTCTTTAATATACAGAATAATTGCCCCTGATTTGAATCCATGAACATCGTTTTTGGTATCTAGATTGAGGCTCAGCATCCCTCAATTATATTTGCAATATTATTTCCAAGTAAAAACAATAAGTGTCTGTTCCCTTTTTCAAATGTTGCATTTCTTACATATTTGGAAAAGAGCCTTTTTTGAGAAGTGTCTGCCTTGCAGGGTGTTGTAACTCCAAGGTGAAATTCAGAGGAAGAGCTGCTTCTATTTATATGCTGGTACCTGTTCCCATGCTCAGGACAGCGCCTGCCACGGTGTTGACCCTCAGTTACTGTTCTCTGGTGAGGCTGGTAGAGAAGAGCTTTCCAGTGATTCCAGACTCCACTGTAGCTACAGCTCCACCTTTCTGGACTGACACATCAGATCCCACGTAGCCTTTAAGAATCCTACCCTAGCCAGATTGGTTTCGTGGATAGAGTGTCCGCCTGTGGACTGAAGGGTCTCAGGTTCAATTCCGGTCAAGGGTATGTGCTGGGGTTACGGGCTCAGTCCCCACTAGGGGGTGTTCAGTAGGCTGCCAATCAATGATTCTCTCTCATCATTGATGTTTCCATCTCTCTCTCCCTTCCTCTCTGAAATCAATAAAGATGTACTTTAAAAAAAGAATTCATTGAAATCTTTAGCTGATTTCTTCTTCCCCCCATCTGTGGAAAGCACGCTTCCTCCTGTGCTCTGCAGAAGTGAGGGAGTGCTTGTGGTCCTTCTCCCCTGAGGGACGAGTCCCTGGGGGACTGCATTGCGCTGATTGCTTTGCAGCAGTAGCCTCAGTTCCTGATGGCTTTGGGAAGACTTACAGCTTACTAAACCAGCGGGCTTCTCTGGCTGGCGAGGGCAGGAGAGGCACTCTGCTCTCTCCACATCCGAAGAAGAAGTCATCTGGTCCCTTATAAAGCCTCCTGCAGGAGCCTTTCACTGCCCCGTTGTGCACACTGCGGCCAGAGGTGACTTGTCTAGTCCATGGCAAAACTGGGTTAAGACCCAGCCTATGACTTCTCTCTACTGACTTGCAGCCACCTCATTTTTCCTTTTTTATTTAAATTAAATCTCAGGGTTATCGCTCCCCTGTCTATGACTCTTTACTGCTGTCCTTGGCACCACTGGCTTTTCTTCCCAGGAAAGAATGAAAAAAGGACACCAAGCATCCTAGGTCTCTGATGGGAAGCCCATGGCATACCAGCCTACAGAGAGTATTTCCCGTCTGTACATTAACAGTATAAAAAATCATTACAGACATTGAAAACAATGAGTTATAGAAGAACCAGCAGGTCCCTTGGTTTAGAGAATGATTATTTTCAGACTTAGCCTCGTATGTGTGTGTTTTTTAAGCCTCGTTACAGTAACTTACTTTTTTAAAATTCATTTTTATTGATTTTAGAGGGAAAGGAAGAGAGATAGAGAGGTGGAAACATCGATGAAAGAGAGAAACATTGATCGGCTGCCTCCTGCAGGCCCCCCACTGGGGATTGAGCCCGCAACCTGGGCTTGTGCCTTGACCAGGAATCAAACCGTGATCTCTTGGCTCATGGGCCGATGTTCACTGAGTTACACTGGCTGGGCTGACCTTATATGTTTTTATTCTTAAAGCTTATTGGGGGTTTTCCTTCTAAACTAATAATAACTCTATTTAAGGTGATGGGGTCATCTAAAGTAAATTTTGGATTCTACTGAAGTTTGATGTCACTCTAAAGATTTTTCTACATTAATCACATTTTTTATTACTCTAATAAAATTTGCTTTCTAAATCCAATATTTTCTACATTCTTAATAGGAACTAAGACTTACAAGTAGGAGGGAATTTTTAAAATTTCATAAGCACTTGTTTTTGCAGATAAAAACCTGCAACTCTGGCTGAGTGGCTTACCAAAGCTCACATAGCTCGTGATTGGCAGAGCTGGGACTAGAACTGGGGTCTTGTGTCTCAGATTGGGACGAGGGGAGACACTCAGGAGACTATCAAATTTTTTTTAAAGATACATCCTCCTAGAGAATTAATTTATTCAGATATTTTTTATAGAGTGAAAGGACATTTCTTTTTATAATGGAACTACTAATATATTTGGAAGGAGAAAGGAAAGAACTAATTCTTTTTTTAACATATCAAGATGTTATTGTTATGTAATAAAACAAAATATGAAACTTAGAACTGGATCACTTGACTCTTTCTCTCCTTTTCTCCTCCCAGTTCAAAATGCTTGCCATCTCTTAATCGCCAGCATTCTCTTAGATCTGCAATTGGGCTCAGCGCATTCAAGCCTCAGCACAATCTTCTTTGTAGTTTTAGCCTTTTATCGGAAAATCGGCTTAATCTGCCCACCATGGCCTCTCTGCCTCCCGTCATAACGCCGCTTCCCCTGCACACACAGAGGATCCTGGCCCTTCTTATCTGTGTTACTCTGTGGGGTCGATGCTTGCCACCCTTCTTAGGGAATGTTCGGCGGGTTTTAGGGACGTTCACCATGTTTGCGAGCGCTACCAGCAGGGAAAGGCCACACTAATTCTTAAGGCAGAATGTTAAATTTTGGAACCCTGGGGGCTCAGGTGCAGGCCTACGCTCTCCTGCTTGTCAGAGGGGCCTGGGGAGAAGGGGGAAGCACTTCTGCACCCACCGCCTGCCCAGGGTGTGCGCCTGCTAAGGTGATACGGCTGCTGGGGGCCGCAGCTTAGCTGGATTTCAATGAGAACATTCCTCTTTTGTGAGTTCTCTGGCTGTTTTCCAAGTATGGAAACACATGTAAAGTTAGCCAGTGACCCCTAGCAGCCACCATTATCTTGCCTTCCTGCCACCAGTAATGGTGTTTTAAATGACAGACTTCCCAGGGTTCTGGTTTAGAGCTGTGGGCCACATCCAAGCCCTGTCCACGGAAGGAAGAAAAAGAACATTGTTTTACGTTCCCTCCCACACACGGCAGGGCTGTCCCTGCCTGCTGGTGCCCTCCTTCCCCCCGAATCATTAAGGCTACACATGGTCTCGTCTGATCACAGGACTTACTCTTCAGCGCTGATTCTGCATGTCATAGGAAGCTAGTTCTTGCTATAAGAAGCTCGATATGCTGGGACAGATCCAGTTCGGGCTAGAAATAGCGTGGTTACAAAGCTTTCCAGTGTGTGTGCCAGTGAATTAACAACACGAAGATAACAAGGGTCTATCACCAAATGATTGGATCCGAAGGCCATTTGCACATTAACGTTAGAAAGAGGCCTGCCTGTGCGTTTCCTCCCCCGCTTCCCCACTTGGGCAGCATCCATTAATTTTGTTGAAGGTTTTATTTTCTGCTAAAAATGCAGGAAATTTAGACAACTCTTTTGGAATCCCCCCAAAACTAATACAAACAAGATACATATGCTTCTCTTAAGGAAACTAAAAATAAATGATTTGAAACTATTTAACTGTATAAATTCCCTCTTAAAAGGGAAAAGGAAGTTTATATAATGAGGCAGCCATGAGTGCTGTTGACAGGGTAAGATACTCCCACAACTGCCAACTTGTCCCTTTGACATGAAATCACTGCTTAGCACAGGGCTCGCTCGGTGTTCATTACCAACATGTACGAAAACCACAGAACCACGGAAAACAGGACCATTTTCTCAGGGTCCTGGTCGTTACATTTGAGATCGTCTGCAGTGAAGAGTGTGTGTGTGTGTGTGTGTGTGTGTGTATGTGTGTGTTTTGGGATGTTTGGGATTTGTTGTTGTTTTTTTGAGGACAAAGTCTGTTTGACCTGGGATCCATTCCTGGAATGGAAGCCGTGTGTTTGAAAAATACAATACCATGAATGAAAAAGGTGCAATATTCTGCACATATGTTGCTGCCCCACCAGTTAGCCATCACAAAGCTAATTTTCTGACAAAGCTAGTTTTAACAGTACAGAGGAAACAGTTTTTAAAAACATGTGTTTTTATAAAACTTTGTTATTCCATAAATGTAAGTCAATTTTCCTATGCATTATCCTCTGATGGACCTGTTTTGGCTTTTTTTAAAGGACCAGTTTTGTAAATTAATAGAAATGAAATTTGGAGGCTTATAGTTAAGGTTAAGAAATGTGATTTCTAAGTTATTTGCAGTTATAATAATTGAATTTTATTAACTTTCTAAAGGCATTTTTATCTTTTTGTTCTTTTTTGTAATATGTCCAAAATTAAAATTACTTTTATCCTTTCAAATACTTTGATGTATCTGTTTTTATATTTTAAAAGCTCTCATGTGATACTTACCATGTGTTACACACTGTTTTAAGGGCTTTACAAATGCTACCTTACTTAATCTTTATGGAAAATAATCCAATAGCAACCTTCTTTAAATATCATCTGAGCCCTAGTGAGTTTGGCTCAGTGGATAGAGCATTGACCCACAGACTAAAGGACCTCAACCTCAATTCTGTTCGAGGGCATGTTCAAGGGCATGTACCTCCGTTGCCGGTTCAATCCCTGTGTGCAGGAGGCAGTGAAAGGTGCCAGGTGAGAGGCGACACACTGGCACCAGGTTCACTGCTAGAAATTGAGAACTGGGATAGAGCTTTTATTAAAAAGAACCTGACAGAGGTACTCATAATGGCTCTTTTTTTTTTTTAAATATATTTTATTGATTTTTTTACAGAGAGGAAGGGAGAGGGATAGAGAGTGAGAAACATCGACGAAAGAGAAACATCTATCAGCTGCCTCCTGCACACCCCCTACTAAGGATGTGCCCGCAACCAGGGTGCATGCCCTTGACCGGAATCGAACCTGGCACCTTTCATTCCGCAAACCAATGCTATATCCACTGAGCCAAGCCTGTCAGGGCTCGTAATGGCTCTTACGTTTTATGGTTCTTATTCCAATTAATTCTGTGTTAAGGAGTAAAACACTGACTCTGTGTGGGTATTGTCTTTCTTTATCAGGCACAAGACCTAAATGTCATCGAGGAAGTGATCCGAATGATGTTAGAGATCATCAATTCCTGCCTGACAACGTCTCTTCACCACAACCCAAACTTGGTGTATGCACTGCTTTACAAACGAGATCTCTTTGAGCAATTCCGAACTCATCCTTCTTTTCAGGATATAATGCAAAATATTGATCTGGTAAGTGTAAATGGA
Source organism: Pipistrellus hanaki (assembly GCF_964339955.1). NCBI lineage: Eukaryota > Metazoa > Chordata > Mammalia > Chiroptera > Vespertilionidae > Pipistrellus > Pipistrellus hanaki. Next base: position 72,716,215 of record NC_140508.1, read on the forward strand.
GGTATTTATCATGGTTCTTTTTTAAATATTAAAGTAGAGGAGTTTAACAAACCTTGATAAAAACTATAATAGAGTCTCTTTAATATTAACTATGTTTGCCCTCTATTCTGCTATAACAATTGTTGCATTCCTTGTGTGTATATCTTATATGTATAGACATATATACACACAAACATATATTACCTAACATTTAGATCATTAACATTTTTATGTAATATCAATCCTTTGAAAATCTCACATCTTAATATCTATATTATGAATATCCTAAAAATAGATTTAACCATTATCCCAGATAAGAAAACTTAGGTGCTAAGAGAGGGTTTCTAGGTGATTTTAACATAAATCCAAGCCTAAGAATCTTTGTCTAAGATAATGATTACATATTTGCGTTGTAAGTCATTTACATATACATTATCTCGTTTGAATCTTCAACAATCCCATTGAAGCAAAGCAGCTCATGAAAGGAAAAAGGCTGGCTCAGGTCACTTAGCTAATAAGTCACTCAGACAGACCCTTCAATCCATTATAAACTCTATGCTTTCAACATTCACTAGGATAAACCTAAGTAAGATTCCAAATGAGCAAGCTTTCCAACAACTTTTTGTTGAACACTGCCATCCAAAATAGTGCTAGGCACACTATTCTGAAATTTATTCAGAAACATTTTAAACTCTTTTTACATGTTTTGAAAAAAATGCCATAGCAGAGATATAAATAACATCTCTACTTTTTGCTTCTTTCAGCACTTTACCTTCTCTCCCCTAAATGCCCCTGAAATTTTGGCTTAAGCAAGTCTTTACTATTTCTTTTTTCACGAAGTTAACCTTGAGAAGTATTGGGAGAGGACACTATGAATCTGCTGTTATTTTTAGCTGACAGGGAGTTGAGAGTTGATATTTTTCATTAAGACATTCAGCAATGTTAAATATCTGAGACAGGAGTGACTAACCTTGGAGCGTTTTTAACTTCTGCAGAAGGAGTTAGACAAGTGTTTTTCAAGTGGCCAAATTTCTATTAGCCAGTGGGATGCATGCCTCCCATCTAACTCATAAGATTAAATGAGCTGGCTGAATAGGCAGCAGGACAAAATAGGGTTACCACACAATAAAGAGAAGAAATTTCATGGCTTAATATACGTAGAGAACAGCCAAAACCTGTTTGGCTCAGTGGATAGGCCTGCGGACTGAAAGGTCCCGGGTTCTATCCCCATCAAGGGCATGTACCCTGGTTGCAGGCACGCCCCCAGTGGGGGGTGTGCAGGAGGCGGCTGATTGATGTCTCTCTCTCATTGATGTTTCTAACTATCTCTCTCCCTTCCTCTCTGTAAAAAATCAATAAAAATATTTTTAAAAATAAAAAATAAGTAGAGAACAGAGGTGGTGAACAATAACGGATGTGTAGTATGATAAAGGCAAGAACTATTTTTATCTCTGCTCACTGTAAAATTCAAGTTAGATTTTGTGTATTTCCAGACCCAACCATCCTTACTGAACTCCAAACTAGTTCATTCAGTTGCCAATATGGCGGCCCTACAAATGGCGAACAAGGTTAAATCAAGTGTGATGTTCTTGAATAACAAGGGATCGACAATGTCTTGATTTGTTATCACTGTGGTGCTAAAATGATTTGCTAAGATATGATAGTCTTTTAGTGTTTTGTGACAGATATTGAGGGACAGTGTTATGTCCAGAATGCCGCTGCTTAGTTCAGGCTGTGCTGTGACATGAGCAGAAGTAATTATAGCTTGCTGTTGATTATCACTGCTGATCATGATATAAGTGTGGTGGGAAAATTAAATGTATAAAGACTGCCCAGAACATCGTTTTAGCCATTATCTTCACATTCCTTTCTTATTTCGCTTTTTTTTTTCTTCTTAGTTACTATGAAGCCTCAGTATTAACAGGCTTTAAGCTTTAGCTTTCTTTCTCTACCTTCTAATAGGTGCTGCTCTCCAACTTAGATATAAACGCAAGGTGAGGCAGCACAAGAAAGCAGATTCAGGAGCCTGCTTAACCGCAGGATGGCCAACGAGCCCTGAACACTCAGGCCGACTGTAACTCAGACATCAAACTCTATGGAGAGGACGCAGTTAGGAGGGCTAGTGAGAAAAGCCAGGTCACGATAAGATGTGCAGTTATGATAGTTTGGCGACCATGTGAGAAAGGCACTATGTGAAAAGACCAGCTGAAAATACGTCTCCTACGTCTACTTGTTTAAAAAATCCCATTCTGCATTCCAGGTGATCACCTTCTTCAGCTCCAGGTTGCTACAGGCTGGCGCTGAGCTCTCAGTGGAACGGGTCCTGGAAATCATCAAGCAAGGAATTGTTGCTCTGCCCAAAGACAGGCTGAAGGTAGGACGGGCAAATGAAACACACGCTCTCGCACTCAGTGTCTGAGCAGCCTCTGCTCAGAATCAGACCACTTACCCAGTCCTTGCACTAGAAGAGGCTCCCTAACTATCGCCGCTCTCCTGTACACTGATGCACGCTCTCCTGTACATTGATGTACGCGCTCCTGTACACTGGCGTACACTCTCCTGTACACTGGTGTACACTCTCCTGTACACTGCTGTATGCTCTCCTGTACACTGATGCGCGCTCTCCTGTACACTGATGCGCAGACTGTGATGAAGAAGGGTTCTCAGAGTTTTCCCAAAGTAGCAAAAGGAGGACTGATACCTTCATCCCATTGCATATAGTGTGAGTAATTTACATAAAGGAGCACCTTATTTTTTTTTTAACCCAGTGAAATAAATTCATTCTTCTAAGTATCATCAAGAGTTGATGGAAAGGTGAAGGTGGTGATGATATTTGCCACAATGGCCTGGTATTTACCTGCCTGGTGTTTACTCAGTGCGGGTGGGGTTGTAAGTGTCTTGCATAGATTAACTTATTCGATCCTCACAACAACCCTTTAAGGAAGTGGGGGTCGGTACCATCATTCTCATTTTTCAGCTGAGCAGACTAATGCACTGAGAAGGTAAGTAACATACCCAAGTCATAAAACTAGAAAATTATGAAACTGATTCATTTCCAGTCAGTCTGGCTCCAGAGTCCCTGCTCATAATCGCCACCCTGTATCTCTGTGCCTGGGTTTATCTGTGGCAAGAGGAGCCTTTTATGAAAGACGTAGGGAACGTTGTGTTTTAAGAAGACATCTACATTGTGTGTTAGCTGTGTTTCTGAAGAGATTCAGGATGAAAATGCATATTTCAAGACTAATTTTCAAAAATAAAATAGACTAATTTTCTCAGGTGAAAGGTAAAGGGCATAGTTTGGGGGGACGCATGGTGGTGCCATTTTTGCTGATGAACAGAAATAGCCGCTGTTGCTCAGCACTGTGCGCGCACACGCGGCTGTTCTGTACAGTGGAGCTCCGGTGAGGCTACGAGACTAACGTGCTGTTGTCTCACACGCTCTGTTATTGTAACAAACTATTTTCACATCCTACAACAGTCTCTCTCAAGCCCTCGTTAAGCAGTGGCTTAGTGATGGTGCAGAAAACACAGCCCCCAACAGTGACTTGGAAGAGCTGGTTGTGATAAAACACTATGGAGAGGCCAAGCATCCACTCTGATGCTCTGTGCTGTTAGCTTAAGACCGAATACGTAAGACACTTAGAAGGTAATGTAGGAAAAAATTAAAATATAGTAAAGGGGAAAATGGTTCTGACAGACTAGTTAAAGAATTGGTCTGTAAGTGTTGGAAGAGTTGTTTTCGGGAGTGGGTTTGTACTTGATCTGTGTGGGTCTCAAAGACAACTTTCAGATATTGGTTGGCCCAGTCTGTCATGGTTAGAAGTCTGACTCTGCTTTGCTAAACAGTGTGCAGCTCAACAAACTTTGCATATACATGCTACTAATGTGTGGGAGCTGTCTGTACTAGACAATTCAGAGCAAATTTTCGGATGCCACACCTTGAGACAATCTGGAAAACTTCCAGAGAATCACCAAAATTGTGCAGGAACACAGGAAGTGGTTAGAGGAACTCATATTGTTGTTATTAGCTTTAAGAAGACAAGACTCAAGCAGAAGAGGCTGTGTTCAAGTATTGGAACAGTTGTTTATGAAAGCAGCTTTGGACTTGTTCCTTCTGGTCTCAGGAATAGGACCAGTGGGTAGAAGCTACATACAGGAACTTGCATTTCGGGTCCATATAAGGAAGAACTTTCTAGCAGATGGAATTATTTAGAGGTGGAAGGGGCAGCTTTTGGGAAGTGATGTATTCATTCTCACTGCATGGAGATGTTAGGGGAATAGGCTAATGGCCACTTGGCAGGGATGCTCTTAACTATCGGTACTAGCTGGCTAGGGTGGTGAATGGAGTAAGATTCCAGGGCCGAGTTCAGGTGCAGTAGAAAGAGTGTTGAGGTACGTTGGCCACAAGAGCAAAAAGTAAGGAGCACGTGTGTGATTACTTATCATTCCAATTGTAAAGACTCAAATATTGGTTGGGAAATCTAACTTTGTGACTTTTAAGAACCTCTCCATTTCTAAGAGTGTAATTCTGTTTGTACATATACAAAATTATTGTTCTCTACAAAGCACAAAACTGCATAAATTTTCGTAGCAGTTTTCTCTCTCAGGAGATGAAAGAAACGATATAATGAAAAATTATTAATCTGAGGGCATTTTTTTAATGTTTATTTTTAATTATATAATAGTTGATGGGGATATCTTTTATGAGGAAGAGTTCATTTACGATAATGGGGTCACCTTTCAGATCATAATAGCAGGCAGCATAGTAAGATATGAACATAAAGAAGAAACATAAAATGATAAAAGTTGGGATATGGCGCATAAGAAAAATAGGATTCAGGAGCTGGTTCACCTGTTGTCACCTGTGTATCACCATCACCCTCTTCTCCAGTCTCTTCTGCATTACAGAGAGAACCAGGATGCATTTCCCAGAATCCTCCTTGCTGTGTAGTTCTGAGTTAGAGTCTGCCAGAGAAAGTCACGTGGGTGAGATTTGGAAGGTTGATGAGAAGAGGCCATTTTTCTCCAGAAGCATATCCTGCTGTAGCCTGACTCGGTGCTGTAGGTGGCAAAGGTCGCTGAGGGCCTCCAGAGGTGTTGAGGTTTTCAGCAACTTGCAGTGAGCTCTTGAGAGCCATTCTCCCATGCTGTTGACTTTGTTCGTTGCAGCTTCCCTGATCTCTGCCTACCTATTTTTTCCTGTAGTTGCATAAACCTCTATTTTCCATGAAAATTCTTTATATTTTAGTTATAGAGAGTACTGTATTTTTCTGTGTATAAGATGCTATTTTTTTTTTTTTTCTAAAATCGTTAGACTGAAAATCAAGGGGTATCTTATATATGGAAGTCAGCCAAGGAGGGCACCCCACAGGTGTGTAGCTGCCCATGCCTTGTCAAACAGGCTTCCTCCAATCACAAGCTTTATTGTTACTGACGTCAGCTGATGCTGTAATTGGAGGTGGAGAGTGCCAGATGCAACAGGGACAGGAGCGTTCTGAACCCATAAAGATGCAAAAAAATAAAAAGATAAATACTAGTAAGGGATTGTCTTACTCTGCAAAATCCAAACTGATGTAATCAGCTGTGCAAAAGAGCATGGAAAAAGAGCTGCAGAGAGACAATTTGGACCTCCTCCCTCTGAGTGTATGATCAGACAGTGGAGAAAACAGGAAGAGCAACTTCTTGAGATGCAAAAAAGAGACGATTTTAAGAGGAAAACCAGCAAAATGTTTAAACTATTGATTTCTTTCTTTTCTGGGTTGGAAAAGCAGTGGGTGTCTTATACATGGGGGCATTTTATACATGGAAAAATACGGTAGCTTCTGTTTTCCCTACCAAATCTGTCAGGGAACTTAAACCCCTCATTTCAAACAGAAAGAAATTGTTGAAAGGACGGGGAAGCCAAAGCTCAGGGAAAGCCACTGTGGCTCTCAGGAAATCAGATGTGGCAGGGGTGCCATCAGCGGTGATTTGGCCTGCCTGCACATCCACGTGGGGCTGCAGGAAGATTGCTGGAAGCCAGGGCAAGACTTTACATCTGCTGAAGCCTATTGGCTTGCCCACCACTGTTACCAGAGCACAACCACTCTGTTTCTCTCCTACCTTCCAACGACTCCCAGTTTCCTCGCATTGCCACAGTCTAACCCAAGCCTTACTGGAGAGCGTCTGGGACAGTGGTCGGCAAACCACGGCTCTTTGACCTCTCGAGTGTGGCTCTTCCACAAAATACCACGGCCTGGGCGAGTCTGTTTTCAAGAAATGGCATTAGAAGAAGTTTAAGTTTAAAAAATTTGGCTCTCAAAAGAAATTTCAATCATTGTACTGTTGCTATTTGGTTCTGTTCACTAATGAGTTTGCCGACACTGGTCTAAGAAATGTAGTTTTCAGACTTTCAGCCCCTGAATGCTTGAGTTGCAAACTATGCAGCATAGGATCAAAAGAAACTGATGAAGCAGTATGAAAAGTCAACTACTTTAAGGATTATATTGTAAAAGAGAGAAATTAAGCATTTCATTTTATACCATAAGACAATGGGGTAGAATACGGAACCAAGACAGATACTATTTCAACCTAAGGGAATGCTTTCTGACAAAGTGATTTGGCGGTTCATAGTGCTTTCATAAAATAGTCAAGTAGTCACAATAAAGTCTGAATGGTAAATTGCCCTATCTGGTTTGGCTCAATGGATAGAGTGTCAACCTGCAGCCAGAAGGGTCCCAGGTTTGATTCCAGTCGAGGTCATGACTTGCCTGGGTTGCAGGCTCAATCCCCAGTACCCCAGTAGCTGGTGTGCAGGAGGCAGCCAATCAATGATTCTCTCTCATCACTAATGTTCCCATCTCTCTCTCCTTCTCTCTTCCTTTTTTCTGAAATCAATAGAAATATATTTTTTTAAAAAAAGAGCACCAATGGTAAGGGGTCTCAATCCATAACATTGGGGAAAAAAGTTGAAAGAATCCTATCTAATAAAAGAGTAATATGCAAATTGACTGTACCTCTGCTATACCCACAAGCCAAACCCACCAGCCAATCAGGAGCAAGTATGCAAATTAACCCAACCAAGATGGCTGCAGCCACAGAGTGAGCAGGAAGCTTGGATTTCCCCAGTCATGGAAGAAGCCACGCTTTCTGCACACCCTGGCCGGCCTAGGCCTCCACTCAAGGCTACAAGGTTTCAGTTATCGAAGATAAATCCCAACAAAAATGGCTGCGGCCAAGGTGCAAGCATGAAGCTTGTATCTGATCAAGGCTACAAAGTTTCAATTATCGAAGATAAATCCCAGATCCCAGGGCCTCTGCTTGGGTCACTGGGGGGTGTGGCCGGCCTGCAAACCACCACAGGCCCCTTGCCCAGGCCGCCCCATGCCCCAAGGGAACCCCCACCCTGATCCGGGACACCCTTCAGGGCAAACCAGCTGGCCCCAACCATGCACCAGGCCTCTATTCTATCTAATAAAAGAGTAATATGCAAATTGACCATCACTCCAACACACAAGATTGCTGCCTATGTGGTCAAAGATGGCTGCCACAAGATGATCAGCAGGGAAGGGCAGTTGGGAGGGACCAGCCTGCAAGGGTGGGCAGTTGGGGCAATAAGCCTGCGGAGGAGGTCAGGTAGGGGTGACCAGGCCTGCAGGGGAAAGTAGTTAGGGATGACCAGGCCTACAGGGGAGGACAGTTAGGGGCAAACAGGCTGGCAGGGGAGCAGTTAGGCATCAATCAGGCTGGCAGGGGTGTGGTTAGGGGGTGATCAGGCTGGCAGGCAGAAGTGGTTAGGGGCAATCAGGAAGGCAGGGGTGTGGTTAGGGGGTGATCAGGCTGGCAGGCAGAAGTGGTTAGGGGCAATCAGGAAGGCAGGCTGGCAGGGGTGTGGTTAGGGGGTGATCAGGCTGGCAGGCAGAAGTGGTTAGGGGCAATCAGGAAGGCAGTCAGACATCCCTCTCACAATCCAGCAGTCCTGGATTGTGAGAGGGATGTCTGACTGCCCGTTTAGGTCCGATCCCGGTAGGACATCCTCAAGGGTCCCAGATTGGAGAGGGTGCGGCCTGGGCTGAGGGACACCCCACACACACACATTCATTTCATGCACCGGGACTCTATTCCTATATAATAAAAGCCTATATGCTAAGTGTCAGGTTGTCCTTCAACCAATCAAAGCTTAATATGCTAATGTTAAGCTAAGGCTACTTAACCGCTTGCTATGATGTGCACTGACCACCAGGAGGCAGACACTCTAACAGGTAGGTTTGCTTGCTGCTGGGATCCAGCTGATCGGGAATCAGTGAGATGGACCAGACATGCTCTGGAGCCCTCCTGCAGTTCCTCCCTGGCTGGCCAACCTCCTGCGTCCCTCCCCGGCCCCGATTGTGCACCCGTGGGGTCCCTCATCTTGGCCTACACCCTCTTATAATCTAGGACCCCTGGAGGAATGTTGGAGAGCCGGTTTTGTCCCGATCCCACAGACCAGGCCAAGGGACCTCACTGGTGTATGAATTTGTGCACCAGGCCTCTAGTTTATTATAAAATATTAAACAGGATAATCCTAAAGAGGTTTCTTGCAATTCTTGAGTCTGGAATTCTATCTTCTAACATTCCATGAAGAATTTTTTCAGAGCAAAAATTTCTAGTAACATCCTCTTCCAATTAAAAAATATTTAGAGGTCAGTGCCCTGTTGCTACTAGATACAGTCTGGAATCCTCAGAGTGGGATTCTAGACCTTTCACAGGCTAATTCCAACTTGCTGTTACTGTCTTGTCTTTCTCATTCTCCTTTTTCTGCCCAGGGCTCCAGCAGCCAGAACTATTTGTGCCTTTTGCATCTTCCTTCCTGCATTTTTTGAATTGCTTACACAATTCTCTCTTCCCAATATGTTAATCCCAATCCTTTGCTTTTTGCTTATTTAAATTCTCAGCATTCATTAAAGGTCTTGATGAGTTTAACAACCTTTAAACCCTTTCCTTTTATTCATCTACCTATGTATGCCTCCCTCTAAATACCCAAAGCATTTTATATTTACATTTTGACAAATATATATATTCCTATCCTTTCTGCTGTGTATGTAGTTGTCAACTGTTTTTCTCTACCATCTATAACTTCCTTGCGATTAGGAGTCCTGTACATAGTGGTTGCTCAATACTGTAATGAGAAGCCTGGCTGGTGTGGCTCAGTGGTTGAGCATCGACATATGAACCAGGAGGTCATGGTTTGATTCCTGGTCAGTACCTATGCCCAGGTTGCAATTTTGATCCCCATTAGGGGACATGCTAGAGGCAGCCAATCAGTTATTCTCTCTCATCATTGATGTTTCTATTCCTCTCTCCCTCTCCCTTCCTATCTCTGAAATCAATAAAAACATTTATTTTTTTAAAATCCTGTTGAGGCCAAAGTCACGGATAAACCCCTTATGTGGTCCAATTAATTTTGTTCTGAAACGTAGAAGAACCTGTACTCGCAGCTCCAGCTTATTGCCTCACACTGTGGTTGCAAGAGGGACAGAGGATGGAGGATGGAGGACTTAGCTAATAAAAAGAGTGGGGAAGCGGGCCTGGTCGGTGTGGCTCGGTTGGTTGGAGTCATCCTGTGCACCAAAGGGTCGAGTGTTCAGTTCTCAGGGAGGACACCCACCCAACTGCAGGTTTGATCCTTGGTTGGGGCACGTATGTAAAGGAGGAAATCAGTTGATGTTTCTTTCTATCATTGGTGTGTCTTCTCTCCCTTTCCCTTCCTCTTTCTCAAAAAAAAAAAAAATCGATAAAACATATCGTGGGGTGAATATTAAAAGAAGGGAGGGGGCATCTCCAGTAATAGAAGAGAAACTAAAATTTTATTTATTCATAAATAGTGAATCATCCTCAGTTGGTTTAAGTGATAGCACATTATTACCACAGATGTTACTAGAGAAAAAAAGGCTGTTTATAATCAAGCCTATCTCAATTATTTTAATCATCTTTTTGGATTGAGTGTTTATAATAAAATGAATCACTTAAAACCTCTAGAGTTTAATTCACAGAATACTGCTGCATCTAAAGTTGATTGAAGATTCAAACTGTGTTGAATAATATTTGTATTACACCACATGATAGCACATTATGGTCTGGGCTGCTTACTAATATCTACTAATAAAATAATTGTTGGGTATGTAATAATAGCTTTGTATGCAAGATTAATGTAAAAGGATGTTTCACATTGGAAATGCTGTTTTAGTAAGCTCTTTATGATAAAGTGTGGAATAGTGTATACTTATTAACTTGTTCTTTCTTAAAATATAAATTAAACATTAAGATTATTCAGAGTTCTTTCCAACCACTTTTTGGGTTGTTAAGAAGAGTACAGTTCCCCCTTACCCGTGGGAAGTTAACCAGCAATGTCAACTGAAAAAGATGAGCCGAGAGTTTTTGAAGTTTCGTTGGTATCATAGAACTAAAGCCAAATTTGTACTAGAATTATTATTCCAATTTTGGGCAAGTAAACATTAAGATATAGAAGTCCATAGCATAGTAATTGACTTTCAACAAAATAAAATACTTTTCAATCAAATGTTATTTGACATAGCCTTCTAAAATATTTGTGTAATATCCTGTGTGGGAATATACAGTCTGGATAAATCTGTCTATATAGTTAAACAACTTGGCTGTTCAGAGTAAATAGTATTAATGTCATTCTAAACATCCTCTTCTTACTGGTATTGCGTGAAGTCTGGGAAAGGCATACCAGGTAGTTAGTTTTCTTGGACCATCGTGCATAAACAGACACACAAAGAACAGACCCTGAGATCCTAAGTTGCTTGTTTCTCCTACAGGGTCTGGAAGGAAATAAATAAAGTTAGTGTGTCCCCCGGGAGCTGAATTAGAAGCCACAGCTCAGAGGGCTCACTGTCTGCGTCCACAGCAGGGCGTGTCTCTGGTGCCCGGTTCGCTTACTAGGGAGCAACTTGAACATTAGGAAGGAATTCTCCAGGTCTGCGCAGGTTCTCACATCACGATCAGGCCACCTCCGACTCAATTATGTGTCTCCAGGTTCCCTCTTTTCTTCAGTTTAATAAATTATCAGTAGTTGGAGGATTAAGAATTTTACCATATCTATAGTATTTAAAAATTGGGTCATGTTTTTTTGGATTAACCAGAAGATAACCCCTCCTTTACTGTAAATAGGAAACTATGCAATAATAATTGACATTAACTGATTTGATCCCCAGTCGGGATGCACTTTTCTGCTCTCCTCTCTCTCTTCCTTTCTTCCCCTCCCTCCTCTCTCTAAGACCAATAAAAACAAATATATCCTCAGGTGAAGATTAAAAAAAAAGTGGCATCTGCTTTTCAGCCTGACTCATTAACTTCTTGTCCTGTGTTAGGCCCTCTGCTAGTTATGAGGGTTCTCATTTAGTCTTCCCAACAGCCAGAGGAGGCCTGAGGAGAGCTCCCATCTGCACGTGAGGAAACAGGCTAAAGAGAATTTAAATGCTTGTCCAAGATTGTTTCAGGTCATCTTATCTTTGAGCCGTAAACTTCAGCCAGCCCTTCTTTTTGTCTCCTCCAAACTCACAAATCTATTTGACTATTACATCAATTTGTTTAACCCAAAGTATTCATTAATTAAACCAAATTAAATTAGACCTAATTAATTAGACCTAATTAAATTGTAGATTTTGACAGTCATTGTATGTAGTGTTGGGGGGTAATCTTTGAAATGCTTGGACACTTATCCCTATTGCTGGTTTATGGAATGCTCAGACACTCGTAGGTTTTTCTCATACATAATAATGGAATTGCACTAAACATGCTATATTTATTTTTAGGATAGCCATCCTTGATAAACAATCTAACATGGTGTTTGTTATAATGTCTTAACATTAATTTTGTTTAAATAAACATATGGTAGATTTGTAAGCAGTTTATAGGATTTCTTTTTCTTTCCTTTTTTTTCTTTGATTGATTTTTTACAGAGAGGAAGAGAGAGGGATAGAGAGTTAGAAACATCGATGAGAGAGGAACCTTGATCAGCTGCCTCCTGCACACTCCCCACTGGGGATGTGCCCACAACCAAGGTACATGCCCCTGACCGGAATCAAACCTGGGACCCTTCAGTCCACAGGCCGATGCTCTATCCACTGAACCAAACCGGTTTCTGCAGGATTTTTTTTTTCTTTCTTTCTTGCAATGATGAGAATTTGATTAAGCCTAGTATTTACTTTGTGATCCCAGAATATAAAAATTTAGTCTTTATTATTACATCTTAGGTAGTCATGAAAACTAAACTAAGACTCTTAATTGAAAAGGTATAAAAATTGGAGGCAGGGGGTTATAGCAGAATAATTTTTGCCAAGTTCTCCAAACCATGGTTTCCAATGACTAAGGGAATGGCAAGTTGCAAGGGCAGTTCTGTAAAATGTTGATACATTTCCATTGAAAAGGAAATACTAATCTGTGTGATTTTAATCTTTAAATCTCTACTAGTTTTGATAGAATTATTTTATTTGGCTTGGTCAGAAATTGTGGTTCACGAACTAACGTTTCCTAAGAAGACAATCTAGTATGGTGGTTAAAAAAATTCTTCTGTCCCCATCTTGACTCTTCTATTAACTTTGACCCATGGAAGTTACTGAGATTGTTTCATTGCTTCCATAGTTACTGTCCAAGTCATATACTACAGTCCTTACAAAATATTTTGTAATAAAATTTATGCCAGAAAGTTAATAGCTCCAAATAGTTGCAGAATTATTTTCTTTAATGGTGATGAGTAAAGAATTAATTATTTCTGATAAAAAGAAATAATAAGAAAAATAAAAAGATAAAAATCATTTTTTAAATGACTAACAAATTATAATAATTCTGTGGGTTCTGCATATTTTATCAGTATTCTCAAGTCAGTTTTTCTACATAGAAAAGGCTGCTCAACTGCTTCCACTGGCCACCAGGGGACAGACAGTCGACCGGTCAACCAGTTGCTATGACATACACTGACCACCAGTGGGCAGACAGTCTACCGGTCGACCAGTCACTATGATGTGCACTGGACCACCAGGGGGCAGATGCTCCAACTGGTAGGTTAGCTTGCTGCTAGGGTCAGCCGATCAAGACTGAGTGAGATGGGCTGGACAAACCTTGGAGCCCTCCTGCAGCCCCTCCCTGGCTGGCCAACCTCCTGTATCCCTCCCCGGCCCTGATCGTGTGCCCGTGGGGTCCCATGGCCTGGCCTGCTCCCTCTCACAATTCAGGACCCCTCGGGGGATGTTGGCGAGCCACTTTTGGTCCAATCTCACAGGCCAAGCCGAGGGACACCACTGGTGCATGAATTCGTGCACTGGGCCTCTAGTCTAGCATAATACTCAGCCTTGCACAGAATAGCTACTCATTAAATATTATTGAATGAATTAATACAGCATGGTTGAAAATCATCTTGATGATACCTGCTTCTAGGTATCATAGATTAAGACCCTCCCTACCAGATGACACTCCCTGCAGAAACAACTATAAAGCCTGGACAGATAATGCCAGCATATCTGTGTTTAAGGTCCTGGAAAGTGAATAGAAGCAAACAGACTACAGCAGGGAGTTCATGTTCATGTAGAGGAGGGAGATAGGAAGTTATATAAGTAATTTCCATGTCCATGCCTCTTAACTTGGGGCTAAGCACAGTCTTGACTGCAGGGTGATGAGGAGCTCACATGGAAAAGCTTCGTTTCTCTGGCCTGGGGAATCCTCCAAGTAAAGCTGGGAATGCCTGAGTGCTGAAGAGAGTACAGGAATCCCAGGAGGGAAGAGCCAGAGGGGAATCCCTGACTGTGTGTCTGCGTCTGAGTGACCCCCGGACCACACATGGGAAACAGAGCAGCTCAGCCAAAGACCCAAAGTCTGAGCTAAGACCAGACTTGCCACCCTGTCGATGAAGAGGGGACAGAGGCAGGAAGCTCTGGTGGAGAGTGTACGTACTTTCGCTGGGAGGATGGGAGGTGGCAGACGTACCTCCTGTTCCTGAGGTTTTAGCTTGGGGCTGATTGCAGTCCATGGCACACACAGCAGAGATGGAGCACGAGGGGAACTAGAAAAGATAAGCTGAGAACCCACGAACTCTGAAAATAGTAGAAGAATCTCAGAAGAGAAAGAGAGAAAGGATCCCTAAACTCTGTCTACCCACAGCTCTCACTAAACCTTCCCCACACATCTGTAGACTGCACTTTAAGCAGCCCAGCTAAAGACAGAAGATCCGAACAGAGATTGTCGCTGCTGCACAAATAAGAGTCTGCAGTTCAAGCCCAGACAAGAATCTCCACAACTTAATATTATTCCGGATGCAATCCAAAATTTCCCGACATCCAAGGCACCAAGAAAATGGAACACGTTCTCTACATAAAAGAAAATCAATTGAGTTCAACCCCAAGATGAACCAGATGTTGGAACTAAAAGACAAGGATTTTAAAGCAGTTACTTTAACTTTCCTCAGTGTTTTCATGGCATGAAAAATGTTTTCAATGCATGAAAAGCTCAGCAGAGAAACAAGAAGTCTCAGCCGAGAACTAGGAACCATAAAAAGAACCAAACAGAAAAAAGACAGGAATTTGCAGATATGAGATGCTAACACCAACCTCAATAAACACAAAGAATCCTATGTCAAGGCACACCATTGTCAAAAGTGTTGAAAGCTAGTGATAAAGGCCATGAGAAAAAGCAGCATAGAACATACAGGAGAACAACAATCCAGTTAACATATCACTTCTTATTAGATACCAGGAGTCTTGAACCAAATCTTTAAAGTGCAAAAGAAAAACAATTGACAACTCAGAATTCTGTATCCAATGAGAAGACTATTCAAGAATGAAAATGAGCGCTGGCAGATGTGCTCAGTGGTTAGAGCATCGGCCTGCTAACTGAAGGGTCATGAGTTTGATTCCTGGTGAAGGGCACATACTTGAGTTGCAAGTTCAATCCCTGACCCCAGTCAGGACATGTGTAGGAGGCAATCAATCAATGTGTCTCACATCAATGTTTCTCTCTCCTCTTTCCTCTCTGTTCTCTCTCCCTCTTATCCCTTTCCACTCTCTCCAAACAATCAATAGAAAAAAATATCCTGGGGTGAGCATTTACAAACAAAAAAGTAATGAAAACGTAATAAAGATGTTATCAAGCAAAGGAAACTAAAAAAACTTGTTGCCCACTCACTTGCAGTATAAAAAATGCTAAGGGAGTTCTTTGGACTGATGCAAATGATACCAGATGGAAACTGTGATTCCCTCCCCGCCCCCCTCCCCCCCCCCCCGCCAAAAAAATGAATATTTACCAGAAGTTGGTAAATACCAGCTATAGTGTAAAGGATAGGACAGGATGAATGATGTGGTCCTGTGTGATGTTCAATATTTTACATGAAGTTGTAAATTATTTTCTTTAAATTGACAGTAAAACGTTAAAGATATATAATCTCTAGGGCAGACACTATAAAATAATTTTGAAATGAATAGCTAAAAACCCAACAGAAAAATTAAAATTCATACAAATTAAAAATATACAAATCACACAGACCCTCCCCCAAGGCAGGAAGAGAAACAAAGGAATGAAACACAGAAGATTCGCCCTAACTGGTTTGGCTCAGTGGGTAGAGTGTTGGTCTGCAGATTGAAGGGTCCCAGGTTCGATTCTGATCAAGGGCATGTACCTTGGTTGCAGGCACATCTGCAGTGGGGAATGTGCAGAAGGCAGCTGATTAATGTTTCTCTCTCATTGATGTTTCTGACTATCACTCTACCTTCCTATCTGTAAAAAAAATCAATTTAAAATATTTTTTTTTAAAAAAAGAAACACAAGATTTAATCCTATATAATAAAAGCCTAATATGCTAAGTATCTGGTAACTGGTTGACCAATCAACCAATCAAAGCATAATATGCTAATGATATGCTAAGGCCACTAAACTGCTCACTATGATGTGCACTAACCACCAGGGGGCAGACAGTTGACCAGTCAACCAGTCGCTATGACATGCACTGACCACCAGGGGGCAGACACTCTGATCAGTAGGCTAGCTTGCTGCTGGGATCCGGCCGATTGGGACTGGGTGAGATGGGCCAGACACACCCTGGAGCCCTCCCATAGTCCCTCCCCAACCCCCAGCCCCAGTCGGCCCAGATCCAGATTGGGACTGGGCCAAATAGCCCTGATCAGCCCTGATCGCTGGCCAGTCAGAGGGACCCTACCTGTGCATGAATTTCATGCAACGGGCCTTTAGTTAGAAAAAAAAACATGGTAGACCCAAACCTGACCATACCCATAATTAAATGTTAATGCACTAGACACTCAGATTCCTCTCCTAGCATTTGGTAGAACAACTAGACAAAAAGGAATTGGCCAAAGACATAGGAAATCTGAAAAGTACTTGATTGATATTCATAGAACATTTCACCTAAAAATGGCAGTGTTCACATTCTTTTTGAATGCTTGTGACACATTTATCAAGGTAGACTATCCTCCTGTGCCATTAGAACAAGTCTCAGTAATTTTAACAGCAGTAGACACATTAAAGTTAACTTAGATGATCAGAAACTGGTAAAATGCAGGCAGACCAGGGCAGAGGAGCAGGAGGGGGCTACTTAGGGCAAGGAAACTATGCTATATCTTGATTGTATGTGAAGAGCAAGGTTTATTAAATAGAACACTAAGATTAGTGAATTTTACTGAATGATAATCTCAATAAGCAAAAAAGGAGGAAACAATTAGTTGGGTCATTTTCACCTAACAAATGCCAGAGTTCAATTCAAAAGCATAATCGGAGACCAGAAAAACACTGCCAAAGCAAAGGAAAAGAAGTCCTTGTGTGCAGGTCCCTGCTATACTCACAGCCACGTGTCTCACTCCTGGTGAAAAGCATCAGGATATGGTCTGTTGCACTCTTAGGAGTGGCAGCTGTGGTGTGTTCCGTGGCCTCCACAGCCTGTCCGTGGCTCTTCCAGGCGGATTTGCAAGGACCTGAAGTCATACTTAGGCAGCAACTGCAAAGGTCATCTCAATACAGAATGTACAGCCCGGGTGCGAATGTCCTGCACTTAAAACTGTTACTTCATTTTTATATGATAACTCTTCAGAAAAATGCAAAATGGCTCCTGAAAAATCATTGCGTGTGGATAATTGTCTCAAAGCCTCGACAGCACTGTGCTTGCTGTTACATTGGAATGGTGAATTATTTGAACAATCACCAGGGTATGTTTTACCAAAACATATTTCAGTGGTTACTTCTGGCATAATCTTTGTAGCATGGTGAGGAAACCAAAAGTAGGAAATAATTTAGTGTCCTCTGGAACTAGAAAGGCATAGCGGTTTTTCTTAATGTGTCTTCCAGACTCAATGCGTAATGATTGTAACTATGTTCATATTTATATTTTAATTGTGTGTGTGTGTGTGTGTGTGTGTGTGTTGTGTGTGTATTCAGCCATCCAAAGGCAGACACACAGAAAGATTATTCCCCGAAAATGAAAATATTTACTTAGTTTGCGTAGTACGATAAAGGGTGGGTGGGGTTTGTTGGTTGGTTGGTTGGCCTGGCTGGGCTTTCATCAAATTCACGTTAACGTTGTTCTGCTTGTGCACTAAGGAGATGCCCCTGCTCGCACATTCTGAAATGCTCCGTGAAAATGGAGAGAGAACAGCACCACAGCCTCAGTACAGGAAACCGTGTCAGCAAGCCTGTGAGTGCGCGGGCTGTAAACTCTCCCCATGTTCTATCAGATCCTTCCTGTAAACCAGCCAGAATGTTTCCCAGCAGAAAATAGTAATTATGTCTTCCACTGGAAAGAGCACTTCATAAATTTTTTTTCTATAAAACAGAGTAAACATTCTTTTGATCCCTCTGCTTCCCCACCTCAAAACTTAAACCACCATTCCTTGTTTCCAAGACTCACAGTAGTAAATGTTTTGAATTCTCAGTGTTGGAAAAATTCTGACTTTTTATAGCATTACCCACCACCCCCATCATCCGAGCGTGGATGAAATTTCACATCCACAGTTAAGCCAGTTTCCCAAGCAAGGATCCAGAAATTGTTTTCCTCCTGACCTTCCTTGACTCCCTGTTTATCTCGCCTTCACCATGTCCCTCTGTACCTCCGCTTCCTCGCTAGGTGTAGTGGGCGCTCTGGCTCACCTGAATTAAACATTTCTGAGTGACTGAGCACAGCAGTGGGAGAGTCCCCACGGCAGGCTGCTGCCCCCCGCCCGCACAGGGAGCCTGCCTCCTCCGGATCCCCCCTCCCCCAAGGCTGTGACTCGTGTTGACTGAAAAGACCCTTCCTTGAAGGGAGGAGCTCCTCACAATGAGTATCTCCGATTCCTGACTGTCCAGACCCTAGATCGTGGGTCCTTCTGAATCTTCTAACGGTAAAGAGCATGCTGTCCTTCACCAAGGCGGAGGAGTGGAAGCCGGGCCCTGACCTGGACTTCTCGCTGAGGAGTGTCTGAGGGAAATCCTGTCCCGTCGCCTCTCCCCGTGCTCTTATCAGCATGCGTGCGCCCAGGCACGTCGGGCCTTTCCACTGCAGGCTCCCGGGGTGGCTCCGAGCCGCCCGCCCTCCCCGCCCCCACCTCCCCCACGCGGCCCCCAATGGGAGCCCGCCTGCAAGCGGCCGCGGGCAGAAGAAAACAGAAGCGTCTCAGTGCTCCTGAAACGCACGGCACAAGAAACTCATGTGCTGTGCAGAGTATTTACAAGAAGCAGCCCTGAGATTAATTAAAGACCTCCGATGTGCTTTGGCCATTAAACGCCGTAGTCATCTGTAGCTCAGTTCTACAAAGCACTGGCGATTATCCTCTAAATAACTCCGTTTTCATGTTACGGACCAGACTAATTGTCCTACCACAGGTAATGAGCCCCATTTTTAAATTAAACCTTTCCGTTTTTCCAGTTTTGCTTCTTTTCTGAATTTTAGAGCACTATGCAGTGAATCTATATGTAGGTGATTAAAATGCACAGTGGTTCCTAAGCCCAATATTTAGAGATTTTCATTTTTTCCTCTTGATTTGTGGAGACCAAAGCACTTTCGTTAAAGCAGCCATCTTTTTCGATTCGCTGACTGGTCCAGAGCAACCGAGGAGACTGCCTTTCCCGTCAGCCTTTTCCTTCTGTTCCCAGAGACCTGACCTCATGAAGCACACGCAGCCCTGACGCTGCAGGTGAGCCTGGGCCCCTGGTGAACGCAGACCTCCGCCTCCCCCGGGCCTGGAGGCCCACGCCAGGGTCCCCGACACCCCGAAGCCCAAGGCAAAGGAAGGCCGCATCGTGTGGTCCCAACCCCACGGGGCAAGGGAGAAAATGGACGGAAGGTTAAAGAGGAAGCAAAGGGCCCGCTGGCTCTCCCTGTTCCTCCTCCTCCCCGTTATTCCTGGCGAGCGACCCTTCCCTCGGAGCCCCGGTCGCCCTCGCTGCTGTGACTGCGCCGGCCGGCCGGCAGCTAATGAGCTCCAGGTGTCCTCCTGCCCGCCCGGCGGCCGCGCCTCCGGAAGGCTGGCCAGTCTCGGATTTTGTTTTCCTTATTTCTTATAATGAAGGGCCTGAAGCCATTATTGAGGACTTTTTCCCCTTCTCCCGCCTCCAAGTGTTCATTGGATTGCTTTCTGCAGGGCAACTGTGTGCATTTCCCAAGCAAGCCCAAATCAGACTTCAAACACCAGGTTACCCTTGGACAAAAATGTACTTGAATTCAACAAACGTATTTTAAGGGATATGTTGGACCAATTCTGAATTAACGTGAAAAGTGTTCTTTAAGATTTTCCCTAGATTTTAAGCGTAAAAATACAGCCTGTATGGTCATATCGATGAGAAGTGCCTTTTAGTTTAAACATGCAGATATTCGTTATTCATTTCAAGCTTTAAACGGAAGTGATCAGGTGATTGATTACCCCATTCACATTCCAGGTAAACGTGTCTCGGTGCTTGGAGATACTTTCTGTCCTTCGTAAGGCCCTCCCAGGTCGGCTGTCTACATTTCACTCCTCCTCATTCTAGTGTGTGTTTGTTTGCAGACATTGCCTTTCCCCGATTCGAAGTCTAAGCTGCGCACTGAGGACATTTGGTTCTGGTTGGAAGATGGGATCACATTTACATGCTGAAGACCATTCAGTCTGCTGCTCTAAAATACCTTAAATGTGCATGTGTCTCCAGCCACAGGGTGAAACTCGCACTGCGATGGGAGGGGTGTCCGATGGCGGGGTCACTCCTCAAAGGGCACCTCCTGTCCGCGCAGCCGCTCCCTGCGCTCCGGCGCTCCGGCGCTGCGCGTGGAGCCTGGCAGCGGCCGTGCGCACGGGCTGGCTGGCTCCGCGGTGATAAGCAGTAGACAGGCTGGCTCCTTCAAGGAGTCTCTCAGTCAAGTCGGAGCTCTCAACAGTCCTGAGGCTCCCTGGCCGGCTTTCCCCTGTGGGCCATTCATTTATCAGGAAATGAAATTGGTTACAGGGTTTCTCACGTTGCCAAACCTCACTGACGAAATCTGGTTTCTCCCAGAGTCCAGGAGGTGCATTAACTCTTTACTGTTGTCCAGCGCTAGGGGTTCTGGTCGTGGGAACCCCCATCACTGCCAGAGTTTGGGGACCCCCCACAAGGAAGGGGGGAAGGGGCTGGAGTGGGGAGCAGACTGCAGAGTGGGGCTGGGGGCTCCTGTCGCGGATATAAAAAGATGACCCTCTGAGACGGATCTTTTTCCCATGTTGGTATCTTCATCTTTCAAACTAAAGCGTTAGTTTCACAGGACTGATTCCCCCCCCCCCCCCCCATTTTTAAAAATAAAAGCCTTCAGACACTGACATGAGTCACCTGATTGGCAGCATAACCTTGTAACTTAGACCAGAGATCGTTGTTTAAATTTTGTGAAACTAGAGGAACAAAAATAAAGAAAAGCATGTAGCATGGCACAGAAAATGTTTGGGTAAGTGAAGGTTAAATTATTACAAAGTATATAATCTAGTTCATATGTCTAAGGAGCGGAACTAGGCTAAATTATCTAAAATATTCTGACGCACTGAATCACTTCATTTTGTAAAACAAAATCTGACTTGCAGGGCACTCGGCTCTCGGCCGGTCTGCTCAGCGCAGTCTGCAGCTCCGACCGCCTGTGTTTGGAATTAGCGGCCAGAGGAAGTGCACCACGGGCATGTGGCAGTCATTACGGCCGTGGAAGCGGCTGCTGGCTAATTGATAGCAGTAGCAGCTAGAAGCAGCCTTATTTAATTTCCAATAGTCCTTATGACAAGATGCTATAAATGAGACCCCTTGTCGTCTTATTATTATCGGCCCTTCTCCCTGTGTCATTAACTGTGTGATATTTAATGTATAAACTTGGTAATATTTAGGAGTGCATTCCTTAGATTTCCCACCCCCACCCCCTCCTTTTTGGAGATAACCTTTCATTCAGCTTTTAGCCCTAATGCGTTCAGGCCCCCGAGTTAATAAAGAATTACTAGCAGTGAGCACCATTTCCTTTGACTGTCGAGGCGCCTATATGCTAAAAATACATGTAAGAGTCACCAAGCCACCCTCAGCCCGTGTTGGCTGGTGGCTCTGCTCATAACCTGAACCCCCCAGACACTCCCTGGCTCCATAAAGGGTAGACGAGTGAATCATTCTCGCTGTTCACCACTCAGAGATAAGCTTTTGTGAACTTGAATTGTATTCAGAGCGTTGCGTCCATGGTTTCAATTGTATCCCAGAATGTTACAGCTGGAGTGGGTGGTTACTTTAGTCGACAGTGATCTTATTTTTCTCCATTTAGTTCTAATATGTTTGTAGCAAAAGACCATATTTTGGGGGAATGAAAGCAGTCTTTCTTTTAAATGTGCACGACAGAAGTTTCACTGGGAAAGTGTTCAAAAAATGTACCTTGTTCTTTTTCTTGTTTCTGACGGTCGACCTAAGCCATCAAACAAATATCAGTCTTATCAAATTAGTGCATTCAACATTCTTCCTGTCGACACAGATGAAAAATAATAGCAGCAGGCACTATAAAAAACAAAGCCTTCATCTCTGTTTTGCCATCTCTAGCCCAGCCCTAAGCTATGGGATCTGAACATGAAAACTCAGTATTTTAGTTCTTTGGACATGCTCTCCACATTCCCTCCTGTAGCCTCTCATTGTTAACAGTCCCAGTTGAAGAAATAACACCAAATCCAGAATCGAGGCCTTTTCAGATCAGGATCTATTGGGGGACACGGAACCATAACAGCTCTTGATGGTTCTATTTATTTATGGTCTTCCCACAGCCCTTAGGCCTCTGACTCCCCGAGGAAAGATCTCCGGTGTCCAGTGGCTGACATTGCGCTTTTTACGAGGCTTCGCTCGCAGTAGGGATTGTCCTGCCTTTCGTCCATTTGTTCAGCTAGTGCTGATCGAGCAGCAACTGCCTGCACAGCACTTGCTATAGGTGGTCCCTTCAAGAGCTTTCCTCTATAGGGGACACCGTCTCCAAAGCAGCCTCTCTACTCTCTTCCTTTTCAAATGAGGAATCTTGACATAAATTAGGGGATGCGAGTGGCAAGGAAAGGAGCCCAGCCCTGAAGGACTTGGAGGTACCTTGATTTCTCTGAGTGTGGAAATCGCTGTGGATAGAACATAGACCCTGATACAAGTGCCACCCTTCCATCCCCCACCCCCCATGCATCTAAATGGAGAGGCGGGCAGGGTGCTGTAGGACTCCACCAGCCGAGCCGTGGTAGGCAGGCTGGCTAGCCCTCCCTGTGCACCAGTTTGCCGAGCCGTGGTAGGCAGGCTGGCTAGCCCTCCCTGTGCACCAGTTTCTCACTCAAGGACAGGTCTATCTCAGAGCTTCATTTGCTTTTGGGGTACCTGGAGAAATTTGAAAAACAATGGATGCAAAGTTCCTGGAATAAAGTAAGCTCTCAGAAATTGTTAGCCAGTGTTATTTTCCGACTTACCTAATGACCTCACTTTTCTAGATCAAAACCAAGAACTGGGCTGTAAGTTCTAAGTAGTCAAAATAGGTGACTCCAAGTCCTTCTCATGCACCGTATCACTAGAAGAGGCCTGAGACCTTACTCACAGCCTCATTCTCCTTGATACACGACCTAACAAGCTTAGCTGTCTGGTTCCCGAGTCGGTAATAGATTAGAAGCCCCAACTTCAGAGAACTGCTGCAAGTGAGGACTTGGACAGTAGTGGAAACCAAAGGCCGCTTGTCCTGGCATAACCAAGGAAGGAACAGAAAACAACACGTGTCCATCTTTGCGGTGTCTTCTGAGAACTGGCATACTATCCAGGAAATGACACCTGAAGAAGTTGTAAGTCTGTAGAGATCGGGACCCGGAATAAAAGTTGGGGCACCTGTACGGGACAGCTGGGCATCATCTCTGTCCTTGAGAAGCATGTGCCCTCGTCTTTCAGAGCAGCTAGCCAATGACCTAAGCCCAAAGAAGACTCAGTCCCTAGTTCTCACTCTCCCAACAGAAAGGTTCCTGAGTGATGCGATTTAGCTGGTTGGGTGTTTGATGTTTCAGTATGGAAGGAATCCTAGTAAGACTCTTTTAACTAGTACCTTAAGATATGATTTCATTTATAATAATTTACCATTTAATCCCCATTGTTTGTGATCTCATCAATGGCTCTGGTAGGACTCAGTTACCTCATTAACTCACACATTGATTTGTCTGGAAAGTTCTGTGCTGTGAAGTGAGGCTGAGCCAGGTTATCTCATCAGGAGCTCTGTGTCCATAGCCAAGTTACAGTGCTCCTTCCCTTGTTTTGTCCATGTCTCCTCACTACATGTTATTCTCAATATACACAAACAGATTTTCCCGATTTCAGTATTTTTTATTTTTATTTTTTATTATTTTTATTTTTTTATTGATTTCTTACAGAGAGGAAGAGAGAGGGATAGAGAGTTAGAAACATCGATGAGAGAGAAACATCGATCAGTCATCTCCAGCACATCTCCCACCGGGGATGTGCCCACAACCAAGGTACATGCCCTTGACCGGAATCGAACCTGGGACCTTTCAGTCTGGCCCGATTTCAGTATTTTTTAAAAGATACTTTAATGTATGTAGGGGGACAGAGGGGAGATCTGTCCATTCCATGCAGATATATTCACGTTTTCCGTTAGAGTTGACCCTGATTTTGTCTTACAACTGTACCCTTCCCACTAAAAAAAACTAACAAAAAAAAAGGAAGTAAGTTTCTCCTGGAAAGGAGATAAGAGAAGCCTCTTCCTTGGTTTAAATTCCCACCACACTGGTCCTCGGCATACAGAGCCGAGTGTAATAATCAAGTTTTAGCAGAAGCAGCTGAGGGCCCGGCCTCCCAGCCCAGGCCAGCACACCCTGCTGAAGTGACGAAGCACAGTGTTCTCCGGAGTTCCCTTCATGTCTCAGGAACAGTGTCCAACTGTGCACGTCTCCTGTTCTAAGCCTCGGGCTTTGTGGGGAAAGTCATGGTTGTTAAAGGAAGATGCAGGAGAAGCCAGGCGCGAGCTTCTCTCACACTTAAGGACATGCACCAACAGATGCCCTTCTCTCAGCATCAGTTTAGAACAGAGAGAGAGAGGTTTTTAAAACCCCGTTGGCATCACTTTATTTTAGGAACAGAGAAAATAAGGAGAACTGCCTTGTCACCCACCGTGGTAAGACGGGCAGGGGCAGTGCAGGCCCAGAGCCAGGCTTCCTGACTCCATTTGTACTATGTGACACTTCTCTTCATCAGGGGATGCTGTAACTTCTAATATCTGGCTCAGTGACCCCTCAGAGCGGCCTCCAAAGTGATTGCAAGTCCAGCTATTACTACTAATTGGTCCTCTGCTATTCTCTGCACAGAAAGATACCACGAGTTTTTGACTGCTATTAATAGTATTTGTGTTAATTCAGTTCTTCTTTCCCTGACCTAGCCTCTTAATGACCAGCAGAATGTCTTTGCTAGAGGGTTGCTTTTAGAGTACTGTGTGACCCGTGAGTGACAGCACAGACCTCTGTGGGCCTTGGAGGAACCTCATTCTCAGGCCTGGCCGCAGGGGCCCAGTGTTCTGGTACCATAAGTATTTTTAGAACTGTGTTTTGGAGTTGTATTTGCGTGTACATTTGTGACACAAGGCAATGTTTTCAACTGACAGACTGCTTTTTTTTTTATTGTGTTATATATCTTATTTGGCAACAAGTTTAATCTTCAAATTTGAGAAATAGGAGCTGCCCCTGTGCATCTGAATATGACGGATCCTCATACAGGACAATCCTCATCCTTCCTTGTTCGCATGCCTCGCCCTGTGTTTCCCGAAGGCATCTTCCTCTGCTTCCGCAGCACTCGTTAGCTACACCAGGTGTTTGCTGCTCATCAGTTGTAACACCTGATATAAAGGACCTGTTACCTGCCGCCTTATACCTTTTCCACTCATCCTGGACCCTGTGTACCACAGGCACACACAGCATGTTTCTTCATTGCGATGTGATGGGGAGGCACGGGTCTGACCAAGGACAAGAAGCCATGCTGGCCAAGATGCAGGCTCACTGGTCATGCAATAGGATGTAACAGTTTCCATGGAGGCTATGATAGAGGGGCCGGATCCAGGATAAGAAAAGCAACAGACAAAGTGTGATGTGGTTACTGAAGACCTTTAGAAAAAAACTAAATTGTACAAACAGAAAAGTTAGGCACCTCTGCTAACATTGCCCGAATGCACGCTCTGTTCTCCTGGGTATACCTAACGTGAGGGCACACCCCTGGCATGCCAGGAGACACAAACAAGGATGTTCACAGCATCGTTGTTCATAATGTCCTTCAGCAGTAGAATTAATAAAGTCAATAGAGTACTGGATAGCAGGGCAAATGAGTGAGCCACAGCAAACCCAGTATGTGTGAACCTCACTCACGGAATGCTAAATGAAAAAATCCGAATACAAAGGGTATGTCCCGCCGAAACTGGTTTGGCTCAATGGATAGAGCGTCGGCTTGGGGACTAAAAGGTCCCGGGTTCGATTCCGGTCAAGGGCATGTACCTTGGTTGTGGGCATATCCCCAGTAGGGGGTGTGCAAGAGGCAGCTGATTGATGACTCTCTCTCATCGATGTTTCTCTCTATCTCTCCTCCCTTCCTCTCTGTACAAAATCAATAAAATATATTTTTTTAAAGAATAATAAGAAAATAATGAGTTATTTAAAAAAAAAAATCAAAGGGTATGTACTGTGTCATCCACTAATAAGAAGTTCAAGCAAAGACAGAACTCAGCTACAGCATTGAGGAATGCAGGTGCAGGTGGTAGAAGTGTAAGGAAAAGCCAGGAAGCGGTTACCATGAGGCTGCCATTGGTGACCAGAGGCAGGGGGAGTGTTCTTCGGCAGACCGAGGGGTGGTCATAGGAATACTTGCCTTAGACTAATTTAATTGTCATATGATTGCGTATGGGAACTTTTCTGTATATGTGTTATTTTCACACTGGAAAAAGCTAAAAAGATGAGGGATCCCTGAAGACTCCTTTATTTAAAAAAAAAAAAAAAAAAATGGGATAAAGTGTGTGATAGAAAAACATTTCCAGCCGAAACCGGTTTGGCTCAGTGGTAGAGCGTCGGTCTGCGGACTGAAAGGTCCCGGGTTCGATTCCGGTCAAGGGCATGTACCTTGGTTGCGGGCACATCCCCAGTAGGGGGTGTGCAAGAGGCAGCTGGTCGATGTTTCTCTCTCATCGACATTTCTAGCTCTCTATCTCTCTCCCTTCCTGTCTGTAAAATATCAATAAAATATATATAAAAAAAACAAAAAAAAAACAAACAACATTTCCAATGTTAAAAAAGGAAATTTCAATGAACGAAAAAAAATATTTTTATTATTATGTAAGATTTTTCTTCGTGTTTCCATTTGCATATAAAAATCAAATTATTTTCCCCATTTTTTTTCCTCTCCCAAAACATGATTTATGCCCACCCACTCCTTCAAAAAAAGATAAGAGGAATATGTGTTAAAATGTTAAGCAGTTGTTATATTGGGTTGGAACTAATAATTGTTTTTAATCTGTCTTAAAATTTTTCTTCAGTGAATAGCTTATTTTACTATGAGGCATGTAATAAAAAATAGTCAGTTTTTAAAAGCACACCCATTACGAGTGCTACTATTAAAAAATAAGTGTTGGTAAGGATGTGGGAAAATTAGGGCCCTTGTACACTGTTGGTAGGATCATAAAACGGTGCCACCACTGTGGAAAACAGTCTGGAGGCGCCTCAAAAAATGATGATCCAGCAGTTTCACTTCTGCTTTCAAGAAGGGTCTTAAAACGATATCTGCACACCCTTTTGTAGCAGCATTATTTGCAACAGCCGAAAGATTGGCGAATGGTTAAAGAAATTGTGGTGCATACATAGAGGGGGATAATTATTCAGCCTTACAAAGGAAGGGAAGTCTGCCCCTTGGCTACAACATGGATGAACCCTGAGGTCGTTATGCTAAGTGAAATAAGCCAGTCACCAAAAACCAGTTTTGTATGATTCCACTTACAGGAGGTACCTATGTGTTCAGATTCATCCAAACAGAATGGTGGTTGCCGGCGTGGGGGGAGGGGAGAATGAGGAGTTGTTTAATAGGTAGAGTTTTGGTTTTGCAAGATGAAAAAGTTCTGAGACCTGTGTGACAACGTGAACACACTTAACACTATTGAATCTAACACTTAAAATCGGTTAGGATGGTAAATTTTATGTGTGTGTGTTTACCACAATTTTTAGAAAGTGAGAGAAAGAAAAAGCTGGCCTAGGCAGTGTTAGAGGATGTTATGGTGATGAATGTATGGACTTAGGAGTTAGTGTAGTTAATGGTTTTAAAGCAAATAGGAATGGGAAAATAAATTATATCTCTGCTTTCTCTCAAAGGCCCAAGCCTTCCGTGAGTATGTCGGTGATGTGCTTTGTGAAGAGCCCAGAGCTAAAGCTGTGATTTGTCTAGGAGCATTTTCAGACCGTTGGTATTTTTTAGTTATTCTCTCTGACCTAGCAGTGAATTAGCTAAAAAGTACATTTAAGTATACCTTAAACAGTTCAGCACTTTCAGAAATAAGAATGTAGGTAATTTAAATTGAATATGTGAGTAAAAATTTTGAGAAAATAATTTGTTGATGGCTTAGCAATCCAGAGAGATTGAGCATCTGTGTTGTTAAGAGTCGTTATTTAGTTATGACTACAGACTAGCACAAGGTGCATAATAAGTAACTAAGGTGTTGAGTTGCAAACCTCATTTGAAAGTAGAGAGAGAAACTAGAATTTTGAACATGGGAAAAATTAGAACTAGACTTATTTCGATTGCAGATTTAGAAATCTAAACAAGAAAAATGTATATTTGGAACACGGTGTTCCAGATTTATTAATAGATCTTGAAACACACTTGCTGGAGCTCAAATACACGTTACCCTCTCTACATATAAGCACAAAGCTAAAAATTCCCTTGCATCATCAGCCTAATAGAGTTTTGTATTATTTTTAATTCAAGTCGGATTTAATCAAATAGGTCATAGCTGAAAAGTCAAAGTGGAAATGAGTGTGAAACTTCTTACTGTTAACAATTTTTTTAAAATATATTTTATTGATTTTTTACAGAGGGGAAGAGAGAGGGATAGAGAGTTAGAAACATCGATGAGAGAGAATCATCGATCAGCTGCCTCTTGCACACCCCCCCACTGGGGATGTGCCCGCAACCAAGGCACATGCCCTTGACCAGAATCGAACCCGGGACCCTTCAGTCCACAGGCCGACGCTCTATCCATTGAACCAAACCGGTTTTGGCTGTTAACAATTTTTTTATGAAATACAAAATCTATTTTCAGAATTATATATTTGATATAAATGTTTGCATGTTTATTTTCAAAGGCATTTTCTTTATAAGTGATAAATGAATTTGGGGAGAATAGGATAAAAAGAGTCATTTAAATAATCGGAATCTCAGAAAGTAATTTTTATTTATCAGTGAGTACATTCATGAAACATTCCATGTTGAAATCAGAAAATTTCTATTTCCAAGCTGGAACCTGTCTAAAAATGCTATTTTTATGGGCATTGTATTATAGTTGTTGTGATATATATGGTTTATAATAAGGTTCTATCAATATATATAGGCTTATAAACTATAAACTCTCAGTTTATTCTAAGTAACAAATCAAAAACCTAGTTTCGGGGGGAGGGACCAAATTTACTATCTCCCTTCTAAAGATGGAATGACTATTGTTTTTGCACACGTGACTGTATATCCCCCCCTCCCCCCCAAATGTCTGAAGTGCTTCCTCCCTGCAAAACTCACCCCTTTCGCTCAGGACTCAGAAATCGATCGTCTCCTCAGCAGAGCCCTCCCCAGCACATTGCCAGCCCAGCTGTCGGACACCTCACCCTCGGCATGACCACCGTGGCGTGGTCCCGGCTCCTCTGAGTCAGGGCTGTCCTAAACGCACCCAGCTGGGTTCGGGGATGCAGTGCCTTCCATCTACATCTCCCTTTAGTTCTGTCTATAGATTTATTCACTTGCAATCTGCAACTTTAATACAACTTATTTCCTAAGCTTTCTGTAGTAAAAGGGAGCTTTAGACCTATGTGAGAAACACGTTGCTTACCTTTTGTGGATAATTCAGAATCTTGCTGTGTTCCCACCATCCTCCCAGTGTGCGTGTGGCACAGGCCTGGGAGGAGTGGGAGCGCACATCCATCCTCCCAATGTGCGTGTGGCACAGGCCTGGAGGAGTGGGAGCGCACATCCATCCTCCCAGTGTGCGTGTGGCACAGGCCTGGAGGAGTGGGAGCACACAGCCATCCTCCCAGTGTGCGTGTGGCACAGGCCTGGGAGGAGTGGGAGCGCACATCCATCCTCCCAGTGTGCGTGTGGCACAGGCCTGGAGGAGTGGGAGCACACAGCCATCCTCCCAGTGTGCGTGCGGCACAGGCCTGGAGGAGTGGGAGCACACAGCCATCCTCCCAGTGTGCGTGTGGCACAGGCCTGGAGGAGTGGGAGCACACAGCCATCCTCCCAGTGTGCGTGTGGCACAGGCCTGGAGGAGTGGGAGCACACAGCCATCCTCCCAGTGTGCGTGCGGCACAGGCCTGGAGGAGTGGGAGCACACAGCCATCCTCCCAGTGTGCGTGTGGCACAGGCCTGGAGGAGTGGGAGCACACAGCCATCCTCCCAGTGTGCGTGCGGCACAGGCCTGGAGGAGTGGGAGCACACAGCCATCCTCCCAGTGTGCGTGCGGCACAGGCCTGGAGGAGTGGGAGCACACAGCCATCCTCCCAGTGTGCGTGCGGCACAGGCCTGGGAGGAGTGGGAGCACACAGCCATCCTCCCAGTGTGCGTGTGGCACAGGCCTGGAGGAGTGGGAGCACACAGCCATCCTCCCAGTGTGCGTGCGGCACAGGCCTGGGAGGAGTGGGAGCACACAGCCATCCTCCCAGTGTGCGTGTGGCACAGGCCTGGGAGGAGTGGGAGCACACATCCATCCTCCCAGTGTGCGTGTGGCACAGGCCTGGAGGTGTGGGAGGGCCTGAGAGCACTCGGTCATTTAGAGAGAGGCTTCCCGGGAAGCGGACTGTTTTCGTAGCTTACTGAACATGTGCTTGTTCTTCTGTTTTAAACACAGTGTGCTTCAGTGAACGTTCCAGTGAGTAGGACTCTAGTTACGTCACGGGTTCACCGCCCTGGGAAAGGGGAGACGAGGCAGGAGGACAGCCTGGTGGCGGCAGGAAGTCCGGTGTAGAAAGCTTCTACTTGGGAATTTGGTTGCTTCCTACCCTTAGGTGAAGTCAGGTGACTTAAATGGCTTTCCGGATTTAATATCACCTTTTTCCTGTCATCCACCGGATTTCCCTACAAGAAAAGAAAATCTTGACCGCCTGCCGTGGCTCAGTGGTTGAGCGACAATTAGCAGGTATGCACCAGGAGGTCGCTGGTTCAAGTTTCAGTCAGGGCACATACTGGGTTGTGGGCTCAATCCCCAGCAGGGGGTATGCAGGAGGCAGCTGATTGATGTTGCTGTTGCTCTCTCATCAATGTTTCTCTCTCTCCTTCTCTCTCTCCTAAAAATCAATTTAAAACATTTTTTAAAGAAAAGAAAATCTAGCCAAAACTGGTTTGGCTCAGTGGATAGAGCTTCGGCCTGTGGACTGAAAGGTCCCGGGTTCGATTCCGGTCAAGGGCATATACCTTGGTTGTGGGCACATCCCCAGTAGGAGGTGTGCAAGAGGCAGCCGATCGATGATTCTCTCTTATCGATGTTTCTAACTCTCTATCCCTCTCTCTTCCTCTCTGTAAAAAATCATTAAATATATATATATATAAAAAGAAAGAAAGTCTATTAGGAAGAATCTGGAAATGAAATTTGCATGCACATTTCTGAAGGGGAGGTTAAGTTTTTCTAAACTTTGTGTAGAGAATATATCCTGCCCTCTTTATTGGAATCAGGACTCTGACCAAGCATTCCTGTTTCCCTCTCATTCAAGCGTGGAGTGGGGGGAGGGGAAGGACACATGGCAAAGAGCGTGACCACCGGTGCGATCCATATGGGAACCAGCACAGTCCTGTGAGGCACCTCGTGTTCGATCCATTTACACTTTCACCTCCGGAATCTGAAGGGCTTGCTGTCTTTCCCCACGCATACTGCCGTCCGCCAGTCACTGCGTTTGCAGTTCTTGGAGATCCCGGAGTCAAGGCCTGGGGCTGAGCAGCCATTCATCACAGGGCTTGAACTTGAGTGAGATAAGGTGCACTTCATTGACGCCAGTCAGCAAGCTAGTCGTGACAACCTGTCTGTCCTTGTTCCTCGGCCATTCTTCCTGCTCTCTGCATATTTACAGGCTGATGGCCAGATTGTGAGAGGGACAAGACCAAGTAAGACTTCTTGGGACTTCCTTGCAGGCTCGGTTTTCCCTTTTCCTAACCTCTGACAATGGAGTCAGGAGAATCAGAATTTTGATAATTCTTCCAGGCGGCTGCTCAGGCCGGGCCGGAAGGCTATCGGGACGGGCTCACGTCAGCAGCTGCTGCTGAGCTGAGCGTAAGGCTGTGCAGTCAGCTCCAGGGACCCTTTCCCAGAGCGAGCAGGGCCAAGGAGCCATGTCACAAGATAAAGGCTCATTAGAATGGAGCCAGACTGAGGATGGGAACAGAATTGTACTTGTCGGCTCCATTGTTTCTGGTGAAAAGCAAAAGTAACAAAGGTTATTGGACTCAAAACATATGACCATCAACAGAGGAGACTCTGGACTTATTTCTGGACCCGTTGCTTCTGAGCCCTGAGTTCCCTTTCTGGGCAGAGGCCGCTGGAAGAGCTGCGGGGGCTGCCGCCTCCCTCCACCGGCGACATTGCCACGGCTCCTTACTCATCCTCTCCTCTGCCCCACTAGCATCTCCCTGTCAGGCCTCACCCCTGGACCCCTGCACTAATCCCTGGTCCTTCTCTCCTAAGAGTCTGCTTCCCCCGCCCAATCCCAGCGGGTCACGTTGCTTCCCAAATAATCCTCCAAAGCCACATCCAGGTCCTGCTCCCCACTCTGCTCACGCGCACGAGTGGCTTTCCTCGGCACAAGCTGAAGGCTCCGTGGTCTCCGTACCTGCCTCTCACGCTGTTTCATAGCATTTCCCGTCCCACTCCCTGGTTTCCACACAGCCCGAGCAGCGCCGGCCTTGGGCACCTGGGCCTTCTCTGCCTCCACCCCCATGCCTGTCTTCTGTTATTTCTTCTGCCCCGATTGCCCTTCCTCCCACCTTCACTTGCAAGAACTCCACCCATTGTTTACAGACCTCCCAAATGCCACCTCCTCCTGGAAGCCTTACTTGATTTTCCCATTTAAAGTAATTCCTCCCAAGGCCAAAAGGCACATGAAAACATGCTCAAAGTCACTAATTGTCCGAGAGATGCAAATCAAAACAACAATGCGGTACCATCTCACACCTGTCAGAATGGCCAACATCAACAAATCAACAAACGACAAGTGTTGGCGAGGTTGCGGAGAAAAAGGAACCCTCATGCACTGCTGGTGGGAATGCAGACTGGTGCAACCACTGTGGAGAACAGTGTGGAGTTTCCTCAAAAAACTGAAAATGGAACTCCCATTTGACCCAGTAATCCCACTTCTAGGAATATATCCCAAGAAACTAGAAACACCAATCAGAAAGGATATATGCACCCCTATGTTTATAGCAGCACAATCTACAATAGCCAGAATTTGGAAACAGCCTAAGTGTCCGTCAGCAGATGATTGGATCCAAAAACTATGGTACATCTACACAATGGAATACTATGCTGCCACAAAAAAGAAGGAATTCTCATCATTTGCAGCAACCTGGATGAAATTGGAGAACATCATGCTGAGTGAAATAAGCCAATCAATGAAGGAGAAACACCACATGACCTCACTCATTTGTGGATAATAAAGAGCATTATAAACTGATGAACCAAAAGATAGATATAGAGACAGTATATCAACAAGTAGACTGTCAAATTACAGCAGGGAGAGGAGGAAGATCTGGGGGAGATAATAGATCAACCGAAGGACTTTTATACATGGTTATAAGTACAACCAATGGACACAAAACTCTGGGGAGGGAGGGGATGTGTGGGAGGGAGGGAGGGGGGCAAAAAAAAAATCAATAAAATATATTAAAAATAAATAAATAAATAAATAAATAAATAAAGTAATTCCTCCCTTCCCCAGACTCCCATAAATTACACTTATTGGCATAGTGCACATGGTACTTGTCACGTCTGTCGTATTTTTTTATAGATATCTTATCTCCATGCCCAGGTTATAAACACCTTGGTGCAGTCGCTATTCTTTCTGCTGTCTTCTCTGGCAGTGGTTTTCACTCGGAAGCCATCAAGAATTTTTTTTCAAGCCACAGAGTAGCCTGATCAGATTTCAGCATTGCTCACACACCCCTGAGCTCCTCAGAGAGGGCACACCATGGGAGAGCTGGAACCTTTTCCTTGTGGGCCAGGCGTCTGAGTAATTCCCTCTGCCTGGAATGCTTCCGCACCTCTCTGCTCTCCTGCAAGACCTCACCAGCCTGTCCCGACTACTCTCGTCCCCAGGACTCTCTCTCTCCTAAGCCACCGTAGCCTCTGGCAGATGGGATCTTCCTCTCTCAGCCACGCCTTCCCTGGAGCTGTAGGTGGCACACTCATAGAGCCTGCCTTCAGCACATTTGTACCGTGAGCGAGTGAAAACCGTGTCCAAACCCGCATCTAGTCCATCTGTATGTGGGGAGATCATACAGACACATACCTGCGGTGGGCAGGTGCCCAGGCACGGAAGAGGGCCGGGGGGCTTTGTGGAGGAGGGGAGGGAGCCCGTGACCAGCTCTGGAGCAGAAGACAGTGCAGTGGGGAGGACATCTCAGCTATGAAGAGCAGTCTCAGAAAAGGCACCGAGGTGGGATGCTCCTGGGTGTGCAGAGCACTGGTGAGGGGGCGGGGGTGCTTGGCAGGGGCTGATGGCTTGTGCGAAGCGGAGGAAGCAGGCGAAGCACGGGCCCGTGTTTGCACATCCTAGGATCTACCTGCATCGGTGTCCTAACAATAGGGCGGTGGAAGAATTCCCTCTTAGTGGTTCTTTCTCCATCTCATTCATCTTAACTCTCCGAGTAATTTAGTTAAGTCGTTTAAGGGCAAGGACATATTTCATATTTTTTATGATACAAAGGGTCACTCTATAACTGAAATTCATTCTCTATTGGTTCTTTAAAAAAGTAGAGCAAAAGCTCTTACCCGTTTGATATTATTATAGGTTAATATTTAGGGATGGAAATTATATGGTATTCCAGATTGGCACCAGAATAATTCAGAGGGGAGAAGTGTGAGGTGGATGAAACAAGAATGGCCACGAGTCAATGACTGGTAGCTGGCTGATGAGCTGTTTGTGTATGTTTGCACTTTTCTCTAATCCGTGTTGGAATGCCGGGCCTTTGTCGATACTGGGTGAGACATCAACTCAGACTTCCCGCAGGGTGCCCTTCCTCACGCGGCACTGCTCCGGCCCTGCCGCCGAGCAGCCAGGAAAACAGCCAGGCTCAGCCCGCAGGTCGAGGCCTTGGTATAGAGTCGCAGCAAATGATGTATGTAGCCAGATGGCGAAGAAGGCCATTGTTTTGTATCCACCATTGTGTTCGAACGCCGTATTTGTTAAAGCAGCAGTGATTATAATTAAAATGTAAATATTAATACAAAGGAAGGAAGGATGCATGGGTGAGCAGGTCACCTTGCAAGAGGGATTTAATCGGAAGTTTAATCTTAACACATCTTTCTTCACCAGAAGGTATTTTGTATGGAGAAGCCACGGAAGATGTCTCAGCAATGTGACTGCCTCTTTGCAGTAAGCACAGCATTCCCTCTTCCTTAGTCTGCTGCTTTTGAAAGTAAAGCAGGGTGTTTTTTTTAATCCTCATTCAAGGACATCTTAGAGAAAGGAAGAGAGGAAGAGAGAGAGAAACATAGATGTGAGAGAGAAACATCAATCAGTTGCCTCCTCTAAGCACCTCAACCAGGGCTCGAACCTGCACCTTTTGGTGGACGGGACAAGGCTCCAGTCAACTGCGCTGCCAGTGGGGCTGGGATCTCGCCCCCTTGGGTGTCTGGTCCTGTGCAGGGTGATGCGCCCCAGGCAGGAAGGCAAGCAGTTCCAATCACTGGCTCCCCGCTGGGCCAGCTTCCAGCAGCAGAGATTCTGCCAGGAAATTCTCTGCTTCTGCCCTTCACCTTCCACCTGGAATCGAACCCCAGCCTCCTGCGCTGAGCCGACTGGTCTTTGACTCAGTAACGTGGTTCAGTCTTAAGGAGTTTACCCATTTGGCAGCTTCAGCTGCCACCTTGAAACTAATGACTTTTAATTCTAATACTATCCCTGGCCTGGTCTCAACGCCAGGCTTGCCAAAGGGCATACTTGTCATCTTGGCCCTTGAGGTCCACCTGACTGTCTCCAACCCTGAATTTCCTGTGTCCCCCCTCCTTGACACTTCCCCCTCCCCCATCCCCACTGCCAGCCTCCGGGCCTGTGCCCTGGCCCCACAGGAGTTGCCAGACCCAGAAATGGACCCTTGAACTCACTGTTGCTTGAGAGATGCTCCATGTGCAGTGCCAGCTGCCCTGCCCCTGCCCCATTCCTACAGGTCAGAACCATCTGTCAGGATGTTTCTCCAACCTCCCCTGCAAGACAGCCAGTCCTTACTGCCTCCTCCTCCGTGCAGCCCACCTGCCCCCAGAAAAGAGGGGGCTTCAAACTCCTTTCCAGGACCCGCAACCTGGATCAGGGCAGAAGGGCCTCGCCGGGACTTTTGCTCCGGCTTCACACTCCAGTGGACTTCAGACTGCGGCTGAGATGTGACCATAAGTTTGTGGAGAGCTCATCCCAAATGTGATTCAGCCTTAAATTGCATCCATCGGTTTTTCTAAGGCCTCTCTGCCACCTGTCACAGACGGTGCTGCTGTCACTGTAGACCTCAGAGGCGGCAGACAGTGTCCTGAGCGCCATGTGGCTGGTCTCTGGCCTGGGCTTTCAGGACAGGGGTCTGCTTACCTTGTAACTCTCTTCTCGGGGGGAAACTTACTCCCAGCGAGCCCCCCAGGACCCGGTGCCTGGCCAGCGTGGTGCCCTGACCGTGCCGTGCTGTCTCTGAGCGGCCTCATAGCGGGCTGCTCCATCTTCGCTTCAGCTTTCTTCACCCGTAACTTTTATTAAGTGGCCCTTGGTAATTTTCTATAGTTTGAATTTAGGTTTTCATTAATTTTGAAAGTAATGCACATAATATACTAGTAGAACTATGCCACACCTAGCGTCACTGCACTCACAGACTGTTGGATGTCTCTGTCAGTTAAGTAATACTATGGATACGTCTGTAATTCATTCCCTACACACACAAGAGCCTGTGGCTCAGGCTTGCTGAGCCCATGAGTTAGCTGAATTAGTGTGTGGGTGTTTCCAGGTTTGTCAGCTCATTTCTCCTAGAGCTTGCTCTGCGGGCCCAGGTAAACGCTCCCCACCCCAGTGGCAGCCGGGTCCGAGTGGGAGCGGCCTTGCACCCACTGTCCGTATTCCTCCTCCCGACCATCATGCGCTAGAGGAGCGCGGCTCCTCTTCCTCCTCACAGTTCGGCCAAGCCTCGCATGCAGCCGGTGCTCCCCAAGGCCAAGGCCCCGCCCCTGGAGGACTGGGTGTTCTGCAGCAGGAGTACTGAGGAAGGAATGGTGTTGGAGCTGACAGTCATCTCCGAATCAGCCCTGGGTTTTAAAAAATGTATGTCAATGCTCACCCCGTCTCACGGCGGGATCTTTAAACCAGTTCACTTCCCACGTGCACAGAACCCCTCCCCCAAGCCCCGGGTGCACTGCTCTCGAGAACTCCCTCCGGCAGCCTGACCACCACCCCTCGGGTGGTCACAAGAGGCTTACTGTGGTCTTTCAGAGTTTTTTTTAACATGCTGTGTAGCTATTTGATTTTAAATTGCACGAAGCTTTCTGGAGCCGGGCCAGGTGATGCGAGAACTTGGGTTCTATCTGTGTAACCCTTGGGTGAAAGAGGAAACACCATCGGACTTTCAGTGGTAATAAAATTATTGCAGTGGAGCCCTACATCTGCTCACTGCACTTCCTGTGGGCTTTCACCAGATCGCATGACTGACAGCAGAGGCCGTCTTTAAAGCGTCTGGTGTGCTTGTTATACCTGAGTCCCAACCACCAAATCAGACCTTTGCTTTGTGTCTGGGCTGGGCGTCCGGATGTCCCTCTGCGGTGGGCTGATTCACTGGAGCTGATAAACACATTCCGGCCAAGCTTGGGAGTCTAGCATTACCTCTGGCTCCAAATATCAAAACAACAGGATTGTTGTCAGTAGCTCTGGACGGAGACCAAGCTCCCAGCCTGAGAGACGGGTTTTCTCTCCTTAGCTGAGTCACAGGACAACTGTCTTGGAGAGAGAGGATGGGGAGCAGGGGGGTGTGAATTCTCTTCAGGTGAATTCTTGCCATAACCTCCAAACCAAGGCCCCATCCCCAAGCCCGCCTTCCGCTTTCCCAGGCCCTAGTGGTCCTCAGGACGCCCCCCAGTTGTCACCACGTGGGGCCCTCAGTGGCCTGAGAACTGGAGAGAAGATGAGTGGTCAGCGCTGGGCGGGCCTGGGAGTGCCTGGCGGCCTGGGCCCAGGCAGCAGGGACTTGGTCGGCGGAGTCAGGAGTGAAGACGCTCTCGAGTGAGGAAGTGGGACTTCCCTCGGCATCGCAGGATGGCATTATTGTTCTCCCTGCTGGAAAAGGAACATGGAAGAAAGAGTGACTCTTTCTAGGTTGCTGATCTGACATTCGGACTATGACATTTCTTGGACTGAATCCTGACAAAATGTGTCCCCAGTGTCATCGGTGCTAAATAAAACCTTTTGTCTTCCTTTTCCTTAGCTCCCAGGCCTCTGGGACAGATGAGAGGCGCATTGCTTGTTGAGAGGTCTGCTCAAATCTCCAGCCGCGCTGCCCTCCCTCTAGATCAGGGGTCCTCAAACTTTTTAAAGTGGGGGCCAGATCACGGTCCCTCAGAGAGCTGGAGGGCCGGACTATATGAACTACTAATTCCTACTGTAACACCTCGGCTGAGCTCACTGCCCAAAAAACCTGGCGGGCAGGATAAGACTCCTCTGCGGGCCGCATGTGGCCCGCGGGCCGTAGTTTGAAGACCCCTGCTGCCGTAGGCTTGGGGGAGGGGCTCGGGCACAGCTCGCCACGCAGAGGCGCTCACACTCAGGCTGACCAAATGGTGTTTTCAAAACTCCTGCCTGGCTCATGCCTCTCACTCTCCGTTTCTGACGTTCCCAGTGCACTCTTAAACGACGCTGCCGGAAAAGGAAGCTCTTACTTCGCGCTTTCCGTTGTTGGCTTAGTGTAGTGAGTCCTGGGGACATGCTTCTGTTTCCCTTGCTCTTTATGCTTTAGCCCCCTTCCTGGGCCTTGTAGGAGCTGATGAGAAGTTCCAAGAAATAATGTCCGCCGCTCACTGTTCCCTGCGGAGAGAGTAGTGTGGGGGTGTGGGGCCGTCTGCAGCGTGCGGGGTTTTCGAGTAATAGAGCCCTCCTGGCCTTGCCCTTGGTTCCTGGGTTCAGTGGTGCCCCCTCAGGAGGCAGCACAGGCACCCAGCCTGATGGGGGGGGGGGGGGGGACAGGCCTGCCCCAGCTCTCAGGCCACAGCAGCCTACCCTCCCGTGTGTCTTAGTTTTAAGCAGTCGGGGTGACATTGGTTCGCAGAACCGTACAGGTTTCAAGAGTACAACTGAGACTCGTGCCTCTTTCTCACTGAGAGTCATCAGAGTCTCCCAAAGCCAGGAGGGCAGGTAAACTAGTCCACCCCAGTGGACTCTCCAATGCAGTGAGGAGTAATGCTCATGAAAGCAGCTCCTCCTCTTTCCCTCCCACCCCCTCAGAGAGGCAGAGGGCAAGTGACCCTGCTCCCTGCCCTGAGGCCTCCACAGGGAACCCCAGCTGTGCCAAGGGCCTCGCCTCCTTCAGTCACTGTGATTCCTAACGGGAGGGCATTTATGGCTGCGTTACCGCGTAGAAGCTGTGTCAGGCTCCCACTGCAGGCAGTGTGGGGCTGACCTCCCAACCACCCGCCCTGCACTTCCCCCAGCCCCTCTCCCCGTGTCACTGGGAGAGGTATTCTAAGAAGTAGGACTTCCTCTTTACTAAGGGATATTTTTCCCCTTCACACACAGATCATCCATTCTGATAACTGACATCATTCTGCGTTTGGTCACTGTTTGAAGGGCCGTGTGGCGGGTTCTGTCTTGCAGTGACAGGGCCCAGAACTAGCCCCGACGGCTCCGGGCGGCTGGGAGAATGCAGTTCAAGGACAAAGTGTTGGGTGGCTGTGGTGACTCTTTTCAGACTGACTTTCCCGCTCAGGCCTCGATGACAGCCCAGGCCAAGTGCCCAGAGCAGGCCCCGCCGCCCCTGGCGTTACTGGGTGGCCGAATGGGCCTCAGCAGGACACTGGTGACCGGCCTCGGGCTGCACGGGAACACCGCAGCCGGCCGCGGTGCAGAGCACGGCTGGCGGCGGCTGGGGGCTGCGCCCCGGTGCTGCAAATGCCCGTTTTTCACGGAAGAGAGTATCATTGTGTTGCAACCCCTGATTTCATGACGAAGACTGATGCCACCTCCAAGAGCCTATGCCCTCACCGGGCACCCAGGCCAGCCAGAAGCGGCCGAGTGTCAGGAGGCTCGTGCAGGATGCCAAGGGCGTGGGCCTCCGAGAAACCACCCAGCTGCTTGGCCGTTAACGGTGCTGGGTAGGGGGTGCCCAGGACTTCCTGAGAGGCTGGGATGAAATGGATCCCTGGACGGCCTGACGGAGGCCCCGCAGTCGGGCTGGAGGTAGTGCTCCCCTCCGCTGACCGACTCACTCTCGCAGGAGGCAGCGAGCTGCTGTGCAGAGCAGCTGCCCCCCCGGATGCCAGCGCTCTCCCCAGGCGGTGCCTGTCCGCCGTCCACGCTCAGGAATGGAGCGGGCAGGTCCTCCTCGCCAGGGTGTCAGCCTGAGCACCAAGCCCCATACACAGCAGGCGCTGCCCTCCGCGCTGTAGGGTCCCACACAGGCCCCGTCTCGCCATCTGATGTGCCCGTCCTGCCCACCCTCGGGGGCCCCTGCTCCTCCCCGGGTGCCGAGGGAATCCCATGCCCTTCCCGCAGGAACTGCGTGTTCTCAGGAGCCCCGTGGGAGCGGATCGGGAAAACCCCGGAGCTCTCAGCCCCGCGGCCGCCTTGGGGAGGGGCTCCCGCGCACAGCCCCGCGGCGGCGACGCTGCTGCTGCTTTCGCTTCTGCAGGGAACTGTGCGATCATAAAACCGTCTTGTTTCGTTGCAGAAGTTTCCGGAATTGAAATTCAAGTATGTGGAAGAGGAGCAGCCCGAGGAGTTCTTCATCCCCTATGTCTGGTCTCTGGTGTACAGCTCGGCCGCCGGCCTGTACTGGGGCCCACAGGACATCCAGCTGTTCACCATGGACTCCGACTGAGGGCAGCCGCCCGCCCCTCCATCAGCACCTTCTAGATTTTTCTTTCTGGCGAACAGACCTGGGAGATGACCTGGTGTGTCTTCTGTCAGAGGATCGGGAAGCAGGCGTGTTTCCCTCGCACACACGGAAGTGGAGCAGCGGTGCCCGTTGGCAGATCACTCGGCTTCGATTCTAGTATAAAAAGGGGGAGGGTCCACAATAATAAATATCAAACCTGCTGTCCCACACGCAATTTTATTTATTTCTAAACCAGAATCAAGAGCTTTTCCAGGAACCCGCCGCCTTAGGCGTATAATACTTCCCCAGGACTTAACTATTTTTATGCATGTCCAAGATTTTTGTTTTAGTCGTGTGTGAATGTATATGTGTGTTTCTTCCAACACTGAGAAATATCAGTCTGAAAAGAGGACAAGGCAGGAATTAATGAGGAAATGAAGTCTTCTGTGTGGTGATTTAATAGACACCATGCCCAGGCAGTCGGCTAAGCCTTCAGATCCCCTGCATCAGATCCCAGAAAAAGGAGACAGCTCCTCAGGAAGCCCAGGTTGGCTTTTCTGCGATCTGGCCTCTGTGCTGTGGCTGAATTAAACTGGGGTCTAGTACAAATCAAGTTAATCCACTCTGTGTTCATCGTTAGGAAAAGAAAGCTCCATTCCAAAAGCAGTCTTTTTTTCTTCAGCCAAACTCGTGGGAGAAGAATGAAACACACGTTTTCCTCTTCATTTCTTACGTGGTTTGAACCCACTGGGGCCTTGATGACACGCCGGGTCGCTGAGCGGGAGGAAGGCTCCTCCCAGGGAGCCGGCCAGCGCCCCCCCGCCCAGCGCCCCCCGCCCAGCGGCCCCCGCCCAGCGCCCCCCGCCCAGCGGGGCACTGAAGGCACAGGCGTCCCGGCAAGTCCCGCTCCACATCCCGCCGCCCCTGCACAGTCTAGATGAGAAGCCAGTTTCACGCACGAAGACAAAAGCACATAATTCCACATGAGACAGCAGCCGCTTCGGCCTGCTGCCGGCCCTCTCTCAGGAAACGGCTTCTCCTGTCCCCGTGTCTCTGGCCGGAG
The DNA here is from genome assembly GCF_964339955.1 of Pipistrellus hanaki. Classification (NCBI taxonomy): domain Eukaryota; kingdom Metazoa; phylum Chordata; class Mammalia; order Chiroptera; family Vespertilionidae; genus Pipistrellus; species Pipistrellus hanaki. Next base: position 72,758,216 of record NC_140508.1, read on the forward strand.
GCCCAGGCCATCGCAGCCTCTGGAAAAGGTAAAAGCCCTGCCGACACGTTACGCACGTCTGCGTGTCCACCCGGGAAAGGCCTGGGCTGCTCCACCTCCCAGGCCTGTGCGGTCAGCTGGGCGGTTTGTCCTCGCCCAGACCAGCGCTGAAACCAAAGCTCCCACGTGGGGAAGGATTTATAGCTTTAATTTGTTTCTGAAGCATTTGATTTGCTCCCATGAAACCAAAATGCGGAGTGTTATCCAGCATCTAGAAGGGTCCCGGAGTCTGGAGAAGGGGCTGCGTGTAAATTAGAAAAGAGACTAGACATGACATATAAACTTGGAAGGCATTTTCAGGAGCCAGAGGAGACATGTCTTCGGTAACCAAGTTCTCTGAATCTCTGGACCCCTAGCTTTTTTATTAACACAAATTGTCCTAAAGCAAAGCAAATATACATATCAAAGGTTAAGGTTTGGTATACAGCAGGCATTGTCAGGGTTGGGGAACTGCCTTGGCTGTCAGGCAGCAGGCAATAATAGATGCAAATGTGTAGGTTTGGGGAAATGCTTTCAGCTATTCCAAGAGGATTCCAGCAGGCAGTGACATGGCTCAGCCCTGCTGAAGCCTTAAGGCCCACCACCCTTTGGATGAATTTGCATTTACGCCATGCTGGAATTAGCCTCCAGCCCCAAAACACAAATGTTCAGAGCATCCTGTGGAGTAGCTGAGTCTCTGGTGGGACCTGAGAAGTGTCTGCAGGGCAGTGCGACGGGCCAACCACTGGCTGCAGGGCCTTCAGCTCTTGTGACTAGAGGAACCCCAGTCTCCCAGAACCCCGTCTCCTCTCCTCCGCCCCCCCCTTTCATCACCGCACAGCAGAAGTGCCACCAGCCTGAAAGCCCAGCGGGGCTGCGGCCTCAGAGGCAGCGTGTGAGCACATGTCCCACATGCCACCGCACAGACCCGCCAGGAGCTGCCTGCTTTTGTGTAAGATTTATTACATGACAATAAATTTAAATGACATCGTTGAGTTATGCTTGCATTAATTTGTTTGTAAATTTTTTTTTGTTTTCCACAAAGTAAAAAATGTGTAGAATGAGGCCATACAGGATCATCCTGTGTTAGGAGGGAAATTAACATCTGATCTCATCCAAGATACGAAGCTGTTACTGCAGTGTGTCAACTTACCAACCAAGGGTTCTGCCACGATATTTATTTTTAAAAGAACGTGCCCCTTTCACTAGCACCTTACTTTTCAAGAGTTCAAGGACTGTACAAAAAAGCCTCAAAAGCAAAACTGGTTCCCACTGCCGCCCACGACGCCGGTGCTGGGACCTGTGAACAGCAGCCTGGCCCCGTTGGCATCTCAGGGCGGCCACGTGCAGCAGTGCAGCAGAGCAGGGCTTGGGGCAGCTCAAAGGCGAAGGCAGAGGAAGGAAGGAAAATAAGGTCCCTACAGGTGAGGCATAGAAAGTACCCTGCACACAGTCCTGTCCTTTGGAAGGAAATCACATGAGCTGGCAAAGCAGAAGATGGAGAGGCCAGTACATAGGACCAACATCCAGCAACTGCCCTGAGCTTGCTAGGGTGCGCCCACGAGAAAGCTTTGGGAGGGGGATGCTTTTGGGCCCTGAGTTTCTTACTCTGGCAACCGTGTCCTTTAGGTTCTGGGGAACAGGGTCTTGCCTTTGGCATTAAAGCTCTTTGCATAACCGAGTTGCTCTGTGTTTCCAGGGCCATCCAGTAGAGCTGTGGCTTTCTGATCGAGGGTTGGGTTTGCAAGATCGACCTTTTACGTCTTAATTTCCTGCTAGGTACTATGCTTATAGGTTCAGTAGCTGCCATTTTGATATTAGGGTCTGGTCCTTGGGCTTTCTGATGCCAAATTCGGGGTTAATCCAGTGTCCCACATCACCTCCAGGAGCCCAAGAGGTCAGGGTTCCCATTCTCTGGTGAAGAGCCATGCTTCCTCTGAATTTGAAAAGCTGAGGAATGGATTATAGTACAGTTCACAGCAAATAATTTAATTTTGTTTTTTAAGAACTCGAAGCATAAAATTTATTCTCATTAGGGCATATCCACTTGGGATTCCCCCATCCAAAACAAGTACCATTCGTTGGGAATTCCCTTCCCCTTGAGCAGGGCATGCTAGTATATGGCAACCACTACTCTCCTGACTCCCCAGGGCTGTCAGAGTCCCAGCTACGCCGTCTCCGGAGTTGAAAAGGCCCCCAGAGGAAAAGCAGCCCCATGCAACTGACCAGGCGACACATCACCAGCCTGTCGGCTTCGGAATCACTGCCAACAAAAGATTTAAATATTTTGGCCGGATTCCCAAGGTGTCCTTAGCTGGAGGGTTGGTTGGATTTCTAGTCCTCCATGACTATCAGTAGACTATCCCTCGTGGATTCAGTGAGCCAGTCCCTGGATGTGGAACCAAGTGACTAATGTCTCAGGTGCCTAGCACATGTGCATTCTCTCTGGAGGAAGCGAACTATTATGTACTGAATGTTTGTATATCCACCTCCCAACTCATATATTGAGCCCCAATCTGCAGTGTGATGGTATTAGGAGATAGGGCCTTGAAAAGGTGATTAGGTTTAGATGAGGTCAAGAGGGTGGGGCCCTCATGATGGGATTAGTGCCCTTCCAAGGAAAGACATGGAAGAAATTTCTCTTTCCACCATGTGAAGTTACAGCAGCACAGAAATTAAAATTGCAGGCCCCTCTCATTATTGTTGATGCAAAATGTCTGAACAAACATGAGCAAATAGAAGTCAGCAATACATAAAAAGCAACATGTAAAAATGCATCATGATTAAATTGGATTTGTCCTTCAAAAACCAATCATTCACCACAGACTAAAGAAGGAAAAGTAAATGATCTCAGTAGATGGGAAAATTTTTCTTTCATAAAATGCAACAATCATTGAGTGATATAAATGTTCACCAAACTAGAGAAATAAGGAAACCATTTGAGCCTGATAAAGATCACCTACAAAAACCTACAGCACACGCATCATACTTAAATATCAAAAACGTTTCTCCTAAGATTGGGAGCAAGAAAAGATGTCCACTCTCACCCCTTCTAGTCAATGGTAGGATCCTGGCACGCATGCCCAAGTACCCCAGGAGAGGGCACTAACCTCTGCACTGACGTTGAAATGCACCACAGAAAGAAAAAGGACAGACAGAAGGGTGGGTAGATGTGTCAGAAGCACGGTGACCTTGGTAATTCCAGAATGTTAGACGCCAGGCTGGTGGGCACACAGGTGTCCATTATAAACCCTTTCCTGTATGTTGGGAGAAATAGTGCAATCACGTGTGTGTGTTTTTAAAAGACTGGATTGCGTGGGAAGAAAAATAGACTGTCATCATTTGCAAATGGCATGATTTCAGATCAACTAGCCCAGTGGTCAGCAAACCGCGACTTGTGAGTCACATGCGGCTCTTTGGCCCCTTGAGTGTGGCTCTTCCACAAAATACCATGACCTGGGCGAGTCTATTTTGAAGAAGTGGCATTAGAAGAAGTTGACGTTTTAAAAAAATTCGGCTCTCAAAAGAAACTTCAATCATTGTACTGTTGATATTTGGTTCTGTTGCCCAATGAGTTTGCCGACCACTGACCTAGACGAACCTACCAATAAACTAGTAAAAGTTGCAAGGTTTCTGGTCCTAGGTAATATACAAAAACCACTTGTATTTCTGCATGTTGGCAACAATTAGAAAGTAAAATTGTGAAGGTGTACCACTTGCAGTAACATAAAAAAAAAATCCATTAAGTACCCAGAGATCAATCTGAAAAACAAAATGTGAGTGGACTTAAACACCTAAGTAAGTGGAGGGCTGTTAGACTCAGGGACTGGGAAGCCCAACCCTACAGATGAGGCATCCTGGGGAGTGCAGGAGGTTCCAGCTCATGGTCTCTCCCTCTGCTCACCCAGCACCCTTTCTCAGGCTTGTCCACCCGCAAGGAGCACCACACACCCTCCCCGAAGAGAGGCCCGGGGCCCCGCTCCCTCCTGCACCAGCCGCAGGTCAGGCTTCGGCCTTCCTTCCTCAGCACCGCGAAGCGTTCCCCCTCGCGGCACGGGCTCCTCGCCCACGGTGGGTGGATTCTCGCCGGCGTCCACCCCACAACCTCCTCAGGCCGATGGCCCATTTTACCGGTTATTTTGTAGCAACCAGGAAATCGTAATTTGGGCAGAAAAGGATTTGCTTTTGGATAATAGGTAGCTACTAGAATCTGGGGAGGCCTGGGAATTAAGCTTGGATGCTATGCAACCAGAAGAAATACCCTATTGCTCCGCAGGATGGAGACGCACCTTCGTGGCTGCCGCACTCAGCACTGAGCATCCACCCACCAACCTGGGGACCAGCAGTAAACTAACTGCCCACAGCGGCCCCAGGACCCGAGGGCCACCCCTCACCCAGAGGCCCGTGCTCCCGTCTCTGGAGCCAAGAGGCAGTTCCCAGGACAAGGCCAGGTCAGCCTGCGGAAGGCCAGGAGGCGGGGAGTGTGGAGACACCCAGCATTCACGGGTGATTCTCAGCCCTCCCCAGCCCTGCCCACAGCTCCCCCACACACTGCACGAATGAACGGCAGCTCCTCCATCTCCGGGGCCGCTTAATAGGAAACAGGGTTTGGTGGGGCACGATTTATGGCAACCCGAGCCCTCAAACTGGAAACATCTGTCCTCACCAGAGCACCAACCCGGCTCAGCCCGGTGCTGAGGGGCCACCCGCCCGGCTGGGGAACTCAGCGTCCTTCTGGGAGAGCCCCCAGCCCGGGAGGGGTCTCCAGGCTCCCCGCTCGGCTGACCCCGGCAATGCTCCCTCCCAGACCAAGGGGGTTTGGGGCTGATGGTCCCGAGGGAGCCCTGGGCTGTATTTCACTTCCATTCCCCCTCCTCCCTGTGGGAGCACTCTGCCTCCAGCCCCCTGCCTCTGCCGACACTCTGCCCCTCCCCTCCCCTCCTGTCTCCTCATGGGTTCCTGTTCCCCTTGGAGGCTCCTGTGTCCTACCAGCAGCCCAGCTCAGGCTGGTTAGAGGACACCCCCCCTGTGCTCACCGGGTCCCTGTCAGGGGCCCCTCCTCCCCTGCCCTCAGGCATCGCCACACCGGCGTCTGGAGTCCCGTGGACCTCGGGGCAGACGTGACTAAGTGCGCCCGGGACCACCAGGCCGTGGCAGAGGCGCGGGCCCGTGGGTTCCAAAAAGCACAGTTGGCACCCCCTCCGCAGCTCCCACGGGAATCACTGTTTCTGGGCCAGATCCGTGTGGTGCCGGCTCCACTGGAGAGGACTGGCTTCCCAGCAGTGGGCCTGGCCCCCTGAGCACCGTGCGGCCTGGCCTGCCCGGCCCTCTCTGACCTCAGCTCCCGGGTCTGGGACGGAATGAGCCCTGCAGGGAGCGGGACGCAGGAGGTGACGGAGAAAGGGGTGCTGAACCGCCGGTGGGGGCTTGGTGTTGGCAGCTGCCTTCAGCACGCTGCCAGCAATGTCGGCGCCACCTGAATTCACCAGGTGAATATCATCAGGATGATAGCCTCAGAGAGAAGGTTCCCCCACCCCCACCCAGTACCCCTTTCCCCCGTGTGTGTTGAAGAGATAGGGGCTGGGGGCACTTAAGCCGTGGAAAGCTCTGACCAGAGCCTGGTCTGGATCCAGGGAAGTGGAGGGGAGCTTACAGGGGGCTGTCTATCGTGTGTGTGTGTGTGTGTGTGTGTGTGTGTGTGAGAGAGAGAGAGAGAGAGAGAGAGAGAGAGAGAAGAGCATGTGGCCAGGGAAGAGCATGTTTCCTGGTCACTGAGGAGACCTGCCCCACTGACCCAGTTCAAATCCAGCCTCCTCCAGGGAGCCACCCTGGACCAGCCCACCTGTCTCTTCCCTTCCGGCTTCCACAGCTCACCCACAGCCTCGCCACCACCCCAGGTTTCCCCTGCGAAATGGCATCTTCCTCCCGGCCTCCGGGTGGGCCCTGGCCCTGGGTCCCTCCTCAGAGCAGCCTGAGGGTGTCGCCATTAAGCAAGTAGGAGACTGAGGCTCAGAGACAGGGCAGCACCCTCCTTCCTGCCTCTGCTTCTGCGTCCATTCCCTGCCCCTCTGCTGCTCCAGGGAGTGTGGGGAGAACGCTGAGGAGGGAGAGGCTCTGGAAAAGCCAGCTCGCCGGTGGAAGGTCGGGTGGGAGGGTGGATGCACCCCCAGCATCCACAGCTGATTCTCAGCCTCCCCAGCCCTGCCCAAGCCCCCCCCCCCCACACACACACACACACACACACACTGCACAGGCGAATGGCAGGGAGCTGCTGGGTGAGGGTGTCAGGGTCTGAGCTCTCTGCCATGGCTGGCCAACCTGCGGAGCGCCAGTGTGGGTGGGTGTTGGGGGGGTCACCCTTGGCAGTAGAGTTCTATGCAGAAACATCTCCACCAGCCCCTGGCTGCACTGGCTCCTGCCACCCCAGGACCCCCACCCTTGGCCTCCCAGGTACCATCAGCACCTCCAGCCCCAGGCCATTGTAAGGGTGCTGACAGAGCAGGGGGTGTCCAGGGGCATGGAAATACCTTAGACCAGCCCAGACCCAGCCTGCCCCCCACCCCCAACCCCACCCCATCCAGAGACCAGAAAACCAGATGTGGCAGAGGTGGCCATTCCAAAGTGCTCACATCTTCAAAGCAGGGCTATTTTCCATGTCCTTCGGGCAATTTTGAATCACGTTTGTAAAACTGGAATTTTAATAGATGGCACATTGGCGTGTGTGTGTGTGTGTGTGTGCGCGCGCGCGCGCGTTTGTGCATGTGTGCCAGTGTGTGCGCCAGTGTGCATGTGTGTCAATGTGCATGTGTGCCAGTATGTGTGTACCAGTGTGCATGTGTGTACACCAGAGTTCATGTGTGCCAATGTGCATGTGTATGTGTGCCAGTGTGCCTGTGTGTTTGCATGTGTGCCAGTGTGTGTGCAACAGTGTGGATGTGTGTGCCAGTGGGTGTGTGTGCCAGTGGGCATGTGTGCCCGTGTGCGTAAGAGAATGGAGCCATCCCACGCATCACCAGCCATGGCAGAGAAGTCCCAGGAAGGGCAACCCTGGAGTCAGGCCTAGCACAACCCTGGAGCTATGCTGCTGCCCAAGTGACACCCTGAGGCCCAGACCCGCCCTGCCCTCCTCCCCCCTCCCCCTCTCCCCTCCCCCGCCACACACACATACACTCTCACACTCACACTCGCCTGCAGCCTGAGCTGCACCCTGGTCCTCCCCCATCGCAGGCTGAGCCCGGGAGGAACTCACGACTCCCGACCCCTCCCCCGCCAAACCACCGCACCTCTCTTCTGGGCCCTCAGTTCCCCTCCGGCCCCAGGTGAGCTGCTCCGGGGCCAAGGAGGAAGGCAGTGCCCTCGGCCTGCCGGTGCGCGCCTCCCACGGGGCGCGCCTCCCAGGACACAGGACAGACGGGCTGGGCGCTGTGACCTTAGCACCCATGCTGCTGCCAAAGGCAGCCCCTCCTACCTGAGTCAGAGAAGCTCCGAGAGGGCAGGGCTGTCGCCTGGGGCCTGCGGAGGTGAGGTCACAGGTCACGTCCACCGGGCCCAGCCCCTCCCTGGGGCGTGGCCACAGAGCTCAGGCTGATGGGAGCTCACGTGGCCTGGAGACTGGAGCAGGTGGAGGCTCCCAGTGGAAGCTGCCTCTCCTCTGGGCTCCCAGTCCCTCCACCTCTGTCCCCCCATCTGTCCGTCCCCTCACCTCTCCATCCCCCCACCTGACCTAGAAGCCACCGGCCTGATCGGACTGGGAGGAAGTAGCCAGGTCCCTTTGAGTGAGGGGGACTGTGTGCGACAGAGGGATGATGGCAAGCATTGTCCTCCCATCACCCCCCGCAGCTGGGGTGCAGGGAAAGGCTGGGGTGCAGGTGGGTGGAGGTCAGGGTCCCATCGCTGGTGGGCACTGGGCTCTGGAGGTGACTGATCCAGTCTCCCAGGGTTCTGAGCTGGGCGGTGGGCACAGGTCAGGGCACAGCCAGACTGCCATGGGGAAGGGAGGGCTGTGCCACCCAGCTAGATACAGACCCCATACCCGCCCAGGACTGCGGCTCACTTTCTGGCTGCTCCTGAACCTCTGCAGGTGTGTGCCGGCTGCCCCGTGGTCCTGTGTGCTTCTGGGGTGGCCCTTCCCCAACCTGCAGCCTAAGCAGCTCCTTGGTGGGGAGGGGTTCCCCTCTAGTTAACCCCCCGCCCACAATGCTGGCGCTATGCCCACCCCTATGCCCTGGGGAGTGAGGAGATGAGTCCTCTTTCGTGGGGTCAGCTCCTACTGCAGAAGACCCAGACTAAAAACTCCACCCCCCTGCCCAGACCCGGGCCCTGCCAGTCTCTTCAGCGGGGCCCCTGGGAAGTATGGGGCTGAGGGAGGGGCTGGTGGATCCTGGGAACACAGCAGGCACCGGCGGTGAGGGACAGTTTCCTGCTCTGCCATTTACCAGGTCTGCGGCCGTGGCATGGTGGGGCCTCTCGAGATCCCACTCTCTCATCGGTGACGTGTGTAACAAAACGCCAGCCGCAGAACGGAGAAGTGAAAGGGCTGGAGGGGCAGGAGGAGGCAAAAGAAACTGGCCAGCCAGGGCATAGGAGGGCCCTCTCTAAGCTGGAACCCAGTTTCCAGGGAGATGTAAGAGACTCCGTTCTTAGGGTGAGTCACACCCCCCAGTGCTCATCTCGGTCACACCTGGGATCCTGGGCCCAAATGAGGAGGTACATATGGCATGTCTTCCTGGGAGAGCCCATTGGCTCCCCAACGGTGACTTCATTGCTCCGGAAAGGCAGGCAGGTGCCCACTCATAGGAGGAGGAAACTGAGGCCCAGGAGGGAGAGGGTTCACTGAAGATGACATGATCTTATCGATAGGAAATCCTAGAGAATCCATTAAAAACAAACAAACAAAAAAAAAAACACTATCAGAACTAGTAAACAAGTTCACCAAATTATAGGATACAAAATCAATATGTAAAAGTCAACTTCATCTCTATACACTAGCAATGATCAATCCAAAATAAAATTTTTAAAAATGTTTTTAAAAGTTCCACTTATAATACCATCAAAAAGAATAAAATACTTAGCAATAAATTTAACATAAGAAATGGAGGTCTGGGAGAATCCAAGATGGCTGCTCGGGTAGGCAACTAGCCGCAGCCACAAACAACAATTTTAATAAAATACAACTAAAATATAAAATGGACATTACCCAGAACTACAGGAAAGTCGACTGACTGGAAATCCTACACCAAGAAGCAAGGAGAAAACCAGAAAGAAGCGCGGAGGAGCTGTAAGAGCCTAAGGTACGGAGACACGCGGCGCACGCGAAGAGGACGGAGCCGGAGAGGAGGGAGGCCGAGTGCCTGGCGGGCGTTCCCTAGCGGAAAGGAGAGAAAACTCCGACTGTGCTGGGCCCCTGACTGCTCTGAACCCCCGTTCTGGGCCAGACCCCGGGGACTCAGGCTCAGCCATAGGGAGCTGGGCTGTAAGTCGGAACCCCGGGGTAGCGGAGAAAGGAGGTCCCGGAGGCGCGCACACCGCGCGCAGAGAAGGGACGGTCGGCTGTGCCGCGGGATTGCCCTGACGGGAAGGAGACTGGGGCTCCAACTCCACTTCCAACTGAACTGAACCCCAATACCGGGCTCATTGGGGGAGAGCATAGACTGTTTGGCAGCAGGCGAAAATCGAGGGCACCTTTCTCTCAGAGGCGCTGGCAGCGAGCACTGAAGGTCCCGCATAGGGCGGGGCTGACGGAAGCCAAAGCTGCAGGCTCCACCCTGAAACCCCGTCCCATCTGTAACTGCGAAATGCGACAACAAAACAGATCACAAACGAAAGAAATGGAGGACAAAAAGCGTCTGGATATAGAGTTCAAATCTACGCTTATAAGGTTTTTCAAGAATTTCCTAGAAAAGATGGATAAGGCCTATGAGGATATGAAAAGAGATCAACTAGAATTAATAAGGAGTCAACAAGAAATGATAAGGGATCAACAAGAAATAAAGAATACATTGTCTGAAATAAAAAATATTCTACAGAGTCCTAAAAACAGAAGGGAAGATCGCAAGAATCAAGTCAAAGATTTGGAACATAAAGAGCCAGAAGACACTCCTCCACAGAAGCTAGAAGGCAAGAGAATCCAGAAAATTGAAGATAATGTAAGAAACCTCTGGGACAACTTCAAGCGAACCAACATCAGAATTATGGGGGTTCCAGAAGATGAGAGAGAGCAAGATATCGAAAACATACTGAAAGAAATAGTGACAGAAAACTTCCCCCACCTGGTGAAAGAATTTGACTTACAAGTCCAGGAAGCGCACAGAACTCCAAACAAAAGGAATCCAAAGAGGACCACACCGAGACACATCATTATTAAAATTCCAAGAGCAAAAGATAAAGAGAGAATATTAAAAGAAGCAAGAGCAAAGAAGGTAGTAACTTATAAAGGAGCACCTATACGATTGTCAGCTGACTTCTCAACAGAAACCATGCAGGCCAGAAGGGAATGGCAAGAAATATTCAAGGTGATGAATAGCAAGAACCTACAGCCAAAAATAAGCTACCCAGCAAAGCTATCACTCAGAATCGAAGGCCAGATAAAGAGCTTCACTAATAAAAAAAAGCTAAAGGAGTTCATCACCACCAAACCAGAATTATATGAATTGCTGAAGGGGGTTCTTTCAGAAGAGAAAGTAAACAAAGATAAAAATTATGAACAACAAATACGTAATTATCAACAAGTGAATCTAAAAACCAAGGAAATTAAAAAAATCTGATGAACAATATTAACTGTTGAGTATAATAGAATCAGAGGTATGGAAGGGGAGTGAACTGACGATTCTTGGGGAAAAGGGGAGAGGGGGGCGTGGGAAGAGACTGAACATAAACTGTGCACCTATGGATGAGGACAATGGGGAGAGGGGAAAGGGCAGAGGGTGGGATGGGAACCTGGTGGAGGAGAGCAATGGTGGGGGGGGGGGGAGGAACATTTGTAATAATATGAAAAATAAAAACTTATTAAAAAAAAAAAAAAAAAAAAAAAAAAAAAAAAAAAAAAAAAGAAATGGAGGTCTTGCCGGGACCGGCTTGGCTCAGTGGATAGAGCGTCGGCCTGAGGACTGAAAGGTCCCGGGTTCGATTCCGGTCAAGGGCATGTATCTTGGTTGCGGGCACATCCCCGGTGGGGGGTGTGCAAGAGGCAGCTGGTCGATGTTTCTCTCTCATCGACGTTTCTAATTCTCTGTCCCTCTCAATTCCTCTCTGTGTAAAATCAATAAAATATATTAAAAAAAAAAAAAAAGAAAAAGAAAAAAAAAGAACTGGAGGTCTTGTACTCTGAAAAACTACAAAAGATTGTTGGAAGAAATTTTAAAAGATTGAAATAAGTGGGAAGACATCCCATGTTCATGGATTGGAAGACTAAATATTAAGATGACAGTGCTCCCCAAATTGATCTGGTGAGTCAACACAATCCCTACCACTTAAACTCTGAAATGTCTATTTCTGTGAAGCAGGGATGAGGCCTTCTCTTCGTGTGAGTAGGGGGCCTCACCTCAGTCATTCCCTTGGAACCATCCACAGCGAACCCTAGAAGTCTGCCTACTACTTTTAGGCAGTAAGGGTTAGCTATAGAAAGAAAGAAGGGATTCTGGGGCCAGAAAGGCCTGGAATGAATCCCAATGCCATGTGACCTTGGGCAGGTTACTTAACCTCTCTGAGCCTTTCTCAAGATGGGGTTGATGCCACCTACCTCAGATGTGGGAGGGTGCGGGTGAAATACAGTCACATGTCTCGTGACAATATAATGATGAACTAGAATGGAGCTGAAAATGTCCTATTGCCTGGTGACGTCATAGCTGCCATAACATCAGAGCACAATGCATGACTCATGTGTTTGTTGTGGTGCTGGTGTAGACCTACTGTGCTGCCAGTCTTATAAGGACAGCCCACACTGTGTATAGTACACCACTGTTGATATGATAACAAATGACTATGGTACTGGTTTACGCATTTACTAGACTGTTTTTTTTAATCATTGTTTTAGAGTTCTCTTTCTGCTGACATAAAAGAGCTTTCTGTGCCGTGTTACAGCAGCAGCAGCCTATTTACATGTCTCTTGGTGACCTCATTTTCTCTTGTGCTCTAATCTCTTGTTTTGTACAGTAGCATGTGGTGCAGGCCGTAGGCGGCAGTACCATATAGCCTGGGTGTGTAGAAGGCTGATCAGCCTAGGTTTGTGTGCCCTGTGATGCTCACAAAAACAACAAAACCGCCCAATGTGTCCCCACCATGAAGCGGCACACGACTGCCAGTGTGTGAGAAGCACCTCCCATGTGGGCTCAGCCAAGGTCAGTTTCCTGCATGTGCCCCCTCCCCTCTCCCCATGCTCCTGGGGCGGAGGGGAACACCTCAGGGATGTGGCCCAGTGGCCTGACTTCCTATAGCAGAGAGGGACCCACTGGGGCCTCCCAGAGCCCTCAGGATCCTTGGTTATTGGCTTAAGGGCAAACCCCCACCCCCACCCCAAGCTCCCACTCTACTGAGCATGTGTAAACTCCTTCCAGCTGTATAACCTCCCTAGGTGGTAAGTACTGTCTTTAATCACAGTTTTACAGATGAGAAAACTGAAGCATTAAGAAGTAACTCCCTCAGGGTAGCACAGACACCAATAACTGGGCTGGGGCCCTGAGTCACTTCCTTGGACAGTCCCTCGAGGTCAAGAAGCTAAAGGCAAGCTGGCTTTGAAACGGCCACAGTCACCGTGAACTGAGGACTGAGACCCCTAGTGTCTGGCTGTGCTGGTGCTCAGAAGGTTTGGTAGTAAGAAGTTTGTAGAAGGTTCTGGGCCCCCCAGGGTGAAGTAGATTGGGGCCTCAGAGCATACATTTCACAGGGCCCCACCCTCTCCCTACGCACAGGCCAGACCAGCTCTGGGGAACGGGCACCTGCCACTCTCGGGTCCTTCCTGTCTGTGCCTTCTCACGCTGGCCTGGGGACAGCGGGCCACAGCAGCTCCACAACGTCCGCCCTGTCTGTCGGGGGCTGGGTGAGCCCCAGGGAAAAGCCACCTTGGCTGGCCCTGGTGGAGACCCAGCTCCTCACTTACCAACTCTGTGACCTCGGGCAAAATTCCTGAACCTCTGTGAGCCTCCGTGTGCTCGTCTATAAAACAGAGCTTAACCTGCTTGTCCTGGCTGATGCAAGAATGACCAAGGGCATGCAGACAGAGCTCCTGTGAAACAGCCCAATAAACAGCGGAGGTCTCATTAGCCTTCTAGGCTGTGGAATGCAGGCGAGGGGAGGATGCAGAGGGACAGGCCGCGGACATGGGGGACATAAAAGCGGGCACCTGGGCTGGGCTGTGATGGAGAAGGAAGGAAGGAGAAAGCTTACCGAGGGCTGGGAATAGCAACAGCCGAGGCAGGAAGGCGGGAAGGTTCGAGAACAAAAACCAACTTTTGTGGCTGCCTACTAAGATGCCAGAAACTGGGCCAGACGTTTCCCGGGCACTAACACACTCCGTCCTCCCAATAACTCACTTTATGGAGAAGACACTGGGGCTGCAGGTGTTTAATAACCTGCCGCTGTTGTGCAGGGGGAGGGGCAGGGAGCAATTCCCACCTGCGCACAATTAGCCTGGAGGCTGGGCGGCTCTCCCACAGGGTGAAGGGTGAAGGGTGAAGGGTGGGCCCTGGGAGGAGAGACCAGAGGTGCAGGCTGGACCCTGGAGGTGGGGCCTAGAAGACCTTCCTTAAAAAAACCAGGCAACTGACCTTGCCGAGCAAGGCTGACCCCAGGGAATGAAAGAGATGCAACCAGATAAAGCCAAACCCTAGTGGGACGGAGGAGAGTGAGGCTGGGCCCTGTGGAGTCGGGACAGCGGTGCCTTGGTGGGGCCAGAGGAGGCTGTGGCTAGGGTGGCTTCGGGGGTCCTGGAATTATTCCCCCAGTCTGTGTGTTGGGCATGTGTCTTCAATACGTTTTCATCTATCCCACCTCTGGAAGACCTTGCACAAAAGCACTTGCACGGGCTCGGGCTCGGCTCGCGAGGGTGGTTCGGGAAAGCTGTTTACGCAGCTTTGTTGGAATTAGCAAAACGTCAGAGACAGCCTGAAGGCCCACCCAGAGGCCCCGGAACCTCATCCTGAAACTCACTCGCTAGGAGGAATTTCCACGGGGTTGTGCTGCTGAGTGAAACAGCAGCTCGTGGAGGCATACGTAGAAGGTGAGCCCGCAGGTGTGGGCACCAACCGATCACAGCTGAAAAGCAGTCAGGAGTGAACGCAGAGGCAGGGGGCCGTGCGCTAGCTTCAGGGAGTGACGTTGAAAGAAGGAGGTGGCTGGGACGGGGTAGGCATTCATTTCTTATTTAGATACTCTTGTGTCCTTCTACTAGTTTTCAGAAAATACATATTACTTGATATTTGAAAAACAAAGAAAAATTGAAAGTAAAATGAGATGATCTTGAGAGAGCCGGCCGAAGCTGTCAGCTTTATTTATTTATTTTTTAAAATATTTAATTTTTTAATTTTTTAAAATATATTTTATTGATTTTGTACAGAGAGGAAGGGAGAGAGATAGTCAGAAACATCGATGAGAGAGAGTCATCGATCAGCTGCCTCTTGCACACCCCCTACTGGGGATATGCCCGCAACCAAGGTACATGCCCTTGACCGGAATCGAACCCGGGACCTTTCAGTCCCCAAGCCGACGCTCTATCCATTGAGCCAAACCGGTTTCGGCCAAAGCTGTCAGCTGTAGGTAATGCTGTTGGCGCCTGGGAGAGAGGTGGGAAGCCAAGGCGAGGTGACAGGTGGTCGGCAGGAACAAGGCAGAGCCTCAGGCTTTCATCCATCTGAGCCTCTTCCGGCCCCTCTGCAGGACAGCAGCCGCCCTCAGAGCCCCACAGGTTTGCTCAGATTGGGGTCCTGCAACCCCCCTCCCCCCCACACACACACACAAACACACACACACACACACACACACACACACACACACACACACACACATCGCATCTTTCTGAAATGCAGAGACCACTGGCCCCTCTTCCCCCCCAGACCCCCCAGGAGGAAGGCCGTGTGGCCCCTCCATGTCCTCCCCACGCGGCCTAAGCCTCTTGCCCAAACCCACGATGGGGCTGGCCTCTGGGTCCCCCTTCCCAGAACAGACGAGCCACCGGGCGCGTCTGGGCACGCTGTGCCGGGGAGAGTGCAATTATTCTCCTGAAGGCTTTCCTAACGTATCATTAATGGATCGCTTCCCGCTGCAGAGGGCGGCTGCTTGGAGACTGGGGGAAGGGGCGCGTTCTGCATGAGAGCCTGGGGAAGGCTGAGGCGGCCCCACCGCCACCGCTCCCCTCAGTGCTCTCAGCCACGGGCGGGCAGGCCCCGTCCGCTGGGTCCTCGGTTACCTCCACCATTCCCTTTTTGGCAAGTGCCCTTCACAACGCCAGCCGTTTTCCTCTGTTCTGATAGTGAACTCGATGTGTGTCCACTGGTGTACACGGAAGATGGCTGTTTTAACTATGATTAAGTTTGCCTTGGTTAGTATCAGTGCCTGAGTGTCCAGTGTCCGGTTCTGGGATATAACCTCTGTATTTTGTTAGACCAAGAGTCTAGTCTCCCTCCCTTGCCATGCACAGGCTCATAGTTGTGAGCACAAGAAACAGTTTAGCCTTTTATTATTATTATGTACTAAGTATTATATGATTTTTCCATACCAACAACGGTAACCCTACTTTTGCCCCACCCTGTATTTGACACCCCCCCCCCTTTACCCTCTGAATCCAACCCCACTCCATTCCTGTCTGTTGTATTATGAGTTTGTAACACACGATGTTAGTTAACACGCGTGGTGGACTGTACTCGTGAAAATGGCTGAGGGGTAAGTTTTCATTGTGTTTTTTTTACCGCAACAAAAATTTAAAAAACCACCAACAAATTCTAAAATCGTTCGTGGATGGCCTGTGCTTGCTTGTTCGAGTTCAGCGCTCATTTTCATCAAGACGCACATGGCAGTGGTCATATTTTCAAGCCCCAACAGCCAACTCTGACCTCCATTCTCACCATCCAGGGAGGGTCCCACCTTCTCTCACCCAGCACCCAGAGTGAGCCTGGCCACAGGCAGGGCACACAGCAGGCTGGGCACACAGCAGGCAGGGCACACAGCAGGCTGGGCACACAGCAGGCTGGGCACACAGCAGGCAGGGCACACAGCAGGCAGGGCACACAGCAGGCTGGGCACACAGCAGGCAGGGCACACAGCAGGCTGGGCACACAGCAGGCTGGGCACACAGCAGGCAGGGCACACAGCAGGCTGGGCACACAGCAGGCAGGGCACACAGCAGGCAGGGCACACAGCAGGCAGGGCACACAGCAGGCTGGGCCGCTGGGACCTGATACCTGGCTGAGGGCCTGGGGCCTGAGGAATGTGGGCTCTGCTCAAGCCAGGAGAGAGTCCTGGAAGGTAGGCTCAGGGGTGCCCGTGGCCCCAGACACACTTGCCCAGGAAAAGCCCAGCAGCTGGTCAGGAGGTGGCACTGGGCAGGAGCTCTGGCTCTCGACCTGGGCTGCACCCTGGAATCTCACCGTCACTTTTCATTCACCTCCCTCGGGGATGCCAGCGGGGCCGAGGCTGAGAACGGCTGCCGCAGGGAACAGGCTGATGTGTGTGCCCTCGGGGCCAAGGCCCGGGCCTGGCCTCCGTGGGAGCTCCTGACCTGGGCCGAGGATGGGCAGGCGGCCTCCGGGAGGGCCCGCCTGGTTCCCCATCGCCCCGCCCGAGAGCCAGCGCTCTGACACCAGGTTCAGGGCACTGAGTCACTCGCTGCCAGTGTCCCTGGCGACGGCCATGGAGAGGCGAGCTCCCGGCAGGAGGGAGGAGGCCGTGAGCACACCCGGGTTCCCACGTCCCCTCTCACCGCAGCCCCATAAACAAGACCAGGCTATTTTAGGGGAACCAGATCCAATGCGGTATCAGTTCCTCCAGCTACTTTTGACTCAGCGCTTCGGGTTATTTCTGTGAGGGCGCAGGCTGGCGACACCCCGCGTCACCAAGCACCCGGGTCTGAAATTAAATGTGCGTCTGCCTGGAAGAAGGAGTGTGAATTCCTATAGCATAGACGGTTGCTTGGCAACCGCAGTGTCAAGGCCAAAACACAGGCCAGGACAGGACGGGAGAAGCTCAGGTTTGCCAAAGTGCCAACTCAAACCCATGACAGTCTCCAGGGTCTCCGGGACTCCGGGCCCTGGGCAAGTATCATGGGCCTTGAACCACATCTGGAAAGGACCCAGAGCAGCGCTAAGGAGCTTGGGCCTCTGGGCACCTCATCGCCTGGGGCCCCGGCCATGTCCGGCACCTAACTTTAATTCATAATTTTGTATTATTTTTCTTTAGGAGATGCTCTCAAAAATTGTGTAAATTTCAGTCCCCCTTCAAAAAACAACAACAACAACAAAAAAAACCACACAAAAACACAAAACCTGGAGCAACCGATGACCTCTTCCTATAACAGAAGGTTATAGGTCAAATTCATTTACAAGCAACACCGCCAGTGAACCCTGAAGGGAACTTGGGTCAAACGTCCAATGAGAGTCAGTTCTATGTAGGATATTGGGAACAGGCAGCCACTAGCTCAGCCCATTTTTAAGGTGGGGAAACTGAGGCTCCGAAAAGCCAGGGGGCGTTGTTCCCCCCCCCCCCCCCCTCCCGGCTGCAGCACAGCCTCCTGTGGACCTGGAGCTGGTCGGCCGGTGATAAGGGGAAGAAGAAGGGGCTGCGATTATTTTGAAGAACATGCCTGAGAGATGAAACACGCAGAGTCCAAAGTGGCATTTTTATTATTCTTGTGATGTCATCACTGGAGAAGCTTATCTGTACACACATCTCCCCACCCCAACAACAAAGTCAGCTCCAAAAAAGACGGCCCTGCAGCAAGCTGTTTGTTTCAGGAGTTGCTTAGCAAGGGAGAGGCAACTGCTCTCCAGATTCTAAAACTGTAGGTGCCGTGGGCAGCGAGGGCTCCGGGTCCCGGGCCGGCCGGGGTGTCCGGGGGCTGGGGGTGGGGCGATGCCCAGAAAGAGGAGGCCGAAGCCAGGACCCGCTGGAGCGGCAAGAGGAAGGCTCCACGCCTCCTCTTCGCCAGCCCTGACCCAACCCCAGTGGTTTCCAGAATCTTCCGCCCCAGCCTCCCGGCCTTTGCCCACAAACCCACTTCCTGAAATGGCACCTCCTCCCTCCTGCCCTTTCACCCAGCCTCCAAAAGATGAGCCCTGGGCAGCATCTTCCAGCCCGGCCCGGCCCGGCCAGTGGCTTTTCCGGGGAGCGCTCCGGCTCCGCAGGCAGCCAAGGCTTTTCTCAGACACCTCGGCCCCGGGGCCTGCTCCTTTGGGGGTGGCCAGACTGTGGCTTTCAGAGCGGGGTCCCTAGCCCGGCAGCCCCCGCAGCCCCAGCAGCACCTGGGAACCTCTACACAAGCAACTTCTCGGGTCCTGCCGCAGACACTGACTAAACCCGAAACTGGGCCGGGGGCCCCGCCGTCTGTGGGAAGCAGCTTCCGGGGGATCTGCCGCACCTGAGCCTAGGCACCCCGACAGGAGACGGAGAGCCGGGGGAGGGAAGCACGGGCCACCTGCTCTGCTGCCTGGCGCTCCGCAGAGCTCGGGCGCACACAGAGGTGGATGCGCAATAAGTACGCGTGGGCAGGGTGACAGCTGGACGCGGCCCGCGGGCCTCTGCGGACGCTGGCACTGCAGCGGGCCTTGAAGGGCAGTGGCTGTTGAGGGGCTGCAGACACTACGGAGGGGCCAAAGCTCCCCTGTGGGGGCGCTCGGTGGGCGTGGTGTCCCCGTGGCCTGCGGGTGAGCCCTGGGGTCTGAGTCTGGGGATGGACGGAGAGCTTCGGGAATGGGGAGGTCCGCTCACTCATGCTGCCTTCCCGCGTCCAGCCTCTGACAAACACAGTCCCCCCGGTGGTTTTCTGGGAAGCAGGGCGCGCGGAGAGCAGGAAAGGAAGCACGGATCATTGCAACCTGGAGACCAGCCTGGGACTCAGAGGATGCGTGTCAGTTTCTGGAACAGGGCGCCGAGGGCGGACGTGTCCTTGACTCCTCAGCCGCTGCCCCGTGGCGCTCTGGGCTGGCACCCCGGTTTGCCCGGTGCTGTCTCTCTGGTCTGCTCCTGGCGCCAGGGGAGGTTGGGGGGGTTCAGAAGTGGAGGCCAGGCCAGCAAGGTCAGATGGCTGCCCCCACTCTGTCTGTCTGGGCCTTTGGTCAGCAACTGGCATCTCTCCATGGCTCCTGAGCTGTGTCCTCTAAGGCAATAAGCACGTGCTGCCCCACCTCCTCCAGGCCGGTCCCCACTCTGTGCTTCAGGGGACACGGCTGGGAGCAGGCTGGGGCCCCTCTCCTCCCAGGGGCTGTCTGGCTGCTAAAGGGAGGCAGCCGCACCCGCTGGCTGAGCAGCACTGAGGGAAAAGGCATTGGCTCTGAGGGCGGCCCATACGCAGGAGTCAGCTCAAGGACTGGAAGGGGTTAGGGAATGGGGATGAAGATGTGTCCCCAAAAAGGCAGGTCTTGGAGGGCTTGTGATGAGACAGAGCTGAACAGGACTCATGGAGCCTGGCTGGGGTGGCTCAGTGGTTGAGCACTGACCTATGAACCATGTCAAGGTTCGATTCCCAGTCAGGGCACTTGCCCAGGTTGCAGGCTTGATCCCCAGTGTGGGGCTTGCAGAAGGCAGTCGATCAATGATTCTCTCTCATCATTGATGTTTCTCTCTCTCTCTCTCTCTCTCTCTCTCTCTCTCTCTCTCTCTCTCTCTCCCCCCCCCCTTCCTCTCTGAAACCAACTTTTTAAAAATATATATTTTATTGATTTTGTACAGAGAGGAAGGGAGGAGAGATAGCGAGTTAGAAACATTGATGAGAGAGAGTCATCAATCAGCTGCCTCTTCCACACCCCCTACTGGGGATGTGCCCACAACCAAGTACATGCCCTTTACCGGAATCGAACTCGGGACCCTTCAGTCCCCAAGCCAACGCTCTATCCATTGAGCCAAACCGGTTTCGGCTGAAATCAACTTTTAAAAAGTATCAAAAGAAAAAAGTGGGAGCTGTGGGGAGTCAGATTGGTTAGGGAGACATGGCAGCTGTCCCTACTGTCTTGCACGCTTTCAAAGTCTGTAGGATTAACTTGGAGAGCACACAACGTAATAATGTTCCTCCCATCCTCTGCGCCCCCCCCACCCCCCCGCCCCCAAATTGCCAGCCATCTCTTGAGTTCAACTGCCGGCCAGAGCTTCACAAATGGTGTTCAGCACAGCTCTTCTCTCCGGACTTGTCATAGCAGGGCTCTCCCTGTGCGTCTATAAGGTCATTGTGTGGAGGGCAGGGGCGGGAGGGGGGCGGGGAGGGAGAGGAGAGAGAGTGCCCTGGGAATATTTCTACATAAATAACTCGCTATTTTAGTTTCACTACTGCACTGAAAGCCAAAATTAATTAACTTTTTCTGAAGAAAGAAATAGACCTAGTGATCCCCGCGTTCCCCCTTTGTTGGCACGTCTGCCCTGGGCTGTGTGTGAGGTTGTGTGTGGGTGTGCATGTCTCTGTGTGTCCATGAGAAGTGTTTTGCAGCGTGTGTGTGTGTGTGTGTGTGTGAAGCACACACTACATACACATACATATTCACATTGGATGACACGGGGCCGGGGGAGAGGGGGCTTTCAAAAATTATAACACTGCCCCATTAATCCAGCCTCAGAAATGAAGGACGTGCCATTTAGCACTTTTATGGCCTGGGATGGTGAGGCACGTCCCCTCCACATGCCATCTCCCGTGAGGACAGAAAAGAACATCATACTTTATTTTATGACCAGCAGGTCATTCGTCTATATCTGCTCTTTAAAGCCACTGAGGACATTTTGCCAATCACTAGGAGAAACTAAATAAACAGAGCCAAACAGTGTCAGCTCTCTGCAGCTGAGTAATTATGAGGAATTCCTCTTTAAATAGAAGTTTAAGTAAATATAGAAAGATCACTTTACAGAAGGCAGCTTGGGGAGAGGCGGGGGAGGGGCCCGGGTGAGACCCCTCGCGGGTCCAGGAGACGATGGGAAGGAGGCTCTGGAGAAACAAGGGCCAGGGGCAGGCCTCCATGGCCCACCCTTCTCTAGCCCAAGGGCCAGTGCGGGACGTGCAGCATTGCTCCCTCTTGGTGTTGGCGGCTTTCTATTCCAGATGCTTCATTCATAAAAATGGCTCCTACTCTGGACCTGGGACCAAAGACCTTGGCCCTGAAGAGTCACTCGATGGAGTGTCCGTCCGTCCTTCTTGCGCATTGATAAGCCCTGGAAGGGGGGGTGGGGGTGTGGATAACAGATAGACCTTGGGAGCTCAGCTATGCACGCAAAAGGAGTCATTGGTAATGCTGAATAATCCTATGTAATAAAACCCTAATGTGCAAATCGACCAGTCGCTATGATGCTCACTGACCATCAGGGGGCAGACGCTCAACGCAGGAGCTACCGCCCTGGTGGCCAGTGCACTCCCACAGGGGGAGCGCCTCTCAGCCACAGCTGGGCTCAGGGCTGGCCAGTGCGGCGGCGGCGGCGGGAGCCTCTCCCACCGCTCAGGAAATGTTCGGCTTTGGGCTTGGACAACTCCCAGCAGGCGGACATTCCCTCAGAGGGTCCCAGACTGAGAGGAGGCAGGCCAGGCTGAGGGTCACCCCCCACCCCCACCCCAGTGCATGAATGTCATGCACGGGGCCTCTGGTTATCTGATAATACTGTTGGGTGCTAGGTGACTGATGGACGGGTCTAAGGAAACAGTGTGGCCTGGCCTGGGAGGCAGAGGTGGTCCAGATGGGCAGAAGTGGTGGAGGCATCCCAGTGGGGACGCTGGGTGAATGGTGGGACAGAGGCTGGAAAGTGTTGGGTGAGGCAGAGGGCAAGCCCGAAGCTCCGTGCTGGGCAGGGGCTCCTGGGAGCAGTCTCAATAATGCCAGAGAGGCAGGGGGAGGCTCCACTCCGACAGAGGGCAGAGGGACCCTGAGCACCAACCACACCCCCTCCCTCACCCACTGGGGAAGCAATTTTAGGGCATCTCTGCCGGCTGCCTTTGTGCAAGAGGCCCAGGCTGCCAATCTATTGGGTGATATGAAACGGCAAAGACCACAACACCCCACAGATGGTCCTGAGCCCCCAACAGTGCCAGACCAGGTGCTGGGGAGGCCCAAATAAACCTGCTGTGACCCATCCCAGGGAGCCAAGTGCTGGGGACTTGAGGGCACAGAGAAGCCCACTGGGTAAACAACAACCCTGGGCAGAAGTCCCAGGAAAAGAGCCTTCTGCTGGGAGCTGGGGCAGCATGGGGGCAATGCCACACCCAGTCCTGTCCTTAGCCCAGGGGGTCCCTGACAACACCGGAGGGATTTGTTAAAAATGACACACACACCCCTGAGGAGCAGGGCCCCCCTCTGTGCTAAGGTCCCTCAGTCAGTTGAGAGATTACTGCGGGGTCCAGGTGGGACATGGTGGTGCCCTGGCCCAGGCTGCAGAGGGAAGTAGGGAGAAGCAGACAGCTAAGGCATAGGTGAGGAAATGAAGCAGGGCTTAGATGGGCGGGGCAGGAAGGAGTCCAGTATGGCGGGGTCTCTCTTTTCCGTGTTCCAGCATGGAAAGAGAGAAGATCAGGTTCTTCAAGTAAAGGGGCTGGGGATTGAGAAAAAGAACGAGACAAAACACAGAGATAGAAGGGAAAAGCCGTCCTCTTCAGAGGGAGACAATGACCCAGAGCCTAAGCAGCATGTTTATTTTATAGCCCCAAATACCAGGAAGTTTCATCAAAAGTAATTTATTTGCATTCTTGAGTGCGCCTGAGTCCTATGCATTCCTGGTGCTTGACTGAATTTACATATCAAGAACACATCTGCCCTTTTGATAAGATGTGTATCGAAGACCAAGTCACCTTGGGTTCAGCTGACAGTTATTGAGGAAGAATGTCGATGTGCCTTCCAGGTGCTCTCTACATCTCACCCGTTTTTTGTTTTTAAGCTACGTACTATAATAAAAGTAAAATTTAAACATCGAGAACAAAGCTCTAATATTAAAACAAATGCAAACAATGCCAATGCAAAAACCAAACCACAAACACGTTATCATTTTAAAACTTGAACGTCACGAGCAAAACTCTAACTATTAAATAATAACAACGCCAATGCAAAACAGCAATAAGAGAAATAAAAACTACAGACACATTAACATTCTTAGCTACTAAATGAAAGTTTCTTTTGCTGCTGGTGTATATTTACTCAGAGTACTCAGACTTGGCTGCACAAGACTTTACAGAAGACTGGCAGCTAACCAATGCTAGCATAACCAGAGACATGGTTGAAGAAGTAGCTTCCACTTCTTGCTTTTCTACTTATCAGCTGAGCTTCAGTCATTAATTTTTCAAATGACCCTATGTTGGGCACCTCAGTCCCTTGCGTAGCCTTTCAATTCTCAGTCTTTTTTAATGAAGGGACAAGGAGCTTCTCTGGGTCTATTGTGGTGACACACGTAAGGCTCTGGCACCCACATTGGCTGGGCTGCTCCTTCTTCCTTGCCCTTGGTCCTGGGCAACCTGCACTGATGCACAGCTGCCGACTGCTTGCATGGCAAGGCATCTTCACCATCTTTATTTCCAGAATGTTTCTCCTCCATTGCAAGCTGGGGGGGTGGGGAGGAAAGGGGGAGCGCACTGCTTATTCTGTGGCTGGAACAGTCCTATCAGGTCCTTTATTGTTGCAGGAATCCATATGTTCTTGGGAGTTTTCTGGAAATATAAACATATTCTCGACCAAAGGTTAATAAAGAAATCTTTTCTATAAATTAAGACTTAGGATCCTTTTGATTTTTGCCCAAACGATTTTCCTTTGGTTTATTTTGACACGATGTGTGTTTTCATGGGTGTCTTGCCATCAGTATTACATATGAAAATTTAATTTTCCAAAGTAAAAAATTTTCTTGATGTAATGTACTTACAGGATATTATGCTACTATTCCCCCTCTTTTTTTGATTTAAATATTAGGAGGCTTTTGGAAATTTATAATGCACTCTTGATAACTCTTAATTTTAATTTTTTGCACCAAAAAATATGACTGCTTTGGATTCATTGCATGTCAAGCAAGTTCACTGAGGTGAATTATCAATAAAATTTTTTGTTAATACTTCAGGAACAGTTTTTGTCCAGTACAATTAAGTTTTTATGAATATTCTCTTATTTCAATTAGCCAATTTAAGTTAGTCTCAAATAAGATTAACTTATTTACTACTTTAACTTTATTTGTCCTGGGTTATGGATAGTAAATTACATTAATTAAACCTGCAACCAACCTTTGAGTGATTTTACACAAACTTTGTCAGGATGGCATAAAAACACAAATCATTTACTTCAGTTTAAGAGGCCAAATATGTTGACTTTTAACTACAGTTTTTATGTTTGAAGAAAACCTATTTTTTTCCTTCCAGAATAATTTCTAGGCTACAGAGAATTTTATTTAAAAGTCTTTTTCTTTACACCAAGCAACCTACAGAACTATTGCTTGATACTTGAGTGATTCGTCCAAATAGCTATAAGTAACTTTACAGTTAAGTTGACTACTATTCACTGTCAGCTTTAATATTTTGACAACAATCTAAGTTTACACTGTAAATATTAGTGGAAGAGATTTTAGACATTTCAAATTTCTCCTTTTTATTAAATTTAGAATTTTATTTTTAAAGAGTATCCCCTTAGGCTTATTTGCATATACAGAGGGATCATGGGAGGTCTCAGAAACTTTCTTAGAAGACTTAATCAAATTGCTTACAAAAACATTGGCTTAGCCCTAGCTGGTTTGACTCGGTGGATAGAGTGTCAGCCAACAGTGAGAAGGGTCCCAGGTTCAATTGCAGATCAAGGGCATGTACCTAGGTTGCAGGCGCACCCCCAGTAGATGTGTGCAGGAGGCATGTTTCTCTCTCGTTGATTTTCTAACTCTCTATCCCTCTCCCTTTCTCTCTGTAAAAAAAATCAATAAATATATTTTAAACACACACACACACACACACACACACACACACACACACAAACAACAACAACAAAAATTGGCTTATTCAAAGGGAGATGCTGGCCTTTGCTATTTCAAGATGGTGGCCCCCCATGGGAGTGGCAAGCCATGTGGTAAACATGGCAGCTGACAAAGCAAGCAGTCCAAAATGGTGGCTGTCTAAACTGTTCTTTGACAGAAAAGATGGTTTGCTTATTCTCACAATAAACAAGGGAAGAGCAAACCAAAACCACTAAAAGATAGACAGTCAAAATTATATTGCAGTCAAATAGAAATTTCATTAGCTGTTTCTGGTCTTTTAATGTAACTTAATTTATAAGAGACCTTGCTTATATTTTAAAAAGCTAATTTATGAAGTAATTAAAGTAGGGTTGTTGTTTTTTTGTTTGTTTGTTTTTTTAGTCTTGTTCAGGTTTGTTTTTCCTGAGAGCTTTTGTGTGAGCAGCACCATCTCTAGAGTTAGAGGGGCGGGACTTTGCTAATAATAATTCATTAATTTCTTGATCAGTAACTCCATATAACTCTTTGAGAGCATCAGTAACTTCTCTGTGAAGTGTCTTTTTCTTCAGAGGAGGTTGTGATAGTACATCCTCTACTTCTTTGTCAGAGTTGAGAGTGATTCCTTGGTACACTTATAATCACGAAATGCTCTATCAATCCTTCTCTTTCTTGTGTTTGCAACTTTAAGCAGATTAGGAAAATTGATAGGAGCAAGAGCTTCATGGCCTTCAAGCTTGAGAGCTTTGAGGCACGGGAATAACTCATTACCATGCTTTTGTTTCAAGGTTTTCTCAGCTTCTTCAAACGTCTTTATTTCACTATCAACTCCTGGAAGCAGGGATACTTTAGAGAGACCTTCATTAATAAACTCCTTAAAAGTCAGATAAGTTGCCATTCCTGCAAATGAAGAGATAAGTCTAATTTGAGAAATTAAGGCTTTCCCAGTGGGCCCAAGAGTATGATGGGCTTCTGCAGCAAGTAATGTATTCAGAAGGACAATATCTAATTTTTTCATTGACAACCATGCAGCAGCCTCCTTAAAGTCAATGACTGGGTCTAGGTCCAACTGTTGGTGGTTGAATTCTGGGTCTTACTGTTGAGTACAGTGCGTTAAATCTTCTGCTTCCTTGAGGCATAGGGTTTTTCTGTGGCTTTTTAATCATGTGGTACATTAAAGCCAATGTTCCCTTCACAATACTGTTGATAATGTCTGCCTTCGGTTCGAATTCTGATGGACCCCAGCTCAGCAAGCCACCTTGGGTGTTGCAAATACCTCTGTTCTCATGGGCGTATATGCGTCAAAGGGTCGTCCAGTTGCATCATATAACTGGGAACGTTGCAAGAAGGAACCCTGAAGCAATAGATATACTCTATACTTCTACCTGCTGTGAATTGCAGAACAGAGTTAATCTTCCCTAATGCAATTGTTGAAACGATGAGAGCCAGGTCTGGAGGCTGAAAGCACATGACAGTTGGTGCCATTGTGTCCTAAAGTAGGTCTTTTTTATTAAAAAAACAAAACAAGTAAATTTAGTAAACTTTTAGGTTTGATCACAAAGCACCGAGGCTGCCCCACCCTCAGTCTATCTAAAATGCAGGCTGCTTTGGGCTTTTGTCTTTTTTGAAATTCTACTGCTGTTGAAAAATTTGGCTGTATTTAAGAAATATATTGTTACTTTATTTTGCCCTTCTTAGAGGCCAAAATCTCCATAATGTTTAATATATGTATATAAGTAGAATACAAGTATTAATTTTTACTTGATAAAGCTTTCCATGCCCTTTCAAGTATCAATCAGCTTAATTAAAAATATTAAAAAGAGGACAGACTTTTGTAAACATTTCAGGGTCCATAAAATGTCCAAAAGTTATTCTCGGCCAAAATCTTAAAATAAACTTGGAAAGATCAAATGTATATATATATATATATATATATATATATATATATATATATATTTATATATTTATATATTTATATATTTATATATATGATTTAAAGATTATATACTTAAATTATCTTTAAAAATATCAACTAAATTTAAACTGGTTTTTGTATTTAAAAATTTCATTGGGATCACAGAATTAATCCTCTTTTTTAATTAGACCAATAAGTAACTTATTTTGAATTCATAATTATTTCAGAGAAAACACAAAAATTATTTCCTCAAGAATAAATTTCTAGAAGAACCTATACTAGAGGAACCAAGATGGTGGCATAGGTAAACACCTAAACTGAGGCCTCACACAATTTCAAAACTACAACTAAAAGATAAAACGGACATCATCCAGAACCACAGAAAAGCTGGCTGAGTGGAAATTCTACAACTAGAAGGATATGGGATACACCCATATCCTTTAGGCAGGAAATTCCAATAATAGCCAATCAGTAAGAATTCACATAAGACTACAGGTGGAGGCTGCTTCAGCTACCAACGTCTCAACTAAACAATGAGCGATCAGCTCTGACCTTTCAGAGCATTTAAGGTTGACCAGCCTTCAGGATTCCCTACCCACATCTCTCTATCAGTGGGACAATGGTCGGTTTCAGCATCGTGTATCCAAGACGTGGCTTTGCTATCCCTTGGGTTCAGCTGACAATTATTGAGGAAGAATGCCCATGTGCCTTTCCAGGCACTCTCTAGAGTCCAGGACCAGGTGGCGAAGCCCTGCTTTCTGAGCCGGGAGGCCAGGGGAGGAGCATCGGGTGTGGAGGGCTGGCTGTGTCTGTGGGACACCTGGGCAGGTTCAGGGGGCAGTTAGAGGTAGGGTCTGGGACTCTGGAGAGAGGGGCCAGGCTAGAGATAAAAGTTGGGGTACAGCCCAGTTGGCGTGGCTCAGTGGTTGCACATGGACCTATGAACCAGGAAGTCATGGTTCAATTCCCGGTCATGGGCACATGCCCAGGTTTCAGGCTTGATCCCCAGTGTGGGGCATGCAGGAGGCAGCCAGTCCATGACTCTCT
Organism: Pipistrellus hanaki; assembly: GCF_964339955.1. NCBI lineage: Eukaryota > Metazoa > Chordata > Mammalia > Chiroptera > Vespertilionidae > Pipistrellus > Pipistrellus hanaki. The sequence goes on from NC_140508.1 coordinate 72,786,270, forward strand.
CTCATCATTGATGTTTCTATCTCCCTCTCTCCCTCTCTCTCCCTCTCTGAAATCAATAAACATATATTTTTAAAAAATAATAATTCTTGCCAAAACTGGTTTGGCTCAGTGGATAGAGCATCGACCTGTGGACTGAGAAGTCAAGAGTTCAATTTCGGTCAGGGACATGTGCCTTGGTTGCGGGCACATTCCTGGTGGGGGGTGTGCAGGAGGCAACTGATCGATGTTTCTCTCTCATTGATGTTTCTGGCTTTCTATCTCTCTCTCTTCCTCTCTGTAAAAAATCAATAAAAAATATTTTTAAATAATAATAATAATAATTTTATTATCATTGATGTTTCTATCTCTCCCTCCCCCTTCTTCTCTGAAATCAATTAAAAAAGAGTTGGGGTACAGATAGCATTTGAAGATTTGGAATAAGTCACTCCTGGGAGAGTTGGAGTGAGGACGAGCCCTGGGGGACTCTGTATTCAGGACGAGTGGCAGGGGAAATGAAGTGTCCATCGGAAGAATCCGGGGAGGGGACATTTCAGAAGCCAAGGCAGGAGCCAGAGGAGGGGATGGTCCGTGGTGTCGACATCACCAACCGGTCCCCAGTGGGAGGGCCTGAGGAGTGGCCACTGAATGGTGACAACGTGAGACTGGAGGTCACAGCCAGGCAGGGTCAGTGAGGTGGGCACCCAGACTGGCCTGGCCTGCAGAACTGGTCCTGCTCAGCAGCTGCCACCCATCACCACCCACACTGCTTCCTGCCGGGAGGTGGCCGTCTGGATGGCAGCAGGGTGGCCAGCCAGTGCTGGCAGGGTGGCCGGGGACAGTGGCTGCCGTGACCTCACCTGCAGGAGAGACCAGTGTGTCACAGCCATGTGAGAAAGCAGAGTGTCCTCTGGCAGGAGTTGGGGTTGGGGGAAGGGGTGGTGGTGCTGAGAAGGTGTCTCCCCTGAGGTGGTTCGGGCTCCCGGGCGGAGATGCAGGGTCTGTGAAACGGAGCCACTGTGGAGGGTCCGGGCACCAGTGTCGTCCAAGCTCCCGATTCCTCCAACCAGGCAGAAGCCAAGGGTCTGGAGAGAGCAGACGCTGGCCCACGGGGCTCTGTGCACGTTTCAGGTCTGCAGTTGGAAAGACAGACCCCAGACTCCGAGAGGAGGCCGGACTCAGAGGAGGGGCAGCACAGTAAGAACTCAGCACCTCAGGCTGGGCGCTGTCCCTCCAGGAAGGGCTGCCAGCCCTGCCCCAAGTCTTGGCTCAGCAAATGTCCTCAGCCCCTCCCTCCCCTTTGCCCTTGGAGAAGGCTCCAGGCAATCCCAGATCTTCTAAAAAAAAAAAAAAACAAAAACAAAAAAAACACAAACAAACAAAAAAAAAACCACCCTGTTTGGGCGGCCTGCTGGCCCTCAAGTCAACCCAGAAGCCCTCTCCAGCATCAGGCAGGGGGAGGGCTGTATCTCGGCCGACATCTGTCCTTGGATTAAATCAGAGCAGACAGGGGCAGCCTCCCCTCTCCCACACCCCCCTCATCACCCGTCACTGCAATTTAGGAGGCATGGCAGGTTGGGGCTCAGGAGAAAGTGGGGGAGCTTCTGGGAGTCAGGAGACACTTTCATCTGCTGGGAAGCAGGAGACTGTGGCCCGGACTGGGATCCCGTCCCGAGCACCCAGACTGCCTCAGGGCAGGGTGGCCCTAGCACCCTTCCCTAGAGGAACTCTGACTTGACCCTCCTGTGACCTGCGACCTCTCCCTGGCCTCCTGCCTGGCAGGTCCTGCAGAGACAGACTAATCTAATCTCCCGGGTAGGAAATGAGGAGGCGACAGAGAGGGTAGGTGACACTCCCAGGCTCACCGAGCTCCGGGCCTGGGTCAGTGGCTCCGGGAGCTTCACACACATCACGTGACTCATGGCAGTCACATGACCAAGGGCATCGATTCCAAGCTCGATGAGGGAGGGACGTGTGTGTGTGTGTGTGTGTGTGTGTGTGTGTGTGTGTGTGTATGTGTGTAGCAGGAGCTAGAGGTGTGAGGCAGAGACCCCACTGGCACACAAAAAAACCACCTAACCTACCTCAAGGCACACCTGAGTGTGGCACCCCAGGGTGCTTGGCAGGGCAGCCCTCCCTGGGCTCACAGCGGTGGAGGTGGAGGGAGGGAACCCTGCAAATCCAGACTGAACTTGGTGGGAGGCAGGCAGGGTCTGGGTGAGCAGCGGGGCAGGCCGAGGGCATGTAGGGGTACAGGTAGGGGTACAGGTAGGGGTATGGATGGGCAGGGAGGCCAGGCCCTGCCATGCCCAAACCAGGGCCGCTGTCAGGACGTGGAGCAGAGGGAGCAGGGACAGGGACAAGGGCTCTGTCCAGGCTGTGTCCAGACCCGGCTCCCCTCCCCTTTCTCCCTTGTGTCCATTGCCGTGTGAGCACCCCGCTGTCCACTCCTAGAATAGCCTTTAGGATTATAGTGACGGAGAGTATGAGGACCTGGAAGTGGGAAGGCGACAGAAGCTCTGCAGAGTGAGACCAAGGGTTAGGGACCCAAGTTGCCTCTGAATGGGGGCTTCTTCCCTGCCCTAGCCCCTCACCGGGGGCTTTGAGCTCCCAGCCCCACCCACGCCGGCTCCGTCCCCCTCCTCCCCCAAATTACTGAGACTGGAGCTGGATAAGAACTGGAGGCCAGGGCCTTTGGGAAGTAGGAGCCACTAATCTTATCCACTGGGTTCCGAGGAATTTGGCAGGAGCGAAGGGAGGGCTCCAGGGACTGGGCTGGCCGCCTCAGCCTCTTTCCCCGCCCTGGAGCCAGCCAGCTCATTATTAATAGCCCCACCATAAACCCCAGCGATAAGCCCTCCTCCTCCACAGCACAGACAGCTCCAGTGTGGAGCCGGAAACGAGAGGAGCCTTCGGCAAACCCACCAACACGGCTGGTTTTTGTCCGTGTACAAATCATTGACTTGTGCCAAAGAGGCCTCCCACCCAGGCCAGTTTGGCTCAGGGGGTAGAGTGTCAGCCTGCGCGGACTGAAGGGTTCCGGGTTCGAGTGTCAGCCTGCTGGGGCTGTGGGCTGGATTCCCGTGTGGGGCATTCAGGAGGAAGCCAATCCATGATTCTCTCATCGTTGATGTTTCCATCCCTTTCTGAAATCAATAAAAATAAAATTTAGCCAAAACCGATTTGGCTCAGTGGATAGAGCGTCAGTCTGCGGACTGGAAGGTTCCGGGTTCGATTCCGGTCAAGGGCATGTACCTTGGTTGCAGGCACATCCCCAGGAGGGGGTGTGCAAGAGGCAGCTGATCGATGATTCTCTCTCATCGATGTTTCTAACTCTCTATCCCTCTCTCTCGCTCTCTGTGAAAAATCAATAAGATATATTTTTTATTTTATTTATTTTTTATTTATTTATTTTTTTTTATATATATATTTTATTGATTTTATACAGAGAGGAAGGGAGAGAGATAGAGAATTAGAAACATCGATGAGAGAGACACATCGATCAGCTGCCTCTTGCACACCCCCTACTGGGGATATGCCCGCAACCAAGGTACATGCCCTTGACCGGAATCGAACCCGGGACCCTTCAGTCCCCAAGCCGACGCTCTATCCATTGAGCCAAACCGGTCCCGGCAAGATATATTTTTTAAAAATAATAATAATAATAAAAATAAAATTTAAAAAAGAGGTCTCCCGTTGTCCCTTGGTCCACTCGCCCAATGCAGAGTCTGCTCTCCGGGCCCAATGCCCATGTGACCTGAGGCGCTGTCCCTCCCCTGCACCCTGAGAGCCGATCTGGGCGGCAGCCAGTCCAGTCCTGCCTCACGGACGGTCCTTGTGCCCCACAGGGTGAGTCTCTGGCCTCCTTTGGATGGTGGTCTAACTCTCCTGTCTGCTTTGCAAGCCCCCTCAGGGGAGCAGCAGCCAGGACACTCCCCTCTGGGCCCACAGAGCACTGTCTTCTCAAAGCTCTTGTCTTTGCTGTTGTTTGTTGAGTGAATAAATGATGACTGAGTCAGACAAGTTAGCCCACCTGGTTCCCAGATGGGGCCTTCAGAGCCATCACATCACTGACAAATTGGTAAAATAGGAGCAAATGGCGGGGGTCACAGCAGCGGCTGTGGTGCTGCCTGCCCTGACACCTACCTCAGTGCCTCGGCCGGGGCCTGGCATCCTCAGCCAGCAAGGTGGCAACGGCTCCCGGGTGAACTCCATCCCCTCCTCCACCCGGAATGGTCCCAGGGAGCCAGAGAAGCCCCCTCGGGACACAGACCAGAGCCTCAGGGCACAGCCAGGCAGCCTGCTTTTAAAAAATATGTGGGGTTTTTTTTAACTTTATTGTTGCAAGTAGCCTACTTTTTCTTTTTTAAAAAAAAAACATATTTTATTGATTTTTTACAGAGAGGAAGAGAGAGGGATAGAGAGTTAGAAACATCAACCAGCTGCCTCCTGCACACCCCCTACTGGGGATGTGCCCGCAACCAAGGTACATGCCCCTGATCAGAATGGAACCTGGGACCTTTCAGTCCACAGGCCGACACTCTATCCACTGAGCCAAACCGGTTTCGGCCAAGTAGCCTGCTTTTGACATTGGCTCAAGAGCCCCCTAAAGCACTGGGTAGCATACACCCCAGGGTCCAATGGGAATGTCCAGAACCCTGGCTGGGGAGCCCAATTCTGCCTGATTCTGGTCTTGGCCGGGCTGGGCAAGGGCCTGTGACCTTGGGAAGACCTCTGGGGCCCTGAGCATCTGCCCCGCCCCGCCCCCTCCCAGTCACCTCAGCAGGGCTGCCTTCTCTAGGACAGGCTGCCCTGAGGCCTGGCCTTCCGGGCCCCTCCCGAAGGGGGGAGGGGGGCGACGCCTGGGCTCCTGGGACCAACCACAGGTCTGGAAGAGTCATGCTGGGCTTTTCAGAAAAACATGACTCCTCAGGACAAGCAAATTTTGGAAAACTTTTAAACAAAGAAACCACGCGGAGAGAGTGGGAGAGGGGGAGGGAGGGGAGGGCAGCAGAGGGCAGCTTTTTTTTTTTTTTTTTCTCTGAGAACACTTATTTCTCTCTGAGTAGCCAAGCAAGGCCTAACCCCAGCAGTTTTGGGGCCAGATTCAATAAAAACTCTGTCTGCAGAGGCCTGAGCAAAGCCACAGAAAATAAATACTTCGTGGCTTGTCCGGTCTCCTGCCGCCCGGAGCCCAGAGGGCCGTCCTGTTGACTCTGGGCCCAGTGGGATAGGACTGAGTGTGGAATTCTCTCCCCAGCCAATCGACTTCCTCTCCCAGCCAGGGCCATTTAAAAATCATAAGTAGGGTTTCCGGCGAGGAGGGGGGACCAGAGAGCACATGGGGCGGGAGGAAGAAGAGAGGACTGCGCCAAGGCCAGCCTCGCTCCCTCTGAGCACAGGCTGCTGGCTGGCTGGTTGGTGGGAAGCCGTCCTGGGGGTTGGGCCTTCCCTGTGCACTCACACCCCCACCCCAGGGCTCACACCCCCACCCCAGGGCTCACACCCCCACCCCAGGGCTCACACCCCCACCCCAGGACCCCGCAGCAGCACGTCTGGGCTCTGCCTCTGCGGGAGGGAGCCCTTACTCAGAAGGTGGCCTCCCGGGGCCTTCCAGGCGCCTGGGGCACAGGCCTCCTCCCCACGGGGCTCTCTGCTCCAGGGACCAAGGGACAACCCCCACTGGGCCTGCCAGGTGACCACCGGGAGGAATAAGAGCACAGACAGCATTGGGAGGCCAAGAGAGAAAAATATCCCGGGCCACAAACAGCGAAGACATGAGCTGAGCCCCACTGGTCAAAATGGAGCAGACCCGGCCCTGGCCCGGCAGCCCGGTTGGATAGAACGTTGCCGGACTCACCAAGGCTGTGGGCACATTCTAGAAGCCACGGATGCATAAACACGTGGAGCAGCACACCGGTGTTTCTCTCTCTTCCTCCCTCCCCCACTCTCTCTAACATAAAGGTGGGGTAGCCTATTATCAGTGGTTCTCAACCTGTGGGTCTCCACCCCTTTGGGGGTTGAACGACCTTTTCCCAGGGGTCACCTAAGACCGTCGGAAAACACAGATGTCTACACTACGATTCATAACAGTAGCAACATTACCGTTATGAAGTAGCACCGAAAATAAGTTTATGGCTGGGGGTCCCCACAACCTAGGGAACTGTATTAAAGGGTCGCGGCCTTAGGAAGGTTGAGCACCACCGGCCTGTATCAGCGGGGAAGTCTGCGGTTTGGTGCTGTGGGAGGGTGGCTTTGCCAGGCGCCCAGGGGAAAGCAAGGGGAAGGCACCGTCGCAGGTGGCTGGGTGGTCCTAACAGGAACGGGATGATGGGGGAGAGAGCACCAAACCCGACCAGGGCTGAGTCCAGAAGTCCCCAACTTTTTATAGGGCTACAGATCAAAGCATTTGGCAGCCACTGTGGGGTGTGAAAAGTCCTTATCAACCCCAAGGGCAGGCTGCAAGAATGTGACCTCTTTCCGCTTCCTGCGTGGGCCAGACTCCCAAAGACGCCGCTCCTCTCGCTCACGCCATGTCCGGGAAGAAAGCGATGGTTGGCTCTTGTCTTCCAAGGGAAGGACAAAGCAGAGGGCTGGAGGGCTCAGGGCCAGGGTCCCGTTGGGGGCATCCTGACCCCATGTCCCCTCGTTCTGCCTCTGCCACCCCCAGGTCCTGGTGGGGCTGCCAGGCAGGCGACTCACCCACAAACACGGCCCAGACATGACACTCACCCTCTGAGTGACTCCGTTAAGAAGTCAAACACTGCTCTCCTCAAGTTCTTGTTTGAAAATGCAAATACTCTTGGGAGGGCCGCCTCTGAGAGCCTGTGCAAACTCCTCAGGAACCGGGGTGGTGTGTCCCGGCCTGACCCTCTGGGTTTGGGTTCACTGTTTCCCTTTCTGGGGGGCCCCACTGCTCCCCAAAGCTCTCTCTCTCCTGTGGCCTCGAAGTCAGGATGTGATGGCTCACTGTACAGCGGACCGTCCTGGTGCTGAGGGCAGCGAGGGGGCCGTGAGCAGAGCAAGGACAATGGGCCAGGCACAGAAGGCCACCAGGTGGAAAGCCCCAGGTCCTAGCAGGGGACGATCAGCTGTAGGGTGGGACCTCGCCCCCGGGGTGACTCCCCCCCTCCCCCAGCATATCACCCGTCATGTGGCTTGGACCCCTGACCTTTCCTGCCTAGAGATAACATCCAGGCCTCAGTTGTATTTCAGCTCCAGGCCCAGATAAGCAACAAACCAGCCCCAGCGGAGGTCAGGACCAGCTGAGTGGAATAATGACCCCTGCCCTGGCGCCAGGAATCCATCAGCGGAGACCACAGCCCCGAAAGGACACCCCTGGACAGCTGCCGCTTCGTCTTCTGAGACCTCCCCCTGGGACCACCTGAAATCGCCCCCTTCATACGCTTAGGACCCAGTGGCTCTCCACGACATGGTTTCCCTGCCCCCTTCCCCTCCAGGCACCTTCCCATCAGCTTCCTCACTCCCAAGCGCCAAGGGCCCTTCCTTTACCGCTAGAACCTGTTTGCTAAGCCCGTTTCTTCTAGGAATTGCTTCTTCTACCTCCACAATGTACCTAACAAATATTCTCTTGCAGTTCTGAATTCTTTCCGAGCCAGAACCAGCCCCAGCCAGCCATACACCTGGCATCGTCCCCATCACCCACCACGTGAGGTCTGGTCGCCACTTTCAAGCCCAAGGGACTTGTGGGTAGTTTAAATGGCTTTGGGAGCAGGAGCTGCTTACTAATCTCTTTGGTAGAGATGACCGAGTGGCGACATGTCAACTAGTCAAAACTCCAAGTATCTGAAATACCCCGAAAGGACCAGGATTTAAATGAAAAAGACTTCCGAACAGCCAACGTAGATGTCAAACACTTGCTCCAAGAAAAAGATAAAGGAAAAACAACACACAAGCTCTCCTTGGTAAGACTTCAGTCAACACCTTTGAACTCCTGCTTTATGTACAATGGAGACTGCCTGCCTGAGCTGATATCCGAGCCCTCAGGTGAATAAAGGGTGAAAGGCTGGGGGGGGGGGGGGGGGGTACTGTTTACAGAAAGAAAAAAAAATCCAAATTCTGCTGTCTGTCTGCAGCAGGAAGAGATGTTCACCTTCACGGCACTCTGAGCTCCTGGCCCACGGAAATAACAATTCACAAAGAGGGCCACAGGGCACCAAGAAAGTGTTCAATTCTGCTCGGGGATGGGGGATGGAGGGTGGTATGTAAGAAGGATTTATACTAAAAATCAAACATGGCTTTGAACAATGAACTTTCTAATTTTTTTAAAAAAATATGTTTTTGTTGCCCTGGCGAGTTTGGCTCAGTGGATTGAGTATTGGGCTGCAGACTGAAGGGTCCCAGGTTCGATTCCAGCCAAGGGCACATGCCTGGGTTTCGGGCTCAATTCCCATTAGGGGGCGTGCAGGAGGCAGCCAATTGATGATTCTCTCTCATCATTGATGTTTCTATCTCTCTCTCCCTCTCCCTTCCTCTCTGAAATCAATAAAGATATGTTTTTTTAAAAAATAATATGTTTTTATTGATTTTTAGAGAGAGGGGAAGAGGGAGAGAGAAACAGCAATGAGTGTGCCTGGCCCCTGTGGCTCAACCCATGAACCAGGAGGTTTGAGTCCCCGTCAGGGCACATGCCTGGGTAGTGGGCTCAGTCCCATTATGTGTGTGTGTGTGGGGGGGGGGGGTGTTCAGGAGGCAACTGATCAATCATTCTCTCTCATCATTGATGTTTTTCTCCCTTTCCCTTCCTCTCTGAAATCAATAAAAACATATTTTTTAAAAAATAAAAGAAAGAAACATCCAAGAGAGGCCCCCTACTGGAGATCACCCTGACTGGGAATCGAACCAGCAACCTCTTGTTTCCTGGGTTGACACTCAACTGCTGAGCCACACTGGCCAAGCCATAATTCAGACTTTTAAAGGGATAAACACTCGTTTGTTAGACCATCAGGTTTCCTCTCCAGCTGAACTGGGAGCGGTGATTTTACTACCCAAAGCCCTCTGCCAGCAAGCTCCCCAGACAAGAAAAGTATACTGTGCCCCTGGGGCATAAGTGGGCAGCCCTGGCCAGTGCCCAACAGCCCACAGGCCCTTGTGCTGTTGACTTGTCCAACTGGGGCTAGTGCAACAGAAGATGTTTTTAATGAAATAGCCACAGCCCTAGCCGGTTGGCCCAGTGGGTAGAGCATCATCCTGTGGACTAAAAGGTCTCAGGTTGGAGTCCACTAAAGTGCATGTATTTTGGTTGCAGGCTCAGCCCGGGCCCAGGTCGGAGCTCAAGGAAGAGGCAACCAATCAATGATGTTTCTGTCTTTTCCTCTCTCTCCTCCACTCTCTAAAAATAGATGGAAAAATATCCTTGGGGGAGGATTAAATAATAATAAATAAATAAATAGCCACATGAGGCTCGTGGCTACCGTTTCTGCACATCACAGACCCTTCGTGGGGCTCCACAGGTCCTCTAATGCTGCACGGAAAAGCTGCTGCCTGCCCCAGGTGGTCTTGACTGCCATGATGGTCATTCACTTAACAAGCAACAGTCATTACGCACCTCCAGTGTGCCTGGCAGAAAAAAAATTGTCTTGTGAAATGCTTTGGTGAGCTATCAGTCCCTCCCTTCTTCTCTAGTTTCCTTCCTTTCATAAGCAAATCCTGGTCGCTTACTAAGTGCTGGGCGCTTGATAGTAATCATTCTCCGAGGCCCGGAGCTGCGGTATCACAGAGAGACTGGTTACAAATGCTGAACTCCCTTCCCGGCCATTCTGCCCACTGAACCAGTCTCGGGCTGGGTCCTGTCGGAGGCTCCCTGCAAAACACTCCACACCAGTGGCAGGTGCTTTTCCACCAAGAGTTTATAATTGTGAATGTGTGATTAAAAAACAAACAGAAAACAACCTCAAGCCTGTAAATACTGAGCTCTTTTTAGGAACTTTTCCCCCAAAACGAGCTGCAAATACCTAGAGAGCATGAAGCTGCAAGCCGTTCTATGGTGAACGGCTGCTTGGCGGGGAGGGGGGAAATGGGAAAGGGGGTGGATCTGGCCCCAGGTCTTGCCTGGGCGACCTAGAACTTGACCGAGGCCTTGCCCTCTCCAGTTCTGTCCCCTATTTGTAAAACAAAGTGATCCTCCTCAGCTTCCAGGTCACCGGGAGGTCAAGACAAGCATCAGGAGGGGTGAGGACCTTGAGGTGGGGTGGGAGGCAGGGCTAGGAGGAGGTGAGGAAAGGGAGTCCCCCAAAAGAAAGGCCCTGGCCGTGTAGACCTTTCTTCTCTTGGGGAAATTTTCAGCTTGGAAAACATTATGTTCTAATTGTATTCTGGTTCAACTGGAATGCATTTAGGAAATGCATAGATCGGCTTCCAGCTCAGACTGGTTCACTGGGTACTTTGTGAGTAATCAAAAAAGTTGGATTTAAGTAATGAGTCAGAAAAAAAAAAAAAAAGTCTGAGATCAGGATTGAACACTTTGCTGTAGGCGGCAGGAACGGCACCAGGAGTCTGACCCGTGCGGTCAGACCAAATCCGGGTTCAGCAACCTCGGGAATTGGGTTTTGGCTAGGAAAAGAATTCATAGTCCAGACCTAAACTGTGAGGATATTTATTTATTTTTAATATGTCTTGAGTTAGAAACATCGATCAACCAAGGTACATGCCCTTGACAGGAATCAAACCTGGGACCCTTCAGTCCACTGAAGGGTCGATGCTCTATCCACTGAGCCAAACCGCTCAGGGCCCAAACTGTGAGGATATTTATTGGGTGAATTACAGAGGTAGAAAAAGTCATTCCTAAAAGAAATGGGCTTAGCAAACAAGTCCTAGAAGTAAAGAAAAGGTTCTGGGAGCTTGGGAGTGAGGAAGCTAGGCGGAGAGGGGAAGAGAGAAGCGTGGGTTCTGTATTCTGGAGGTTTTAGGGGAGATCCCAGGGAAAGATCTTCATTTTTGTTTGTTTGTTTTTAAATATACTTTTATTGATTTCAGAGAAGAAAGAAGAGGGAGAGAGAGAACCATTGATCGGCTGTCTCCTGCATGCCCCATACTGGGGATCGAGCCCGCCACCTGGAATTTAACTGTGATCTTCCGGTTCATAGATTGACGCCCAACCGTGGAGCCCCAACAGCCGGGGCCCATGGAAAGATCTTAATAGGATATTCAGCAGTCCTCTGGGGGTGTCCTTTCGGGGCTGTGGTCTCTGCTGATGGATTCCTGGCGCCAGGGCAGGGGTCAGTATTCCACTCAGCTGGTCCTGACCTCCGCTGTGGCTGGTTTGGTTGCTTATCTGGGCCTGGAGCTGAAATACAACCGAGGCCTGGATGTTATCTCTAGGGAGGGAAGGTCAGGGGTCCAAACCACCTGACCAGTGATACACTCTAGGGGAGGAACAGTCACCCTGGGGGCGAGGCCCCACCCTACGATTGAATGTCCCCTGCTAGGCACCTGGGGCTTTCCCCCTGGTGACCTTCTGTACCTGGCCCATCGTCCATGCTCTGCTCACGGCTATCTAACTGCCCTCAACAATTTTAGGTGGAAGGTTTTGATTCATTGGTACAGTTCAAATCAACTCAACAAGCATTATTTAGCTCCTAGATTGTTCCAAGAATGGGTACGGGACAGCCTCGAGGAAATTGTCCTGTGCTGGGCTGGAGAAGGAGACAACTAAACAGTCTTCCTCCACAAGGAGCACAAGGCCGGGAAGCCCAACAGGAAACCATGAGTTCTGGGTGAGCTGGGGTGTGGGTCCGGGCACTGAGCAGTGAATGAGGAGGGGTTCCCAGGCAGTGGGTGATGAGAAATCAGAAGCTGCAGGGTGCACATAGCAACAGAGGGAAGGGAGTGTCCCCTTTGGGGGCTGTGGGCTTGCAGGGGTGCTTGCCGGGTCCCTTGAGGGCCCCATGCTGGGAGAGGCAAACAAACGCCCTGGGCAGAAAGAATAGGACTGTGTTTATTACCTGTTCACTTGTTTGGTTGTTAAACAGCTGTATTGAGGCATAATTCACATGCCATGCAATTCATTAATTCAAAGTGTTTAGTGGAATGGCTTTTAGAATATTCGCAGATATGCGCAACCATCACCACCATCCACTAGAGAACATCGTTATCACCAGAAAAAGAAACTCCATATCCTTCAGTTATCACCCTCCTACCTGCCCCCACCCCGACCCCCCACTTCCACCCCCAGCCCTACAAAACCACAAGTCTACTTTCTGTCTGTACAGATGTTCCTGTCTGGGCATCTCCGATACATGGAGGTGAGGCACGATTGTGAAAAGCTCGGGAGACTCCCTGGCACGTGGAATGGGGAAACTGAGACACTGAACCAGCTGGCCCAGCCATGGATAGCCCACACAGAAGGTCACCGGGGCAGAAACCCGGGTGCTAGCAATGGGCAGGACAAGCACTGACCTCCCGGGCTTATCGCTGACCCTGTGGTTAGACCCCCTGACCTCTCACAGGGACGGTCCTGTGGTTAGACCTCCCTGACCTCTCCACTCCAGAGATAACATCTAGGCCTCCGTGCATTTCAGCTCTAGGCCCAGGAGAGCAACACAACCAGCCCAGACACCGGGGCCAGCTGCACTGACCACTCAGCGGAGACCGTGACCCTGAAAGGGCACGCCTGGGAAAGCTGATGACTATTCTATTGGATCCTCCCCCAAACTCTCTTTCTAAATTTTAATCTTTTTTTTGCTTTTTGGTGAATCCTCACCTGAGGACATTTTTTCCATTCCTTTTCAGAAAGAGTGGAAGGGAGGAAGGAGCGGGGGACAGAGAAAAACGTTGAGGTGAGAGAGAAACATTGACTGGTTGCCTCCCACAAGCACCCCTCACTGAGGGCATGGGGTGGACCCACAATCCAGGTATGTGCCCTTGACTGGGAATCAAACCCACAACCCTTCAGGGCTGAGGCTCTGACCAGTGTTCAACACCAGCCAGGGCTTCATCTTCTTAAAAATGTATGCATTGAATTTTTAGAAAATATTTTGTATTTGTTTTTTTAAATATGTTTTTACTAGAAGCCCGGGACATGAAATTCATGAGGGGGGTGGGGGTTGGGGGGAGGTTGTGTCCCTCAGCCCAGCCTGAGCCCTCTTGCAATCAGGGACCCCTCTGGTAGGGTTCCCAGGCTTGGCCAGCAATCAGGACCTATCAGGGCTTTCCTCCCTCCCCCCCACCCTCACCAGCTCAGGCATGAAGTGTCCCAAGTGAGGGCCCTGGCTGGAGTTTGCCAGCGTCTCGGAGCCTAAGGACCATTACCAGGGGAATGAGGGGGTGCTGTGTCAGGAAGGCTGACCTTTCCCTGCCCTGACCTCCAGGACCAGCTGGAGAAGCATCGGGTTTGATGCTTCATCCTCCGCCACCTCCTGCAGGTGGAGCAGGGCAACCTGGGCCCGTGTGCGGCGGATGCGGCCCTAGGGGTCTGCTCACACCCAAGAGGTCCCCTGGGCCATGTGGGGTGAGAGCTTGTCCTCCTCGGGCTCTGGGGGGCAGGCCGTGTGCTCCGAGGGCATGTAGTGGTTGTGGCCGCCTTGCAGCGGTAGGTCTTGCCGAAGAGGGTGCAGGAGAAGGAGGGGCTGTCTACCTGCAGGGCAGCTTCCTGCAGCGTCGCTGAGGGCACTGGTAGCACAGGAGGCTGAGAAGGCGACCCCACAGCTCTCTTGGGGGCAGTACACCCCACCCCCATCTGCCCCAGCTCCTCCTGCTCCCCTCAGAGGCCTGGGTGTCAGGCTCAGCCCCATGCTCAGCTGTGCTGTGGTAGCTGAGGCCAATCTTGGACTTGAACTGCTTCTGGCTGTGCTGGCACTTGAGAAGTCTTGTAGCTCCTGATACACCTCCATGTGCTTCTTAGCCCCACAGGGTCTTTTAGGGGGGTGACCACGCTGCAGGGTGGGGGTGCGGGGGAGGGGGAGGCTGGCTGTCAGTCTCCAGGGAGCACAACCTGGCAGCTCTGCTTTCAGAGACAGTAAAAGATATCAAGGTCAGCCGAGACCGGTTTGGCTCAATGGATAGAGCGTCGGCTTGGGGACTGAGGGGTCCCGGGTTCGATTCCGGTCAAGGGCATGTACCTTGGTTGTGGGCATATCCCCAGTAGGGGGTGTGCAAGAAGCAGCTGATCAATGACTCTCTCTCATCGATGTTTCTAACTCTCTATCTCTCTCCCTTCCTCTCTGTACAAAATCAATAAACTATATTAAAAAAAAAAAAAGATATCAAGGTCAGGCAGCCTAAAGAGACATGTTCAAGGTCATGTCTCTTAAGCTCCTACTGTGTACCAGGGACTGCTAAGCATGTGCATTTTCTGTGCATTTTCTGTATACACAGGACTCACCATGGGCCACTCACTGTTGTAAACCCCTTCCTGATCAAAACGTTTCAAATCCTTCCAGCAACTCTGTGAGGGTGTTCCCGCTCTAACTCCCATGTTTCGAATGAGGGCACTGAGTCAGGGGTGAGCGAGCTTCCCGAGGCTGAATCGTCCGTAATGACAAGGCTGGGATTCAAAGGCAGCCTGTCTGGCTCCCGCATCACCTCATTAAGCCGCCTCAGTGATTCTCTCACGAGGACAAGGTTGTCGTTCTCGTTTCGCAGACAAGGACACTGAGGCTGCGTGGATACCGTTTCCCAAGGCTGAGGACTCAAGCCCCGTCTCCGTCCCACGCCAAGGCCTCCCTTTGCAACGATGGGGACCGAGCTCAGCATGCTGAGTCACAGAGACTGGCGGTGCAGGCACATATCTTCACGTAGTGCCACCTCTCCCAGGAAGCCCTCTCGGACTGCTCCCTCCTCCAGTGGGGTTAGAGATCCTGTCTGGGCGTCCGCAGCTCCCAGACTGCTCCTACCATGGCCCTGCATCCCAAAATCAGAAACCCAGGGTGTCCTTCAGAGGAGTCACAGGGGCTCTCCCCCTGCTCCCCGGGAGCAGGGCTAATGCAGGCCCCACAGCGTGCTGGGAACAGGCTGTCTCCCCAGTGGGCAGGCCACAGTGGGTCTTCTCACCGGGCAAGGCCTTCCTTCCTCAGCCTCCTCCTGAGCTGATGTGGGCAGAGGTCTGGACAGACAGAAAGGAGGAATCTGGGAAATGTCCCCGAGGGGGTTAAGAGGGAGAGACCCAGGTAGGCAGACGGGGGTCCACATAAGGAAGAAGGCTTTGGAAACCAGAGATGACTAATAATGGAGGGGGCCCTTTGTATAGGAGGAAGGCTCCACCATGAAGCAAATTCCCGCAGAAGCTGCTGTTCCCTCCTCCCCCCCAGTGGTGTCTGAGGAATCCGTGGGTCAGAAACCCCCACAGAGCCCTTCAGCCTGAGGTCTGCAGGGGAACCTCCTTCCAGGAAACGCATTTGCCCTCAATCCCTGGAAACCACTCGGTCCTTTTCCCCAGCTGATGCTCCAAATGCTCCAGGCTACCCAGGTGTGTGTGTGTGTGTGGGGGGGGGGGGGGTTGTTCTCATTTTACAGATAAGGAGACTGAGGCCCTTCCAGGAAAGGGACTTGCCCAAGGTCACCATGGTAACTAATCCTTAGGGGCTATGTTACACCGGGCCCCAGAGTGCTCCCCAGCATCTCAGGACACCATCTCCCCAGGTCGCACTCCTAGGAGAAGGGGAGCGGGGAGACAGCCTTCTAACAGGGCCCCCTCTGCCTCTAAAGCCCTTGCTGGTGGTGACTCAGCACCTCAAACCTCCATGTCCCACCCAGGGCGATAAAATCAGCTAAGCCGGCGGAGAAATGCAGACAGTCCCTTTCAGGGAAGGCCCCTGGGGGTGAGCCCAGTGAGGCCAGCCAGTCCTTTTACCTGGAGCTTGTTCCCTTTGTTGTACAATGGGGATGATAATAGTAAGTGACGTCTGGCCCGTAGGATTTGAGTAAATAACACATGTGAAGCCCTCTCTTGGGGCCCTCAGGGACATTCGTTCTTCCCTGTCTTTCCGTCCCCTGCGTGAAATGAGCCTACTGTCCTAGCTTATTTCTCTCAAATGTTAAGGATGAGGCAAAAGCCTGACCAAGTTCCCAGACTTCTGAGACTAACGGCCTCAGTATACTGAGGTGTCATCTATGACTGATAAAATGCACCCATTTTAGAGTCTGGTGGTGTTGACAGCTCTGTAGCACTTCTCATGACCTCTTCTGTCGACATGGAGGGCATTTCTGTCACCTCAAAGGGTTCCCTTGTCCCCCATCCCAAGTCACCTCCCCTCCCCCCACCCCAAACCACCCCAGCCTGGCGCTCAGTGGTGACGGGTCTGACTGGTCTTCTCCAGGTTGTTGGAAGGGGGTCATGCAGCCTGTGTCCTTTGGCGTGTGGCTCCAGTCCATGCACTGTTGTTCGTATCAGGAATTGGATCCTTTTTGTTCTTATAACCAGGATCTTACAACGGAGTGGGGGTTGCTCCGATGGGGCGCCTGGGACAGACTGGGCCCAAGAACGGTCCAGCCTCCGGCTCCGCTGTCTCCTGACCACGCGGGGCCCGGCCCAATGTGGGCGCTGGAGTTTGTAGCGAGTGCATTTATTAACACGCAGTATCTGTGAAAAGCATAGCACGCCAGACCCGGGGGTGAGCCATCCCATCGCTTTTCCGGCAGCGCCACCAGCATGGAGGGAAGGGGTACACTGCACCCCATGGGAGTGGGGAGGACGAAGGAGTTTCACCCAAACCGGTTTGGCTCAGTGGCTAGAGCGTTGGCCTGCGACTGAAGGGTTCCAGGTTCGATTCTGGTCAAGCACATCCCCAGTAGGGAGTGTGCAGGAGGCAGCTGATCGATGTTTCTCTCTGGTGGATGTTTCTAGCTCTCTATCCCTCTCCCATCCTCTCTGTAAAAAAAATATATATATATTAAAAAATAAAATAGCTGAAACCGGTATGGCTCAGTGGATAGAGCGTCAACCTGCGGACTCAAGGGTCCCAGGTTCAATTCCAATCAAGGGCATGTAACTTGGTTGCGGGCACGTATCTTGGTTGCGGGCACATCTCCAGTAGGAGGTGTGCAGGAGGCAGCTGGCCGATGTTTCTAACTCTCTATCTCCCTTCCTCTCTGTAAAAAATCAGTAAAAATATATTTTAAAAATAAAAAAAAAATAAAAGGAAGAGTGTCACCGCCTTGGGATGAGTCCCTGTGCCGTCAGGCCCGGCCTCGCCGCCGCCCAGGGATAATGAAAAGCGCGAGGCGGGTCCCTGCCCCGGGAGGCGGCGGCGCGGTGAATGGGCTGGAAGGAATGAGCCCGCACACTGGCCTCTTTGTTCGGCGGCGGGGAAACTGAGGCCGGAGGGCGGGAGGGCGGCCGCCGGTGACGGGCGGCTGGGTCAGCGGTGAGTCAGCGGCGCGGGCGGGGCGATGGCTGTCATTAGGGTTTACAGCCGCCGCCGCGGGAGCCCGCCCCGCCCGCCCGGCCCCGCGGCGGGCGCCCCCCGCGCCGCTCCGGCCGCCGATCAGGTCGCCCCGCCTCGGCGCCCGGCGAGGCTCCCTCCCCCTCCGCCCGCAGCCCCGGGGCGCAGTGCGGGGCCGCCCGCCCGCGGGGGCTGGGGAACCGGCTCGGGGCGCCTCGGCCCCGCCGGCAGCATCTCCTCCTCCTTTCCCAGCAGCTCGGCTCCCCCGGCCCATCGCGGGAAGCGGTGCGTGGGCCCCGGCCTGGACGCTGGAGCCTGAACCCGGGGAGGGGAGGCCCCCAGCCTCCCCCCGGCCTCCGCCTGCGGCGCCCGGCCTCTACCCGCGGCGCCCCGGGAGGCGGGCGGCTCTGGGAGCGCGGCGCCGGGCAGACTGCGCGCTGCCGGCCTGGTCCCCGCCCAGCGCCGCGGCTGCGCGCTCCCGCCGCCTCCCGAATCCGGCCTCCGCGCGCACCCAGGCCCCTCCGCCACCCTTCCACCACCCAGGCCCATTCCTGGGCGCGCGCAGCCCGGACCCCATTCCTCACCCCCTCACCGGCTCCCAACCCCGCCCCCGGGCGCGCGCACCCTGTACCCCATTCCCCACCCCCTCACGGTCCCCCAACCCCGCTCCCGGGCGCGCGCACCCTGTACCCCATTCCCCACTCCGGCTCCCGGGCGCGCGCCGAGTCCTCCTGGCTCCCTTCCGCGTCACCCGACAGAGTCCACGGCCGCGCACCCCAGGCGGCGGCACCGATTTCTCGGGTCTCGGACCCCTGCACCCCGAGGAGGGGTGGAAGCCCCGCTCCCCCACCCCTGTCACCGGGATGTTCCTGGCATTGGTTTGAGGGGAGCTGCGGGCATCCCCATCCTCCCAACCAGATTCTTAGCCCGATACCTGCCTCCCCTCCCCCATTGACCCCCGCTGGGAATAATGTTCCCCCACTTTCTCCGTCCCCTTTCTCCCTCCTCGTCTCCTATCCCAGCCTCCTTGCCTGCTAAGGGCAACGGCGGTCCCCAGTGCCCCATCTCTAGCCCCTCCTCGGGTAACTGGTCTCTTGGTTTCAGAGTGAGATGTGGGGCAGGGGGTGGGGTGGGAGGTGAAGATGTAGTTTCTGAGGGTACGGGGCATGGGGCGCCTCGGGATGGCAGACCAGGGTCACCAGGAGGAGCCAGCGCCCTGCCCAACCTGAGGGGTGGGTGGGTGTGTGTGAGGTGTGGGCCGCCAGACTTGGTGTGGGCCTGAATATATCCTTAAGTTTTTAAAAATAGCCTCGCTGTATAGAGAAGAACACTGGCACCTTTAAGTCTTCATCCCCTCCCCTGAGTCCAAAGTGAAACTCCAAACATACTTATTAAGAAACTGTTGCTTTATTTTGACTCGTTTACATAAATTTTCCACTTTGGGGGGTGGTGGTGGGCTTGTGGAATCCCTAAAATAACTTTTAATGGAGTGAAGCCTTCCATTATGGGAAGTGCCCGGACACAAAAGGCGTCTGCAGGCCCGGGTTCCCGTCACAGCCCTGCCACCAACGGGCCGAGCCCCGGGACCTCGCTGCCCTCCCGCCGTGTCAGGAGCATGGACACCACCCCCTTGAGAATGGAGAGATGGGTCAAGCTGTCTGGACCAGTCAGAGACAGGAGACTGGGTTTTTCTTCCTTAAAATGCTCTCGTAGAGTAGAGACCAAGTGGAGATGAGGTTAAAAAATAAGGTGAAAGCAGTTTGCTTTTCTGAATGGCATGCTCTCTGCCTGACGCATCATCATAGTTATCACTCAGTCAAGGTCAGGGTCACCCGCACAGCCTGCACAGTTGCCATGATCTGTCCACCCTATTGATGAGACCTCCACTGAGAACTTCATTCCCATGTCACTTCACACCCTGTAGGTCTTTGTACCGTCCTCCTCCAGGGGACTTTCTGGGAGGGGCACCAGGGCCTGAGACTTCTGGTAGAGGGAGAGAAGAATGAAGGGGACACCCTGGGTAGTCAGCCATGACCTGGTCCTGTGCTCTGGCAACCTGTTTAGCTCCTCTCCCCTGCCCTTGGTTGGAGTGGGGTGAGGGTGGGACAGAGTCCACAGTGGTCAGAGTGTCATCTCTTTCCCGCCCCCCCCCCCCCAGTCCCTCAGCAGCCAGCACTTGTGTACTTGTGTGTTGGGCCAGAGGTGGCAGCGGGAGAGAAGCAAGTGGTTTAATTTGAAATGATGAAATGGTGGGAAGAATGAAAGAGAAGGCGATTAGTGCTCACCTTTGAAAGGAGGCAGGGAACAATTACTTTAAAAGGTTTTAATTGGTCCTGTTCTGAAGAACTCACTCCTCCTGGGCGAAAACCCCAGGCCAGCTCAGACCTGCCCCTCTGCATTGCCCAAGTGCCTCCCTGTTTCTCCCCTTTGAACATGAGCTCTGAGATGATGCCTCTATTGCCCTCCCCTGCTGCCTTCTCCCCTCTGGTGTGTGTGTGTGTGTGTGTGTGTGTGTGTGTGTGTGTGGTGTGTGTAACAGGCTACTTCTCTCGCTTTATATAGCAGATTTCCAGGCTGGCAGGTCGGAGGCCCGGAGGGAGGAGGTCTCTAATTTATTCTCCCTGCTCAGCAGCCTGACTCACGTGGGGCGGGTCTGCATCACCGTCTAAGCAAAGCGAGGAAAGTGGCTTCAAGCACACTGAGAACCACTCGCGAGGAGGGACGGGAAGGCACGCAGGAGAGTACAAAGCTACTCAAACCCTGACAACAGACTACAGTCCGGGAGACCCCCCTCCCCTCACAAAGCACCACGCTAGGGCCACGCTGCAAGCGGCTGGTTTGTGCCAGATCACAAGGCTGGGCCAGTTCCCAGCGTGAGGACGGCTTGCACCTTGAAGGGAAAAGATGGGTCAAAACCAGTCAGTCTGCTCTTTGAGCAAATGGCTGATTCGAGGACTGGGGCAGGGAGCACCAGAGGAGCCTAGAGCATCTCGTGGTGCCAGGAAGGAAGGAGGTGCCCCAAGATCCAAGGATGCGGGTGTGGCGAGAGGACACTGGAGCCAGCCTGACAGAGCTGGTAGCTGAGGCTGGGACAGTTAAAGGGGAAATCATGTCATATTGGATTTTATTCATTTATTGATTTTTTTTTTTTTTTGAGAGAGTGAAAGGGAGAGAAAAAGGAACATTATCTGTTCTACTTATTTATGCATTCATTGGTTGCTTCTTGTTTGTGCCCTGACTGGAGATCGAACCCACAAACTTGGCATTCCCGGGTGCTGCTCTAACCAACTACGCTACCTGGCCAGGGCTATATTGGATTTTAATCCAATGAATAAAATAAGAATCCATGAGTGGATCCATCCTGATACAAAGAAATGATGGATTACGTAAGTAAGTGAGGGAGAAGACTCGAGTCTCTCATACAGATTGCTCCAAATGCCTTCCTTTAAGGCACATGTGTCAAACACAAGGCCCGCGGGCCAAATCCAGCCCGCCAGGCCTTGCAATGTGGCCCGCACCGCGCTGTCATCACTGCACTCCGCTGTCAGTTTATGACTGTTCAGTAAACCATTCGGCCCGCGATTTAGGCTGGATTTTAGATTTTGGCCCCTTCTCTGATTGAGTTCGACACCCCTACTTTAAGGACATAGGCTTAGTTCTCCTCCCTCCCGCCCTGGATGTGGCCACACTTAGTGACTTGCTTGCAAAGGGTGTGTGTGGAAAGGGTGATAGGAAAGAGAGTGGAGGAGCCTGGCAAACACCACCTGAGCCAGGGGATCAAGGTCAACGTCATTAGTGGCAAGTCAGGTTAATAGCATGTATCCCTGATTTGATGTGGTGAAAACAGCGCCCCCCCCCCCACCCCCGTGCTCGTCCTCCAAAACCCCAAAACCCCAGTCTAACCATGAGAAAAGCATCAGACAACCCCACTGTGGGACGTCCTACAAAATGCCTGACCAGCCCTCTTCCAAATGGTCAAGGTGGCGAAAAGCATGAGAAACTGTCCCAGCCCAGAGGAGCCCAAGATGGGGATTAAATGTGAGGCGCTATCCTGGATGGATCCTGGGAGAGAAAAAGGATGTTAGGGGGAAACTAGTGGACTCGGAATAAAGGATGGAATTTATTTATTTAAATATATTTTATTGATTTTTTTTTTTTTTTTTTTACAGAGAGGAAGGGAGAAGGATAGAGAGTTAGAAACATCGATGAGAGAGAAACATTGATCAGCTGCCTCCTGCACACCCGCTACTGGGGATATGCCCGAAACCAAGGCACATGCCCTTGACCAGAATCGAACCTAGGACCCTCCAGTTCGCAGGCTGATGCTCTATCCACTGAGTCAAACCGGTCAGGGCAAAGGATGGAATTTAATTCATAGTAATGTACCAGTGCAGTTTCTGAGTTGTGCCAAATGTTGCCACAGTAATATAAGATGTTTACAATGAGGGCAATTACATAGGAACTGTCTGCACTATCTTTGCAACTTTCCTGTGACTCTAAAACTATTCTAAAAGGAAAAGCATTTTTTGTTTGTTTTTCTTAAAAAGCGTGTCTGGCTTGGCTGTTAGAATTCCAGCTTCAGGTGTTCTCGGGAGGAGAGAATGGGCCAGCACTGGGCCCCCGAGAGAGACGGCCAAGGCAGTTGCCTCAAAAGAAAGTGCATTGAAAATATGGAGTGATCCCATTCCGATAAAGTTCAAGAGCAGGCGAAGTCATCCCAGGTGTGAGGAGTCTGAGCAGTGGTCACCCGTGTGGGAGGGAGGGGGTGGCTGGGCAGGAAGGAGGAGTTGGCTCCTTCGAACCAGCCACGCTCTGGTTTGTGACCTGGGAGCTGTTCGCTGGGTGTGCTCCCTTTGTGAAAATTCTTCAAACTCTATGCTTTTCTGTGTGTACGCTATATGTCAATACGGAGTTTATAAATCATAAATTGATTTCAAGCCTTCAACTCTAGAGCAGGAAAAGACCAACATCCCTCTACCCATCCACCCACCCGCCAGGCAAAATGTGGAAAGGCCCACGAGCTTGCCTAAGGGCACAAAGCAGGTGCCGTGGGTCACCCCGAACCTTGGTGCCTGCCGGGTCTTCCCCCCTGGACCACAGGAGCAAGAATCCTGTCATCTGGGCACGGGCAGGTCTGCAGGGAGGGAGCCGAAAGGAAGGGCAGCATCTGGGGAACCTGAGACCAAACTCGATTCACCTGCACCTCAGCTTGCCCGCTGGTAAAGGGAATCTCCAATGCTTGTCCTCCGTCCTCGGGTCAGCCAGAAATGCCCTCCTGCTATCGTTAGCCTAGCCTTGGTCGGTTCCATTTCTCAGATTCCACTGTGTGCTGAGGTCCCTGGAAGGCTTGTGTCTGGAAAATAGGGGTGTGGTGGTGCAAATGCTGGTGACCTTTGTTCTGTCACAGGTGACAACGGGGAGAGGCTGGACGGGGGTGGGAGGACAGGGTCTGCCCGAGGCTCCGTCTCTCCGACCTCAGAGGGTCCTTCAGAGGACGGACGTGGGGTCCAGCGAAGAGGCTGCTGAGTCCACAAGGGTAAAGCGATTTGTTCAAAGTCACTCTGGGGATGGGATCCCCATTGGTCCTTAGCTCAGTGGTGTCCTCTAGCAATCTGCACTGAAACCATGAGTTTTGTTTCCTTACAGTCAATTTTCCCCCATAATTTATTTTATTAAAGAAAATATAGACCATTGAAAAGCATAAAAACCTTGCCAAAACCAGTTTGGCTCAGTGGTAGAGCATTGGTCTGCGGACTGAAAGGTCCCAGGTTCGATTCTGGTCAAGGGCATGTACCTTGGTTGCGGGCACATCCCCAGTAAGGGGTGTGCAAGAGGCAACTAACTGGTCAATGTTTCTCTCTCATCGACGTTTCTAGCTCTCTATCTCTCTCCCTTCCTCTCTGTAAAACATCAATAAAATATATATTTTTTTAAAATGTTCTCACATTAAAAAAAAAAAAAAGCATAAAAACCTGAATTTACTGCCCAGCCAGCATGGCTCAGTGGCTGAGCATCGACCCATGAACCAGGATGTCACGGTTCAATTCCCAGCCAGGGCATGTACCGAGGTTGAGAGCAGGAGGCAGCCAATCAATGATTCTCTCTCATCATCGATGTTTCTCTCTCTCTCCTTCTCCCTCTCCCTTCCTCTCTGAAATCTATAAAAAACATTAAAGACAAAAACCCTGAATTTGCTTGTCATTCCATCATTCGAAACTTCAATCATCTAAAAGTTTTACTTGTATTGTGACATTATATTTTGTATTTTTTAAAAATGTTTTTAATGATTGTTTTTTTTTGTTTGTTTGTTTTTTTAGAGATTGAGAAAGAGAGAGAAGAGAGAGAGAGAGAGAGAGAGAGAGAGAGAGAGAGAGAGAGAGAGAGAATCCAGGCAGTCTGGCTCCAGAGTTTGTGCTTCTTAAAAAATAAATAAATAAATAAATAAAATTTTATATATATATATATATATATATATATATATATATATATATATATAAATATACATACCCCAAAAATAAGACATCCTCCGAAAATAAGACCTAGCTCAACTTTGGGGAAAAAAATTAATATAAGACACTGTCTTATTTTCGGGGAAACGGGGTATATATATATATATATATATATATATATATATAAAATTGATTTTTTACAGAGAGAAAGAGAGAGGGATAGAGAGTTAGAAACATCGATGAGAGAGAAACATTGATCAGCTGCCTCCTGCACATCCCCCACTGGGGATGTGCCCACAACCAAGGTACATGCCCCTGACAGGAACTGAACCCGGGACCTTTCAGTCCACAGGCCAATGCTCTATCCACTGAGCCAAACCGGTTTTGGCAAAGCTTGTGCTTTTAACCACTGCTTCTCATGACCCCCTTTTCGGGAGCTGAGGGAATGGTACCCAGCGGGCATTCGTGATGTGTCCATGGTCACAGGCTTGCTGAATGGTGGCCGTTAGAACTGGATGGAACCCAGAGCTTAGTGTGGAAGACTTTGATCACCCAGGACCCACACATCCAGTTAAGGTCCTGGACAATATATTGCATGAAAAGAGGCAATTCTGCTATGAAGACTGAGCACATGCCCTCCTCCCTGCCCCCTCTCTCCCCCCACCCCCCACCCCAAATCTCCCAGCAAATTGAGGGCAGAGCTGGGATCATCCCGACGCCTCTCTAACACAGTGAGCCAAATGCCTCTCCACCTCCCAGGATTTGAAATACTTCCCTCACTTTCTATCTACGTAAATCCTACCAAACATCCAAGGCCCACTTGCTGCCCACAAAAGTTCCCGAGTCCTAACCTCTGATAGTGCGTAATTTCTGCACATGTCCTGCATGAGTGATGCCAGAGGCTGGGAAAGGGAACATGGTATTGGCATGAGCAAGGGCATGCTAGCTTAGGCCAGCAAAGATTTGGGGGTTTTATATGTAGGATATGTAGGCTAAACGGATCCATCTTTTGAGCTTGGACCTAGAAAAACTTTCCCTCCTGTGAAATTTTAAAAGAATTTCCCTCTGTGTTCTTCTAATATTATTACGGCTTTAGTTTTCATGCTGAAATCTGTGATCCATCTGGAATTTCCCTTGTTCTATGGAATGAAGTTGGTGAGCAGTACTCTTTTTTTCCATGTCCCATCGAGCTGTCCCAAGGCTATTTATTTCGGATAATCCATTTTTCTCTTCTCTTAATTGGTTTAAAGCACCATCTATATATATAAAACTAAATTCCATAATTTGAAATCATTCACAGTCTAGTCCACATGTGTCAAACACAAGGCCCATGGGCCAAATCCAGCCCACCAGGCCTTGCAATATGGCCCGCACCGCGCTGTCATCACTGCACTCCGCTGTCAGTTTATGACATTGTCAGTTTATGACTGTTCAGTAAACCATTCGGCCCGCGATTTAGGCTGGATTTTAGATTTTGGCCCCTTCTCTGATTGAGTTCGACACCCCTAGTCTAGTCGCTCACCACTGTGAAAGTAAGGTTTAAAAAATTAGCTAGAAAATCCCCCAAATGTTTGGAAACTCAGTAACAGACTTCTAAAATAACCCATGGGTCAAATGGAAAGTAGAACATGTTTTTAACTAAATGATAATGAAAATATAAGATATCATCAACACTTGTGAGCTACAGCTAAAGCTAATACTGAAAGAAATGTATAGTATTATGCATATATTATAAAAGAGGAAAGACTGAAAATCAATGACCTGAATATTTATTTCCATTAGGGGAGCGAGTATATTGAGCCCAAAGAAAGAAGGAAGAAAATAATAAAGAATGGAAATTAACAAAATAGAAAACAGACATGTAATATAGAAAATTTCAAAGCCATAAGTTGGTTCTTAGGGGGAAAAAAAACCCCATATGTATTTAAACCAATATCTGGCCTCTCCATTCTGGTCTCTCTACACATATGTCAGTGAAAAACTATTTTAATTACTAAAGCTTTATGGTGTCTTAATATTTGGTTGGGCTAGTCCCTGGTCTGTCACTCTTTTTCTAATTTTACCTAGCATTTGCCTTTCATTTAAACCTTAGGCTTCGTCTATCAGCTCGGCCAGGTTCCATGCCTATTTCTTGTTAAACCCTATTGGCAAGTTAAATTACACATTCATTAGAGAAGAGTCGACATTTTTACAATTTCTGAGTCTTACTATCTAAGAACAGGGTATGTTTTTTCAATTACGCAATTCTTCTGTAGGGTTTGAAGTTTTTCTTCACCTAGATCATGCAGATTTCGGGAATGCTTTCCCTAATAGTGTGTTTTATTGGTTGCATTGTACATGGGAGCTTTTCTTCCATTTTATTTTGTAGTTTCAGTCGGTCAACTTCTGAGACCTTTATTTGCCACGCACTGAAGATTGTGTTTGGGACATTTCAGCTAAACCCCTATGAATCATACTTGTCAACCACATCCTCTTCAGATGTGAAACACACACCCGGCCTGGTGTTTCTTGTGTAACTCTGACACACAATCTTCAGGCAACTGCTGTGCTTGTCCCAGAAGTTTCGACAGAACTGCCGCGAATGACCTGGAGCGGCATAAACCACTGAGGGCGACAGTTACCTAATCACAGACACTTACCGCCAGTGTCCACATTGTGCCCTGGCTGCTCTGCAGACAGACAGCGCACGGCACCGAACTGATCCCCCTCAGGAGGGCTGATGGGAAGCATGTGCTGCAGAGCGCAACCCGTACACCAGCGAGGGGAGCATCCCCAGGCCCAGCAGGGGTCCAGAGACACTTCCGCCAGCTCCGTGGCCTCCGCATATTGATTTATCGTTTTTCTGATATAAAAGTAATGAATCCATACTCATCGCAGAGCATTAGGAAACATAAGGAGAAGAACATAACCTGCATCTAAGAGGCCTGCCTCCTGGGAGAACCACGCTCTGTGTTCGTATGGTCTCTTTTCCTTGCATGCATACTGGCACGCACAGCCCAACACTGAGATGACTCAGGGTGCATGGTTTTGAACCCTGCTTCTCATAGATATTTTGCCATGTCACTCATTCTATGTTTTTCAAAAGCAGGCTTTTTAATGGTGTTTCCTAACACAATCATTCTAGAATGACTATTTACCCATGGTATCATTTTGCTTTGTGTTTCCAATTTTTTCCAAAATAAGACTAAACATCTTTGCCCACTTCTCTGATTATGTCTTTTGAATACATTCCAAGGTGGATTACTGTGTCGGAATTGGGAACATTAAAAAATGGTAGCCCTGATGGGTTTGGTTTAGTGGATAGAGAGTCAGCCTGCGGACTGAAGGGTCCCAGGTTTGATTCGATCAGGGGCAGGTACCTTGGTTGCGGGCACATCCCCAGTAGGGGGTGTGCAGGAGGCAGCTGATCGATGTTTCTCTCTCATCATCAATGTTTCTAACTCTCTCTCCCTCTCCCTTCCTCTCTGTAAAAAATCAATAAAATATATTTTTAAAAATACTGTGGTAAAATATATATAACATCAAATTTACAATTTTAAGCATTTTTAAAAAGGGTTCTGCTCAGTGGCATTAAGCACATTCACACTGCGGTGCAGCCATCACCACCATCCGATTCTAGAATGTTTTCATCTTGCAAAACTGAAAGTCTGTACCCACTAAACACTCCTCCCCCTCCCCACTCCCTCCTCCCCCGGGGACCTCTATTCTACTTTCTGTCTCTATGAACTTGACTACGTTAGGTTCCTCAGGTAAGTGGAATAGTGTAGTAGTTGGCCTTTTGCGACTAGTCGTTACATGTTAAACAGAGGCCTTTATTTAGCATAACGTCCTCAGGATTCGTTCATGTGATCACACGTGTCAGAATGTCCTTCCTTTATAAGGCTGAATGGTAGTCCATTGTATATATAGCCCACATTTTGTTTATCCATAGAAGCATTTGTAGGGCTCTAAGTCAAACTGTCTACTGCTGTCCGGAAAGATCACACCATTTCACATATTGGCCAGGAATGTGTGAAATTTGAATTCTAACGTGTATGCACCTAACTCTGTTTTAGTAACTCATGGTCTAATTTATTCGTATTGCCCATTCATAGAGTTCTCTGCTCTTGAAGATATGCAGGATTAAGGCATTGCAAAGGGACCCCAGGGGACTCCCCTCCCTCCTGATGTGTGATATACAGCATGGGCTAAAGTAGGCTACAGTTGTGAGTCTGAAAAACACAGTTTCTTCTCAGATTATTCTTTTTTTTTCTAATTGATTTTTTTACAGAGAGGAAGGGAGAGGGACAGAGAGCTAGAAACATCGATGAGAGAGAAACATCGACCAGCTGCCTCCTGCACACCCCACAACAGGGATGTGCCCAAAACCAAGGTACATGCCCCTGACTGGAATCAAACCTGGGACCCTTGAGTCTGCAGGCCGATGCTCTATCCATTAAACCAAACCAGTTAGGGCACAACTGGCTTTTTTTTTTTTTTTTTTTTTTTTTTTTAATATATTTTATTGATTTTGTACAGAGAGGAAGGGAGAGAGATAGTCAGAAACATCGATGAGAGAGTCATCGATCAGCTGCCTCTTGCACACCCCCTACTGGGGATATGCCCGCAACCAAGGTACATGCCCTTGACCGGAATCGAACCTGGGACCCTTCAGTCCCCAAGCCGACGCTCTATCCATTGAGCCAAACCGGTCTCGGCAGAACTGGCTTTTTTTTATGTTGTTGTTAATTGTCACCCAAGGCTATTTTCCTATTTATTTATTTATTTATTTAGAGTGGAAGAGATGGGAAAAGGCAGAGAGAGAGAGAAACATCAATGTGAGAGAGACACATTGATTGGTTGTGGCCAAGGCCAGGAATGGAGTCGGCAACTAAGGTATGTGCCCTCGACTGGAATTGAACCCCGGATCCGTAGGTCCACAAGCTGACTCTCTTTCCACTGAGTCAAACCGGCTAGAGCACAATTGGTATTTGTGCAATTTTGACTTCCCAAGGATTCATTCTTTTAAAGCCAATTCCATTTTTGTGACTGTCAGGAAAGGCACCCAGAATTTTATTTGGGAGGAAACATCTGGGCTTCGGATAGCATATTAAATTCTGCGACTTCACCTGGTTTCTACAACATCTGCAGCCCCAGGAGGCCAGCAGGGGGATGTTATCCATCACCTTTGTGCAGACACAGGTTCAGAGCAGTCACACTACCTGCTGGAGGTTGCCCAGCGGTGTGGAACCCCGGGACTCAAGCTCCTGCTCTGGAGCTCTGTGGACGGCCTCGGTCCTCTCACTCACGCCAGCACCCTTCCGCTGTTGCTAGGTTGTGCTGCTCCTTTGCTTGGCATGTCAAGCCTCCTGGGTTGTCCAGGAATGCACTTTCTTGGAGAGGAAAGGGAATAGATATTTTAGCCACACACAATACACTGTGCTTGCCAGGCACCTAATAGGGGCACTCAATAAATATTAATTAAAGAACGCAGCCACCCTGGCTGGTGTGCTGGCCGGATCCAGAAGTGTCAGGAATACTCCGTGAGAGGGAGATGGAGTGTGAGCAGGAAGGCGGTGTCTTGGCAGAGAGGGCGGTGGAGTTCTGGAGGGATAAAGCCATTCTCCTGAGAGATGGAAGTGCCTCCGGGGGTCCCTGTCCACAGCCAGGAGAGGAGAAAGGGAACACAGGGGTTGAATGCCTGTTGAGACCCGTGTCTTCCTAGCTGGGCTGGGATTCCCTCTGGCCCCCACCCCCAACCTAGATCTCACACCAGTGGAGGACCTTGGGAGACAGCTGGCTGCTGTTGGGGCGGGTGTGAATCGTAGAGTGTGGAGGGGGTAGGCAAGAAATGGAATGGGTGTGCCCACCCTCTGGCATCCTGAGGGACTCACTACCCATGGCGTAGGTCCCCTTAAATGTCTCTGTCTTGACAGAGAAGCAGCAGAAGTCTATTTGGTAAGCGGTTCTGGGCTTCCAGGCATTTTTTGGAGTCTCTCCCATGATTGAGGCCCATGGTGGTTCCCAGGAGACAGAGCTGGTGCCCCTGGAGTCCAGGGCCACGGGAGCGAGGAAAGCCCGGCTGGGAGTAGAAGGCGAGGCAGAGGACTGCATGGGCAATCCTTGGGGAGCAGTAGGAGTACTGCCGCCCAGCGGGCTGTTGTGCCCGGAGGAGGCCCCGGTGGGAGCGGAGGTGCTGACCCCAGCCAGGACCTGTGACCTCCCTTTCTTTGCACCAGGATCTGTTGGGTGCAAAAAGCACGTGCAAGGTCAGGGACCTGCCCCCAGGTTAGGCCCCTGGGGCTTTTCCAAGCCAGCTGATCCCTGTTTCCTAGGCCTCTTTTGGCATTTATTTTATTTTTTCAAAAGTAAGATTTTAAACAAAATGATCGATTCTGAACAAATGTACAATTACAGATTACTTTAATGTCAGAGGGTTTCTTCATTATCTTTATCAAATTGTACTTCATACGTTCCTCTCCAAGGAGAAGAAGAGGAATGGGCATGAGCTACATGTTTGTACATACCACCAGGACATACTAGCACGCAAAGGCATTTCGCAGGGAGGCCGCCACGGAGGGCTTACTGGTCAGTAAGCCTGTGTATGTAAACACTCCTAGGGTCTGGGTCACAAAGGACTGTTCCATGCTGGGTTCAGATAGGACTGATTAGAGTTTCTTCTGACATTATGATTCTGTAGCTCCATCTCTACAACGTCCTTTCACATACGACTCTGTGTGGGTCAGTACAATTATCGCCATTTTTCCATGGGGAAATCTACGTCTTTGGTGACACAGCTGATGGTGACAGGCCCTCTGGCTCCACCCCTGGGCTGTTCTGTGCTTCCCCTGATGTATTTGTGTCCGTGATCTGGGGCTTGCTTGTACATTTTGTTTAACGAGCATGGACACTTGAGGGGGATGGGAAGGCCTGAATGAACCAGCCCCTCACTAGCTCTCTTTCCCTCCATTCCAGTCCCTCAGCCCCTGCTGTCACCTCCCCAGCCACACTGGCCTCCCAGCTGATCCTCTCACCTGTCAGCTGACCCATCTCAGGCCCAGGCCCTGGCATCTCCCTTTTCTAGAAGGCTCCTGCCTGACCCTTGCTTCTCCCCAGACAGGCATTGCTGGACCCCAGATCCGGAAGAGCCATTCTCAGCCCCTCACTGACCCCAGCCCTGCACTGTTTCCCAGAGCTCTTGTAACTGTGAGGTTACGTATTCTATGTCTTGGTTCTCTTAGTTATTATCTGCCTCCTCACTGGAGTCCTGCTGGCCACGTCCTTGGGGTGCAGGAGAAGTGAGGGGCGGGCTCCGCCTGCCTGGGCCGCAGTCAGCCAGGGTGACGGGCTCGGCATGTGAGACAGGATCCTGTGAGGGCACAGGCCATGAGCACCGTCTGAGTCCCCGAAGGGAGGTCAGTGGCCATTCACTCGTTCACTCACAGAGCACCTACTCCGTGGAAAACAGCCAGGGTCAGCCGGCCAGAGAGCGTTTCTACCTAGCAGACCGGCTGTTAGTTTTTTGTTGTTGTTGTTTTTTAACTCGTGTATTTGCTCTGTTGTCTTTTAGATATTTGGGACAACTGCTCATTCCTGGGTGTAGAGACTTGTAGACGAGGCATAGATGAGGCCTGGACCTGCAGTCCCTCTGAGGAGCGGGGTGAGCTCAGAGGATTTCCTCTCTATCCTCAGGGAGCCCCTCGGTCTCGAGAGAGTGTATGTGAGGAACCTCAGGAGGAAAAGGGGTGGAAGGGGGAGGGCGCTGAGTCGGAAGTAATTAGAAGAGTTTTAACTAAGTCCCCTCGACTTTGGGGCACCTTGTTCCTCAGTAAGGTATTTAGAATCCTCCAGGGTCTCTCAGTCTGAGAGGATGTGCTTGGGGTATCAGCAGCAGTTGGTCACCTTTAGGGTTTTGAATCGAGGGACCCTCGGGTCAGTGGCCAGCATTTAGTTTTGCTGAATGAGTCTGGAAGGAAACACCATCCGTTGTCACCGCCATTTCATAAAAGAGAGGGCCCATCAATCCCCGAACTCAGAAGGACCTCCTCCCAGAATCCAGGGTTTACCCCTTCGTCCTGGCTCACACACTCGGGTCTTCAGCAGACGTTGGCTTCGTGCTCACCCTGTGCCATCATCACAGTGCTCCGCGGACTGTAATACTTGCTCCCTGCCTTCGTAGGTCACAGAAATTGTAACTAAATGTACAATTTAAAGTTTTAAATACTACGAAAGGGAGCTCTGAGGGTACACAATAGTCGGGCAGAGCGACCTAATCTCAAAGATTGGGAGCCTGGTCCTAGCTGGTTTGGCTCAGTGGATAGAGCGTCGGCCTGCAGACCAAAGGGTCCTGGGTTTGATTCAGGCTAAGGGAAAGCACTTTGGTTGCAGGTTCCTCCCTGGTCCGGGCCCTGGTGTGTGTGTGTGTTGGGGGGGTGGGGGGAGAAGGAGCATGCAGGAGGCAATCCATCGATGTGTTTGTTTCTCTCAGTCCTTTCCTCTCTTCCTAAAAATCAATGGAAAAATATCCTCGGGTGAGGATCCACAACCGCAAAGACTGGAGCCTGGAGGAGCCTTAGGAATGGAGAGAGGTGCATTTCAGGCCGAGAGGCAGCGTGTGTACCGGCCCAGGGTGCGGGGAAGATACTGCAGGGACAACAAGGCGGAAGGAAGCTCCAGGCACTCACGGCTCTGTAGGTCTAGGAAGGGAGTTTGTCTTTGTTCTTTTTAATTTTTATTTATTGATTTTAGAGATGGAGAGAGAGAGAGAGAGAGAGAGAGAGAGAGAGAGAGAGAGAGAGAGAGAGAGGGGAAGGGAAAGAGAGAGATTGGTATTCCACTTATATATGCACTCATTGGTTGATTCTTGTATGTGCCCTATTAGGGATCAAACCTGCAACCTTGGCACTCTAACTGAGCTCCCGGGCCAGGGCCTTTGTTCAAGGGGCAGCAGGAAGAGTGTGGGGTGCTGGTGCCGTCACACCAGCACTGAGCCAACTTCAGCAAAGGATCTGAGCAGGTGGGTCTGAGTGAGGCCAGGGCACAAGTGAGGGAAGCGCTGGGTGAGAGCCTGGTGGCCGAGGTGCAGGAGGTGGGCGGGCCTGGAGGAGAGTGGATGGGCCGAGAGGCAGCTGGAAGGTAAACTGACCGGAGGTGGAGGCTGTTTCTATATGAAGGAGGCTGCTGCCAGCCGATTCCCCGTTTCTGATTCCCACCCCTGGGTGCTCGGAGTGGGCTTTCTGATCTCGGAGCTCTAGAGAAGTCGTTCTGGGGGGAAGATGCCCTGTTTGGGACATAATGAGCCTGTGATGCTTTTGCAATGTCCAAGGGGAGGTGTCAGATGGGCATGTGGGCCTGGAGTTCAAGGCAGAGGCATGACTTTCAACTTGTTTCCTTTTCCCTATCTCTGGCGGCCATGCTGGCCACCCCTTAAAAGAGAAAGGGTGCCCTAGCTGGTTTGGCTCAGTGGATGGAGCTTTGGCCTGCAGACTGAAGGGTTCCAGGTTCGATACCAGTCAAGGGCATACGCTAGATTTCAGACTCGATCCCCAGGAGGGGGCGTGCATGAGGTAGTCCATCAATGATTCTCTCTCATCATTGACATTTCTGTCTCCCCCTCTCCCTTCCTCTCTGAAATCAATAATAAATAAATAAACAAATAAATGGAGGGGGGTAGAAGGAAGCCTTGGTTTTCTCTTTATGCCTCTTTGTACGCTCTGAATTGTGAACCACAATGCATGTACTAGTATTAACTATGCAAAAAATAAATAAACAAAATATCAAAAGAAAACTAAAAATAGCAAATATTTTAGCATTTGAAAGAACGTACTACTTGACTGTGGGTGACGGGGTCTGGTGTTCGGACAGGAAGTGAGGAACCTCTGGGCTATGTAACCTTTAAGATCCCTTCCAGCAGTTTCCTTATCTTCTCTGGTTGGTCTGCCAGACAAGCAATGCTAATTCCCATCACAGCCCGCCCACCTCGAAAGTCTTCCCCACGAATGTGTGTGGGACGCAGGGGGTGGAGGCCGAGGACCCGGCAGCATCCTACCCACCCGGCTTCTCCTTTCCCATCACACTTCCTCCTTGCTTGTCATAATGACCAATAAAGGCATTTCTAAGACATAAGAAAATATTGATGACTCATTGAAATGCCAGGAAAGAACTGGAAAGTTTTCTTTTCTTCTTTTTTTTTTTTTTTTTTTTAAATTGTGTTCTCACTCATCCCTATCTTGGTCTAAAGAAAAGCTTTCCCAGGCTTGTTTGTTTTAATTTAATTTAATTTTAATTTTTAAAAACATATTTTATTCACTTTTTACAGAGAGGAAGGGAGAGTGATAGAAAGAAACATTGATCAGCTGCCTCCTGCATACCCGCACTAGGGATATGTCCAAAACCAAGGTACATGTCCCGAACCGGAATCAAACCTGGGGGACCCCCCCCCCCTCCGCTCCCGCCCCGGACCCCACCAGTCCACAGGCCAACCCTCCATCCACTGAGCCAAACCGGTTGGGGCTGTTTGTTTGTTTTTAACTCGGATGCTGCTCCTGCTTCTCGGATGCTGGGAGTAGCAAAATCCACACCACGTCCCAGACACCAGAAAAAGTGGCTTCCTTCTTCATTGCCCTATCCCCTGGACACTTCACGCCTCTGAAGAGTCATTTCCTAGGCCTGGAGGGTTGTCAAAAACGATCCTGCCGGAGGCTCCTACCTCGCGTCCATGAGAATCGGGAGAATTAGCATCTGTATTCCCCTTCGTTTACATAGTGCTTGTGGCGGCCCAGGTCCCCGCGTCCCGGCCACCCCCGGCGAGGGCTTTGTTTTCCGAGCCGCACTCCGGGTCTGGCACACCTGAGACGTTGTTAATTCAGTGTTTGTTGCTTGAGGAAGGCAGCCCGACTGCGGAAACGGGCTTTCCCAAGGCCTCGCAGCTCGGAAGGGCAGAAAAGTACATTTAAGCCTAAAACTGGGCTGCGGTTTCTCCCGCCGCCTGGGCCCTCCCCAGGAGGAGTGCTTCGACCATCGTTGGTGGGGCTGGGCCGCTTCGGTGGGTCCCAGAACATGCCAGGGCCAGGGGTGTGGTCACTTCTGACTCTCCGACTGCAGACTGCCCAGCTCACCTTTACCACATGTGTCACAGAGATCCTCACCTGCCCTCACTAGGCAGAGCCGAGCGCCAACGGCACTCTTTAATGACTTCTGGCAGGAGAAGGGGAAAGAGAAAAGCATACAACATCAGAAAGCAGCACAGGGTACCTCGGCAATCCCATCTGACCAGGGGCTTGGGCTCTGTGGGAGGGCGGTGAGACCATGAGAACCACCTGCAACAGGGATGGGGAGGTGGCACCAGGGCTCGCCAGGGGGCCTCTGAGATACACCTTGGCTTTGGAGAAAGAGGAGGGGAGACAGAAAGAGAAATATTAATTTGCTGTTCTACTTACTTATGCATTCATTGGTCATTTCTTGTATGTGCCCTGACCGGGAACTGAATCCGCTACCCCGGCAGGGGCCTCTGAGCTTAACATTTATTTCCTTGCTTTGCTGTCCATTTTTTTAGTGCCCGGGGTATCATCCAAACCAGGTGTGTTGGAACACACCTCCGAGGGCGAATAATCATTATCTCAGTGCCCCATTGCAGGCCAGGTCGCCGCGGAAGGCATGCCCCTGCCACTCGTGTTAAGACCAGCGCCGCTTCCGGCTGTTGGACACAGTGAGGCCTGACTGCGGGTCTGGGGAATGGAAGCCACGGAGGCTTTCCCGGCTTTGTTTGAGGAGAAGCGTCTCTGTGACCGTAGATGAGCTTAGGTTGTTGCTGCCATTTTTTTTCTACAAAGAAAACTTAATTCCGAGGGCCTTCCTGAGGTTGAGGGGCAGTCGTGGGTAGTTCCATATATGTCACAAGCACCGCTTGGGTTTGTTTGAAAGAGAGCATGACGTTGACAGAAAACTACAATTTTTTTTTTTCTTTCTTTCCTGTTTTCCTGGTTAGTCAACTCAGCTAATCTCCTCCCAAATATTTCTTCCCTTTGTGACACTTTTTGAGACTCTTCCCAGAGAGAAAAAAAAAGTGCCTCGGTTTTCTGTTCCCCAGGCAGCGCCCCCATTCTGGCTGCCAGGGTAGCCCAGGTGACATCTGGTTGTTGTCATGGTTCAGGTCCCGTCTGAGGGCAGAGGCTCCCCACCTCCCGGTTTCACCTGGAACCTGGAACCACTTCTCTTCTTAAAAAAAAAAAAAAAAAAAATATATATATATATATATATATATATATATATACACACACACACACACACATATATATTGATTTCAGAAAGGGAGAGAGAGAAACATCAACACCAATGATGAGAATCACTGATCGGCTGCCTCCTGCACGCCCCACACTGGGGATGGAGCCCACAACCCAGGCATGTGCCCTGACCGGGAAATGAACCGTGACCTCCTGGTTCCTAGGTTGACGCTCAACCACTGAGCCACATGGGTCTGGCGCCGGCCTGAATCGGTGCTGCCTACATGGGTTGAGAATTGTGGGAACACATTTTCGTTCCAGAAAGCCAAGCTCCTGTTCTCAGAGAGCGGGCAGGCTCCTTCCTGTGTGTCTGCGGCTCCGACATCAGTATTTACGAGGCCGTCCGTCCTGGGTCAGGACTTGCACCTGATTGGTATCTAGAGTGACTTTTGATTAAGACGGGCATGTTTCCTCGCTGACTCCTGCCGGGGTCATGACGAGGCAGCCTCCGCCCTTGCCGTCTGGGATGACACACTGGCCTCTGCTGTCATCCGCCTTCCTGTCATCACTGCCCCACAGAGAAGCTGCCTGCAGCCTCACTTCCACGAGGGACCTCACCAACCCGCCCTTTCTACAAGGACAGCAGGAGAGCAAAAGCCCGGTTGGCAGCCCCTGCACCAAAAGGTGGCCGGTTCCATTTCATTTCCCGGGCAGGGCACCAGCCTGGGCTATAGATTTGATCCTCTGTTGGGAAAGCAATCAATCAATGTTTCTCTCTCACATCAGTGTTCCTCACATTGATGTTTCTCAGCCTCCCTCTCTCTAAGCATATCCTCAAGGATTAAAAAAAAAAAAGAGAGCAAATTTCAAAAAATGAGAAAAGCAGGCAGGGATTTAAAAAATGATCTTTAAGTCTGTCCTTTTTTTTTTTTTTTTTTTTTTTGTAAGTAACACATTCTCATGGTGAAAAATTCAAAAGGTACAAAAAACCATTTACAGTGAAGTGTCCCTCCCTACTGTCCTGGACCTTTACTTTTCTGGATGTCTCTCATGTGTTCTCCATAAGCAACATGCACTCCCGCCCGGCCCTCCCTCAGCTCCCAGTACCTGCCTGAGCACTCGGGATGGCCACCTGGCAAGTGTTGTGGTTCAGCTGACAGCTTGTCTGGAAGACAAGAATACCTGATGAGTCAGGGCTTACAGCCTCTCTGTTTGATTGTGAATTACCTGCATTTTCATTCACTCACGTTCCTGCTCCGCTAAGATAAGCCAAGAAGTGCTGATTGTCACATTGGCTGCAGGCACTCCGGCTTCCCTTCCCGAGCCATAGCTTCCGTGTGTGTGGCCGCCCGTGCGGGATGGTTTGGGGCTCACTCACACATTTTTCAGAGGACTGTTGTGCAAGAAATGTCAGTATTCTCCGATACTTTTTTTGGCCTCTCCCAACTGTTGTTCTCTTTTGGCTTCTGCAAGGAGAAATCCTTATCCCTGCCTCATCTCGGCTTCACCCCTGCCCTCACCCCTGTTGGGCCTCCTTCTGCCCTTCTTTCCCAGGAATCCCTGAGAAGGAGAAAAAAACACGGAAAGGAAGAACCCCGTCTTCCCTGGATAGGACTGTCTGTCTGCTTTTGCTTAGGGCTGCTTGTAGCCTCGGTGAGTTCTATGGGTTCTTATTGTTCTGCCTTCCTCTTTCTCACTTCCACGGCCCCCTGGCCACCACTGGGGCTCTGAGTGCTGGGACCTGGGGCCTAGGAGACACGTCCCTCCAGCTTCCTCTCCCCTCTAGATGCTTCACCGGCGGTCAGTCAAGTGGCAGCCCCCGCCACCGTCCGTGCCAGGGGCCGGCGATGAAGTAGCCAGGTCTTGAGCCGACTCCATCCTGGTTTGTCATAGCTCCGCTGCGAGTTATTTTGGTCTCCGTGACTTGTGGCTGCACCATGATTTCAGTTTGATATCTATCACCAAAGTGACTAAAAGATGAAAATAGAAGCCACAACAGGAAATAAACAACTGCAAATGAGCTATTTTATTCCATATTCTCTGCCAGCAAGCGATTAGAATCAAACTCATTCACAATAGTTTGGTGAACTTCTAAACTTTTTTTTTTTTTCTTCCCCTTTTACACGGTGAGAATAGTTTGAAGCAGGGTGCTTGTTGGTCTTATTTAGGCCCGTGGAAAGGAAAGGAACTCCCTTTCCAGCCAGGAGTTCTCTGCGCCCCAGCTTCTTTCTTGGAAAGGAAAAGGCTAAGAATGTGCCGGGGTGGGGCTCGCTCTCAGGAAGCCTCGGGATGTTAACCGATTCAGGGAATGCCAGGGCGCTCATAAAGCAGCGCCAGCGTTGTAGCTACATGCCCGGCATCCCACCCATCATCTACTCAGGGCAGTAAAATGGAGGAGGAAAGCCGCGTGGAGAGGGAAGAGAGGGGTGACGCCTGAATTAAAACACCCGCAATTACACTATATGGGAACATATCTCTGCAAGTGCATGCATGTTCCACCCAGACAAGCTGTGACGTCAGATGCAACTCCCGAAACACCCACTACCCCTCCCTGCCCTGTGTGTGCTGGGCCTCTCCTTACAGCGCCCGAGCACCATCCGCCAGGCTTCCGAACGTTCAGGCTCTCCGCCGTCCGAGGCTTGCTTTGAGGGCTGACATTTGCTTTTCTGTTTAAGTCCTTTCGGCCTTGCCTTGCCTCTCTTGGAGGCCCAGAGCAGAGAGAGGAACGGGACCCTGAGAGCAGGAAGCTTGCCCAGAAAGCTTTTAAAACCCTGCCAACTGCTCTCCTGATGTGAGGATCACCACCAGTGCGCGTTATTTAACCAGTGAAGGGCAGGGCCCCGGCCAGGAATCAGGCTGACTTCTAATCAGTATTTTTCTCTTCAGCTTTTCTAAGGTTATACATTTCCCAGACACCTCAAAATTCTCACCATGTCTCTTCCGTCTTTCCCTGCCTATGCTGATGGGATCACCCACCTCCATATCCTTCCCTCATCATTTTTCTCCTGGGCTTTCCAGGCTGTACCTTGGCAGGTTGCTTCTTTAGAACATTATACACACACACACACACACACACACACACAGAGTGTCTTTTCAATAAGCAACATTTTTTATTACAAAATTATGAACGTACACAATTGCGGTCTACGTGGCCTTACACAATAACGTATAGAACGCCAGCTTCTTTGCCATACTACCATGTTTCTGAGCTTGTCATATCCGCGGAGTGGAGACCCCCTTGCTTGGAGATGATTATGTAATCAATGTTCCTGATTTTCTCTCCTATTTTTTAATCTCCAAAGGTGCTTTTGGTGGGTTTGGGGCGTGAGTTCCAAATGCCCCTGTAAGTCCTAACCATTATGTTGATTCCTATTCTTTTATTGAGCATCTATTGCATGTCGGACATCTGTAGATTGCTGGAGGAGGGGGGGGGGCTGATCTGTAACGCTAAGAGTCGTTTTGTGCTTTTTCCTTTTACGAATGTATAATTTAGCTGGTAAAATGAAAATAGTACATCGCACCTTTCCTACAGATCCCTTAAACTCCCCAACGATTTTCATTGTCCTCCTGGCCTCACAATTCTAAATGACATAACAAAAAAACATCCTATTTCATGAAATAAGAGAAGTTAGATCACCATGCCAACTAGTGGCCTCGTTAATACTGATGCCTATATATTTAAATCAGTACGTTTCTCAGTACCATCTGCTTTCACAAACTAAACGCTTCTGGTCCTTTGCCCTTACCAATGCTTTACCCATTTCCATGCGGTAATCTGTCAGTGGGTCTAGGCTTCCCCCAAACCTGGGGTCAGGGGATAAACTCTCTGACCCACCAGGGCCCAAGAGGGTGCCCAAACAGCCCCGCATGCATATGCATGTCCTGGGCAGGTCTGCTCGGAAGGTAACCTTCCGCGCCGGGGGGGCGGGGTGACCGAGGTCTTCCGGGCTCCAGAGGAAACCTGCGGGCCGCGGGCGGGCGTGCGAGCCCCTCCCGCTCCCCTTCTCTCGCCTGGATGCTGCCCCTCGCAGCTCGTCAGCCAGCCAAATGCATTCCAGAGCTGTGCACAAGACACACTTCTCCAGGCAGTCCTAGAAACCCGAGCTCGGCGCGGGAGAGGGCGGGCGGGAGGGAGCGCGCGCCCGCCGCTGAGGTCACATTCGCGCCGCCTCCCCGCCCTCGGCGGCCCGGCTGTTCCCTCCAGCGCACACCTCCCGGGGCCTCGGTCCAGGCCGGTGTAAGCGTCTCTTACACCGAGACAGCGCTCTCCTCCCCCACCCCTCCCGCGCGGCCAGGGGATCCGCCGCCAGGGCCTTTAAAACAAAACGAATGAATGAAGCGCCAGGGCCGGCGCGCGGGACAGCCACCGCGAAAGCGCCACGGGGCTGGATCTCCATCGGGCCGCCGACCGGCTCGTTCGGCTACAAAACTCGTCCGCGAAGCCCGCTGGGCGCCCCCGGGGCTTCCCGTTTCCCCTCGGATCCCGCCGCCAGAGCTCAGTCGATTCGGGGAGCTCCTTTGCTCCCCACCTTTATTCGCACCCCCCACCAAGGCTCCCCTCGCTGCAAACCCCGGAGGGGGTGGCGGCGGCGGGGAGGGGTGGGGGGCGGGGGGAAGAAATAGCTTTCAGAAACCCGATCTGTTGTTTGCGAAACACAATCGCTTTTTTTTTTTTTTTTTTTTTAAAGCGACAGGGTGTCTAGACGGCCACGTGACGAGGCCGGAGCCGGGCGCGCCACTGCGCAGTGGAACCAGCAGAGCAGAGGGCCCGCGGGGGGTGGGGGGGAGGGAGGCGGCGGCGGCGGCTGGGGGCGGGGGCGGGAAGGGGGAGGAAGGAGGAGGGAAGGGGGCGGGGGCGGGAGGCCTTGCGGGAGGCGACGAGCCTGGGGCACACTCACTCGCTTGCACGGCGCGAGGAGGATCCTGTCCCCGAAGCCGCGCCAGCCGAGCCAGCCGGGCGCCTCGCTCGGTCCGCTCGCCGCGCGGAGAGAGCTGCTCCAGACAGAGCCAGCCCGCCCGCCGGCGCCGAGCTGCCGAGAGCCCGGCCCCAGAGCCCCCGAGCGCGGCGCGGCGCGGCGAGCCCCCGCGGCGGCACAAGGACCCCAGCGCCAGGAGAGGGCGGACGGGGGACAAGGAGGCTCCCGGCGCGACGAGGAGACTCTCCGAGGAGGAGGAGGCGGCGTGAGGACACCGCCGGGGCCTCCTGCCGCCGCAGCCGGGTGGAGGCGAGCAGCCCATACCGAGAGCTCGGCGGCCGGCGGCCCCCGCACTAGCCGGCAGCTTGCGCTCCGGAGGGCGAGAGCGCGCGACCCGCGGGGGCCCGCCGCCGCCGCGCCGCCCTCCCCCGCGCTGTCAGCCCCGCCGGGCGCCGCCGCCGCAGCATCTTCTGCCTCTGCGCCCCCGCCGGCCCCGAGGAAGTCCCCGCCGAGGACCGGAGGAGAGACCAGAGACTCCCCTAAAACACCCAGACGCGGAGGATTGGAGGAGCCTCGCCAAAGCTTTCTGTGGATTAAAAAAGATACACGATTTAAAAAGAAAATTTTTTTTTTGCCAGAAGAAAAGGAGAGGAAGACCAGCGGGGATCTGCAGGGGAAAAGGGGAGCTGTAACTCGTGGATACATTTTTTCCACCCTTCAAACGTCTTGTTCTACTTTGTAAACATTTTCTTTTTTTTCTCTAAACCCCAGCTCAAGTCTGACGGCTCCAGATCTCCAGGGTGCGAGGAGGTGGTGGTGGTTTTCATTTTGGGCTTTTTGCATATTTGGTTCTTAGATTCTGAGCCTTTATTTCGCCAGACATCTCATGCGGGGTGAAGTCCACTCGGCCCCCTCCTCCGAGTCTTCGTGTGCACGGAATTCGAGGAGATCCGGTTACTAAGGATATAGAGGGGAAAAAATAAATCGCGTGCCTGCTTTTTTTTTTTTTTTTTTTTTTTTGAAATTGCCTGCTTCTCCCCACCCCCAAATTAAGTTGCTTAGCAAGGGGGAAAGAGGCTTTTACCTCCCTCCTGCAGCTCCGCCGAACGCCTTCCGTTTTTTTTGTCTGTTTTTTTTTTTGCCCCCGCGGATCTTCCATGTAGGAAGCCGAGGCTGGCGAGCCCGATCGTCGGGAGCCGCTGCGGGGGGGCCTCTTTTTGGGGAGGCGCCGACCCAGGCAGGCTTCGCCGGCCCCAGGGAAGCGGCGGCCGCGTTCCTCCGGGGCGCGCCGGGGCCCGAGAGCAGCGCTCGGCCCGGGCCGCGCGGGGTGGGGCAGCCGGAGCGCAGGCCCCCGAGCCCCGGCGGGCGCCCCCGGGCCCCCGCGCGCGCCCCGGCCTCCGGGAGACTGGCGCATGCCACGGAGCGCCCCTCGGGCCGCCGCCGCTCCTGCCCGGGCCCCTGCTGCTGCTGCTGCCGCCTGCGCCTGCTGCCCCAACTCGGCGCCCGACTTCTTCATGGTGTGCGGAGGTCATGTTCGCTCCTTAGCCGGCAAACGACTTTCCTCCTCGCCTCCTCGCCCCGCATGTTCAGGACCAAACGATCTGCGCTCGTCCGGCGTCTCTGGAGGAGCCGTGCGCCCGGCGGCGAGGACGAGGAGGAGGGCGCGGGGGGAGGTGGAGGAGGAGGAGGCGGCGAGCTGCGGGGAGAAGGGACGACGGACGGACGGGCACATGGGGCCGGCGGCGCGGGCAGGGCTGGCTGCTGCCTGGGCAAGGCGGTCCGAGGTGCCAAAGGTCACCATCCCCACCCCCCAGCCGCGGGCCCCGGCGCGGCCGGGTGCGCCGAGGCGGATCTGAAGGCGCTCACCCACTCGGTGCTCAAGAAACTGAAGGAGCGGCAGCTGGAGCTGCTGCTCCAGGCCGTGGAGTCCCGCGGCGGGACGCGCACCGCGTGCCTCCTGCTGCCCGGCCGCCTGGACTGCAGGCCGGGCCCGGGGGCGCCCGCCGGCTCGCAGCCCGCCCAGCAGCCGCCCTCGTCCTACTCGCTCCCCCTCCTGCTGTGCAAAGTGTTCAGGTGGCCGGATCTCAGGCATTCCTCGGAAGTCAAGAGGCTGTGTTGCTGTGAATCTTACGGGAAGATCAACCCCGAGCTGGTGTGCTGCAACCCCCATCACCTTAGTCGACTCTGCGAACTCGGTAAGAAGTTGTGGGGCGCCCACCCGCTCCCCCTGGCGCTGCAGGGATGATGCAGGGAGAGCCCCCGTGGGCTGTGTGCGGGGGGCCGCCGCTCCGGAGGGAGGGGAGTGCCCAGCCCTTCCGGGGAGAGGAGACTTTTAGGGACGAGTGAGGAAGGGACGGGGGAACGGGAGGGCGTTCCCGGGGGTTCCCTTACAGATGCTTCTCCCCCGTGCTGTGCCCATGGCGGCGGGGGCACTGCCGGTGCACACGCTGCAGAAGGCGGTGAGACATTAGACGTGCTCACTTCCGGATCAGCTAAGGGGTGCAGAGAGAAGTAGGGGTCACGCCTCCCCCGCACCCGGAAAGGCGTTGAGGTGTGTGGCCGAGTTGGATTTGGTCCAAGCCCGCCAAGGAAGGCTGGGAGGGAGAAGCGAGCTGTAAAGGCTGGGGAGTAGTCTCTGCTCCTGGAGTCCATACATAAGGGGAGCCCCACTGGGGCTCAGGGGCCCGCACACTGCCTGCCCTGGCCGCGCAGCTTGAGGGATTTGGGGGCAACGAGGGTTAGGATGGGAGGCCGAACCCTCACCACTCGACCCTCCTCCACTCGGCCAGCCCAGGGTTGCAGAGAACGAGCAGTCGGAAGTTGGTTGCTCCCTGCTTTCCTTTCTTCCCGTCCCCCCCAAAAGCACAGCCTTCCGAGTAGGGGTGGTCTGCCGGCTCCCCCGGACCTGGACGGAGACCCCCACCGCCGCCTCTTTATCCGCTCGGCCTCCTCCACTGCTTCCCTTTTTTTCTGGGTCTGGGTGCAGGGTGGGGGGGAGGGTGCCCCCCTCCTCCCCCGGGTGCCAGCAGGGTGGGGGAAGGGTCCCCCCTGCCAACAGACCCTCCTAAGTTCACCAGCACTTGGGGTGTCTCTGGGGTGGGCTGGGAAAGGGCAGCAGGGTGCCCCCCGGAGCGGCGGGGGTGGGCCGGGCGGTGGGAGTTGGGTCTGAAGTTCGGGGACTGGGGGGGGGGCTCTGTCGCCCCCCGCCCTGGGAACCGAAGCGCGGCCCGCGGAGCCGCGGCGGGCCGGGTGGTTTCCAGCGGGGCCGGGCAGCGCCGCGGCGGCGTCCGCAGACGCGGAGGAGCGGAGCCCGCGGCTGGCGCCAGGCGGCCTCTTTTGTTTATCTGACAGCTAAATATCAAGGCAATCACCGCCTCGCGGCCCTGCCTCCAACCCCCACAGCTAAGACAAACAGTTGGGCTAAAAGAATGCCTCTGTTATCATAAGTTTTTATCTCTGGTTCTCATGGCCCGGCATTTATTTTCTCTTACTTTCTTAATTCCAGAGTCTCCTCCTCCTCCTTACTCCAGATACCCGATGGATTTTCTCAAACCAACTGGTGAGTAAGATGATTTTAAAAATATCCTCCCTCTCTGAAGTGAGGCACACAGCCTCTCGAATGCGGGTTTTTCTGCCCTGGCAGCGGCCTGGGGAGGTGCTGGGGCTGCCTGGAGGTGGTTATATGTTGTTTCCTGTGT
The DNA here is from genome assembly GCF_964339955.1 of Pipistrellus hanaki. NCBI lineage: Eukaryota > Metazoa > Chordata > Mammalia > Chiroptera > Vespertilionidae > Pipistrellus > Pipistrellus hanaki. The sequence continues at coordinate 72,830,848 of NC_140508.1, forward strand.
TGTGGCTGGAGATTCTATGTATGCATATGTATGTTATATACATATCACGTATATATTGTATTATGTATATTATGTATATAATGTGTATACAATATGTATACAATGTGTATGTAATATGTATATAATATGTATAAGTTTCTAAGATGTGCTTTACAATTTGTTATATTTTTTCATGTATATTGGCACCGAAATTGGCTCAAGTGTAACACGTGGAATTTGATCCACGCAGAAGTGTCTTGGGAGCCAGAGAGGACAGGTTGACGGGAGAATTTGGAGGCTTTGTGCGTGCCAGTGGAGTCAGTGGGAGGCATGGGTAATTCGGAGGAAGGGAAGGCGGTTTAAAAAGGCCCAGAGACGACTTCTTGGGAGTAAAAGGTTAGAAGATTGAAGAGGCTGAGACAAATCACCCTCATGGGTTTCCTCTCCTCTCTCCCCGGCAAGTCAGCACTCCTCCCAGATTTTCTCCGAATTCTAGGTCGGGGCTATAAAAGTTTCTGGCATAGCTCTGCCTGCCTGTTGCTTTGTCACCGGGTGGCATGGGGCCAGGGCAAAAGCTCATTGGAGACTGGCACCAGCTCTGTTGTGATTGTCTGCATTCAACTCCTGGCTGGCAGCGCAGGGCTCACCCTATGGGGCCGACATTCCCCGGGGGAGGAGGGTCCGTCAGCGAGGCAGGGCAGTGGGGGTGACAGCGGTGGCCCCTGTGTCCAGGAGCCCCTTCTTCCCGATGGAGGTTCCTCGGCTGAAGGGTAGCGATTGTAACTTTGTGCCCTGTGTACTGGATGCCTGGAAAATAGAATGTTATTTTTTTGCCAAGGTTCTGAGAAAAGTGAAGGGTTGGGCCTCATTTCGCTCTTTGAGTTCTGCAAGCCCTTGGCCTCCTGAGCTTTGCCTGTTGGGCTTTCCCCCCACTAATTAAAAGTTTTGCTGGGGCGTTGTCATAAATTAAATACTTTAATGAACGGTGTAACCGAAGCCCGCCGCCCTCCCGGGACTCCGCGCTGCTCCCTCAAGTCCGGAAGGCGTTGCTGCTTGCCGGGTGCCTGCCTAATAAGTGGCCTGCAAAGCATGTGATATTTTGCTTTCGATTTACAAAACACCAGATAAATGGTCATTAATGAGGAGATAACCAGCTCCCTGCATTTGTAGCAAACGGTAACTGAAATTATCAAGCCCTGTTTTCTCAAAGAATAACTTTGATGGGCTCTTTTGGCTTCAAGAATTCTTTCCTGAGGTTAGTGCTCCAAAGGCCGCTTCTGTCGGTTTTTGTTTTTTCTTTCATAGTCTTCAAATCTGGAGGTTTCCCCCAAAAGAGAGACAGACCAATCACCTTGACACCCCCCCCCCCCCCCCCCCCAGGTAAAGGCAACTAAGGGTAAAATGTCCCCAGAGACCTACAGCCCTGGGAGAAAGGGTTGCATTCTCCCGCGTTTCCTGCAGAGATACCGGAATAAGCCCGCTCACCGGATTTCAGCAGCCATCCTGCCAGGCCAGGATGGTTTCAGTGAGCGGAGTGATATATTTATTCATTAGCAAGTGTTGACATTAGGTAGCAAAATGTGTGTAAACAGAGAAGCCACAAAGACGGGAATGTGCCATTTCCAAGGGGGAGAGAAGTTCTGCAGATCAGCCAATAGGAAGTGATTAACCTGCCAATCGGAAACGCAAACAGCTGGTTACTCACCCAAAACGCTTTGTTTAAAATAAAACCAAAAGAAAAAGAAAAAGAAATGAAGGAAAGGAGGTGATGTTTGAGGACATGGAGGGTGGTGACGGGAAAGCCCCCAGGGAACCCATGGGAGGGGCTGGGGCTGGTTTTGCTGGCTACCAGGGCCAGGGCTGATGAGGTCAGATCCCCAGATGGGAGGCTGCCCCAGGTTTTCCTCCTCACCTTCTACGCGGGAGAAGAATATTTGGCTGGGAAATTTAGATATGCCACTTAACATGCATTCTTTTTTTACTTTTAAAATAGACTTCAGGGAGGAAGGGAGAGGGGGAGAGAGAGAGAAACATCAGAGATGAGAGAATCATTGATCAGCTGCCTCCTGCACACTCCACACTGGACCTGCAAACCGGGCATGTGCCCTGACCGGGAATCGAACCCATGACCTCCTGGTTCATAGGTTCACGCTCAACCACTGAGCCACACCGGCTGGGCTGCTGCTTACATTCTTAAGTTTCTAAGCTCTGGGTGGAATTTTCGGTCTTGGGTTACTAGGTGAGAACCAGTCCTAAGGCTTTTTACAACGGACAACTGTTAAAATCTTAACCAGTTGCACAGCTGAGGGAATCCCTTCTGTGAAGTCTCCAACTTGGGAAGAGGCAGTGGGAAGGGGGCTGGGTCCCAACCTGCAGCCTTCGGAGGGACTCCGGGCTAAGAGCCACGCTCCGTTTCGTGGTCCACCGCCCCCTCTGTGAGGGCCTGGCCTGGGTGCCAGGCGGTCCCGGGCCATTGGCATTTTCTGGGAAGGAGCGTTAGGCTAGACATGGCCAAACCTAGGGACCGAGTGGCTTGTGTGCCCTGCGCAGTCAGAAGACAGGAAGACCCTCTCCTTCCCTCGTTGCGCGAGGGCGAGGGCATGGTGTTTGCAATTAGATCTCACTTCGTGGAGGGGAATGCTGGGCAGGCTCTGCCCCTTGTTTGTGCCCCATGGTTTGAAGAATGACTGAGGAGAGGGTGTTGCTGGGTGTTAGGCCCGGGTAGCTAGTGTTAGTTGGCAGATGGAGCCTCCAAAGTCTAGTTGAGAAGTTAAGAGACCTAACCCACCTTTACCTGCTAACTCAGTCTACTCTGACCTTTTCCAGGCCTCTTTGTAAGTCCAGATGGTGAAAGAGTTGCCATTCATTGGCTCAGTTTTTGGTTCGTTCATTCATTCTGCAGGCCTGAGGATGCGCCTGCCTAAAAACTGGGATGCTTCCGATGCAGTAGATTGGCCTTCTGTGACCAGGGTTAGGGATTGGGGCAGAGCTGGGACGCTCGGTGTTTAGTGGTGTTGGTGATGGCCATGGGTCTTCTGTCCTGAGGACAGCATTTAGGAAACTCGGAATTAAGTTGATGAGACTAGCCTGGCTCTGGAACCGTTCCCTCGGTGAGGGGAGTGGGACCCCAGCTCCCTCCCCTTGCACTCCTCCACCGATCCCCAGGCTTGCATCTAGGACAGCGGTCCCCACCGGGTCGCCAACCGGTGGTCCGTGGACCACGTGGTCCGTGAGGTCCGAAAGGTTGGCGACCACTGTTCTAGGACTCGCTGCTGGGAGAGGGAGGGATCTCCCACAGGCCCCACACTTGCTGGGTGCTTGGTAATAGTGAGGCTTCAGGAGTGTGTGCCAGCCTGGGCTCTGGGGAGTGGGCATCACCGGCCACAGCAGAGCCCCTGACTGCAGCTGTTCTCTGGTGGAGCGATGGAGGTGTGGCTGCCCTGACCTTACTCTAGACTCCTGGCAGTAGCTTGGGGCCGCCTGGCAGTAGCTTGGGGCCAGTCGGGATGCTGAGGCCCCTTAGCCTGCCTACCTGCAGGGCAGGGAGCGGGGGCTCTGGTGGCCTGGGGAGGGAGCGTTTGGGACAGGTGCTGAGCCCTTGGGGATGGCCCAGCGCCCCGGGTGGTCCCTTGTGCTAGTCAGTGACGCCTCAGTTTACCTGGGTGCCAGTCGAACAGGTATACTTTGCTACTTCACAGGGGTGGTAGGGAGGCCTAATTAATGTTTGTAAATCCCTCCTGAGATCAAAGACTCTGCAGAAGGGCAGAGCACCATTTCATAAAAAACGCTTGTGGTTGCCAGTGTGGAGCTGGCTTACCTTTGATCTGAGACAGGCCGACACCCTGAATGTGGTCCCGGCTCTGCTCCGAGAGGCCGGGCCCTTCCTTTGAAACACACCTTGCCCTGGGAGTCAGCCAGCCAAGACCGGGTTGGGGGAGCGCCCTGGCTAAGTCATCACGGTTGATGTGGGAATATCTTCCATTTGGGGGTAGGTGGCAGCCAACCCGGAGGACATGTAAAGACTGTCCAGGTAGATTAGAAAAGTGCAGGGGACACGCCATGTAACAAGCAACTCCATTTCCTGCCCTCCCCCATTGTTTTCCATTTGATTAAGTGTATCCTGTAAAACTGTATATTCCTGTTAGGAATTGTACTTTACACTGATCCACAGCCTGTCTCTTCCCTGCCTCCGGCCTCTCCTCATCTCCCCCTCCCCGGGTTAAAGAGAGTTCTTGAAAAGTTGTTTTTCCAGCCTGAGAGAATGCTGGAGAGGGATTAGAGACAGGAGGGTAGGCAGCGGAAACCCAGAGGTGCTTGGGGGTTACCTGCAGGCCCCCTACCTTGATCAGGTCATGGAAACAGCTGCGGGGCCAGTAAAAGGCTCTCGTGGGCTACTGGCCTCCAAACTGCTCTTTTGCTTGGTTTTCTATGGACCCAGTGGTTCCAGAGGGAAACTGTGACACACATCCCAGTACCTCCTGCTAGGGGCCTGGGGCCGGGGACTGGCCTCTGCCACAACCACCCTGGAGAGTGGCGTTTGCTGCCAAGCCAGGGCGCCCCTTCTCCGAACTGGCCTTTCTTGCTGGATTTCAGTAAGACAGGTCTGGTGTAGTTTTGTTTCCTGGGACTAATTAGTTCCGATTTGTGGGCATTATTATTTTTTTTTATTTTCATTGCTCGGAGGGAAGTTGGTAAGTCGATTTCTCGGTTTTGTCGTTACCCTCATTGACTTGCAGGTCGCTGGGGCTAGTACCTGAGGGTTCAAAGGGTTCAAAGGCGTGAAGAGACGCTTTTAGTGTAGTTAGCACAGACGGCATCTGAAGGTAAAGGATCCGGTCCAGACAGCAGAAGGGAACTCCAAGCGCCGGATGCCAGAAAGATGTTACAGGAAGCGAGGGCAGGGAGCCTCGCAGGCCCGGGGTTGCCCGGGAAGGTTTCCAGAGACGGGGTGTTTGGACTGGGCCTGGAAGCAGGCAGAGAGCATTTCCCCTCTGGCTGGGGAGACTTGTGGGAATGTTCCGGGTCTTGATCTGGTGGGGGCTCTCCCCAGGTGTACGCACGCATGAGTACAGGCCATTGAGTTGGGCTTGAGAGGTGGGTTCTCTCCTGTATTTGCTGCCCCCTCCGTTAGAAAGGAAAAAGAAGCCCCTTAGCCCGACACCAGTCTTGAGAAAATCCTAAGAACCGGGAAGTTTGTCTTGAAAAAAGATGAGGGTGAGACACTGGACCGTGGGGCTGGCAGAGAGGCCCCTGGGTCCAGGCAAGGAGTCCCTGGGATCCATGGCAGGAAGATGGCTGCCAGGGATGAGAGTCAGAACCTGGGCCTCCTTTGACCTTGGGAACTCCCTGGTTTCCTCAATGGGGGACTTGCAATGAAAGAGAAATTCCAGCCAGTCTGCCGTCCAGCCTGACTTGACTAATGATTAACTGGCCTTAGACGGGTGACAAGGTGCCGTGGTCTGTCTTATGATGGGCAGCGAGCCCTGAGCAGCCCATTCATAATCAGCCCCGTGGCTAGGAGTCAGCCCTTTGGAATGTGTGGTTTCTCTTTAATGCTGGTTAGAATGTGCTTAAAAATTAATCTTGGTGTTTTTATTTATTTGTGTACTTATTTCTTTCTCTCCCCTCTTCAAATCCACAGCAGACTGTCCAGATGCTGTGCCTTCCTCCGCTGAAACAGGGGGAACGAATTATCTGGCCCCTGGGGGGCTTTCAGGTAAGACACCTTCTCGGGTTTTCCTGGCAAATTCCAAGACCTTCAAATTACTGGAGGCGGATGAAGGGGGGTGGCCGGCCTTCTGTCGCCCCAGCTGGTCTGGGGGTCTCACTTTTCTGTGCATTAAACTGGATGTGATCTTGGTGTCGCTGGGGCCCTTCCGCTCATCATGCTGAAGTCCCTGACACGCCAGGACACAGGGCTGCTCCTTGGATGAGGAAATGGGGTCCACCTGGGGCCCGTGTTGTGCTGTGTTTTATGGTTGTTGTTAAGCAACTCCTGCTTGGGGGAGGGGAGGCTTCCATTTGGCGACTGCGTGGTCATCAGTTCATAGGTTTCAGGTCTGGTTTTTGCTCTTGTCCTTTTGGTCTTGGGCGATCGAAGACAGATCCCAAGCGTAGGATGGGCGTTCAGAGTAGATGCCCTTGATGCTTCTCCAAGTCCTCGTTCCCCATCCAGCTCAGGGCCAGATGCTGCAGGGACAGGGACTGGGCACTGAGACACAGGCCCTAACACTGCTACCCAGGAGGGAGGGTTTTCCTTGGAGCTGGGGGTTATGGGATTGGATGGGAGGCGTTGGGCAGCAGGAGCATCCTTGTCCCTGAGACGAGAAGAGAGTGATCCCCTTGGAGAAACTCACTAGCAGTGGACCCGAGAGGCATTGATTGCTGTTCTTCCCAAAGCCGTTCTGTTTCCACCCGTCGTTCCTGCCCCAGGATGCCGCCACTGGGTTTTCTAAAACTAGCTCCAGCAAGAGGAAAGGAACCCGGGGGAACATTCCAGTGGAGTCTGGGCATTTGTCCTTTCTTGCCTTTGGGGCACTGTTGTGGGACCGTGGCAGCTCAGAGGGAAGCTGCAGACTCTCTCTGGGGGGCTGTGGTGCCTCCTCTCCAGGGAGGTGAATGACCGGTCCAGCGTCACTCGGGCCCAGGTCATCCCGGGCAGGCCCCGCCCAGCGCCTCTCCAGGAATGGAGCTTGCGAGAGTGTCTTCAGGGAGACCTTGTTTGTTTTTATTTCTATGCAGTATATACTCTGAGTGTTATCTGAGACTGAAGGGATTGTTTACTCAAAGCTCCTAATGAAAACTGAGCAGGACAAAGAGGGACCCCTAGAGGGGAGGGGGCTTAGGCGGGTGGGGGGATGGGAGTGAGCCAGAGCTTGCAAGGAGGGGAGGCCCCGTGGCCATGCCAGAGCGGCGTCTTACCTGCTTTTTCTAAGGCTCTGAGAGTTCCTGAAAGAAGGGTGGGGGCGGGGGGGGGGGGTGAAGGGGGGATGGGGGGAGAGGATTGGGGAGGGTCTGGGCAGATGGCAGACAACTCAGGATGCTGTTAGATGGTTTCGTTTTTTAAATCCTGCGCATGCAGGAGGCACCCGGCCCCTCTGAACCACATGAAGTGAGCAGGGGAAGTGGCAGCTTTGAAAGGGGCCTTGGGAAGGTCTGTCTGATTGATAACATCTTGTCTGTCTCTTCTGCTGGAGGAAGTGACGACACCTCCCTGTGCGCCCCACTAACCAGGACACCCCGTCGGGCCCCTCCTGAGATGGGTGGGCTTCTTGTCCCAAAAGCTTTTCCAGTTCTAGAAGGAAACGGGGGTAAAACAGTTATTAATCCTGCACACACACACACACACACACACACACACACCCCAATTGCAGCCAGTTAGATGAATGAGGAGCTGCTAGGCAGGTGTGCTTGCCTCTGAAAGGATCCCGTGGTTTAACAAAACTGCAGAGAGGGAAAAAAAGGGGGGCCCCAACATGAAAGAGCATTTGTTTTGAATTTTAGCCCTTGATTTACTAATTCCCAAGGCTTCAAAGTTTGAGCTCTTTCTTCTTTCCGTTCGGAGTTGGAGCAGTTTATTAATAATGAGCCGTGGGGGGAAATTGAAGAAATTATGTTTTGGGATGGTGCCAGCGGTTTGGGGGTGTCTGGAGGGGAGGTGATGGGCACGGAGAAAGCCTAGGGTTACACCCTTAGTATCGAGAGTGCCCCCCCAAAAGATGATTGTACTGGCCCCGGGCCAGGGCAGAGGGTTTTGTAAATGGAGACAGCCCAAACCTCCTCCTCTTCAAGAAGTTGATCTTTCCATGGTGGGGGTGGGGGGGGCCGGCAGGGCTGGGTGTGTCTGCCTTGCAGAGGATGAGGCCACTGGGGGCTGCGGTGGCTGCAGAGCCCAGGAGGGGGCTGGGCAGGGGAAGGGGTTAGCAGAGGCAGGAGGGGGTGAGAGCCTGCTCTGGGGGGCGAGGGGAAAGGGGGCATTAGGGTACTAGCGGTGAAAGCGCCCACCAGGATTGCCCCCTCCCTCCCCTCCTCCGCCTTGAAATAGCCTCTCTGAGTGTCTCTTTCACAGGCCCCGTGTGCTGTTTTCCTTCCTGTCCTGCCCTGGCCGAGAGCGGCCTTAATGAATGGGGCTCAGTTTAGGGTGGGCGGCAGGTCGGCAGCGGGAGCCAGGGCTTGATGCTCTTGGCACGGGAAGAAGGGAATGAAAAACAGCCGAATGTGAAAATGTGGGGCCTGGGCCGTGGGGGTGGGGCCGCGCCCAAAGGCATGCCCCTCCTGAAAGGCAGGGTGATTCCAAGGCGGGCCCTGCCCTTTCCTGCGAGGAAGGGGAGAGGAAGGGGAGTGGGCGGCCGGGGCCCTGGGAGCCGGCCTGCTGGCTGCGGGGCGGAATTCCAGGGGACAGGCCCTGGCCTTCGGGCGGGCCTCGCAGCCAGCACACCAGCCCTGCTCGCTTCCCGGCCCGGGAAAGCTGGGAACGCGGCACATTTCTAGCAGGCTGGGCCTCGGTTCCAGGAGAGCGGGCTTGCGGCTCTGACAGCCGGCGCTCCCAGACAGATGGATGGCTCCGCGCTGGGCCGTGCGGGCTGTGTGCGCAGGCGCGCTGGCGGGCGGGGCTGGGGCTGGCCTGGGCCCTTCTCACCGGGCGTCGATGGGCTTCTTGAGCTTGTGCACTTTGGGGGCAGGGGTCTGAGTGTGGGTAGGACGGTGCCTTTTGAAAGGCACCCGACTACCCGACTCTACAACCCCCAGAGCAACCCCAGAGCGGGCCCTGGTGCTGGGAGGTGCCCTAGCCTAGGAAGACCCCCTGGGGAGGAGAGGTCTGACCCTGACAGGAGCTTCTTCATTCGGCTTGCTGTTGGCTCCCGGAGCTTTCCCTGTGTCCCTGGCGGTTAAACGCATGTGCTAGACGCTGCCATCTCTGCAGCTCCCATCTGCGGTTTTGGGGAGGGGGCTGTTCCTGAGAGCGCCCGCTGTCCTGGTGGGCGGGAGGGCGAAAGAAACACCCTCTCCCTTGGAAGTTCGAGGTGGTTCACCCATCCTCCAGCCTCCTCCTCCTCTATCTACTCAAGCGCCTGGCGCTGGCGGGGCCTCGCCGTGCAGACCTCCCGGTGAGGGCAGGGCGTGGTAGCGGCCAGCCACCGCTTGTACTTGTTTAAACTTCCGAAGAGGCGGCACGGGGGGCTCCAGGGAGGGCGGTGGGAAGCAGTGGGGACTCAGTGCAGAGGCCATCTCTTGGGGCCGTGCCAAGTCCTGCTTATTGGAGGGAGACCGTCCCAGCATCCAAAGGGAGGCCAACTCCTCGGCTAGGTCTGGAGGCCCTTGCAGAGTTGTGTCTGAGTGCTGGGAGTGTCCTTACTTCAGCAGCCGCTTCCGGAATCCTCCTGGATCCCTGCTGTCCTCTGGGGTAGTCTCAGAGGAGTCTTCAAAAATACCCGTGTGGTCTGAAAATGGGGTCCTTGGGAAAGCTTGCTCCATGTTTTAAGGAAAGCTGTTCAGCCTCACGTGAACAGTTATTATGCATTGTCTGGGCCGGGATGGTGATGGCAAACTGGGCGCCCGGGCGCCTGCGGCTGGGTTTTTGGTGTCTCCTTCCCCTGCCTGGGAACAAGCAGCAGTGGTTGCACTGAGCTCTCCAGTGCCAGGTGGGGGTGGGGTGGATTGAACTCATCCAAGTAGCCAAGGCTTGGAGGGATGAGTCAGATGGACCAGCACATGTGACCCTTCCCTGCTCCCCAGGCCACGGGTGAGTAGTGACCGTCTAATCTCTAGGGACCCAGTCCATATCTCGGTAAATGCCAGCATGGTGACTCAGGGCTGGGGCCCGCTCACCTGGGGCACACCCACACCGGGAAGATCAGTCCTGGACAGCAGCTCGGGCTGCTGGCAGCCGCCCTGTGGAGAAGGGCTCACAGCTAAAACCCCTTTTGTCCCAGAAAGAATGAGGCTGGCAGTCAGGCAGGGGTTACATGCAGGGTGGCAGCATTTGAAGTCTGGGGCAGATTTGGGCCGCTCTGCCTGCCAGACTAGATGGGCTGCTGCCTCATGCATCCTGTTGCTGAGGCAGAACAGGCAACTGGGAAGGGGGAAGGAGGTCAGGGGAGGGCCAGGTGCTGGTGTCGCTTTTGGCTATAGTCTAGCACACCGCCTGCCCTCCCCCTCGGGCCCTTTCTTTGCAGAGCCTGGCTGCAGCTGGGTTATCCTTGAAGGCCTGTGGGCCCTGACTGGTTTGGTTCAGTGAATGGAATCTCCTGAACCACAGTCCATCCCTTTGTCAGTGGGGTCCTGGCACCCGTAGTTTTTGAAGACAAGTCGGGGAACCCCGGGTGGAAGGGTCTGTGTTCCTGCGGGGGGTTTCTTCGGTGGCGGAGCAGGTTTTCTGTGATGCTGTACGGTGGCCTCCCCTTCCCCGCCATTTCACTTTCTGCGGGCTGTTTCCCAGAAGTAAAGCAGTTCCTACGCTGTATATTGCCCACCCTCTGAGGAGGTGTGATGCTGCATCTCTCTCTGTCCCATCCTCCGTGAACCTGCCCTCGGTCCGGCGTCTCCACATTGGAGACACCACCTAGTAGCCTCACCGTGATCAGTCCCACCCTCATTTTACTTCCTGGCGGCCCTGACATGCACTAGTCAGAGGAGTGATGCTGGTGACCGGAGTGGGCCACCTACGGTGCTTCCTTAAAGCGAAAAGGTGACTGTCCTGAGAAGAATGGTGAACGGAGACCACATTCACGTAACTTGTATCACAGTCCATTGTTATAATTGTTAGTCTCTGACTGTGCCTACTTTGTAAATTACACCGTCACAGGCACATCTGTCCAGGAAGAAACTCGTGTATCTGGGGTTTGGTACCCTCCGCGGTTTCAGGTGTCTGCTCGGGGTCTTGAACCGTCTCCCCCTCAGATAAGGGGGGTGCCTACAGGATATGCTGCCGCGGTGAAGAATGCAAGTATCCAGCTTTTTGAGCCTCTTCCCAAATAAGGCTTTTGCTTGATGGTGGGAACCTGACAAGGTGTACTAACGTGTGCCTTCCTTCCGTCGCCTGATGTGGAAGGGACCCACGGGACAGGCTTTCCTTTGGGGATGATTAAAAAAAAAATCCTGGAACTAGACAGTGGTGCGGGTTGCGCAGTTCCGTGAATGCACGCAATGCCACTTGATGGCAAATTTCATGTCACGGGTAGTTTGCCACAATTTTAAGAAGGAACACCTTGTGGTAGCTTTTAAGTACATGCAGCAATTTAGATGATCGATTTTAAAAAAACAGTGACTGGGATAAACATGGGGAGACTCCTGTTGGGTGCCGGGGACCCCCTGTTGATAGGCACTTGTCTCCAAAAGTACCTCTGAGGTCTCCTGGGGTTGGGGCGTGCGTCCAGCTCTCCGATTCCGTGCCCCTGAAGGAGGGCCCCCTCTGGTGTGTTTTTGGAGTCCGGCCTTTCTATACGGGAGGTGCCTGCCCTGGCTCCCCACCAGCTCGAGACAGAGGCTGTCTCCCAAATCCCGGGGTCCCCCACGATCTCCCGCTGGCTGATCAGACCCCTCCTCTGGCCCTGCTGCCGGAGCCCATGGCCCCCCTGGTCGATGTGACATCCTCGCCCAGGTTCTGGGGCAGCGGAGGCGGCGGGAGGCTCGCCCGGGAGGGAGCCCTCTCTCCGCGGGAGCCCCGGGAGGATACTGTACCGCGGCCGCCGGGAGGTCAGTCGCCACTGGCCCTACCATCGTTCTCGCTCGTGCTGAATGGCTAGCCCCGGGCCTGGCTGCCTGCCTACTGTCACGGAGCGGCTTCCTCTCCGGGCTATTTTCAGCGGGAAGATATTATTAACTGCTGAGGCACGGTGCTGGATTTAGTGGCTAACACACCGAGAAAGCAACCATCACCTGGGGGCGGCCGCGCCACCGAAACACGCTGGCTCCTCGGGGGGACTTGGCTGCCTCCGGTCCCCTCCACTTCTCCCCCTGGGGCCCCGGGCTGGCCCTGGGGAAACGGATTGTAGGCTCAGTCCCGGCGGAAGAGAGAACGAGGCTTTTTACTAAGCCTCCTCTTTCGGGGTGTGGAGAAGGACAGTGTTTGTATCCTAAGGCGGGGGGGTTTGGGGACAGGGACGGGGCACTGGGTGGGAAAAAGCTTTCTGTAGAGTTCAGGACGGGGGTTTACACCAGGGCGATAACTTTCACCTTGTAAGCGGACAGGAAACATTGGGACAAGACAGGAAATTGCATCATTCCTTTTATGAGAAGAACTCCAGAAAAGAGCTGTTCGTGAGAGGTAGTGGCCGGCCCCGTTCACCCCCTTCTTCCCGTCCAACCCCCAGGAGGACGTTCAGGCCGTTTCTTTAAGAAAGAGGCCGTTTGAGAACTTTATGTTATTTTTATTATTTTAAAAAATATTTTAGCAGAAGGGTCACCTCCAGTTGAAACGCTCGCTGCAGCCCTCGCTGCCGGCGGGCGGGCGGGCGGGCGGGCGCACTGAGGGACCTTTCAGGCGGGCAGCTTCCTCCCCCGGGCGGGCGGCGCTTGGCCGAGGGCGCGTTCTGGTTTGGCTGTGCAGCCCTCCGCGCCGAGCCCCACCCAGCGTCATTAGCTCTGTTTTAACTTGCAAAAAAAAAAAAAAAAAGCAGAAGAAGAAGAAATCGTATGTATTTAATTTTGGTGGGGTTGGGTAAGGCATTTCCTCATGCCCTCGGTCCTTCCACCCCGGGGTCTCCTTCCCCTGGTGTTAGCAGGTTGGAATGCAGGGCCGCCTTATTTTGAAGCCACTGAATTGCCCTCTACCCATGTCCCCCCCTCTTCCCCCGCACCCCAGCCCCCAGTTCCTTAACTCCTGAGACTGTGTGTAGGGCCCCAGTGGGGAGTGGGAGGAAATAGGTGGCAGAGTGTCCCTGGGACAGACAAGCCCAGGAGCTGTGCTCCGCTCTAGGGGGAGGGGCTTCCCCCAGAAGGAGAACTGGCCGGGCCCCGCCCCGTGGTGGTGTGGACAAGGTGATGCTTACCTGGGTGTGAAAAACGATGTCCATGGACTCCTCTCTGAGCTTCCAAGCCTGATGATGCCATTGTCCTAATGACCTGGGACCGCGCCCCATCTCTGTGTGTGTGTGTGTGTGTGTGTGTGTGTGTGTGGCCTGCTTGCTCCCCGCTGCCCCCTCCCCCAGCTTTTTCCCTTAGCGTGCTGGGTTTTGTTTTCATAACACGACAAGAGCCCTGGGGTGTGTAAAAGCATTGTTGAACACTCAGGGAGGGTAACTTGTCCAAACAGAGCAGGGCGCCAAGGCAGAATGCTGTGGGCAGGTGGTGTGCCCACAGAGGGTGCCGGGCCGGCGCCTGGCTTGGAGACGCCGCTCGGGATCCTCTCGGCGCAGCTGCCTGGGAAGCCGTCGAGGACAGGGGTTGCTTTCGTGACGTCTCCACGGGGAGCCCGGGACAGGGCCTGGGCCTTGCTGGCTGACCCCTGCCGGGAAGGCACGGTTCCTCCCGGGATGGGCTCACACGTGTCTCCCTCTGCCAGGTGGAAAGCTGGGCCTGCCGGCTGCTTTGAAGCCAGCGTGTCTCTGGTTCATTCATTGAGCAGCTGTTTATTGAGCATCTGCTATGTGCCGGGCTCTCCGGGGTGTGGAGGCTGCCGATCTTGGGCCCCGAGAGGACGAGGGCGGCAGATGGGGTGGCTTCTCTGAAGGTGCCGTTGGGTGAGTGACAGGCAGGAGCCAGGCGGGAGGGGGCTGCTTCCCAGGCAATCTCTCCGGGACAGAAGGAGCCAGGTCCCTTGGGCTTGGGGCCAGGCCTGGGGGTGCATGGATGGGCCCCTGGGTGATGGAGCCCACAAGGCAGGCTGAGGGCCTCAGTCACCGGTTTGCCTTCTGCTTCCACTGTGTGGTCTGTGGAGAGTTGATAACAACAAAGCTTGTGGGTAAACAGAGGTCTGTCTCCTCCTCCGGCTCCGGTTCCAGCCCCCTCCCTCTCTCCACACGTGTTGATGGTGAGGTTACTGCAGGAGGCACAGTTAGAATCCAGACCCTGGCAGTGGCCTGGGTGTGCACAGAGGCGGCCAGCCAAGCACTGGCTCGGCCAGGGACCACGGCCAGGGACCCACGGAAGGGCAGTTGGTGTCCTGGCAGCCACAGGGGAGGTGGCATGTCTGTGGAGCCTGGGAGTTTGGCTTCCCTTTGGACCTCGGTGGGCTTGGCTCACACGAAGAGCACCTGGGGATGCACCTGTGCTCTCTGATTTGAAATCTGACGGTCAGGCCCCTGTCAGGTCCCAGCCTGGGCCTGAGGCCTTGGCCTGCCTTGCGGGGAGGGGCTGCACGCAGTCACCTAATACTCAGTGACCAAGGTGTTTCATTTTCACGCTCATCCTGCGGGCCCCTTCCCTGGGGGCTGACTCACGCTAATTTAATTAATCTCACTCCTCCGTGGAGCCCCTTGGCCTCTGGCTGGAGAGCTGTTTGGGCCTGGAGTTAGATCCAGGGCAGAAAGGGCAGGACGCATGTTCCCTCCAGTTTCATCCTGCAAAGGGGGGGGGGGTTCCCGCCCCTCAGGCAGAAGACAGCTGGATAGCCAGGCCAGGGGGTGTGGGTGGCTCTTGTCTGCTCGTTTGTTTCCTTTCTGCTTCCTAACGTGGCCAGTCGCCTGATAGAACCAACACCGAACGACGCCACGAAAGGGCTGGGCTCTGCTGTCAGGAGCCACACCCGGAAGCTAAATTGTCTCCGTCCACCCACCTGTCCCCCCTCCCACCACGACCCATCCCCTAATGAAGCTGGGAGTGTGTCCTGCCCCAGGCGGCGAGGGGAGCTTGTGAGGCTGGAAAAGGGTCGGAGCACCTCAAGCTGCCCCATAGCCAGCACGGCCCCTTCCCCCCATTAATGAGTATCCCAGGGGGAAGAGCAAAAGTTGAGTTCTTCTGTGATTTGGGGTGCACAGTACAGTTCTTAAAACGGACGGGCCCCCACTCCAAGTCAGTGGGGTCACCATGAAAACCCCGTGGGGATGAGGCCTGGAGTGGGAGGGCGGGGGCTGCCAAGATTCCAGCCTCCCCATCCATGTCAGCTGGAGGCCCGGTCCAGGGGGCTTAGAGAGAGTTAGAACGGGGAGAAAAGCAAGCGATTGAACCTGGTCTTCCAAGTTCCTTATGGTTCCGACGTCCTGCGATTCTGGGGTTTTGGTTTTGAGGTGGAGTGGGAAGGAGACCCCCTGCAGCTGAGGTATGGGGTGGCGGATGGCTCCTTCTGTAGAAGCCCAAATAGAGGTTGCAGCTATTCCTGTTTCTTGGCTTACAAACTCTTCCTAGAATGAGTGGCAGCCAAGGAATCTTTTCCCCAGAGAAATGAAAATGCATACCCCTGTGGCATATATTTCCAGGGTCTTCAGGCTGACAGTGGGACCCCCTGCACTCAAGGGAGTCTGCAGGGGGCGCTGTGGGAGGAGCAGGGCCTTTTTCATTGTTGGGGGGGGGAAGACCTCACATTGGCCATCCTGACCATGTACACGTGTGTGGCTCAGTGACGTTAAGTGCCTCCCAGAGCTGTGCAGTCATCACCACCACCCTCTCCAGAACTTGTCAGCTCTCCAAACTCTGTGCCCACTGAACCCTAAGGGGTCCCCCCACTCCTCAGCCCCTGACGGCACTTTTTTTTCTGCGAGTTTGACTAGTCCAGGTACCTCCTAGGAGTGATCACACAGTGTTTGCCTCTCCAAGTCTGGCTTGGTTGTAGCACGTGTCAGAACCGCCTTTCTTTAACTGTGCCTGTGCACGGCTTGCTGATCCATTCTCCATCGGTGGGCACTGGGCTTGCTTCTGGCTTCGGGCTGTTGCGAAGAGCACGTCTTTGAACACAGGTGGTAGATCCCGTCTTCAGAACCCGTCCGGGTTTAGACCCAGAAGTGGGGTTGCTGGGCCAGGTGGGGATCCTAGGTGAGCCTCCTACCGAAGGGCCATCTTGACTTGTGTATCTGTGTAGACTGAGCCCGCGGGCGGCCCATCTTACTCCTGGAGCTGCGGCTGGGTGGGCCTGAGGGTGAGGGGAGAGGTGAGAGAAGAGCAGGGGCGGGATGTGTGTGTGTGTGTGTGTGTGTGTGTGTGTGTGTGTGAGAGAGAGAGACTAAGTCTGTCCATGTTTGGGGGGGGAGGGGTGGCCTGGCTGTGCAGTAATACAAGCCAGGCCGGAGCCCACCTTTTAAGGGGACTCGGGGCCTCTGAAATGGGGGGGCCCAGCACGGGCCCTGTGGTGGCAGCCCAGGGTGGGGGAGACGATTCTGTTTTTTTCATTCCGTTGGCCTCCTCCCTGGAGGCTGGGAGGGCCCTGGAGAAGGGTGGGGGGGAACCTCAGGCCCAGGCGGTCCTGGGTGCTCTGGGGTGAAAGGGCTGGGATGGCTGAACAGAGAGTGTGTCAAAGCCGGAGAGATTAGATTACAGAGGCAGACAGAAGTAATGATTAACTTTCCCAGTCTGCACACTGTCTCCAGTCTGGCGTGCTGTTGTTTTTCCCTGTAAGTACAGTGTGGGCCCCGGCCTGGCCAGGCCCTGGGTTGTAAAGAAAGAAGGAATGAGGTCTGGGAGTGAGCAGGGGTGGAGGGGGGCGGGGGGCGGGGAGCCAGGGAGCCTGCTGGAGGAGGAGGAGGCTTTTCCATCGGCTCCTGCGCTGGAATTTATTGGCCGGAATGCAGTAAATGTTCAAAATGTCATCCCATCCAGCAGTTTTCATAATTGTTATGGAACAAGGGGAGCTGGGGAAGGGGAGGGATGAAAAGGACTTTTGTTTCCTACTGTATTTTTCCACGTCTTCCGACGGTTTTCCCTCCCAGTCTAGAAAACCTGGAGCTGAGTTGGAGCTGTGGGGGGGCTGGGGCTGGGGTGGGGGCGGGGCGGGGCCTGCGGCCAGGGCCTGGAATACCTTTCCTCCGGAGCTGGAGGTCATTGTGCAGGGGGACTGACTGAAAGGGGCCCTCCGAAAAGGCAGAACCAGGCCGACCTGTCCTGTACCTCTGGATGGGTGTGGGGGTGTGGTGTGTGTGTGGGGGGGTGTCCTTTGGGAAAATTGGCTTAAGCATTCACTTTTATTAAGGTTCTTACAAGCTTTAACATGTAGGCAACACCCTTACGAGTGGTCAGTGAAAAGCAGGAAGCGAGGGACATCGAGTGGGTTCAGGAACGGTTCCTTGGTCGGATTCACGTGTGAGTGCGTGCATTCCCAGTTGGGGATCCCTGTGCAGGATTTGGGGGAGCGGGGAGTCTCTGGATCCCCTCCAGGAAAGAGGTGGGTAGGTTCTGAGATCTGATGTGACCACCTTCCTGTGGCCGCCTTCCCGTGTGTCTTCCTGGGAGTGGCCAGCGGGGGTCCCTACCCCTGGGTGGGGGCTCCGTGTGCGCATGTGTGTGGACCCCTTTCCGGAGGGAGCTGCCGGGTGATTTGTGGGGGTGCAGCGTGCAGTGGAAAAGTCTCGGCGTTCGAACTTGAGAAGTTTTAATGAGGCTGGATGTATGCTAAACAAGAGCCGGAGAGGCCCACTTACTGTAAATATTATGAATGGAGTTGGCCGGCCCCGAGTCCCCACCCTTCCTCGGAGGCCTCTGCCGCGGGCAGGGCTGGCCTCCTCCGAAGGCAGCGGCGGGTACACGCTATAATTTGCATGGCTGACGGCTGGGGCACAGGAAGCCGTGTCAGCCGGGCTGGCGAGACAGACGGGAGCTTTTTGATTTCTGTGGCTTCCCTCCCCTGCCCGGCGCTCCCCTCAGCTAGAGTCTCTGATGGCCAAGCACTGTTCTCAGGAAGGAACGAGCCCTGGGCTGGGGTGAGGAGGGCAGGCAGACGTGGAGGTTTGAGGGGCCTTGGGAGGTGGGGGTGGGGCCCTTTTGGGGAGCAGGGAAGTGCGTTTTAGCTCTAGTAACTGATTAGTCATCACAACTTGTCTGGAAGGCACAGTCACACATGAGTCTTCTAGACCAGCAGGACCTGCCCATCAGTCGGCTTGGGAGAGTTTGCAGGAGGAGGGCGACGGGTGGGAAACCTCAGGGTGCCTGCCAGGCCCGGGCAGAAGGATGGTGAGGAAGGAGACCCTCCCCGGGGCCCTCAGCCTTTCTCCTGAGGGTCATGAGTGACATGGCAGAGAGGACCCAACTTAGTGATGCCTTGAGACTGACACGTTGGTGTAGAGGTGGGCACAGCAGCAATCTGGCCCACATCTCCTGGTCCTTTTGATGTTGTTTTGTTTTTTGTTTTACTGTTGCAAATTAAATGCAAAAAAAAAAAAAAAAAGTACGCTCTTCTCCCAAAGTGATTTCCTTACTGTCTGGAAGGTAGTAGTAAAAATAAGTGGAACCAGCACGAATACTTGGGGAGTCATGGAGTTGCAGCCAGAGCCCGTCGGAGCCAGGAGTGGGCCCCTGGCGGCGCAGTTTTGCCCCAACCCCCTTCGTGTGAGTGATGGACCGTCCCAGCCTGAGGCTCAGAGAGGGCGAGGGCAAGCCCTTCGGCCAAGGCCACAGAGCAGCTTGCTTGGCAAAGCCGGTTCTCTGTGAGAGAGAGCTGGACCCCCACCCTCGGCCCTGATGGAGGCATAGCATTTCCGAAGTGTGTTCTGAAGGACACATCTGCGGAGGAGCCCTTGGGCACGGGTAGCTTGAGGGGCCTGGGGTGGCTGCCCACCCACAGCTCACACCTAGCCGCAGTCTGGCCTTGCACCCGGCTCTGCTGTTTGGCCAGTGCCTGTGCCTCATTTCCCCTTTGACGTAAGGTCAGGAATAGTGTGGGACCTCGGAGTGGCTTTGGAGCAGGGCCTGTACACAGTAGGTGCCTGTTAGTGTAGGGTCGGGCCCAGAACTGTTCTTCCACCGGGATGGGGTGGGCAGAGAAGAGAAGGTGGTTAGTGTTTTCCCAGCAGCTGGAGACCTGGGGGGTAGCTGCAGGCTGAGCCCTGGCTCCCTGCTGCCTTTGTATTGGATCCTCATAACCGCCCTGTGAGGCTGGCACCGGGCCACTCCGAGCTGCCAAGGTTCCGTGGGAGGCCGATCTGGACTGGGGTGGTAGGGTGTGTGTGGGGGGGTGTCCCACCATAGCCAGAAGTCTCTGAGGGGCGGGATTTGGGGAACTCAGTCGGTTGGGCCCAGGGAGCCGAGGAAGTACCCGGCCTTTGAAGGAGAGACCCTGTGGCTCCCCCTGCCCACCCCTCAGTCCAGCTGCCTTCGTGGAGAGAACCTTGTCACAGAAACCCGCTTTCTCAGCCCTAATCACTCCTCTGGACCTTCTGGGGGAAGTGCGAGGTGGGTTCTGAGCCAGGCGGATGCGCTTGGAGTTCATGTCCATCCCGAGGGCAGCTCACCCCAGACCCCGAGCTGCCTGTGCTGTCCGGGGATCGGAGTCCTGATCTCGAGGGTCCCGACCAGGGTGGAACACGGCCGATCAGAGCTGACCCCGAACCCAAGCTGCACCCAGACACCTCGTCCGGTTTTTATATGTTTACTTTAGTGCCGGGTCATTTGCCTCTTGAAAACAGGAGCCCGGCGAGGGTCCTTGACAGTTGGGAGGATTTGGGATGAGAGCAGATGGACGGTGGGCCCTTCTCCCCGAGGTGGGCCGGCTGTGGGAGCAGCGGCTTC
This sequence comes from Pipistrellus hanaki, assembly GCF_964339955.1. NCBI lineage: Eukaryota > Metazoa > Chordata > Mammalia > Chiroptera > Vespertilionidae > Pipistrellus > Pipistrellus hanaki. The sequence goes on from NC_140508.1 coordinate 72,850,414, forward strand.
CTGGCGGGGCTGGGGGCGGGGGGCAGGGCCGCGCTGCTGTTAACCTTTGAGATGTCTGTGGGGGGAAGGCAGGATGAGGCAACCGCTGGTGGCGCCGGCGTTCTGAGGAGAGAGGACCCTGGACCTGTCGTGGGCGAGGCGTGGTGGTGTTTGCGTTCCAGGGCTGCTGGCTCTGGCTTCTGGGTCTGCTCTGTGCCCTTCATCTGCCCTCGCCAGCCTGGGTGAGGCCGCCGTTCCTGCCCACGCCCAGCTCCCCTGGCTTCCCCACCCTCCGCCTCCTGCTCTGCTGGGGCCCTGGGGAGGGGGCTCCCAGGCCCAGCCCGCTGTTGGGTTTTGGCAGAGAAATGCCCTTCTACAAGCCAGGTGCCTGCAGAGGGGAGCTGGACTGGAGACCCCTCCTTGCTCACCTGGCACTGCAGCCCCCTGCACCCTGGCAGTAGGGGCGGGGGGCGGGGACTGGAGGCAGTGGGCACCAGCTGTGTGCCTCTGCCCTGCTTCTCAAGTGTGTGCCTGTCCTGGAAGGCCAGAATCGGGGGGGACCATCTCCCCATTAAGCCCACCTCTGTGTGGGCACAGCCAGGCTCAGATGGCCTCCTCCTCACACATGCCCGTGTTCTCGGTGGCATGGGGTGACCAGATCTCCAGGCCAGATTGTAGGCGAGGGAAGGATTTTCTCGCTGGCGCTTTGGGAGTAGCACCTGCTTGCTTCCTGGTCTGGTGGTGTGGACTTAGAAGCCGGCGTCGAGGCACTGGCCTCGCCTCTCCTTCCTCCTTCTGTTTCCCCCTCATCGCTTTACTCCTTCAAATAAAGAATGTTTGAAGGGGAGAATTCTTACCCTACCTGAAATCTGGCCTGAGATCTGTCACCCCATGTCCTTGAGACCCCGGCAGGAGCTTCTGTCCGGTCTTCTCGAAGGGCCCGGTCTGTCCATTCATGACCGGGGTCCTCAGACGGCGCGTTGTGAGCGGCAGGGAGCTCCCGGCGAAGGCCTTCCTGGGCACCCCCTCCCTCTCCCCTTCCTCTTCAAGGGTCGACTTGATGCTTTAAGGGAAATGGGAAGGGGGGGGGGGTCAGGGGGACAATCTTACAGGGAATTTAGGCCGATTCAGCGTTTGTTTTTTTTCTTGGATCGCTCCAAAAATTCCCTAAACTATAATAAAAAGGAAAAAAAAAAATTGAGCAGGCATCTGATTAGCTTTTTACAACACAGCTTTTCTTCTTGATGCTTAAAAATGCGCAAATGCCGTTTTAAAACAAGCCCCCGTGCAGGGTGCTGAGGAGGGAAAAGGCCGGAAAAGGCCCTAAAGCGGAGGGAGGTGAAGGGGGTGGGGGGACTTGTCCACGGCGGCAGCTGCCATAGGAGCCAAGCTGGGCTTCCGAGATCCTTGCTGAGCCCTGGGCCCAGCTAACCAGGGAGGTTCTTCTTGATCGAGGGGTCTTCGCCGCGAGGCCTGGGGAGACGCTTGTGCTTGTGGGCTGTGCGCCCAGTTCAGGGAAACGGGTTTCTCTGAAGAGGATGCTGAGCGCTTCCCAGAAGTGAGCCTGAGTGACGGGGAATTTGGGGCAAAGGAGGAGAATCCCCGGATCTGCCAGGCTCTGCCAGGCGGGAGGCCGGGCTGGGCCCGCAGCATGCATTCAGGGGGCCTTAGTGGTTGCAGCTGTTGGTGCTCAGAGCTGGCCCGGAGCAGCGGGCGGGCGGGCAGCAGGCTGTGGGGTGACTCGGGGGTCCCCGTGCACCGGACCGGGGCACCTGGTGAGCTTTCAGGGGCCTCGTTCACACACAGGGACTCCCACACGCTGCCGTTTATCTGGGCCGGGCCATTAACCTCAACAGAAAAAGGCTTTTTCCAGGGATGTCTGGCAGCAAATTGCTGGGTGGACTGGCAGGCCGCAGAGATGAAAGAGAAACCCGCCAGAGCGCTCCCCTCTCCCTCTCTCCCCTCCGGCGCTGGGCTGGGCTGGGCTGGAGTCCAGCCGACCTCGGCCCAGCCCCGCCCCAGCCCCTCCTGGCTTCCTCTGCCCCCAAGAGGCCCGTGGGGCGACACGGCCCCTCCTATGTCTTGCCCACGGGCCTGGCACGAGGGCATCTGATCCCAGGCTCCTACCCCACCCCACTCGGCAGCTGCTCCTCCCTCCTAGCCGGGGCCAGGTTTCAGGGGGCCAGGCTCCAAGGAGCAAAGTACTGTAAGGCTCTGCCAGGGGTCTCCTGCACCCCCTCCCCATGGCCCCCTTCCAGCCAGGTTTGTCGCCCGGCGTTGGGACAGTAGGGAGAGCTGCTTACGTTTCTGACACACACACCCCCCCCCCCGCGGACACCCCCTCTTCCAGGAGAGGCGCCGCCCCCCTCCTCCCCCCCCCAGCGCCCTGCAGGCAGAGCCCTCATTTACGCGGCTGCTGTGGGTCTTGGTGTCGCCTTCAGGGCCGAGCTCCCTCAGCAAGCAAGTTCAAAGATTGCCAGCGCTCACGGGTTTATTAGCAGTTGATGGATCCTTTGCAGAAACAAGTTAATGCCTGATGAGTCACCTTCTGCTGGGAGCCCTTGTCCCTCTCTTGTTTTTCCATATGTTCCCATGTGTGCGCATGCAAACACACACACACATACACACAAAGTGTGCTCACGTTTGCGGGGGGACACACAGTCTCGCTCACACTTGTGCTTTACCGGTGTGTGTGTGTGTGTGGGGGGGGCTGGTGGCAGGCCCATGTTCTGGGTTGGTTTTCGGTGGGGCGGGGACTAAGAGAAGGAATGGGCCCTCCGCTCCCCATTTGTGTGGCTGTCCGGCAGGCCTCTGAGAAGACCAGGTGGAGTCTCTGCAGAAGGCGGCCACGCAGGGCGTGCGCTTGGCTGCCTCTGTGGGTCAGAGGGCACATCATCCACTTACTCATGGGACACACCTCCACGGGAGACTGGCTGCTGCTTAAAAAAAAGCTCATGGGGCTCCCAGGTCCTAACATGCCTGTGGACACCGGACGGAGTTGGGTGCTGAGCTGCACGGGGGCAGCAGATGGGGGGCGGGGCAGCCCTCCTCCATCCCGCAGCCACGCTGCAACAATTCCTCTATTCTCCAAGCCCAGTTGTTCCAAAATCAAAAAGGCCAAGCACACCGAAAGACACCTCACAGCCAACCCCTCCTTCCTGTCCTAAGCCTTTGCCTCCTGCCCCCCCCCCCACCCCTCTCCCCATTTTTGTTAACAAATACAAGACTTCCGGTCTCCGCCCTGCCACCACAGACCGCAGCCTCGTTCCTGCAGCCCGGCCTGGCTGGGGAGATTTATGGCTCCCAGTCTGAGGCCTGCCCCGCTGGCTCCAGCTTACGGGAGTCGGAATGCCAGCCGCCAAGGGCTCCCTTTCCTTCCCATACATCCCCTTTTAAAAGGGCTTCGTGTGCCGGTTTAGTTTAGGAAAATCACCTTACCAGGATCTCCCCGGCCTCTCCCAGGCTGCCTGCGGGAAGAGGCACTTCTGGGACGGCTGGGGTGGGGCCTGCAGGGGCGGGAGGAAGGAGGGGGCAGGCCAGGTGCCCAGATGCTGCCGGGAGGGAGGGGAGGAGGGGTGTGAGCAGAGAAGGGCACTTTAAGGGTGGCCATGCCCAGTGTAGACACATAATCCTCTGTCCGCTGGAGGGAGCTTCGTTAAGGTGGTCTGTCTGGGTGAGCTGGACCTGTCCCGGGTTGTGATGTGGCATGTTGGCGGGAATCCACTCTTTGTGTGCAGTGCTGCTGCCGACAGACGCCGAGGGTTGTTTTCCTGTTAGCGAGAGACTTTTGCCCCAAAACACCCCCATTTACATTTTTACCAGACAGCTCTTTTGCCCAAAGCTCTGATCTGAGAACTTGGTGATTGTCACGGAGACCTTGGAGCAAATGGGCCTGGAGCCTGGAGGCCTGGCTGTGGCAGGCCCCGGGGCCTGAGCAACAAGCTTTTCTGGGGCCCAGGTGTCTCATCAGGATGGCCGCCCGGGGTGCAGGGCACTGGCCTTCAGGATGCCATCAGCTTACAGAACAAATTCTAGGCTGTCTGCGAGGCCTCCTGTGGCTTTTAACACCAGGTCCAGCAGGGGCCCCCTGGCCTCTGAACGCCCAGGAAGGGGGGGGGGCACACACGTACTGGTTGGTGGTGTCTGGGTCCCTGACAGGACGGGGAAAGGGGTGGGATTGAGGTATGAGCCCCCTGCTTAATTAAAGGATGGACAGGTCTACCAGTCAGGAGTGCCGTCCCCGGTGGCAGGAGTGGAACCGGTCGGTGGGACACCCAGCACCACCAGCGTCTCCTCCTGTCCTGTGCTGAGAGCCCAGCTGGTGTGGGGGTGTGGGGATGCGCCTGTGTGGTGCCGATTCCGGGAGGAAGCCGAGAGCCCCACCCCCACCAACCGCTCCTGCCGTTTTGTCTTGCAGATTCCCAACTTCTCCTGGAGCCTGGGGATCGGTCACACTGGTGCGTGGTGGCATACTGGGAGGAGAAGACGCGCGTGGGGCGGCTCTACTGCGTCCAGGAGCCCTCCCTGGACATCTTCTATGATCTACCTCAGGGGAACGGCTTTTGCCTCGGACAGCTCAACTCGGACAACAAGAGCCAGCTGGTGCAGAAAGTGCGGAGCAAGATCGGCTGCGGCATCCAGCTCACGCGGGAGGTGGACGGCGTGTGGGTGTACAACCGCAGCAGCTACCCCATCTTCATCAAGTCGGCCACACTGGACAACCCGGACTCCAGGACGCTGCTGGTGCACAAGGTGTTCCCCGGCTTCTCCATCAAGGCCTTCGACTACGAGAAGGCGTACAGCCTGCAGCGGCCCAACGACCACGAGTTCATGCAGCAGCCGTGGACCGGCTTCACCGTGCAGATCAGCTTCGTGAAGGGCTGGGGCCAGTGCTACACCCGCCAGTTCATCAGCAGCTGCCCGTGCTGGCTGGAGGTCATCTTCAACAGCCGGTAGCCGCGCGCCTGTGCGCTCGCGGGCGAGGACAGAGCGAGCCGGGCGGGCCCAGTCCAAACTACTTTGCTGCTAATATTTTCCTCCTGAGTGCTTGCTTTTCATGCAAAACTCTTTGGTCATTGTTCTTTTCTACCCCCCCCCCAACCCCCTTTCTTCTTGTCGTTCTTGTTTATGTTCCGTTTTGTTTTGTTCTTTGAGAAGTAGCTTACGAAGAGAATGGTTGGGGTCTTTTTGGGTGAGGGGGCTGAAATCGTACGGCTGGCAGGACACCCCCGTGTGAAAAGGGGAAGCAAAAATCAGGCCCCCTGAACACGGTGTATGAGCGGGGAGCAGCCCCTAACGTTGGGGGCCACCGTTTCACTTGTCAGAGTGGGCATGTGGACAGGAGAGTGTGTATCTGTGTGCCTGCCCGGGAGCGCTGTGCTTCTCAGTGGCGTCTCCAGCTGCGAGGTTTGTGCTCCCAGCTGTGTCTCCCTTGCCTTCTGGGCATGCTCAGTGGGGCAGAGACAGCACCCGGGCAGCCTGCGCCCAGCGTCCCAGCCGTTGCCAGAAGCACGGCTCTGCCCCCAGCCAGGGAAGTCCCCGCCCCACCCTCCCCTTCTAAGGACCCAGGCCTGTCCCTAGGCTTCTTAGAAACAACGCTGCAAAGAGGCTGACCCAGAATCGTTTTCAAGTTTGTCGTAACCCCCCCTCCAGCCACTCCGCTGCCATTGTCTTCCCTTTTCGGCACCTGCTCCTGGATGTATCTGAGCTACAGCGATGCTCACCCGGTGCCCTCTCAGGCCCCCCCTCCGCCTCTCCCCCGCCCCGGGCCCCTCAGGTTTTACCCGGACTCAGAAAACCAGCTCGGCACTCTCCCCGCGGCCTGTGCTGAGCTCTGCTGTCAGACCAGCGAGGGGAGCAGCCCCCTTCCCACCAAGGATTCGGTCCGTCGTAACCCAAGGTACCATCCTGGACTGACGCCTCACTCTCCTTTCGTTTCTCCTCCGACTCATACACTCGTATGACGTGTTGACACTGCTCTTAGCTCAATGAGCATGTTTAGACTTTAACATAAGCTATTTTTCTAACTACAAAGGTTTAAGTGAACAAGAGAAGCATTCTCATTGGAAATTTAGCATTGTAGTGCTTTTGAGAGAAAGGACTCCTGGAAAAAAAAACAAAAACAAAAAAACCCTGAGATTTATTAGAGAAAAAAATGTATTTTATGTTATATATAAATATATTATTACTTGTAAATATAAAGACGTTTTATAAGCATCATTATTTATGTATTGTGCAATGTGTATAAACAAGAAAAATAAAAGAAAAGATGCACTTTGCTTTAATATAAATGCAAATAACAAATGCCAAATTAAAAAAAAGATAAACACAAGATTGGTGTTTTTTTCTATGGGTGTTATCACCTGGCTGAATGTTTTTCTAAAGGAGTTTATGTTCCATTAAACAATTTTTAAAATGTACACTTGATTCCACGTTGTCCTCCAGCTCCTTTGTCTTACGGTGGGATGTGGCGGGGGGGGGGGGGTGTGTGTGTGTCAGGAGTCTGGACAGTTGGGGTCTCCCTGGCCCAGCGCTTGGTTGGGGAGAGGGATGGCGAAAGGAATGTCCAGAACAGCCCGCCTCTCCGTGGTCAGTTCTGTGTGTGGAAAAACCCGGAGCTACACACACACCCTTGTTAGGCGGGGACCCTCAGATGTAGCCGGCTGGGGGTGCCCTGAGTTTGTCATGGGGTCAACCCCAGGAAGCACAGAGTTACAAAAGTCATTTTTTAAAAAATATATATTTTACTGACTTTTTACAGAGAGAAAGGGAGAGAGAGAGAGAGAGCTAGAAACGTCAATGAGATAGAAACATAGACCAGCTGCCCCTTGCACACCCCCTACCGGGGATGTGCCCGCAACCAAGGTACATGCCCTTGACCGGAATCGAACCCAGGACCTTTCAGTCCGCAGTCCGACCCTCTACCACTGAGCCAAACCGGTTTCGGCAAAAGTCATTTTTTTTTCCAAAGCATGAAAGAATTGAGAAAAGGGTTTTATTTTGGGTCGGAGGATGCACTGGGAGATGGGTATAGTCTCAGGAACCCGGGTCCATCCCTCCCTGCTTGCTCAAGGTCACTGCCCCCCTGATTCCAGGACAGGTTCTCCGAGGGACGCACCTCTGGGAGGAAGAGGAGGGGAGGCCGAGAGTTGGTGCTGGGCAGACTGCCGAGCCACCTCCCCAGTCCCGGGCCAGGCACTCCGGGAAGTGGAGGAATCTCAGAGCCCCTGCTCTAGTCTCCTTCCCCATCCACTGGAACTCCAGTGACAGGTCAGTCCGCTCGCCCAGCCCCGCCCCAATGGCACTTGCCGGTCAAGTGCCTCTGTGGTACTTGACCTGGGATTTCTGTGGTTGATCTGAGCCATGACTTAGGTTCAGACTTGCATGAGATGGGCACTGTATAACCTGTGGGCACGGAGAATAGGGTGGTGCAGGCCTGGGAGGTGCAGGCATGGGGTGGAGGGGGGTCAATGGGAAAAAGACTAAGGTGAAGGTGATGTCTGTAATCCTTTTCAAAAATAAAGACAAAAACAAAAAACGAGATGGTCACCAATCAGGAGTCGTATAGGCATCTGGTGAAGGTCTTTAACCTTGGATCCAGGAGGGGGTGGGGAGTAAGATTTTGGGTATCGTAATCTGGTAGGATTTCAGTAAGCCTTTTTGGATGGCCAAAGTAATAATGGCCAATTTTTCATTTTGCCAAATGCTGACAGCATTACCTCCTGGCACCACCATTTCGTTCAAGGGACCTGTAATACGACTCTGTGGTAAGAAATGCTAACACCTGTCCGTTGATGCTCTTCTAGAGCCTTCGTGCCAAATGGGCCAGCTGGTTCGTGAGGTGATGGGGTGCTCACTACCACCAAAAAGAACATTTTGCTTTTTTCTCGGTTAAGCTGAAACCTGCCTTCATTTTTTCTAGTTCCGTGATCCAGAATCAGCCCAATCCCCCCCTCTGGAGCACACACCCAAGGAGAGCTCTAATTACCCCCTGTGCAGAGGGGGGAGGGGCAGGCAGGAGGTGCCCGGCTGGGAGCTGTCAGAGGCCTTGCCGTTGGCTCTAACGTGCATCAGCACGCCGGGAAGCTGCGTAATGATAGCCACCACCTGCTGAGTGCTTTCCTGGGCGCCGGGCAGGGTGCTCCCCGTTGAAGGGAATAGTTTCTCTGAGGACCCTCTGCAGAAATGGAGGTTAAAGGACTTGCCTATGGTCGCTCAGGAGGAGATGCTGAGGGAGGCCAGGGTCTAACCGTTAGACTCTAACGCTTCCGTCCACGTTCTGTAGGCATGGTTATTGATGGAGTCGGGCTGGTGCCAGTCCCACAGCTCCTCAAAATCAGGATAATATGAGCCACCACGCTGCCACCTGGCTCGCGGTTTGGGTGGGGCCTCGGGTTCGGAGGCAGGAACTGAGGTGGCAGGGCCTTCAGGCCCTCCTGCTACCCAGGTTTGGGATTTGACATTCAGCCTCAAGAGGTCAGAATCAAGGTGAAGGCGTGTGGATCCTGGGCGGGTGGGGGGTGGCTGGCTCTGGGTGGGCAGGGAAAGAGGACCACTTAGGAGAAGCCAGGTGTGGCTGGTGGCTGACACTCCTCACCTGGCCGGACGGACTTCACTGAGCGCCTTCAGGTGCCAGGACTGCGCTGGAGGGAGGACAGGCGCCACACCAGGTGGTCTCCAGCAGCACAGGGAGAGGGTGTGCCCGGGCTGCTGGGCCTCATGGAGGAGGCAGCTCCTGGCCCAGGTGGAGCTTGGGTTAGTGAGGGGAGAGAAGGTGCCCAGAGTTTTCCTGCCACCTGGCTCTCCCCGTTCATAGTTCAGCTCACCCCTTCTATTTGGGGTGACCCTGGGCAGCCGGCACCACTCAGGTGGCTGATCTCCCCTCACCTGGACCCGTCTCAGCTGCCCCAGTCAGAAACTTGGATTCTCCCATCTCTGCCTCATCCCCAGTCATAAAACAGAGAACCAAATCCCGCCCACCCTGCCCCATTTAATCCATAGTTAGAACATTAAATACGGCTCCCGTGTTTCCTTTCTCCATCCCTGGAATGATTTTGTTCAGGGACTTCTCAAATCTCCTCGACTCTCCTCCTCCCAATGCCCTTTCTTTTTTCTTTTTCTTTTTCTTTTCTTTTCTTTTTTTTTTTTTTAAAATATATTTTATTGATTTTTTTAAAAATATATTTTATTGATTTTGTACAGAGAGGAAGGGAGAGAGATAGAGAGTTAGAAACATCGATGAGAGAGTCATCGATCAGCTGCCTCCTGCACATCCCCTACCGGGGATGCGCCCGCAACCAAGGTACATGCCCTTGACCGGAATCGAACCCGGGTCCCTTCAGTCCCCAAGCCGACGCTCTATCCATTGAGCCAAACCGGTCCCGGCTATTTTATTGATTTTTTGCAGAGAGGAAAGGAGAGGGATAGAAAGTTAGAAACATCGATGAGAGAGTATCATCGATCAGCTGCCTCTTGCACACTCCCTACTGGGGATGTGCCTGCAACCCAGGTATATGCCCTTAACCGGAATTGAACCCTGGACCCTTCAGTCCGCAGGCCGACGCTCTATCCACTGAGCCAAACCGGTTTTGGCCCAATGCCCTTTCATTCCCTGCCTCTGCCAACCTCACCTTTAACCCCACACACACCCCGCCCCCCCTTGCACATAGGTGACTTCACTTCCCCGCCCTGAACATGCCTTGCTCATGTGCTTCCGAGCAAGTGCTTCCTGGCTCCTTTAATTGGCTGTCTCCTTACCCATGGCAACTTGGGCCACACCTCCTCCAGGGAGCCTTCCAACTTCAAAAAAGGCCTGCCCTCTAGAGATGTCAGTGGGTAGGATTCTGCCTCCCCTACTAACCCCTAAGTTCTTGGTACTTTGGGGTCTCAGCCGGGGTCCCGGTGGGATCTGCTGGTGCAGTGCTCAAGCAGGGCTTGTCCCACAAAGGAGGGAGGGGGGCAGCCCTGTGGGCTTAGCTTGGGCTGGGAATAATAATAATAATGGCCAGCACCGACTGCTTTCTGACCTTGTGCTGGGCAGTGTCCCAAGCCCTTTGCCATGGGCTGGTCCATTTAAACCTTACAACCACCCTAAAGCAAATAGCATTGTCTTTAGCCCCATTCTACAGATGAAGAAACTGAGGTTGAAAGAGTTGCCTGAGGTCCCCCAGCTGGTGGCATCAGATTCCCTCACCTCCGTGTTATCTAATCTCTACGGGGGGCCTGGGTCACGGGCTGACTTCGTGGGCATATGTTTTCTCTAAAACAAGTTCTGGTTAGGGAAGACCAGGCTGGTCCGATGGCTGAACCACTGAAGCCACACCCGATGTCTGTGCAGTTTGTGGCCCGTGGCCCCTGTGCAGCAGGAAGCAGGCGGGGCGAAGCAAACCCTGCAGCCGGTGAGGGACTGACCAGGGACAGCCGCCCCCTGTCTGTGCACCCAAGTCCACAGCACACACAGACTCCCGAAGGGTCGGTCAGACCCCCCCACCCAGCCACTTTGTGTCAGCCTGTGTTGTCAGTGCTACAGGGTTACCACAGCCAGTGACGGACCAGCGTTGGGCAGCTGGACCGAGGGTCTAATATGACCGAGGACATGAGACACTGACGTGGGTTGTGCCGTCACATAGACCAGGGTTTGAGGACTGTCATCTCCTGGGGAAGTCACTTCACCTCTCTGAACCTCAGTTTCTGCAAAATGGGCAACACACCTGCCTCACGGGACCAAGATGCGGGTTAGGGGGGAAACACACCTGGAGAGCTGGCTGCAGGAGAATGCGGCTGGACTGCTTGGGACGGTGAACGCCGGACCCACTGACTACAAAGATGGCCTGTCTGTTGAATCTTCTAGAGCAGCGGTTCTCAACCCTCCTAATGCCGCGACTCTTTAATACAGCTCCTCATGTTGTGGTGAACCCCAACCATAAAATTATTTTCGTTGCTACTTCATAGCTGTATTTTTGCTACTAATGAATCGTAATGTAAAAATTTGTGTTTTCTGATGGTCTTAGGCTCTACAGCAGCGGTTCTCAACCTGTGGGCCACAACATTAGAATGGTTGAGAACCACTGTTCTAGAGGCTCAATTAGGCATCGGGGGTTGGGAATCTCCAACCTTCTTCCCCCGCTTACATGGCAGCCAGGAGCACAGAGTGCCTCTCCCCCCCTCCCCCTTCCCCCATGTTGGTAAGTGAGCAGAGAGAAGAGTCAATGAAGCCAATTGGCTGTGGAGGGAGGTCTATATGGGGGTGACCCCCTTCCTGCTAAGAATATCAGCAAACCACTGAGACCAGGCCAGAGAGGAAGTCCAGGCCAGAGAGGAAGTCGAGGCCAGCAGTGTTGTAGGCACCAGGAGTCTGACCCGTGGGGTCAGACCAAACCTGGGTTCAGCAACCTCGGCACTTGGTTTCCGGCTAAGAAAGAATTCAGAGCCAAGACCCAAATGTAAGAGAACATTTATTTGGTAAGTTGCAGAGGCAGAAGAAGCAATTCCTAGAAGAAATGGGCTTAGCAGACAAGTTCCAGAGGTAAAGGGAGGCCTTGAAGCGTGGGAGTGAGGAAGCTGATGGGAAGGTGCCTGGCGGAGGAGAGGGAAGGGAAAGGCATGGGCGTGCTCCTTGGAGGGAGAGCCCCTGGGTCCTCCATCCTAAGGGTTTGTGTTTTAAAAATATATATATTTCTTTATTTATATTAGAGAGGAAGGGAGAGGGAGAGAGAGATAGAAACATCAATGATGAGAGAGAATCACTGATCAGTTTTCTGCTGCACGCCCCCTACTGGGGATTGAGCCCACAACCCAGGCATGTGCCCTTGGCCAGAATCAAACCTGGGACCTTTCAGTCTGCAGGCCGACACTCTATCCACCGAGCCACACCAGAGTGATGGCATCTTAAGTGTTTTAAGGGGGAGGTCTCAGTAGACGAAGCGGCAGCTGTCCAGGGGTGTCCTTTCAGGGCTGTGGACTCCGCTGATGGATTCCTGGCGCCAGGGCAGGGGTCAGTATTCCACTCAGCTGGTCCTGACCTCCGCTGGGGCTGGTTTGTTGCTTATCTGGGCCTGGAGCTGAAATACAGCTGAGGCCTGGATGTTATCTCTAGGCAGGAATGGTCAGGGGTCCAAGCCACATGACAGGTGATATGCTGGGGGAGCGGGGGAGTCACCCTGGGGGCGAGGTCCCACCCTACAGCTGATTGTCCATTGCTAGGCACCTGGGGCTTTCCCCCCTGAACTGGCCCATCGTCCGTGCTCTGCTCACGTCTAACTGCCTACAGCAGTACCAGGACAGGAGAAATGGGGAGCCCTCGCCAGGGAGGAGGGGGTGCCACTGAGCAGGGAGCAGCCTGCTCAGCCGGGTTTCCTGGCGCTGGAGCAGCAGGCCCGAGCTGCCAGCTCAGCAGGTTTTCCAACCAGAAATGCCCCCTTTCTTTCTGAAAGTAATGATTTTCTAAAAATGAATCCCTTCCTCTGCCCCTTCCTCCCACCGCCGCCCCCTTCCCACTGCAATTAATCTACTAGAACACCGAGTGGCCGCTGGAGGAGGCCCCTTGTGAGTTTGGACCAGTGCAAGCCTTTGATTAATTCAGGGACGATTTACCGGCTTTGGGGGTGGGAGTAGGAGATGGATGAGGCACACGGCCTGTGTGCAGACCCGGCCAGGCCAGGCCAGGCCAGGCTCACCGCTGGGTCTGCGTGGTGCCCGCCAGAGCCTCAGAGACCAGGAGAGCTGGGAGCCTCTTTCCAGGGAGCCTGTGTGATGAGCCCTCCTCAGATGGAGCGTGCAGGATCTCAGACCCCGCTCCACGGTCACCCTGTGGACATGTGTGTCCTGGGCCTTTATTTACACTCTGGGAGCTGCCCTTCCAGTAGAAGCCACGGGGGAGAAAGGATGTGATTGTTTTACGCTGAGACCAGCCGGCGTATATGTCAGGTAGTGGATGCAAACTTGAATTGTCCCATTGGAGGCTGTGTCCTTGCCCCCAGCGTTGCTCTCAGCGTGGTCCCAGGCCATGTGGGCACTTTGGTGGGAAATTTGAGGTGCAGTCTATGCCTTGAATTTATTTATTTTATTTTTAAAAATAATTTTTTTAAAATAATATTTTATTGATTTTTTTTTTTACAGAGAGGAAGGGAAAGGGATAGAGAGTTAGAAACACCTACTGGGTATATGCCCGCAACCAAGGTACATGCCCCTGATGGGAATCGAACCTAGGACTGTTGAGTCCACAGGCTGATGCTCTATCCACTGAGCCAAATCAGTTAGGGCTATGCCTTGGATTTACAGGTGGGACACAGAGGCATGGAAGGTCTCTTAAGGCTGCATTGAATCAGAAAGAAATCTGGCTAATTGGTAGCTAACAATATTACACCAGATCTCAGCGCCACAGAGATCCTGTTCACACACACTTTCCGAATGAGCCTGGATAGAGCTCTGATGATCCCATTCTAGAAGAACCATGACTTATTTGATTACCTAGCCAAGACAAAGTTGGGCCCACTAAGACAAAGTTGCCTTTGCCTGGAGACTGGCTCTGCGCCAGGCTGTCCTGTTCCATTGGGGTCTGGAATCTGTGCCACGTCTGAGCCTGTGTCACCAGCATCAGATCTTCCGCTGACACTCGGCAGCCTGGGAAATGACGGTGCCCAGGAGACTGTCCGGGAGACTTGTCCCGGAGGCCCTGCTCAGGGTAACTCCAGAGCTGGAAAGAATTCTGGGAATAAAAACAAAGACAGGAGCAAGATGCCAGCCGGAGGGAATGGAATGGTGTGGGGTGATAGTGGGGCAATCAGGACGGAGAATTTTATTTTATTTGTACTGGTTTATTTCTTTTCAAATTTAAAAAATACTGAAAGTAAAAAATCAAAAGCAAAAGTTATTCTTAACATCATTGTTGTAAGCGGGGAGAAGGGCACCCCGTTGTCTGTGTCCATGGGCCATGCATCTGTGCATGCAAGGTCTTTGGTTAATTACCTCCCACCCTCCCCCGCCGTCCCTCGGAGATTCCACACTCTGTCCCTCGCTTCCATGTCTCTGGATCCACTCTGTTCATCAGTTTATTTTGTCACTTAGATTCCATCTATCAATGGGATCATGTGATACTTGTCTTTCTCTGACTGACTTATTTCACTTAGCGTGATACCTAAGAGCATGCAGTTTTATTTATTTTAATATATTTTATTGATTTTACACAGAGAGGAATTGAGAGGGATAGAGAGTTAGAAATGTCGATGAGAGAGAAACATCGACCAGCTGCCTCCGGCACCCCCCACCCCTTCCACCACTGGGGATGTGCCCGAAGCCAAGGTATGTGCCCTTGACCGGAATCGAACCCAGGACCTTTCAGTTCACAGGCCAATGCTTTATCCACTGAGCCTAACCGGTTTCGGCGAGCATGCAGTTTTAAAGCTAGGGCCGCCCTTTAGGGCAGCCGGGGTCTGGTCAGTGGTCGGAGAGGATGGGTTCTTACTTGGCGGCAAACAAGTAACTGTGTGGCCTGCGCAAGTCATTCCTTCTTTCCGGGCCTCAGCGTCCTCGCCTGGTTCTCTGGGTGTGGACAGATGCATGGAAAGGCCTGCTCCTGTCCTAGTACTTCCAGTGTGAGAGCAGGTCCCTGCCCCGCACGTAGTAGGTGCTCAGAAAGTGTGGTTGACATCACCAGGGAATGGCTGGCCCATTGGAGGGTGTGGCTGGGGAGCTTTTCCTGGGGACTCAAGATCTTCCTCTCCTTGGTCTCCTCATGGCGGGTGGGGTGGTGTGGGGGTAGGCCCAGCAGTGCTCCAAGGCACGCAGCAGGCACTTTCTGGGAAGCCATCCCCGAGCCTCGCCCCATCTGGCTAGAGGAGGCCCCGTCTCCAGCCCCTTTTCCTTGAACTGGAGCCAGGAGGTCCTCACGCATTACTCACTGGCGGGGCGGCCCTGGCTCAGGGCCAAGGCAAACAGGCCTCCAGCCGGCAGGCCAGGCCGAGGATTGGGGGGTGGGGGAGGGGAGGGCTGGTCTGCCAGGCTTGGGAGCAGGGAGGCACCCATCCATGCCCTGCCCCTTCTTCGGCCAGCCTGCGATGCCTCTGCCAGCCCAGCCCAGCCCAGCCCAGCCCAACCCAGCCCAGAGGTCAGGCCTTGGCCCAGTCTCCACCAGGGTTGGGTCTGGCAGTCCCCATGGAGCTGGTACTGCTGAGGGCCGCCCTCTCTGCCAAGGGAGAAGCCACCAGCACTTCCCCTGTGGCCAGTGCAGTGGCTTCACCTGCCATTGACCAGCCCCCGGGATAGCAGAGGAGGGGGAGGGAGCCACGGCCCTCAGACCTGCATCTCGGGGCAGCACCGTCGACATTAGGAGTGCAGGGAAGGGGCAGACCACAGGGGCCGGGAAGACTTCCTGGAGGAAGTGGGGCATGACAAGGCCTGGTACAGCCTGGATGGAGGGTTGTACAGTGGGTGTGGGTCTCAGAATGCGATGGGCCTGAAGACGGGGGTGGGTGGGGTAGAGTGTGAGAGTTGAGGGGGGAAGGGGGAGGCGGGAGAGGAGGTAGGTTAGGGGGATGTGGGCAGATCCTGGTGGTCCTGGGCAGACCACTTTGTCTAGAGCCCACCTTCCCACCTGCCCCTCCTTTTCTTCCGTCCAAACTACGAAGATCTATTGAGCACCCACTATGAGCCAAGACCTCTAAGAGATATTTTCCCTGACTCTTACACACGGGCCTGGCTCATGGAAGTGGGCTCAATAACATTGTTTAAATACAGACATGGCAATCACAAGAGACACATTCTTGTCCTCAAGGAACTTATCTTCCAGTGGAACAAAAAATATAAAATTACAAATGGCGATAAGTGCTATAAAGGAAAACACCAGCGTGCCAAGAGGAAGGAGTGTGTGTTTGTGTGTGTGTGTCTGTGTGCGTGTGAAAAGTGTGGGCTTTTAGACTGCTGTCAAGCCACTGACACCCCCACGCCTCTGTTTCTGCCTCTGTACAATGGGAATGAGGAGACTGCCTGCTTCGTAGTGCTGCCCATTAATTTTTTCCAGTGATCAAAATTATAAGAAAGCTTTAATATGGACACAATTTCCTAATCCGCAAGCTATATTTAGTTTCAGTGGTCTTAATAATGTTTTTTTTTTTTTTTTAAACAGTTTTGAGATCTAGTTCAGATACTATCCAAGTCACCCACTGAACGTGGGCAACTCCACGGTGGTCAGTAGAGTCACAGATGTGTAACTGTCACCGCTGTCAATTTCAGAACAGTTTCTTCCCCCGAAAAAGAAACCCGTGTGTGTGTTGGCTATCACCCACTTACTTCCCACCCCCACCCTGGGGAACCAGCAATCTGTTTTTGTCTATAGATCTCCTTGTTCTGGGTATTTCATAGAAGTGGAATATCATCATATAGTCTTTTATAACTGGCTCCTTTCACTTAACATAATATTTTCAAGGCTCATCCCTGTTGATGTATCAACACTTCTTTTTTAAGAAAACTTTTGAAAAAGAGCAACCTTAAATTCACAGCAGAAGTGAACAGAAAGTACAGAGTTCCTCCAACTCCTTCCCCTCCACCACAGGCGGGGCCCCCTCTGTCCCCGACACCCCATGCCCGGATGGCAGGTACAGCCCACCATGGACACATTGGTCTCAGCCACAGGCCAGTTTCCCTGGAGGTTCACCCACCTTGGCTGGAAAATGGCCCGCGATGTGGATACGCCACATTCCGTCTATTGTATATGACTCCGTAGGAGGCCTGGAGGGGCCAGGCTGGGGGCCCCGGGGAGGCCTGTCTGCCCCAAAGGGGTGCCTGCAGGGAGCAGCCTTGCTCCTACCCTGGCTGCTTCCTCCTCCATGGGCTTTCTGCTTTCACCTGGTGGCTCCCTCGTGTTCACATCCGCTTTGAGGATCTCCTTTGCCACGGTCCCTCCCTCCCCCACTTTGCCTCCCTGGCATGCAGGGGTGGGCAGGGGCGGATCTTGGGGACCCTTGGATAGAGCAAGGCCATGCTCGTCAGACTGGGTGGGGAGACTGAAGGGTGCCTCCCTCCCTGGGACCTTCCCCCCAAAGCCATGGGCCATCCAGTGGGGAGATGTCTCGAGGCACCCGCTGGCTTTCTCTGCGTCTGGTTCCAGCCCGGGGCCTCGCCCTGGCCCACTGTCTCACAGGTGGCAGCGTGGCTGGAGGCCCGGCCAAGCGCCTGCATCCTGAGACGGCCAGTGCCAGCCCTGGCCTCTCCCTCCTCTGCACAGGGCCTCTTCCTCCTGCCCGCTGTCTGGAGGGGCCCTGCAGGTTCCTCATTTCAACCTCCGCTTCCTCTCCGGCGCAGGCCCCGTGGCGCCTGGAGGCAACCCGGTGGCCCTTTGCCTCCGCTCTGCTCATTCCTGTCTTCACTGGTACCAGAACCTCTGTGTCCACTCCTCTGTCACAGGACAAACTGCACAGGGATGGGGAAGGCTCAGCTGTGGGTTCGGGGCCCTGGGCCTGGTGAGGTGGAGGTGGAGGAGGAGGGATGGCTCCTGCCCCTCCCACCTCCCTACCCTCCACACAGGTCCCTGCATGTGAGATGGACAGCCATCATGCCTGGGCTGTGGCCCCGCTCAGAGAAGGAGGTCAGCGTGGGCGGCCAGGCTGGGGCAGGCGGGGGCTGGGATGGACCAGGTTCTCTGAGGTGGTGGATGTGGCTGCACACTCTGGGACCCTCAGCTGACCCCTGAGGGGCCGTTCCTCTCTCTGACGGAGAGGGGACACGCGTGCTGGTGGGCAGAGAGCGAGGAAGGGGATCCCGGCCACGGGGCTCAGGGAGATGCCACACACTGAGGCCCAAAGCATGGGTGGTGGCCCCAGACGGCTTGGTTTAAAAACACCTGCTCAGTAGCTGTGTGACCTTGGGAAAGTTACTTAACTTCTCTGGGCCTCCGTTTCCTCAGTGGTGAAATCGATGGTGATCACAGGCAATGTGACTCAGACTCTACGAGTAAGGCTTAGAGCAAGGCTTTTCACAACTCAACACGATGGCTAGTTGGGGCCGGAGGACGCTTTGTTGTGGGGAGCTGTCCTGGTTGCACTGTCATCTCTCTCCTCATTAGACCCCATTAGCACAGCCTGACCCGAGCTGTCACAACCACAGGCATCTCCGACGCGGCCTGCTCAGAGGCTCAGGCAGGACGGTGGGGCGTGGATGTCTGAGCTGCACTTAGAACAGGGCGTGGCCAGGAGGAAGCTCGGATCTCCGCTGTGATTGCTACAACCAGGCGGTAGAGGCAAAACCAAAATAAGGAAATAGAGTCAAAGACAGAAGAGCACTTTTTTAAAAAAGTGTATATTTTATTGATTTTTTTACAGAGAGGAAGGGAGAGGGATAGAGAGTTAGAAACATTGATCAGCTGCCTGCTGCACACCCCCTACTGGGAATGTGCCCGCAACCAAGGTACATGCCCTTGACCGGAATCGAACCCGGGACCCCTCAGTCTGCAAGCTGACGCTCTATCCACTGAGCCAAACCGGTTTTGGCTGAAGAGCACTTTTGATACACAGTGATGGCAGAGTGGAGCTGGAGATGAAGGCAGGAAAGACTGTGTATTAAAAAAAAAATTCATTTATTGGCTTGGCCAAATCTTCCCATGATTGGATCTGTGAAGCAGAGTGCCCTGGGGGTGCTGGGCCCCCCTGTGACAGAGGGAGAGGGAAACAGACCCCCCCCTCCCCCCCATTACTCAGATAGAAGCTCAGAAATGCAAACTCTCTCCAGCAGGGCCGGGAGGACAGAGCCACCAGCGACAGGCAGGGCCAGCCGGCCGGGTGTTTGTGGGCCCAGCCACTCTGCCCCGTGGGTGGGAAATGCTCTCCGAGCGCCCCACGTGCAGACACGCGTGGTCAGGAGGCGGGGGTGGGAGTGGTCCTTCGACAGGTGGCCATGCTTCCGAAAGAGAAGAGGAGGAGGAACGGCTCTGGCTGTGGGGACTGGGAAGGCGAAGGCCCTGAGAAGGTGAGTCCCGGCCGGGGAAGGGCCGTGTGGTTTTGTGGTCAGCGGTGGCAGGACTGGCACTGGGTGTCTGACCGATGGGGTCGGACCAAACCGGGGTTCGGCAACCTCGGTACTTGGGTTCTGGCTAGGAAAGAACTCAGTGTAAGAGCCTAGAAGGAGTGGGCTTAGGAAACAGGTTTTAGAGGCCAGGGGAGGGCCCTCGGAGCTTGGGAGTGAGGACGGTGAGGGTGACATGCCTGGGGCAGGAGGGGCCGGGGCCGGCCCCAGAGAGCTCCTGGGAGGAGAGCACGGGGCCCGCCTTCCTACGGGTTCTCAGAGGGAGGTCTTAGGGGAGGTGCCACAGGGAAAATCTAGGCAGAATGCTCAGCAGTTGTCCAGGGGTGTCCTTGCAGGCTGGGGTCTCCACTGATTGATTCCTAGGTTCCGGGCAGGGGTCATTATTCCACTCAGCTGGTCCTGACCTCAGCTGCGGCTGGTTTGGTTGTTTATCAGGGTCTGGAGCTGAAATGCAACTGACGCCCAGATGGTATCTCTCGGCAGGAAGGGTCAGGGGTCCAAACCGCATGACCGGCGACATGCTGGGGGGGACGGGAGGGAGGTCACCCTGGGCGCACCTGGGGCTTCCCACCTGGCGACCTTCTGTACCTGCCCGTCGTCCCTGACTGCCCCCCACGGTCGGAGGGTGCACTGGGGGCCTGAGCACGAGGGTGGAGGCAGAGCAGCTCTTCCCTCCGGAGCCTGAGGGCTGGAGCAGAGGTGGGGGGACCCCGGTCTGCCGCTAGGAGAGAAGGGACTTGGTGTTGTCTCAGCCCCGCCACCGGCCTCCCGGCAGAGGATCTGGGGCAGGCTCCTCAGGCAGGGATGCAGCTTGGGCTCCAACTCCTGCCTGCGGGCCCGGGCAGCAGACAGAGGCTCCGCGGCACGGCCCAGGCTGGGCCCGGGCCTGAGTCCTTCCTTGCCACTGAGGGACGCTCCACCTCCTTCTCCCCAGCTGAGAAATGGGCGCGTCCATCTGCCTCCCGGGGCCCGCCCCGCACTTGGCATAATTGAATGTTGCCTCCAATTGCTTTGAACTCCATGGCAGTCAGACAGCTCAGCAGGAGGAACAGTTTGGAGGCCCCTCGGCCCGGCCTGGCCTGTGGAGCAAACCCCAGGCCTGACCTTCAGGGTGCAAGGTCACTGGGAGACCCAAGGAGACCGGCCCCCACTGCCCCCGGACGGGCAGGACTGGGCAGCAGGAGGCCAACCCTGCGTGAGCACCTCCTCTCCGCCTCCCTCTCAGCCCCCTCTGGTGCTCTTTGCTCTTGCCTGAGGCGCCAGGCGGCAGCCGGCGGGGCAGGACCGCGCCCTCAGGGTTGTTAAAGCACCTGGGCCAGGCGTGGCCGCGGAGTGAGCTCACCAAGTCATTGTCCTGTGAGGGGCCAGGTTCAGGCAGCATAAACACGGGTCTGCCCTGAAGTTCAGGTGCAGAGCCAGGCACCGAGAGCCTGGCCCGGGGCCAGCCCAAGGTTGCCCTTGGGACCTCTGTCTACCGAACCACGCCGTCATCCCTGCAGGCACGGTCTCTCTTTGGCTCAAAAGGGAATGTGGAAAATGTGAACCAGGCTTCGGAACCGTGCCTGCCTGTTGGCCCCGGGCACAGGGTGGCATGGAGCTGGTGAGGGTCCCCTGGAGGCCAGGACCAGGATCCTGTCCCACCCACAGGGATGCGTGAGGCTCTGTTATTCACCCACGTCCCCGGCACAGGTCCCCTTTCTCCTCGAGCTGTTTCCACCGGGGCGAGTGGGGGTCAGGTCTGCCCTCCCTCCCTTCAGGGTGGTTGTGAGGATCAAATGAGATCCCAGAGATAAAAGGGAATGGGAAAGAAGAAAGCTCAAACACATCAATGGTTGTTATTGTCACGGTTGTTATTATTAGCTCCTCGCCAACCCCACTCGGAGCCGAGCCATCTGGGCAGGTTCAGTCCTCCCCGGGAGTCCCAGCGCGTGCAGGGCTGGCCGGGCCCTGCCAAGCACCAAGGCTCTCTGAGGGGCACCTTGGGGATCCAGAGTCCACCCTGTCCCTCTCAGTCTCTCAGCACAGCCCCCCTCCCGGGGGGAAGGGGGCGGAGGAGGAAGAGGAGGGAGCCACAACCTCTTTGTGGGGGGTTGTCCCTCTGGGCACTGCTGGTTACATGGGAACCACACACTCCAAATGTACACACATGCTCACATGCGGAGACATCAAACACACCCAAGCCAGCCCCAGTAAGCACCCCCAGATCTGGGTTGGTACACACACACACACACACACACACACACACCCCTCCTGCGGCCGGAGGCCAGGGGGCCCGGAGGCCTGGGTCTGGCAGGGGTATGATTACCCGGGAGCTGCTGCTGTTAGATCGTCCTTAGGAAAGCCTCAGCTCGGCAGAAAACATCAAACAGCGGCCAGCAGCCTCAGATAGCAGAGGCGACAGGCCCTTTGGGGCCCTTTCCAGTGCAGACCTGCCTCCTCGTTTGCAAAAACGACTTACTATTAATCTGCGATTGAAACTGTAATTATGCCATCACTGTGTCAACAAGCTGGAACATGGCGAGGATGGCAGCGCCGTCTGGAAACGTGCTCCTGCCCTCCACCGTGACCACGCGGGTATCCTCCCGTCCGCAGGCTGGGCTGCGCACCACCTGCCAAACCCAGGCCCACCTCTCTCGGGGTTCCCGGCAGAGTGTGTGCGTGCGTGTGAGTGTGTGAGTGTGTGCATGATTGTGAGTGAGTGCGTCTATGCGTGTGTGTGTCTGTGCATATGTGAGAGTGTGTGTGTGTGAGAGTGTGTGAGTGTGCATGTGTGTGAGGTGAGTGTATGTGTATGAGTGTGTGTGTGTGTGTGTGTGTGTGTGTGTGTATATGAGTGTGTGGCCAGCTGTGGCCCAGGTGGGCTCCTGAGGTGAGAGAGCCCAGGGAGCTACAGGGCCCCAGTTGGTGGACGCAGTGGGGACTGGGAGGTGTGCCTTAGCAAATTAGGGGTTGAGGCGGTGCCTGGGAGCTCTGGTGGAGGGTGTGGGCTACATCAGAGGTGCAGGGGAGGGGGGCTGGCAGTCAGATCCCCTGGCTCTGAACCCTGCTCTGCAGGACCTTGGTGGCCACCTAACCCCAGTTTTCTCATCTGTGAAGCCAGTCCTTGTATTGACTGCATTCTGGGTTTAAATGGCTTCAGAAGGTTAAATGAGATCCTGAGACCAAGTATTCTGCACCGGCCAGGTGCGTAGTGAGTGGTCCGGGAGAGTGGTGCTTAGGAGGTGAGCACAGCTGAGGAGCCTTTGCCCGGCCACACCTCAGCGCCCACTCGGCGCAGAGGGGGCCAGCTGGAGCAGAGCTCCAGGTGAGGCGCGTCTCGGACCCAGGGCAGGTCGGGAGGGGCGTGCCCACCCACCAGTGAATCCACGGATGGCCAGAGCGGGGAGGCCCCGCGTGCCTGAGGACCGAGCTGGGGTTGTGTCCGCGTGGGCCCAGGGGGCCGGGGTCAGTGGGGAAGGGCGAGCGTGGAGGTTCTCAGCGCCTCTGGTCCAGCTCCTCCCTCGCCTGCAGGCGGGGCAAACATTCTGGAGAGAAGAGGCCGATCTCCCCCAGCCCCGTGCCCCCGGGGTGGCGGATGGAGTCCCTGAGGCTGATGGCTCCTGCCCGGTGTGCTGCTCCCGCTCACCTGCTCCGCGTGCACGTGCGTGCAGAGCAGCCGGGAACACCTACGCAGGCTCACAGGGCAGAGCAGACGGGCGATAAGCTTAATTAATAGAATCAGGACACACAAATAGCCTCTCCCCGCCCCCACGGCAGCAGGCTGTGCGAGGGCAGCTCGGCATTCTGGGGAATTGTTCACCAATCCGGGGACTCCAGGTGCCCAGCCGGTGCTGACGGAGGCGGGGGCAGGATGGGCCTCCAGGGAGCTCCACGAGGAGACCCTGAACCCATTCAGGTCTTTGTGGGCGGCGGGAGTCTGAGAGGGGGTGGCGTTCCCAGGAGGAGGGAGAGGGCGGTGTGGTTGGCTGCCAGGTCAGGGATGCTCTGATAGAAGTGGGCAAGGCTGGGTAGGAAGGGGGGGGGTATGGGGAGAGAATGAGGGAGGGTCTGTGTGTCTTGCCAGTAGGAGTGGACCCTGGGTGGGCTGGTTTCTTTCCCCAGGGAACCCTTGTGTCAGCCTCCGGGGTGAGGGGTACCCCGTGCTCACCACCAGGCCGGCTGGTTGCTGCCCAGGAGTCACACTCGCACCGCTTTCCGAGGTGGGTGCTCGACAGCCAAGGACATGCAGGTGCAGAGAAGCCGTGCCGAGAGCCTGGGCCCCCAGGGATGAGGAGGGGGTTGGGATGGACGCGGGCCTCTGACGCCAGGCCTGGGACCACGGGGGCTGGCCCAACCCAGGCGCCGGGGGTTGCTCCCAGCCAGGCAGGGACCCGAGGCAGGCCGGGTGCTAGGAGGTCTGGGACTCTCAGGCGTGGCTTTGGCTCTGGGACCCTGCATGGCCTGGCTGACCTTCACGTGGATGCTGCCACTCAACCCTTCCTCGCATTTCCCTGGGGTCTGCACTCGAGCACCTGACCTGCGGCCTGCCTTCTTCCCTTTGTGCTTATGCACCATCCTGGGGTGGACGGGCACCCGGGACAGTGACTCACCGCCGGAGAGATGGGCCTGGCCTCCAGCTTGCTCTCGATTTGCTGAAGGACACTCCTGGCCACCCTCCTGGCAGCAGCACGCTCTGCCCCTTTCACAGATGAGGCAGGAGAGGAACAGAGGGCTGTCCCTGTCAGATGCCCAGCTAGAGGGACTTGGGAGAGGCCCTCTCACTGTCCTCTCTCCCTCCCCTCCCTGCCCTCAGCTCTCCCGTGGCGGGCGGGGCAGTGGCAGCTGAGGGAGGGTCCCCGAGGCTGGGGTTTCCATGGAGCCCAGCCCCGCCTCGGACCAAGCCAGGCTGCTTCTCCTTGTAAAAGCTAAATTTACTCTTTTAACAAGTCCAGCACTGCAGTAAAGGACGTGGAATGCTGGGGAAGGGGGTGCGGTCCGGGGCCAGTGAGTCAGGACTGCCATGCGCAGTCTTCTTGGGGCCAACCCAGACTCCTGGAGAGAGGGGCGGCCCCCCACCCTGCCTACTCCCGGGGAGGGGTCCCCTGCCCTGCGTCCAGGCCCCAGGCCGTGCTCCCAGAGGCGGCTGCCCGTCTTCCTGCCCCTGTGTCCTGAGGCCTCCTCGGCCTGGAAGTGGCACCAACTCAGGCTGCCCACCCCCACGCAGCTGACCCTCACAACCCCGTCCCTTCGTGGGACCTGTACTCGGGTTGGGATTTGGGGACCCAAATTGGGGCTCCTTCCCTCCCATGTCCTCGCACCCCTCTCTCTCCATCCTGAAAGCAGGCCAGCCCTCTAGGACTAGCATGTCCACCAGGACTCTTGCTCTGCTGTCGCCCCTGACCTGACAGCCCCTGCCACTCGAGGCCTTTGCACACACACCTGCGTCACCTGAGCCTCCGTCATGTGACTCTCCCAGCTCCCTCGGACTCTGCTTCCCAGAGGGGGGCTCATGGGGCGCCTCACAGACCCCCAGGGGGCTCAGCTTTTCTCTCTTCTGCATCTGTCTCAGAGGTTCGCCCCCATCTCTCCCCCCACCCCCCTCTCCTCCAGAAACCCAGCTCTTTCTGACGCTCAGCTCCTGGGTTACACATTCTCTCTGCCACCTCCTGGAGGTGCCCTGTGGGCTGCTGGGTCCTGGTCGCTCCCTTTCATTCCTGGGGATGCTGGCTCTGTCTCCAGCCTCTGGGACTTCCCATGTGGGTGACCACTGCCCGAGTCTCAGTTCCACGAGTGCCTCTCTATCAGCTCTTACCCGCCCCCGATGGGCACAGGCTGGCTCTGGTCACCACCAATGGAGACTTGGTCCTAAGGATCTCTCTCTCTCTCTCTCTCTCTCTCTCTCTCTCTCTCTCTCTCTCTCTCTCTCTCTCTCTCTCTTACCCCTCTCATCCCCCGGGCCTATGCCTACCCACAGACCCTCATTCCTTCACCATCATTTCTAGCTTCTCTCTCCCTTTCTCCTGTCTGTCTGGACAATCCCAACCTTAGCTGAACCCACTGTTTCCAAGAGTTGAACTTGGCTGAGAGGAGGCCAGAGCCGGGCTCTCGGGGCTCACAGACCTCCAGGGGCCTCATGGCGTCTGGAAAGCCCACGGTGCTTCCCGGAAAATGTACCGTCCCCCAAGGCTTCGTACTTCCTCAGACCTCCCGCCCCTGCCCACCCTCACGGGGGACTGGGCTTCACCCTCACGTGGGAAAGAGAAGCAGGACCTTCTCGCCTCCACAACCTCCTCAAAGTGCGCCCTCCCGGCACTCACCGCAGTCTGGGACGTCGCTGGCTTGTTGTCTGCGAGGAAGCTACCCTCAGCGTGCCTGGCACAAAGCGGGCGTCAGTACCTCTCCAGGCACCAATGTATTCGGGAGAG
This sequence comes from Pipistrellus hanaki, assembly GCF_964339955.1. Taxonomy (NCBI): domain Eukaryota; kingdom Metazoa; phylum Chordata; class Mammalia; order Chiroptera; family Vespertilionidae; genus Pipistrellus; species Pipistrellus hanaki. The sequence continues at coordinate 72,875,808 of NC_140508.1, forward strand.
TTAGGTGGACTTAATACCATTTTCAAATGACAAAATTAGTATGGAATGCATGCAGTGCACCAAAACGGGAGCCAGGAGGAAAGTAAAAGGAAGAAAAAACAACCTCAATTCTCTCGTTCATTAGTAAATGCTGTCAGCATTTTGGTACTGATGCCTTTGAAGGTTTCTATTCGTTTTCCTTCACAACCTGGCCTTTGAGTCACTGTCAGGGGTCCTCAAACTTTTTAAAGTGGGGGCCAGATCACGGTCCCTCAGAGAGCTGGAGGGCCGGACTATATGAACTACTAATTCCTACTGTAACACCTCGGCTGCGCTCACTGCCCAAAAAACCTGGCGGGCCGGATTAGACACCTCTGCGGGCCGCATGTGGCCCGCGGGCCGTAGTTTGAAGACCCCTGCTGTAGATGATGCGTCAGCACGTGGTGCTGAGCCGCCAGCATCTCCCGTGCCCTCTGCGTGTTTCAGTGACCCGCAGTGTGCCATGGACGGATGGCCTTAATCCACTTCCCCACTCCCCCGGCGCGAAACATTCACCTTGCTCCCAATGTCTTCTTTCCCCCAGTTAGTGTCCTTGTGCATAAATATATGTACTCTTTCCCGCCCCCTGTGGTTGAATTCCTAAGTCAGAGGGTATGCATCTTTGAAGGCTTTTGATTTGGATCATTCACTCACAAGAGACAATTTGCTTTAGAAACCGAGTAAGCACAAACACAGCCGCCTCCTTCTCCGGAGTTTTGGAGCCTCAGCCCCACAGCCCCACGGCCGGTACCATCCTTCCTTCGGCGTTTCGCTGCATGCTGCCTTGCCAGAAAGGTCTCGGCGCCTTTCTCAGATAGGACGGCATCTCTCCTTTCTGCATTCCCTTCGTCTAGTCCTCCCTGCCCTTGGCGCTCTGACAGGGTCTGTGCTGGTTGTGTCTGTGTCTTCCCAGATCCGGGAAGGCAGGGACTTGGTCTGACGTTGTTCATCCTGTACCTCTGCGCCCAGCACCGAGTAGGTGCTTAGTAGCATTTTGTGAATGAATGAGTGAAGGTTGACCCTTCTAGTCTGAAACGGATAGTGAGGATATGATTCAGGCTCCTTAGGAACTGCGTTAAGCCTTAGACTTAGACTCTTGTCGACAGAGATAAGAAAATAGACAAGTGAAGTGACTTCTAAATATTGTCATTGTCAGGAAGGGGAACCTGAGTAAGACAGGACCCTCAAGGAAGGTCCCTATTCGGTCTGAAGGACGAGCAGGAGTAGGAAGTGAGAAGAGCATGGATAAGCACATCCGGCACAGGGGACAAGCGTGTACAAAGGTTATGAGGCGGGAAAGAGATTGGCAGGGCGCAGAACAGAACGAAGACTGGTGACTGCTCAGAGTGGGCGAGAGCCACACACGGGGGTGGGGAGATCACCCACGCGCTGTGAGTCAAGGAACATGAGGACGGACCCCCTCCTTGCACTGCTCCTTCTGAAAGCAAACCCTCCGTGGCCTTATGAGGTGTAAATGAATATAGCAGATGCCTCTGGGGCGGGGGAGCTGAGAGCTTTTGTTTTTGTTTTGACTGCACCGGGGTGGGGACGTGAAGTCCAGCTCAGAGAGATTCACGGGAAGTCAGCTCCTGACTTTCAGGCAGAGTCCACTGTCCCCCTCACGTAGGAAGTGCTTGCTGGGTGCCGTGCTTAGCACTTTCTTTAATCCTCATGGCAGTCTGATACCATTGTCATGGGTGACAAAGCCTCAGAGCGGCCGGGGTCTTCACGTCAGAAAGAGACAGAGGTGGGGTCCAGGCAGCAGCCCCAAAGCCCAGGCTCTGCCCAGGCTGATACACCAGGGGGTCTCATCAAGGTTATGTTTAATGCACGTCATTTCCAGCTTCTTGTTTTACATGCCACTAAATGTCCTAAGTGACTTTTACATGTGCACTCTTTACTACATGCTGCCCATTAGCATATATGTTACACACACACATGAACACTACACTACAGAACAGTGATTTTTCAACCTTTTTTGTCTCAGGGCACACTAAACTAAAGTTCTGGGGCACACACACACACACACAAAAAGCCTATATAATAAAAGAGTAATATGCAAATTGACTGTCACTCCAACACACAAGATGGCTGCCCCCATGTGGACACAAGATGGCTGCCACAAGATGGCCAGCAGGGTAGAGCAGTTGGGAGAACCAGGCCTTCAGGGGAGGGCATTTAGGGGGGACCAGGCCTTCAGAGGAGGGCAGTTAGGGTCAATCAGGCTGGCAGAGAAGCAGTTAGGCATCGATCAGGCTGGCAGGGGAGTGGTTAAGGGGTGATCAGGCTGGCAGGCTGAAGCCATTAGGAGCAATCAGGAAGGCAGGCAGGAACAGTTGGGAGCCAGCAGTCCTGGATTGTGAGAGGGCAGTCGGGCATCCCTCGAGGGGTCCCAGATTGGAGAAGGTGCAAGATGGGCTGAGGGAACCCCCCCCCCCCACCCTGTGCACAAATTTCATGCACTGGGCCTCTAGCATGTATATATAATTTAACTAGAGAATAGGTATAATTTGATTCATTCACACTGGACTGGATAGATATTGTTGTGTTGGCTGTTGTCATTTTTCACTTGACAGTCGGAAGGAAAAGGGGCCAGTGCTCCTGGCTAATAGTCAGGCATTGCATGTTTTAGGGATTCCTGAGGCACCTGTTGAAAACCACTGCTCTAGAGTGCTGCGCATACACGCCATGTAGGTTCTCTGTGGGGCTTGACTGATGCCTCCTGATGCTCATGATCAGAGGCTGCTTCCAGGCTGGCTGCCGGGGCTGCCCGGAGGGTGCTAGTCTGGTCCCCGCAGAGCTCTGCCCCCACAGGAGGCACGCCTGCTGCTCTCTGCTGACCAGTGCCACCCACAAGTCTCTGCAGATGAGCGCCAGGCTTGGCGTTCAGTGTTTGGCACAGGCTGTCTTATTGCTTCCCGCCTGGCGACACCAGCAAGAAGCTAGAGCTACCTCCACGCTACAGACGAGGAGACGAAGCTCCAGGGGATTCGCCAGAACCATGCCCACCTCCTGAGAGCACGTCTTCATCTCTGTGCCTAGTCGTCAGCTTCCTTGTGCCCCGCAGCCTCTAAGCCACGCGAGGGCGGGAGCTCGTCTGTATGTCTGTGCTGTTCTGCAAGGCAGGCTCCTGCGGGCACAGAGTCGGGAGGCAACCACGAACCTGAATGAGGAGACAAGGCCTCAGGTCCCCAAGCTAGTCATGGTGGAGGCAGAGCTCCAGGTCCTGACCCCAGGCCACCATGCCTACCAGCCCTCACAGCCCGGTGGGGCGTGTGCTCATCCACCGCTGGGTTATCCAGCGCCATCTCTGGGTTGAGATGTAGTTGATTCCGTGCCACGTGAGACCACAGGGGGCTGCCTGGATGCCAGGGACCCATAGGGCACTGAGGGATGGGCTTGAAGGACTTCTGAAAAGAGAGTAGAACTCTAAAGCATGTGATTGTTTTTCTGGAAAAAGACATTCTGGGTCTCCCTCAGCTTCTCAGAGAGGTCTAGGGCCCCCAAAAGGTCCTAAGATCTTGGGCATGCAGGTTGGTGCCTTTTCTGCCCCCCAATATTTCTACCCCTTGCTCGGGAGGGGCTTCCTAAAGCCACCCATGGATTGTTGGGGTGACTGGAGAAATGGCCAGGACGGGAAGCTGAACAGGTGGACAGAGCAGTGCCCGTGGGCCTCCTCAACCCCCCCAGGGCTGGCGGGGGTCACTTGCCGAAGGACTGTGAATAATGGAGGTGCCTCCTTCTGCCAGGAAAGCTGTCCCACCGGCCCGGCAGCATATTTGAGCTCCCGGTTCTGAGGCACCCGCCCTGTGAGGCTGGGGGTGCGGGGGTGGGGGTGTGGGAATTCCCAGGCCCAGCTCACCACTTTGAAGTCTGTGGGAGGAGGAGGAGGAAGAGGAGGAGGAGGAAGAAAAGGAGGAGGAGGAGGAGGAGGAGGAGGAGGAGAAGGAGAAAGAAGAGGAAGAGGAGGAGGAGGAGGAGAATGATGATGATGGAGAGGGGGCAGGATTGAGTCACAGGCGTCTTCCTGGCTCAGGTTGGCCGGGCCTCCCCTGGCCTGAGGTCCAGAGGGCCTTCTGCTTGGATGGAACAGACGAGGAGCAAGAGCGTTTGGGCCTCTGTGGGAGGCCTCAGGAGAGGGGTTTCGGACGAGATCGATTCAGAGCCAGGCTCTGAGGAGGACTCGGGTGCACGACCACACAGCAGCTCCTGGCTTTGGGTGGATGACAGGGAGCTGCCTGCTCCCAGCGCCCCCCCACCCCCCACCTCGATGATCACAGGGGTAAACAGTAAAAGCTGAAACGATGAATACTGACAGGAGGGCAGTAATAACTGTCTTTTACGTCCAGCCAGCCGGGTGAGAGCTGTAAATCTCACTCGGAGACAGAATCGATGCAGCCGGGAGCCTGACCCAACTCCGGGCTCCGGGCTGGTGCGTGTGCGCGCTGCTGGGGCTCCCGAGGCTGCTCTGGGAAGAGCCGGGCCCTCAGCGGGAGCCCGGCCCGCACTGCCTGCACCCGCTCTGGCTCCTTCTCCTCGGCTGTGAAGCCACGGCTCCAGGGTGCTCTGACCTCAAACCCCCCACCCACCAGCTTCTCAGGGCCCCCAGGCTCCTGTCCCTGCAGGAGGAGGCGGCCTCTGCTGGCCTTGGAGGAGGCTGGGAGTCGGGCAGACGAGGGTCCTGCCAAGGCCCCTGCCCAGCCAGTGACAGGAAGGCAGCGGCGCACGGCACAGGGAGCGATTTTACTGGAAAGATGAAAGGAAATGGCATCTTTAATAATTCACCGCGCCGGTTTGCAGGGAGGCAGGTCGGCGGGCTCGGGCCGCTGGGCGATCCCAGCCTCTGTTCCTGGAAGCCCGCTGGCTCCGGAGCCCGCCCACCCGCCCGAGAGACCCGGCCTCCAGCTCCTCCGGCCCAGGACAGCGGGGCCGCTGGAGTCTAGACCGGGGTGAGAGGGTAAAACCAGCCATCCCGGGAACCCGCTACATTGATATCTCCCGCAAGAAGGGAGTCGAGATGATCGATAGGGCAGCCCAGGGAAGCGGCCCAGCCGGGCCCCAGTGGGGCGCAGCGGCTGCAGGAACCGAGAGCTGAGGTCTGCACACCTCGGGGGGCTCCAGCCAGCAGCCGGCCTCTGCCTGCTCCAGCCCCGAAAGCTGGGGCCACCAGTGCTTCCCTCCCCGGGACCATCCTGGGCTCCTAGGAACCTTCAGTGCAGGAAGAGAGAAAAGGGACAGAAGCCAGAGGCGCTGGCCCAGGGCATGGGTGGAAGGTGCCAAAGACAAAAGTAGCAAAAGAATCATTGATTCTGGAGCCCAGCGTGCTGGGTTCACTCCCAGCCCAGGTCCTCCGGGGAGGGGAGGGCGGGGGGTGGGGGTGGGGTGGGAGGGGTGGGAGGGGAGCTCCCGCGAATGGGCGACACCCTGGAGGCAGAGCCTTGCTCCCGGAGAGAGCTTTGCAGTGAGGCTGTCCGTGGTGGCAGGCCTGTCCCCGAGGCCTGGAGGGCCCTGGCCGATTAATGGAAAGGATAAAGCTCCGCTGGTGGGTCAGCTTCCGTGTAAACTAGATTGGGGAGAGGGTGCAGCATAAGGGAGGTCAAACCAGGGAGCTGGGGGAACCTGGGGGGCCCAGGCAGAGACGCTATGGATGAGCAAAGACAACTCAATCCTAGAGAGGGCACTTGAAGAACAAACATACTCATCCTTCTTTTAGAGATGGAGAAACTGAGGCCTGAAGGAGAAATGCCTCCACAGACACCCAGCTGACGAGGGTGGGATCAGGATTCGGATTCGCACCTGCTGACGCCCTTGGTGCTGCTTTTCCCAGGAGCCCAGCAGCCTCTGCTTCTCCTTCTGCACACTCGGGGGGGGGGGGGGAGCTGTGGGGCAGGGCTGGGTCGCCTGGAGGCATGGTGCCCAAGCTGGGGGGGGGGGGGGGGGTCGAGAGACTCGTCCTGGCTCACGGATTTTGGGTCACCCCAGCCCTCAGGCTCAGCTTTCCTCCAGGAAAACAAGGCTAAGACCCACTCCTCAGCCTTGTAGGCCATCTGGGGGTGAGGTGGTGGTGGGGTCACATGATCTAACAGGACTTTCACTCTAGGTCGGCAGAACCTTCCTTCCCGGGGATGCACCCCTTTTGGAAGTCATCGAGAGACAGAAAGTCAGCAAAAAACGGTCCCGGAGTGGGTGGAATGGCTGCTGCAGGTGTCCTCCGAGCCGTAGAGCTGATGCTCTTTGCTTATGAAAATGCCCGGGGCCCTCACGCAGGGCCTACCGGCTCCCAGGGGACGCACCGCTCTGACCTGCTGACGGCAGGGAGAAGAGCTTCATGATAAGAGAGGGGCAGACAGCCTGTAAGAGGCACAGGCAGTAATTAGATAGCAAAGGGGACCGGATCCACCTCGGTAACCCCCGGGGGGAACTCAGAATTACAGTCCCACCTGCTCCTGTGTGGTCCAAACGAGCGAGTCATCAGGAACGGGGGAGCAGCTGGGCCCGAGAACTCGGGGTGCGTAGGAAGGAGCCCTGGCAGGAAGATTTGTATCACAAAATGCTCAAAAAGATTCTTCTGTTAAAGGAGGTAAGTTACAGCTGCAGAATACGAATGCCTGGAGAACAGCACCCCATGACGCTGCTGGGGCCCGGAGCCTGGGAGGGGGAAGGCTGGGCTTGTGTGAAAATCAGAACCTGGAGTTTAGATCTGGAGTTTAGATCCTGGTCAGCCCCCTCCCCCATGGAGGCGTCTCCCAGCTGCATCACTCACCAGTTTTCTTGCCAGGCTTTTGGGGGTAGAGGGGACCCTGTTAGAATGCTGTCTCTGCCCCCCGCCCCCTTCTAGGGGTGTGACCTGGGGCAAATTAGCCCCTCAGTCTCTGAAATGGAGATGGTGCCCTCAGGTGCGCTGAGATGCTGGGGAGCGCTCAGCTGGGGGCCCGGTGTAACATAGCCCCTAAGTATTAGTTACCATGGTGACCTTGCCACTTGCTGCTGACTTTCAGAAACCACTAGTCCCCAGTCTTCGTCTTAAAAAGAGTCACTGCCAAATGCACGGGGACATTCCAAGGAAGGGAGGTGTTGGGGGGTGGGCTGGTTAAAGAGGCAGCAAACCAGATTGCTGACATTCAAGCCGTTTTCTGCAGGACTGGCCTCCTCCTGCCCCCTGAGGCTGGCCACAGTTCCCAGGGTGAGGCCACAGTTCCCGGTGGGGGTCTCCTCCCCCATGTTCTCAGAGGTCTCTCCTCACAGTCTCCCCATTCCCCAGACCCCGCCCCTGGTCCCCGAGGAGGCCAGAGGGTGGGTGGGGAACCTTCTCCTGAGCTCACCGCCTGGGTAGAGGCAACACCAGCCGAGGCACAGAGGCCTTTGGGAGAGATTTCCTTTGGTCAACTCACAGAGGACACAAACTCAGGGCGTTCTTGTTGTTTGGTGTCTTTTATTTTTTAAACCCACTCGTAGTTTGGGTTCAGCTGGAAAGCAGGACACACCGAGGGAGGGGAGGTGCTGCGTGAGCAGGACCCGCTGCAGCTTTGGCCAAAGCCCAGGCCCTGCTCCGGGGCGGCAGGTCGCACCGCGCCGGGCTCCCGCTGGCTCCCACGAGGCCGGCAGCCCCGTGTGCCCACTGTCCTCGGTGGAGAGAGCCGTCTCCTCTCTGGCCTGCACCTCCCAGGCCCCGCCAGGGGCTGCCCAGCAGCTGGGAGTCAGGCCTCCCTGGGCCCTGAGAGCCTGCCATCCGAGGAGCCCGGGCTGGTTTCTGAGGCCAGAGAAGGCTGGGGCTTGGCGTCGGGGCGGCCTCCAAGGAGCTGCTACTCTGGTGGCCTGCCCGCCGGGGCCAGCCCCCTGCAGCTGCCGAGGGCGCGATCAGTGGTACATTTCCCACACCCCCTCCCCATGCCCCCGGAGAAAAATAAAATAAGGATAAAATAAAGATTAGAATAAATACCGATTCGGCCAACATTTACATTTACACGGACGGACAGGACGATCCCAAACCTTGCAGGTTTACAGACGGTTCAGGAAGGACGCACAGACGGAACTGGTTTGGAGGAGCACTCCTCACCGAGGACAGTGGGCCTCCGTGCCCAGGGGGTGAGGAGCCTTCTCCGGGCAGCGGTCCCGGAGCTCCGGCCAAGGCCGCGGTGGGCGGGCCGGCTGCCAGAGAGGGGTCGACGGCAGGGGAGAGACAGACAGAACCAACACCGGGGGCCGGACCCGGCCTCTGCAGCGCCGGGAAAGCCACGGGCCGGGGGTGCGAACCACGCCAGCCCTAGAAATGCCATATCCAGTTTGGCCCCTTCAAACACATTCAGAGGTCAACCTGGACATGGCCTTCCTCACTCAGCAGAGGGGGGTGGGGAGGGGCCTGGCCCAGAAAGGGGGGGGGTGTTTCTGGGGGTTCCCATCTGAATGGTCTCTCATGGAAAGCTGCTTCAGAGTCTGAGATTTTAGCCTTTAATGTTATTTCCTTTAAAAAAATGATTTTTATTTTATTTTATTTTTTTAACGTTTTCCTTCCACATCGGAACAAGGAGCAGCGACCTGTTTTTGAAAAACGGCTTAAGTTGTTTTCTGGATTGGCCAGGAAGCGCTTTCGAGCAACGGGATAAACTAGGCAAACCGCGTCTGGAGCCACCGTGACACGACAGGTAATTAAAAATATATTTATATATGTGTACATATTCATAGCTCACTTCACACTGGGGTCCTGACAGGCAGAGCGGGGGTGGCCCTCAGGCAGGACCCCGGGAGGGCCCGGAGGAGGGCGCGAGGCCCGAAGTGCCAGGGTGCCACCTGTCCCGGCTCTCCCCGGAACACCAGCGCCTGCATATCTGGGGCCCTGCGTGAAGCTTGCTCTCTGAGCCGGGATGGAGGTGGGGGACCCCACTCTCCTGCCTTCTAGACTTGCACCCCCACTCCTAGGCCTCTCCCTTCCTCCTGTTTTATTCTCGGCAGATGCACCCACACGCATGCCCATGTGCACGCACACGTCTGCACACACACCCACACACACTTGCACATACCCTTAAAGGAAGCAAGACCCATTTCAGCACAGGTGTGTCTCTGAGGCCTGGCAGGATCCTCCAGATCCTGACTTCCCCCGTGTCCTCTCTGAGCCTGACCTCAGCCCAGTTCTTCCCTCCTGGGGGCCTCTGGCGTCCCGGCCCAGGATGGGCCGAAGGTGCGGGCTGAGGTGGACAGGTAGGAGGAGGAGTGGGGGAAAGCTTGGGAAGCAGAAGGCAAAGGCCGGGCCACGAGGGTGCGGGCTCCTTGACAGGGGCACCTGGCCTGCTCCAGGTGAGCCTCTGCCCCCTCAGGCGCTTTCTGGGGGCCTGGCACGAGCTCCCTCCCGGCTGGAAGGCAGGGTGCAGCGGGTGGGAAAGCCAGCCAGTACTGGGGAACCTGCCCCCATCACCCCCTCCCGGCTTGCCTGCTTCCCCAGATGCGTGGTGGGCAAGGGGGGGCATCCTCCAGCCCTCACCTCATGCCAGCCTGACTGGCCCGGGCAGCCAGGCCGCCTCCAGGGACCCGGAGTGACTGGCCTCAGCGAAGGAGTCAATAAGGAAGCTGCTGGCTGAGGGCTCTTTCTGGGGCTCATCAGTGTGAGCTCCGGACCCTGGAGGTGTGTGTGTGTGTGGGGGGGAAGCTGTGCAGGTGCCAGCGACAACAGCTCAGAGCCCGACCCCCATCTCCTCCACAGAGGAAGCTCCCAGGACCCAACTCCTGCAGGAGCCCCGCCTTGCTCGCAGCCTGGCACACCCGCCCCGTCGCCTGACCGTCCTGCTCGTGACTCAGTGAGCAGCCCTCGGGCGGCAGTGCCCGAGCCCCGTGGGCACGGGGACCTGGGCTGTGGGAGGGCTGGGTCCTGGGTCCTGCCTGGGATGCGGTGTGGGCAGTCACACAGCCCAGGTAGTTAAACTCTGAGCCCCCCGCCCCCGGACACACACCCGGAGGTTGGGCCAGGACCTGTGTGTGAGGCAGGAAACATCCCCGAGCGTTTTGGTTTTGTTTGCCAGCCTGTGCACCCCAGCGTGAGGCGTCAGCCCTTTGAGAGCAGCGGGAATAGAACGGAGGTGCCCAGGTTCCACCGCCCGCTCCCCCCCCCCCCCCCCCCCCCCCCCGCCACGGCCAGACGTTTCCAATCACCCCAATTGGCAGCTGGCAAGCTGTCTGTGGCCAGGAGCCTGCAGCCACAGGGGGTGCGTGTGATGTCCCCCCAATCAGGGGTCCTCATCGAGGCTCTTTCATGGAGAGAGGAGACTTCAAAGCAGCTGACTTTTGAAAAATGTAACACAATGAAACAAAAGAGTGCAAGTGGAGCTACAGACCCCAGCTCCCGCCTGCTCCCAGCCCAGGCCCGAGGCCTGGGGTCTGGAAGCGGGAGTGGGGGGTGGAGCGCCAAAGGCTGGGAGAGAAGGGATGCCTCTGTCCCCGGCTCAACCGCGCGGACAAAGGCCGGCCGTGACGGGCGGCTGGTGGGGACCGTGCCTGCCTTTGTCCTCCCGGACATCTGCTACACGTCGCCTGCTGCCAGTTGGCGACGGCGGCTGACAGCATGCGGGAACAATGCTCGCCGCTCCGACCCACTTTCCAGCCTCCGAGGTCCTTTCGGACCCACGCGGCGCCCCGGTGCGCCGGCTGCTGCCGGAGGCGGCGTCGGGGGATGCGGCCCCTGCACAAAGGCCCGCGGGCTCCTCGCTGGGAGGGGCGGGAGGCGCGGGAGGGAGGGCCGGGCCACCGTGAAAAAGCGACATGCTCCCCTGACTGCGCGGCCGCCGCATGCTGGGGCTGGGGCTCGGAGGGGGGGAGGCGCGCGCGCATCCTGGGCTTCGGTCCCTTCCCGCCAGGCTCCAGACGGGCCCCCGGCGCTGCCCGCGGTCCCCCGTTTGTTCCTTTCTCCGGGGCCACCCCTGTCCGCCTGCCTGTCCATCTGGCCTGCGCACCGGGGCCCAGCTGCCCGCGGGCCGCCCGCCAGGCCGCCGGCTGTCAGGCTGTCAGTTTCTGGATGGTTCGGTTGTAGTACTGCGTGATGGGGGGCGTGAGGGGGTTCCAGCTGTTGGCGTGGAGCTCGATGACCTCCAGGAGCAGCGACCGGGTCAGCATCGACTCCGAGGGGCACAGCATCTTGTCCCGGGCGCTGGCCAGGAGCTCGGTCATCATCTCGGGCAGCTGCTCCTCCAGCAGCCGGCCCGTGCTCTGCAGCTGCGGGCAGAGAAGGGGGGCGGTCAGGACAGGATGCGGGCCCGGCTGTGGCCCCGGCCCGCCGTGGGTGGTGGGTGAGCTGGGGCAGGGACAAGAACTAGCTGGGTTATCTCAGGAAGGTGCGGGCCGGGCCTCGGGGACACAGGCAGGGTGGGGTGCGGACACAGCCCACTGCGGGACCCCACACTGAACCGCCGATCTGTTGGCAGAAGGAAGAGGGTCTGGAATACCGCCTGCGGCCCAGGGCCGAGAAGAGCCCTCACCAGGAGCACGACACGTCTCCCTTTCACCCCCGAGCTCTCCTCCTACAGGAAGCCCTCCCTGACTGCCGCCCGCACCCTCGCCGGCTGTGACCCGCTCCCTTCACAGGCCCCCGGGCCGCCCCGGGTTAATTTTCCCTTGCTGGGCTGTCTCTCTGGAAACGAGCTGAGTCACTGTTACCTGTGTGTGTCCATGTGGAACCCGAGAGCCGAGAGCAGGATGTCTCCTATTTCCCTCCTCCCTCCCACTGCCCCCGCCCCACCTCCCACCCGCAGCGCTGACCTCTGCCCGCACCAGCGACATGAGGGAAGAGGAACACGCCTGGGCAGAAGGCCAGCCAGAGGGCCCCCCTCCAGAGAGAGGCCCCCGATGACCTAGAGGGAACCCCAACCTTCTGAGCCACGCACCCCACGGCCAGCAGCCCCTGCTGGTTCTCTCCATATAACCGCAGCCGCCTGCCACCTCTGCCCCACCCCCAGCCTCCTCCCACCCAGTGTGCAAGCCTTTGCCTTCTTCACAGAAGCTTACTGAGCCTCGTGGGCCCACCCTCACCTCTCTCCCTGGACTCTCCCGTGAGGCGTGCCCTGTACCCACACTTATTCTACCCACTGCCCACCCAGCGGGGTGTGTGCATGCACACGTGTGTGTGTGTGTGTGTGTGTGTGTGTGTGTGAGAGAGAGAGAGAGAGAGAGAGAGAAAGAGAGAGAGAGAGAGATCTAGCCTCGCCACACCAGAAGCAGTCTGAGGGCAGGGGACCTGCCTTCTCCTTCTCCCCGTTCTCCCTGTAGTCACCAGCTGGAGCCCGACAATGAACGGGGTGACTGTCCCGACACCTAAGGCTGCGCTCCGGGCCCCTGCACTCCAGCCTCCGAGATTCTCGGGAGCAGCCTTGGCAGCGGGCAGAGCAGCTGAGGGTGAGCTCACCCAGCCTGGCGCCTCCCGGTGGCGGGATGGACGCCCCCCCCCCCCCCCCCCCCTTCACCGTGCTCCCCTCCGAGTGGCTCTGGGCTGTCTCCCGAGGGCAAAGGTCTGTCCCCGAGAGGAGGCCAGAGCCCGGGGTCTGCGGACAGATCCTAGAGGGAGAGTTTCCACGAGCCGGGGCCACACCTTGGGGACGGGCCTGGCACCCCCCGAGGGCTGTTCTGCGACTCGGGGATGCAAGCCTCAGGCGCCTTCCCCAGACTCCTCAGCACCAAGGCCCAGGGTGATAGCGGGGGACAGGGGTCACTTGTGTGGTGTGCCTGGTGGGAGGAGAGGGTGGCCGTGGGGACGGGGGAGGGACATTGCCAGCCTCGAGGGGACCCTCTCCGAGGCCAGCAGTTCTCCGCCCCTCCGGCCCTCGGCGGGCAGGCTCCCCGCGAACATTCACATTCCGCCCGGGAAGCCGCTCCCCCGCAGCCCGCACGCACGCTGCTTACCTCCATGGAGCAGCACAGCACGGCGTCTTCCTTCACGTCCTGGGACTGCAGGAGCTGCGGGGGGAGACCACCTCAGTCCGTGCTGCCGAAGCCAGCACCGGGGACCACGGCTCAGGGCTGTCTCCAGTCCCCTGCAGCCGGGCCCCCTCCCAGCCCGGGGCAGCCAGAATGGGCATCTCCAAGGCTCAGAGGGCACCAGGAAACCAGCCTTCTTGGGCGGGAGCTGAGCCCCTGGAGGACTGCAGTGGACACAGCCTGAGCCCCTGGAGGACTGCTGTGGACACAGCCTGGCGCCCCGGCCAGCTCAGAGGCCACGGCAAAGCAAGGCACAGGTGGGCTTGAAGAGGCAGCAAGGATGCCGGGATCACTGGCGGTTACAACTGGTCAGTGAAAGTCCTCAGAGAGAAGAAATTAGCCTCAAGACTTTCCGATTGGTGAGCAGGGGCTCGGCCATGGTCTTGGGTGCTCCTGGGCCCCGGCTACGGGAGGACTTCCACCAAACCACAGCCCCATTGGCTTCCTTAAGCTGGAGCCGCTTCCTGACCAAGGCCACGGCCGGCAGCCCAGCTCCGGACCTGGCCATGTCCCCACCCGGGCTTCCCTCCACTGCCTGGTCTCTTCTCTCAGTCTCTCTCTCCTGCTTTTCTGATTGATGTAGAATTCAGATAACGCGAGATTCACCATTTTTAAGCATACAGCCCTGTGACCTAGCATATCCATCACGTTCCGCAGCCATCCTCCCGAAGTCTAGAATCTCTTCGTCGCCCCCAAAGGAGACCCGTGCCCATTAGCATTTAGTCCCCATGACCCCCATCCCCTGGCAACCGCTAAGCTCCTTGGTCTCTATGGATCTGCCTTTTGCGGACAAGTCAGGGAAACAGGGTCATCCTACGAGAGAGCAGTCTTCTGTGGACGGCTTCCACTTAACGAGACGCTGTGGAGGCTCATCCGCGCGGGGGGACCCTGGAGGACACGGTGTCCGTGAAACAGGCCGGTCACAGAGGAACCAGGACCGCAGGGCCCCCCGCCAGGAGGGGTCACGTTCACGGAGGCAGAAAGGGGGCTGGCGGGTGCTGGGGGCTGGCGGGAGGAGTACTGGGAGTTGCCGTGTGATGGACACAGGGGCTCAGGTTGGGGGTGACGGGTGAGGGTGATGACTGCCTAACAATGCTGCTGAACGGTACGCGTCAGAACGACTAACACAATCCATCTTACGGTGAGTGTATTTTACCGTGACAAAGAAGTGTGTTAAGAAGGTGGTGGCAGGTGCAGGCACTCTGGAGTGGGGGGTTGGGTGGGGGCGCCCTGTCCTCTGCCATCACTCTGGGGAAGGAAAGCCGTCCATCCGATGGGGAAGGCAGGGCTGCCTGCCCTGGAGGTTGCGGACCCTGGGGTGATGGGGAGGAGCAGCCTGCTTGTCAAAGTCTCAGGCACAGAGAGGGGTGTGGGCGGGCTGGGGCAGGCCAGCCACCCTCGCCCTCGAACAGCGAAATGTGTTTCTTGGACGAGAATCCAAGGCAATTGTGCGAGCCCACACAGTGTTTGTTCGGAAGCTAATGCATTCCTGTCCTATTGTCTCTGCTGGAGTCTTGTTGTGGGCACACCCATCACACCCTCCCTCGGGGAGAGGCCGAGGTGCTTGGAGTCAGGCTGTGGGAGGCCCGACAGCAACGGGGGAGAAAGGCGGCCTGGTGGGAGCATCCCAGCGTCTCCGACCGAAGGTCCACAGGGCATGGGCATGCTGCCCAAGGCATGCCCAGGATGGAGCCGGGCTGGTTACTTGGGATGCCACCCCGTGGAGAGGGGGAGAGGGTGCTGACGGAAGGACCCACGGGGCTGCCTTCGTGTGTGGAGGCAAGGGAGCGCTGGAGACAACCGCTTCTTCTCTCAGCGGTGAGGAGTGAGTGCTGAGCTGGGGCAGGTGGGCGAGCCCACCTTGACCACGCAGCTCGCCAGCAGCACAACTTCAGCCTTTAGAACCAGCCGGAGCAGCCTACCACAGCACAGTCAAAGCGCGGCCTGCTACCTCCCAAGGGGAGCTGGGGGCAGCAACAAAGGAGCAAAAGTGAGGAGATTTCAGAGCACAAGTCATTGGCCGGTTTGTGGGGAACAATCCAGAGTTCGGATTGGCTGGCCCAGTCTGCAAAGGGCCAAGGCTGAGGCAGGAGGAGCTGAGAGTGAGGAAGAAGTCACAGGGAAGAGGAGAGAGAAGGAAGGGACAGGAGTGGGAGGGGGAGGACTGCACTGGCCCAGGAGGCCAGAGCCACGGGCAGCATGGCTGATGGAGAGAGAGGGGAGGGAGGATAATGCGCAGAGGCAAAGGAGATGGCCGACGCACGGCACGAGGTTTGGCGAGAAGGGGCTGGGGTGGGAGCTGCACAGGACCACCTGCCTCTCAGGAGCGCCCTCACGTAAGAGCCGGGCCACTCCCCCGTTCCCCTGCTGGACCTGGACGGGCGCCTACAGCTAAATCTAGAGGAACCGAACCGATACCGGGCTTGAGTCGGCAGGAAGAGGGCCCAGAGGGCCGGGCTCTTCAGGAGGCGGAGAGGCAGGGAGCCCAGCTGGAAGAGGCTGTCCTCAGCGTGTGCGGCAGGCTCGGCGTCAGCAGACCCAGACCCGCTGCTCACTGACAGGAGCCCTGGCATGCCACGTAGTCACCCCGCACCTCAGCCTCCTCGCCTGGGAATGGGGATAATACCTGCCTGGAACTGTTTTGAGAATCTACCGAGATAATGCATGTGGAAGAGCTTTGAAGAGTACAAAGCTTGATTCGAATACAAGGTGTGATTACTATTATTAAATGAGTATCTTCGTAAGCACGGACCTTCCCCGAAGGTCTTGCCACGCTTTGTACGCACCAACCCGCGCAGCCCCGTGCCTCGTGCAGAGACAGGGAAGGCCCCAGGCACTGCTATCTCTACTCAATCACGTGGCGAGTGCGAGCTCAGCAGTTAAGTGTCTTGAACAAGCCAGACAGACAGCAAGTCTGAGGAGATCTAAAAGGTGCACAGAAGGCCTGGGTCAGCATCCTCTTTCTTGGAGAATTGTTTTCATTTCTCCCACATTAGCTAATTCCCATGTTCCTGGCTGGAGCTCATAAGTCTTAATTTTGTTGACTAGTGACAATAATCAACCTGGGTCTTCACAAAAGTGAATTGATTTTTTAAACAATTTTGTGTCTGCACTGGCCACTATCTCTCTATCCATTCACCTATTTATCCACCTACCCATCTGTACACCCACTTACTCACCAAGTTATTCATCCACCTTTTCACCTACCCATGCAACCATTTGTCCACCAATGCATCCACTTATCTGTCCATCCTTCTGTCTACCCACACATCATATATCCAACTTTCCATTCCCCATCCATTCTTTAAAAAAACACACATTTTATTTATTGATTAGAGAGAGAGAGAGAGAAAGAGAGAGAGAGAGAGAGAGGAGAGAGATCAATTTGTTGTTCCACTTATTTACGCATTCACTGGTTGATCCTTGTATGTGCCCTGACTGGGGATCAAACCTGCAACTTCGGTGTATCAGGACGATGCTCTAACCAATGAAATACCCAGCTAGGGCTCATCATCCATTCTTTCATCCATCTATCCATTCACATACTTCATCCATCCATCCATCCATCCATCCATTATCGATCCATCCTTCCCACAACATTTACACAACACCTACTATGTGCTAAATACTATATAAGTACAGGGATTAACAAGACTACAAGACTTGCAACTTATAGTCTAGAAGGGGGAAATCAAGAGAGTGTGCTAGGCATGTGGCGTTGGAACACAGGAGGGCTGCTGGCGGTGGAGAACGCGCCAGGCATAAGGCATAAGAAGCAACATATGGCATATGCACAAAAGCTAAAAATGTGGACTAGCAGCGTGCACTGGTGAATAACAAGTACTTCAAGACGCTGAAATATATGATGCTGGGGGGAGAGAGAACATGATGGTAAAGAAAGAAAGGGCCACATCCTAAACAGCTCTAGGTGCTGTGCTACTAGTGTGAATTTTATCCTAAGGGACGAGAGAGCCACTGAGAGATTTTAATCCGGAGAGAAGGAAGATAATATTTGCATTCTGAAAACATCCTTTCCTGCATAGCATGCAGAACAGACTGGAGCTGGTAGGGCGGAGGTGGGACTAGCAGCAAGGAGACCAGTAAGATGATGAGAAATGATGAGTTGATGCTTGAATTGAGGCAGGCGCGATGGGAGGAGATTTAGGGGGCAGAAGTGAGGGTGAGGACAAGGACAGTCTTGAAGATGGACAGGCCCCAGGTGGAGGGCTCGGTCAACTGGATACATGGCGGCGCCACCAAGGTTGCTAGGAAGGCAGGAGGCGTTGGTTTGGAGGAGTGCAGCTAAACTCAGTGTCAGAAATACTGAGTCTCTGGCCCTCGAGAGTATCAGGGAAGGTGACTAGTGGGACGCTGTATTTGTGATCATCAGTGCCCAGGCGTTAGTCAAGGCCATGGATGTGAGTGAGACATCCTGGGGAAGACAGAATACGTGAGAAGAGGATAAAGGCTCCAAACCGGGAAAGAGCTACATCTACAGGGTGGGAGAGGAGGAACCCTCAGAGGTGGAGAGGACTATCAGAAAGCTCAGGGGAACAGGAAGAAGTGATGTCATAGGAATCAAGAAAGTCCTAAGGAGGACAAGGTCAACCTTTACAAATTCTCAGAGAGCTCAAGGGAGACGGAGACTGACCAGGGCTCTCTGGATATGGCGATTAGGAGACTACGGGTGACCTCTGCCATGAGGACGTCAGTACAGGGGGAGGGGCAGGTGGGACCCTGGGTGAGGTGGGGTTGGAGGGTGAGGGCGGTCAGCAAATGGAGACTGAACGAGCCCACCATTTCTTTCTTTTTCTTTGGGGTTTCTGTTCTTTCTTCTCTGTTTCTCCCTCTCTTGTTCTTTCTTTTTTTGGGGAACTTGTCTGAGGAAGAAAAAAGGGTGAGATGCTGGGAGAAAGACTGGCAAAGGGTCAAGGGGAGAGGTGGTTACAGCGGGGGACCCTTGAGCAAGAATGAAGGCTGGAGGCAGAGACGAGCGGGCAGGATGCAGCAGAGGGGGGTTCGCAGAGAGGGGAGGCCACTGGAACGGCCACGAGGGGCAGAGAACACGGTGCATGTGGAACGCTCAGGAGGCGCGGCCTGCAGCCGAACAACAGGATTAGCGTTGCTTTACGTTCATTACGTTCATTATTGCCATCTCTCCGTGCCTGCCTGCACCTCAGACGTCCCGGGAGAGGGAGATCCGCCCCAAACGCCACTTTTCCACCAGCCTAATAGGCCCCAGTGTGGTGGCCATGGTCAGATGTCAAGGAAATTCATGGCCGTGACCTGGACTTCAGTCCAAGCTGTGCCCTGTGGCCTGGCTGCCAGCCCTCCTCACTAGGGCGGGCAGGCGGGCAGGCACCCTAACTGCGGACCAGGCGCCCCGGCGGCAATAATTAGCCTCCTTCCTGCCGAGCTTGCAAACCGCCGCGTACAAAGTGGCCGCAGTAAATGTCACATGGGGGAATGCTTCAGCCCACAGCTGGCCCCGGCGGAGGGGGGGAGGCGGAGGGGGGGAGGCGGAGGGGGGGGGGTGCGGGGTGGTGGAAACGTAATCCGGGGATCAGAGAAGACACTGAATCCTGCCGATCCCGGAGCCAGAGGATGGCCCTGGCTCCAGCGGCTCTTCTGCGGGACCCAGCCCTGGCTAGCGGCCTGGACAGGAGGCCAGTTCTGTTCACGGAGTCCCCGCGGCCATGAGCTCCCAGGACCCTGGGTCGGGTTTGAAACCTCAGGGCCGTGGTCGTGACCATGTCAACACCTCCCGGCCTCCCTTGGGGGAGTCTTCCGGCAGCTGCGTGTCCTGTCTGGGCTCGGGCTGTGCCCCAGTGCCCAGTGAGCGTGAACCTCTCCCAGGGGCGAGCAGAGCGTGCCCGAGGCAGCCCTGAGGCCTTACCTGTCGCTCGGGGTCTCCTGCCCAGCTGGTGTCAACCTATGAACCAAGAGTTATGGTTCGATTCCCAGTCAGGGCACATGCCCGAGTTGCATGCTGGATCCCCAGTAGGGGGTGTGTAGGAGGCAGCCAATCAATGACTCTCTCTCGTCATTGACATTTCTCTCTTTCTCTCTCTCTCTCTCCCCCCCTCCCTTCCTCTCTAAAATCAGTAAAATAATTTTTTTAAAAAAGAGGGGTCTCCTGAGGACTGACATTCTGAGTGTTGGCGGTAGCTCGTGTGCTGAGCTGAATGCACACTTCAAGATCCGTGTCACCCTTCTACCGGCTCATCTGAGTCAGATGCCACTGTAGGGTCTTCATGCCACAGCTGCAGGCGCGGGGGCGGAGGGACACGACTTCCTCAAGGACACACGGGAAAGAGAAACCAGGGGTAGGACCCAGGTCTCATCTGCCTCCACAGTCAGATGACAGGACCACTGCCTCCCGAGGGAGGCCCACATCCACAAGGCCAGTGGGGAGAGGACAGCAGAAGGCGGGTGACCACTCACCCCGGGTTGCCTGGGATGATTCTGGTTGCCACCCCTCATCCCAAAGTGATCAGGACTAGGGTTTCTTTTGCTCCCCAAAGTGGTATTCACCTCGACAAGGGAAGGAGTGGTGAGGGGGTGGGAGACCTGACCCCAGGTACCATCTGACTGGTCGGTGGACCTCCGGCCTGGTCCGCCTCCCCTCCTTCTGCTGCAGGGGCCCCATCTATGCAGTGGGTTAGTGCTCCTGCCTCCCTGCTGGATTCAGCGGGTGGTGGTGGGGGAGGGCTCTGAAGGTGACAAAGCAGCTTTGCTAGGATCCTGGCGAGAGGTGGTCAACATGGCAGGAGACCGCGACACCTGCCGCCAAGCCTGGCGTGAGCCTGAGCGTTAACTGCTCCCTGGGGACGGGAGCCAGGAGCAAGACGGTTATGGTGCCGGGCACACTGTCCGTTGCTCTCAGCTGCAGCAGCAGGGCCCGGGGGAGAGCAGTTATTTTCTAAGCTTCCCTGGGGAGCCCGGCCAGCGGTACCCAGCCCGGGGGCGCTGGGTGTCCTGTGGCACGGGGACCAGCAGCCCCCTCACAGTACCCTCTGGGCACCCCTCTGGAAGGATGACTGCATTCTGTGTCTGACTCAGCACAAAACAGCTCCCCGAGACAGGGGAGGGCTTCGGGCTGGCGGGGAGCCAGACCTGGGGCGCAGGTGGTGGGCAGATGGCCCACAACAGGCAGCTTCTGAACTCGCAGGTCACTGGGTGGGGACCCTCGGCTGGCACAAGGAGAGGGCAGGGCAGGGGAGGGGGCCCCAGGCTGCCATCTGCTCTCACACGTGCGGCTCCCCACCCCTGGTCCCTGGTCCCACCCCCTGGCCTCCCCACCTCCGCCCACCTCAGTCCCGGACTTGACCTTGCTGGCGTGGGGGAGGGTGTGATAAGCGTCTTGGTGAAGGGAGCTAGCTGCCTGCAAAGGCATTTTCCGCTCTCTAAAGTAAACAATCAAACAGGAAATTAATCTAGAAACCCACATCCACGGAAGGTTCAGGCTGTGATTTTCACAGCCCCAGAGCCAGGAAATTCAAAGTTATAGTCCCCATAGCAACTGGCCTGTAGAGTTCAGCCACCAGGGGCTTGGAGGAGGCCTTGAGGGGTCAACGAGGCCAGCCCCCTGCCTCCAGGAAGCACAGCCCCAAAAGCAAGCCTGTGCGCTGGGGCAGACAGCTCTCCCAGGGGGAGCATCAAGCCTGGGACGGAGTCAGGGGTCGCAGGGCTCGGCTCTGCTTTCAGTGCTCACGGCACTGAGCCCGGAGGCCAGGCTAGCAGTTGACATCCCAGGGCTTCAGCTCTTTCTTTCTTTCTTTCTTTCTTTCTTTCTTTCTTTCTTTCTTTCTTTCTTTCTTTCTTTCTTTCTCTCTCTCTCTCTCTCTCTCTCTCTCTCTCTCTCTCTCTCTCTTCCCTCCCTCCCTCCCTTCCTCCCTCCCTCCCTTTCTTTCTTTCTTTCTTTCTTTCTTTCTTTCTTTCTTTCTTTCTTTCTTTCTTTCTGTTTAAAGTATTACATATATCTTCTTCCCCCCGCCAATGACCCCCCCAGTTTTCTACGTTCCCCCATCCCCACGACTACGCCCCACTCCCATGTTCCATGAAATGGCAATTCTCATGCTGGCAAGACGCTCAGGGGTGGGGCTGTGCCTGCGCTGATTTTTATTCCCACCCACTCCTCTCACTCAGCCCCCAAGGGCCCCGTCTCTATCCCAGTTGCCCTTGAACCAAGCGATTGGCCTTTGGCCCACCCCCTGCTTGTTTTTCCTCCAAGAAATATCTCAATTGATTGACAGGTCCAAGAGCTTTCACAGCAGACACCAAGGCGGCTCCGATTTTTGGATGCCCTTCTCAACCTGCCCGCTTCTGGATCAAATTTATAATATTATCTCAATGCGCACTTCCTGCTCCCCGACGGATAGGTTGACCG
Source organism: Pipistrellus hanaki (assembly GCF_964339955.1). Taxonomy (NCBI): domain Eukaryota; kingdom Metazoa; phylum Chordata; class Mammalia; order Chiroptera; family Vespertilionidae; genus Pipistrellus; species Pipistrellus hanaki. The sequence goes on from NC_140508.1 coordinate 72,897,166, forward strand.
GGGCAAACCCTTCCCCCCCTCCCTCAATCTTCCCTCCCCCGCCTCCCCACAAGGATGTGGAATTGTATGTCAGGGCGGGTGGGGTTTTCATTGGTGTGTGACTAGTGAGGAGTCCCCGCCTGGCAGGAAAGGAGATAAGGACAGTGACGCTCAACACAGAAGGAAGTCGTCTGGAATCCTTCCCCGAGGGTCTGGGAGAGGGCCGCCGAGCCGGCTGGTCTTATCAGCATGATTCTGCAGTCTCTGCTGGGACGCTTGTGACTACACGAGCTGAGGCAAGAGCAGGCGCTCGCAGGCATCAGGCCTGTGGCAGAGGATGCCTGCCTGCCCGCCCACCGCCAGCCTGGCCCCGGAGCCAGGCCGTGAGTTGAGCAAAGCAGTGGAAAAAGAAGTGGCGCCTGCTGGAAAGCAGACAGAGCGGCTCCTTGATTTCCTAACAGGCCCAGCGCATGCCAGGGGCCTGCGGGCCAGCTCCGAGCGCCCAGCTCGCTTGCGCAACAGTCCTTTCCTCCTCTGGGTAAGCTTTCCCGGGCAGCCGAGCCGCTGTCCAGCCACCGAGTCCCCGGACGAGGCTCCCCCCCGCCCCCACCGCCTCCTGCCTTCTCCTGTAGTTACGTTCATCAGAGCAGGGTGGGCAGCTCAGGGAAGATGGGACACCTCCTGGGGGCGCAAGATCTTTCCTTTCATAAGCAGACCCAGAAGCCTCCTTAGGAAGAAGGCTGGTGGGGAGGTCACTGTGGACAGATGGCGGGCTTCTCTGCAGTCTCGGGGGGCACTTGAGGAGGGCAGAGCCCAGAGGGTGAGCCGCCGGCTTCAGAGGAAGGGCCGAACGAACAGACAGGCCAGGGCGCCCCCTGCTCACTTATGAAGGCACGTGGTTATCTGCAGGGCTGTGCCAACCCACCTTCCTCGATCCTGGGAAGCAACTTCTTAGGCTCCTCGTGTGTGCCAAGTCAGTGTGTGTGAACGGGGCGGGCTCAGGAGCCACCGAGAGGCTGTGACCAGTGGGACAGGGGCACACTGGCTCCTGACTGTGCTACCAGGCACGGCATTCTGAAGACACTTTTGCTTCAGCTGTGCCCTCTTCAGCACGGTAGTCTTGGCATGCCCTACTGAAGACTGTTACGTGCCAGTGACGAGACACAGGTGCCAGTCTCCGGGTGGAGGGTGGCGTTGGAGGCCTCACCGCAAAAGCCGGGCCAGACACCGGTCCCTGGGCTGCGGGCGCTCAGCGGGTTCTGTGGTGAACCTGGGTGGAAAGCGGTGACCAGGGGCCACCTGGGCAGGGGCAGCCGGGCTTGGGACAGTGCAGCGGAGACTGCTAGGCCTGTGCTGAAGGCATAATTAGCATGTGTCCTCAGAGCAGCCGTCACCGAGAGAGGGGCAGGCGGCCTGGGCTGAGAAAAGGGCCTGGGCCGCCAGGGGACGGCAGAAGGGATTTGGTAAGTGCCGTCTGCCAAGGTGAAGGCAGAGAGAAGAGCCTTTCATTGGCACCTGGCAGTGTGTTTGGCCCAAGAGCCATTCCTTAGCAGAACACATCTTTTCATCACGCGGCGTCCCCTTGTCTAAGTGGAGATGATCTCCTCAAACGAGTGAGCACGCGAGTCAGCGTTCTGGGGTCTCCATGCATTTGGCCCCCCAGGATGCAAGGGGAGAAAGGGCTTAGCCTGCACTCAGGCGCTGGCTGGCCCACTTCCCGCCTGGGGCCCTACATCCCTCTCCCTCCCTGCCACAGATCTGCAGTCCAGCCAAATTCATCCGCTCCCATCTACCTCCAGCTTTTGCTCCTCACTCTCTCTGCAGGGTCTGCCTTCTCCCACTTTGGCTCCATTTACTGGCTCACTTAAGACTGGATTGCAAAGTCCCTCCCCTCCCCCCCCCCCAGAGAAGCCTTCCCTGACCTCCTCCTCTAACCTCTGACCAGAGGTTCTCCATTCCCAGCAGTGGGGCAACTGTTTGGTTTTACTAAGTCCTAAGGGGAGTCGGAGGGTCTCCTCAGACCAGCTTTTCCTCACAGGGCCTTGTGCCCAGCTGTCCCTCTCAGAAGACCTGTGGGTGGACTGGGAGGAAAGTGTGTGCTGGGACACAGTCACTTAGAAGGGCCTCTCTGTCCCCTGGGATGCAGCCTTCCCAGTGACATATAGACCTGCAGTACGGCAAGTCCTGCCTCCCCCTGGCCCCTCCCGCCAGGGAGTCTAAAGGGATGGAAATAATTTCATTCATTCACTCATGCATTCAATAAGGAGGCATGGATCCTGTCCTCAGAGATCCACTAGTCTATCAGGACGTTGCATAAGCAGTGCTGGGAAATGATCAGTAATTACCTGGGCTCTCATCCCGATTAGTCATCCACCAATCTCATTGCACAGCTAAGCACTGTCTAGGTTTCCTCAGAGAGACAGCCTGTGGGTGATCATTCTTTTGAAAACACTGGCTCTACCTTATTCACAATAGCCAAGACCTGGAATCAAGCTAAGGGTCTTTCGATAAATAACTGGGGGACATAATGGACTTCTCTCAAAAAATTAAAAATGGAACTGCCATTTGACCCAGTGACCCCCCCCCCCCCCCTTCTAGGAATATATACTAAGAAACCCGAAGTACCCATCAGAAAGAATGTCTGCTCCCCTATGTTCATAGCAGCACGATTTACAATAGATAAGATCTGGAAACAGCCCAAGTGTCCATCAGTAGATGAGTGGATAAAAAAGCAGCGGTACATTTATACCATGGAATACTATGCAGCAGTGAAAAAGAAAGAATCTTTTACCCCTTAAGACATCATGGAGGTATATGGAGAGCATCATGCTCAGTGAAATAAGTCAGTCAGAGAGGGACAACTATCACATGATCCCACTCATATGTGGAATCTAAGTAATAAAATAAACTGATGAAAGGAGTGGATCCAGAGACATGGAAGCATGGAACAGAGTTCGAATCTGAGAGGGAAGGCAGGGGAGGGTAGGAGGGTGGGAGGTAATCAACCAAAGACCTTGTATGCATATATGCCTGGCCCATGGACACAGACAACGGGGTGCTGAAGGCCTGGGGGGAAAAAAGGAGACATATGTAATACTTTCAACAATAAAGATTTAAAAAAATAAAGCCACTTTGCTTAAAAAAAAAAAAAAAAAAAAAAAAAAAGATGTAGTACATAGAGGGTAGGGCAAAAGTAGTTTACAATTGTATGTGAAACACAGAGTTTATCCCTGTATTATTATCTATTAACTAGAGGCCCAATGCACGAAGATTCATGCAAGAATGGGCCTTCCTTCCCCTGGCTGCAGGCACTGCCTTCGCTCCAGAGCTACCTTCCCACCTTCCCACACCGACCAGAGGCTCAGAGCGGTTGGGGTGGTGCGGAAAACTTGTGTTGTTGCCAAGGCAACAATGCAAGTATCCCGCCCTGCCCCCAGCAGCTCAGTGCCTGCTATGCAAATCAATCCACCATATTTTTGGGTTAATTTGCATATTCACTCTTGATTGGCTGGTGGGTCTCGTGAAGTTATGGTCAATTTGCATCTTTCTCTTTTATTAATGTAGATTAGAGACCTGATGCATGAATTCATGCACGGGTGGGGTTTGGCCAGCTTACCCCGATTGGGCTGATTGGGGTTGGGCTGGCTGGAGGGAGGGGATGTGGGAGGTTGGCTGGCCAGCTTCTGATCATGGTGGTGGGGACCGATTGGGGCTGAGCTAGTGGGGCTGGGAGGGGTGTGTGGAGGGGCCACAAGAGGTTGGCTTGCTGGCTTGCCCCGGATTGGGCTAGTTGGCTGGCTGCAGTGAGTATCATAGCCACCCGTTATTCTGGTTGTTCCAGTGGCTTGACTATTATACATACAGATTATTGTATTATTTCCCATATGAACAATTGTAATCCTACTTTTGTCCCACATGTAAATACAATGGAATACTACTCAGCTAAGAAAAAGATGAAATATTGCTTTTTGCAGCAACATGGATTTTGAGAATATCATGCTAAGTGAAAGAAGTCAGATGGAAAAACTAGAACCCTATGATTTCACTTATGTGAGATATAAAACAGAAAATAACAAATGAACATACAAAACACTCATAGACATAGATAACAGTATGTTACCAGAGGGGAAGGGGGTTGGGGGGAGGATGAAGGAGATAAGGGGGTCAAATATATGGTAATGGAAGGATTCTAGAGTGTGGGTGGTGAGCATCCGATGGAATACACAGATGTATCATAAATTTGTACACCTGAAACTTACATAATGATATTAACCAATGTTACCCCAGTAAATTGAATTAAAATTTAAAAAGAAAAAAGAAAACACTGCCTCTAAAAGAAAGAAAGAAAGAAAAACATAAATAAAAGCTCTGCTGGTCTGGCTCAGTGGTTGAGCATTAACCTATGAACCAGGAGGTCATGGTTCGATTCTCGGTCAGGGCACATGCCCAAGTTATGGGCTTGATTCCCAGTGTGGGACATGTAGGAGGCAGCTGATCAATGACTGAAATCAATGAAAAAAATTTTAATAAATAAAGAGAGAAATGGGAAGTTTTTCTTGAACTTCTGTTAAGCCCAAACAGCCAAAGTAGACATGTGGAAAGATTACCTTCCAAATACTAGTAATTTAGATTATAGTTATCCTTCTTTTTTTAAATTGTGATGTCCATAGACAATTCTAGACCTGCTTTTGCTGAGCATTTAAATTTTTTTTTTTTTTCTGGAATTCAATATGTGATTAATATATTAAATGTTAAAAAAAGAGAGAAATGGGATGTTTCCTGGAGGGGACTGTGGGGTCAGGGACGTTGATCCCTCAAGTGAGTGTGCGGGCTGCTGAGAAGAGACCACAGGAGCGTGGGGAGCCTGGGAAGCAGGAGGGAGAGGAGAGGCCCCGGAGGGAAGCCCAGCGCTGGAGAGGGGACGGGAGGCGGCACTCCAGGTTCAGGGGTGTGCTGAGCAGAGCCACCGCCCCGGCAGATGGGCTCCCCAAAATAGGCCCGACCGAGGCATGGCTGTGCAGTGGCCGAGACAGCCTGTGGGCCCGGAGATAATTACAGAAAGCCAGCGTTATGTAAGGAGACTTAGATAGCAGTTTGGGTTAAGAAGAAAGATACTTAAATCTGGCCTTTGGATTATTTTAAAACCTTACTCTGTTATTTGTGTTTATATATAAATTGCTCTCTCTTCAAGCTGTGTGCTAACTTCACTGTAAAATTATATAGAAAAATCCCCAACGAGGTGATTTTACCTTATTTCCCCACTTTTCTCGGCTGAAGGTGTTCTGAGGAAACTTTTTGTTGGAGCATCACACGTGCAAAAACGTGCGCAAATCCTCTCAGCACCTGGTGAGATGGCTTTCACCCAGGGGACACGCTCCTGCGGCCGCTCCCTGCCAGGCCCTGGAGCACGGGCTGCACCTCCACAGCCCTCTTCTGGCACCTTTCATCACGACTCTCCCAAGGTCACCACGATCCTGCTCATCACCACGGCTTAATGTCACCCATTTTTATTTATTTTTTACGGACGTATTTCTAAAACATACTTTTATTGATTTCAGAAAGGAAGGGAGAGGGAGAGAAACAGAAACATCCATGATGAGAATCATGGATCGGCTGCCTTCTGCACACCGCACACTGGGGATCGAGCCCGCAACCCCGGGCATGTGCTCTGACTGGGAATTGAACCGTGACTTCCTGGTTCATAGGTCGACGTTTAACCCCTGAGCCAGGTTGGCCAGGCAATGCTAAGCATTTTATTTTTATTTATTTTTAAAAATATATTTTATTGACCCTTTACAGAGAGGAAGGGAGAGAGACAGAGAGGTAGAAACGTCAATGAGAGAGAAACATGGACCAGCTGCCTCTTGCACACCCCCTATCGGGGATGTGCCCGCAACCAACGCACATGCCCCTGACCGGAATCGACCCCGGGACCTTTCAGTCCGCAGACCGACGCTCCACCACTGAGCCAAACAGGTTTCGGCAATGCTAAGCATTTTAAACCCCCATGTATTTAAATTGGAAGCAAACACACTGACCCTGCAGGCTGGTCTCTGCAAGGTCCCTTGCTTGCCTGGTGGCCGCTTTGAGAGCCCCCCCCTTTCTTGGCCGCCCTCCTCCGGGTTTTCCTCGCCAGGATGTCACTTGATTCTGGACTGGTGGGAGAGGCATGCCACCGTTTTCACCAGCGAAGAATGGAAGGCCAGATCCGAATCGGATAATGTGCAACGTGCCCAATACATCAGGATCAGGGAGCTGACTCCCTAAGCCAGGAATCTGTCCCAAAAGTTTGGTGCTTCCTTAGGCCCTGACTTTAGAGATATGTGTCCTTCAACTTTTTTTTGCAACACAGAACCCTTTGAGGATTTGATGAAAACTCTGGCGTCTTTCCCAGAAAAATGCACATCTGCATAGGTTCATAGATGCTGGCGTACAATTTCAGTGGGTTCCCCGATCCTGAGGGCCACCCAAGGGTCCCAGGTACAGACTTTGACATGGCCCTCCATGCTTGAACCTGAACCGATGGGAATATCATAGAACAGCGGTCGGCAAACTCATTTGTCAACAGAGCCAAATATCAACAGTACAACGACTGACATTTCTTTTGAGAGCCAAAATACCGACCTCTGCACATGGGCCACGAAATTTCAATTGCACTGTATGCGCGCCTACATGTGGTATTTTGTGGAAGAGCCACACTCAAGGGGCCAAAGAGCTGCATGTGGCTCCCGATCCGCAGTTTGCCGACCACTGTTAGGAGCACAGGACAGTGACTCGCTTCATAAGGACAACAACACAGCCAGGATCTCACGTGTCAGCAGGAGGAGGATGGAGCCTTTTTCTGTGGCTGTCCAGGCTAAGGCTGGGCATCTCTGTGGCTAAGTCAGGACGCCAGGGTGGCTGATAGAAAGTCACCACAAAAGTTCTGCACTATGTGCCGGACACTGGACAAAGGTGATCGCTAATCCTTATGGCAGCTCTGCCGAGGTGAGAGCAGTTTCCCATTTGACTGATGGATAAACTGAGGCTCGGAGAGGTTAAGCAGCTTGCCTCTGGTCCCAATAGTGATATTCGAAATGATGGAAGTCTGACCCCCAAGCCCCCCTCCTCCCCTTCTCCCCTCCTCACGATGGGGCTTTCAGCTTCCCTCTCACCTTGCTGTACGGATCCTGAAGCCAGGCAGGGAGTTTTTCTAGGGCACAGCGGGGAGGTGAGGGGGAGCTGGGTGACAGAGCGCACAGGGTTGCCTCAGTGCACACGTCTGCACTCCGGGGAAATGACTCACTGCAGCCCCGCCGCTCTGGCCTCCAGGGGACACACGCACATTTCCTGTGTCTGGGCTAGAGCCTGGGTAGGTGTGAGCTGGCAGATCTCTGAAAGCAGCCAGAGATAGAACCCCCCTCCCCCCACTCTTGCTCTGTATCCTAGGATGAAGCAGCCACTCCCTGGGTTCCTAAGACGGGGCTATGTCACCTCTGGACCTCAGTTTTGTCATCTGTAAAATGGGGGTAAAGGTCAGACTCGATCGGCGCTCCTTAGTGTGCGGTCCTCCTCCTGGCAGCATCAGCACCACCCGGGACACTGCAGGTCCCTCTAGGACAGGGCTTCTCAAATTTAACACGCGTCCCCATGGCGTGGATGCTCATTTCCCAGCTGAGCACCAGAGATCCAGTGCAGGGCTCAGTACACGACGGCCCATGGGCCAGATCTGGTCCACAGCCTGCTTTTCACAGGCCCATGAGCCAGGAATAGTTTTTACATTTTTATATACCCGGGGTGGGGGTGGGGGGAGAAATAAAAAGAATAATATTCTGTGACACATAAAAATGCTATAAAACTCAAATGTCAGTGTCCATAAATAAGGTTGTGCTGGAACACAACGGCTCTCATCGCTGCATCCTGCCTGTGCTCTCCCACCACCAGGCAGAGTGGAGTCCTTTCCACAGAAGCTGCTCTGGGCGCTGCCCACGGCTGCCCACTACGCACAAGCCTCAGGGACGTGGCTACGCTGGATCCTGCCTTCTGGCCTGCAGAGCGAAAATACTGAGCATCTGGCCTTTCTAGAGGTTTGCTGACCTCTGATGAAAGGTGTGGAGGGGAGTAAAGGGGAGGGGAGGGTTATGATCCTTTCTCGGGGCAGAACGTGAGCGGCCAAGGGCGTTTGGGATCTGTGGGAGTCTGACCTGGCCCGGCCAGCCATGAAAGCCTTCACACAATCGCTTTGAGGTTGGCCTGGATGGCAGCTCTGACCATTTCCTTGTATGGTGACCCCAAATTCCACTCCAGAGCAGGGGCTCCTAAACGGGAACGCTCCCCAGACAGAGCACAGGGCTCCAGGGACCTGGCCAGCTTTGACCTGAGGGCACTGTCGGGGGAGAGGGTTCCCTGCAGAGGTCAGTCATGTCCCCACCCTCCCAAACCCGGCACCTTTTACCCTTTGGGGAGATGTGAAAGTCTCTAGCAGGGTACCACCCCGCATGCGTGCCACCTGCCCAGGAAAGGGGAGGTTATCTGAGGGCATAGGCAGGCCTTAGGAAGGTCCTAGAGACAGGAAATGGTCATCGGGCATGGTGCCTCTTTCCCAGAGGGCTGCCCCCCGACTCCCCCACACTCTAGAATCTGCTTCTCCCCATTAGGCAGAGGCAGAAAGGCTTGCGGCCCAGCGGGCCGGGGGCAGCCACCCTCACCAGTGGGGGCCTCCTCTCCCCAGAGCCTCTTGCCTGTGGCATTACCCAAGCAAGTCTCAGCCCTGGCGCTGGGATTCCAGGTAGTTTCCCAGCCAGCCCCACCTCATCTAATTGCTCTCCAGTCAGCTAATCCTTGGCCCACGCCCTCCGCCCCAGCCGGGCAAGCCACCTCGGTGTGGCCAGCAGGAGCTTCGGAGACTTCCCGGGGCCCGTGTCCAAGCCTGGGGCAGCCTGTCGACTCCCCTTGCCCAAACCACATCCGCCCTGCTCTTCCCCACACCTCAGACGCTCCTCTGACTAACGTTTGCAAACCCAGCAGGGCACGGTCCAGTCCCGGCCCAGAGCAGCCCACGGGTTCCTTCCCCGCTGTCCTCCCCGAGCCCCCAGACTGGCCACATCCCGCCTTTCAGGGAAGAACAATTAGCAAAAAGTGGAGTGGTACCTAGTGCTCCATCCCCAGAGCTAATTGTTTTAAGCAGGGCTTTGGCCTTAATTAAAGGACCATTAGTTAGGGAATGTGTGTTTGCATTTCTTCGGTCTGGCTCTTTTAACCCTGGGAAACCCTACTCAGCAAATACTTGTATGTTCCGGTCCCTCTGAGTAAGGGACAAAGTCTTAATTACAGAAATGGCAGTCCTGACAGCAACAGGCAATCAAAAGGGCCGTGAAAGAAGGAGCTAATTGTGCCTTCCAGTCCTGAGCCACCATCTCTGCTTAGCCATCATGAGGGGAAGCTGGGACAGGCTGTGTGGCCCCCTCCCCCTCGGTGTGCGGATTCTGTTCTTGGCTCCATCATGCAGCCTGTCACTCCTGCCCCCCACAGCCCCCTCCCATATTTTTCTTTCCTCTGACCTTTTCTGGCCCCTCCTTTTCCTCCTCCCCACCTTTCTCCATCCTGGGGTCAAAAGGATTGCCTTTTTCAGACCCTGCCAGGGGGCTCCAGCCAGTCAGCCAGCACCAGCACACAGCCATGGACTTTCGTGCTTCAGCTCACACCGCCTTCCTTTGCCTCTGGGAGCTCAGAAAGAAGCTATAAAAAATTCTTTTGAAAGAACAAAAATTATTTTGAGACTCTGAGGATCCAGATACTTTTGGGATCCAGTATGTTCCAGAAGCCTAAGCCTAAGGGTTCCAGAAGCTAGCTTCCAGACCTCCACTGTCCAGACAGTAGCCACCAGCCACATGTGGTCTTGAGCACTCCAAACATGCCCTTGGAATGGAGAGGTGCTTTAAATGTAAAATACACACTGGATTTAAAAGACTGAGTACAAAAAAAAAAAAAAAGTATAAAGAACGAGCTCATTGCCTTGGCTGATGTGGCTCAGTTGGTTGGGCATTGTCCCGAGCACCAAAGGTTTCCAGTCAATTCTGGTCAAGGGCACATGCCCTGGTTGCAGGCTCAATCCCTCATGGGGGTGTGCAGGAGGCAACTGATCAATGTTTCACTCTCACATTGATGTTTCTCTCTCACTCTACAACCCTCTCTCTCAAAATCAACAAAAATATTTTAAAGAATCTCATTGATCCTTATAATATTAATTGCATGTTGAAATAATTCTTTGGATATATTGGATAATATATAAAAGGTATTAATAAAAGGTATTAATAAAAGGTATTAAAATTGTTTTCACCGGTCTCTTTTTAACAAAATGCAGAAAATGTACAATAACATAGTAGCTCCCCAGCTGGGATTGTGCTGAGACTGTTAAGGGCTAAGAGGTTCCATTGTCCTGACTGTTTGTCCTGCCCCACCTGCTCCCCTCTCTCCCTCCGGTGCCATGCTGTCACCTTCTTCCCAACCCTCACAGCATCTCTTGTGTCCTGTGCATCCTCCTTCCGCCCCCCCTCCTCACGGGAGAGGCAGGAGAGGCAGGCCCTGCTACTCCGCCTGCACCTCCAGGCAGACATGGGACACAGCAGGTGCTCCCTCAGCAGCCTCTCCTGACCCCCTCCGCCTGGCTCTCCATCCACAAAGCTGTGCCAGAAGTCCACCTTGAGCCTGATTGTGGCTCCGGAGCTCTGACTGCGGACAGACTAATGAAACGTCATACGAAGTCTGGCAAACAGAAGTCAAGAAAAGACCCCCTAACTGGAGTGAAATGACGGGATAGAACACAGGCAGCTTCACTGGCTGGCAGCAATTCTGACTGGGCCATTGGCACTGATCCACAGCTGCAGGCGGGGACAGCGAAGGTGGGTATCGATCATCGTGTGCTGAGTTTAGAGGGTAGGTGCTGAGAGCTGAGCAGGTTGAAGCAGAAGGCTCAGTGTGGGCCCCGGGAGCTGTGTGCATGTACGTACCAGCTCCCAGCACAGGACACTTCATTTCTTTGCTTCTCCTCCCAGCTGATCCGCGAGTAGGGACCACAGCCTGCTCATGCCCTGGCCCAAGCAGCTGGCCCAGCACTGAGCACCCAGACTGCTGGGTGGAGGTTATTTGAGAGAGGACAGAAGGCTGGGCAGGCAGGGCAGGATGTGGGGTGGGCAAACCACGGGTAGGCACGGCCATTAGAGGGGTGCTGAGGGGTCCAGGCCAGGAGTCAGGGGGGCTATTCACCCCCTCCCTGAGGGTGGGAAACAGACAAACTTTATTTTTCTGACTTCTGGGTTATCTGAAGTTCCCGACGGCGTCTGCTCTCTTATCTTCCAAATGTGGGTTCCCCCATGGGACCTGATGTGCAGAAAGCACCCAGCCTGCCTCCCCCGTGCTCCCGAGCCGGCCGAGCAGACTGTGACGTCACCCTATTGGGAAATCGTGGGGGGGAGGGGGGGTGTCTTCTTATTTTTTAAAACCCCAAGGATTAAAAAATCTACACCAGCGTGTTTCAAATGATGTGCCACAGAATTTTAAAAACACGCAATACCTGGCTATTTAGTCAGGGGCACCGACCTCATTTTCCTTAAAATCCTCAAAAAACCAAAAAAACACAAAAACCAACAAACAACAACAACAAAACAACAACAACAGCCAACACAACAGCTGTCTTGCGTGAACAAAAATTATATCTATTTTTTTTTTTGTCAGATTAGAAAAATATATCTTTTTTTGTGTGCAGCAGAATTTTAGTCAATTAGTTCATGGGTGCCAGGAGATGAAAAAGATTGCAAACCACCAATCTAAACAGATGCATGTATACATGTACGTGTGTACCTTGTACACACAACTGCAGCCAGAAACAGTTTATTCACTGCTTTCCCTTCGCCGGTTTAGAAAAAACCCGCCAGCCCTGCCAAGGCCTCCAGCTTCTCCCTCCCTCCTTGCACAAAGCAGGGCCTCTTGAAGTTCAGACATTAATTACTGAGTTAGAATATTTTTCAAAATTACAAGGCATGGCCCCAGGAGATAAGAGGAAGGAGGAGGAGAGCGCAGAGCGCGGAGGAGGAGGTGGGGGAGGCAGGGAGGACTCTGCCTGGGGCTGCGGAGGAGGCCGGGCTGGTCTGGAGTCTGGGGCGGGGGAGGCCCCAAGCCTCGGGAAGGACCCCCACCCCCACTCCTCGGGCCAGGCGCCCCCTGCAGGCGGCGCTGAGCCCAGGAGGGCAAGTGAACCCCGTCCTGGCCATGTCCAAGGGGCATCGGTGAGGGGAGGGAAGAGCTAGGTTTTCCTTTTTAGCCCTGAGCAGGCAAGTGTAGCCCTCTCCGCCGCAGGCTTTAAACGCAGAATTCCCATAGAAAACAGGTTAATTACAACTGTCTCCAGTCCTTCCCATCGGCACCACTGGGAAGGGCTGGTGGCGCTGAAGATGCCCTGGTGGCAGCTGTAAGGGCTGGAGGCACCCCATCTAAGTTTTAAAAAACGCCGAAGACTTGATGTTGAAGAAAGCCTGCTCCCATCTCTATGCCCTCATGCGGGACCTCGTTCCCAGAGAGCCGCAGCCCCGTCTCCAGGCTGCGGAGGCCGGGCGGGCCTTGCTGCTGCCCCCACGCAGGGCGTGGAGTGGCCCTCCCAGAGCCCCACGCAGACGGGCTGGGGAATCTCGAGTTTTAAAACCGTTTAAAACCGGTTCTGGCGTGGAGACTGGGTTCCCTGTGGAACCAGTGCCTGGTGGAAGCTGGTATTTTTATAACTCCAGGCTCCCTATCAGATCCCGGGTTACCATGGTTGCTAAGGGGAACACTGGCTTCAGATTTCACATTTCAGCTCGCAGAGGCTGGCTGAGGAAGCGGAACAGTTAAAGGGTGGGGAGTGGGGGTAGGGGCGACCCGGATTTTATCTGGAGGGAGGAGGTCAAGACCTCGCAGCCTTAGACAGGGATATGGCAGTGTGTGTGTGTGTGTGTGTGTGTGTGTGTGTGTGTGTGTGTTGGGGGGGGGAGGGTAGGTTGGGGAGGGTGCCTGAGCAGGTGGGGGCGGGGGTGGCTCACACCACAGAGTGCCCTGGCTGCTGAGTGGAAGGGGGACAGCATCTCGGAGGGGGCACAGCCGTGGGAGTTATTTCTGCACAGGTCCCAGGAACGGCTGCTTACGCCGGGGTGTCCACAGCCTCAGCTGCTGGACCTGGCGGGCTCTGCAGCCACACCGGTGCCCAGGGGCGGGTACCAGCCTCGGGAAGGCTGCCTTCTCCGCGGAACATTCCAGGCCCGTCTGTGCCTAAGATGAGGGCTGGAATAAACCATTCATGCAGAAAGGTTCTCCTGAATTTTTAAGCGCCTTCCCAGCCTTGAACGTCCCAGTGAGTCTTTCTGATGGACTGTCTTGGAGAAGGAATGTAAAGGCAAGGAGTCGCTGAAACCAGTTTGGCTCAGTGGATAGAGCATCAGCCTGTGGACTGAAAGGTCCCAGGTTCGATTCCGGTCAAGGGCATGTACCTTGGTTGCAGGCACATCCCCAGTAGACTTCTCTCTCATCGATGTTTCTAGCTCTCTATCCCTCTCCTTTCCTCTCTGTAAAAAATCAACAACAACAACAACAACAAAAATATATATATATGCAAAGAGTTGAGGGTTGTTCTCTGCTCAGATGCCTTTGCCAGGCATCTCTTCTTGTCTCATCTGCCCTCTGGGCTCACATTCCTGCCCCCCTCCCACTGCCCCGTTTGGAGCACTACTGTACTTTTATGCCCTGGCCAGGGAGAGCCCCAGATCTGACTTTGTCTCAATACATTTCTAGTAGAAAATGTGCCTAGGAGACTGTTCAGTTCAATAAAGAAGTGGCCTTTTCCTTGGTGTTTGTTGAATGAATACACAAACTGTCCTGCACGCATGCCACGGGGTTGCTCTCTGGCTGAGAGACTGTCCGAGGTTCCAGTATCATCTTGCGTCCACCCAAATGCCTCCGCTGTCAGACCCTCTCTTCATCACAGACACAAATAGGCACACTCAGGCACACTCAGGCTCATTCTGGCCCCAAGCCTCCACTCAGCTTTCTTCCCAGAACCCTTTCTCCCTCCCCACCAACACCTGTGCGAAGCCCACTGCCCCTTAAACTCGATCTCCTCTTCCCCTTTGCCCCTCAGCAGCTGCTCAGACCCCTGAATTCCCCCTTCCTGGATATGCATGTGCATAACCCATCGTAAATGTCCATGGCTGCTACATTTTTTGGGGGTGCAGTAGCCAAGTGGGCTGTAAACAGTGTGGGGAAGGGTTGCCATTTACAATGCCGTCGTCCGGCACAACTAGGAACCTTTGCATTTCAGTGAGAAAGCAGCATCGTCTCAAACCAAGTCACTGCTTACCGGGTGAATGCAGAGTCCTGAGCAAAATGCTGTTGGGTTCCGTGACAGACAAGACCCAGCCCACCCCCAGGCGCCAATGAAAGACTGAAATGATTTAAAAGACCAAGAAGAGGTCAAAGGGCATTTGTACAACCACCAGGCAAAGGTCAAGTCCAGGGAGCAAGGGCCCTGTGTGGATGCTAGTCCTACAGGGTCACGGAGGAGTGAATCGAGCAGGGTGGGGAGGAAGTGGGGAGTGGGTTTGGCCTGGAAGGTGGACAAGAGTCAGGGAGGAAGAAGAGGAAGAAGGAGCTCCAGGCGGCAGGAATGCACGAAGCCTTCTGTGGGAATACGATGGGAGCAGTGCAGGTGCAGCCAGATAGGGCTCTGCAGAGGTTCTCCAGGAAAGGGGTGCGTGTGTGTGTGTGTGTGTGTGTGTGTGTGTGTGTGAGAGAGAGAGAGAGAGATTGTGGGGAGGCCTTGGTGCCCGGTAAGGAGAATGGACCTCTTTCGGGGGCAGCCTGTGATGGGACACTTCTCGTGAGCAATGCCTGGAACATGGGTTGCTTTCCATAGCAACCTGCATGGTCATGCCAGCTCATTGCCACTGGCTTTACGTGACCATCGCATGCACGTTAAGCCTTAAGATGAGCCTGCAGGGTGAGTATCGTTCCCATGCGACAGGCGGAGAGCTGAGGTTCGGAAAGGTTGAAGAACCAGCGCAAGCCCCGCAGCTGGTGAGTGGCAGCGCTGGGACGCAATCTCAGGTCTCTCTGGCTCTCCCAGCGGCCCCTTCCCCCGGCTCTGCTCACCAGCGGCCGCTCACTAAGCGCACCGAAGAGGCAGCTACTCCGACGTCCCCATGTGGGCTGCACACCGGAGTCACACGGGGAGCTTCTATCTACTCCCTTCAGACCCATCCCCACGAAGTTCGGTTTAACTGGCTGCAGGAGAGGCCTGCGAATGTGTGAGTCTGTCAGAGCTTCTCAAGGCGAGGCAGCCTTGTGCGGCTGGGCTGCAGGGAGGAGGATTTCCAGTCTCCACTCCCCGTGAGGGGTGTGCGGCTGGGTGGCCTGGGCCCCTCCTGGCCACAGTGCGCCCTGCCAACTATACCCGCTCCCTCTCCCGCTCCGGGGAGGGCAGGAGGGGTCCCCCTGAAGGAGAGGGGCCTGGAAGGCTGTGCTGCTGGACTCGGCCTGAGCACCAGCCGAGGATCTCCACCCACACCCTCTCCATCTCGGCCTTTTCCCCTGGAGCCAAAACAATGTGAGCAATTGAATGCACGCTCATGCAGAAAGCTAAAAAAGCGGCTCTCATTGTTGCACGGAGCAATTTCATTTCCTGAGAAGCCTGACTCGCTGCCTTCTGTGTTCTCCTCGCCTGCATCCCTGGGGGGGAAGGGGGGGCGGCGGCGTGCCCCTTGCAGACACCCCCCAGAGGTGCCTGCCCTTCCTCTGGAAAGGGCAGGGTGGGGTGGCTGGGGTTTCTGGGGCCTGGCGGGGAGGAGAGTAAGGGAGCCAACCAGAGGGAGAGGCTGGTGGGGTCAGAGGGGGGTGTAGAGGGATGAGAGATTCCTGACAGAGGCACCCCCTCCCTTCCTCCTTTTCTCTACTCCTGACCTCTGGCAACGGCGGCCGGACTCGGAAGAGGGCAGGAAGGTGGGAATCACGAGTCGAGTGGGCCGCAGAGAGTGGAAGACAGAAAGAATGAGAGGGAGTGCAGAGAGGCAGGTCCACGAGGCCCTGGCCAAGTCTGCTCAAAGGAAACAGGTGTAAGGGGTTAAAAGCCACGCCGGCACCCCTGCCAGAGGAATTTCCAGCAAAGCTCTTAAAGTAAGGGGCCCAGAGGACAGCGTTCAGTGATAGCGGGAGGAGGCTGGCGGAATCCCCACGGGGTCACAGAGGTGAGGAGGGTGGAGAGCATTGCAGGGTCAAGAAAGGGTGGGAGGGGGGAAGATGGTGCTGGGGGAAGCAGACCCAAACCCTGGCAGGTCTGCTCCTGCAGAGGTGGGAGAGGATGAAACCTTTAGCTCGGGCAAGAAATCCTGATCACGGCGGCCACTCCGGTGAGGGCTCTGGCGGGAGGAAGGGGTCCTTAGAAAGCCATTAACAAATACCTTGCGGATGTCTTACCATCTCTGTGTATCTTCTTTCATGTTTTTCAACAACAGTTTGTCCTTTTCAGTGTATAAGCCTTTCACTTCTGTAGTTAAGTTTATTCCTAAGTATTTTCTTCTTTTTGGTGCTATTGTAAATGGGATTATTTTATCGAAATTTTTTTCCCCCACATAGTCTGTTATTAGTAGGTAGAAATGCAACTGATTTTGTATGTTGATTTTTGCACCCTGGAACTTTCCTAAATTCATTTAATAGTTCTAACAGTTTTTTTGGGGGGAGACTTTAGAGTATTCTTTATATAAGATCCTATCATCAGAAATAATTTTACTTCTTCTTTTCTGATGTGGATGCATTTTATATCTTTTTTTTTTTTTCTTGCCTAATTGCTCTGGCTGGGACTTCCCATAATATGCTGAGTAGGAGTGGTGAGAGTGAGTACTCTCGTTTCTGCTCTTGGGTTGAAAGAATTAATATTATTAAAAATGCCCATCCTAGCCGAAGCGATCTACAGATTCAATGCAATCCCTATCAAAATTCCATTGGAATTTTCTTTTTTTTTAAAAATATATATTTTATTGATTTTGTGCAGAGTGGAAGGGAGAGAGATAGTTAGAAACATCGATGAGAGTGAGTCATCGATCAGCTGCCTCTTGCACACCCCCTACTGGGGATATGCCCGCAACCAAGGTATATGCCCTTGACCGGAATCGAACCCGGGACCTTTAGTCCCCAAGCCGACGCTCTATCCATTGAGCCAAACCGGTTTCGGCTCCATTGGAATTTTCTTACAGAAGTAGACAAATAATTCTTAAATTCATATGACATCACAAAAGACTCCAAGTAACCAAATAACCATGAAACAATTTTAAAAAGAACAAATCGGGAGGCATCACACGTCCCTGTTAGTTGGACATCCCCCAAGGGCTCCTGGACTGCAAGAGGGCGCAGGCCAGGCTGAGGGGACCGCCCCCTCCCCCGCCAAGTGCACAAATTTTTGTGTACCAGGCCTCTAGTATATTAAAAAGCTACAATAATCAAAATGGATATATAGATCAATGAGGCAGAGCTTAGAATCCAGAAATAAATCTATGCATATGGTCAACTGATCTTTGACCAAGGGGCCAAACACACAATGGGGAGAGGGAAGACTCTTCAACAAATGGTGTTGGGAAGACTGGATATGCAAAAGAATGAAACTGGGACTCATATAATACACAACAAAATGGATGAAAGAGTAAACACAAGACCTGAAACTATAACCCCTCACAGAACACAAAGGGGAAAAGCTTTATGACATTGGTCTTGGTAGTGACTGTATGGATACGATACCAAAAGCACAAAAGCAAAACTAGACAAATGAGGCTACCTCCCACTAGAAAGCTGCCAACAAAGGAAACAATCGATAGGGTGGAATCGCAACCTACAGAATGGGGGAACTGTTTACAAACCACGTATCTGATCAGGGGTCAGTTCTCAAAATACGTAAGAAATGCCTACAACCCAATAGCGAAAGGACTAACGACCAAATTTAAAAAATGGACGAAGCACCTGAATAGACATTTTTTTTTTTGATCCTTACATATTTTTTTTATTAAGGTATTATATGTGTACATATCTTTTCATTGCCCCCCCACCACGCCCATACACGCCCCCCCTCCCCCGAGTTTTTCATCCATTGGTTTTGCTTATATGCATGCATACAAGTCCTTTGGTCTCTTATCTCCCCTATATCTCCCTATCCTCCCCACTGTAATTTGACAGTCTGTTTGTTGCTTTACTGTCTCTGTATTGAATAGACATTTTCCCAAAGAAGAGATACACATAGCCAATAGATAGAAAAAGATGCTCAATGTCACTAATCATCAGAGGAATGCAAAGCACAAAGCTATGAGATATCACTCATATTTGTTAGGATGGCATATATATATATATATATATATATATATATATATATATATATATATATAAATATATGAAAGACAACAAGTTTAGAAAGGATGTGAAGATATGAGAACTCTTATACAATGAAAAAATGGTACACCTGCTATGAAAAACAGCATAGGGGTTCCTCAAACCATTAAAACCATCAGAAACAGAAGCACCACATGACCCAGCAATTCCACTGCTGTGTATTTATTCAGAAGAATCGAAATCAAGATCTTGAAGAGGCATTACCAACCCCATGCTCATGGCGGCATGACTCACAGTGGCCAAGATCTGGAAACGAGCTAGGTGTTGAAACAAGCCAGTCACAGGACCAACACTGCATATTTCCACTTAAATGAAGTCTCTGAACAGTCAAGCTCCCGGCGGCAAAGAACAGAATGGCGGCTGCCGGAGGAGTGGGAGGAGGGGGAAGTAGGGAGCTGCTGACCACTGGGTTCAAAGTTTCAGTTGTGCAAGCTGAGTAAGTTCTAGAGATCGGCACAACATGGTGCCTGCGGATAACAGCATTGCTGTGTACACTTAACAGTCTGTCCAGAGGGTGGACCGCATGCTAAGTGTCCTCACCACAATGAAAATTTAAAAACATTCTAAAAATTAAGAAGAGCTCGTGAGGCACAGGCGAGTTGTAAGCAGGAGGACAAGGAGACGCCTGCAGCTCTGGGCCGTCAATAACGCTCTTCAATCACTTTGAAAACCTTCTTGGCAGGAACCACAGGCTCTTAAACAAGAAAAGGACTCATTGAAAAGTATTCTTCTCTGTCCCTCAGAGAAGGATCTCTGATTGGCAAATGCTATTTTTGGCAAAAGCAGAATCGATTCCACAGAGATCGATGCAGCCTCCGCCACGCGGCAGGCGCTGGGCCGTGGACGGAGACGAGAAGGGAGCATCTGCTCTGCTCACCAGGCAGGGAAGCGGGGCCGGCGGGAGCAGGGATGGCTGGCGCTCAGACCTGGATTCCAACGTGGACGCGGCTGCCTGCTGGCCGTGTGGCCCCAACGAGCTGCCTGACCTCTTTGTTCTCTAGAAAATGGGGATGATAACGCTCAGGGTGTTGTCTGAGTTAAAATAGAAAAAAGAAAGCATGCCGTGCTTTGCGCTGGGCCATGCGCTGTGCTGTTGTCGGCACTAAATACCCCTTCCTCTGAGGCCACGTGGAAGGACGGAGCTGTGAGGATGGAGGTGTGCACTGGCTCAGGGAGGCAGGGGGGTGGGTCTGGGCTCACACCAAGGGGTCCTGGACTGAGAGGACTTTGGGGTGCGGTTGTGGCATGTCTTGTTGGGGGGCTTGGAGCATGGCCTGGATGCTGCTTAGTGGGAAGTTGGAACTGAGAGCCTGGGGATGGTTCTGGGAGCCGGGAGGACCCCAGGGCAGGGGGGAGGGGGCAGATGATTTGGGGCCAGCCACCTGCAGGGCCCAGGGAAAAAGCCTACAATTTTCTAGCAAGGGGAGAGGCAGCAGGAGTGCCTTGGGCTTCCAGAAACTTCTTAGAGCTGGCTTAACCTGCTGCGGGGGAGGACTGGGGATGAGTATGTGTGTGATAAGGTAGGGGAGGCAGCAGCTGACTAAGAATTCAGGTGTCTGTCTCCTGAATTCTGGGAAGGGCACAGGCTCTCCGAAGGGGCTGATAAGATCCCCAGGGCACAGCTTTCTTTTCCAACCTTCTCATTTAGGGACGCCGAGTTCTCTGCTGGAAAGAGCCCTGGATTGGGAGCTCAGGAGTTCTGGGTGAGGCAGAGCCTAGACTGGCTGCGTGTCACTCGAAGGGCATTCGGCCCCTGTGCCCCTTTAAGATGAGGCGTGTGCCCAGGCCCTGCATCAGACTGGAGGACACCAGACTCTAGGGAGCCGTCCTGCCCTAGAGTAAGTCCCTGGGGCAGTTCTTCCACATTCCAACCTAGTTGCCCCAGGGCACTTAGCACCTTCTCCATCCCTGCCTTCCTCCCCAAACCTGTAGGTAGAGCGACGTGTTCCCTCTCCACATTCGAGGAACAGGCTCAGAGCAGGCGAGCTCTTCCCCAAGATGGCACAGCTAACCAACGGAAGAGGCAGGACTGGAACCCAAGGCTAGGGCTCCTGAACCGCCTCGCTATAGGGCCTCAAGCAGGGGGCGTGGAACACGGGGCTCTGGTTTCTCTTGGACAACATGGGGAGCCACAGATGATTTATTTACCCCTCACATTTACCACGGAGCACGGCAGAGGCTGGTGTTCGTGAGAGTTCAGTGCATCTAACAAGTGGGCGCTAGGGAGGGTCCTAGTTCCTTGTTGGTGCGACCTCCTGGCACGTTCGGGACCTCACACCGGAGTGTGTGCACTGCCACAGGCCGTGCTCAGCCCTGCTTCCTGCTCCGGGGAGCAGGTGACAGCGACACCAGGGGTACCCAGATCACACAGAGAGAACATGTGGAGATAATCCAGGCCACTGCCCTGGGAAGTGCTGCCTTCTGCCTTCACATGGGCTGTCTGGGGCTCAGGCAGGGATGGGAGGGCCCCTGGAGGCCACCTGGGCCAGGCCCCTGCCTCCTGCCTCCAAATCACCCGCAAAGGGGTGCGGGAAGCAGAGCCGTGGCCTCTCTCGGTGCTGCACTCTGAGCTTCGCACACTTTGAGAGGGAAATACGGCCGGGAGAGACCACTGTGAGTCTGAGGAACAATCTGAATCCACGGGCGCTTGTTCGGAGGATGCCTGGCTCTGCGGGTGGCGGAGGCCTGTGGATCCGCGCAGCCTGGACCGAGCACCCTGTTTTCTAGAAATGACGCTTCAGAAACATCTGCAGATATCCCTGCCCTCCCCTCCACGGCTTTACCATCCTTCTTCAAAAACACAGGCTGTCCTTGGAACCCACACGTCCCCGTTAGCTGACAAGTCCCTTCCACCGAGACAC
Organism: Pipistrellus hanaki; assembly: GCF_964339955.1. Classification (NCBI taxonomy): domain Eukaryota; kingdom Metazoa; phylum Chordata; class Mammalia; order Chiroptera; family Vespertilionidae; genus Pipistrellus; species Pipistrellus hanaki. Next base: position 72,918,432 of record NC_140508.1, read on the forward strand.
TTCTCCACAGACCAGTCCACACGCAGGCCCCACCGCCACCTACTCCCGAGGGTGGCCCCGTGTCGCTCCTGTGCTCACCCACTGACACTGCGCCCCCCGCCCCTCCTTGTTGCTAAACTCAGGCCACTTCTCTGTCCTGGTTTTATCGGTTCCCCAGAGGCCGCTCCTCCGTGGGTCCTGGGACCTGCTGCTGGGGCGGGGGGTACGGCTCATGTGAGGTAGCTGCCCCGTTCCCAGGGAGGAGTGCTGCGATGCTCTCCTGGAACCTTCTCTGCCTCGGGTCACTACCCCCACCCCCCCTTCTCTCCTTTGGGTCACTATCCCCCCCTTCTCTCCTTTGGGTCACTATCCCCCCCTTCTCTGCCTCGGGTCACTATCCCCCCTTCTCTCCCTTGGGCCACTATCCCCCTCTTCTCTGCCTCGGGTCACTATCCCCCCTTCTCTCCCTTGGGCCACTATCCCCCTCTTCTCTGCCTTGGGTCACTATCCCCCCCTTCTCTCCCTTGGGCCACTATCCCCCCCTTCTCTGCCTCGGGTCACTATCCCCACCCCCCCTTCTCTCCTTTGGGTCACTATCCCCCCCCTTCTCTCCCTTGGGCCGCTATCCCCCCCTTCTCTGCCTTGGGTCACTATCTCCCCTCCACCTCCTTGCTGGCTCCCCTCCTCCCCTCCACCCACAACCTCTCCCTGGGTGACCCCGTCGAGAGTCTCCAGCCCTGAGCACCAGGCACACATCAACAGTCCGCGTCCCCAGTCCGCGTCCCCAGGATGACCTTTTCCTTATCTTCAGACACTTCCACCTGAGCAGCCACATGCCCTGGGGACTGGGGACAACCAACAGGTCACCCAAACAGAAAAGCCGGCTGCTGGTGCTCCCCCTCCTCCCCCACTTCTCTTCCAGAGCCCTGTCCCTGACCACGTGCTTCCAGGCCGGCAGCCAGGAGCCCACAGTACGTTCTCCCTTCTCCGCAGCTCCTGTCGCAGGTTCTGTGGGTACTACCTCAAACATAGAACGGGGCTGCAAACCGTGCTTCCCTCCTCACTTCCTCAGCGGTGCTCCCAGCCCAGACCTCTCCCTGGAGGATCCAGCGGCCCCTCAGCCCCCAGCCCGCGTGTGCCCCTGCCGGTTCTGTGCAGACAGCAGCTAGGGCGACCTTCTAAAGGGGCAATGGTGCCTGGTCCAGAAAGCACCGCACTGACCTCTTGCTTCTCAAAAGTTCTGGCTTGTTCTTATTTATTTCTTTTCCAAAAACAAATTCAGTGGGAACTGACCCAGGCCCAAGATCCATTCATTTAAGTAAGACTCACTGCAGGCAGCATCCTGAGTCAGTGTCCTAGGGGGCCATTGACCTTCATGTAAACGCAACCAATAAAGACTTGGCTTGTCAACAGCAGGCGGGGGAGGGATGATTCTCTTTACCAAGGATCGTGGCTTTATACCCAGACCCCGCCATGGCTCTCCTGGTGCCCAGGAGGCGCTTCCATCACAGACACAGGCGCCGGCGGGCCTTTCCTCGCGGAGGCAGGCAGAGATGGGGCGGACAGGGGCCTTTCCTCGCGGAGGCAGGCGGAGATGGGGCGGACAGGGGCCTTTCCTCATGGAGGCAGGCGGAGATGGGGCGGACAGGGGCCTTACCTCGCGGAGGCAGGCGGAGATGGGGCGGACAGGGGCCTTACCTCGCGGAGGCAGGCGGAGATGGGGCGGACAGGGGCCTTACCTCGCGGAGGCAGGTGTAGATGGGGCAGACGAGCACGCGGAAGGGCTCGCCGGTGCTGCTGCGCATGGTGCCGAACACCTCGCACAGGAAGGTGATGAAGCCCAGCCAGCGCTCCACGTCCTGCTGCTGCAGCGCCTCCCGCACCGTGAAGTCCTTCTGCGGAGGAACAGAGACCGCGTCAGCCTGGCCGGCCCGGCACCACCCCTCTGCCATGGGGCCCGCCGCCCAAGGGCTGGTCCTCGCGTTTTCAAGGATGGGAATGGGTGACCAGGGCCACGGCACCTGTTCTCCAGGGTCTCCAGGCTGGGGGCCCCTCAGCCTGGCTTCCCTGACCCCCACACAGAGGTGGGGGAGTGAGATAAAGGGGAGATGGCACCTGTCCCAGAGTCATCACGCCCACCTCTCAACTCCCGGTGCCTAACGGCTCTCCCTTCGCTAACCCCCAAATCATGCGCCCCCCACCATAATTGCCTGCAAGGGGCCAAGAGGATCATAAAAAATTAGTCATTCATTCATTCTTTTCTTTTCTTAAGATATATATATATATTTAAAATATATTTTTAAAGCATTTTATTTATTTATTTTTAAAAAATATATTTTATTGATTTCTTTACAAAGAGGAAGAGAGAGATAGAGAGTTAGAAACATCGATGAGAGAGAATCATTGATCAGCTGCCTCTTGTACATCTCCTACTGGGGATGTGCCTGCAACCAAGGTACATGCCCTTGACCAGAATTGAACCTTTCAGTCCTCAGGCCGATGCTCTATCCACTGAGCCAAACCAGTTTCAGCTCTTAAGATATATTTTTGTTGATTTCAGAGAGGGAGAGAGAGATAGAAGTATCAATGGGGAGAGAGAACCATTGATCGGCTGCCCCCTGCATGCCCCACACTGGGGATTGAGCCCACAACCTGAGCATGTGCCTTTGACCAGAATCCAACCTGTGACCCCAACCTGGGAGTCCACAGGCCGATGCTCTATCCACTGAGCCAAACCGCTAGGGCCATTCATTCTTTCTTAAAAGTATTATTGCCCTATTTAGTGCCAGCCATTGCATTAAGGCTAAAATAAGACATGTTAACTCATAGCTATGTTATAAGAAAAGGTCTTAAAAGCCACTGGGGATTCAAGGTAGAGGGATGTTAGGAGCTCACATTTACTTAGCAAGAGAATTTTCATTTTAATTTCAAAGAGAAGAAAAAATTCTACAAATAACTGTGAGGGGAAAAAAATAAACCCTAGGTTTCTCACAAAGGAACAACAACATTGTTGACCTTTTACTTGTACATTTAATGTTAAAATTCAGAGACATTGAGGCAACACCTTCATATGCTTGAGGATAAAAGAGCACACCCAGCTATGAGTGAAATGAAGAGGAAGAATCTTACATAAGCAGATGTTTGAGAAGAAATCCCACCCACGTGCTTGTTTTAACTCCCCACCAGTCCTCCCCTCACACCCCAATCTAAATGTTACAGATACCATGGAAAACAATAAGACAATCCTCAAAAATTAAAAATATAATCACAATACAATTCCACAATTCCACTTCTGGAGATACAGTGGTGCCTCACACAACGAACTTAATTCGTTCCAGGAGCAAGTTTGTTATGCGAAAAGTTCGTTATGTGAAACGCGTTTTCCCATAACAATACATGTTAAAAAAAATAATTCGTTCTGTAGCATAAAATATGCTAAGATGACATAAAAAAAGATAAATTTTTTATTATTTTTATTTAGATACATCTAAAAACATAATTTTTTAAGAAGCCATGATATAAAAAAAAATATTGAGTTTAACTTAAAAGGACGACTGCCGTGATACGTGCGTGATTTAATTCGTAATGAAGAACGATTGCCGCGATACGTGCTTAAGTTAAGCGCAGTGACTAACGACTGCCTGCAGTGCCTGCGCGGAAGGATGCAATACATCGGCAGCGATCGTGGAAGCTCGGGCGAAGCAGTCGTGGAAGCTCGGGCAAAGCGGTCGTGGAAGCTCGGGCGACTTCGTTGTGTGAAACGAAGTTCGTTGTATGAATCATGAAATGAAGTTCGTTGTGTGCAGCGTTCGCTGTGCGAGGCGTTCTTTATGCGAGGCACCACTGTATATCCAAAAAAAAAAAAAAAAGGAAAGCAGGGTATTTGCATACCCAAGTTCATAGCAGCACTTTCAGCATGAGGCAAGAGGTGGAAGCAACCCAAGTGTTTTTATCAACGGACGAGTGATACAAAGTGGTCTATACAGACAATGGAATATTACTCAGCCTTCAAAAGGAAGAGCGTTGGCCTGTGGACTGAAAGGTCCCGGGTTCGATTCCAGGCAAGGGCATGTACCTTGGTTGCGGGCACATCCCCATTGGGTTGTGCAAGAGGCAGCTGATCGATGATTCTCTCTCATCGATGTTTCTAACTCTCTGTCCCTCTCTCTTCCTCTCTGTGAAAAATCAATAAAATATATTAAAAAAAAAAAAAAAAAAAAAAAAAAAAGGAAGGGAAGGCAGACACATGCTACATCAGGGCTGAAGTCAGTGAATAAGCCAGTCACAGAAGGACAAGCATTATATATTCTAGAAGGTACCTAGAGTAGAAACAGAAAGAATGTGGTTGCCAGGGCTGGGACCAGGGGGCTACAGGGAGTTGTTTAATGGGTTAAAGTTTGTGTTTTTGTCAAGTTGAAAAAAGTTTTGCAGATGAGTTGCATAACTATGTGACTTATACTTAACATGAATGAACTGTACACTTACAAATGGTTGAGATATGGTATATTTTATGTTATGTGTCTTTTTTTCTTTTTACCACAATGAAAAATAAATATACCAACTGAGATGTGCTGTAAGGTGTAAAATAGACACTAGTTTTTGAAGACTTAGTATTAAAAAAAGAATGTAAAATGCCTCATATTTTAAAATATTTATTACATGCTAAACATTTGGATATATGGGGTAAAGTAAAATATACTACTGAATTTACCACATACTACTGATAAAGCCAGAGATTAATTAGAAAATAGAGAAACAATTTAATATATAATGCCAAGAAATAAAAAATTAGAAATACTAACGAAATATGAAAATAGATATGGAGTAGATAAAAAGAGAAATAAAAACTATTTATAATTCTATGCTGATGATTTGGGAAAATGATGAAACAGGTGATTTAAAAAAATATACCAAACTGTACTAAAAAAAATAAATAAAAAGTTAGAAAAGACTAAAGGTCATAAAACAAAATGAAAAGTTCTGAAAGAATTAAGAGGTGTCTACAATTATGATTTTTTAAAGGTAAGTTATTCAAACTTTAAAACAATTAGATAACTGCTCTGCTATGCAAATTGACCCAGAACACAGAAAAAGATAAGCTTTTCCAGTTTCCTATTACCCAAATCTCATAATGATAGTAAATTTCAAACAAGGAAGTCTATGGCTACTTTCTCTAATGTGCATAGTTGAAATACCAACAAATAGATCCACGATAACCACGTAGATTTTATCCCAGAAAGGCAAAGATAAGTTAGAATCAGGAAACCTGCAAACAATGTCAATGGGCCTGGTTAAAAACCAGCAGAAACATCCATGACCCTTGGAAGAAAGGAGATATAATGATTTAACATGATTACATGTATGCAAAACCCAAGAGAGTTCTCTAATAAAGATTAGAATTAATAAGAGAGTTTAGGAACTAACTAATGAACTAGTGCTGTATTTAAATGCAAAATTAATACACAGAAGTCTACAGTTTTTCTATGATAGGTTTAATCAGTGAGATATTTTAATGCACAAAAGCTCATTAACTAAAACAATATAAAATCTTAAGTGACATCAGGAAATGTACAAGATTTCTATGAAGAAAACTGCAAATTGAACTGAGATTTAAGAGAAAGTCTGAAACGAGGGAAGAAACACACAGTGTTCCATAGTGGGTAGTCAGCATTCTAAAGACGGTTCAACATCAATTTGTACTCTGTATTCCATTGGGAACTTTGGAGGGTAAGGAGGAACGGGGACTTGACAAAAAATTATCCTGGAAGTACTTGGAGAGTAACAGGGGAGGATAGCTAAAAACAGAACAAAACCAAGTTGTAAGGAGCTGTATTTCTTTCCACCTATCCGAACCTTTAATAATTAAAAGGGCGTGGAACTAACCTAAGAATGGACAGCTAGCTCGGACAGCCCAGAAACAAGTTCGGCACCCCTAGGGTTCATCACCTGGTCCCTGAAGAACCACAAATCAGTGGCAAAGGAAACATTATTCACTGAAGCCACGGTGCAGAGACAGCTGTCTAAGTGTGAGAGGGTGGGGGGAGAGGATAATTTAGAGTCTCCCTTCACACTGGGCCCTAAGATGAATTCCAGATGGAATAAAGAGGTAAATGTGTGTTTGTTATTATTTTTTTTTAAAGGACAAACCATAAGAACTTGAGATTGAGTATTTATCCAATTTCTAGATAAAGAAGGGATTTTTTATATTAACGCAACAGAAGAAGGCATCACGATAGTATAAACACTCTTAGAAGGCAATAATATTCTGGGAAAAATATCTGCAATAAATGTGACAAAGGGTGAGGATAAAGGGCATTAAAAGATAATTCATATGTCAAAATAATTAATTAAATCTTAGTAGCAACTGGATGAAAGTTGCCACCCCTCTTCCCCCCTACCATTGTATTAGCAAAGCTGAAAACTGGTCATTGCCAATGCTGGTAAGGATGCAGTGAGACAGGAACTCTTGTGGATGGGGAGTGTAAATCAGCAGCACTTTCCCCAAAAATCCTAAAGTAAGCTTTAAAGGTGTCTTTATTGTTTGACTCAGTAATTGCACCTCTGGGTAATTAGCACAAGGAAATAATTAAAAATAACAGGAAAAATAAGCTTTATGCACACAATAATTCAACAACGTAAGTATCCAACAATAGGGGAGTGATAAAGCAAATGATGATTCATCCACCCATTAAAAATTATGTTTATGGCCCTGGCTAGTGAGGCTCAGTTGATTGGATCCTGTACAACAAAAGGTAGGGTTCGGTTCCTGGCCAGGGCACATATCCAGGTTACAGGTTTGATCCCCAGTTGGGGGTGCCTGGGGGGTGTGGGGGGGCAACTCATTGATGTTTCTCTCTCACATCAATGTGTCTGTCTTCCCCTTCCTTTCTTTAAAAATCAATAAAAATATTAATTATGTTTATGAAAAGTTTATAACAATATGGGAAATGGCTATCGAATTAATGATAAGTAAAAAAAAAAGCAAAAGCAAAATTATATGTCTTATACAATCTTATCCATGAATACATTAAAAAATAATATTTTATTGATTTTTTTATAGAGAGGAAGGGAGAGGAACAGAAAGCCAGAGACATCGATGAGAGAGAAACATTGATCAACTGACTCCTGCACACTCCCCTCTGGGGATGTGCCCGAAACCAAGACACATGCCCCCGACCGGAATCGAACCTGGGACCCCTGAGTCCACAGGCCCACGCTCTATCCACTGAGCCAAACTGGTTAGGGCCCATGAGTACATTTATGAAAAAAGATGAGGAATAGCATAAAGTGTTAACAGTAGTGGTTTCTCAATAGTGAAATTGTGGATGATCTTTAAGCTTTTTATTATTTTCTGCATTTCTTTGCTCTTCTGTGAACGTATCTTTTTATAGTCAGAAAAACAGGCTAGTGAAAGAGAAATTGGCAGGTTGTGACCCTTCTCCTCAGCTTTTTAAATGAGGGCAGCCGAACTCTTAAGAGTGTGGTCTGCCAACTGGTGGCGATTCTCGCTAAAGGGGTGGCGAAATGGGCTGCGCACATGCCAGCCAGGAGGCCACCGAAACCAGCCGATGTGTCTCCTCTGGGCACAGACAGCCCAGCCTGCCAGTTTTCCCTCTGGAACAGGGAGCTCTTTTCTGCCAACCCAAACCAGCCGTCCCCTGGGCCCCAGCTCCGCTTCAAACTCGGCCTCTTGCATCCAGAACCAGCAAGGGGCCTCAGACTGGTGGCAGCCATTTCAAAGTCTGGTCCTTGGCTCCAGCTTCTCATCAGACTGGCAGGCTCCCTCCCAGCAACCCCTAGTGCCGTTCCCCAAACTTTAAGGCTACCATTTAAGCCCCGTTTCCTGCCTAAAACTATTTATTGACGTATTGCTATTTCCTGCACTGGCCACATCAATAAGCCCTGAAAGCCATTCAGTGTCTCAGGTTTCTCAAGGCATGCTGGGAAATTCTTCCTGCTCTGGATAACCACATGAACTCTGGCATGATAGAGTCCTGTGGTCAAGCCAAAAACAGCTGCAACCCAGGCAGAGGGGGAAACACCCCCCAGCCCGGCGGGCCCAGCAGCCACTAGGGAGATGCTGCCCGAGAAGAAGGGAGGGTGAAGGCAGGAGGATCAGCCTCTGAAACTTCCTGAAGCAGATGCACAGTGCGGCCAGTCCCTGCAGACTCACCATCATCCCTTCTCCTCCCTTTAAGGCAAATGACCAGGGAACTCTGCCCATCCACACTCCACACCCCTTGTGCCTCTGGTCGGTTTCTGTGCAGAGAGGTGGCCGCCGCCACCGCCGCCATGGCCCTGGTGGGAGGAGAGAGTGCACTTCTATTTACTGCGGGCAGGACGTTTCTTTTTCCCTGAGAAGTGGGGGTGGGGTGGAAGGGGGGGGGTACTGGGGAGCTGGTCATGGCCCAGCTGCAATGAGTTGGTGCCAGTCTTTCTTCCCCCAGGTCCCTGGCTGGAAGGCTTAAAAAGCATGTTTGACAGATTTTTTTTTATAGCTTTCACATAGAAGGTGCTCTACTTATTTGGCTCAAAAGGTCCCTTCCTTTGGGTTTCCGCTCCAACGCCAGCTCCTCAGGGAGGCCGCACCTCACCGCCCCTCCAAAGGGCAGCCCCACCTCACGACCCAGACCCCCTGCCTGCTCCTCCCAGCCCCCGACACCTGCATCAGGTGCCGCATTTGTTGCTGCTCTGACTCTTCCCTAGAAAGAAGTCCCCCCCCCCCCACTTTCGTCAGGATGGCGCGTGTCTTGTCATCACCATGCCCCCTAGAGTGGAACCCGGTTCCCACTAAGAGGCCAGTAACATGCAGGACTGGGTGGGTAAACGGCCCATCATAAGCAGCCGGACATCTCTGCTCCAGAGGCCGCCCTGGTCAAAGGAAATGGGCTGCGGCCACACTTTCCTTCATCTAAGACTTGAGAGCAGAGTGTCCGTAGGCGTGTCACCTTCACCTTTTCTTTCTTTTGTGGCTCTCGTTTCGCTCCCCAGGTATTCTTCCCACCGCCTCTGTGCCATCCTTGCACGTTTGTTTCGTTTTGGTGGGTGGCATTTTTGTCAGAGAGTAAGCTGTCGTTGCTTAGTTGGGGCTAGTTTTCCCTTGCAAGGTTGAGTCAAGGAAGGCCTTGGAGACTCTCAAGCCGACGAATCTCCCCTGGCCCAAGAGAGGACCTGCTGGTTCCTGTCCCTGCCTGGGGCCTCTGGGCTCCAGGGGACACCTGCGAATCCTTATGAAGAAGGACCAGTGATGCTAAGACACCTCGAGTTGGGTTCTGAGACTTGAGACCAAAGAGAACTGACCAGTGCGGCAGCAGGTCTCTCTGCTGATGACCTGATGGATCCCTGGGCCCCACGGGAGGATGGAGGGGGCTGAGAGCCAGGGGTTAGACTTCTAGCTGAGCAGAGCCGGAGGTGGAGAGGAAAGAAGGGTGAAAGGGCTCAGCATCTGCATCCTGAGCAGTGCTCCTTGGGCAGCAGCCCATGGGCCCTGCCTCTCACACTCCCTCACAGGCTGCATCCAAGAAGGATGACCCAGGGAGTGGGGAGGGCTGCTGACCCAGCTCTTGGCATCACTCTGACCGGATCAGACAGCCATCCTTGGCTTTAAGGAGTGACAGGTATGGTGTACCTGGCCCACAGTAGGTGTTTAGCAAGTGACAGAGAGACCTCCTGGACATTGTATCCTGTGTCAACCTGGCCACCCAAGCCAGCCTCAGACCTGGCCACCCCCTCCTCCTGGCAGGCCGTGTGTGTGCAGCCCCAGCCAAGGGGCACACCCCCAGGCTGGACTCACAGCTGGCCATCCTGCCACATTGTGGCCACAGCTGCCAGGCTTGGCTCAGTCCAGCTGGGCCCTGAGGCCTGGCCCTGGGGTTCAGCCACACCTTGGTTCTGGAATAGCGGGAGTCTGACCGAGAGGCCATTCCAGCCATGGCAATCATTTGCTGTGGCTCCTGTCATGTCTGGAGGGAGAAGGCATCTCAGAGGCTGGTGTGAGCATGAGATTGGCTGCTTGCCTTGAGTTCTGATGTCCTCTGGGTTCTGCACTGCTCCTTGCCTTTGGGTACGTTCTTTTCCACTTCAGTGTCCCTGAGTATCCATGACCTGCCCCCCATGACCCACACACTTGCCCACATAATGCCAAAGCCCTCCCCACTCCACTGCTTCACTCCGCTCTGCCCTGCTCCTCCCCCAACACTGTCTGCATTCTCAGCCTTGAGAGAATCCCTCTGGAGGTGGGCTTCCCATATGATTTACCAGACCCAAGTGGGCCCTCTGACAGATCCCCAGACCACAGACAGAGACAAGAGCCGCCACTGCAAACACAGCCCGCCAGGGTGGCTGTCACACCCGCTTGATACTCTCCTGAGCTTCATGTCTAATTCCCTACGTGCTGGAGGTGAGTCCTGCTCTTTGAGTCCCACTACAAAGAATAAAGAGAGAGTGACATTATGCTGATGATCTTGAATCTGCTGTAACCAACAGCCATAAAAATCACGCCCCCAATGCCAATGCTTTAATTATTAATATTAATAATAATAATAAAAAATCACCGGGGATGTTCTCGGCGACTAATGGTTCATGGCCCTGTGGCTAAGGACCCTGGCTCCAGGTCAAGGGGACACACCATGGCCGGGAACCCCCACCAGCCACTTCCAGTTGAATCTAGACTATTCTGGAGACATTTTCCAAGCTTCCCAGGATGTGAGCCCTCAGAACATTTCTGAGATGGCAAATTCAGGTCAGGTAAGCTCAGCTCTGCTGCTCTGTGTGTGGGAGGGCGGGGGGAGGGGGGCCCTGGGATGCAGTGGGGCGAAGCTGCAAAGTCAGTGGGAATTCTGTCTCACACTTATGCAGGCGTGAAGCTTCCTTCTCAGCACGGAGAGCTGGCACCTGCTGTGGCTGTGGCCTTGAAAAGCCCTCAGAAGAGGCTGACGCTTACCTTTTAGCCAGAGCAGGAAGAAAGGACTGGGCTGCCCTATTCGCTTAGCCCCAGGAAGACCCTGCAGGGACTGCTTGCCAGGGACAGGCGAGTGGGGAGCACTAAAGTCCACAGACCAGGGGCAACTCTCAGTAACCAGATAGTAGGCTGTGCGGGTGTGGTGCCGTGGCCTCACCTGCTGCTTGGTGGCCCTCCCCCACACTCCCACCCCCACCCCCACCCCCGGCATTGCACCAGCGTTACTGATCTATCCCTCAGGGGATCTCACACTGCAGGACAAGGCCTGGGGATCTGACCAGCCTTCCCAAGCTGTTAGAGCTCCAACCCAGGTCTCTGCTTCTGTTTCTGATGCCCTTTCTCCAGCAAAATGTCTGTTACACAGCCGTCCTCTTTGAAAGGCCCATCTGGAGACAGGACAGCTGCCTGCCTCCTCCCTGCAGGTCCCCCAGGCGAGTGAGCCCAGCTGTCAGCTCTGCACAACTGGAACTCCTCCCTGCCTGGTGGCCATCCGCCCAGAGTGGCTGAGGGCTTGGAGGCAGGTGTTCACCAGGTCTGGCCCACACCGATAGGTGTAATCCATTCTACAGATCTCTCTGTGGGGAGAGGGAGTGTGGTCACTATGGCCTCAGCTCAAGGAGCAAGAAGAAAGGGCCCGGGGCGGTCTGTGACTCCGTGTCCTCATCTGTAACATGGGAAGAGACCATTTGACCTGCACAGGGTCAACGAGGCGATGGGGTGATGGAACGGAGGCGAGTATCCTCCTAAATAGAATAGGGTTCCTGTGGCCCCGTCCTGCAGTTTGACAAACGAGGAATACAGTGGACAGGTGTCCTGCCCAGGCCTTTCCACGTGAGCAAGGGGGAGCTGAAGCCAGAACCCAGACTGTCCAGCCTCCTGGAGATGCCTAGAGTCTGCTCCCAGAGCCTGGTAAGGTTCTACCGAGAGGGCCAGGCACCTCCTCCAGGCAGCAAGTCTGTCTGGGATCCCACAGCTCTGGGCCAGGCCCACAGGCCATGCTCTGGAAGCAATCGGAAACTGAAGGCTTGTGAAATCCCACTCTCAACGAGTAGCCCCGTTACTTCTGAGACTGTCTGGAAAGCTGGTGGTAAAAATAGATGATTACACAGGCGTTATTACACTATTTATAGAATTTGAGAAAACCCCTTGAAATGCTCACGAAAAGATTTGGCCTATAACGGGGATTCCAGAATGACTCAGCCTGAAGCCCAAACCTACCCCTGACTTTGAACCTTGCTATAGACGAAGTCTTCAAAAGTCACATGAGCGTTTATAGGTCATTATTCCTCAGGGAAGCTGTAACGGGGGAGCTCACATCTTTTATCAAGCTGTACCCCAGAACGTGTTCTGAACGCTAGTTAAGAAACAGCCTGGGTGGTGCACGTGGTCGGGGCTGGGAGAGAGGAGGACAGAAGGCCCGTGGGCTCGGAGAAGGCCATAATGTGCATCTGTGAAATGGGGATCCTGCCTGCCGCCCTGCCTCTGGGGAACATATGTGGATATATATGCAAAAGCGAAGGTCATGCCTGTTCTCTTCTCCAATGACATGCATGGAAGCTGTTTGCACGTCTCCGTCTGAATGGGCCCACTATTACAACATGCCATTCCATTTGGTCCTCCCCATCTGGACTTGACATCGGCGCTGTTCCCAGTGCCTCGAGGAAGGGGGGGGGAGAAGGGGGCTGGCTCTGAAGGAAGCACTCAGGCCCTCTCGGTGAGCGGTGAGCTCCAGGCTGCAGACCAGACCAGATGGCCCTTGTGTTGCTCTAAGGAGCCTCGGGTCACCTGTGGGGGTGGCTGGCGGGCAGTGGGTGGGCAGAGGCTCAGTGTGCCTTGATTCCGGGCAGAGCTGCCCCACTGCTGGGTCAGCTTCACATGGCTGACGACATGCCTGAAATCGAGTTTAGAAAAAATAGCTCTGTTGCTAAAATTGATGTCTTGAGCACGCACTCTGGGCTCAGAAGCCAGACAGGGCTGCATGATCTGACTCCCACCCAGCCTCGGAACAGGGCAACCCCCAAGATCTCTCTTCTCCATGTAGGAAAGGGTGACAGGGCTGTTCACCATGAGAATGACAGTCGCCAGGGCAGAGGAGACACTCCTGCTTCCCTGGCCTTTCCAAGTCGGGGACCAAGGACATCCATGCCAGGTGTGCTGGGGAGTCTGTCTGACCTCCCCCACTTGGCCAGTGTGTGGCGGGAATCAGAGCCAGGCAAGGGCGATGGTATCCCTGAAGAGAGAAGGGAGAAACGTGGGTGACAGATGACTGAACCAGAGCTGGCAACAAGGGTGGGGGCCCTCTACCAGGAGCTGAGGTGCTGCCTAGCAAGAATCTCACAAGGTATTTCATTTCCTGGCTAGACTGGATGCCTGTTGATGTCCTTCTCTGTTCTTTGCCTCCCTCATGTATCTGGCAGAAAGAAGAGCTGGGTATAAAACTGCAGTGTGGGGACTCTTGTTGACATGATTTGAGAGGAAGCCTTCAAGGTATTTCTGATGCAGGAGTGCTCACTGAACTACTGGAAGAATTGGGGAAGAAAAGTCTATCTTGATTCCAGGCATACCAGGAGGCCCTACCACCACCACCGCACTGAGCTTCGCTCACCAGGACCTGGGGACACCCTTTCTCTGGCCCTTGAGAAACTGGCTCACATGCTCATCCTTCAAGCTCCTGGACTTGTCTTCCCTCCCAGAGGCCTCCACTCTTGCTGTCCATCATGGTATCTCGTTCACTGTGTCATAGCACACACCGAATTTGAAAGGACACACGTGTTGGTGTGTGTGCTCAGTGATGGCTTCTCCCACTTGGGCTGTGAGTGCCGTGAGGGCAGGGGAAGTGTGTCTGTTTATTCACCAATACACACCCAGCGACTAGGACACAGTGAGTTCTCAGTGAGTATTTGATGGGTTAACTGAATAAATAAAGGGGGGACTCTGAGGCGAGGGCAGTCCTAGGGTGGAAATACCGTTAAGTCTCAGGGTCAGGCGTCTTCTGGTCCCTCTCCTCATAGGTGACCTCCCTGCTAGACCTGACCTTGGCCTCGGAATAAGGTCAGAGAGGGCACGAGCTGAGATGATTCTGGACTGGGCTTTGAAAGGTAGTTTTGTGTTTTTGTTTTTGTTTTTTAAGGAAAAAAGGTGGATGCTAGGATGGGAATGGTTCCTCATCAATATGGAATCCGACACAACCCGAGAGGACAGGGAGCTCTGAGATTGGCAAGGGGTGTGCTGTCCTTAGTAAGACATGATCTCGTGAACAGACAAGAAGACCAGCCCTGTGGGGTATGTGACCTTGGGCACACTGTTCACCTCACTGGGCCTCAGTTTGGTCATCTACAAAATGGGGCTGATGACACGTGTCCCGTCAGGCCCAGGACTGGTGGTGAAGACCGAACGAGGCGATAGACCGGAAATCACCTGCTCTTCAAGACCGGGTGCCTGGTCTGGACGGATGGGTGCCATCCTTGTTCATCAGCCCCGTCGAATCCAGCTCATCCTGACCTTGCACAAGAGCCGACAGACACTTCCTAGCCTGATCCCCGTGACTCAGAGCTGCCAGCCAGCACAGTCACTTCCCCTCCATTGACCAGCGTCTCCTATGAAGCCACAGGCTGGGTGGTGGGAGAAGGAGCCAGCTGCTAGAGCAGGTTTGTCTAGTCTCAGCATTATGGACATTTGGGGCTGGATTATTCTTTCTTGTGGGGTGCCTCCTCGCTGCACTAAAGGTCTCAACCCTCTCGATGCCAGTTGCAGCCCCCGACTCCCATCCCCAGCTGTGGAAACCCAAAGCATCTCCTGACCTTTCCAAATATCTACGGGGGGCACAGTTACTGCCCGGGGAGAGCCACTGCCTAGAGCGACAGCTCCCATTCCTGTCCCCCGTGGAGCACTTCTTAGGACACAGCAAGACGCGGGCCCTCGAATAACACCGGGACCAGTGCAGTGAGGGGCTCTACTGTGGGCCTGTGAGGGGGCCCCCTGGAACTGTCTTGAGAGACCTGAGGGCCTCGTGGGTGACACACCTGCACACCAAGCAGCTGCCTTCCCTCCAGGACTCGGCCCGGAGCTGGCGCTCACCCCGCACACAGCTGGTCAGTGTCCACCACTGTGCCTCCGTCCGTCCGTCCGACCGGACTGTGGCCATGTTCCCTTCCTGTGGATTCCAGGCACGGAATGATGGCTTTGAAAAACAGCGTGAGCCCTTCTGTCTGATGGCCCCCGAATTCAAAGGGTAAAAATAGGCCATGGGCTCTGGAACTGACAGCTCTGTGCCTAAGCTGTGATGTCAGCACCGTGAGCACATAATCTCCCATCAGTCTGACTGTATTTTTAAATGTGAACAGCTTAGCACACTTCACGCTACTTATTTGGGGGGTACCTTGGGCGGCAGATAGTTCAGCTGCCTTTACCATATGACACTGACACATGCCTCCCACTCAGTGTCCCCAGATAAAAATAACGGCCAGCTCGCCCACAGCTCTGCCGAGAGGAAGGGCAGGAACTCGGAGGGACCCACGGTGTCTGGCACCTTCTCACCCGCCCGCTGGCCCCTGGCGCGCTGGCTCTGCCGCGGGCGGAGGAAGTGTCACCGCGATGTTCTGACTGTGAGAGGCACGGGGAGGCCCGAGTGGCCTCCCTTCGCGTGCCACGGGCTCTGCCCACCACAGGAGGCTCTGCTGCCTCGGAAAACACCCACAGGGGGTATGGAGAGCACCATGCGGGCGTGGGCGGCCATCTGGCCTGCTCACCCCCATCCAGAGAAGGGTTCATACGATGTACCTGACAGCCTCTCACAGAGACAGATCCGAATGCCTGATTCCCATCCCGTGGCCGGGAGGCCTGGAAGCTTCCACAGGTCTGGAAGCCAGAGCCTCAGGGGAGTGATGCCAGAGGCCCCCCTCTGCCTCTGAGCACCTCCCCCAGCATGCCCCAATGTCGGGCTTGCCTCATTGGCATCACCCCTTTCATAAGGCTCGGATTATCCAGCAGCTCCCCCGATAACCACAGGGTGTAACATCAACTACAAATCAACCACCACCGTTCAAGTGACCAGAAACTTCCCTTCTGTAAGAAAGACAGGCCTAACCCTTCCTCCCTCCCTGCCTGCCTCCCTCCCTCGTTCCCTCCAGCATCCATCCTCCCTCCCTCCATGTACAGATATCTGTGGGGGCACTTCTCTGCCAGGTGCCGGTTCTAATGCAATATACACAGAATCCGTGCCTCTCTCCCTCTATTGCCCCCCTCAATCCCTGCACCCACAGGTGTTTGTGGGTCCCCTCTCCATCAGACACTGACTCTCCTGCGGCCTCCAGGGGCCTGGGGGAAGGAACATGGAGCCTGCGTCCGGAGCTCTGCTGAACAGTCAGGGAGACCTACCGGGTCCGACAGACTCCGGGTCTGACAGGCGCCCCAGAGGGCATCGGCTTCAATTCCGCAGGCTTTCAATCAGCCTCCCTGGATGGTAAGGCTGTTCTAGTTTTACAGCTATTTTTAGGAAGAACGTCCCAAACTTCTCTCCCTCTGCTTCCCAGTGTTCTCTCTACCCACCACCCTTAGCAGTTGGCTACTGAAAGGTCACCCCTGGCTCAGCGAGAGCCCCTTCTCAGGGACCAACGGCCAGTGCCCACCTCCTCCTGGCCTGAGACCCTCCCCACCTTGGGGGCCTCCTGGGGTCAGGGTTGCTGGCTGCGAGTGGAGCCAGGGACTATAGCTCTTGAGTCTAGGTGTCCTTACACCTGGTTCTCCCCTTCACCCTGTCTTTCCATCACGGCTGTGCGAGGACGCTGGCTGATTCCTTGCCCAACATCACTTAAGACTGACTGTTTGAAAGCTCACCCCTGCCTTCAGCTATCTGCCTGCCTGGGAGGGATACATCTGTTAAAGGGGCAGCCTATGTCTCTAGGAGGAAGGAGCTGGGAGCAGGGACTGAATTGGGGGTGAGAGCAGGGAAAATGGGGTAGGGTGCCTGTGGCACTTCTGGGGGTGCTGAAAGCCACCCTTGGGCCACTGGTCAGCAGGCCCAGAGGATCCTGAGGTGTGCAGGTGCCACCCTCTCTCCTTGGCAATGGGGCAGGAGAGAAGGTAGAGAAGACCCTCAAGTCTGCTCAATGGCTAACACCCACGGCCAGTACTGAATAGGCGCGGGTGGTGGGAGCCCGAGGCTTCTGCTCTGCAAGGCTGGGCGGGGTCGGCCATGGCCAACTGGGGGTCAGACTCTTCTCAGGAGCCCTTCCTCGTTTTCCTGAGGGCGTGGCTGGGCCCAATGGCACTCACACCTAACACCAGCGGGGCCGGCTGGCACTGAACGAATCCACGGTTGCAGGGTGGGCCTTTCCAGTGACCTCAGAGAAGTATTTAGGAGCAGTTTTTAGGGGAAGTAGGTAAATGAAGAGGAACTTCAGCCACGCTAAGTATTAAAGAGAAAAGGGAGGGGCAGGGGGTCCGAGGGCTGCCGTGGGAGCCTGAGGCCGCCCTGGGCATGCCAACCTCCTCCACGGTATTCTGTTTACTGGGAGATCGTCATGGAGGCGGGAAACATTTTGTCAGAAATACCGAGCACAAAATATAGTGGGCGCTAAATACTTAATCTTATTGGCACCGCCTCCAGAAGCCCGGGTTGTAAATGGCTGTGGGGAAAAGGTCTGGTTATATAAAGAAGCAGGGAGCAAAGATAGCCGCAGGCGCCCATCCCAGGCACCCTGTCAGTTTTCCGGAAGCTGAAACTCAAGCCTCACCAAGGAATGAAGTGATAAAACGATACCATTTTTCCCATGAAACGTCCGGAGGTTTGGAGGTGCCGGGGCTGCGGCCTGCCCCTCTCCCTGCTTCTCTATGGTGGGAACCTCCGCGTTTGTGAGAAAACCGCCTCCCGTGTTCACTGCCTCCCGTGGGGCCAGCCCTGAGCGGGCCTGGAGCGGGACTCCGGGAGGCGTGCGGGGCCCGCAGGCCGTTCCCTCGGCTTGGCCTGCAGTGACATGCCGGTCACCCAGTCGTGGCTCTGGACAACTGAGAACACAGGTTCTGCTCTAAAGTGAGTGGCCTTTCACCATCTACCATCATTCCCTGCAAGCATCTCGGGCTCTTGGCTTTAAGTGCCACCTGACGGCGCTCAATCAGAGGTTTATTTCTATCCACGTGGCCCTCTGAACGCCAGACTCTACCGCCCCATCGACACGTCCACTTTCTGTCATGCCCAACAGAGAGCTCCTGGCCCTACCTCCGCATTTGCTGCTCCCACACTGTCTGCCCCAACTCTGTAGGTGGCAGCCCCTTTTCCAGCTGTCCAGGGATCACCCTCGACGCCAACCGTCTCTCCTGCACCCACATCCCGTCCTTCTGTAAACCCCGTTCTTTCATCAAAGCTGATGCAGACCCGGATCTGTCTTTCCACCAGCCCTCAGACTCCACTGAAGGCTTCAGGCCGGCCTCCTGCATTGACCCCCCCCTTTCGGACTCCTCAGCCTGTGTGACCCCATGAAAACAAAGCTTCCCTGCTCAGCACCCTCTGGGAGCAGATGCGACCTCCTCGCCACGCCTGCAGGTCCCTGCACGGGTGGGCCCTGCCATGGCTCTGACCGGACCCCCCTCATAATCCCCCAGCTCCCTCGCCTCGCACCCTGGCCTTCCTGCTCTTCCTCCACGAGGCAGGCACACTCCTGACTCAGGGCTTTTGCCTGGGATGTTCCCCCCATGTTGCGTAACTCACTCCTCCATGTCCATCCAAAGGTCACCTTGGTGAGCCCTTTCCCAATTGTCCTATTTAACGCTGGACCCTGGCATGGCCTGCTTCCTCGCCCCCACAGTCTTTACGTCATTGACTTACTGACTAATGTAGTGCTTGGTGTTCATCATCCTTCCCCAGCAGGGTGCTAGGTTGAGGGGAGCAAGCTGTTTAGTCCATTTTGGTCACTGCTGAGTCCCACCTGAGTGGCCCTGGGCCCAGCCCAGTACCCGGAACACAGCAGGCCCTTCGTAAGTAATCGCTGAATGTTGAATGAATGAAGTTGCCTACATTTTTTTAGGGAGACAGGAACGGCTCTGTGCAATGAGGCTCAGAACAGCCGGGAGCCAAAGCCAAGTGCCCAGTGAGGGCACAGATAGACCACGGCAATTCAGCAGGGAGACCAGAGAAGGCACCGAGGAGAGTGGGTCCTGGGGCGATGGATGGGATACAAACGGGATCAGCCGGACCCAGAGAAGACACTCAGTAGGTAAGTTGGAGGAAGACAAAGCCGCAGCAACAAAAGCTACAAGGAAGACAGCGACGGGCTGCTGAGGAGACCCAGGAGAGGCTGAAATCAGTCTTCATCTTAGACGATCTGGACAAGCCACAAGCACATTCCTGTCTGCAAATGCTTGCTTTGTAGAAGAGAGGCGACCCCAGGCTGGGCTGGGCTGGGCTGGGCGGGGGGGCAGTTTCCAACCCTTATGGGGATAAGTGGGAAGGAGTCTGACTGGCATGGCCTCTCTCCTCTTTTCTCTGGGTCCTGGTGGCCCTGCCTGTCTGTTCCAGAACTCGCCTTTCTCCTACCGAATGAAGAAAAGGAGCAAGTAAGGAAATGACGTAAAGCCAGAAACCAGCTGGAAAGATCCCTGGGCTGAGGTTTCAATGGGCTTCAGCATGTTGAGAATATTCTGGAAGGGCGGGGCAGATGCAGAGAGGCCAGCCTGAGGCTCCTGGGGGAGTCTACGTGAGGGCTGGTGGGGAGTCAGCATGGGGGGGGTGGGCAGGTCAGAGTCTGGATGGCCTCAGAAGGAAGAGCTAACAGGACTTGCCCAAGGATAGGATGCGGGTGAGGGAGAGAAAGCTGGAGTCCAGGAAGGCCCTGTCTTACTACAGGGCCTTGGGGAAATCCTGATCCCACTCAGGCCTCAGTTTTTCCATGGGCCCAGAGTGTGGCTCTCCCGGGCTCATCAGCCGGAATGCAGACGATCTGTGGACAGGTGTCTGTATCCTTCAGACAGCGATGTCCCTCTCCTGGCTGTGCCTGTGTGTGTAAGGCTTGTACAGCGCCTTCCCCTTTGCCCCCAGGTCTGCTCAGACCTCAAAGACAAAGACATGATATTCCTGGGAGGTTCGTTCCAGGAGCCGAGACTCTGCTGGGCAGATGGCGTGTGGAGAAGACAGGTGCAGGGCCAGAGGGGGACAGGGATGCGGGGAGCTGGTTGGAGGAGAGCCCAAGGCCCTCCCGGAGGAGAAGGTATTATTTGGGAACACTAGGAGGTGGGCCCGCTCGCAGCCACCGGGAGGACGTGTTTGCCCGCACAGGCAAGGCCTGTGACGTGCCTCTCTGATTTCCAGGGTGGCGGCTGGAGGCGCCCTTGGCTCCAGCCGGGCGGGGTCTGAAGTGGGAACTTCAGAACTGGACTTGGCTGCATTCCTCTGAAATCCCCGGCCTCTGAGAATGAAAGCTGCCGGTCACGTCCTCCCCTTGCACGTCTGCTCCCCCGTGAGAGCTGGCCCCGAGCCCCAGGAGCTGAGGCAGGCCTCCCGCTCCCGGCGCATTCTCAGTCCTTCAGGAAATGTCTCCAGGCCCGGTGGGTACGTGTATCCGGGAGGTGAGGAGGAGGTGGCTGAGCTGGGCCTGGGCCAAAGGGCTCCGTGGGGTGTCCTGTTAGACTTGGCAGCCTGCCCTATGGTGACTCAAGCTTGCTAGCTGTCCCCTCCCCACAATGCCCCCCTGGAGAAACAGCCTTCGTTTCCCAAGGCCACAAGCAGCACCCTCGAACTCGCCATCAGAGCGTCACCCATGCACACTCCCCACATGCTGAAACCTCCTCTACAGTTAACCTTAGACTAGGAGACCGGTGGGCCGCGACTTCCTGAGTCTGGGTCTCGGAAAAGGAGGGGCTGGACTCAAGCCACTGGGTCCTCAGCCCCACATTTCTTCCTTCGGGAGAGGCGGTTATCCTTCAAGGCTCCTCTCTCTCGCCGGGACCATGAGACCCTGGGAGCAGGAACTGTCCTCATCCATTTTCCTTCCTGTGACATGTATCGGACAGCCCTGGGCACTGTATACAGCCATCCGTGTGAATTATACCCGGTTCTGTTTTGTTTTTTTTCATTGCAGTTTGCGGCACATCTAGCTGAGGACTTTCTTGCCCTGCACCCCTGGGAGCGTGTCCCAGTCACACGGCCCTCACCAGATATGGCCACGTGACTATAAGTCGTATTTTCTCAACCAAATTAGGAATTCTAATTCAAACCGGGCAACAAGACTGATCTGGGTGGAATGCACCGTATCAGCTTTTGACCTCATTTAATCCTTACAACAGCCCCAGGTAGTGGCACTATCATTAACCCCCCTTTTTACAGAGGAGGAACGTGGGCTAGAGAGCTTAAAAGCATCCTGCCCGAGGCCAAGCTTGCACGTGCAAAGCTTGTATGCGGCAAAGATAATACAGCCTGGGGGTCAGGTCAGGCTGGGGCAACCATACTCTTAACCACAGCCCACATTCCTGTGGGGGGTCCCTCTCTCTCTCTCTCTCTCTCTCTCTCTCTCTCTCTCTCTCTCTCTAAATGTCCAGTCTTCCCAACAGAGTTGTAAGCTTCCTGACAGCAAAACCAGCCCCTGATTTACACTTCCAACTTTGTTCTTTTTTTCAAGACTCCTTTACATATTCTAGGTCCTTTGTGATTCCAGATGTATTTTAGAATCAGCTTGCCAGTTTCTTCCCAAAAAGCCTACTGGGATTTTGAGACTTCATTGAACCTAGAGATCAATTTGGGAAAAACTGACATCTTTGACAGCGTGGAGTCTTTTGATCCATGAACATGGTATGTCCCTGATTTATATTTGATTGTATCTCCCCAGAACTTCCCATTAGTGTACATGAGATGGATGGAATCAAAACACAATACCTTTCACTATTATCCCAAACAAAGTCCAGCTGAGTCATAGTCAGTGTTAGGAGAGCAAACTGAAGGCTTGTATCAAACTCTTTACATATATTTATCGCTTCATATAATCCCCCCAGCAATTGTATGGAATATTATCGTCCCCACAACACCAACAAGGAAACTCATTCAAGATCCACAACAAAATGGCATTCTCCTGGGTCTACCCAGTGTCTCCCAGCTGAAGGGCCTGCTGTGGGAAGGTGGGCAGAGGGCTCTTTTGCCCACCCTTCAAGTCATCACGCCTGCGTTCTTCTCCGCCTCACCGGCATCCGTGTCCACGTCGGCCTGCACCTCCAGGAAAAGGGAGGGTCGACCCCACTCTGTGCAGCAGCAAATGGCTCCCTTTTACTTGTCCCATAGGGCCCTGTCCATGGGGGGTGAGACTCACTGCTCTGGGGTTTATGGGGATGGCGGTGAGACCTGTCCCCACGGTGGTGACATTCCTGCCTCTCCACGCTTGGGAGTCTCATGTACAAAGACGGTGGGTGTACTTTCTGGTTGGCTGTTCCCAAGGCTCCCTGAGCTCCTTCAGCTCCCTGAGTTTTTCCTGGCAATGCAGCCACTCGAGGGCAGGTGTGGCGGCCAGTGGGGAACATGCTCCAGGAGTGTTTCTGGGATGCTCAGGGCAGTGGGAGGAATGTCACAGGACCGACTGTTAGCGCTGAGAGGCCCTCGGGTGCTTCAGGCCATTTATGTATGAGTCTCTGAATCTCTCTAGGCCTCGGTTTGGTTTCCTTGTTGGCAACGTGGGGATGACACTATTCCACAGGGGGGTTCAGGTGCGGAACTGAAGCCACGGAGGAGAGAGCACTCCCCCAGACCCTGCCTACAAATGTGGGCCAGAGTGTGAGCTGGAATAGCACTCTGAGCACTGCGGGGCCTAGATGTCTGCCCCTCCCCAGGGGGCACCACTGTGCTTTATGCAGGAGGTCCTCAGAGTGGGGGCCTGTCCCCAAAGCTGGTGTGCCCTGGTCTTTCCTACCCTCCTCCTGAAAAGGGACAAAAACAAGAAATCCAGGTTTCTCCTCCTCCAGCCTACAGGTCAGGGGCCAGCCAGCCACTTGTCCCTGTGGGAGTTAGCACTTGGAGACACCGAAAAGGGGGAGCAAGAACGCCAGGTCCTAAGAGCCGCTCCCCCAGAGCAGCATTTCAAAGGCAGAAGTGCCTGATGCCATCCTCACCTCCTCCCGAGATCCTCCCCCTGGGGAGAGGTGATAGGACAGAGAGCTAAAGACACAGGGCTGCTAGGCCTCCCAGCCCCCAGCTCCCTCACCCTTTCTTGTCTGCCAGCCCCCTCCAGGGCACAGGGAAGCTGGGCAGGGCGTGGGAGCACTGTGGGGGAGGTTGGGGTGGGGGCAGAGAACATCTAGGAGCCCTTAATCTAAACGGCAAATGTCCTCTGCAAGAAAAGCAGACAGTGTGCAGCCAGATGCATGCCAGTCTGGGCGGTGGAATGCGGAACGTGGAGACACACACACACACACACACACACACCCCGCCCCTTCTTCCTTCCCAGGAAGGAGAACACTCAACCAGGAGAGGAGACCAAGAGACGGGCTTACTGTGGCCCCCGGTGCGAACACCTGGGTGGGGGGCAGCTGTATTTAAGGCCCCTGCGTGGCGGCAGCTAAGGTGTGGAGTTGGGCTGCACAGCTCTGAGTGCAAAACCAACCAGTGGAGAGAGAATTACTTGGGAAAAGCCCTGGTGCCTCCTGGCTTTTCTCCTCTTCCCCTCCCTTTTCCTTTCCATACTTAAGGCGTGAACCAATGTGGCCAACCTGTGCTGAGCCTCACCCCTCCGCCCCCCGGCACCCACAGTCAGGATCCCAGTCACCAGTCTCTGGGCTGCACTGTCACAGCTGTTCCCCCAGAGCCAGGCAAAGGCACGGCTGCTGTCCAGGCCCCCCCCCCCCCCGCCCGCCCTCCCCACTGACCTCCCACCTCAATTGTCTGGCGGCCCAAAGTCCTATCCGAAAGGCCCCCTCCCAGGCTGCTGGCTGAACCATATGGGCTGGCTGTGGTCCCCAGCAGGACACAGGCTGAGTGACAGGGTGAGGGAGGAGGCTTAGTGCAGTGCAGGGCGGGAAGGGACTCGGAGGTCATCTGGTCCCTCCACTGCCCTCGAGCAGAAGGCTTTATGGAGTCAGTGGTTGCCTGGATGGGGGCTGGATGTGGCGATGATCCTGGTGAAGGGAAGGCCTCCTGGGCCAGGGCGTGGCAAGGAGGGAGGACAGCTGTGTCTGGGTCACTCCTCTCCCTTCAGAGTCCCAGGCCTGGACTCCGTGCCCAGCCAAGAGCAGGTGAGGACAGAAGAGAAACCCTGACTCAGGATGGCACCTCCCACCCATTCAGGCCCACGTCACATCTAGTTTCTGCTCAGCGCTGGACCACAGCTGACACCTGGGATTTACCAGGTGCTAGCTAGCTGCTAGGCACATGCAGCATCTCATCCAATCCCCATAACGACTCATCCTCATCATCGCCATCATGCAGATGAGGACACGGAGGCAAGGAGAGATTAGGTCGCTTGTCTGAAGTCGCACAGGGGGGCTGGGGGGGGGGGCGGCGGGGCTAGGATCTGAATCTGGGCCGGAAGGTAGCTCCTGAGTCCAGCCAGGCTCTTACACCGCTCACTGCCGTGCCCGGGAAGCCCTACAAGTGTTGGCTGATGGATGCTCAGCTTCAAGCAGAACCAAGCAGCCCACCAGTCCCAACATCTGGGTTAATTCTGCCTGGTAAGGGGGCTGGACCTTCAGCTTAGATTCCACCCCCCCCTCCCCCCTGCCCCCCAACCCCAAACACCGGGAATGAGTCCCCTGTAGAGGAGGAAGACGAATAGGTTTTGGGATGAGGCAGAACCTCAAGGATCCTGGACAAGTTATTCAAACTCTCTGAGCCTCAGCATTGTTATGCATAAAACCGGCAGGGTTGCTGTGACAATGACCTTAACCCAGGGGACATCCTAAGGGAATGCCTGGGGCCGTAGTTCTCAACCTTGACTGCAGGTTGGACTCCCCCGGGGAGTGTGTGCTGACTGGGTGACCGGGTCAACGTTCAAGAGGGCGGGGGGTGGGGGGGCACACGACATGCTGCGTCCCACTGGAGGCAGCCCGTGCGGCTTCTCTGGGCTCCCCGAGGCCTGCAGGGACGGGGGCAGCCCGGACACTGAATTCCCAGCCGTGCCCAGGGAAGCGTCTCCCGCTGAGCGTGCAGAGCCGGGGGGTGGGGGTGGGGGGTGGGCTGGAAACCCGAGGTGGGAAGCCACACGTTAGTGTCAGGCTGACACGCTCAGCCCAGGCCAGGGCGTGCCCCGTCCCAGCTCCCCCAGGTTGCACCCCATTCCCTCGTCAATTCCTGTCACCCGGTGCCAGGGACAGCCGGGTGCCCGGGTGAACTGTGCTGGTCTGGCCATCAACCAGGGCACTGGGCCTGGACTCCAGGATTTCTTGGACCTGTAAAATCTGAGGCTTGCCAACGCTTTATTTTGCTAAGGATGTTTTTTAAAAGAGCGTTCATCCATCATTTCATGAGAGAAAGGACAATGTAATGCCAAGGTAGTAGGAAGGATGCAGTCTCAGAGTAATGGCCGGGCCTTCCCAGACAGGGCAGCTGGCAACCGTTCAAACCAGGCCACGGCAAACCGCTCTGTGCGGCTCACCCAGCAGACCTGCTCTGCTCTGGGGCTAAGCACCGGGGAACCACGCGGCCGGGACACTCTCGGCCCGCCCCTGTGTGGGGGCTCCTGACAGGCCTGCCTCCCGGCTGCTCTGCTCTTGGGGCCGAGGCACTGGCCTTCTGCAGCGAGCAGGGAGGGCAGCGTGCGGCGTCACTCAGTCCCGATTAGAATTCGGGACAGGTACATGTTCAGTGGGGATAAAGGAGAAAACCCTCTGTAATCTGGGGTATCCTGGAAAGGCGGGGCCGGCTAGGGGAGCGGGCCTGTCGGTCAAAGCTCCCCACTTTCCAGTCCTGCCCCTCTCACTGGCGCCGATTCCCTGAGGCTGGTGGCATGGTGGCCAGCGGAGGGAGCCGGCAGCAGCTGTCCTACGCCGCAGGCGCTGGGCATTCCTCCCCTGAGTTCCCCACGCACCCCCGGCCTGTTTATAAGGCGCGGGGAGCCAAAGAGTCTGTGTGGCCCCGCCAACTCAGCCCAGAGGCTCAGAGGAGGGAACCCAAGCCCGAGGGGAGGCCGGGCCACCGCCCATGCCAGCTCCGGGAGCTGCCGGCCTGTCGCCTCCCAGAGCCCCTGGCACCTGACCTGTGGCCCTCTGGGTGCCCCGAGGGCCTGGGCTGTGGGCCAGGAAAGGAAAGCTGACTGCCGAGAGCACCCTGGGGGTGGGTGGCATTCATGCCCCCTGGGCACTGCACGCTTTAAATAGCTCAGCTTCTCGGCCTAGCAGTCCTGTCACCCCTGCCAGCTCCTTCCTGCTCTCTCCACACCTGATTTCTAGGTCAGAGCATCGGGGGGAGGGGGGAGAGGACAGGGCCACCTGACTTCCTCAGGCTGCAGAGGTGAGGGAAAGAAACCAAAGTCCCCCTTGGCCCTTCTGCAATCAGCTGGCCTTTACCTCCAGGCCAGGAGAGGCGCGAGGGGCGAGGGGCAAGGGGCTTCACACAGCTCTCCCTCACGCCCCAGGGATGTGGCCCCCCCACCCAGCTCACCTTCTACCTGAGTCAGCAAACCTGTGACCGGAGTCTCTGCTGTCTCCCTACCTGCCCGGGGCCAGCTTCCCACAGGCCCACTCTGGTGGGGCCTCCGACCTACGGCTGCCTGCTACCCCTCTGCCGCTCACCCCAGGTTCCTCTAACCCACGTCTTCAGTTGTGGGTCAACTCTTGCAGGCCCGAATCATCACAACTCCTTAGGTGTATGCGGCTCTTAGGTTTACAAACTATTTCCACATCCTCGGTTCGTAAGATCTTCCCCACCTCCCTGTGTGGTGCGCGGGGCAGATACAAATAATCCCCGTTTTACAGCCAACGGGACTGAGAGCCAGAAATTTTAGGGGATGCATCCAAGTTCTTAAGTCGAGTCAGTGATACAATCGAGATTGCAACCCAGGCCTTCTGGCATTTGCAGGGCACTCAGAATGTTCCCTCTGGCTTGTGCCTTCCCACCACCTACTCTTTGGTGAGGTGGGAGGGAGAGGGGAAGGGAGGGAGGAGGAACCCTGAGAGGAACGCGGGCTGAGGGGGAGGGGCGGGCCACGTGTCTCCTCTCCCAGGCCCTGAACCCTGCTGCTGGCTCCGCAGGTCACTTTCACAACCCGGGACAAAAATCTCTCCAGATAGGGCCTCAGACCGCCTGGCTCCAGCCGCCCTCGCCGGCAGACGCAGACGCACACAGACACAGAGCAGGCCGTTATCTCTCCCGTCAGCCTGCTTCCTACCCTCTCCAACTGCAGATTTCTTCCAGCCTGGCCGCCTCTCCCGGTCACCACCCACAGCCACTGGCCCCTGGGGCCTGGCCAAGTCCCCCAGACGATGACGCCGAGTCCCTGCTATCAGACAGTCGCCTCTGCCCTCCCAGCCGCCGCCCCCAGAGTTCCCTGGAAATGTCCCTTCTGCAGGCCCGGCCCCCACGGGGACGCGGGGCTTTGTCTGCGCACACAGCTGACTTGTGTTTGCAGGGACAGACAGGGGCTGGCGCTGGGGCCGGAGCCAGGAGGCGCGGGGAGGGCAGAGCAGACAGGGAAACACAAAGTCCAGAGAACAGACTTTTGCAAGCGAGCCCTTTGGGGTCACTGGGGAGCCTGATAACAAGCAGGGGGCTTGCAAGGCCAGACGTTCCTCCAGGGTGGGGATGGGGGTCTCCGAAAACGTGCGGGCTGGTCTGAGCAGAGGGAAGCTATGCCAGACAGAGGGGGTCTGGGGGAAAGGGTAGAGACAGACGGGCTCTGAGCCTGACCCTCCCTCAAGCCCAATCCTGGCCCTCCGCCCCCAAGGTGCACAGGGGGTGCTCAGTGAAGGCGCTTGTGAGACTGAACTGGCCCCTGGCCATCGGGGCCCTGAGTGCTCTCATTCCAGCCAGCTCTCAGGAATGCCGCCGCCTCTGTCCCGCGGCCGGGAGAGGAAGCTGGAGGAACAGGCGTGCTATGCCAGCACCACACTTCCGAGCTTCCCTGCGATAAGGCCGAGGAGCCACGGAGTCTGTGGCCACGTCACCCTGCGCGGAGAGGATGCACGTGAGCCCACGCAGCCTGTGGGAGCGCGCCGCGCTTGGCGGCCCAGCCTTCCTGCAGACCCCCTTCCGACCTTTCCCCTTTCCAGCCCGGGGCCACGTCACCCGGAGAGCAGAGGGGACCACGATACCCCGGGCTGTACAGGGGTGTGGAGGGGGGTTTAAAAAAGTGGAGCAGAGGGTGGCGGCGGCACAGAGACAGCTTTCCCCACGTGGCTCTCCCCGGTGGCTCTCTGGCCGTGTGCCGGGAACCTCAGCGGGGCTCCTTGGGGACGGAGCGGCCTGCGGCTTCGGCTCACACCCCAGGGTCCTCCCTCTGTAATAACTCAGAGCGTTAGGCGTGAGACAGCACGTGGGCGCAATCTCTCTCGCTTTCCTTCTTGCTTTGCAGTCTGAGGCCCTGGCCCCTTAGGCTCGCTAGGTGGTGAGGAAGGGACCAGCTAAAGGTGCCCCCCGCCTGCCCTTCCCCGGTCTCAACAGACGAGGGATGTGTGAAGCCCCATTCGAGAGAGAATCTGCTTCCTCCGCTTCCGTGGCCAGGCCTGTCTGTCACAGAAGACGCAACCTCCCTGAGGGGCCCCCACAGATGCCCAAACGCCCGGGGTACCGGCGGCACCCGCTCACCAGGACCCGCTTTACCCTGGAGCTGCAGCCTCCAGCCCCCAAGGCCCCCGAGTGGGAGCGGCTCAAACAGAACTGACACCCCTCTTTATCTTTTTTCACGAATCATGAGGGTGCTGGGCTGGAAAGCCATGATGGGACCGCCCAGAGAAGCCACCCTGCTTCCTGTCTGCAGCTCGGGGAGGAGGACACCCTGCCTCCCGCAAAGGCAGGGAGGGGGCAGCAGACCTGGAGCACCCACTGGGCTCTGGCCTGGAAACCGTCTCCGGATTCTTTCGGTCGCAAGGTGACAGGGGAGAGGTCACGGGGACAGTGGTTAGTCTGCGTGGAGGAGGCTCTGATCAGCAGTCATCTACAAGGCATCTTCTTATCTTGTTTCTGCGCCACCTGCCTTCAACCTCATACAGCCCCTGCCCTGTCCCCAACACACACATACACACTCTGGCCAGCGGAGCCACGTGGGGCGGCGGCAAGTCCTGGGGAGGCAGGGGCACGGGGCTTCTGGACGAGGGTCCGTTCCTGCTGCTGGCACTGACTGGCTGTGTGACTTCAGGTGTGCTTCCTAAGCTTTCTGGGACTTTCTTTACCTATGGGTAGGAGGTATTAACACTGACCTCACTAAGTAATGGGTACTTAGAGTACAAAGCATTGGCACACAGCTGGTGCACAATAAATGCCTGCGAGGGGTTGCCCCCTGAAAGGGAAGAGGAAATAGTGTTCCTGGCCAGACCCCTGACAGGAACTCCAGACATGGGGGGTGGGGGATGACACTGACTACCATGGAGGTCTGCGAGGGCCCCTGGCACTGAGGTTTGTGGATGCAGGGCCGGGGCCCTGAGGGGCTGGGGTCTGTACAGTAGGGTGGCTTTGTGGCTGCAGCTGCCACCACCTGGCTTCAGTCTTCCCTGTGGTCATCCCCCAGGATACCAGGATGTTAGGTTGGGCTGGAAGGGCCTGCAGGCAGGTGAGGCCAGCCTTGAGCACTGGCGCCCCCTGCAGGCCACTCTGCCTACCAGGTAGGTACAGACTCCATAAACCTGGCCAGGAGGCTAAGAGAGGAGCCAACAGGATGGCAGACATCCCCAGGCTGGGACAGGCTTAGCTGAGGCCTGCTTTTCACTGGTTACCCCCCCCCCCCCCGTGACCAACCAGGCAGCAGCAGGTCATCAACCAGTACCCTGTGTATGCCCCACACGATCAGCTACCTCTTGCACATCCCCCACTGGGAATATGCCCACAACCAAGGTACATGCCCTTGACCGGAATCGAACCGGGTCCCTTAAGTCCCCAAGCCGACGCTCTATCCATTGAGCCAAACCGGTTTAGGCTAGTCCCCCTACTTCTGAGCAGCTCCCTATCATCTCTTCCTGCCCCCAGATGTGCTTCCGGCTTCCTCCAGCCTGGACTTGCTTCTCCCCCCAAAACACGACCTTCTCAAGCCCAAGGCGCCTGAGGGGCTGTAAGAGCCGCAGAGCCCTACTGCCCCAGGGAGACTGCCCCCAGACCCGGTGAGGAGCATGGAGGCAAGATGCAGACTGGCTTCCGACCTTCTGTCTCCTTCTCTACCAGGACCATGTGCTGGGGGAGGGGAGAGGGGCCGCTGTTGAGGAGGGGAGGGAAGAGCTTGAGGGCAGCCTTGGGAACCTGCTGCCCTGGCATCTAGGGCAGCCCTGCTCCTGGTGTCCCGGGGGCTCCCTGGCTGCTGCAGGAGCAAAGGCAGTGCCATGGCATCAGCGCTGCACACCTGTGTGTGGACACCCACCTCTGGCTGGCCCCGGGAAGCAGCAGGTCCATAAGGAATCTGTGCCATGCGAGGTGGGCACCTGGAACCTCATCCCGGCCCCTGAGGGAGCAGACCGCAAAGAGGGAGGTGGGGAGGTCTCTTGCGATCTGCCTCAGTGAAACCCTGGCGTCCAGAGCCCCCTGCAGGCTGGCCTGGGCCCAGGCCTGGTGGCTCTCCCTGCCTCCTGCCCCAAGCAGACCCACAGCTGGCAGGGAGCTCACTACTCTTAAGGCAGAAGTTTTCGTTTTGGATGAAAACCATCTGGGCCTGACAGGGTGGGAAGCAAGAGCCAGCATAGGAGTGAGCCAGGGTGCTGACCGTGAGCTGGGCTACCGCCAGGCTGGGTAGCCTCCCATGGGACCTGCAGACACAGCGCAGCCCCTGCTGCTGCTGGACCCCTCAGCCAGGCTGGCAGCACATGACCTGCCTCACCCCACCTGCTCTCCTGCATATCTACCAACAGTTGCATCCTCTGCCTCAGGCTCCTTCCACCTAGGGGCCTTTGCGTTGGCTTCTTCCTCCTCTTTTCTTGGTCTGCCCCAATTCTGCCTCTTCTTTCATGCCGCCTCCTCCAGGAAGCCTTCCCAGCTGCCAGCACTTAAAGGGCACGCCTCTTCCTCCGCCTTTCTTAACTGCTCTCTGGTTGAGCCAGCCTTGCCCCACAGGCAGGACTCTAAGTGTCTGATAGAGGCCGGTAGTCCCTGGGGTTCAACAGTGCCAAGCATGAGGCCTGCCCCTGCAGCACAGAGCCCTGAGGGGCAGGCTCCCTTTAAGAAGGAGACACCTGTGTTCACCTAACCCCCCCGATTCTCTACTGTGAGGCATTCCCAAGCGTAACATCCTACAACTTCTCCTAAGTGTCTCCCGGAAGCATGGTGTCTGTTAATCTCTCTGGTCTCTCGTCTCTTCTCTGGAACAGGAATGGGCTGGGTGGGTCATTTGTAGAGCTTTCCTTTAGGCCTACACTGTTATGATTTTTAATTTTGGGATTTAATTAATCTTGGGATGTTATAGCTCAAGAACCAACAGTGGCTCCCAGTCCCACTCATAAAGTCCAAAACCTTTTGGCCTCTCAGGTTCCCACTGGCTGCATCTCACAGGCCGTCTCTGACTGTCCACGTACAGCCCTGACTCCCGGTCAGGCAGCATTCCCACTGTTCCTCACTTGCGTCATTTCTTTGGGCCTTGGCTCGTTATAACTTCCCCACTCCCGCCACGGAAAAGTTTGGCAGTCCCTAAAAAAGTGAAACAATCTCCATGTGATTCAGCAATTCCCCTTCTAACTCTGTATCCGAAAGTATTGAAAGCAGGGGCTCAAACAGATACCTGACCTTGAATGTTCACAGCAGCGTCATTCACAACAGCTAAAAGGGAGAAACAACCCAAATATCTACCAACGATGAATGAGTGGGTAAACAAAATGTGGTGCAGCCATACAACAAAGCCTCACTCGGCCATGAAAAGGAAGGACCTTCTGACCCATGGATGAACCTTGAGGGCATTGTGCTAAGTGAAAGAAACCAGGTATAAAAGGGCAACTACTGTATGATTCTGCTTATGTGCAAACTCACGGAGACAGAAGGTGGAGCGGAGGTTGTGGGGGGCTGGGAATTACTGTTTGGTGGCCACAGGGGTTCTGTTTGGGACAATGAGAGGGTTGTGGGGGGGAGTATGAGGGGTGATTGTGCTTGGTGCCGCTGAACTAGGCACTTCAAAATGGTTAAAATCACACATGTATGCTGCATATATCTACCACAATTTAAAAAATCACCAAGTAAAAAACAAAACAAAACACCACATGAAGCAAACCAACAACAAAACTGCCCTTCACTCTCCTTCTTACCACCTCCCTCCAGGTCCAGCTCCCAGGCGAGCCCTTCTCACGGCGAGGCTGAGGCCACGGGGCTGGGCAGGCCTCGCAGGCCCGCACGCATTTGCAGGGAACACCCTAGACTCCTTGGGGCCTTGAGGGTGTTGGGCCCAGAGGAGGACCTCGGCAATCACTCAAGACTATTTGCTTCCCTTTGGAAGAGTGACCCGCTGCTGACCCCTCCCTGGCCCGGGTCCACCCGTCTTCTCCCTCTGCGGTGGCGAGGAGCCTCCCCGGGAAGCCAGGGACAGGGTGGTGAGCAGTTACATAACCCGCAGGGAGATTTTTTTCCATCGGCTCGGGCTGTGCCAGCTTTCCAGCGGCGGCCGAGGCAGGTAGAGGCGCCCTGTCTGGGCCGGCCGTGCCTGGGCAGGGCGGCGATGCTGCGATCTGGAGCGGCTTAGCATAGCTCAGATTCCCACTGGCGGCTGGGGGCTGGCCACTCGCTGAGCTGCGGACGGATCTGCTGTCTCCTGCTGGCCGGCTCGGGGGAGGAGGAGGTGCTGGGGGTGAGTTGCCAGCCAGCCAGGGGTGACCCTCTGGGGGCCCAGGACACCCGAGCCGGCCTTCTCCGATAACCCACTTATCTGCAGGCCTGCCTTGGCGTGGCAGCTTCAGACAGGGCCGCGCCCAGCCAGGTTCTATCTGGGGATTTAGCAGGAAAAATGAAGCCGGGTGGGGGGTGAGGGTGTGCAGGGAAGAGGACACAGGCCTGGCAAGGGACCCGGGCGATGGTGAAACCATTCCTGACCTCGGTAAAGCTGCCGGCCCAGAGATGGGAGGGGGCAGAACGCCGTTCCATCCCCTCTGCTGCCCACCTTGGTCCCCACGGAACTGGGCTTCCGGAACCAGGCACTGGATGCCTGCCCAACACCAGCTAGGTGCTGCCACAGTGGGGGGGTCGGGGCGGGGGACGGGACACAAAGACGACAGGACACAGTCACTGCCCCGGGACACCTGGGGACACAGTTTTGGAAAAGGAAAGGCTGACTGGCAGGCGGCTGTCCTGGGCGCCTCTGGGACTGACTGGGGCTCAGTGATCACTTTCCTCCTTCTGCTTATTTTCAGATTAAAAACACAAAATGCTATTTCCCCCTGATCAAGCCATGAGCGGATTCTGTCCCACAGAACACCCCCAAGTTTCAGAGGGGCTTTCGATTTAGCACTCTCAGGAGCCCCCACCCCCAAGCCGCACAGTCAGAGAAAACTGGTTGGAACGCTCACTCTGAGGCAGCCTGGCCGGGGCCTCGGATAAGACACCTAGCCTTGGGCCAGTACCCACACCTGCACAGCGGAGTAGACGGGGGGTGGGGGTGGGGTGGGCAGAGTCACAGAGATGGCACCGAGCACAGGCCCTGCCACGCGGGTGGTGGACAGCTGATGCTCGGTAAGTGTTTGCTGAGAGGAAGACATGAGGATCGGGAGAAAGAAGGTAATGTTCACTCGTGCCAAAGCGAGTGTGGGCAACAGGCATGGCGAGGAGACACTGGGCTCCCCGCTCTGGGGCTCGGGGAGGTGGGCCAAGAGCCTTGGCACCAGCCAAGCACCATTCTCCCCATCAGGGCGGCCAGGCCTGCCAAGCGCCTGTGACAACCAGTCTCCATGACAGGTGAGGCAATCCTGCCAGTGCCCACCCTGAGGGGACGTGCGTGCCAGCCCTGCATGGCCCTCGCAGGTCAAGACCTTCAGCACGGGCACTGACGGTGCACAGGGTGCTCAGGAGCCAGCCGGCAGATGGAGCAGCCTGTTTTTGTAGAGAGATATTTGGGGGGGCCCCAAGAAACCCCCCTCCCTCTGCCCACGAGGAAAGCAGCAGCGGAGGAGCTCGGGGTGGGCCCTGCCCAGGGCTGCCCTTGGCCTCAGGAATGAGCAGAACAATGCGCTGCTATCCCTGGGCACGCCCGGCCGGGCAAACGGTAAAATTAGTTTGCATGCCTGGCGTGCAGGGCGGCTCAGCGGTGGGCGTGGGGAGGGAGGGAGGAGCTCTGATCAGGGAGGGGGAGAGGGTGTGAGGGGGGTGCGCAACCTTGGGCATAACAGCTTGGGGTTCACCCGGATAAAGCAAGTGGAGATGCAAAGGTATTTCCTTGGACCCCCTCGGCCCTCCAGTGGCCCAGAAAGCTCAGGGGCTCAGAGACCACAGGACACTATGCAATTATTCTGGATGGCTGGGTTTTGAAATCCCCACGGAAAGCTTCCTTCACGAGGCAGATTCCTGATTTCCTCAAGCTTCTGACCTTTAGAAGCTATGGGGGGGGGGGGGTATTGTAGTATGGAGTGGAGCCTGGAGCTTGGGTGCTGGGCTGGCCACCCCGTTCTGCCCCATCACTCTGGGTGGGGCTCGCAGCCTTGCTGAGCCACTAAAATGTCCATGTGGGGAAGGATTCCTCCCCGGAGAGCTTCTGGAGAGCGGAAAACCCACCGCACAGCAGGGGGCGCCGGGTGGAGGGCCCCGCCCTCCCTGGCACAGGCACTTACCGAGCACCTACTGTGTACACGTCGTGCTGCCAGGAGCTGGGGGCCCCTGGAAACCCAGGCATGATTCCTGCCCTTAAGTTTACAACTGAGAGCTGGTGAGGACTCCCGGCACCCCGGTCAGCCCCTTCTTCCTTTCCTCTGTAGCCGACAGGGTCAGGAGGCTACACTTCACGCAGAGGGGAGGGTTTTGCTTTTCTGGAGACCTTGAGACAACCAGGAAAGTAGGTTCTCCTCCCCGCTCACCCACCTCGCTCAGCGCAGAGTCCAGACCGGCCCAGGCTCTCCACTCAAGCTACAGAGGGGACTGGTGCATCACCCAAGCCCTGAAGATGGATCTTATCCTCTGGTTTATGGAGGGGGACAGCCAGGCCAGCAAATCCCAAGAGCCCCTTCCGGCACGAAAACTTAACAGTTACAATCATTCCCAGAGATACCCCCACCCCCACCCCCCGCCCCGCCACCTCCCAGAGGCCCCTCGGCGCCCCTAACACCGCTCAATAGCGTTTCTGCCTATTAAAAGCCCTGATGTCCATTTCTGAAGGGGCTGTCTTCTGGAAGGTGCCGGCAGAGAGCGATTTATTTTGAAAGTCTGGTCACATTCTAGATTCCCATTTTTGCGTGGTCTTTTCACAACCACCCTGCTGTGTTTTTTACTTTTTTTTTTTTTTCCCCTCTCCCCTTCAAAACAAGGTATTGCATCCTTCTGTTAGAGGTGTTGTTGGCAACGGTTGCTAGGGAGAGCTGGGTTCAGTTACAGACACACTGATGCCTGCTCTAATAATACTTTGCTCTGCATAGCTCGGATGCAGACACCTCTTGGCTAAACAGGGCGCACGCATTTCAACAGAGGAGGGCTTGAACTTGTACCACCCAGGCATA
Organism: Pipistrellus hanaki; assembly: GCF_964339955.1. NCBI lineage: Eukaryota > Metazoa > Chordata > Mammalia > Chiroptera > Vespertilionidae > Pipistrellus > Pipistrellus hanaki. Next base: position 72,954,082 of record NC_140508.1, read on the forward strand.
GCTGGGCGAGGAGCGCTCCCGAGCCCCACGGGACAGCCAGGGGTGGTGACAGGGCCGTGCTGGGCGGAGGGGGCTCAGGCCTCTAATTCCTGCCATTCCGAACGCCCCATAAAAAGAGGCACGCTCATTCTTCCCCTTGCCGCCGTGAAACTGGAGCCCTCGCCCTGTTACCGCGCAATTCCCTCGCGAGGAGCCAGGCAGAGCTTTGGTGGTTTCCGTAACCCGGGGGGCCCCGGGCGGCCCACATTCTCCTGGAAGTCAGAAATCACCACGCCATGTCCTCTCCCGGGTGTGGGACTTCACACACATGAAGAAGCCGGGAGCCGGGCGGGAAGGGCGGGGAGAGGCGGGCTGGGCAACGAAGGGGGGATCGCTCCCCAGCTTCCCCTGGGTGGCCCGGCCCTTGGCACAGCCTGGGAATGTGGGTGGAGAGCGAGGTCCTCTTCCGACCACATGTGATAGCTGCTCTCACAAACATCTGAGGCCAAGAAAAAGGAACAGGGCGGGGAGAGGTGCTGAGGACGGAGAGAAAGGGGGTCAGTGGGCGAGGAGAGGCGGCGTGGGGCTCCGCCTGGTTCGCCCGGAACCTCGGGACGACGGTGAGGAGCGTGAGAAACGGGCCCTGGGATGCCCAGACCTGCCTCCTCACTGCACAGAGGGTAAACTGAGGGAGGGCGGAGTGAAGGGCTGTTTCAGCTGCTGATGTTCTTCAGCGTTCTCCTCCCCGCTCACCCACCTCGCGCAGTGCAGAGTCCAGCAGCTGGCACCTAGGTTTTGACTCACTGAAGGGGAGACAGGCAGGACCAGCTGGCTCGTAAGTAAGTGGCAATGGTGGCACAATCAGGGCATCTCTGGAGTATCTTCCTAATGGTGGTGCTCAACCTACTGCACCACAGATTCACTTGGGGAGTTCTTTGCAAAAGGATGCCCATGTCCTGGCCAGTGCTGCTTAGTAGTTAGAGTGTCGGCCCACATACCAAAGGGTCTGGGTTCAATTAATCCCAGTCAGCGGCACGTGCCTGGGTTGCAGGTTTGATCCCCGGCCTACTTGGGACACGTGCAGGAGGCAACCAATTGATGTATCTCTCTTACATCGGTGTTTCTCTCTCTCCCCCTGCTCCTTCCCTCTTTTCCACTCTCTCTCTACAAATCAATGGAAACAACAAAAAGGATGCCCAGGCCCCATCCCCGGACAGTCTAATTCAGTGGGCTGGGATAGGGGCCCTGCACACATGCTTTGGACAGCTTGACTGAAGCACGGGCCTAAGGAAAACCCGGGATTCCCAGGCTGGATCCCCACTTCCCACAATCGCACTGATAGAAGCCTGTGCCTTGGTTGGCCCATCCGCAAAACTGAGCCATCACCTACGGCCGTCGAATGCCCCGTCACCGGCCAGCAGTGCCAGCATCATCGGGGAGAGTGTTAGAAAGGAGACTCGAAAGTCCACCAGATCAGAGAACCTGCATTTCAGTAAATCCCATGTGACTCATAAGCACATTCAAGCTGACGCCAAACTGATCTAATGCACACTCTTAGTTGGCACATAATGGACACTTAAGAAATGTCTATTTATCAGGTAGAATTTTACTTATAAGAACACCACCAAGAGAAGAAGAACCACATCGCAGGCAAAAAGATCCAGTGTAGATGTGACAACTGGAGAGCGTGTTTTGTGCTGTAGGATTGGTGACAGGGGTCCACAGAGACCCCAGGGTGGGTCTCTGGCCTCACCATAGCTCCTGGGGGCAGTGCCTCTGGCTCCCTTCAGATGACAAAGCTGAGTCTGGCTGGGAAGGGTTAAACGTCCTGTGACCTCCCCCCTCACCCTACACCCCCCCCCCCCCGCCCCATTTCCCTCTCCACAGGGGCTGCACCCCAGCCCCGAAGGCAGCCCTCACACAACCTGCCCCCACCTCCCAGGCTGCCAGCTCCCACTGCCGAAGCCCAGGCGGCAAACGCGGTTGGCCAAGGAGGGCAGCAACCAGAGCCAGCTGCTGGGAGCTGTGCTCCGCGGGCACTTCACACCCCGGGCCCTTCGCAGCCAGCACCAAGCACTAAGCCGGGTCTCAGAACTTGGACGTGGCAGCAGCAGCCAAACCTGGCCCCACGAGGGGCGTTTCAGAGGCCACCAAACTGAAGCGGGAGCTGGCAGGGGACCCAGTGGCCGTGGCCTGGCGTGGAAGAGGCTGAGTGTGAACCTCAGAGGGAGGAAGGAGGGGGACGGGCTCTGGGGCTGGGCCCAGGGCGGCAGCAAAGGGCTATAAATCAGATTCGCCAGAAGACTGAAGCTGGTGGAAGAAGACATCCCTGTGGGTGTTGAGGAGGGAATGGGCTTGAGGAGCCACGCTCTCTGCTCTTGTACTTTGTGAGTCTGGGGTGGTGTGTGGCCAGGAGTCATGCCGCCTGGAAGTCCACACCCACCGGCCACTTCCTGAGCTGTGAAGAGGAGTGGCAGGGCCCATGGAGGCCCAGCAAGACACGGGTGGTGGCCTCCTCGGGGCCTGGTGAGCGGAGGTGGGGGGGTCTGTAAGGAGCTGCACATCCAGCCTGCCTTCCTCGGGAGCCCAAGGGGCCCTGAACGGCGACCCAGGAGGCCCAAGTGCCCAGCTCATGCCCCTGGTTATGCCCTTCGAGGGGCCCCCTCCTCAGCTTACATGAAAGCTGGGGTTGGGGGTGGTGAAGAGGGGGAAGGCAAGGACGTTTACATTTCTAAACACCTAACCCACAAATGCTCCTCGCAAGCAAACGCCGTGGGAAGCTCTCCTCTGCCCAGAGACAGGGGGCCTCAGGAGGCTTGGCACACCTTGAGCCACAATATGGGGGGAGCCAGTTTCTGAGGACCAGGGGCACCCAGGGGGACCCAGGACGGCTTCATGCCAGGGCCCGGTCGTGGGAGAGTGAGGAAGGAAGAGGCCATGTGGCCCCTCGCTCCCTCCCCAGCCCGAGTCATCTCCCACAGCACAGAACCCTAAGGCCCCCGCCACCGGGTGCTAAGCAGCTGAGCCCTGGCCCAGCGAGAGCGCAGAGCCAAGCTCTGGCTGACGGTGTGAACCTGGTCGAGAAGCCCTGTTTCTCAGCTTTCAGCTTAGTCCTCTCTCTCTCCGCCCCGGTGTTTGCCAGACGGTGTCTCTCAGCACAGCAGTCCCGCGAGAAGCCATTAGCGGTGTGTGTGTGTGTGTGTGTGTGGTGTGTGGGGGGTGGGGTGGGGTGGGGTGGGGGGTGGGGTGGGGGCTGTGGGGAGGACTGTGCTGAGTTCAAGGCAGCCTAACAGGTTCCCTTCCTCTGCCGCGGGCCAGTCTGCATGTGGACTAATGGAGAGGCCAGTGTCGGGCCACGGAGCCCCTTTTGTGGGTGAGCATTTGCAGGACTGATTCCATGAGGGGCACTGTGGGCGAGGCCGCTCTAACCTGGGGTCACTGGGAGAAAGGCCTGACCTGGGCAGGATCTTGGGCAGTCCCGTGGTCAGGCTGCCCTTCCCGGCTGGTGCATCACTCCATGCCCTGTGTGTCCGTCTGTGTGGCTTTGGCGAGGTTAGCGGGATCTGGCAGCCACTGTCCAGAAATCTTGCCCTATCCTGCCCCTTCTCAAGAAAGGACGAAAGCCAAGGCCACCGGCCACAGGCTGATCCCACCCTGGACTCCCCGATGCCACCCCCCACACACGCTCCCGGGACATTCCGGCCTGCAAGGAACATGTCCAATGTGCAAATCCCTCAGGTAATGCGGGAATTCGTCACCAGGGGAGCGTGGGCGATCCAGGAATGGGAACCCGATCGGGGCCCGGAGCTGGAGACGCAGCCCAGGCCAGCCAGCGAGGGCTCAGGTTGCAGAGCGGGCTCCTCGGAAAGAGGAGAGGACAGCGGGATGGGGCCCTCTGGGCTGGGCGTGGAGAAGGCTCCTGCCTCCCTGTCCTTAGGGGAAAGACAGCAGACCACGGGCAGGGTGGTTGAGACCAGGTGGCCATCTGTCCTAGTTCACACCTGGTGTCTAAGGGGATGATGAGCAGGGACCCTCTGGCTCGGCCCTGTGGTTTGGATGACCCACTGTACGGTCATCTGGTGAAGAGAGACCCGCGTTAGACTTTTCCAGCCTTAATGCGCAGAGCTTGTAAGCTACTGCTCCCCTGCACTGCAATTCCTATCCCGACTAGTCTGATGTTCAGAATAAAAGTAGAGATGGCTCCTCTCTAGTCAAGAATAGACCCCGGCCTGGCGTGGCCACCATGCCCTGCTACCTGCTACCTGTCCCTGATGCCACCAGTTCACCTACTACCACCCCTGGTAGCCCAGCTGGCATCACCCCCCCCCCCCCCCCCTTCCAGCTCTACACTCGAGATGAAACTGTGCTGGGCTCAGTCTAAGTGCCCATGCTCACACCTACTACACACTCAGATGCAGCCCCGGGGGCGGAGGGTTTTCACTGGGAAAGCACCAAGGAAAAAAACTATTAAATCACCACGCTCCCTTCTGCCCCATGAGGGTTTCAAGAAGCTCAGAGCACCAGCAGCCAGGCCAGACCTTCCCTGCTCAAGGCCCTTGTACTTCCTGCTCAGACCCATCTAAGCACCAGCTACAACCAACGGCGCCACCTCCAGGGGTGGGGGCTAGGGGGCTTGGGGAGACGGGGAGCGAGGAGAGAGAGAGAGAGAAGGCCACCGCAAGGTCGTGTCTACTCCGACGTGAGAGGTCAAAGCACAGGCTGCCGGAGACCGCGAGCCAGCCGCTTATCATGGAAATAGAACGAGGCAGAGGCCGGTTAAACATGACGCACCTATAAAAGTATATTGGGCCACCGTAACCATGGAGCCCTCACACAAACACACGTAAATCCGGCCACTCAGCCCTTGCCCCTTGAGTGCCTTCTTATTTTCTATAATTAATCGGGCAAGGGCGGAACTTGGGAAAAGTTCAACCGTGGTCAGAATTTGCAGCCTTCTCTCTAGTAATAACCCCAGGGGCAGGGTGGGGAAGTGGGGGGAAGGAGGCGGCCGGAACCGCAGCTGCCGGTGTCGGTTACCTGGAGCATGTTGAGCAGCAGGCTGCGGAACTTGGTCCCCTCCACCATGAAGAGCGCCATCTTGTCGCAGAGCTTGGCGGCTGTGAAGGCGAAGCTGCGGTCGGACACGGCCTTGTGGTAGATGGTCCGCACGATCTCGCCCAGCATCTCCTCGGAGTTGGTGGAGTTCTGGGCCTCCTCCATGAAGGTGCTGAGCTTGGCGTCCACGTCGCTGCTGTTGTTGCGCATGCTGTTCAGGATCTCGATCAGCTTGTCCATCTTGTTCTGCTGGGGGGCGGGGGGCTCCACGGCCACCTCGTCCTGGGGGCAGGCAGACAAACCGAGGTCCTGTGTATGTTTGTGTGTGTGTGTGTTTGTGTGTGTGTGTGAGTGTGAGTATGAGTGTGTAAGAGTGTGTGAGTGTGTGTGTGTGTGTATGTGTGATTGTGTATGTGTGTGTGTGAGAGTGTGTGAGTGTGTGTGTGTGTGTGAGAGTATGTGTGTGTATATGAGTGTGTGAGAGTGTGTGTGTGTGTGTGTGTGTGAGTGTGTGTGTGTGTGTATGAGTGTGTGAGTGTGTGTATGTGTGTGTGAGTGTGTGTGTGCGAGTGTGTGTGTGTGTGTGCAAGTGTGTGTGTGTGTGCAAGTGTGTGTGTGTGTGTGTGTGTGTGTGTGTGTGTTGGGGGAGTGGCCTGTACGAAAGGACCTGGCCCCACCTTCTAGAACCTGGGTCTGGCTCCCCCCAGGAATGCTGACCTCCACCAAGAACCCTCAGCCCAATGCTCTCTGCTGCCCTTGCCCTTGGCCCCTCTGACATCCCTTTGAGTGAGCTCTACCTCTCATCCAGGATTCTCACGTGTGTGGGTTCTGTTTGTCTACGTGTCCACCCAAGGTCTCAATCCAGAAATGGTTTAATAGGGCTTACAGAAGATGAAATAAGATAACAAATAAAAAACTGGCCCAAACAGAAGAGGAGGGCAGGAAGACTAGGTCGGGAAGGAAGGTGGCATCCAAAATGCTTGCTGTGCTGGTCAGACGCACCAGGGAGTAGCTCTAGGCTCCTGGAGCCCACGGCGGTTGTGTTCTCTGGACACAGGGCTCCCTGTGGCCACGGCCACGGTCACGGCCACGGCCACCGCTGTGTGTCCCTATGGAGACTGGGCTGGCCTTCTACCCACAAACACTACACACCAAAGAACCCTCCAAAATGATGGGCCCTTCCAGGAGGAAAATCTCAGGTAGAAAGCCTACAGCCTCCTGAGGTTTCAATGCCACGGCCCCAGAGGCAGGCAGGAGGAGGAAAACGGCTGCTGACAGTCACAAAAGTACTTGCTCAGGCACAACAGGCTGGTGGCCGAGAGTGTGAGGGACTTAACTGCTGGGGTGTGAGGGCTGGTGATGGGCAGGATCGAGGGCATGAAGGAAGGTCTGCACTGGCCTCTGTTCTCAACAAGGAGAGCTCTGGGCTGGGGCAGGGAGTGAGGTTCCGGAACCTGCTCTCTGCTTGCAGGATGTGACTTGGGCAGTGGTGTCACTCTCCGTACCTCCATCGCCCCCAGACATGGCCTCTTCCTCTTTCCCCTCCCTTTTCTGCTGGGGGCTGGGACCACGAGCCCACTTGAGGGTCCAGAAGCTGAGGAGCCAGAATGTGCTGGAGGGGCTCATGCCGGTGCCAGGGGTCCCTAAGGCAGTGGCGGCTCCCGCTTCTCTCTACAGGGCGCCCCAGGCCCTCAACCCTGCGCCCACCCACCAACGTGCCCGCCTCACGCGTGCTCCCCGGTGGAAGAGAACAGTGAAAATGCAATTACCGGTCCCTTTTCCTTCAGCCTCCGCCGCAGCCTGTCTTTGGAAGACGGGAGCAGGGTAACTTTGGGCCGCTCCCCGATGCACTCGAGGGTAACACTGTCTTTACGCTTTGCCTCGGCCTCCGGGGCTCCCGGCTGCTGCAGGGGCAGCCTCTCAGAAGCAGCTGGGGCCAGGCCATCGGGGCTGTGGGGGGGCTCGAGGCCACTGTGCCCGGTGTCCCCCAGGGCGTCCTCCAGCTTGGGGCTGTCCGCGGTCACGGTCTCCTTAGCACTGCGCTGGGCGCCCGCCTCCCCCTTGTCGCCGGGCGGGTGCTTCATGTTGCCGTGGTGCCAGCGCCGGTTCTGGCTGTAGCCGTGATGGGTGGGCCTCCCTGAGGGGTGGGGCGCCGAGCCCCCCTGGTAGGACTTCTGGTGGTCCCTGTTGTGTTTGGCACTGCCCGGCTGGTGGTCACTGTGCTGCTGGGGCTTGCTCCCTCCTGGAGGCCTCTGCTGCCGCCTGCAAACCACAGGGAAAGACGGAGAGGGTCACTGGGTAGGCTGGGCAGGGTCCCTGCACCCAAACACTGAGAGAGGGGTTTACCGAGCTGCTCATTCCGTCATTCTGCCAACACCCCCACAGGGTGCCTCCCGTGTGCCAGGCTCTGTGACAAGGCCTGGGATTCAGCAGGGAATGAGATGACAGGTCCCTGAGATTATAGAGGGATTAAATCAATCCTTGGCTAAAATAAGTATTTTATTCCCCTGGTAGAGTATGCATTAGCATATGTGTGGGGAAGACAATTAAAACAGTACAATAGCTGGGCAGTGCGCCCTCCTAACTCTGTCTGCAGCCACTCTGTGTCCTTTTGAAGCGACTGTTATCATTTTGTGAATCTTCCAAACATACTCGATACCTGTCCTGGCAAACAATATACACACAGACCTGCATCTGATAACAACTATCCTGTTAACAACTTTAAAAAAAATAAAATCCTCAACCAAGGACATGCTTAGAGAGAGGAAGGGAGAAAGAGATGTGAGAAACATCGATCGGTTACAGGGGCTCAGACCCACAACCCAGGTATGCGCACTGACTGGGAGTAGAACTGGCAACCTTTCGGTGCCCGGGACGATGCTGCTCAACCAACTGAGCCACGCTGGCAGGGCTCCTGGTCATGACTGTGAACTATAATGACTCTTGAAAAGCTGTATCATTTGTTAAACAACTTTTTTTTTTTTTTTTTTATATTTTTACTCCCCAAACACAATTACAAAATATGCTATAAACAGTTGTCATAAACTGAACTGTGCTCCTCCCACCTCAGTTCATGTGTCAAAGCCCCAACCCCCAGAACCTCAGAAAGTGACTGTGTGTGAAGACAGGGCCTTCCTGAAGGCGATTCCGTTAAAAGGAGGCTGTTAGGATGGAGCCCAATCCAATGTGACTATTGTCTTTATTTTCAGAATGTTTACTTATTGATTTGAGAGGGAGAGGGGGTGGGGCGCTGACCCCCCCTGGAAGGACTCCTGATGGTCCCTGTTGTGTTTGGCACTGCCTGGCTGGTGGTCGCTGTGCTGTGCCACTTATTTATGCACTCACTGGTTGATTCCTGTACATACTCTAACCAGGGATCGAACCCGCAACCTGGTGGGAATGCTGCTCTAACCAAATGAGCTGCCCGGCCAGGGCATGCTGTCGTCTTCCTAAGAGATTAGGACAGACGTGCTCATGCACAGAAGGAGGACCATGTGAGGACACGGCGAGAAGGTGGCCATCTGAAAGCTGAGAAGAGAGGCCTCAGAAGGAAACCAAACCTGCCGACATCTTGATCTTGGACCTCCAGCCCCCAGAACTGTGAGGAAATAAATTCCTATTGTTTAAGCCACCCAGACTATGATAATATTGTTATGGCAACCCGAGCTGACAAACACAGAAGTGATATTTAGCATAGTGACTTTATGCGAAGACAGGCTCACCGATATACCTGATACAATACTTGCTAAGCAGGGCATACCATATGGGACAAATTTGGGTTGTGTGCCACAGGGCAAGCCAAATATTTTGATTTGTGGATTGAAGACAAGCGATTTGGTGATCTTTGCATCTTGTGCACAGGGATCTCCCGTCCCCGGAAGGCCTGTGTTCCATCTCCTTCTGTGCCACGGCTTTATGTGAGTGCCGTTGGCGAACAAGATAACCACGGGCCTCTCAAAAGCTGTAAAGTCAGAAAGACGTTAACTTCTAAAACACAAGGCCCACACCGTCCTCCGGGACCTGCCTTGCATTGCATCTCATGAATGGATTACATTTGTTCCCTTTCACATTATTATCACTGATATAAACTCAACTTGAATGTTCACCTGATAATTTTGCATCTGTGAAAATTTAGGGGTACCTTGGGCTGGGGTTGAACATCATTTCCCCATTAAAATGAATTAAAAAAATATATATTTTTGATAACATTTTTAAAAACAGCTTTCTCGAAGTGGCAGGGTTTTTAGGGAAAATTAGTTGTTAAGGCAGAGACAGGTGTATGGCGTTCATTTTGTTCCCGCACAAATGATAAGTTATAATACACTGAGTACAGTAGTTCCCCTTTGTCCGCAGGGGAGATATGCCGAGACCCCCAGGGGCTGCCTGAATCCTCTATACACTATGTGGCTTCCCCCCCATTACATGCAACATTCTCACTTAAAGGAAGCACTTCCCGGCTTCTCTGTGGCATATCCAAACGGCCAGTGGCACTGCGCTTGCACTTTGGGGCATTCAGTAAAACAAGGGTGGCTTGAACATGAGCACGGTGATACCATGCCAGTGGATCTGATAACCAAGGTGGCCACTAAGTGACTAAATGGTGGTGGGGGCACGGAACAGCGTGGAGACACGGAACAAAGGGGTGATTCATGTCCAGGGCGGGAGGGAGCGGTGGGATGGTGCGTGATTTCATCACGCTACGCAGAGTGGCGTGCAATTTAAAACATATGAATTATTTATTTCTGGAATTTTCCATTTATATTTTCGGACCAAGGTTGACCCTGGGTAACTGCAACTGTGGCAAATGAGACCGTGGATAAGGGGGACTGCTGTATGAGAAGCAGACATCTGTATGGCTCTGGATGGAAATTGGACAGTTGGTTACAAAAGCCTCTATGACATGCAAACCACTGGGCCTTGCATGGCAATTCCACTTGCGGCAATTTACAAAGGAAACAACCCAAGACGTGCATAGGGATGCAGGTATAAGGATGCTCCTAACGGCCATGCTTGTAGCAGCAAAGAAACAAGATGGAGCAATTAAGAAGGTGGTGAAGGAGTTCACTCTTGTTGATGGAAGAAAGCACGTGTTGCAATGTGTGCAGCACAAGTCCGTTTTTTTTTTTAAGGCAAGTATTTATATGCATATAAAATTCTGGAAGGATACATGCCACAATGTTAACAATGGTTTTCAAAATGAACATGCATTTATTTTTCTAAACTTTTTATATAGAGTCCCACGTAGTTGTAGGAAATATTGCAGAGAAATCTTTTATATCCTTTACCCCGTTTCTTTCCATGGAAATGTCTTGCAAAACTACAGTACAGTATTTTTGACATTGATACATTCAAGGTACAACACATTTCCATCACCACAAAGATCTTTCATCCCCCTCTTTAATGGTCACACTCGCTTCCCTCCCACTGCCCCTCCTTAGCTCCCAGGAACAACTCACCTAGTCTCATTTCTACAACATTGTCATCTCTGGAATGTTACATAAATGGAATCAAAAGTCCATTGGGATTGACTTTGTCTCCTCAGCATAATTCCTGGAGATTCGTCCACATGGCTGTGTACATCAACAGCTCATCACTTTTCACTGCCGGCTAGTATTCCATCGTGTGGATGTACCAGTGAGTTTAACCATTTACCCGTGGAAGGACAGCTGGCTACTTCCGGTTATTGGCTATTACACATAAAGCTGCTAGGAACACACGTGTATGGGTTTCTGTGTGGACACAGTGTTTGTTTCTCTGGGATAAAATGGAGCCTGGGGGCACCACTGCTGGGCCCCAGGTTGGTTGCGTGTTTATTTTTTTACGACAATGTTGAACTGTGTCCCATCTGACATTCCGTCAGCAATGCAGGAGACGGTCCCTGGCATTCCTTGCTGGGTACTTTCTCAGCCCCACCCGGTCCCGCTTCTCCTTTCTAGACTCTAAGGACTGTTCGTTCTTTTTCAGTCCATTTCTCTCTGTGGCTCAGACTGGATCGTTTCTATGGCTCTGCCTTCCAGGGCACCAGCTCTTCCCTGGCTTCCCTCTGTGCTGCTGAGCCTATCCATTGTGTTAATTTAATTATTACGTTTTCATTTGGTTCTTTGTTATATCTTCTTATTTCTTTGCCAAGGTCTATTTTTCACTTTGTTTGGAGTGTGTTCCTGATTTGTGCTTTGCAGCTTTTTGATGTTGGCTGCTTTGAAATCTTAGGTGATTCTAACATTTCTGTCATCTCAGTATTGATATCTATTGTCTCCTTTCATTCAACTGAGGTTTTTCTGGGCACGACAAGAGGTTTTCAGTTGAAACATGGACACCTTGGGTATTCTGCTGCGAGACTCTCACCCCGTCTCCTCTGACCCTGCTCTGGTGCTGGGAAGGGCTGTTCCACCTCGTGGCTGCCAGAAGGGGGGCAGAGGTCAGGTTCTCCCTGGGCTTCCTCTGACACCCCAAGGGGTGGGAGTTCCGGATGCCCACAGGGTGTCTTGTTCACCCTTCTGGGGAGGAGAGTGGAGCCTCAGCCCCTCACTTGGCCTTTGCTGGCATGGGTGGGGATGGAGTGAGTATTTTCTGGGGCATTTGCCTGGAGCAGAGCAGCTATTGTCTAAATTTCCTGTCTTGTGACCGATGCCCCTTTCCTGGCCCTTCAGCTACGAAGGGCAGGCTTCTGTTTGGGCTTTTTGGGTCTGCCTGTGCTTATTGACATTTTGGGTTGCCGGCTTCTCCAGCTCCAAGTCTAGGATCTATGAGGCCAAGAGAAAAACTCAGGCCAGTCACTATCCTGTCATTCCTCAGGTGCCACGGTCGCAGCCAGTCTGCCTTCTCTCCACCTTTTGGAGCCCTCTTACGCTTGTTTTGATAGACAATGTCCAGGGGCTTTATTGTCTGTATTATTTTAGTAGTTTAAGAGTCATTATAGAAACATTTACAGCAGCCTTGTATGCTGAATGTGAGGCCTGCGTGGTATTTTCATCCTTGTCTGGGTTCGATCTCAATGGGCTACTGCTTTAAGTTCCCAACGATGGTCAGTTTGATGGACGGCAGGGGAGGGCTCACCAGCGTGGACACCCAGGGAAGAGATGGGCCCCATCAGCAAAGCCAGCCACGGAGTCATGCTCCTCCCAGGGATCACCACTGGCCGGGAGAGCCACTCCATGGCCCGCCGCCTCCCCAGGGCACCACTCGCCTGTGACTTTGGTGAATTCTCCCTACTTATATTCTTAAATTACTTTTAATTAATTGGCCCTTTCCCCTTTCGTTCTCTTTGTTCTTCGAGGGCGTGAGTAATTTTTAAGCCCAGAGAAGCACTTTGGAAATTCCCTGGCAGATAATGTTTGATTCTTACAAGTTTTGTCATCCTTATTTAGAATTTCTGTGGTGCCTGCAGCTATGGCCCAAGACTGCCCCCAAGAGAGTGGCTGACCCAGCCCTTCCCAGCATTTGTCTCCAAACTGTCTGGGTTCCCAGTTCCCATACCAGGGATTTCCCTCTCTTCCTCAAATCTGCCCCCTCCCCCCCAATCAAACAAAACACAGCAAAACTTCCCTCTCCCTGGAGGAGGAAGAGGTAATTTTTACATGGGGGCTGGGGGAGGTGGGAAGGTGGGGTGTTGTCAAGGCTCAGGAAAAATCCAGCTAGGTCTTTGCAAAGCTTCTGCTGTTTCTTCCAGGATTTTGTTGTTGTTGTTGTTGTTGTTGTTGTTGTTGTTGTGTGTGTGTGTGTGTGTGTGTGTGTGTGCTAGAATTCCATGTCCTCCTAGTTCAAAAGATCTTAGAGCCAGTTAGCCCTGTCAATACAGCAAAGACCAAGAATACCCAGGTGCTGGGCAATAGTAAGTCTTCTCAGACTCGCACTGGGCAGGCCAGACTGACCGAGTCAAACAGAGGAAGGCTGATATGGTGCCGGGCGATACAAAAGGTTAGCTGGGTGGCCCCTAGGAGAGTAGGGAAAAGCCAGATGCCATGGAGGCAAAGGGCACAAAACCTCTTCTCCCCTTTCCTCCTTCCTGCTCCAGGCCCTGCTTTGTTCTCTGTGGGCAGGCGGGTCAAGACCTTCTTCCCGTTTTACAGATAAGCCAACTGAGGCTCAGTCAGGTTAAGTCTCACACCAGAGGGCCTCACAGAGGCTCTCAGACGTGTGCCCAGCCTGTCAGCTCATCACAGCACCCAGTGCCCGCTCACTCTCACATCCAGCCCTCTTGGGAGAGAAAGACTGAATTACAGCTGAGACCGGCTGTGGTGACAGCCCTGTGAGGCCCACATCCTTGACCTGGGAAAGGACTGAGAGGGCCCAGCCCACTGGAACAGACTCGGGACTGGGCCTTGGTCCCTGACAACGGAGATCCAGGCTTCCCTGCTCTGGCCATTCACAAATATTTGTCGGCTGCCTGAGCTGCCAAAACCAGTTCCTTTCCCCGGTGTGTGCTGGCCCTGGGCTTCGGCGGTACCTTCCTCCAGGGTCCAGCTGGCTGCTCCCCAGGAAACCTGTGGGTTTAGGTTTGGCTGGGCTGGGGAGACGCTGCCTTTGCTCCCAGCAGCCGGGCAAGGAAGGCGCACTCGGTGTCGGATACACGGACATGTGGGTCCATGTTTTGGAGACACATTAGGACATGCAGTCCTCAGCCCCACAAGCAAACGAGGGGGTGGGGATCCAGCTCGCTGTCTGTCTATTATGTTCCAATCTCTCCAGGGAGGCTTTCTCTGGTGGCGGTGGGTGGGGGACAGCTTAGGAGATAAGATTAATATTCCACTTGTGCTACTGGTAACACCTGCTGTTAGGGAAATAATGCTCTTTTTACTGAGAATGGAAATGTTAGTATGCCGTTTCCATCACTCATTTAGTTTATTCTTTCTTCTCTGGGTCCTGAAATCAGACTTCTTGTTTCACTCTTTCTTTTATTTAAAAAAAAAAAAAAAAATTCTGGGAACACCACAGCTGCATTTTGGGAGGTGGGTGTCGGGAGAATAACTTCAGATTTTGTTTTGAGAAATGATTTTAACAGCAGTCCAAATGCAGACAAACATCTCTCTGCTCATTTTTTATTTCATAATCATTCCCAACTAGATATTCCGAGGGCCACCGACTTATTATGGTCCCCTCAAATGTCGGGCACTTTACCACATAATTTGTAGGTCTGCTTAACATTTTCTGAAAGCAAAATTCCTAGGGCAAGTGGTTTGAAAACTATTCCCGGGTTCATATTTCTTGCCTCCAGGAAAAGTGATGACTGCTTATTCGGGAGCTCCGGCGCCTCCGTTCCTGCCCACCTCCACACGCCCAGCACTCACCTTCCCCGCCCCAGCCACCTGACAGAGCGCCAGCAGAGGTGAGGCTCAGGCGCAGGTGCAGGTCGGGGGGGGGGGGGTGAGGGGGGAGAGGGGTCTGCTGAGCTTAGGGGGGCCCAGGATAAAGGCTGCCCGTCACCCCAGTTTGCAGAATGATGCTCAGTGAGGGGAAGACACAGGGAAAAATGATTTCTCTCTTCAGGCAGCCAACCAAGGGGAACACGATACTGGCTCACCAGAGGGACAAGGATCAGAACAGCCCAGATGAACTGAGCACCTACTCTGCGCTTGGGGCTGAATAGATGATGGAAACCCACTCAGAGCCCAGCCGGGCCGCTCATAGCTGGGAGGCTCGGGGGCATTTGCCTCTCTCCGTGTCAGTTCCCAGCTGTGCCGGCCCCACCTCAGGGCTGGCTGCGAGGGTTACCCGAGTGACAGTAGGACAGTTTTCCAGATGGGAGAACAAAGGCTCAGAGAGGTTGCTTTGTTCGCCTGGGGCTGCTCAGCTAGTTTGCTGCACGCCTGTCCTAGCGCCCGGTCTGTGCCTGCACACGTGGGGCGGCCTGACCGCTCTCTGACCGGATTAACGGTCACTTGTCCGAGGTCTCAGCGCTCCCAGGGGCACCGAGGGCATCATGGCAAAGCGCTGATGAGGGACCACATCCTGGCAGCACCATACGGGTGAGCTTTCTGGACGCCAGGCCCACGCCCCCCACCGGGGTCTCGGGACGGTGCCAGGGGAGAGTGCCCTGTGCTTCAGAGAAACCCCTGCTGCCCCGGACGGTCAGCCCAGCTCTGGACTCTCCCACCCCAACAGGCTGCGGGCTCTCCTTTCACCTAGAGTCGGGCAGGAAATAATCCAAGACGGAGGCGTCTGCCAGCCAAGGCAAAAGTTCATGCGAGAGGTTCGGGGTTTCACTCGGGGCCGAAAGCTTTAGAAACCAGATGTTCACCTGGCCACGGGATGCTCTGGAACGGAAAAGAGGGGGTCGGAGCGGCACCCCTGCGCCCTGAACGCAGAGGGAAGACTTCTCACCAACCACACAATGACGGCACCAGGGAGCACGAGGGGGAGGCCGGCCCGGTGATCGCTTCACTAACTCCGCGTGTTCGGGACTCGGCTCTGCCTGGGGGTTACTCAGGTGGCCACGGGCTTGCCCAAGGCCACGCTCCGGGAGCCCTGCGAGGGAAGTGGGGTGGCGGCCACAGAGCTGTGTGCTGTCCCTAAGGAGTCTCTCAACCACCTCTCCTAATCCCATACTGGCTTCAAGGCCCAGCTCTGCCCAGGAGCCTCCCAGCCCTTAGGACCCCCCTCCCCCATCCCACCTCCGATTCCGCATGGGACCTCCCTAGTCTCTGCCACAGCCAGACAGCCTGGTGTGCTCCTCACGTAAGCCCTTACAGCACCCGCTCCCATGGGATGAGGCAGAACCTTCTCTGAATCTCCCTGGGGTCTGGCATGGGGCCGGGCACTCATTCCTGCCTCAAGCGAGCCCGGAAACATGCCAGGCCCTGGGGACCCAGCGCTGACTCAGACACGGGGCTATGCCCTCATGGCGCTTAGAATCCACTGGAAGAGGCAGATGCTGATCCGTTAATCCCAGAAACGGTATCTGGCCACAACTGGGAATAGGAGTCACGGAGGAAAGGAAGCAGAGAGCAGCACAGGGGTTGTCTGTCCTAGTCTGGTCTCGAGCAGGATCAGCTACTTAACGTGCGGCACTCAGTGCAAAATAAAACGTAGGCCTCTTATTTGAACACCATTAAGAATTCCAGGACAGCCACGGCAGCACACACCCCTGACGCCAGCCCCGGCTAAGGGGGCTGCTCGGCGGAACAGGATCGGACCTGAGATCACGAGGACTAAAAGCAGGCCAACGTGTACGGGGCACTAACCATGCGCCAGGCACGGCTCTCGGAGAGGGAGACTGTTGCTAGCCTGCTTTATAGCGAGGCCAGGGAAGCATAGGCAGGGTAGGGACTTGCCCAAGGCCACTCAGCCTGCAAGAGGCAGAGCGTGGATTTGAATGAAGAGTCTGGTCTTAGCCTGTGTGCCCTGAACTCTCTCGCCCCACAATGGTTGAGGCCTGTTTGTTCCAGGGTCTCCGGGGCCTGGGGCAGCCTGCACTCCTGGTGGAGCCACTGTGACCAAGTTCAGAGGAGCCCAGGCCTTGGTGAAAGCCTGTGGGGGGAGGGGCTGCGGGCTGGCAGCGGGGCCGGATCTGCGGAAGCAGAGGCCGCAGGCTGGGCTAAGGGCACGGGGCGCGGGGAAGCTGGGCCGTGGGAGGGAAGCCTGGGAGGGCTTGGACGGAGCTCTGGGTCGAGGTTTGGAAATCCGGCCTTGCAGCCTTGGCTCCGCGGCGTCTGGGGCAAACCACAGAACCACGTGTGGCCCTCGGGTTTCCATCGCGCTGGGAATGATCCTGCCCCTCCCTACGGCCTGCCAGTTCCTGTGGTAGGGCCTGTGGGCAGGGCTGCTGGTGGGGCTGAGTTTTCGGGTGGCCCCCTGGCTCTGGGGCCGCGCGCTGGGGGAAGGGAGCAGGCGCCACAGGCCCTGGCTACTACCTTCTTCCATCTTGCAGCACGGCAGGCCCTGGGGAAACAGTTCTCTTTGGGGAACTGGATGGGCTCAGCCTCACTCATTTCCAAGGCCCTCCTCGCCACCCCACTGGCAAAGCCACGAGCTCTCACCCACCTTGCTCAGCACCAATTTGCTGGGTGGTTTGCCAAAACCAGCCAACCCCCCCCAAGTCTCAGTATTCCTACCTGCAGGATGGGAATACCTCGCCCCCACTCAAGGTGTTCCTTCAGCAGGGAAGGTCCCACATTCTCCACATCACATGTGTCAAACACAAGGCCTGTGGGCCAAATCCAGCCCGCCAGGCCTTGCAACGTGGCCCGCACCGCGCTGTCATCACTGCACTCCGCTGTCAGTTTATGACATTGTCAGTTTATGACTGTTCAGTAAACCATTCGGCCCGCGATTTAGGCTGGATTTTAGATTTTGGCCCCTTCTCTGATTGAGTTCGACACCCCTACTCCACATCCTGCCTGGCCACAGGGCCGGTCTGGCTACCATACAACGAAGCCCTGGAGAGCCTTTGGGGGACAAAGGCACCGCCATGGAGAGGCATTATTTCTGCTCCAGGGTGAACGAGGCATTCCAAGAATCCCTGGCCTCCTGTGTTGGGAGGCGGCCGTGATGTCATGGGAAGAGCACGCGGCTGCCCCGGCCGCGTGTTCCCAGGGGAAGGCCCTCGCCCTTCCACCTGGCCCGGCCAAGCCTGCCGTCCCCAGGTCCGGCCTGTGGACTCTCAGTGCAGCCTGCCGGCGAGGCCGGGCATCCGCCGAGCTCTGTGTCCACCAGGGCGCTCTCAGAGCCCGTGGCCACGGCCACGGACGCAGGTCAGCCTCAGCCGGGATGCGGGCGTTTCCACGTGAATCAACTCCAGGAAGCCAAATCTGGCCGTGCCACCCTTCTGGAGCCTTGAGATTCTGCCGGCTCCCACCCACTGTTCCTAAAGATCCGAGGACGCCCCCAGCCCCGGGTGTGAATCTGCCCCACCGCGTTGCCGCCTCCCACCGCCCCTCACTGCCTGGGATACAGGTGGTCTCCGCACAAACTGCTGGGTGTTTATCACGAGGCGACACCCTGTCACAGTTCAAGGCGCAGAGGCAGGAGCTCGGCCACTCGGGTTCAAACCCCGGCTCTGCACGTCTTGCTGAGCAACGCTGGGCAAGTTCCTTAACCTCTCTGGGACTTCGCTTCTTCGTCTGCAGAACGGGGACAAACGGAGTGCCCGTGTCACAGGGCTCCGGCGTGTTTGAAAGGAGTGGATGTAAATGTTGTTTCGGTGTCTGGTTGTAGCGATATGACATTGTGGGTTTTCCCAACAGTACGGGATCAGTCCATCCGCGCCTCAGAGGAAGGGGTGAGCAGCAGCACACCCACAGCACAGGTCAGGAGCCTGAGCTGCGGGGAGACGGGCTATTTCAAATGTTAGGGATCAAGGAAGAGACCCCAGGATGCCCAGCTCCTGGTTTCCGCTCTCATTTTGGCCTCTAAGGGCTACCTTTTGGACATAGTTTCTCACCATGAAAGTGTTCGTTGTCAAGTGCTCACTGCCATCCTCCCAAGGGAAACACTACCCACGGGGTCCTTACACCTCCAGTGACTTCCTTTACTCCCAGCCTGAAGCCTGGCCATTAGCATCTACCCAGGGGGCCAGTGGGCGTGGGCTGGCCCCATAGGAACCAGCCTTTTCTCCTCACCTGTTTGAATCTCACTGTCTCCATGCAGCGGAACAGCCCTCACACTGGAGCAGGCGGGACAAAGAGGAAAGGGGACGGAGAGGGAGTCCTGTGAGAGTTTTAGATCCCGGATGTGACCGACTGTCCAATGGCTGAGGCCTTCAGAGCTGTGTGGGAAGGAAGGCCAGGGGCTAGCCTGAGCTCACCGAGTGGAGGCCCTTCCTCAGAGCGGGAGCTGCGGGACCGTCTGGGAATGTGCTGAGCACCCTGTCACCAGAGGCGCCCAATCACTGACCAACAGTTAGTTCTGGGGACCTCCTATGCCTCATCTGCCCATTTTTGCAATCGGCACCTCCTCCAGGAAGCCCTCCTGGGTCTCAGAAGTGCTCCCAGGAGTTCTCACCTGGAGAGGCAGCACAATACAGTCAGTAACAACTTGGGAATCGGACACACCTAGCTTCAAACCCTGGTTCTGTCCAAGTCTGGCTGGTTGGTCTTGGTCAAGTGGCCTAACTTCTCTGCTCCTCAGTTGTTGCATCCATCAAATGGACCTCGTGACTGGAACGTAAGTGAGGGGTAGACCTGAAAGGGTTGAGCCCATTTGTACCTCTGCCTTGGCTGGCCCTGAGGGACTCCCGGGAAACTGAAAAAAAAAAAAACACAGCTCCCTGATGGGAAGCAGAGGGTCTAGGGCGGCCCCTGAGCTGGTTCAGCTTTGTGGGCAGCAATCTTCCAGGCTCTCCGGGGAAATGCTGTCGGCTGCCGCCCGTACCAGCCCATCAGCCATCACATCCCCGCCACCTCCTGGGACAGCCTCCTCCCTCCCAACTTCATTACTGACAGGTCTGCTCTGTCCCCGAAGGGCCATTTTTCCATCCCGGGAAGGAGAGGAAATGTGAAATGGAGTTAGTTGGAGCCGGGCCTCCCTCGGGTCCCATTTTTCAGCCAGGGCTGGTGGAACTGACAAGTCTATGGCGAGACGTTACGGCAGACGGAGAGCCACTCAACAGCTTCATGCACATCGGGGGCCCCGCCCCCGCCCAGCCGTCTCGGGACACGGCTGCCCAGCAGATGGGTTCTTGGGCTGGAATCTTCCAAAGAGCAAGGAGGATTGTAGCCGAGTGCTGCAGCCTTCACACTGCACACCAGAAACATCAATCTGCTAGGCTCTGTCTCTATGTCCAGGGACGGTCAGCCAGGCACCGGGACCTCCTCTTCCTGGCTCCCCAATGCTGGGGTCCCGAGGCCTAGAGCAAGGAGTTTAAAACCAACCAGAGACCCTCTCTGACAACGGGACGACCACCAGTAAAACTGGAAGAAATGGCGGAACTAGAAAATCATTTGGCAACCGTCGTCATCCTAACTGTTTCAAGCAAGAGACGTCAACGGGAGCCAGTGGGGTGAAAGTTGGAGAAAAACAGAATGTTGGCACGGTCTCATAGCATCTCCCCACAAGCTATTTCTTCATTACCGAGGGGGATCTCGCAACTTTACAGTGGAGAACCTTGGCAGGCGCTGCCTTCACCACGCCATCAAAGCCAACATCACCGGTCAGGAGGCGGAAAAGCAGCGTGGCTCTCCCGATGGGAGGCCCGAGAAGGCACGGCCTCACCCGCCTCACCCGCCTCACCCGCCTCACCCGCCTCACCATGAGGACGCATCAGAGAAAGCCAAACTGCGGAAAACCCCACTAACTGGCCCCTCCTTAAAAAAGGCAAAGCTATGAAATACATGGACTTGGGAACTGCCCCCCTACCCCCCCCCCCCCCATGAAAGAAACTAAAGACACACGAGGCCGAGGAGGAGAAGGTCCAAGAGCAGATAACAGCATTGCGTCTGTGCTACTGGTTTTGATCATTGTGACGATGAAAAAAAAAAAAAGTCTTTCTAAAGAAACACACTGTGAAGTCTTTAGCAGTGAAAAGGCATCATTTCAGCAACTTGCTCTCAAACAGCAGAAAAAGTATATGAGACAGAGAAAGAGAAAGCAAATGTCTGTTAATATTTGAGGAATCTGGGTGAAGGATATATGGGGGGGAAATTTTTTTTTTTTTTGTACTATCCTTGCAGCTTTTCTGTGAGTCTCAAATTCGGTTAATAAAATAAAGTTTTAAAGAAATGAGTAGAAGTTTTTGAGAAGGGGAGAAATGGAGAGGACATTCCAGAGGTAACACCAGACTCAACAAAGGCGTGGGGGCCATTTTCTCATCATTTTCTTATGTACCAGGTGGCCAAACAATATGCAGAAAACGGACCACAGAGCGGCCTGCTTCCCGAGCAGCAGGTACGTCTATAGACCCCGGACCACTGGGGAGCTCACTGAATGTTTTTGTCCTCACGACCCTCAGAAAGTCCTTAGTGGAACTCAAACATGTGAGTACCACCTGCAGGACAGTCATACCCTGCATCCCGGGGACACAGGCCTGGCGGACCCCGTGCGCCACCCGTCATACACAAGTTCTCAGACAAAACTCGCAAGGTTGAGCTTCCCAAGGCAAGACTCCGTTCTCTGGTGAGGGCCTGGATGGCACCCACCAGGAGACCCAACTCCTCCATGAGGGGCATCAGGCATGTTTTTTTATTCTTATTTTGATACCTGTGGAAACTGAGGCAGTGCAGCGAGCTGGTCACAGCTTTGCTGAACTTTTGCAGTCCTGAGAACTCCTGTCACAGCAATATACAGGGTGGGGCAAAAGTAGGTTTTCAGTTGTGAGGATGCCAATCACAGAATTTGTGCTTGTGTTATCATTTGTTAAACTGTACTATTTTCCTTACGAACAACCGTCAACCTACTTTTGCCCTACCCTATACCATTTTTCAAACACCCCTAGGAATTAAAAACCTAGTTTGCCCCTTTCAATGATACACAATAAAGAAGTTATTTTATGGAAAACATGGTTTTTTAGATTGACATGTTATTGGGAGCAAATTATAAGGTTCCTGTTTAATATGATCTTTAAGAACATCCGTGAATAAAGGCAAAATTTGCCCTCCCCACCCCCTTATCAAGGGATGCCTTCTCCTTGACTTACTGTAAATGAGTTATGAAAGCAAAAGCATGCTTTCCTACAAAGACATTTGAAAGTGACATATCACCATTACATTGTGGCTTTGGGTCCAGCCACGCACTTACATGTAGGCTAGCGTTTGACTATATAAGGCAGAGAAAGAAACCAAAAGCAAAGACGGACCTCATGGCCCACTGTTGGGAATTCTTGTATTTTATGTTTATTTGATTTTTAAAAATAAAAATCAACTGGCTTGTTTTTGCAATTTTCTTGCTTTGTTTCTAAATGATGAGACCCGAGAATTTTCCGGAAGCGCTCGCAATCACTTCTGCCCAAATAGCAGGGTGGAGGGTGGAGGGTGGAGGGTCCTGACTCCCTGCGAACAGAAGGGGATGGCCCCCTCCACCCCAGCTTAGTCTCTCTCCAGCCCGGGGAGTGGGCTCTGCAGGCACCCACAGCCGCCCCCCCACCCCCCAAACCCCGTGCTCCAACCAGATGAATGTTTGCTTGGATCCGGGTGGAGCACCGAGGAAATGTGCAGATTTATTACCACTTGTATGTTCCTCATGAGCCAGCCTTTTAATATCAGGGTTCCTTAATGCTTCCTGCTTTAACCAACTGTCCATTAGGGGTAAAAATTAAATATTTGCCCAAGGATAAAAATAATTCCAAACTGCGTAATGGTCAAAACCACCGAAGTGGCTGATGGGCTGGCCAAGGGCTGAGTCTCGGGGTGCTCACTCCACCCACGTGGGCGGGGTCTACACTGCGGGTTTCTAAAGGTGAAAAGATACCTGTGGTGGTGGTGGTGGTGGTGGGGAATGGTGGGGTGGAGTGGGGGTGGGTGGTAAGAAACTGACTCGGGTTCAAATCAGGACCCTGTCACCTCCTTACTGCGTGCCTCCGTTTCCCACTTGGGAAATGATAATAAGGATATTGCTGAAGTTCTGGGGTTTCAATGAGCTCCACTTGGCCAGTGCCTGACACAGAGCAAGGGCTGGGGGAGGAACTGCCACCGCTGCTGACATGGCTTTACTGGGGAAACAGCAGCAGGCCTCCGGGTGCAGTGCCCCCCCCCACCCTCCCACCCACCCCTGTGTGTCATGAAAACACCTCTCTGGGCCTAGTTATTTTTTTTTTATAAAAACAACAGCACAACAACTACTATAATTACGAACGGCACTGGACTGGCACTTTCTAGGCCCGAGGCACTACTCTAAGAACACAGATCATCTGATTCAGTCATGCCCACAACTCTGTGGAGTAGACAGCGTCATCACTGTCCTCATGTTCAAAGCCGAGGACACAGGCACAGGAGGTTCAGGGGCTTGCCCAGGTCACGCAGCTAGGAAGCGGAAGCTGGGAGAGGCCAGGCTATTCTCCCAGCCTTGGCAGAGGTGGGGGCTCGATGGAATGATCGCTCGCCATCTGCTGAGCTCTCACAGCGAAATATTTCTACAACGCGTGAGTAGTCTTTTCATGGTCTGCAGCTGCCCTGGGCTTCCAACTGACCACAGTGGAGGGAGCGGGTGGCTGAGCCCAGCCTCTTCTGAAGCCTGAATTGCTCCGCTCTCTGGGGACACAAACAGTCACGGCCAAAGGCGAGCCCCCGAGTGGCCAGGACACCCTGACTGGTGGCGATAAAACCCTTCCCACTCCTGGTCACCCAGCCACACAAGCTATGGGGCCTCCTGGACAGACACCCCGGCTCAGCAGCACGCCTGCCTTCCAGGCGCAGCAAAAAGGTTAGTTTTAATTTCAATTTAACTTTTACTTATAATTATTATGTGAAATATTTACATGATTTCCAAGCCAAATCTGCACAACAAGGTGTCCAGTGATATCTGCCTTCTCCGCCCTAGAAACAACCACTTTATTGATTTTATGGCTTATTCATCCATTCATTATCATTTATAAAACATTATTTTTTCTTGCCCAAGCCGGTTTGGCTCAGTGCATAGAGCGTTGGTCTGCGGACTGAAGGGTCCCTGGTTCAATTCCGGTCAAGGGAATAAATTTGGGTGGCAGGATTGATCCTCAGTAGCGGGTGTGCAGGAGGTAGCCGATCAATGATTCTCTCTCATCACTGATGTTTCTATCTCTCTCTCCCTTCTTCTCTAAAATCAATAAAAACATATTTTAAACAATTATTTTTTAAGTATAGTTTGTAAACAATCTTATATTGGTTATATTAGTTTCAGGTTTCTACAATACAGTGATTCAACATGTTTATACCTTATAATGTGATCACCCCACCAATTCTAGTAATCAATTATCTCACTTTGTAAACTTATCACAATGTTACTGAAAATATTCCCTTTCCCTTTTTACAACCCCCCCCCCTTTTTCAGATAATCATCCTGACGTCTCTGTTTCTCATTATCTTTAATATAATATGAACATATCTTGACATCTGTCTTTCTAGGGAGAAATGATAGCATACTACACATTCTTTTCCCACTCTCCTTTCTTCTTTTCCAGGTAGTATTATCTGAGGTCATTAGTTTCTCTCCGCTTTTGATTTGCAGTGATGGATCTTCTTTCTTCCCTCCGGGTAGGGGGCCAACATTCCCTGGAATTCCGTGTGCAGCAGCCGACAAAGAATGGCTTGTTCTGGGCTCTCTTCCCGTTCTGAACGTCTAGAACTCCCTGATTCCCGGTGACAGGTCGGGGCCTTGTCAAGTGCTAGAAGCATCAGGATGGAGCCGGAGACCCAGGTTACAGCCTGGCTCTGCCAAGGTCAAATGTTTAACCTTGGGGAGCCCAATCCTGATGCAAAACGAGAAGCCATGGAGTGGTCGCTGCAGGTCTCTAGGAGGAGCGCGTGTGGAGGCTGTCCGAAGCCTGTACTTGACAAAGCCAAGGAAGCAGCCAGCCCCCTTCCTGGGGGAAAGCGATAAAAATACAGCCTCATACCCATCACTGGCTTCTGCTCACCCGGCTCAGGGCTGCTGGGTTCCGTGGAGCCACACGGGGGTCATGGAGACAGCTGTGCACAGGAGGCAGGAGTGAGCATGCAAGCAGCAGGGAGCAGCCAGCTGAGCAGGTACAGTTGTAGGGGATCCCAGAGGCCAGTGGAGTGGAGGAGCAAGAGCATCGAGCCCCTGAGGTGGGCGATACTCTTCCTGCCCGAGGCTTGACCCAGTCACCTCCCTCAGGAGGCGGGTCTGGAGCCTGGGGGCCCAGTGGATGGATTGGTGCAGGGCTAGAAGGTTCCTGGGGCGTGAGGGTTGCTTTTAATCCTTTTTCCATGGAGGATATTTCAGGTCTGGAGCCACCCATTCTATATGTTTTTCCTTCTCTCCCCAAATCCCCAAACACAAATCACACATGGAGAGGCAAGAGGCCAGGAAAGAAATATGCGGAGAAGAAAAATCTCTGGAAGAACAAGAAAGAGCAGCACTCTGAGCCACCCCAAAGTGGCAGCCTGGGTGGAGCTTGCACTGAGCAAGGCATCATACATTCCAGCCCTAAGTCCTCCCGGAGCCTCCATCCTGCGTGGCCTTCCCTCGGTGCAGCTGGAGGCAGCGGCCCGCACTCCGGAGACTTGTGGGACCTGCTGAGTGGCCCTGGAGCGTGTCACGAGCAGGGCGGCTAGCTGCAGAGCCCGGAGGTGGCAGGCATCCATCCAACCCCCTTCACCTTCCTACCCAGACGTGAAGGACATCATCACCAGGCTCAGGAACCACAGCCCCGGGGGGCCAGCCAGGAAGGAGCATGGGAGGGGACTCCACTTGCTGCACTGACCGGGTCTTGACTCAGTGTGTCTTGGAAGGAAGAAGATGAGGTCTGAACGTTCCCACCCAGGGGCGGCTTGGTAATTGCAGGTTTTCATAAACTCCGGGAGGAACCGTGGAGAGAGAAGCTGGGGAAAGGCTTGTGGCAATCATTCCCAGGAACAAGGCCGTCCTAACCACCAGACCACCCTGGTGTGCCCGCTTCCCTCCACTCCCAAGGTCACCAGGGGCCCAGCCTCCCCCGGAGCCTCCTTCTCCCTCCACAAGCGGGCAGAGGTGTTCCTGTGTCCGCCCCATCCATGGCCGGGCTCCAGTGAGGACCTGGGAGAAATGGGAGCACCACCCCTCTCACCAGCCCTACGCGCCCCTGGGTAGGAGAATGTCTCAAACTCTGATCACGACCCATTTTGATTGGGAAATTTCATCACCAGCAAATACTCTGCAGACTCCAAGGTCGCCTTGGACACACTGGGAAATACAGTCTGTCCAGGTACCTGACCTTGAAGCTTCTTTCTTCCTCCAGCTTCCACCTCCTCTCCTTGTCTCCAATATGAATTTCCCTCCCCTGCACCACCGTCTTCATGCCACGTGCCCTGGTGCCTGCTGTCCCCTCCAGTGACACCCTCTCCTAGCCCGGGCGTCTGCATACCATAAGGTGTCCGTGGCTCTGTGCCCTGGATCTGAACTCTGTGGCTCACCTCAACACGACCCTGTTCTGGCCCCTCGGCAGCATCCTCTGCAGCCAGGTCAGTCTGCCCTCTCTGTACACCACACCACGGGGGTCCCACCTTGGCACCTCACCTCTGCTCAGTTTCTTGGCAGAAAGGTGCTTCCCTGCTTTCTGCCTGGCACCACTGAAGGGACAAGCTAGTGTGGATTTCCAGGGAAAGGGGGCTGCCAGGGGGAGTGAGGACAAGCACTCCAAGGTGGGCTGAGGGCACAGCGAGCTGGCAGCATCACCCCTGGCATGGCCCGGAGGAGACGGGACCTGCTGACTCCTCTCGCCATCCTGCTCTCACAAAGCGAAAAGCCTTGGGCAGGCTGAGAGAATTCCCTTCCATCTCACCACTCTCAGGTGCCCTCTGGGGGAACGAAGCGGGTAAAAGCCAAGAGTGTGCCCCCCCCTGTGGGAAGGAATCTGGACACTCCAGCATCTGGGCCAGCTTCCGACCTGCCAGGTCTTGAGTGAATCCCGCAGCCTCTTCGCGTCTCACCTGCATCACTCGTATACTGGGCACACCTCCTGTGTCTCCCAGGCCGGCGGTGGGATGGTATGAAAAAGGCTGCGTAAGATATCTTTGTTTATGTTGGTAATATCTGTATTCTTCTCTCTCCTACCCAAGGAAGCATTCCTGTCAATGTCTGGCAGATTCAAGTATGTCCATATGCCTCCAATGAAAGCCCTACATTTGATAATCATGGAGAGGATAGAATTTAAGGTAAAATAGGGTGTGTGTGTGTGTGTATCTTAGAAAAGTTCCCTTTTCCTGGAACTACCTGCTGGACCCTCTGGAGGACAGGTATGTTCTGAAGCTCAGGCAGCAGCATCCTTTTGCTTAAAACTGTCCCCAGGGAGGACCATTCTAACTTGGACTCCAATGGAAGAGGAGCCTCAGACAAATAGGATGAACATGTAGAGGGAGGACAGGACGAGGAGAGCATCCTTGGAAAGATCTGAGTTGAACCAGAAGATAGGGTAAACACAAAAAACTGTTGGTAGATTTTACTCTATCATTGAAAGTAGAGAAGAAAGAGCAATGATGCAGGGAAGGAACTAGAAATAGATAAAGATGGCCTTCAATGGTCCCCATACCCTGGCATTCACACCCTTGTGCAGTCCTTTCCAGCTGGGTTAGTGTGTGTGTGTGTGACAAATGGAATACAGCAGAAGGGATGGCATGTCACTTGTGAGATTAGGTTACAAAAGTTGTGGCAGCTTCCATATCTCCCCCTTCCTCTCCCCTTTTCCTCTCTCACATCTCATTCTGTTATGAGCACCCTACAGAGAGACCACATTGCAAGGAAATGAAGCCTGCAGCCACCAGCCAGCAAGCTACGAAGGCCTGCCAACAGCCGCATCAGTGAGCCTGGAGGTGAACCTTACAGTCCATTGGAATCAAATTTTTTTTATAAATATATATTTTATTGATTTTTTACAGAGAGGAAGGGAGAGAGATAGAGAGCTACCATGTTTCCCTGAAAATAAGACATCCTCTGAAAATAAGACCTAGCGCATGGAAAGATAAGACATCCCCTGAAAATAAGACCTAGCGCAATTTTGGGAGGAAAAATTAATATAAGACACTATCTTATTTTCTGGAAAACAGGGTAGAAACATCAATGAGAGAGAAACACAGACCAGCTGCCTCCTGCACACCGCCTACCAGGGATGTGCCCGCAAACAACGTACATGCCCCTGATCGGAATCAAACCTGGGACCTTTCATTTCACAGACCGACGCTCTACCACTGAGCCAAACCGGTTTCAACGGAATCAAATCTTTATTTATTTTATTTTTTATTTATTTATTTATTTATTTATATTTTTTTATTGATATTTTACAGAGAGGAAGGGAGAGGGATAGAGAGTTAGAAACATCGATGAGAGAGAGTCATCGATCAGTTGCCTCTTGCACACCCCCTACTGGGGATATGCCCGCAACCAAGGTACATGCCCTTGACCGGAATCGAACCCGGGTCCCTTCAGTCCCCAAGCCGACGCTCTATCCATTGAGCTAAACCGGTTTCGGCCGGAATCAAATCTTTAGATAGCTGAAATTCCCGCCAACGGCTTGACTGCATCTCACAGCAGACCCTGAACCAGGGCCACTGATGTAAACTATCCCTGGATTCCTGACCCTCAGAAACTGTGTGAGAAAATGAGTGTTAGTTATTTTCAGCTACTAAAATTTAGGGTGGGGGGATATTTTGTTACACAGCAAGAGTTAACTAATACAGATTTTGGTGCTTGGAACTGGGGTGCTGACCTAATAAAAATCTCAAATGTGTGAGTGGCTTTGGGACTGGGCAGCGGGCAGGAACCGGAAGGATTCTGAGGGAAGGGAAAACCTAAAGGGCCATGAAGAAACTGTTAGCAGAACTATGGATTTTGAGGAGGTTGTTGGTGAGAGCTTGAAGGGAAGTGAGACATACGCTACCGGGAACTGGAAGGGGAGTCTTATTATGTGGCTGCAGAATATTGAGCAACACTATCTCCTACAGCTATGTGAAAAGTACAAAGGGTACCTAATGTCTTGAATGATCTCGTGAAGAGATTTCTGACCAGAATGCTGAAGGCGCTGCTTGGTCTTCTCTTTCTGGTTATGGTGAAACGAAAGAGGGAAAACAGAAGCTAAACAAAGACTGTCACACACACAAAAAAGGAGCTAGGACTTACTAGTTTTGAAGATTCCCAAATGGCAAACAATGCTAACATTAGGAAATTACTTCTGAGCAAAGATCAAATCCAGGCACTCTCAGGAAAGCAGAATCCAAAGATGAGGCTGAGGGTGTGTGACTATGAAATCCTTTGTTAAGATTTCAGTCCTTTTAAGTTGAAAGGTGGTACCTCAGAGAACTGTTCAGTTGGACAAAAAGCTTTAAGATTTTAAATGTGTGACTCAGATCTTTGCAAACAACAGAGCTTCAAAGAAGCTTAAGGGCATTGTTCTTCAGCAAAACCCAAAGTGGAGAAGGGATGATCTTAAAGAGATTTGTGGGTGGGGCTTTATTTACTAATGTAGATCCCAATAGGATTCACAAAAGATCCATAAACTTCTTCAAAGGATTACATCAGCAGAAACATTGACAATCTGGGCTGGAAGGGACTGAGACTGTATATAATGAAAATATGCTGCTAGACCTCCAAAACCTACTGGCAGGGAATTAGCTGAGAATATGACTCAGCTGTAAACACACGCTACCATTCACAGAAAAGAATGACGTTGAGGCAGAACCATGAGCCCAGAGTATTCATTGGGTCAATGACATGACTGCAATATCATGAGAGACCCTCAGGGTAGAGAGCAGAGCCAAGAGCCATGAAGACCTACTCCTGGGCAGGAGTAGGGCCGAGCTCTAATCAAGAAACTTCCAACATCTGCTTGGCTGGATTTCAAAACTGCTATAGACCAATCCCTTCTGCATGCTTCTTGTTTCCCTCCTTCTTGCATAGGGGTGTCTATGACAGTTACCCTATGTTTGTCCCACAACTGTATATTGATACATGTGTGGGGTTCAGGCCCAGAGATCAAGAAGGAGCTATACTTGAGAAGTTGTATGTAAGGAATTGCACCCCAAGAGCCTCATGCATACCTAAACGTGATATAGATGATAACGTTCTAGACTTTGAGCTGATGCTATAATCAAATGAGACATTTGCATGTAGGAGGAATGTGCATCATTGGAGGCCAGCGGGTGGGCGATGATAGCTAGCCTCTAAGATGATTCCATTGATCCTGGCCTTCTGGGGTTCACATCCTCCTTAGTCCCCTTCTATACTGTAACGGGCAGTCTGTGTGACCAACAGAATATGGCAGAAGTGATAGAATGTCACTTCCAAAATTAGATCATAAAAAATAGTGCATCCGCCGGGACCGGTTTGGCTCAGTGGATAGAGCGTTGGCCTGCAGACTGAAAGGTCCAGGCAGGGGCATGTACCTTGGTTGCGGGCATATCCCCAGTGGGGGGTGTGCAAGAGGCAGCTGATCGATGATTCTCTCTCATCGATGTTTCTAACTCTCTATCCCTCTCTCTTCCTCTCTGTGAAAAATTAATAAAAAAAAAAATACTGCATCCTCTATCTTGGTGTCTGTGTGCCTGCTTGCCTTCTGCATCTCTCAGTTCACACTCTGGGAGAAGCTAGCTGCTATGTCATAAGTAGCCCTATGAAGAAATCCACCTGGTGGCCAAAAACTAGTGAGGAGCAGACACCTGCTAACAACCTGTGAGTGAGCTTGAAAGCAGAACCTCCAACCCCAGTTGAGCCTTCAGATGACTAGAGCCCCAGCCAATAGCTTGAATGCAATCTCAAGACAGACCCTGAGCCAGAACCACCCTTTTAAGCTGCTCCTGGATTCCTGACCCTCAGAAACGGTGCAATATAATAAATGTTTGTTGTTTTAAGCTCTAAGTTTTGAAGTAATTTGTTACACAGAGATAGAGGACCAATACAAACATCCAAGCCAAGCTCCATTTCCAGCAAACTAACATTGGAAATGATACTGACAGAGTCCCTAAAGCACTCAAAGACAACTCTAAACAGACACGGATATAGGAACACAAACACAGGTGATAAGTCCTCATGTTTGTGCGTCCCTTGGCATTTTCTCTGCTTTCAGAGCATCATCTGATCATTTGTCTGCAAAACAGTCTTAGAAGGTAGATGTTCCTCTCTCATAGATGAGAGGTGAAGGCATGCTTTTGAGGTTTCGCATCTAGCAAGGAGACCCAGACCAAATCTACATGAGTCAGCACCCACAAGGAGCCACCTACACATTTGGCTGGCACGAGGGCCCTGCAGTGGTGCATGTGATGTGACTTCCAGAAAATGAAGGCAAGAGCAAAGAGGGCGTCTGCCCACAGTGAGGTGGTTTTAGGTTTTTAGGAGCTAAAAATCCTGCCTTCAAAAAATGCAATCCACCCGTTCCCCTTCTCTATCCCCGCATGTGCTGGCTACTCAGTGTGCTAGACACTCACAGCGGTAGATCATTCTCTCCCCTCTAGGCAATCACTGCAGGCTCCAGCTGAAATGCAGACTGACCAGCTCTGGGTTCCGGGATTGAACACCGACACCCCGGTTCATTCAATGGGATGGAAGGGTGGTAAACCTGGGCATTCAAGGAGCTGCTTGAGGGTAGTGAAGGGTGAGATGGATGAGGAGGCAGAGATGGTTTTCCCCAATGTGGGCAGAGGAAGCACCAAAGTCAGACTATGCCAGCGCTTCGGCTAGAAAAGGGTGTCCAAGACTCCCCTGCTATCCTGAGGGCAGTGGCACCGAAACTGTATGGGAGGTCCATGGGAAGGCCTCCAGGGACCCTGCCTAGAGAGGGCCTGCTGCTCACCTTCCCTACCCTCCTCCTGACCAATCGTCTCCTACCATCTGGAACATGAGGGCAAAGTCAGAATCCTGCCCTCGGCCTGCCCCACCCTGTCCGCGCCCAGCCTCTCCAAGCCCATGGCCACAGCTCACAGGTCAAAGGCACTGGGTTTCCTGCTCAGTATGGCCAGGCCATGCCATCTGCCCCTGGCACATGTGTTTGAACACGTGTTTGCTGTGGCCACTCGGCCACCAGACCAAACATGAACACAGATCCACAGAGTAATTTTTCCCCCTTAAAAACATTCCTCATGTTTTGAGTCCACATGTGTCTTTCCTGAGTTAAGCGCCGGTGCCGACAAACAGAAAGCCTAGAGTTGGATTCTTTGTCCATGGACTCCTCCCCTTGAAGACCACACAAGGGCAGCCGTATTCCTGAGGGAGGGCTGCCCATGGACAATGCTGGCTCGGGCGGCTGCTTCTGTTCTGGGCTCATCTGTTCACCTGGAGAGGTGACTCAGTATGGGGGCTCACCTGCCCTCCCACACAGGAGTGTCGCGCACGCTCTCGGGCCTCCGGCCCATCCCCGAATCCCTGGGCTGCTGCACCTGTTCCAGGTGAGCCGGGGAACTCGAGCGTGGCAGGGAGAGCTCTCTCAGTCCCTGCCAGGCCTGACACACCCAGCAATTGTGGGAAAGGGTAGGGAAGATCAGAGAGGACTAAAAAGCACTAGGATAGTGAAGGGTGGGACAGGCAGAACCTGTAAAGGAGAGGGCGCTCCAAGGGTAAGAGTCAGGTGAGGAAGGTCCCTGGGCAGAGGGGCCAGCCAGTGCGAACAGGAGAGAGGTTGGCCTGTTCAAGGGGCTGAGAGGCGGGGGTCTGGAAGTGAAGTGAGCAAGGGCAGGAGCGAACTGGGAAAGGCAGGCTGGCAGGCCTGTCTGGGGGTGGGTGAGGAATAGGTCAGGTACAGCTGGCACTGACAGGGGGCTCTGAAGGTCTGTTTGAAAGGTTATATGCAGTTTACTAATTCCTCCAAAAACCTCTGCAATACTAATGTGCCAGCGACTGTATGTTTTAAGCTCCTATGAATTGCTGGTACTCTGGCTGGCTGTCCAGGCCTACTTGGAAAGAAGTGGCAAGTCCATTCATTCTGCCTTAAATTTTTTTTTTTTTTTTAAATAGGTTTTTACTGATTTTAGACAAAGAAGGAGGGAAAGGAAGAGGGAGAGGGAGGGAAAGAGGGAGAAAGAGAAGGTTATGGGACAATGCTCAACCAACTGAACCACACTGGCCGGGGCCATTGTGCATTTTGAAGGGCACTGAGATGCCCTTGTGTACCCAGACAGCTGAGATGCCCACTGGGAACACCGGGGCCACCTTGTTCTGAATGTCCCCCCGGTGCTAAGCTCAGGCAACTCCTCCGGGGACCCTTGGGCCTGCTTCCCTCATTTTTCTCAGTTTGCTGATGTCTTCCCTATCGGAGCCCCTGCATCACTTCTGGAAACCTGGGGCTCCCAAAATACTCCAAACCATAATCGAGGCCACCTTGGCTTCCCCAAAACACGCGCATGGGAAGAAATGGCTAAACTTAAATTACTGGGAAGACTCAGAAATAACTTTCAGAGCTCGGGGCAAATGCTGACTCAGGCAGGAAGGCTCCCTTGGTATTTTTAAAACCTGCTGGGAGCCCTGGGGAGGGAAGGGTACCCTCATGCGCTGGGCTGTCCTCTGGGACGGGGGAGAGCCGGCAGCTGAGCTGCCCGCAGTCCTGGGCCTCACACTGCCATTCCTCTCACTGGGTGCCCCCTCACCCCCACATCGGGACATCTCTAGGCTGTTGCAGACTTCCTAAGTATGTCCACACATGCATCACTTGGACCAGAGATTTCCCGGCATGACAGACCCGGTGCAGGGGTGCAGGAGGCAGAGGAAGGGCGGTCCTGTCTCTCGGGTCTTGTCTGAAATCTCACCGTTCAAACATGCCTCAAATCACGAGCGAATCTTCTATCCAATCCATTTGAAAACAGCAGCTCCCGTGCTGCCCTCAGCACCCTGGCACATGCCTTAGTCAGGGGGTGCATGGAGGAGCCCAGCGTGCCGAGGGGGCCGGGGATGTTCCCCGGCAGGAAACTGGGTGGTGGCACAGGCTCTGAAGTCAGACTCAGGCTCAGCTACTTCACCTCTGTGCGCTGAGCCTGAGTTAGTTTCCTCACCTGTGAAACGGGAATAGAAATAGCAGCTCCCCGCCAGGGCTGTTGGAAAGATTAAGTGAGCTGATATTGGTAAAGGGTTCAGTGTGTCTTGACCATGGAAGTGCTCATTCAATGGCTGAGTGGCTTCTAGGTGGGGACTGAGGTGGTCCCAGGCAGGCCCCATCTCAGGCAGCCAGGATGCTGGGAGTATGGGGGCTCAGCAAGGCAGAGTTGGGTGTCCAGGGTGCAGACTGGACCAGATTTTTGTCCTGAAAGATGTATATAGAAACAGCAGACATGGCTTTCTAGAACTTTCTGGAGAGGGCGCATGAGCTGGGCTGAAGACACAGGGGGCACTGGTTATTTGCAACAAAAGCCCCAACTGACTCTGGATTATTGGACTATTCCTGGGAGGTTATTTTTTTCTCTCTCCATCTTTAGCCCTGCACTCTCCCTAATACCTGTGAGAGCTGGAATCAGGAGTCCTATTTTATATCTGAGAAAACTGGGGTGTACAGAAATAAGGGAAGTGCCCTGGGCCACCCCACAGGATGGAGACCAAGATTTACAACTGCTGGCCCAGCGTTCTTTCCTCCCAGCATGCTGTCCGGGGCACTGGGGTCGCAGGAGCAAACGACAGAAAGAAGAGGGGGCGGGGTCTTGACTCTGAACTTAGAGCCAGGTGCCAGGATGGGACTTCTCACCCCCTGCCATGGCATGTCACCTCTGGCCTCCCTGCAGGCTGCACACCCACGTCCTTCTCATTGGGGACAACGAGAAGAATGAGCTTGGTGAGGGTCCTCATTTTCTCAGAATCTGCTGGCTGGCGGGGGACGAAGCCCAGGGAGCCCGGCCCAGGCTGGACTGCCCACCACACACACTGCCCCCGGAGGCCGCGTGGCGTGGTGCAGAGGAGCCCTCCGAGGCGCCGGTTGCCGTCTGCTCCGGCAAGGGAGGTAGGGTCGGGGTTAACATTTGTGGGCCAACCTCTGAATGGCCAGCATCTCAGAAAAAATACACTAAGTCCTCAAGGAGGAGTAATTAAATCAACACCCGAGTCTGGTTCCTGGGGTCCGTTCTACTTCCGGGACCTCAAGAACCAGTGGAGAGAGACCCCGAGGAGACGGCGTTTATGTCTCCCAGCGGCACCGCGCCTGCTCTCCTGGCTAACGGGCATGTGCACCCCTGCTCTTCCTGGTCTGCGTCCCTGCCCCAGCGGGTCCTCCTTTGCCATGTAGGATTTATGAGGTCTGAATGAAATCTAATGGCTGGGAATAAGGGGAAGAGAATGAAAGAAGAGGAGCAATGCTCTACTTCCCAGCAGTGGACACACACTAGGACAGTGGTAGGCAAATCGCGGCTCGAGAGCCACATGCGGCTCTTTGGCCCCTTGAGTGTTCTAACGCCACTTTTTCAAAATAGACTCACCAAGGCTGAAAGCTGACCTCTGCGCATGGGCCACGAAGTTTCAATCGCACCGTACGTAGGCGCCCATACGTGGTATTTTGTGGAAGAGCCACACTCAAGGAACCAAAGAGCCGCATGTGGCTCTTGAGCCGAGGTTTGCCGACCACTGCACTAGGAGATGCCCACTACAGGGTGGGCAGGCCCGGCATCCGGGTATCCCACCAAAATGAACAGAATGACCCCGCACAGAGGCAGGTGCTGGATGGATGAGGGCCACGCTGGTCCTTCCCTGGGGGACCCTGTCTGCTTTCCTCTGATGTGTGATGCTGAGAGCAGGGCCTGAGCATGAGGCACGTGCCAGGAAAGAGGGGCCGGAAGGGGCTCACAGGCGAGTCCTGGGCTAGCTGTGGCACGGTAGGCACTGTGCAGAGGATGACTTGGCTGTCACCACGGGCACACGGGCCGGGGCCTTCTCCAGGCAGAGCAGGGCCTGTGCGTCAGTCACACACGGACCTGGACATCTGGCTTCGAGAAAGGAGCTGCTCTTCTTTCCAAGGGAGCCTGCGCAAGGTGGGCGTGGGGCGGAGGAGAGGAGCCTAAAAATAATTGCGATCTGACTCATTCTGCTTCGAATCTGACAGGGCTGCCTGCCAGGTGGGGGTTTGCCTGCCCCATTTTCTTATCTATCTTTAGCAGGGACTTAATGAGGGCAATTTCCTCGCTGGGATGGATATAAAGGCAAACCGCGGGCAGTGGCAGCGTGGATCTGTCTCACCGTCCCCTGGGTGCCCGATGACAGGGCGGGGGTGGCGGTCACCGCCGGGCCGAGCGGCCTGGCGGGCGTCGGGGACGTGCCGTCCCAGGATGGGGAAAGTGAAGCAGCGGTCCCTGCCGTGAAACCCCAGCCAGGGGACAACAGGCAGAGGAAGGGTCCCTGCTCTCCCCCTGCCCCCATTTCTGCTACCACCGCACCAACAAGATAAACTACGCAGGCCTGAAACGCCATCACTCTCATGCTCCTTGCTCTTCAGCATCTCTCTCCCCGTTTTAAAGAGCAAGCACAGTCAACCCTGGCTATTCTACAAAATCCCCAAAACACTGATGTGACTACTGGACCATGCTCCCAGGGGCAGTACCGGGGAGGTTCCTGTAAGCCACTGCTCCCTGCTTTTCTTTTCTTTTCTTTTCTTTCTTTCTTTTTAAAAAAATATATTTTAGTGATTTTTTTACAGAGAGGAAGAGAGAGGGATAGGGAGTTAGAAACATAGATCATCTGCCTCTTGCACACCCCCCACTGGGGATGTGCCCACAACCAAGGTACATGCTCTTGACCAGAATTGAACCTGGGGCCTTTCAGTTCACAGGCTGACGCTCTATCCACTGAGCCAAACCGGTTTCGGCTGCTCCCTGCATTTTCTCCCACTGATCCATGCACAGCCTGTTTTACGTGTGCTTCTGTTCAAAGACCGCTTATTTAACATACATTGTTGATTCACCGTGTCAGCATCGAACTCCCGGCCAACAGCACTGCCACGCAGGCCCGAAGGAAGCTCATCGAACACGCACTTTCTCCGGAAGGCACCTCGCAGCCTGCTGGCGCTGAAGAGCAGGCAACAGTGCTTCAGCTCTACGCCTGGGTGTCATGTTAAACAGCAGATTCCCCAACAAAAAGCACACGAATGCGAGAAACACGGCATTACACGGATCGCGGAGAGGATGCGGTGCACAGCATGAGAACTGAAACCAGGAGGCAGGGCACCTCCTGGGCTGGGCAGGTGGGTGCCTTGAGTGCTTCTCCCTTCGGTCCACAAACAACCACGAAAACAGCGAGTAGGTGGAGGGTTGCAAATGAACGGGAGAGAGTGGGTAAGTTCTCAAGTAAGCAATCCGTGAAATGTGAGGACTGTGCTTCCAAAGGGGCTCAATGACTCATGTGCAAGAGCTGACAGAGACGCAGGCTCCGTGCTCGGTGAACTGCTCAGCTCCCGGTGGGCACGATCCGGGGCGCAGTCGTCTTCATGGGATGCAGGACTCCTGGAGAAGCGGTCTGAGGTGACAAGGGAGCGGCGAGCTCCAGAGAGCAACTGTGACTTAGACGGGGAGTAAGGAGGCACTGGCATCGTCTCCCAGGGTCCTCCTTGCCCACAGCTCAGGTGTGAGGAGGAGGGGAGTCAGGTGGCCTCCAGGATGGAATGAGCACGGGGTGCATTGTCAGTGTGCCACGGAGCGGCTTCACGAGGGTTAATGACAATTCTGAAATTACATTTTCGTATTTGAGTGCAGATATCCTGTTTGTCCCTGGAGAAAGAGTCTGGCACCCAAGGGGGGGGGGGTTGGCACAGGCTGGCAGAGGAAGGGAAGGAGGGAGGAGATCTTACTTGGTTCTACAATTAAGAGGATACCAAGCCAATTGTAGCTGCTGGAGGACCTGCTCACCCCAGAGTGCCCAGCATGTGGCCCGCAGCCCCTCCTGGGGACCAGGGATGGAGGGAGGGTGGGAGGGAGGGACTTCTCTGGAGCTCTCTGGGCACCCTGCCCCCAGGAAAACTGCCGTGGGCTAAGAGAACTCCCAGCTCGAGGTCACACCCACCCCTGAGCATTCCCCATCAGATGATCAGCAGACATGGGGACATAAGGACCTGCCCCTTCACTCTAAAAAGTCATCGGACTTCAGAACTGCCCGCGGGGTAGAACTTCTGACCCAGGCCACGCTGCAGCTCACCTCCTCCCTCTGCCCAGCCCTGCCCTGCCGTCCCTGGACTCGATGGTCCCTGGGGCGCTCCGTGGAAGTGTTCTGCCATTGATCTCCATCCCAGAGTGTACTTCCCAGAGGAACACAGACTCTGACAGAGACCCGTTCACAGCCTCAGGCTGTTCATCTCTTCCAATGGAGCGGGGGAGGGGGGGCAGGAGTAGAGCAGATCCCACACTGGAGGTGAGACCCCCCACCCCAGGCCAACCCTGGCAGAGGTCCGCACACGGCCAGGACTCAGCCCTGTTCCGAGGTTGCTCCTCTGCCGTGCATCCTGACGGTGGGGAACTTGAGGCGGAAGACAAACCGTCGTGGCCCGCCTCCCGGTCAGCAGCCCTCCAACGTGGATGGGACGGAGTGCCCGAGGCACCTTGCTCGTTGGGGGGGATGCATGAAACACTCATTCAGCACGTTTACGTCACAAAATGCAAGATTTTTGTCTGGAATCAGCAAACATCTTGGACCAGTTTCCCAGAATAAACAAGTAGTTGCCAGTTGTGTTAAGTTTTAGGAACAATTCTAAGGAGTAAACCTTGGCACTGCTTCCGAGCTTAAGCTTTATCTGATACAGGAGGAAAAGAGGTCCCCAGCCCCTTGGACGTGGGAGCGGCCTGCAGAGCCTCTCCGGAGAGGCCTCCTTCCCACCGGGCCCCACCGAGGGCAGAGCTTAAGAAGCTGATCCAGGAGGTGGAACAACTGATCCTGGGCACCCGGGGAGGATGCAAGGCACAGCTCCCCGGGCTCCGGGGCAAACCCTGCCCCCCTGAGACCAGGAGCTGAGCCCCACCCCTCACTGCAGACGTCTCCTCCACTCGCACCTCACGGCGTTTCCTGAGGGCCTCGAACCGTTCCTGGTACCTTACAAGGAGTAGCTCGTGTAAGCCTCCCAATTACAGACCCATTTTACAGAAGAGAAAATAGAGCGTTCGGGGCAGGAAGCAATTGGCCCAGATCAGAGTCAGCGCGCAGAGGAGGGTTCACGTCTAGTGTCTAATTCTACAGCACGTGCCTCAGACTTCAACTTGCCCAAGCACCCTGAGCCCCCCCCCCAACCCCCCTCGAGTTGGGAGACGAAGCGGACCTGCGGGAAGACCAGAGCCCAGTTTGTAAGTTCCTGCCCCAAGCTGTGAGCAGCCGTCCGTCCCTCAAATGCCAGAATCACACGCTCCGCCAGGAGGGACTCAGGAGGCCTCTGGTGTTGGCTTCTGAGTCCAGATAACGAGGTTCTTACTCTCTCTGGCTGCTGCTCTTCTCCTGAGCGTGCCGCGGCGGGGACTCTGGGAGGCTGAGTGACAGACGGGTCCCTATTCCAGACTGAATAAAGGTGGAGCGCCGGCCCGCACACACAACCCACTCAGTGTATGGCTGCCGCCTGCACGGCAGGGCCACACCTCTGAGGGTCATGGCGTTTGCTCCTTGAGTGCGTCTTTGGTCCAGCTGAGGGTGCTCGCTCCCTTTCCGCTGGTTTCCTCGGTGTGGGGCCCTGGGACCTCGGAGGCAGCAGCTCCTCGGCCCTCCCTCTGTAGAAATCTCTCATGAGTTTACCGGTGAGAGCGTCCCTCCCCTGCAGCCTCCGTGTCTCTGGCCCCGTCCATTAGCCTCTCCTCGCAGGACGGATTTTCCATCCCTTTAATCATCTTTATTGCCTGGCTTTGGACTCCGTCCCGGGTCCACATCCTTTGCGAGGTGTGCTGACCTAACCCGGGCGTTTGTGAACACAGAGCGGCCCAGCGGAAGGGCAGCTTCCAGTGCCTCGTGTCACGCTCCTCTTCCTACATTCCTGGGTCACGCGGCTGCCTTCCGGAGGCCTGCGCGGTCCAGGGACTCCTGCTGCGCCGGGCGACCTGGCCCGAGTGGAGGTGGGGACCTGGACGCTGAGCCAGGGGAAGCAGGTCAGAGGGTGCCTCTCATTCGGAAGCCTGGGGCCGCCCCCACTTCCAGACAGGCTCTCTGGGGACCATGGGGCAGGGGAGGAGGGATGTCAAGCCTCTGCACTCCCCAGCACCACCCCTGTGGAGCCCCAGCCCCCCTTTAGGAATCTACTTCCTGCCAGGAACCCAGAAACCAGGAATGAGCCTCTCTGAAGCTGCACAGCAAGGAGGGTGCACGCAGCACAATAACCAGGGGCCGGGCTTAATCCAACTCTGGCCCAGTCTCCCCTCCTCATGTCACTGGGCAAAGGTGCCCAGGGCTTCTCACCGCTAAGCCAGGGCTGCCCTTCTCCCAGCCCAGACCCGCTAAACCCGCCAACCGATGGCGAGGCATTCGGGTGCCGGGTCCTCCACCCCCTCCTCACTCCTCGTTCAGGGCCAAGGGTGGAGGGAGGACCGGGACCTTGGTCAGCCCAGCGGTGATCTCAGGAGCTGCACGAGAACAGGCACTTCTAGTTCTCTGAGCAAGGTGTCGGCTGGGCTGCTCCTCGGCTCTCTAACATTCTCTGTTCATTCAAGGTAAAACCACAAGCCTTGCCTTTATCTAAGAAGAAACTCCCTCTAGAGGAACACCTCATTTTAATTCCGCAGGCCGGCCTCCTTCCTTCCTCCCCCCGCCCTCCCTTTTTAATATTTCCATTCAGAAGTCACTTATATGCATGTTCAAGCAAAAAATAAAAATAAAAAAATCCCCCGATACCTCTTTTGCACAAATGGCCACACACTGCAAAGACTGTTCTGCACCCGGGGTTTTCCATTGGAAACAAACCTGGAGGGCTGTTCCCTGTCAGAACGCCTGGAAGGAAACAAAGGCAGCCCTCCCGGAGGCCGGGCGGCTTGTTCCCACTCAGGGTGCTGTTCTGGCCCCTGTACTGCCCAGGCCCTGGGGCTCTGGGGCTCTGGACGCCAGGGCGGTCCTGGTTCCTGCTCAGTTCAATGCTCTGCAGGCATCTGAGAGCAGCAGCATGCACAGGGGCAGAGCTGAGCATGGGGCGGAGGAAAGACAGACACCCTTGGAATTGTGATCTCCGGAGCCTCCTGGAGGCCATGTCTCAAAGCACCGCGGGCTACGTCCTGGCGCCTGGGCTGCTGCTGATGTGAGGCCAGTGGGAAGAGCATTTCTCCTCCCGGACCGCACAGATGCCTCCTGGATTCGGGGAGCTTCCTTTCCGGGGTCCAGAGGGGGAAGCACAGCTGCTGCTGCCCCATGGGTTACCTACCAGCCCATGTGCCGAGCTCACAGGTATTAAAGCACAGGCCGGGAGTGACGGAGGTACGGATGGGCGACGGGAAGATAAGAGCAGAAGCTCGAGATGCAGTCTCTCCTACCTTCGGTCATTCCTTCTCCTCCGGAACAGCTTCTTCGTGTGCGCAATCTCCACTTCATGGGGCATCGGGTGGTAGCCCTGGGGTGTGGGGAGGAGGGGCAGCGTTAGCAACTTCTGAAAGAGCACAGGAACTTCTGGGACCAAACTAACCATCGGGACGTCTATGACAACAGGAAACGGAGCGCCTGGAAAGACCAGACTGAAACATGGACAGTACCAGAGAGAATGGGTTTCCCACCAGGCAATGAATGATGCTGGAATTACAGAATCAAAAGCAGCAGGGACACACAGGGGACCTCAGAACTCATCACATCCAGTCACTCAAACGGCAGCTGAGAATGATCAGGTCCAGGGGTGAATGAGGGGCTTTAGGTCTTGCAGAGTTGGCCACAGGGCTGGGACCACATCCTGGACTCACAGTCTGTCCCACTGACCAGTCACTTCCCTCACAAGCTCCCCAACGCACCAGGAATGTCAGCATCTTCTTCTCTGAGTGACAGACGGGTGACAGGGCCAAGGCGAGGAGCCCCCTGCAGACCCTGAGCCTCCTGCAAAGGGAATGTGCTAGAACCCAGGCCCCTCACCCTCGCCCAGGGCTCCTGTGCAATTTTACCCAAGATTCTCATTCCTTATCCTCCCGAGGAGCCGTGAAGGGGAACGTGCACATAGCTACGTGCCCAGGGGAAATCCTAAGGGTGGTCTTTTACGTATCATCATCATGACAACCACATGATGTACATTTACATCCTGATTGGAGAGACACTTTTCTGCTTATTACGTGGGGATGATCCCAGAAATGCAGGCCCCAGGCGGGGTTATGTGTAGAAGCTGGGCTGATGGCCAGCTCTGTTCTTACCACCTCCCTCTGCTCAGCAGAAAAGTGTGTTCTGATGGGATGTGGGGAGAGCACTGCTGATCCATTATGGACAACCTGGGGTCGGGGGTGGTGGTGGTTAGGCCTGGAGGTCTGGGAGGAGGGGGTGGGGTGGCTTGAGTCTGGGACACCTCGGGACAGGCTGACTGAGTCCACAGGGCCTTGGCCACGCTCAGGGGGAGAGAGGGAGCAACGGAGTCCAGTGTTTTGGACATGGTCCACTGCCCCAAACCCTACTCTACAGACAGGGAGACTGAGGTCCAAAAAGCTTATGCAACGAATTAGAGAGGGCAGTTCTGTGGGGCCGGCAGCCCAGGCCTTCGGGGCTCAGGGATCAGCCCCTGATCAGGGTGGGGAGTGTGTGGATGGACAATAGCAGCTCTGGCTGTGCCAGGACTGGCCAGTCTTGGGGAGCTTCCAAGGGAAGCATTGGAGGAGCAACAGGCTCAGGAGGACACAGGGACGCTGGTCTCAGTCTAGACTCCTGTTGAGTCAGGGAGAGAACGACACGTCTCAAAATATGCTTTAGTAACAGTCTCTCCCACCCTAGCCGGTGTGGCTCAGTTGTTTGAACATCATCCCGTGCCCTGAAAGGCTGCCAGTTCAAATCCCGGTCAGGACATAAGCCCAGGTTGCAGGTTCGTTCCCCTGTCGGGGTGAGTATGGGAGGCAGGCCATTGATGTCACATCAGTGTTTCTCTCTCCCCCCTCTCTCTTCCTCCCTCTCTAAAATCCAATAAAAATATATTAAAAATAATAACAGTCTCTCCCTCCCACCCTAAATACCGTGGACAATGCAGTAAAAAAGACTTGAATGAATTCCGGGCTCCAGCCAGCCACAATGGGCCTCTGCGGCTTTAGGATGTGCTTTGTTTAATGGTTTTCTCAAAGGACATTATTTGCTTTCTTTAATACAAAACACAAACAAGGAAAAACACCAAGTCTTCCCCTCTCATTTCCCTTCTCCCACCCCGAGCAGCTCCGGTGGCCCCTTCCCTCCCTCCCTCGCTCCCGCCTCAGGTCACTGCGGGAACACATGGGCGTGCCGGGCAGAGACAATGGAAGGAAGCAGAGGCTCCCTCTAAGCTGGCGGCTGGGGTCGCCGTATCTTAGCCTGGAGTCCAGGCACAGGGAGCTGTCCATAACTCTTGGCCCTCCACGAGCCCAGAAGGTGCCAGCCGCCCCGTCTGGGCCTCGGAGTCCTGGGCTCTGCCCTGTGTGCCGGCCTCCTCCCTGCCCACAATGGCCAAAGCAGGAGGGAGCTGTACTGAGGCCCAACCTCATGGAGCCCTAACTCTGTGCCGGGACTCCAGGTGGCCTGGTGGGCAGTGGGGCCGCTCTCCTAACTATGCCACAGCGGGGACCTCTGAGCGCACCCCCACACCTCCCAAATGAACAGTATGCATGTGCGGACATAAAATAGTGTAACAGCTAAAAGAATGGGTCTGGAGCTGAGCTGTGACCTTCAGACTGGCTCTTCCTCCTGATGGCTGTGTGACTTTGCACAAAGGACCTAACCTCTATGTGCCTCAGTGCCTACCCCTGTACAATGGAGGAGTAATAGCACCGGCCTCCTAGGGTCTGTATGAGGATTAAGGGAGTTGCTAAACATGTAAAGAACATAGAATAGTATTTGTAACGTCGCCCTCCCCCTCTCCTCCCCCAGATCCCGACCCTGCTCAGGCTGAGAGTGCCAGGACAAGCGGGGCTGTTGGTCCCTGTCCTCACGGAGCTCCCAGTCTTGGCAGAGAGAGTCCAGGAGAGGTGTGTGCAGGGGGAGTGTGTGTGTGTGTGTGTGTGTGTGTGTGGGAGTGTGTGTGGGAAGCCCAGGTCAGGGAAGGCGAAGGGAATCAGCCAGAGCCTGGGGCCCATATGGTGTGCTGGGGAAGGACATGGAGATCTGCTTACAGTCCCTTTCCGAGGCTGGAGACCAAGGGGAGGCCCCAAATCAGCCGAACCGAGTGACACGGGTGATAGACAAAGCCTTGCATCTCTGAGGCCCTCCCTCCCCGGGGACAATCCAGGCCTTGGAGGACTGGTCCCACCCCCAGGCTACCGGTGGCCCCAGCCTATTGGTGAATATGTGAATGAGCCCCGCCTCCTCAGACACTTACATAGAACTTTCAGGCACGCGGCATACAATGGGGTTCACTGTGTTTACACACGCTTCGCTGGAGAACCCTCTCCAACCAGTCCCTTTGTTCTTCAGACGCAAGCTGGAGATTGGTACCAAGTGACTCTCGTACTTTACGATGCTG
Source organism: Pipistrellus hanaki (assembly GCF_964339955.1). NCBI lineage: Eukaryota > Metazoa > Chordata > Mammalia > Chiroptera > Vespertilionidae > Pipistrellus > Pipistrellus hanaki. The sequence goes on from NC_140508.1 coordinate 72,998,174, forward strand.
CCCACACTCCCCCAAAACAATGGCATCTCAGTGTCCACAGGGTACGTGTGAGGCCACCAGGAGGAGGGAGGACACCTGTGCTCAGCCCCTTGCCTGCCACCAGGCTGCCGCTGACCCAGGCCACCAGGTTTTGAAAATTGTTGGTGAGAGGGAAGACGTGCAGATACAAGTCCATAGCGGCATTCTTTGTAATTGCCCCAAATGGAAACGCCCCAAATGTCCATCAGCTGACGGCTGGATACGTGCGGGATGCCCTTACGATGGCATATGATCTGTCAATAAAGAGGACGTGCATGCTACAACATGGCTGAACCTTGAAAACACGCTCAGGGGAAGAAGGGAGTCGCCAGTACCACGCGTTGGCGATTTATTTTAACGAAATGTCTAGAGTGGGCGAATCTGCAGAGACAAAGATTAGTAGTTGTCAGGGGCTGAGGAGAGGGAAAATGGGGAGTCACTGCTAATGAATTCTGGAATTAGAGAGTGGTAATGGTGGTACAACCTTGTGAATTATATTAAAAACCATTTAACTGTACACTTTAAAAGGGCAAATTTTATGGTATGTATATTATAACTCAATTTGAAAAGGTGGAAAAAGTGTCTGTGTGCAGCATATTCCGGGCAGAGGAATAGCAAGTGTTGCGGGGGGGGGTGGGGGGTAGGTGGGGGAGAGAGAAGGAATAGCAAGAGGAGAAAGAGCAGGAGGAGGAGAAGGGAAAGAAAGATGGGGGAGAGGTAGGGGGAGGAGGGGGAGGAGGAGGAAGATTCAGCCATAATGAAAAATGTGGCTCTCTCCATCAATTACTCTCTAGGAAGCAGCTGCCCTAAAACACTGTCACAAGATAGAGCTGACTGGGTGGCATGCCCCAGGCAAGGAGCACACAGTGACAGAAGTGACAGAGAATCTAGAAAAAAAATAAGTAAATTAGTATCTCCAGGCCTGGCCAGGGGCGGTGGTGTCCAGCTTTCAACCAGAGACCCCTTCCAGCTTTTTAGATGGGATATATCCCTCCAGTGGAGAAGGAAGGATTGATCAGGTTGTCAGAATTATCCTTTAAGTGTAAGTGGTCTCTGCTCTAATTCTTTAAAAAAAATATATATATTTTATTGATTTTTCACAGAGAGGAATAGAGAGGGATAGAGAGTTAGAAACATCGATGAGAGAGAATCATCGATCAGCTGCCTCTTGCACACCCCCCACTGGGGATGTGACCACAACCAAGGTACATGCCCTTGACTGGAATCGAACCTGGGACACCTCAGTCCACAGGCCAACGCTCTATCAACTGAGCCAAACTGGTTAGGGCTTTGCTCTAATTCTTTATCCAACAAACCCCTCGCTCCCGGGATGCTCCGAAAGCTGCATGTAGACATCAGTCCAGGTCATGCCAGTCCAGGTAGGAGCCCCCGTCCCCTGCTATAAATGACAACCTAGACTTCTGGTTTGCCAGCTGGTGTGTGTGTTTCACCGGTGCAGTCAGGTGCCTCTGAGGTGCCACCCTGCACCCCCAGGGCCTGCCGGGTCCTCCTCCGCGTCTCTACATGGGAACCTTCTCCCTCTGGCTGGGAGACCTGGCCGCAGTTTCCCGCTGTCTAACCTCTGACCACTTTCAATAACTAAATGGGCCTGGGAGACAAGTAGATTATATAAACCAAGTCTCTCCAGGGAGAAAGGGAAGATAATACTCCTGCGTGCAGCTCTGGCAGAGTACACACACACACACACACACACACACTCACTCCCAGAGGTCAGCGCTGTGTAAGATGCTACTGCTCTGGTTGCAGAAACATCTTATGTAATCCCCCCTCCTCCACTCCAGGACAGAGCTGCTGGCCCCAGGCTTGGGATGCAAGGGCCTTGCCCTGAGAAGACCCAAGAAACAAATCCTGGGTCTGAACATGAGGGCAGAGGAAGGGAGGACTAAGCAAGCACACTGAGCTGGAACAGGGTGAGAGCTGGGTGGCTCTGAGGACAGCAGACTCTATGCTAAGACACTCACTCCCATTGGGCCACAGGCGGGCCCCCTCCGCCTATGCACTCACCCACCCACCCACCCTTCCATTCACCCACCCAGCCTATAAATATTGTTTCAGGCACTGCAGACTCAGTAAAAAAAAAAAAAAAAAAAAAAAAAAAAAAAGGCAAAATGCTTATTCTTACAGAGCATCCATTTTAGTGAGACACAAATTAGTAGATAATATGATAAATGATGAAAAATGCTACAAAGCAACATGAGGCAGGCATGGGGTGGGGTGGGTCAGGGAAGACTTCTCTGTAACTTGACATCTACCCATCAATCCATCTACCCATCTGCCTTCCAGGCTTATTCCTCACCCAACCAGCACTGAAGGCCTACTAGCTGCCACGTGCAGCAGAGGGAGAACCCCAGCATAAGAGAGGGAGTCGCAGCCTTAGGAACTCAGGGGACACACGAGAGTAAGCTGACCAGATGCCTCTGGCAGCCCTGAGGAAGGCGTGAGGGCCTCTGCTTGGGAGAAGGCCAGAGAAGCTTTGCTGAGAGGGTGGTACCTGAGCTTCATCTCAAAGGTTCGAACCTGCTGGCCTAGGAAGTCAGTGTCACGCTGTGTGTGCAAAGACGTGGCCGGCACTGTGGGAGGCGACAGAGGCACCGGGCTCTCCGATGGCCAGGGCTGGTCCTCCTGACCAGGTCTGGCTGGTGCCGGCTGTAGAGTCCTCTTCACCCCCTGTAGTGGGTAGAACTGTGTGCCCCCAGAAAACCAGTTGCCCTCCTAACCCTGTGGACCTGTGACCATGACCTTACTTGGAAACAGGGTCTTTGCTGATGTGATCAAGTTTAGATGAGGTCAGACAGGGTCAGGGCAGGACCTAAATCCAAGAACTGATGTCACTATATAAAGAGCATCATGTGAAAGGTGGGGTTGTGCGGCCATAAGCCTAGAGGCTACCAGAAGCCAGAAGAGAGGCCAGGAACAGGTCCTTCCCTGGCACCTTCAGAGGGACCGTGGCCGGGACTGTGGCATTTTGTTACAGAGGCCCCAGAGATCCAGCACAGGTAGGAGAGTGGGCAAAATCGTCTGCGCTTCAAAATGGTGATTTTCCTCACAGCATAGCCTTTGCCAAAACAGAGTTTAATTTGCACGAGTTATGGGCTCAGCAGACAGTTCCACTGAGTTGTATTTCTAACCCGCTTTTATGAAGGAAGAAGAGGGTTACTAGTAAGGTCAAGGAAGTTGCCCAAGGCCACCCAACCAGCTGGCAGCAGCCTGTGTACCGGTCTCCAAGGCTCTCGCTCCCAACTCTGATGACACTTGGCTGACAATATCAGGGCAGAGATGTGAAGGCTGAACCCCTGGGGGCATCAGGCAGCGCTCACGCGCCCTCTCTCTTTCTCTCTCCTTCCCTCCCTTCCTCTCTCCCTCCCTCCCTCTTGCTCTACCTCTGACCCCACAGTGCCCAGCCATGCACTCTTGGTCCCCAAAAGCGAGGAGGAGAGGCCAAGAGCAAGCACTGATCTATGCTGGGGCCATAGCTGGGCAGCCCCATTTCTGGCCTGAGGATGGAGAACTGGTGTCACTGGGTACAGCTTCCAATGCCCTCCCCATGTCTGCCCTGCAGAGCGCCCTCTGTGTCCCCTGAGATGCTCATGGCCACCAATGTCACTCTGCTCTTCACTCGCAGGTGTAGTGGGGGCCCCTGACTGCTGCTGTGCCTCATTCCCTTCCAGTCTGGCTGCACCCACAGAGCTCAGTGCTGTGGCCTGCAGCTTCATGGAACCCCATGCTCATTTCCGCCTTAAGGGAGAGTTTCCTGATATTCCTGTGACCTTGGACCTCTGGCCACTGAGCCTGACCTGGACCTAACAGAAACCACCCAGGCCTAACTATCTCACAGGTCTGTTCCCATTGTCTCTGACACCCGAGCTCTCTGCAAAGGGAAAGAGCATTATACACAAACAAGAAAGCTTTTACCTACTGCGTGAAGGACCGCCAGGCTTTGAGATTCGGACAAACAGCACCAGGCCCACAGCCTTTCGCAGCAGGTGGCACGGCGGTGAAAGGCCTAGCTGGAAAGGCAGGCTGAGCTTCTGGCCCAGGGGAGGCAGCATGGGAAGTCTCAAATGGGGAGGGGTCCCTTAGACAGGTAAGTCCTGCTCTCCTCAGCTGTGCCTGGGGAGCGACTCTGCTCTGGCCTCCTGCAAATCACGGTCCTCCTCTTGTTCACGCACTCATATATGGTCCCTACCAGACCCCCGTCACTCTCAAGAATGCTATTTAAATACATGGAAACTAACGGCTTCCTCTTTGCAGAAAATACCAAGTGACCCCAAGGGGAGGGCCCCATGCATTGCCTGGCTCAGAAGAACTGGAGCCCCAGGAGGCAGGACAGACCCTGGGGACAAAGCCAACTGGAACTCTCCGACTCCCCGTCTCCCGAGGGCAAACTGTGCAAGGGAACCATAGCACTTGGCAGCTTCCAGGACCATAAAAATACCAAGTTCAGCTCCTCTGACAATGAACTTGTCTGCGTGGTGGAGCCTTCCTGCTCCTGGGGGTCCTGCTTGTTCATAGCTTCTAAGAAGTTATCCTACCACTCACTCCACGTGGGCAGGATGTGTGGGTCACGTCCAAGCTGGAACAAACTGGTAATGTTCCTAGAATTCCTGGAATCCTGAGGCTGTACCTCTATTCAGAAGAGCCGCCCTGTTTCAGAAAGGTGAAGAGTGGGCAGCCTTGCCATGCCTAAATGCAAGGTTTTCGAACTTTTGATTTACCTTTTTTAAATCAGCAGAGACCTTTTTAAAGACAATACCTTCGCTGGTGTCCCAGCATAAAAACACAGACACACGTGGACAGAAAGGAATTCCACCCCCTGCTTCCGGCTGCCCCCACTAGCACCCTGGATCACGAACCTAAACTCTGTCCACCCTGAAAGGCTCTGCTCCAGACACCATACTAGATGCTGGCTCCCAAGAACTGGACTTTTTTTCTACAAGAGAAGCTTGCCTTAGGCTCTCTGAACTGGTCTTAGTGGTGCCTCTGACCTCCTGACCTCCCGGAGTGCACATGAGTACTTTGCCTGAGGCAGGGGTGAGCACCCATTTATCTGACACCCAGGGGTCTGTGTCTGCAGGGACTGAGGATATAGAGGCTAGTTCCTGGGTGTCATTGGCACGTGCAGGCCTTGCTTGGTTGTACTAAGCCCGTGGTCGGCAAACTGTGGCTCGAGAGCCACATGCAGCTCTTTGGCCCTTTGAGTGTGGCTCTTCCACAAAATACCACGGGCCTGGGCGAGTTTATTTTGAGGAAGTGGCATTAGAAGAAGTGTAAGTTTAAAAAATTTGGCTCTCGGAAGAAATTTCAATCGTTGTACTGTTGATTAGCTCTGTTGACTAATGAGTTTGCTGACCACTGTACTAAGCCAATAAAACCCACCCCTCCTTTTCTCGTTCAAGTTAGGCTTCTCCCTGTAACAGCCAAGAGCCTTGACTCATAGGCCGCACATGCCCTTTAGGCAACCTGGGTCCCAGCTCCGTAGCCAAACTTGGAGACCCCTGGGCAGTTATCTCTTCCAGCCCCCTCCCTCCTTCAGGTGGGAAATAAGGAAGAACATCTGTGTCCCTCCCACCTCCTTCAACATGGCTATCTATATAAGCCTGCCTTTCCTGGGCCCCTAGCTTCCCCTATGTATCTTCAAAATATTTTGAGGAGGGTTTCTAACATTTGCAACTAAAAAAGTCTTAAATCATGTGGCACGATACAACTTCAGGTGTTGCGGGTGACTGCATCACATGCATGGAGTCATGGACAGCAAACACGCCTCTCCCTGTCACTCCCACTGGTAGCCACGCCAGGAAGAATCCCCTGGGTGGAATCAAACACAAATGACAGTCACTCCATACTTCTGAATAACCAGTGTAGGTGAGGACATTAATGCAAAGGACAGGGTCTAAGACCCAACAGAAAAATGTTTAAAAAAATGGTTTCACCCTAGCCAGTTGGCTCAGTGGGTAGAACGTCGGCCTGTGGATTGAAGGGTCCGTGGTTCGATTCTGGTTAAGGGCACATACTTTGGTTGCAGGCTCCATCCCCAGCCCTCGTTGACATGCATGTGGGGGGCAACCAATCGATGTGTTTCTCTCACATCGATGTTTCTCTCTGTCTCTTCCCCACCCCTTCCTTCCACTCTCTCTAAAAATAAATGGAAAAATATCCCCCAGTGAGGATTAACAACAACAAAATATTTCTAATCTATATGGTATAAAATGTAAAGGAAACAATTACTAAGGTGCTGCTTTTTCAACTACTGTGATCAGTTTCTTATTTTGCAACCAGAGCAGTTGGGTGAAGGATATGTGTGTGTGATGTTGGAGGGATGATTATGTGGTTATGACTCTCTTTGCATCAAAGTCTAAGACCAAATTGAGACCAAATGAGACCAAATGAGACCATGTCCAGGTGCCAGGCCCAGCACCAAGAGCCGAGAAGCAACCCTGGACCCAGGCCCTGCTAGCCGACACAGCAACAGTCACATTTCCTATACATCTGTAGGTCCCATGGTGCCCGGAGTCCTGCCACCTTCCTCAGTTGCTTGTTGGATAAAGAGCTAAGCTGATAACGGGGATGGACCAGAGCTGGGCCCGCCCCATTCTATCCGCTGTGAACCAACAGCACTTGCGGATGACCCAGGGGCCCGGGACATTGCCTCAATCAGCTATTGCCTCACCCAGGCAATCTCTCTGATGTTGCAAGAAGACAGGATGCCCGATGGCCTTGGCGGCTCTCAACGTGCAACCATGAGGTCCAGCGCTTATGACTGCAACTCTCCTTTAGTTCAACGCAGAAGAGGATGAAGACCTGGGTCCCCCATTGTCCGAGGAAGAGTGTGGTCTGCAGGGGTCACACAAGTGACGCGGACAAGGAGGTGAGACTGAGGAAGATGGCTTAGACACATGGAAAGAGGCTGCCGTGTACACTCCTGAGCTGTTTGCAATAGATTCTATTGACTACCTGCTAGGCCACTCAAGGGTGGCAAGTGAGGGCATCCTTGAGCTGATCCCATGCGGACGAGCTAGCCCAATGATGGGCGGGGGGGGGGGGGGGGGGGGGAAGAGGTGGAGGAAGCTGGCCTGCAAAGTCTTTCTCCCTCCCCACCAGGCCTGCCCCATAAATATGCTCCCTTCCACTGAGTGAGCAATTCTTTTTCCTGGAAGGTATTCAACAAAAGTCTCCTTACCATAGAAGGAGCTGAACTATGCCTGCAAGGATTCTGAGCTATGACAATGGTAATAACAGTGTCTGCCACTTATTGAGGCAGGCACAGAGCGAGGAGCTTTACATGAATTACCCAACTCAAAGACTCCCAACAATCCTGAGGGAGGTACTACTATTCCCCATGCTCCACAGGAGAGGAAAAGGAGGACTGAGGACATTTAGTTACAGACCCAAGGAAACGCAGCAAGTGTGTGGTGGAGATGGGACTCAGAGGCTCAGGATGGAACCCTAACACAACACCCACAAGAGCAGGAGATGTGAGAACCAGTGCCAGCCAGTGCAGGCACAATCAAGAAGCCAGTGGGATGCATTTCTCAGGCAAGAGACCTCTCTGCCCTGCCCCCCCCCCCCCTCGTCCTATCACAATGGGCTCTGCTCAGCGCCATCATAGTGGACTTCAACAAGCATCTGTTGTTGGAATGAGAAAACGGACGAATGAACATAACAACTTTTCAACAAGGCTTAGCTCACTCATGGTTTTTCTTGGATTCACTCTATAGACAATTTAAATTCACAGGTTTGTTGTCATTGGTCTATGCTGGGGGTACTTGGCTTCTTCCCTCTCCTTCCTTCCAAATCATCACTAATAGCTATGCTGCCAAGCTAGATATTAATAGGATCAGTATTGTGCAAACAAATGGACCTCCCTGACAAGCGTGTTGTCAAAAGTGAAAAAGGAACAGGGCCTCATGGAGATCTCCAATTAGGAAGCTAACAAAGCAGTAGAGATGAGGTTCTAAAAATCGGCTTGCATGCAAAAGAATGTCTGAATGGAATTGTGTGTTAACTGTTTGCAAGAAGCTAGGAAATTGTAAGTGCAACTGCAAACATCTTTGGTAGAAAAAATAATTGCCTCAAACTTATTAATTTTTTAAGTCAGTGCTTTAAGGACACGGTCCACCTCTCTCTGACTACAGGAAATGTACCATTTCAGAAATTCAATTACTTGTTCCATTCCCAGAAAGCAGGGCCGACCTTCTGTGGTATGGATGCGAGCCATTAAGGATTCTCTGCCACATAAAAGAGTCTTTATGGGTTGTCTTAAATTGGGCAGCCATTGGTTTCGGCAGCTCACTAGGCCCCAGCAGCTCTGATGACCTAGTTGGTATCTATTTCCCTCCACGTCTCTGTAGCAGACAGTGATTTGACCTACTTTCAGGGGCACAGCGATGGCTCAAGAAGGAACGTAGGGGAAAATGGACACAGGATTTGGAAGTGCAGGCTGCAGGCATCTCCTGGCCGCCCCCCTCTCTGATCAAGAACAGCTCTCGTCTCCCGCTTCCCCTCTCCATTTCCAAAGCCTCTTCCTCCTGCAGCCCCTCACCCCGACTCACTCTCCTTGGTCAGGAAAGGAGCTCATTCCTGCCCAGTATGTCCGATCTCTTAAATCTGTCAGATTTCAGTGTGGGGCCTCCTAACCATCCACCTCCTAGCCTGTAGGGTGGGCTGTGACATCTGTATAGCCCACCAGAGGGACCCAAAGTGGCTGCTTGTGGCCTGAGGGCAGCAGTCCATAGCACTGGCCACCCCAGGCCAGGACCTAGTCTCAGACTCCTATCAGGACAGTCCACTCTGGCTTAATAGCAAGTAAAAGATTACAAAGAGTTTAAGAAGTGGTTTTTAAATTCTGAGCATCTGCAGCTGATGCATCAACGGTAGCTAGGAAGGAAGGCAGGGCCTACTCTCTAGAGCAGGGGTTGGCAAATGCTTGCTGTAAAAAGCCAGGTGGTAAATAGTTAGACTCTGCAGGCCACATAGTTTCTGTCACGACTGCTCACCTCTGGTTCTACAGCAAAAACAGCCATAGCAGAGCAGAGCACAGAAGCAGGCCTGTGCTCCAATAAAACTTTATTTATAAAACACTGGTGGGACGCCCTTTGCTCACTGGGCTCCAGAGGCCAAGTGCATGTGGCAGCATTTTGGCTCCACTCTCTGAGCACCTCCTAGTGGTGACTTTTTGCAGTTGATAGGTGCCCAGCATCCTCACATCCCCTCCACCCCACCCCCCACTGCTGTTCAAACTTGCTTTCCTGGAAGGGCCAGACCAACTCAATCTACTAAGAGAGGATAAAAGGGTTATATCTACATTTCAAACAATAAAAACCTCAGTTCTGAGGCCGTCAGTCCAGGATGCTCACTGACAGCCCCTGCGGAGCTTTCTAACATCCCCATGCCCAGTGCCCACCCCGGAAGCTCTGACTGGAGTGGTCTGGAGCTCTCCAGGTGATTCTAAATCAAGGCCAACTGGAGAGCCTTAGACCAAAAGGGAAGAAACAAAAATGCTAGTGACAATGGTTTTGGAATAAGTGCGCCAGCATGGTAGGTTTATTTCCTGCCTCTGGGAAGGGGAGGAGAGACGAAACATGTCCAGGAACCCTTGAAACCCCACCCTCAGGCAGTCCCCGTCAGCCACGGCTGGTCCTGTGCATTCGGCACCATGTTCTGGCAAGACCCAAGACCTTCTCATTTTTGTTTTCCTCTTGACATCTAGTATGGTTTCCTATGGGCTAAATGCATACTCTAGGAAGACTGGTTAATCATCAGAAAAGCTCCTAATGGACTAATACTCAATTATCAGCCAGCCAGCCAATCAATCAATCAATCAATCAATCCTTCAAAATAAAAGTCCTGCCTTCGGGAGGCTTGTAGTCTATGCAGAAAGACAAGGAAAGCACAGGTGGAATACAACTCAGGCTTAGCCATATCCACACTATAGAAGGCAGTGACTCCCACACTTTACTGCGCACTACAACCACCTGGCAGATTTTAAAAATCCCCATGCCTGGGTGGTACCCCATGCCAATAAAATCAGAAGGTCTGAGGGTGGAAGACTAAGATGTTCTCTCTTAAAACTCCCCAGGGAACCACAGTAAAAAGGTCCTGCTACTTAAAGTGTGGTCCATGGACCAGCAGTGTCAGCATCACCCGGGAGCTGGAAGGGAAGGCGGGGGCTCAGGCTGCACCCCGTCCCACCGCATCAGCATGTGCACGTGAGCGGGATCTGCAGGCAGACAGAGGCACGCAGGAAACCGGCCTTTCCTCATGGGGAGACAGAAAGAAGTTTAAGACGTGACCTTTACACAAGTAGAAAATTAAATCACGTAGCCACACAATTAACAAGCTCAGGGCTTGGGAAAGGAAAAAATGACAATGGCAGGAAAACAGGATGGTCCTAGGAAATTGGGGCGACGGGGTGGTGGAGGATGAGAATGGATGGGTCCAGAGAGAAAATTCTAAGGACTGTGCACGCTTCAGATGTTGTCACATGGGTCAGTGGGGAGCTACGTGTTGCCTTGAGCCAGAGAGGGAGGGGATGGGATGGGGACTGGGCCAACATGCTCAGTTTCCTTCAGGAGGAAAGACTGGTATGAGGAGTGGCAGAGGCGGGGAGACCAGAGGAAGGTGTAACCTGGGCCGGGGGAGATGAGCACCTGGGAAGGTTGGAAATGGAGCATCAAGAATGACCTTTCAGCCCGGCCAGTGTGGATCAGTGATTGAGCATCAACCTATGAACTAGGAGGTCACAGTTCGATTCCCAGTCAAGGTACATGCCTGGGTTGTGGGGTCGATCCCTAGTGTGGGGCTTGCAGGAGACAGCCGATCAATAAGTCTCCCATATCATTGAAGTTTCTATCTCTCTCTCCCTCTCCCTTCCTCTCTGAAATCCACATATATATATATTATTATTATTATTATTTTTTAAAGACCTTTCAAAGGAGGGGACTGATTATATCTGGACAAGAGAGTCACTGACAGTTCTGAGCTCTCAAATCGGGGATGGAGGGAAACCAGAACCTTAAGTATTGTCACATAAATTCCTTTGGTAACAACTTCCCCGCGCCACGCCCCCCCCCCCCCCGCCCCGCCCCCCACGTCATCTATGGGAAAACACCACAGTCTCCAGCAGACGTGACACCCAAGGGGAAGTGGGGAGGAAAAGCTCCACCGTTCACAGCCTGGGACTGTCTACGGCTCCGGGGGCCCTGAAGACTCAGCCCTTGAGCACAGCCTCTTTGTCTCCAGGCCTCTGGAAGTCAAGCCGATTCCCAGTTGGGTTGGAGACGCCGGAGCCTGTTCCCATGTTGCAATAGACGGGAACAATAACTGCAGAGTGGATGTTACCACAATTGTTTCCACTGGAGTTATTTTGGGGGAGGTTAGGAAGATTGTCTATTCCAAGACGTTTCCTTCACTCGATTCCTTTTATAAAACCATTGAGGGGAGAAGCCGGCGTCGCCACCAACCTGCCTGCCCTGCTCACAAGCACGTGCGCAGTGGTGCTCCCGGCGAGTGGCTCCCCGCGGGCCTGTGATCTGCCTTATGCGACCCCCATTTATGGACGCCCTCACGGAAGCCTCGGGATTGCCTGGTGCCTCTCTGTTTTCCAAGCACTTCCTCAGGGACCGTCTTGCCTGATTCTCATGACAACCTTCTGAGATGGCGGCAGGCAGGGGGTGACCTTCCTCTCCCCTGTTGTTCTAGAGATGAGGAAGTGGAGAAGGAAAGGTACTACGGTCAAGGTCATCCGGCTCATCTGTGCGGACGCCTAGAGGATGACTTTGGGTCTTGAGCGTGCTGTACTCCCTATTCATGGTCTATCACCACAGCCAACCCCATGCCAGGCACCGGCTCATGACAGCACAGCCAAGTGAGGGCTCCCGTGTGGCTGCTACAGAGGGTGCGTGATGGGGGAAATGTGGGATCCAAGGCTGAAGGAGGGCTGGGCTAGACTGGGGAGGTCTCGCATGCCAGAAGCTTGGTCCTCCGTGTGGTGGGGAGGCAGGAAAAGCCAACGCCTGTAGGCAAAAGAGCTAGATTTTCGGACTTGTAGATCTGACTGGAGGTGATGTGGAGGATGGATTTCAGGGGATGTAAGCCTTACATGACTGGGTACATTCTTAATGCCTTAAGGCAGAGGGCCTCAGCCCTGGCTGCCCGTTAGATTTGCCCAGGAAGCAGTAAAAATATCTAACCGATGCTCAGGACCCAGCACCGGGAGGTTCTGATTTGCTTGGGGTGGAGGCCTGGCATAGGTTTTTTTTTTTGTTTTTTTTTAATATATATATTTTATTGATTTTTTACAGAGAGGAGGAGAGAGGGATAGAGAGCTAGAAACGTCGATGAGAGAAACATCGACCAGCTGCCTCTTGCACACCCCATACTGGGGAAGTGCCCACAACCAATGTACTTGCCCTTAACCGGAATCAAACCTGGGACCTTTCAGTCCGCAGACTGACACTCTACCACTGAGCCAAACTGGTTTCGGCGGGCATGGGTATTTTTTAAAGAGCTTCCAACGGACTCTAAGATGCAGCAAGAATGGGGGTGGGGAGGAAACACAGCACCTCATTCAGAGACTTTGAAACTGGTTCTTCTGAGCTTCGCAGAAAAGCCAAGCTTCACACCACACTACTGGTAGGACTGAAGGAAGATGCTGTTCGTCACTAACTTTGGACCTGGAACTGCCCTGAGGTCTCTGGGCCATCTCTTCCTACAGCATGGACAGTCCGCTGCCAGTTCCCAGTTTCCCCGGCGACCCAGGAAGGTGCCCGGCCCTGTCTGCGGGGTTGGCTGGTCTGACCCTCTATCTCCCACCAATCTGGTTTCCTCCTCCAGCCCACGGACATCCTGTGCCGCTGCCCAACCTGAGAGCCAGCCTGACGCACGTGGCCGTCCCGGGGCTGCCGCCCGCTGAAGTGTCCCGAGAGGACCTCGCCGAGGGCGTGATGCGTTTCCTTGACCACACACCAGCCTGCGCCAGCCTCTGGAACAATGCGCCTCTTCTTGCTGCCAGGAAAGGCCACATAAAGGAACATCTTCTCTCTGCTTGCCACACAAATGTTTCTCTTTTGACCTGGAGGGCACACTGTGGAGAACACTGTGTGCGTACGTTCATGTGTGTGTGTGCACACGCGTGCTGGGACGGGTGAAGAGGGACAACCACCCCTTGGGAGCAGCCCCTGATCAGTCACCATGCCCGGCTTGGCCGGGTGGGGTGAGGGCCAGGCTAGGAAGGTTCTGCTGACCAAATGCCTGCTTCTCAGGGCCAACTTTGCTGGGGATCTTTGCGATGAACTCCTCAAAATGCACTCCACATGGCTCAAGGGCATTACCCAACATCACGTCCATGTCTGTGAGAGCATCTGTGTGCTAAGCGGGTGGCCTTTCACAGAACAGGTGAATGAGGTCACTCACCAGGGTCTCTGAAGAATTTGGGAATGTGGCAGCAGCATTCCTCCTCTGCCAAACACTCCGAACGTGGGCCCGGGCGCATGTGGGCCGGGGTGAAACGAAGCTCTCTCCAGTGGGCCTCTGACCGCAGCCGCCTGCCGAGTTCAGCTCACCGCCTGTCCTGGGACCGAGCAGAGCGCTGTGCCCAGAGAAGGACCATTTGTCTGGGCCTCACGCTCCGCACCCCAGAAGGAAAGGTGCTGGGCAGACGACCTTGAGGGTCCTGTCGGGACGAACACTGTAACAGCCTGTGACACTTCAGCCTGGCGACGCCTTCCTCTCGAAGCAGCAGAACTGGTATCTGCCTCATCGGCCGTCAGCTATTCCTCTCCGGCTGGGTGGCTCTCTCCAGCTGGAGATGTTCCTTCCCGGCTTCTGTACCTCTCGGTCGTCACAGACTCAGAGCACTCGGACCAGTTTGGCTGGGGCCGTCGAGTGTCTGAGGAAGGAGCAGCTTTTTTCCTAACGGGCACAAAGCGGCCCTACTGGCTGTGGCAGGGTTGGCCCAGGGACTAGAATGCTTTCGGAAAAGCCTTCCTCAGGGGCCAGGAAAGGTCTGCCAGGCCTGCCCACAGCTCAGCACTGGAACAGAGACGGATGAGGCTGGGACGTCATTGCCCAGGGCAGTGTGCAGAGGACAGGGCGGGAGGCCCTCCCCGGGGTGCTGACAAGGCCCGTTTCCCCCGTCTCTTTCTGGCCAGCGGGTGCCCGGCTTGGGGAGCGGTCTCTAGCTGCCATTCCCCGCGGACACGGCCTTGCTATTCTGTTCACATGGGAGGTGGGGTCAGAGATGGAGAGGCCGCTCTGGCTGTGATTTTTTTTTCTTCTTTTCCCCCTTTATCTGCCTACCGAGTGTTTTACGTCAGACACTTTAGTGATGAAGCCTTTTCCCAGACACCTATTGCTGCTTATCCCTAGTGAGATCCCAGAGTAAATGCCGCCAGGGCCCGTCATCAGAATTCTCCGTAAACACAACTGCAGGATGTGTGGGGAGAGCAGCCGCCCCGGCATCCTGGGCCCCGATCCGGCACGGGATTGGCCGAGGGTCCCTGGGTGCAGGCCTTTCCCATGGGGAGGAGCCTCAGTTTCCCTGCGGACCATGGTGTGCTGAGAATGCTTCCCTGGTGGTTTGGGATGTTGGCTAGGTGGTCGCCAAGAGGACACCTGGGGAGATTTCAGCTCTTGCTCCATTGCCTGACGCTGGCCATTCCTCACCCCTGCCCCAGGCGGAAGCAGCCGAAGGGGTCTCCTATGCCTGGGCCCACACTCATCTGGCCCTCCCCCCTCACCAGCACACCTCCGCTCAGGGGCCTGAGCACAGTGTGCCAGTGCACGAATTCTTGCCAGCGATCGGCTGGAAACAGGGCACTTCCAGGAAGTAGGCGGCACCCACAGTCTGTGCCCTTCGGGGCTCTGTGTTCCGGAGATGGGAGCCGCTGACGGAGGTGAGCAGACTGGCTCCCATCACCCTCCATTGGCTCTCCGGGCCTCCGCCCTTCAGCACAGGGTGTGATGCCCACGCCGGCAACAGTGCCCTGCCTGCCCTTCGGGGCACGCTTGCTTCTTGCAACATTTCCAGAATTGCACAGGAACTCCCAGACGGGGAGGTAAGAGCTACCAGAAGTCCCACACAGACGGTTTTCAGGAACTGCAGGATGCGTGGATTGCTGAGATGCAAATTGGCAAAAGGCAGGGACAGCTCGTCCCTTATGCATCCCTTACGCGAGGCCTTCTGGGTGGGTGGGGCTGGTTTCTCAGGAATGCCCAAGGAGAGAGGCCCGCACACGACCTGGCGCCCGGGCGCCCTGCAGGTTTTCAGGGGCTATGTAAGAGGTGCGTGACCCCGCCCTTTGCACATACTGGCTCACACATTTGCTCTGCCATTTTAGCGGCTACCTATACATACGTCTGCGATTGGCTGAGCTCCAACCATGCGCCCAGCCACCCCAGGTGTGGTGCTGGACAACGGCTCTGCCCCAGCCCCTGGAGGCCTGTTGGGGGAGCCTTACCACCAGAGGGGCTAAATGCAGAGCAAGGTAGGGGTGACTGTGCTAAATGTGGGGCAATAAAGCCCTGTCCCCCAGCACATCTCCTTCGTGTGGGAGCAAGCTTCTCTGTAAGCTCTGAATCCAGGCAGATTTTCCCAGGACCCCTCAGACAGCTGGTGTGTGTGTATGTGTATGTCCCTTAGCGGTCTCTGAACAACAGGCAAGAAAAGGACCCATTAATTAGCATTCAGGTACATCCTGCTGCCCCCTTTGTATGGGAACCCAGGGACAGCATGCCAGGCCTTAGCCACATGCCTGGACTCGGAAGACATCGCTTCACCCCTCTATTCCCAGATGCAAACATCTGCTCCCATGGCTACTCCCCTCAAGCACACTGAGCTCGGGGTCACCTCTACACTCTCCCCGTTTCCCTCATCACCCACATCAGACACCCGCCTCTACCAGGTGGAGGAGCCACATGTGCTTATTTCAACCGCCCCCTCTTATCAATGAAAAAGGTCATGAACCCACAAAGGCACACGGACCAAGAAAAGAGATTTCGACAAATTGAAAGGAGACAGGAAGTGAGTGGAGTAGCAGGTAACTTAGCAGAGATTCTGATGAGCAATGTGCTGCCTGAGCCTGCAAACCTGCCGGGAGCTCAGAGCTCAGGGGCTCAGGTACCATGAAGATGAGGTTTGGGGGCTGGGAGGAAATAGCACAACTGGATGAAAGTCTGAGTGTGGGACTCCCCATGTCTCCCCAGGCCCCTCCCCACCCCGCACCACCCTGCGAGGACTCTGCCGTCCCCGCCCAGGACACAGGTTTGTTTTCTTTTCTTTTTTTTTTTTTTTTAAATATATTTTACTGATTTTTCAGAGATGAAGAGAGAGGGACAGAGCGCTAGAAACATCAATGAGAGAGAATCATCGATCAGCTGCCTCTTGCACACCCCCCACTGGGGATGTGCCCACAACCAAGGTACATGCCCTTGCCCGGAATCGAACCTAGGACCTTTCAGTCCACAGGCCGACGCTCTATCCACTGAGCCAAACCGGTCCCGGCCAGGTTTGTTTTCTGGAGAAGGTGAACAGGAGGCCCGGGACACAGGCTCAAGTAATGGGACAGAGGAGAGGGTCAGGAACACAGGGGGGTTCAGGAGCAACCTGCACACCTACACCTGGATCCGGGTTTCCAAACATCATCACTGACAAGTGCCAGGGCTCCCTGGACATTGGTGGATGCCAGGGCGGCACAGAGAAAGTCCCCAGAGGCCAGAACAACTTCTGGTGCCGGCAGGCAAGGAAGCGCTCAAATAATGAGGGCATTTTTAGAAACAGACACGATGGGGGTGGGAGGGAAGGGAGGACTCACTGATCAAATGTGGGATAATCTGAGCATCAAAACAGATAATAAGAGTAGTGGGTTACAGCTCTTAGAATGAAGTGACAGTCGATAAGCCAAGACATAAATAGTAAGGAGACAAAAGGTAAATGGGGGTGGGGGGGAGCTCTTTCTCACAGCAGAAAGCCAACTAAAAAATGCACCTGGAATTAGAAAAGTCACCGTCTGCCAACCAGCTGATGACACTGCAGGCAGGAACTATCCGAGAGGAACTTACACTGGAGGGTAAGCCCACCACAGAAATGGTGCAGTCACAGTCTCCTCAAACAGCTCCTGCAAGATACTTGTAAATTCCGGAGGGAAGCGGGGTGACTGTAGTGGCGGGGCCTGAACAGGTGGCCGGAGCCACCTCACGTCACACCGTGCGCTCCCCGGAGCCACGCACTGAATACAGGGTGCCTCCCCCGTGGCATTCTTTCTAAAACTGCGTAAGTTCGATCACCAGGAAACAGACAAATCCAAACGGAAGGACATTCTACAAAACAGCTGGCCTGCACAGACTCTTCAGAAAAGTCAAGGTCTTGAGAGACCAAGAAAGTTCAAGGGGACTAACGGGACATGACGACTAGAAGCAAAGTGTGATCATCTAAATCAGAACAATGTCAGGGCCAAAGGGTCTTCGTGAGACAACAGGGAACATGTAAACGAGGCCTATGGGTTATATCACAGTATCTACCAGGGTTCATGTCCCAATTTTGATCATGAGTTGGTTATGTCAGACCATGTCCCTGCTTTTAGGAGAACACACCGAGTTATACAGGGTTGAAGTAGCATTCTTTTCTGCAATTGGTCCTTCAAACAATCAAGAAAAAAACCCCACACACAACTGTGCAGAGAATGCTGAAGCAAGCAAGGCAAACATTAGCACTTGGGGAATCTGGGTGAAGGGTATATAGGAATTCTCTGTATTGTTTTTTCAACTTTTCTGTACGTTGATTTCTTTTTCCAAAGTAGAAAATTAGAATTCAGTAACAAAGGGGAATCACCTGACTAAAAATTTCATGTAATTGCTAGTGAGAAGAGAAAGACAAGAACAAAATTCTTATCTACCATAATAGGAAGTCAGCAGAGAACATCTGAAATCGATAGGATTTAAAAGAAACATCTTAAAAGAACAGTATATAAAAATTAGAAATAATAGACATTATGTACATTAGAAATATGGTGGCACACCAGAAAAAAACATCCAAAAAAAAAAAGTGACAGCATTTCCTCTGAAGAATGCAACCAGTAGATGGAGAAGCAATGGGGAAAGGCATGGTTATGTTCTGTTGTAGGCCTTTTAGTATTATTTAACTTGTGGTATTTAATTTAATTTAATAATTACTTAGTGTTATTTAATTTTTAGTGTTCTAAAAGTGTATTTAATTTGTATGAACTCCAGGTAGGTACTCCTTTTGGAAAAGCTGGGTAGGCAGATGGATCTAAACCTTTAGGGCCCAGCTCCCCACGGAGGGGTGAACCCAGCTTGCCTTTGGAAATCCCATTGGCACCAAGGGCATCCTGCTGTGCCAACAAGTTGAGTTAACTGTTACTGAGGGCCACAGAATGCACGAGGTGGCAGAGGCTATGGGACCATCTGCTGAGGACACGGGCCGTGGGGCAGAGGGTGAAATCCAAGTCCGCACAGGGCTGACAGCCCTTGGCCTCATGGGACGACTGCATCCCAGAATCCTCAGCTCGGCAGCCACGGCACCAGGGGCTTGTCCCAGCGGAGCGTGAGGCCACCCTTACCTTTCCCTGGATCCCGGCCAGGCAGGCAGACCCCTGGGACCCAAAGCCACAAGCAGCGAAATGCTGAATTCAATTCCCCATCAGCACTAAAAACACCCCTCCTGCTGCGGATGCTCTGGGGACCAGAGAAGCCTGGGAGGGGGGCAGAGGTGCCTATGCCGCCATATGACCGGGAGCCGACCATCTTCCTGAACCCTCCGGGGCTGGGTGCCCCAAGCAAAATTGGGGGTCTTTGGAGAAAACAGGATAGACAGCATGATGCTTTAAGAATTCAGCAAGGCCTTTCCTCTAGATCAGGGATGGGAATGTCTGGCCCAGCTAAGGCATTGGGGGGGAGTTAATGAGATGTTTGACCAAACAGAGCAGGCTGATTTTTAAGTTCACATTTTTGTATGGCCCACGAATGGTGTTACCAATATCCAAATGGCCCTTGGCAGGAAAAAGGTCGCCCACCCTGCTCTAGAAGCACCCCGAGAGTGGGTGGAGGGTTCAGGGCTGGGTGGCAGAGCCTCGGCTGCTATTTCACTGAGGGAAGGCAAGGCTGACAGGCAGGACACGATCACTTGTCCCTGGGGCGGTCGCCTGTCCGCCTCAGCCCTCTGCTCAGGAGTCAGAGCACCGAACCCTGGAGGGAAAGGCCAGCATTGTGTTCTGGACAGGACGGCGATACTTGCCCTTTCCATGATCTATTTAGCTGGGCCGGCCACCACATCGCTGTTATTATTTATAGTCTGTTTAATGTCAACTTCTGATGACTCCCTTTGTAGGCAGAAGTTAGTGTTTGTTGTTTCATCCCAGCTCAGCTTCCTCCTGTCACCACGTATGCGTCAGGATCGCTGCCCGCTGCCCAGGGAGCTCCGAGCACAGGGACAAATGCCCTACCACCCATTGCCGACCAGTAATGAGGAAAGTTAACTTTGCACACAGAAGGGCTACGGTCTGGAAGCCCAGGGCTTCCCCTCCGTCTCTCACCAAGGCTGCCCACACCTCCACCCAGAGGGTGGCTCTGACCGCCTGCAAACACACCGTGTCACTGGGGGCTCCCCTGAGGTTTCTACCTTTGACGGGTGGGAGGTAACGAGCTCCCCAGGAACCCTAATCCGCAGGGGTCCCCCAGGGCTGCCGGGGCCAACGGGTCACCCGGGGCTTGGCCAGGGACAGGAACAGGCAATGGAGTCTGCGGGGCTGTGTTGTTCCTGAATCAGCCAACCCTTTGCCAGTCCACATCCTTGGCTGTCAAACAGGGCACGATTCTCTGTCCTTCATGTGAGCAGAACGATTGTAAGAGCACAAACAACAAGACATTTTGGCAGCAAATAGAAGGGACTAGGCGCTGTCGATGACTCAAGAAATTGAGACAGACAACAGACCTGTCTCATAAACATTACGTTTGCTAAGAGACTAGACCTTCATGGTTACCCACAGCAGAAGTGATAACTGTGTGACAATGGGTGTTAGCTGATGCTACAATGGCAACCATACTGCCCGTAGAAACGTGTCAAATCAATAGGCTGTATACCTTACGTTCACAAGGTTGTTTGTCAAATATGTATCTCAACAACAACAGAATAATAAATAAAAAAGAAAAAGAGAGAGGAATTAAAAAGTGGTTAAGAGCTCTCAAACCTGAGCAGGCAGCGGAACTGCCTGGAGGGCTTGCTGGAGACACAGCTCTGCCCCCGCCCCTCCCCGTTTCTGATTCAGTCGGAGAAAGGTCAGCCCAAGCATCTGCATGTCTAACAAGTTCCCGGCTGACCCTGACGCCACTGGTCTGAGGACACCGGGGAGAAGCACTGCCCTAAGGGCTGCAAAGGTGAGTGTGCTCCACTCTGCGGATGTGGAGTGTGTCCTGGGGAAAGGTGTGTGGGTGTGGAAGAGACAGACAGACACTCCGATGACGGGGAGGAGCGGCCCTTCTACAGATAGATACTAAATGCTGGAGGAGCCCAGATGACGCAATAGGAAGTGGGTTATCAGGGAGGGCTGCACAGAGGAGGTGATCCTCAGGCAATCTGCCAAGAACAGGCCCGTGGCAGGCCGGCACCTGAAGCAGGAAGGATATGTAAGGCAGGGGACCCGTGCTGCTGGATCAAGGACCTGTTCATTAGTCCCAAGGCGAGAGCCCCAGTGGGGAGTCTCAGGAGCGAGGCCTGGAAGGCGGGCGGGCCCTGGTGGTCAGGGCCAGTCTGGGCATTTCCTCTGGGCCTCGGGAGGCAATAAAGACTTCTAAGCACGGCGGTAAGTTTGGTAGAACCTTTACCTTCCTGGGACTCAGTTTCCTTGTCTGTAACGGGGTGACGGGCAGAGGGCTGGGGTAGGCCTTCTCAGCCCTGACTGACAACTATGGTTCAGTGGGGCCAGGGGAGGGAGTGGTGTCACCCAGCCAGTGGCCTCGCCCTGCTGGCAGGCACTTGGGACACACAGGGACCCTATGGCCACACACACAGGCTTGGTCTCTCTGTCCATCTGCTGTCTCCAGAACCCTGGCCCAGCCTGGGAAGTGGAGGCAGGCCCGAGGTGTCACACACATTGCTCACCTCTCCTGCTCCCCCCTCCCTCCGCCATCCCCCACCCTCACCCCCTTTCCAGGCTGCGGAGAGCCCAGCGGCCTGGGATTGTGTGGTGCTCACAATGGAAGGAAGAGGGTGTAGGAGGGAGGTCCCCGGGCTGACCCTGGTATTGTTCTTGGGCCAGAAGAAAGCTTCCTCCCGCCCGGCCGCCGCGGTGCCAGAAACAACGGTGTCCAGCCAGCGAGAGTCCGCGCGCCGGGGGGGGGGGGCCGCCCGCCGGCAGGCAGCGCGGCCTGGGAGCCGGGGCCCATTCACAAACGCCTGCTGCCGAGCACGTAGGCCTGTCCGCCCCTGCCCCCTCGGCGGTGGCCGCCGGCTGTTCCCAGCGAGGGAGGCTGGGGCGAACGAAAATAACCGCCTCTCCTCCGCCCCCAACCTCACCGCCGCCAGGAAGGAGAGCGCGACCAGAAATGGCATGCTGGCTAATAAAGGAATAATGGATGCTTCACACCCTCGGCAACACCTCCCTCTTCCCCCTGCCTCCGCTGCTCTTCCACTGACCACGGGCACAGGAGGAAGGGTGCCAGACCAGGATGCAGACTTGTGTCAGCAGGCCCGGCCCGGTCAGCAGGGCCGGGTGTTAACCAGCCCTGGATGCGGCTCTAGGAACGGACGGATGGACGGATGGACGGACTGTGGGCTCCGGGCCTCCCCTGCAGGGCTGTTCACTCACTGGGGGTGAGCGTGTGCAGGAGGGAGACTGCCTCTGAGCATCCGTAGATAAGGTCCCGTAGGCCAGGTGAGGGAGGGCCTATTCCCAGCACTGTGCGCGGGCACCTCTGCTGACCTCCCCGTCCCGCGCCCAGGGCACTCCCGAGCAGGGCTGGGAGGGAACTCTGGTTCCTGGTGAGATGACCTTTGTCCAGCCCAGGCCGAGACAGACGCAGACGTCAGACTGGCCTCACTCGGGCCTGTTACTTCCCTCACCCCGAGTGCTCCGTCCCTCCCCGCAGCTGCCTGACTAATCCAGCCCTCTGGCACAGAGCAAAGGATTCTGGGGATGGTCAGGCCCAATGCAGGGAACGAAGCAGATAACCTTTTCTGGGGCAAGTTGTGTCTGAAGGACCCTTGCCTGTCCCTAAAGAAATAGCAGGACTTCCTCCCCTGGCCCCTGTGGGGAGATGTGTGCATCCTAGGAATTCCCCAAGGGTCCCAGCAGCAGGGCAGGACTGACTGGCCCCCCCCCCCCCCTTCCAAAGCTGCCTAAATCCTCCCTCCATCACACATTTCCTGGCTCAGGAACACGTGGTCGGGTCCCTGGTTGGTCCACTGCTCTCTGCTATGGAAATGTCCCTTCAGGACTCCTGGACCCCCGTTCTCCACAGTCCCCTTTCTTTGGAGCCACTGCTTGCTCACTTCTGCCATCCTCGGGGCCAGGCCTTCTCTTTTCTCTCCACAGATCCACCCTCCCCCCCCCCCCCCCCCCCCCCCGCCACCCCTAAGGCCAGGGCCAGGTCTGCCCCCTCCGGGAAGTGCAGACACACACAGAAGCAGGAAACAGACAGACAACCTCAAGTCTGGCCTGGAATCAAGTCCCCCAAATGCCCCCAATCTCTGGGGACGGAGGTGGTCTGATTCGCCCAGGAGGGCTTCACGGAGGAGGTAACATTTGAACAGAGCCACGAGAGGGGGGAGATCGGGGGGAGGGCAAGGTCAGGACACACTGGGGTGAGGATGTGAGCACGTCGAGGAGCCACACGCAGTAGGGGAGGCAGGTCTTCCCTCGGCCTGAGGTCGACACAGGCGGACGGTTATTATTTTTTAAGATGTCAGTCTGAGAAGGACCTGGGGAAACTCAACAGAATCTCCGCCCTCTACTCCCCACCCTCCCACCCCCACCCCCCCAGACGGGACCTGCTGGGCGGTTCCCAGGCACATTCCTGTGTGTCAAGCTCACGGCCCCCTGCTCGCTTCCATGTAACCAGACCATGCCGCCTCTGCAGCCTGCGTTCTGGCTTACAAGTAGCTGTCCCTCTCGGACCCGGTGCACAGGACCCTCAGCACTGCCTCGTGATGCAAGTCAGACAGGTGGGGATCCCACGAAGGCACGGGGGCTCAGAGAGAGCGGTGACGGGGAACCGCGCCGCATGGTGTGTGTGGAGCTACAGGGCTCACCCAGGGCTCCGGGGAAGGCACCTGAGGGTGGCGCCACCTGCCTCAGCTCTCAGGGCATTTCTGGGTTTATATTCCCCACCGGCGTTGGGCACGCTTCTTCTGTGGAGGGCCCGAGAGGACGTGTTTAAGGCGTTGCTGGTGGTTAGGGTCCATGTCATCCATCCCCAGCACTGCCTGGGTGAACGGTACGGTATGTCTGTGTGCCCGACACCACTGTGCGCCTCCGTGCTCCCCTAATGGTGCCTGTGTGCGCCCGACATCGCCTGTGCGCCCCTAACTCTGTCTGCAGAAACAGGCTGCAGAGCTGTGCTTGGTCGGTGGAGCACGTTCTGCCGAGCCCCACCCCCCCCCCACCGCCCCACACACACATGTCTAAGGCTCTTGCTGTGTTCTGAGCGCCTGAGTCTGGCCTATGAGAAAGAAGGATGTTTTCTGGACCCGGAGCCAGAGCGCACGCACCTGCTACCTGCCGTCCAGCTCCTGGCAATCTGCCCGCCCCAGGCCCTGCCACAGCCCGTTGCCTGTTGCCTAGGAACGTTCCTAGTTGTCACCAACAAAGTCACATCCTCTCTCCCCCCAGAAATAATGTCTTGTAAAGAGACTCATAAATGACAAAAACACAAACAGGCTGCCTCACAGAGCACGCTGCCCATTCCCAGGGGGCCTTGCTACCTGGCGGCCTCAGACAGGAAGCCGGCTGCTGTGAAGAGCCGTGTCCTTTGTTGCAGGGGCGCCTATTTTTGTCCTGAGGAGGAAGCATGGGGGCGGGGGCGGGGGCGGAGGGGGGGGGTTTGCCACAAGGGCAGAGGGGCTCTCCCAGGTAAGCACGCCTCCTGGAGAGCGGAGGACGCGTCTTGGGTCACAGGGATGAGAAAGAAGCCACTAGGAACCTTTCCCATTGAAAAACTAAAGAAGGAAAAGCCATTTCTCTTCTTCTTTCAAGGGTGTCTCCCCTCTCGGTCTCTCCCTCCATTTTTAGTGCCTTCAAAAAAAAAAAAAAAAAAGAAAAAAAAGAAACCCACGTGCTTGTCCCTGTTCATTAAGTAAATGACATTCCCCACTGAGTCGCTGTACGTGACTACGGCCGCCAAGAATGAGGACGGTTTCCTAGCGGCTCTTCCTCCTTCCACCGAGGACGCGGAGGAGTCCGGAGGCCTGAATTCCAACCCCCACGCCCCACTGATAAGCCCTGCGGCTTGGGGCGGCGAGGTATCTAATCGCAGTTTCCGCGTCTGTGAGATGTCTACGATAGCCATACCTCTGCCTCACCCGTGCCTTCAGAGACGATGTGCCGACAGGCAGCCCAGGCAGGACTGGATCCGTGGGAACCCGAGGGGGAGGCCCAGCGTCTGGCCTGGGGTGCTGGGGCCAAGTCCCTCTGGGGCAGGAGCCAGTCTGGGTGCACTCAGCCACCCAGCAGTTCATGGGCCCCTGTATGCACCCGTGCGGGGCTGATTTCCAGGGGAGGATGCAGACCCCAACAGAAGTAGAGCACAGGCGTGAGGAACCCACACAGGATGGAGTGGGGCAGGGAGGGGTGGCCAAGGCCCTCCTGGGAAGGTGCAGCGCCCCCTGCATTTTAACTCCGTCCGTCATGGCTAAGCCCTCGCCTGGCTCACAGGAGGCAGTTCGAGAGACCCTGGCAGACCCAGCGAACGAGGCCAGAGTGGACCTTCCGTGGGACCAAGAGGTGACCTGCAGTGGCACTTTGGGGAAAAGGAGAGGGCCTTGGGGAAGGAGGGCTTTTCACGTGATTTTCACATTTTTAACCTATCCCAGCGTCTCGGGGTATGTTAATAATCCTATGCCTGTGAGGTAGCGATCCTGGAAGTGTCCAGAAGACTTGGCAACAGAGCTGGCATAGCTCTGGGGAACAATAAAGTCACCCCTTCCCATCTGGAAGACTGGGAAAGGGGCTACGGCAGCTTCCATCCAGCATCCATCAACCCTGTTACCAAACAGCACCAGCGCCCCCTGCTGGAAGGAGAAGGTGGCTCCTGCATCAGCCCCCAGTGTCAGCCCGCCAAGCCAAGCGCTCGGTGGCAAGGGGGAGTCCTGGCCATCACTCTGGCTCGCAGTGATTTTCATTCTGGAAGCTTGCTGATCCCTCAGGTTCCTCAGGCATGTGCCTGTATATGCCTGTGTGTGACTGTGTGTGTGTGTGTGTGCCTGTGTGCCTGTGTATGTACATGCAGGTGTGGGGTTGGTACTCATCTTGCTATTACTTGTGGCCAAGCATGGGAACGGCTGCTTAACCCCAAGTCTCACTGTCTCCTCCTTCAGCTGGTCTCCTGTCCTCTCTCAGCCGGGGTCCTGTGTGAAGAGAGTGCCTTGGGCACACTCTTCTGAGGCCAGAAACCCTGGGTCACCTTCCGCCTGGGCCCTCCGTAGGGAGCGCCTTGGGCACATCCATGAGCCAGAAGTGCCACCCGAGTCGGGCATGCTTCTGCTCAGCGTGCGTGCCGTGCCCACCTCCCACGGGACTCACACATCATATATGACTAACCTGGGCCAGTTTCCAGAGCTCAGCGTGACAGACACAGAGCTTAGTGTCAAAACTTCCTAAGAGGAAGGCAGAAAGGGAACTATGCAGTTCCTATTGTCGGAAAACAAAACATCATATTTGTCTGACAGAGAAGTCAGAAAAACTGATCGAAAAGTCTCCTTTCAGAAAGCTTGGGCCAGACACAAGGCAGTTCAACAGTGATGGCTCTCGGCGGGGGTTTTACAAAAGAGAAGCATGTCGGTGGGTGAGGGAAGCAGTGTTTCCTCGCGCCCGAGGCCTGGACCCTGTGCTGGGGGAACCACCTGCCGCAGGGTCAGGGTGAGGGTTGTTGTGCAAGGTGAGGACAGGACCCACTCAGACTCGATTTTCCACCTTCACAGTGAGCTTCGTGGAGCATAGCCTGGCTAGGATTACAGAGCTCCATCTCCCCCCAGCTCGAGCTGCCAGTGCCTGTCCGTCCAAGGGCAGAAGCCAACATGCGGTAACTCCCACGCCCCACGCTGGCGGGAGCTTCCCCTGCAGGCCCGGGGAAGCCGTCTGGGGTGGGGAATGCCACCAGCACCCCTCACGTGGTCCTCAGGGTCTGAGGAGGGAGCGTGGGGAGCACTCCCAGGAGGAATGTCAGGCCCCTGCACAGCAGGAGACAGTTTGGCCAAACAGGTGAGTCCCTGCATCTTTGTGTGGCTGCCTCTTCTACTACCTCATCCGCTCCCTTGTTCAGGGCAGGAAGGGCCCGGGTGTTGCTTTGGGTCATTTTTGGGACCGTTTACATGTTGAGCGCCAAAAGGCAAGGACATCTTTGGCTGCTGGGGACTAGGGACTTCCCACTGCAAATGCCAGCCTGCGTAGCCTCCGGAGCGGTGCGCTGGCGCCCTCTAGTGGGAGCTGACTGCCGTGCAGCCGACTGTCCTGGCCTCTGCACCAGGTGCGCCTGACCCTGAGCCACACTGGGAGCAGGATTACAGATGATGGGGGCTGGAAGGTTCCTATCATTGCCAACACGGCGCGACAGCCAACCCCTCCCACCCCACACGCAGTTCTCAGCAGAGGTACCAAAAGTGCAGGAGGGGCTGCTAAAACCCCATCCTAAGCCCAATTGCTTGGGTTTTAGCTTCTACCCTGCCGTATGGCTTCATGGCCTGGAACCATGACTGGTGTCGTACCCCCTCCGCCAGAAACCATGCCACCGGGCTCAGAGCCTCCAGCTTCCCACCGAGCTCAGAGCTCCCGGGAGCAGCGCTGGCTAGCCTCAGCGCGCCTGAAGCTGGCGATGGGTTGTGGGCGCCAAAATCTAGCTGCTGGCGATCCCCTCCCCCAGCTCACCTGACCTTCACCCTCTTACGAGGAACATCAGCCCTTACTGACCAACGAGGTGCCGTTCCTGGGTGGAGAACTAGGCTGGGGAAATGGGGGAACCTGCTGCCCGCCCTGCTGCTGAGCCCCAGAGACGGGGGTCCCTGAGGGATAGCACTGTGTGACTCACCCCCTACATGCACTGCCTGCTGTGGAAGCACAGCCAGGAGGGAACATCAGGATAGGGGGTGCTTTGGCTGGAGCAGGGGTTGGATGGGCACCCACGTGTCAGCATCTGGGCTCTGGTGAGGCCCTCCCACTAGGACCACTCACAGTGACTCCCAGTCACCCATGTATGACTCCCAGTGAGAGAGGAGCTAGAGCTCCCTGGAGATCAACAATAGGCATTAAGTCTGAGGGCCACTGGGTCCTCTGCACACATCACAGTGGGACCCTTTGGACGTGGAGGCAGCCGCCCTGCCCACACATGGTACATCCGGCGATGTTTTGTTGGAGGTAGGGGACCAGCAGAAGTAGAAGTGCCCAGGCCCAGGCTCAGGCCCAGGATCGGGATTGGGACCTGGGAGAAGGAGAGTGTGTGAGACTCCGCCCCTGTGCCTACCTGCCAGGCTGGGAGGACCTTCTCGATGTCATTCAGGTTGATCCCATCCCCATCTTCCAGCTTCCCTTTTCCACACCTGGAGCAGAAAAGACAAAGACGTTGAAGGGATGGCACCTGACTGTGTTCCACCCCACCTGGCAAACAGGAAGAGTTGGGCCTATCAGGTGACACATGGTCCTGCCCTCCCTCCAGGCCTGCAGAGCCAGCCTGTCCTGCCAGGAGGAAATGCCCTGGAGCCCCTGGAGATGCTGACCATCCCCCCGCCCTCTCCCAGCCCCCACTGGCTACACAGGCCTTCATGGAGGACCAAGGACTCATGCAGGTGGGATGCTGAGACCAGCTGGAGGGTGGGACACAGAAGCACCATAAACTCCTTGCTGATAACCCTCCACGCTTGTCACAGCTCTGCAAAAGCTGAGCACCTTGACCAGTACCCCACAGAGAAACAAACAGAGAGAGAACAGCTTCCTCAAGGTCACACAGGCCCCGTGGGGCTTCCTTCTCCCTTGGCCTGACCTTGGGCCAGCCCGCTGGCCCACTCAGACACCGACACTTCATGTCCTCTGTGGCCAGGTGACCCACCCTTCAGG
The DNA here is from genome assembly GCF_964339955.1 of Pipistrellus hanaki. Lineage (NCBI taxonomy): Eukaryota > Metazoa > Chordata > Mammalia > Chiroptera > Vespertilionidae > Pipistrellus > Pipistrellus hanaki. Next base: position 73,026,481 of record NC_140508.1, read on the forward strand.
CCAAAGACACACCCTGACTCAGTGCCAAAGGTCCACGTCTCCTGCCCATTGAAGGTGCAGGCTTTGGCACCAGACCCCGGGGTTGGAACCCTAGCCGCGTCCCTTACTGGGTGACCTGTGCAAGTCACTTAACCTCTGTATCCGTTTCCTCGTTGGAAGAATTGGGATAACTTATAATGTCTAACATGATAAGGGGAGCAGAGGACTCAATTAATGTATCGAAGTGCTTAGAACCTTGCCAGGCGCATGGGTACGCTTACACTTAGTATGCCATATTTAACGGTGAACATATCTTCATGGTAAATACAGGAGGCAGTTAAATAAAATGATGATAAAATAAATAAAGGAAATGTATTGCTATTGGTCCTACTACCTCTACTTCTCCTACGATTGTTGTTATTGTGGAAGAAGAGCAGCGCAGGGACCAGGGACATGCATCGCTTTTGGAGCCAGCACAGCCTCATGCAGGCCCCTCACTGGGGAAGGGTGTCTCCAGCTTCCTCGTCTGCCCCAGTGAAGAGAGTAACAGCTCCTGCTTGGCCGGGTGGTGGAGAGTTTACAGAGTCTGAGGCTAGCACTGAGGACGGTACCCACCTGCGCTGTGCGCAATGCTAGCGACTACTATACTGTTATTAGTGACCCAGTGAGGGCTGCCCAGAAGCTGGTGCCAGCGTTTTCCAGTTGCAGTTAATGCAACGTTTAAACTTCAGAGTGATTTGTTTAGTGGGTCAGTATTTGCCAAGCATCTCTTATGTTTTGGGTCCGGTCCGTCTCCCTTGGAGTCATGAGCAATGGACCCAACGTGGCCCTACCCGGATAGGGCGGTATGCCTGAGCACCAGTAGGGGGAAGGATAAGATCAGAGTCAAGAAACTTCTTTGGCCAGAGGGGACCTGGAACCCTGAGGAAGAGAAACCGGGTGGCTGTAAAACAGAGCAGAGGCCCGGAGGAAGAGAGCACGGGAAGTGACCCATGCCGCGTTTCACCAGTGCCTTTGTGTGGGCTGCCCCCGAGGTAAACGGTGCACAGGCTGGGCCCTCGGCCGCAGCAGGGTTGGGTCAGGGGTAAGAGAACACGCTGCAGGAACCCAGAAGAGCAGGGTCTACAACAGTCTGAGCAGAGGGAGGGAGATGGTGGGGGAGCTGGCCAAGCAGAGAATCTGGGAGAATGTCCCGGGCAGAGGGCAGCAGGGAGGGGAGCAGGGAGGACAACGGCCCGGAGCTAAATGCAGCCCAATGCCAGCAGGACATCAGTGTGCATGGGCTGGAGTAGGGGGAGAGGGTGCCAGGGGTGGGTAACAGACGATCTGGAGGGCCAGGCTGGAAGGATATGGGGGTGGGGGTGGGGCTGGCAGGTAAAGCTGGGGCAGAAAGGGTGAAGGAGGGAAAAGCGGATGAGTTCTTGCCCCTCGGCCCCCGACTCTGGCCTTGGGATGTGCTGGGCTGCCCACGAGGCGATGAAAGGTCCAGAAACAGCCTGGCCAGTGCAGCTCAGTGGTTGAGTGTCGACCTATGAACCAGGAAGTTACCGTTCAATTCCTGGTCAGGACACATGCAGTGGTTGTCGGCTCAGCCCCCAGTAGGGGCCATGCAGGCAGCAGCCAATCAATGATTCCCTCTCATCACCGATGTTTCTTTCTATCACTCTCCCTCCCTCTCTTCCTCTCTGAAATCAAGAAAGGTCTAGAATCAGTCAACTGCCTTTTCACTAACACATCTGCCTGGTAGAGACAGGCCGGCCTGTGAAGCTTCCAGCGGCTTGTCGTCATTTCTGTTTCATCTGTGCCGGGGCAGGGGAAGGAGGGGCCTCCGGACTAGGCCGACTAGAATGGCTGACATGGCTCCTCTAAGTCACGTGTGTGTGCCCCTCTGGTCCAGCACATGCAGGCCCCAGCCTAGCACAGCACAGGCCTGGCCTTCCCTTCTCCCGTCACAGCCCCAGGGTCAGCAGTGGGTGGTGTGTGTGTGTGTGTGTGTGTGTGTGTAGAGGGGAGGCCGGGGTGTGTGTGTGTGTGTGTGTGTGTTCCCCTAGCCCTAGACCCACCCTGTCCGGGGCTCACAGCCCCTGGATGACTGCAGGCTGAGGTCAGAAGGTTGATGGAGACCAGCTGACTCACTGTTGCCAACAGGGTTTCCAAGGCAACAGCTGCTTCGGATTTCTGTCCCTCCATGGATACCTGGGAAGCCTTGGCAACGAAGTGCCCTGCTGCCGAGATGCTGCAGGGGCCCGGCTCTAAGGGCACACAGTCCTGGTCCAGCCACAAGGCGGCCTCAGGGTGCTGCACCCGACTCCCTGAGCAGGATGAGACAGCATTTGGCCAGAACTACGGGAGCCCTGGCCGACTGTCAGCAAATCCTAGAGGCTCCAGTGAGCAGATGAGCCTGGCCTGCAGCTGGTGAGGGGCTGTGGCCGGTCCCTCTGGCTGCAGAGGGGACATGGTCCTCAGCACCGGGCACTTCTCCTCCCCCGAGTCATCTGTGGCCACTGCCAACCAGTGTTCCGTTATGTTCACTTGTGGGAACTGGTGCAGACCCTCGGAAACCCTGACTGTGACATGAGCTCCCCATCCGACACCTTCTGTCCTCTGGGCCTGTCTCCCCTCTGGTTTCACCATCCACGCGCCCCCAGGGACACGGGAGAGATGGGTGCTTCCCAGGGATATGCTGTGTCTCCCTCCCGAAGCGTTCTCCACGCTGCCCCTTCGCAGTCACGTGACAACGTGCCTGGCAGCTAACTTCACAGTGCGCACTCTCTAAGTGTCTACACCGCGCACCGAACCTTATTTCCCTGAAGTCTCAGTCATGAATAGGTGCATGTTTCCTTCTCATGCTGGGCAGGGGGCTGTGTTTTATGCAGGGAGGGAGGGAGGGAAGGAGGGAAGGAGGGAGGGGAAGGGAGGGAGAAGTGAGAGAAAGAGAGAGAGAGAGAGAGAGAGAGAGAGAGAGAGAGAGAGAGAGAGAGAGATCCTCACAGTACCAGTACCATGCGGGCACACAGGGGGCTAGCAAATGGGCTTCAGAAATGCAACATGCTGTTCCCACGGCACACCCCATGCTCAACCTCACCCACAACAAGGCAGACGGGAGCACCCCCTCTGCTGAAAGCCCACTCCTGAACGTGGGAAGGTCAGCTTCCCTGCACTCAGCTGTGAGTGCAGCCCTGCTCAGCAGCAGTGCAGGAGGAAACAGGTACCTGCTGCTGAATGAGGGGCTGAGCGTGCAGTGAGCTGGCAGACAGCGCGAGGCAGGGCCAGGGGAGCCTTGGGCCGGGCCTCTGCTTTGCTCTACCGCCTTCGAATAGGGTGCTCCGTGCTCCAGGCCATCTTCCCTCTCAACCCAAGAAAACAACCGCAAAAGTTCTGATGGAGCCCGCACGTGCTCACACCCTACACAAACAGGATAATGAAAAAAAAAAAAAGGGAGGCATGGTGAGAGGCTCCATCCCCTGGGAGAGGCTGACATACCTCTCCCTAGAAATATGCATGTGCATACAATTTTGCATCAAGTTTTAAGGGGGTAGGCCGATTCAGGGATACCCTGGATGGCATTAGAGGCCTTCAGTCACGGCTTTGCCACTTGGGCGAGCCACTGGGGGAAGCCCAGCCTCTCTGAGCTTTGTCCCCCTCATCTCTGAAAGAAGGGTGAGGACCTCCCAGGTGGCAGCTCACTACACTGAGGTGAGACCAGCATGGCCAAGAGAAGGTGTGGGCGGGACAGGAAGTGGCAGCGGGAGGCCAGGTGAGAGGCAGGCCACTTATGCTCAGACCTAAAGCGATAGGGAGACAGGAGTGGGCAGGGGAGGCTCGGAAGGAAAAAGCCAGGAGTATAATTTTAAAAAGAAAATTTCAAATGTTCATGACGAGGTGGAGAAATCAGAACCCTTGCATGTTGCGGGTGGGAAGGTGAAATATCCAGCATTTTTGGAAAATACTGGCAGTTCCTCAGAAAGTTAGAACACAGAATGACCACGTGTGATGTTGTAATCTATAATAATGAAAGTGTAATATGGCCGAAGCCGGTTTGGCTCAGTGGATAGAGCCTTGGCCTGTGGACTGAAAGGTCCCGGGTTCAATTCTGGTCAAGGGCATGTACCATGGTTGTGGGCACATCCCTAGTAGGGAGTGTGCAAGAGGCGGCTGATTGATGTTTCTCTCTCATTGATGTTTCTAACTCTCTATCCCTCTCCCTTCCTCTCTGTAAAAATCAATAAAATATATTAAAAAAAAAAAAGGAAAGTGTAATATGCTAATTAGACTGGATATCCTTCTGGACAACCTTCTGGACAAAGCCGGGGCTGTGAGGGAAGCCCAGGTCCTGGGCACCAGAGAAAGCCAGTGCTGGCAGCCGGGGAAGGAAGACCTACTCTTGCACGAATTTCGTGCACCGGGCCTCTAGTTGATGATAAGAGCTATTTGATCTTCCTCCCCAGTCCTGGCACAGAGCTCCCCAGATCCTGGGGGTTTCCTAAAGGATGGAGGGATTTTGTTGTGTTAATGAAGCGACTATAAAAAGTCCCTAGGCAACCTGAGGATGGGGTTTCCAGGGAAACCAACCCAGAGAAGAAGTGTTAGAACTTCCAGTTCCATCCCCTGACCTCTGGGGAGGGGAGAGGGCATAAGATGGAATTAATTGCCAGTGGCCAATGATGTAATCAATCATGACTATGGTACGAAGCCATAAAAACCCAAGAGGACAGGGCTCTTTAAAGGGGGAAGGCAACAGTGATACACGAAGTAAATAGAGGGTGAGACATCCCAGTGTAAAAGCAACCACTACACCGGAGGTTCTCAAAGTGGGGTCCCGGGACCAGCAATAGCCCTGGGAATCTGTTAGAAACGCACATGCTCACACCCCACCTCAGACCTCCAGACTCGGGGGGTGGGTGCAGGGATCTGTTTAAACAAGCCCCCCGGGTGGTTCTGCTCAAGTGTGAGGCCCATGCATTAGGCTCCCGACGTGTAGGGTCGGGAAGGGAGCGGGTAGTGTGGCTGGAGGGGCCTGGGAAGTGTGGCTGGAGGGGCCGAGGCAGTGTGGCTGAGGGATGCAGGAGGCCAGGTAGCCTTTAGGCCATGACTCATTTGTGTATCCCTCAAGCAGCAGGACCACCATCCTGTTCAGGGAAAGGCCCCTCTCAGCTCTGGTGCAGCCACAGCTGTTTCTGCGCCCCCTCCCCTCTCCCCCCCTGTAGGAGCCCCTCCACACTCCGGCCGGCTGCCCCTTACCCTTCACGGTCGATGTGTGCCAGGGGCTGCTTGGGGGTGTGTCGGAGCCTCCGGTGGAACTGGGTGAAGTCCAGCTTTTCAGGCTGCAGGTCCCAGGTGGCACCACTAGAGGGTGAGGGAGGGCAAGAAATGAGAGGCAAGTGGGAGGCAACAAGCCCAGCCAAGGAATGGAGCCGAATGAAGCCTGTGGTGTCAGCTCTGGGGACCTGCTCAGAGCCAGGCAGAGCAGAGCGAGAGGGCCGTGCCACCCATGGCCTGAGGGTGGACAGCAGGGCAGGAGCCCATTAGCAGCGCCTTCACGGGCACTGTCCCCTCCGCCTAAGGAACCCAGGAAAACACCTGTTCTTCCAACCTGGTCCATCAGGAACCTTCTAGAATCTGAGCCACTGAAAACCCCTCCTTCCTCCAGATTTCCCTGCTGCCAGCCCCACCAACTCTGACCTTGGAGGGTAGGTCCCCAGCCACAGCTCTCTGTCCCAACCCACCTTAGGCTGCCTGACACCCGGAGTCATCTCCTCCGCTCCCCCCAGTCCTCCCTCAGCTCCCTCTTTCCCCTCCTCTTTCTTTTCCCCTTGGATACTCTCTCCTCCTTCTCCCTCCTCGGTCTCCTTCTCTCCTCTCCCAACCTCCTTCCTCTTCAGCCTCATGCTGTGAGCTATCTCTCGCCCTCTGGGTTCTCCCACTTCTTCATCAGTGAACTCTCAACCTTCCCCCAGCTCCCCAGCAGGACACGTAAGCTGGGGTCCCAGCCAGAGCCACACACCACACAGGAGACTGGAGCGCACCTGAAGGAGTCGAAGGTGTTGGCAGCCCAGATGTCTGTGCCCAGCATGTCCAGAGAGTTATCCTTGCTGCCGTTCTAGAAGGGGACAGGGAGGAAAGGAAGGACCACGTTACTGCTTGGCTGGGAAACTGGGAACAACCCCAATCCCAGAGGGGGCTGCACAGGTCTCCCTGCCCCCTCGGCTGGTCATCTTGGGCAGCTGGGAGGACTCAGGTGGACACCTAGCCTCTGCCCAGGCATGGCCGTCGCCTTGATGGTGTTTCTGGAGCTGTGTGTGCCATCAGATACAGAAATGGCTCGGGTCTCGCCGCCCCAGCCCATGGCTCTCTCCTCCAACCCTCCACATGGGCCAGCGGCCCCCAGGCACACTGGAGGGTCCCTGTTGGAGTTGATTTCCTACTCCCTGAGATCAGACAGCTCTGAGAAGTACCCACTGACTAAGGCTATGCCAGCAACTGGATTTCTGTCACTCAGCTCACGTCTTCACACTCAGATAGTTCCTGCGCGGCCCAGCCACAGGTGGAAAACACTCTATGCACTCCAGCATCTGTGATGTGGCTTCTCTGCCCTCCCTGCCTCCACTCCTGTTGCCATACCGCCCTCGTCAGCCCTGCTGTCTGCTAGCCATCCTCTCACTCTCTAAAGGCGAAACTCCCACCTCTGCTCAGGCTAAACGTGTGCATGTCTTGCGACTCGAGCCTGGGTTCCCAGGTGTGAACACACCGGCAACGTGGGCAGACATTCACCAACAGCATGCAGCCTACGGCACAGAGGAAGTCACCGAATGCTTGGCCTTTCATGGATGTGGACCTTTCATGGATGTGGACTCTTCAAATGGGTGGCAGGATAGTATGCAGTATTTCCCAAACTCTTTTGGCCAGAAATCGACCCCACCCTTCCTCTTTATTTCACAGAGCACTTTGCAGGAGTAGGGTTCCATGGAACCCTGCTTGGGAAACAAGTCATCTAATGCTCTCTCTGTTAGCTCTCTTCCCCAGTTAGTCTTCCATCTTGTCAAAGGGAGAAACCCTGGCTTGGGCCTAGCTGGCGTGGCTCAGTGGTTGACTGTTGACCTGTGAACCAGGAGGTCACAGTTCGATTACCAGTTGGGGCACATGAGTGGGTTGTGGGCTTGATCCTCAGTGTGGGGCATGTAAGAGGCAGCCGATCGGAGTTTGTCTCTCATTATTGATGTTTCTGTCTCTCTCTACCTCTGCTTTCTTTCTGAAATCAATAATATATATATATATATATATATATATATATATGCATATATATGTATATATGTATATATGTATATATATATGTGTATATATATACATACACTGAAATTAATAACATATATAATATATATATTAAATAAACAAACCCTGGCTTTGCTTTTTTTATTGTATCTGCCTGCCCACTCCCTCTCCCCACCCCAGCATTGGCTTGGGACCCAGCATCATCCATGAACTATTATTTATCAAGGACTCAGAGGCCAGGCACTGAGAGCTCTCCATGAAGCCCCCGTGGTTTCTTCAAGAACACTGTCCCGTCTGCAGTTCCCGGGCTGGCCCTGGTGAGCTCAGCTGGTCTCTGAGCCCACCCTGCCCCAGCTCTGTGGTCCCTGGCTCTGCTTCCCAGGTTGCTGCAATGCCCAAGCTTGGAGAAGCCCATCAAACAAAGTACCCTTTTCACAGGATCATTGTTAGCACTTAAATGCGGCTGCACTCTTCACAACGGCCCTGTTACTGACAATTAGGGGCCCCATGCCAGGGTGTAGCACGCTGCTCTCAGCATGACCAGAGGGCTAATGAGCACTTTAAACCATGTGGAAGGAGAAATGGAAGGGCAGGGAGACGGAAACTGCCCCAGAGAGGCCCCCGTAGGAGCACAGCTACCCCAGCTCAGGGGAAGACGGACCCCAGGGGATGACAACAGCAGATGAGGCAGCACATACGGAGGCCAGGCACCCTGAGCCCTTTACCTCTGTGACAGCCCTAGGAAGCCAGTGTTATCACTCCCATTCCATCGAGGAGGAAACAAACCCAGAGAACTTGTCCATGCCAGTCCCAGACAGGCCCTGAGTTTATGCTCTTAATCACTGCAGTGTGCAATTATTCAGATAAATTCCGACCCCACTGTAGATTTCCATAATGCAGTCACACACTCACCACCCCCCCCCAAATCTTTGGGTCCTTTCAGTCCATCCCGGTTGTGTTTGGGAAGGCAGTGCTGGTGGAGAGGATAAATCTGCTATCGTGAAGTCAGAGGGACTATGGGGAGTGAGCTGTCTGAGTGAATGAAACAAGGTGGGAGTCAATCCCTATATAGTAGAAATACATGCTAAGTCAGTGTCATGGAGGGAAAAGAACCCTTTTCTATGCTGCTTCATTTTTCTTTATTAACACAACTAAGAATGATTTTTGTTTGTGTGTGTGTGTGTGTGTGTGTGTGTGTGTGTTCACATGCACGAGCGTTAACAATTCTAGTCTGCAAGGGTTTAGAAACTAGACAGAACCTGGCCAAAACAGATACTTCCTACAGGCTGGGTCTAAAGCTGCTCTCAGGCCCAAATGAAATGAGACTTTAGGGTTTGCTTCAGCAAAAAAGAAATAAGAAGCCAAGTGCAGAGGGAGGTGGGGAAGGGCAGTGTTGTTCAAGGAGAAACAGTTGTGTTGTGTGCGTGTGAGCATGCCTGTGTTCATTCAGCACCAAGGACAGCACCCAATGCAAGTGGGCAAGCCTCTGATAAGCCCCCAACAATTGAACCTCCTTATATTAGGAGGGAGATGGGAGCATGGCAGTGCAGAGCCAGCAGAGGACCATCTGGGAGGCACCAGCGCTGAGTTCAGGAGCAGGGAAGGCCATTCCTTTCACTCTGGAACTTCTGTGCCTGTCTGTCCATTCTGTCCCTTCCCTCTCTATCTTCACGGTCTTCGAATTAAGACCCAAAAAGACCAGGGAGAGGTGGGAGATAATGACTACAGCCTATGACCAAGTATATCTCCCCTGAGTCAAGGTCACTTCCAGAATATTGACACTGACACAGTCAAGATACAGAACTGGGTCTTTGCCAGTGTGCTCAGTGTTTGAGAGTCGACTTATGAACCAGGAGGTCACACTCTGATTCCTAGACAGGACACATGCCTGGATTTCAGGCTCAATCCTCATTGGGAGTTGTGCGGGAGGCGGCTGATCAATAATTCTCTCTCATCATGGATGTTTCTCTCTCTCCCTCTCCCTTCCTCTCTGAAATCAATAAAAATGTATATTTTTAAAAGATGCAAAAACATTTTCACCAGCATAAGACTCCCCCTGGCTGCCCTGTTATACCCACACCCACTTATTTCTTGGCTCCCCTCCTTCCCTAGCCTTAGCAATGGCTAACGGGTTCCCCATTTCCATAATTTTGCCACTTCAACAATGTTACATAAATGGAATCGAAGAGGATGTAACTTTGGAGACTGGCATCTCCCCTCCCCCCCTCCCCGCAGCACCATTCCCAGAAGGTTGTGAGTGGCAGAAGTGGCTCCTCTCTGTTGCTCAACGCCACAGCTTGTCCCACAGTTACGTGTGGAAGGACTTGTGGGCCGTTTCCAGTCTGGGCTATTATCGCTAAAGCTGCTATAAACATTTGAGTACAGGTTTCTGTGTGAACATGAGTTTTCATTCCTCAGGGATAAACAGCCAGGAATGCAATGGCTGGATCATATGGTTCCTGGATGTTCAGTTTTTGAAGAATCTATCCAACTGTTTTCCAGAACGGCGGTACATCGCCACCAGCAGTGTGGAGTAACCCGTCCGCTCTGCACCCTCATCAGCGCTTGGTGTTAATTACAGATGATCTGACGGGTGTGTATGGATGTTCCCTCATGGCTAATGGTGTTGAACATCTTTTTGTGTGTGCTCATTTGCCCTCTGTATATTCTTTTCAGTGAAATACGTGCCTTTGTGTATTTTGTCCATTTTTAAATTGGATGGTTTTTAATGTGGATTTTTGAGAGTTCTTTACATATTCTAGATACTAGGCCGATTTTACACCTCAGTGTTGACATCTATGGATTGTCCCCTCTTCATTCAGTACCAACTCTTCCCAGTTCCTGGTATGATAGGTGACTTTTGATTGCACTCAGGACACTTTTGTGATATGTTATGAGATTCTGACTTTTACTGAAATCTGTTTTAACTGGCTTTTGGGATATGACCCTGGCAAGGAAAAGGGGTCACAGCCGCAATATAAGCAGTTCAAGAGTGGCACTGTCGTTACAGCTGGTGGAGGTGAAGTTACCGGTCCCCAATGATCCTGCTATGGAGGCGGCCTTCTTATCACTGGGCAACAGAAGTCCTAGTTCTCACTAGCCCTCCTCTGACACATCTCAGCAGGGAGAGGAGGGTGCCTCACCATTGTCGGGTGGGGTGGAAGTCCAGCTCCCCTACCTGGTCTCCAATAATACCACGGGGAGCATAAGGGCCCTTCTACAAGCCAGCAGGGAGGCAAGGTGCATCTTCCTACTTGGTTTTCTCTGACACCAGCCCAAGGGGGAGGTTGAGGCACCTGTCCCAGCTGGGAGAGGGGGAAGTCCAGGCACCCACTGGGTCTTTGCGCTGGTGTGGAGTGGGAGGGGCCACAGTGTTTCCTGTGCCCTTTGGCTGGAGTAGAACAGCTACTGTCTAAAAGTTTTCTATCCCACTAGGAACCTGCCATCTCCTGGGTCGGAGTCAATGTTGGCACCTAGGGTTTACCTAGCTTGCAGGTTGGCATAGGATTCGGAGTGCATGGGGGAACAGCAGCGAAATCTGGAAAATACAGACCTCCTGTTGCTCTGAGCAACTGTTTGGATCCAGTGGTTATTTCCTGGAGACAGAGACTGTATACAATGAAATACATTGCAGAGAGGCTCAGAGGTCTGTGTAGCCCAATGCCTCATTTTGCAGAAGAGACACTGGACGGCGTGCCACACCTGGGTCGGCATCTGTTCTCCTGACCTTCGGGACACTCTCCTGATGCTTCACGTTGCTACCAGGCATCACGATGGAACAGGGAAGTGCCCTTCTCTCACGCTGCTCCTTGGAGTGTGGGATCACAGGCTGCCGCCAGGACTCCAGACACCATTTCTGACACGCCCCCACCTTTCCCAGGGCTCGGCAGGGACCCGCCTGATAAGGAGGTGCTCATTAGGTTCCCAGCACTGTTTCATCACCTTGCTCAGCAGCCAGCATGGCCAGCCAAGCCCTTCAGCCAGGAAGTCCTTCCAAGGTCTAATCATAGACCCTGCTTCTGTTGTGAAGATTCATTTTCTTTCCTTGACTCCTCCGTCCAGACGAGGAGGAGCTGCTCCCTCCTGACCCCACACAACCTGCGTCTGCCTGCAGCTTTCTTCCCTGAATGCTAAGCCTTATGCTAGGATCTTGATATGTTTTCCCATGATTTCCTCTAAATCATCTCTATGCAGCCCTAGCTGGTTTGGCTCAGTGGATAGAGGACTGGACTGTGGACTGAAGGGTCTGGGTTCAATTCCAGTTAAGGGCATGCACCTCGGTTGCAGGCTCGACCCCCGGCTCTGGTTGTGGCACGCGTGGGAGGCAACCAATCAATGTGTGTCTCTCACATCAATGTTTTTCTACATCTCTCCCTCCTTCCCTTCCACTCTCTCTTAAAAAAAGAAAAAAAAAATCAATGGAAAAAATACCCTCAGGTGAGGATTAACAACAACAACAACAACAACAAAACATCATCTACATGCATTTCCCCCAACATGATGAAAAGGTGAAAACTGTATTTATTCCTCCTAACTAAATGACGAGGTGATGGGTGAGTTCTCATGGAAAGAGGCTGCCAGGATTCCATACAGCTGGCTCCCAATTGCTGTAGTTGGACAGGCCTTCTTGGGACTATGTGTGGCCCATTTTTTGCTCTGAGCCTCCTTCCCCCGATCTTGTGGGACTCGGCCTACTCTAGGCTGCTCCCACTTTGTGCCTTAAAAAGACTGCAGAGGAGGCAAAGGGATTTTTGTTCATTTGTTTTCTTTAAATAAAAGAAGTAAGCCCAGGGCATGTCTAATCCCTGGACGGGGCTTGCACCCGTGCCCCGCCATGGTCTGTGACCCACTACACAGAGCTTTCTGGGCAGAATGCAGCACCTTAGCATCCTCTGGCCGCCACTTTTCCTGGGCACATGGGGCCAAGATAGGGAGTTGGGGCAATGCCAGAGCAGCCTGACACCTCAGTCTCAATTTAGCCTGTTTCCCTCTGGAACTAATTCTCCCCCATAGGCAACCTTGGGGAAGTAGAACTGCCCCATCATCCCAGTGACCTCAGAAAGCTCAGCAAGGTCAATGTGGCCAGAGGCATAGGGCCCAGTAGGGGCTGGCTGCATGGACTAGATTTGGGCCAACACCAGCATCATTATGAGCACCTACTGTATGCAAGGCCCTGGGCCAGGGGCAGTCAAGGAAGCAGAGCCAGCCCTAGCTCCCATTTTTGGGTTGACAAGCTGGCTGAGGGCACAGGCAGATGCACATGGAACAGTCTGATCACATCATGAATCTGCCTGGAGGAGAGGCTAGCGGGTGTGCTTGTGGGGCGGGCAGCTGTCCCCGAGAGCTGGTCCTGTGCTCAGACATCTAGTGGGCCAGATTGAAGGGGGCCCTGAACCATGGATGGGCCAGCAGCATCCCATCGGAGCTGCACTCAGCAAACACACTCTTCAATGGACAGCTGTGGTTCTCCCCTCCATCAGGGAGCCACTCCATGTGGGCAGGGGAAGCTGGTGAAATAGAAATCCTGACCAGCTCTGATTCCTCCATCAGAGGCCCAGGGTGGTGCTCCCACTGGAATGTGAGCCGTCATGGATCATGGGGACAAAGGCAGCCCCCTAGATAGCACAGAATGAGAAGCAAGGAACTTGTCCCGACACTACTGAGCTGCCATGCCAACCCGGAGCACCCACACAGGTTGTCCTGAGAAAGAAGCTTCCCCTTGGTATACATCACTCTACTGTTGGTATCCTAATGACCTAGTCACTCATGTCTAAATATCAGGCCTTTCATCACTGAACCAAAGTCCTCCTGACCTCAGGAGACCCCACTCCAATCCAGCTGCGGCCTCTCGTGCAGTGTGGTGTGTAGCACATGGGTCCCAACCACAGCCTTCCACCCAGAGGTCTGACTCAGGCCGCCTCCTCTGCTGCGCCTGCCCAGGTTTCCTAACTCTGGACCTAAGGTCTGGGCCACCTTTGGAAACTTGCATCTCCTGCCCTGCACTGGGTACTCCTTCACACATCATTTTGTCATTCTAAACAGCAAGGCTCCTGAGGGCAAGGGCCATGCCTCAGGCCCACCAGGGCTTAGCACCAGGCCTCTGCACTTCCTGGCTGAGTAATCTACAGGGAATTCTTTTGCAAACACCTTCAACTCTTTGATAGCTTCACACAGCACTGGGGGTGTGGCCATACCAAGCTCAGGCCACACAGCCACCCCTCTGACCCCAGTTAGCTCTCTGAAGTCAGGATCAAGCTATTGCAGGAACCCTTCAAGGCTCACTCGTTTCTCTGGACAGATGCAGTGTGAGGCTGGGCTAGGGATGCGGAGTGAGGATAAATATGTGTGTGTGTGTGTGTGTGTGTGTGTGTGTTTCCAGCCTAGAGGTCACTAGGGATGACTCTGGAAGATTTGCTGCCTCCTGCTCTCCTGGCCACACAATGCACATAGGGGTTGTATGTCCTGGTCCCAGGACAGCTGGCTGGCCTTGGAAAACGGTCACGTCTCTGACACCTCACCCCCCAGTCTACTCCTCCAGGTCTTCCACAAATCTAGAGCAGAATCTCCGAAGTGCCCCACTGGCACCAACCCCCTAGGAGTCCCACTGTTTGTGGGACCCATCATCAACATGAATGTGTGGGCCTCCAGTTCATTTTATTGCTGAGTAATATTCCGCTGGGAGCATATATCACATACCACTTTTCCGTTCTCTTCTCAGAGGACATGTGGTTGTACGCAGGTGTTTGTTGTAATACACTAGAGGCCCAGCACATGAAATCGTGCACAGGTAGGATCCCTTGGCCTAGCCTGTGATCAGGGCCATCTTCTGCCCGCTCGGCAGTTCCCCAGTCCAGCCCCGCCATGGCCACCCACCCCAGTTCCCCACGGTTCCCTGTTCACTATCCTGAAATCAGAGCCTGTGGGCCAGTGGGAGAGTGGGGGGAGGGACCGGGAGGTAATCTCTGTGTTCTTAGGAAGGGGTGCCTCACTGTGGGCTGGCTATTTAGGGAGAACTTTCCAGGCAGCAGGCGGCACCCATCCTCTTCCACTTCCTGTGTGTTCCACCCTCCACTCCTCAGGAGAGGCTTTTCTGACCTCCAATCCACTGTTCCCTGCAGGCAGGGAGGAGGCATCAGAAAGAGCAGCTGGGCCACCAGAGGGTGTACAGGGGACCTGCAGGGTCACCAGCGATGACCATCATGGGCCAGCCCAAAAACCCAGACAGAAAAGACACATGATGACCCCCCGATGGGGCAGGGCTCTTCCCTACCTGCTGCGGGGGGCCTCGCCCTCGGGAGAAGGGACAGCTGCTGTCCAGCTGCCGGCTGCAGTCCGCTGTCCACTGCAGGGGAGAAAGGAGAGGTCAGTGATGGCAGGACATGCAGGCTCAGCCTCACTCAGCCCAGCTCCAGCAACCTCCCCCCCCCCCCCCCCCACACACACACAAAGGCATGGCCCTGTCCTCCTGCTGCAGAGACAGTAGAGAATCCTGCTTGGCCATTTTAACAGCAAATCCTTCCGACCAGCAGGTCCAAGCTGGCATCTCTGGTACACATGGGGAAGGCAACCTAGTTCCCTTCACCTAAGCCCACCAAAGTGATGAAGATGCTACACTTCAAAGTCAACCAGACGTGACACAGGATCACTGAGTTTTGAACAACGGGCACCATGTTTGCCCATCTGACCACCTCCAGCCACTCTAGCCCTCTACAATGTCAAGGCCAGAGCTGGAGGTGAGAGGGATGTGTGTGTGTATCTTCCTGTATGCCCAGCTTCAAAGGACGATGGAGCTGTGGACTGATAGGACAGCCCGGCCTTGGGGAAGAGCCCCAGACTGGCCAGCAGAGCTCACACCCACAACTTCCGGGTGACAGCTTAGAGGCCTGATATGCCCAAAGTGTGCCCCCCTTGACCATCCTAAAGCCTGCCACACTGGGGTCCCTGGACCCCACTGTTCACCCATT
Organism: Pipistrellus hanaki; assembly: GCF_964339955.1. Classification (NCBI taxonomy): domain Eukaryota; kingdom Metazoa; phylum Chordata; class Mammalia; order Chiroptera; family Vespertilionidae; genus Pipistrellus; species Pipistrellus hanaki. Next base: position 73,041,693 of record NC_140508.1, read on the forward strand.
GAATCAGACTGTGAGGGCAAGGCCTGGGCATCAGTGTTTTGACAAACTCCTGAGTGATGCACCAGGAGTTTCAGAGCCACTGATACCCATGTGACCTCCCAGGCTTCACTGTGTCATCTACACAATGGGACAGCCAGGCTGGGAAGCTCTGCAGGCTGCGATGAGGACGTCTGTAAACCATAAAACACTGGGATACGGAGCATAGGAACAGTGGGGCCCTTCCTGAGTAGGTGCTATGGAGCTCCATGGTGGCGCTGTTATTATTATGTTAAACATTCGCTGGCCTCACAGGCTAAGGCTGCTGAACAAGGACCTTGATCTACACCCTTACAGGGAAAGCACTCTCTCTGCCTGACACACCTGGTCAAAACTGGCAGTGAGCGCGGACGGCTCAAGGCCTGGGCTTGTGTAACCTTGGCTGGACACACCTTCCCGATTGTGGGCCAAGGACACGACCTCTGTGCAGGAAAGATATGTATCTCAGTGCTGACGACACGGGCCAGTGCAGTGAGCTTAGAGCAGTGCTGTCAGCAGACACAGGATGAGAGCCACACACAAAGCTGCAGATGTAACTGTAAGTGACCCAGTAGCCACATGTTAAAAAGGTCAAATTAAGCGCATACTCCATTTTGTCTCAACATATTTAAGATAGGTAATTAACATAAAATGTATTAATGAGATGTTTTATATTCTTCTCTTCACATTAAGTTTTTGAAATCCACTTAGAGCCCACGTCAATTTGGACCTGCCACATTGCAAGTGCTTGCGAGCTGCATGGGATGGCTGCCATATGGGACATACCAGCTGGAGGGAAATGGCAAAGGTGGTATCCCAGTCCCTGGGGAGTCCCAGCTCTCACACCCACTTCTTGCCCATCCTGGCTCTGCACTCCAGAGGAGCTGGTCCCTGCCTACTGTGCCTCCTAGCCTCCCTGTCAGCTGGTTTGGCCAATAGGAGACCAGAAGAAGGGAGAAGTCAATCAACTGGTTTGGCCAATGGGAGACAGGAAGGGATGAGTCAGGGCATCAGCTCCCGCCTTCCCCCACCTCAGGTGGCATTACCACCAGTGACAGGGTCTCCCTCATGGCTTCAGCCCTCAGCAGGCAGTCTTCTATGCACGACCCTGACCCTGGCTCTGGCAACACCTGTGTATCAGGTGTAAAGGTGGTAAGGCTTCTTGCCGTTAAATCTCGGGTAATTTTGCTGCTCAGCTTTTTTATTATCTGTAACCAACGCCATGCATTAAATTCCCTCTGTCTCAATATTTGCAGTCTCAAAGCATCTCCCTAAGATATGTATTAATTATAGGGGAAAAGGAGATATCTATCAGACACCTGTTTTTGAGGATATCATTGCCTGCAATAAACTCTTATCAACATCCTGGACTCCCCAACATGATGGATGCACTGAGAAGGGCACATTACCTCTGAGGTGTTCTTGCCGAAAATACAATCTCAATCTAATCAGGACAAAACATCAGGCAATTCATATTGGGGAACTTTCTACAAAACAAGTGATCAGTACTCTTCAAAAGCATCAAGGTCCCCTGACCGGTGTGGCTCAGTGGTTGAACATCGACCTATGAACCAGGGAGGTCACGGTTTGATTCCTGGTCAGAGCACATGCTGGGTTGTGAGCTCCATCCCCAGTGTGGGATATGCAGACAGCCGATTGATGATTCTCTCTCATCACTGATGTTTTTCTCTCTCTCTTCCTCTGAAAATATGTTTTTAAAAAAGTGTCAAGGTTATGGAAGATAAGAAAAGACCAAGAGAGTTTCACAGATTGGAGGAGAATAAGGAGACACAACAATGACCAAATTTGGATCTTGGAATAGAACAAGGATATTTAGTGGAACAACTGGTAAAATCCTGAATAAGGCCACATTGTACCAATGTTAATTTCCTAGTTCTGATCACTGCACTGTGGTTATGTAAGATGCTCAGATTGGGGGATGCTGGGTGACAAACAGGTTCAAAGGACACCCTGCACTATTCTTGCACCTTTACTATAAGTCTAAAATAACTTCAAAATAAAAAGTATACGTATATATTGTAATATATATATACATACAAGGTGGGGCAAAAGTAAATTAACAGTTGTCCACATGGAAAATAATACAATAATTAATAAATAATAATACAAGAATAGCCAAGACTGGTTTGACTCAGTGGATAGAGCGTCAGTCTGTGGTCTGAAGGGTCCCAGGTTCGATTTAGGTCAAGGGCATGTACCTTGGTTGCGGGCACATCCCAGGTGGGGGGTGTGCAGGAGGCAGCTGGTCGATGTTTCTCTCTCATCGTTGTTTCTAACTCTCTATCCTTCTCCCTTCCTCTCTGTAAAAAAATCAATAAAACAAACAAATAAATAAATAATACAAGAATAATCTGTGTTTCACACTCACAAATGCAAACCTACTTCTGCCCCACCCTGTATAATAAGTATCTGATAATTTCTCGCCACCTCAATAATGACCCTGCTGCTCCAAGCCACACCTCTCACCTGGACCACCTAAATGGCTTCCTAGTCTTTAATCAGTCATACCATGTTCTTCCTCTGCTCAAAACCCTCCCGTGTCTTCCTGTCTCGTTAGAGAAAAAGCCAGAGTCCTCTCCAGGGCCAACAAGGCCCTGCAGATCTGGCTCTTCTACGACATTCCACTTGCTCACTCTGCTCCCAGGGGACTGGACCCAAAGCTGTTCCTCACAGCAGGACGTGATCTGTGCCCTTGACATTCCCTCTGCCTGGAATACTCATTCCCATGTGGCCCCTTCTCTTATCTTCTCCAAATCTTTGCTCAAAAATCCTCTTCTAAGTAAGCCTTGGGGACAGCCCAGCTCTCACACCCCTGACTGCGCCTCACTCGTGTGTGTATAACCTTTGAACGGTCTAGTTCTTTGTCTATCATCCGTCTTTCCCCACCGGAAAGTAAGAGCTGGGGGAAAGGGATTATATGGTCCTTTCTGCTAATCACTCTGTCCCAGAGCCTAGAACAGGGTCTGATAAATAAACGTTAGCTCTAATTATATTTCACTATGCAGCCAAAAGTAGAAAAAGGGCAGATTTAAATAATTGTGCTTTATGCCAAACACCACCAAGCAATGTGTAGGAGCTCATGCTAAATAAAGAAGCAAGCTAAAAACTACACAGATGCTAGAACCTCAGCTTTGTAAAGATATATAAAGAAAGAGTTTTACACCAGAAATTACTAGTATATTGGCTTCTGCCATAAAATTATGCTGAACTTCTTTCTCTGTATTCTGACTGTCTCTGATTTCCCAAATGTTGCTTTAGAAGTAAAATAAAAATTTAACCCTTTAAGAAATAACTGGTAATCATATTAAAAAGAAATCAAGAAGCTGCACATTAAATGACAAGAGACAATTTGTCCCAACACACTGGTGGCAGTGTGAATAACAGTCATTCTGGAGAGCAATTTGGCAATGGCTGTTGAAACTGATTCCACTTCTCAGCATCTGCCTAAAGAAACGCTTTTGATTGTGCAGAAGGAGGCACGTCTGTCTTCACTGAAGTACCTTGTATTTCCAGAGGAAATTTTGGAAGTAACCTGAATGCCCATCAAAGGTGAAAGGCTGAGCTATGGGACATCCATACTATGGGCTACTGTGCGAGCATTAAACAGAACACAGCAGATATACACACTTAGAAGACTCCCCAGGGCATACTGCTAGGGGAAAATGCGAGTTATTGAACAACACAGTTACTGGCTACAATCTCTGATTTTGAAATAATACATTTCTATAGGTCATATTATATAGGAAGTTGCTAAGGGAGATTCTATTGATAATATTTGAATTCTTGTATACCATGAAAATGTATGCCTATAGTACTTATAAATGTAAAGATATATATTGTTTTTTTAAATAAGGGGAAAAATAAAATGAGTCCTCCATGGGCAACCACCCCACAGCTTCCCTCAAACTCACTTCTTCTGTTAAGACTTTCATGGGTGGTCCACCATTGAGTGCTTCCTCCTATGAGCAAAGAGGTGGGAGTTGGAGGTTCAGAGGCAAGGTGAAATGAAGGGATGGGATAAAAGGGGGATGAGGCAACAGGGAACAGGGAAGGCAGAATGAAACAACAAGAAGAAGAAAAAGAGAAGAAAAACATTGTGAAAGAGAGCCCTCAGGCCAACTGGAATACTCGGATCCCAGCCTACTTATGGGCATCACGGCAGGGCGGTCTGGCTAGTTCCTGTCTCTGTGTCTCAGTTGTTTCTTCTGCAGAATAAAACTATAACCCCCTTACTGCCAGGCACAGAGAGAGGACAACTTTCAGGATACGACTTTGGGGACTTGGAATCCAATGTAGGGTGGCACTCTTGAAATGTATGTGTGTGTGGGTTTTGATTTAAAATATGGTATCCTGAAAGTGCTGGGAAACTTGGAGCCTATATTAGTATGCTCTTGGTTACTCGTCTAAAGAAATGGAAGCTCACTTTCTCCTCTCCCTTCTTCCCCTCTCATGCTCTTCCCGCCCCTTCCCTCCTCTCCCCTCCCCTTCCATCTATCTGGCTATCCATCCATCTTTCCAGTTGGTGCTGGAGAGGAACAGGGAGAATCGGCACTGTAAGGCATTTTCCTCCCGAGTGCCAACTGCATCTCTCAGATCCTAAGAAAATGGCCTCATCAACTGGAGGACAACATTCTTCCCCATCCCCTCAAGCTTTTTCAAGGTTTCCAAGATTCTTAACAATTTTCCTCTCCCAGGAACATTAAAGCACCACCCAGACAGGCAGACGGGGACATTCTCTGGGGTTATTTTTGTTCTATGTTTTTGGCTTCCATCTAAAATAGTCATCAAATTAAATAAAAACAATCAAACGTGCTTTAGCTGAAAGATTTCCCATAAGGCTGTGTCAACAGAAGTGTGCTGTGTAGACACTTCTAAGCCCGGCCTTGTCCACAGTGCACCCTCCTCTGGAGCCTGTACCCCAGCTGGGTCTGTGGGGCGAATGTGGACTTGAGGATTTTTTTAACTGATTTTTTTAGAGAGAGAAAGGGAGAGAAACATTGATGGGTTGCCTCCCATATGTGTCCCAATGGGGGATTGAACCTGTAACCTAGGTATGTGCCCTGACCAGGAATGAAACCCACAATCTTTTGGTGTATGGAACAATGTTCCAATTAACTGAGCCACCCGGCCAGGGCAACAAGCATCTGTTTAAAGCTCCTCCTGATGTGGATCCTGGTGCGTGGTCAGATCCAAACTATCCCAGGAGCAAGAATCGGCAGTGCAGGGCCCAGAGGGAGGGCACCACTCTATTTGCTGTCCTCCTGAGAGCCCAGCAGTCACCACAGGAAGGTCAAAGCCACTGGCAGGCCCTGCCTTCCAAAATTCTCTTCCCAGGGCCCGCTTTGGAAACAAAAATCCACAAAGCATACCTCTAGAGCAGTGGTCAGCAAACTGAGGCTTGAGAGCCACATGCGACTTGGGAGCCACGGTTTGCCACTCTGTTGACTAATGAGTTTGCCGACCACTATCATATACTACCCTTTACCTCTTTACACACAATATGCCACAACTACCTAACCCTTACAGCTTCCAACTACATGGTAACATCTAGTCTAGTCCAGTGGTTGGCAAACTCATTAGTCAACAGAGTGGCTCGCAAGCCGCAGTTTACCGACCACTGCCCTAGGGTGAAGCTTTATGGCTTCCTTGGACCTTCCTCCTGTAAGGACCCATTTCATCTGGAAGAAACTTTGAAAGATGCCCTGCTGGAGCCACCAGAGTCCAAATGGTAGTGGAGGCAGGCAGCACCCACCAGGTTGGCCCCACCCACCTGTCTATGGGCCAGCTCCTGAGGGAGAGAGCTCCCAGATGCTTATGGGAGGCAGCAAGAGTGCTTCCTCCCCACCCCAATCTTGGCCCACAGTCTTTCCTCCGAGTCCACCTTCCACCCAAGACCAGGCCTGCCACAGACTGACCAGGAGGGGGCGAGACCAGCCTGAGATCCTGGTCAGAACACCTCAAGGGCTTCACTAGGTCTGACACAGAGCCCTGAGGGATTGCCAGAGAGACTCAATTCTGTGGCTGCCCACAACGGCCTGTATATGAAATCAGAGAAAATATTCACAAGTCTCAGCCTTCTCATTGTGTGCATTTTGGATAAGCTGTAACCCCCAAATCTCTTTCACAACTTAAGCTTAAAGAGGACAGGGAATAAATAGGGTAGAACACATAGTTGGTACTCAATACATCTGTGTTGTTAATTGCACGTTGGCCCAACAGGGTGGGACAGAGCAGAGGCGGGTCAGAAGGTCTGAGATGGGCTTCCTGCAAGGGTCCCACACTCTGTTAAGTGGGACCATCCACATCTCAGCAGTCTAGGGCCAGGCAATTGGATTTAGGATTCCCTTATCACACCCTTTGAGTTCTCCCAGGCCCCATGCCTGCCCAGGCCCCAGCCCTTCTCCTCCTCCCTGGGGCGATGCTCACCTGGGAGATGTGGGACTGCGTTTTCTCGCTCTCACCGTCACCCTCCGTCTTGTCTGTCAGCAGCCCCTGCACCTGGTACTCGAGCACGTAGCTGTCGATGAAGCGCTCGAGCTCCTCGATCTCCTGGGAGCGGCTGCTCCCAGCCTCAGAGGAGGCAGACGCTGCCGAGGAGTTCTCCATCCCTCCAGCGCAGGCCTGGGTCAAGGCTGCGGGAGAGAAAGAGCACGGCTCTGTGAGAAAAAAGCTGGAGGCGGAGGCCATGCCCCCATTAGGGTGAGGTGGATGCTGTAACTCTCCTGTGTGCAAAGGGAAACTGAGGCCCACACAAGGCAGGCAACTTGCCTAGCTGACCAACATGGGAACGTGCGCGATGTTTGGGATTAGTCCATACCTACACCTTGCCATTTGGGAAAAAGCAGAAAACAGACCAGTCGACCACCCAAGCCCCATTTCCCAACGTGGAGTTAAGAAACGCTGCCATAAAGCAGAATAAAATAGACCACAGGCTTTGGTGTCTTTGACCGAACCATTAGGATGTATCAGGGACCCTCAGACACGAACCCTCCAAGGAAATGCCTCTTTGTAAAGAGATGTCTTCTCTTTGGTCACCAGACTCTCCCTACATTAGCTGAAGCCTGCAGGCCTGACATTATAAGCAAAATTCTGCATCCTGGTGATGGTGCGGCTCCGGGGACCCATGCTGGCTCAGTCTGAAGGAATGTGACCTGCTTTTAATGACAGAGGTGAAAGGCCTGGTGGGTGGTTTGGGGGGGCGTGGCCTAGCCATGGAGGCTGCCTGGCCACCCTGCATACCCTGGTTAGCCCTTGGGCCTTCTCTCAGATGCGGCCTGGCATACCCGGGGTGGCATTCCAGGAACACTGCTGAAATCCAACAACAGAACTGCTGTCGCTTTGCGGGCGGACTAGGTGGACCCAGCTGCTGTAGAGGCCCTGGCCTGCTGGGCCACCTCCACGTCCCTCTTCCACTCCTTGCCCAGAGCTCCCGCCTGACTTCCTAGAAGTGGGACAAGCTAGAACCTTTCTCAGCTCTAAGTCCCCCACGAGGGACCCTCCCCCTTTCCTGACAGGTTCTAAGCCAGATGGGAAGGGGCTTCAAAGTTTGTCTGGTGTCCCTTTCATTGTCTGAACATTGCTGCTCTCCAAGGGGAGTCCCCTCAGCTAGAGGATGCTGCACATGGTTTCACCAGGAGAATGCCATCTACCAACCCACTGCCACTGGGCACACTGAGGACCTGAATGTACAGCCAGCAATCCGAGACTCAAAGGGTGGCATGCGCCTGCCTTGTTCATAACAAAGACAAGGTCCTGGTATGTTTCCAGGAACATTTGAATTTCAAAACCTTGGATTACTGAGAACTTTTTTAGAACATAGTTATTTGCTAGTGATCAACAGGACAAGGCATGGCCCACTGGTTCCAGAAATCCACCAAGTTCATGAATGCTGACTCACATACCCCTGCTGGCCTGGTCAAAGGTTGAGTTCGCGATGGTGGACACACACCTTCTGACTCCTGGGTTTTGGTTGCTGCAAGGAGCACAGGCTCCCTTGGACCCCAGCTACTGCAGGGGAGTGGCTGATGCTAGAGAGAGCTAGCTCTGGGCTCCTGAGGTCAGTGGCCTTGGGGTTTGGAGCCTGCTCCATTCCAGAGGGAGTGGTCCGAGGTTTCAGGCCCAGGAGCCCACATCAGAGTAGGGAACCCAGGTGTGGAGACTCTTGAGACAGTAGGTCTGAAGGGAGTCATTTCTGATTGGAATAAGCATGCCTAGTGGTGCAAGGCCACGGTCAGAGGTGCGGTGTGTCCAATGCCCCTTCTTCCACCTGCCGTTCAAGGCCTACAGTGACCTTCCATCCCTCCCACTACCAATACCCACCCATCTTATCCCTTCTGCTCCCGTGACCCCCTGCCGACCCCTGTCTACTCTGCTGCTTGCCCCAGGCATATGTCTGTGTGCTAGGCAGAACCATGAGAGTGTCCTGCGCGTACACCTCCTCCCAGTTACTCAATGAAACACTGAAGGAATCTTGCAAATATAATTAAACTCCAAATCAGCAGACTTGAATACAGGGAGACAATGCAGGAGGGCCTAATTACATGAATCTCTTCAGTCTGGGCCTGGAGCTAGAGACAAAGATTCAAAGCACAAGAAAGACAGGACACACCACTGCTGGCGAGAAGGAGGGGGCACCTGCAAGGAACATAGCAGCCTCTGGGAATCTCTGGTCCATGGCAGAAAGGAAGAGGGCACCTTAGCCTTACAAGAGCAAGGAAGTTAATTCTGCCAAAATCCAATGCTCCTGGAAGCAGACTTTGCTTCCCTGTGCCTCCAGAGATGAACCCAGCCTGGCAAGCCTTGATTTCAGCCTCGTGATACGCTGAGAGTGACTCACTTCCGGAACTGGGAGGTAGTCTACGGCATTGCCGTAAGCCACTAAGTTTGTAGTGATGTGCTGTGCAGCAAAAGACCAATGTGCAAGGCTCTTTCTGCCTCTGCTTTTGCACTGTGCCCCTCATCCCGAAGCACTTTCCCATTCCCTCCACCCACTGAACCCAGAGATCCTCTCACTCACGGAATGTATTGTAGAACAGCGCCTTAAAGGCCACCTGGCAACAGCCCAATCCCCAGGTTTAGTGGGCAAAGGATTCACTCGGCTTTGACCTATGGGCATGAGCACTGTGCCTTCTAATAACAGGAATGACTGACGTGCATTGAGCCCAGATCATGTGCCAGGCATTCTTCTCAGCACTTGATACGCCTTCACCCACTTACCCCTCACAACAACTCTATGAGATCAGTATAAGTATGCTACTTAGAAAACGGAGGTTCAGAGAGGTCAAGTAACTTGCCCAAGTTAGCACAGCAGAGCTCCAGGTCCACCTTCACTGCCTGTTCATCCCCTCTCCTGGCAGCCTGCTCTGGCCCTCAGGACATCTCCCGTCTCCCCAGGCCCCTCAATGAATTCAAGTGCTGCAATGGGATTCGGGCTCCGGAGGGCTGGGCCCATGCCCAGCTGCTGGTCCCGGCCAGATGGCATGATAAGATTGATGTCCAGAGAGGGCGGAAAGGAGCCGCCTGCAGGAGAAGGTAGCGCCTAAGGCCATGCCTATTATTCCTCGAAGACTTCAGATCTTATCGAGGGCTTCCTGGCGCCCGCACAGGCACAGGTGCAGGCCTGGCTTTTGCAGGCACTGGCTTGGAGCTTTCCAGGAGGACGGGTGCCCGGCTCTGCCTCCAGCAGTGGCCTCTGTTCTGCTCTGTTGGGCCCTCCAGGCCTCTCCCGGGCCTCTCCTGGGCATACCCTAGTCCTGTCCTGTGAGGGAGCCTCAACCCCACCGGCTCACTGAGGAAAAGGACAGGCATTGAGACCCACTCCCACCCCGTAGAATGCTGCTGCCCAGAGGGGAAAAGAGGATGCTGGGATGCCTCCTGAGGCACATTCTCACAGCTGCCCTCCCTCCTACTCCAGTCACTGCTGCTCAATCAGGGGCATGCAGTGTAGCCGACAGCACCTGACCTCTGCCCCTGGGCGCCTTCTTCCCGGGCACACCTGCAGGATCCCAGCTGGCACCCTGGAAGTGCCAGGAGCTAACATGCCTGGGCACACACACCCTTTTTGGTCTCCCAGATGACAGTTCTGAGGTGCTGTCAACACAGTCCCTCAATGGGTCCTAGGGGATGGAGCCCCGGTGGTAACCAGATCCATATACTCCTCTGTCTGGCTTTCCTCACTCCATCTCTCGCCCCTCCCATAACCCTCCCCAACCCCCACCCATGTCACTCCCCCCAAGGACTCCTGCTCCTGGGCTGCTTCCAGGAACTCTGCTTTCTGAGGGAAACCAGGCTAACCTGTCACTTGGGCTCCCTTCTTCATTTCAGAATGAGTCCCAACCAGGAAGCCAGAAGCCCTCCTTCAGCACAAAAGCCCAGCTTTATCTCTGTACACGAGAAGAGGGAGGAGGAGGGAGAGGGAGAGAGTGCTGTCCCCATGGTCCATGTTCTCAGCTATGGGGCTGGAAGTTCACTCATGTCCCATTATTAATATACATATTTTGATTGATTTTAGAGAGGAAGGAAAAGTGAGAGATAGGAACATCAATGATGAGAGAAAATCATTGATTGGCTGCCTCCTGCACACCCCCCACTGGGGATCGAGCCTGCAACCCAGGGATGTGCCTTGACCAGGAATCAAATTGTGACCTCCTGGTTCATAGGTTAACACTCAACCACTGAGCCATGCTGGCTGGGCTTGTCCCGATTTTGCATCGGTAAGTTATACACCCCGTAAAACTCAGCGTTGTCATCATTTCCAAGTGTACAAGTCAGCGGCATTAAATACATTCACGATGGTTGTATAAGCATCATCATCATCCACCTCCAGACTAGTTCATCTTCCCAAACAGGAACTCTGTGCCATTAAACATCACCTCCTCCTTCTCCTCCTCCCGCCCCTGGCACCCACTCTTCTCCCTTCATCTCCGTGAACTTGTCTATGCTGGGAACCTCATCTATGAGTGGAACCATACAGTATTTGTCCTTCTGTGACTGGCTTATTTCACTCATCATAACATACTCCAGTTCATCCATGTTGTAGCATGTGTCAGAATTTCACACCTTTTTTATGGCTAAATAACACACAGTATACAATAATATATTGTATGTATAGATCACATTTTGTTCATCCATTCATCCATCCAAGGACATTCAGGTTGTTTCCACCTTTGTCTCTGGTGAGCAATGCTGCTGTGAACACGGGTGTGCACGAACCTGTTTGCGTCTGCTTCTAATTCTTTGGGTACATATCCAGAAGTTCTGCCCCACTTTTAAGGCAAAAAGAGTAAGGAGGCCGAAACTGGTTTGGCTCAGTGGATAGAGCATTGACCTGCAGACTGAAAGGTCCTGGGTTTGATTCCGGTCAAGGGCATGTACCTTGGTTGCGGGTACATCCCCAGTAGGGGATGTGCAAGAGGCAGCTGATCGATGATTCTCTCATCAATGTTTCTGACTCTCTATTCCTCTCTCTTCCTCTCTGTGAAAAATCAATAAAATATATTAAAAAAAAAAAAAAAAAAAAAAAGAGTGAGGAGGTACAGAGTAAACTCTCAGGCTGGTGGAGACCAGGGAAGTAAAGGAAATGAGGGTTTGTTCCGCTCCCCTCCTTCCTGGGCTTTGCGGTGTCCTCCTGGCTCAGTTTCCCATTCACAGCAAGAACAGGAAGGGAAATCCCCACAGCTGGGCTGCTGGCGAAGCTGGGAGCCAGCAAGAGGAGCTTATGTTTTAATGATGAGCGAAAGTGAGACGGGGGACAGGACCAAAGGAAGAAGGAGAGAAGAGGATGAAAGAGAAGAGACACCTTGGCTGCAGCCATCCAGAATGCAGAACCCTGTCGCCAACCAATCCACCCCCATCCCAGGAACCCACCCTGCAGACGATGCCCCCCCACCCCCCACCCCGCCAGCCCTCCCTACCCTGCCCATTGCCTACCAGGTGATGGATGTGCAGGAAAGAAAAGGGAAGCAGCAGGAGTGGGGAGAGTGCTGAGGCTGCTCTTTGCTGTAAAGAGCAGGCGGTCCTGGGCCTGCAGGCACAGGGGTGGGCCTGGGTGTGCACAGCTTTGGGAGGGACATCTGGGCCTGTGCTTCCCAGGCAGGACGGAGGCTGACCTACAGCCGTCTGGTGAAAGGGGTGGCCCACACTCTCCTCCTGGTGTTGTTAAGGGGCCTCATCCCAGCTCCAGGGGCTCGGGGCACCCCCTGCAACAGCCAATCGTGTTCTATGCTTGTCACTATAGCTCGGTGAGCCTGGCTGACTATTTTTAAGGCCAGAAACAAAAACACCCATGTGCTTTGATGAAAAGGTGCCTTTGTCCACACTCCTGTCCTCCCTACCCAGACCCAGGTGAACCCTCCCCTTGGTGCCTGCCCTCTGCCCAGTGCTGTGGCCTCTTTGGCAAGCAGCACTCAGCACAGTGCTTCTGCTGACCGAAAGGCACGGGGCTCCCTGCCTGAGGTCAGGAGTGCCTCTCGCCCCACCCTCTGGCCCTGCCGACCTCTGAGTCTGCTACTACCATCAGCTAGAGGTCTGGAGGAAACCGGGGGGCTGGGAGGCAAGAAGCTGGAGCCTCCCGAGCCACTCAGCAGCCTTTCCTCTCGCCCAGGGACAAACGGCATCAGTGGCTGTAAATTTAGCCAATCCCTTTAAGAACAGCCACGGCATTAAGAGGCATTACCTCCTCCTGCAATCCCCTGGATCAATTCAGTGACCTGCAAACAAGAGACACTTCTGCCTCTCTGCCACCGGCCCTTCTCTGGGGAATCCACCCTTCCAGGCCCTGGAAGGATGCAGCACGCACCCCTCACCCTTTGCAGAGCCTTTCCCTCCGCCCTCAGCATGCAACTCACAGGGCACCACGCCCCTGTGGGACCTCACGGAGGAAGCCTCGGAGGGAGGGTCTCAGTTTCTGCTTTCCTGACTCCTTTCTGCTTTCCTAATGCGCGGTTCGTTTATTGATTTTCTGTTTTGTTTTGTTTTTGCTTTTGGCTGCTGCCAGGGGCTCAGCCTCTCTTGGGCCGGAGCTCAGCAGCCTTGGGGCTCATGCCTGTCCACCCATGCCAGCAGGGCAGCAACTCTGAAGATGGAGGTAGGCACACTGAGCTGTGGGTGGGCAGCAGGGCCCAGCACGCCAACATTGCTCAGTCACCACGCTCACCTCGTGTTAAATCTCGTGCACCTCACCTTCCATGGCCCCTTCCACGCCTCCTGCTGCAGCACATCCTGGGTCCCCTGAGCTCCCCTCCACTACTGCCTCCTGCTGACCCTGTTACCCACAAGGCCATCCCCTCTCCCATTCCCAACTCCACATGGTGCTGGCAATGGACACCTTTGCCCAGAGCCTGCAGCAATTAGGGCAGTGCCAGGCCGCGGCCATGCTGCCTGCTGAGGGTGGGAGGAGAGGCCTCACTGCCGGGGAATGGAGCATGCCCAAAGCTCTCCCGAGGGAGCCATGGGAACCCCCTTCCCGGGGCCTGCTGCCAACCCTCCCCTCCAAGTCCAGCCCACGCTCCACCTCCTGCAAAAGTGGGACTTCAGGGACAATGCCTTTCCCCGGCAACGGCAGCCCTGCGCTCGGCCATCCCTGTCCGTGTGACCTCAGGAGCCCGGGACACGTTCGTGCTCGCCGGAGAAAAGCAGGAGCATTCCACCGATGGCCCTCAGGTCCCCGACCACAGGAAGTGGGAAAGATCAGAGACATCGGAGCTGGAGGCAGCCTCAGAAATCATCAACATTCCCTGTCTCAGGAGTCCAGGACACCTGACATCCTTCCTTTCAACTCTGACACTCCCCCAGGCACACACCAGTGTAACCCTTTGTCACTCAGACCTCTGACAGGATGTGAGCTGGGCGTGGACTGTTTTCTCAAACTGCAGGTCTCAGCGGGCTGGTGGGCCGTGACATAAACTTAGTGTAAAATAAACACACGGTGTCAGCATTAAAAATGTATAACTACATTGAAAACACTTGTGAGTGACGCACGTTGTAAGTGGAACAACTGCTTTATGGAACTTCCGTGTCACCTGCACGTGGCAATGTATTGCTTTCTGGGAGGCTTACTGTCCAGGTGTGCTCTGCCCTCGGGCCCCCGAGCTCCACAGGAGCCCCCACTGGGCTCCCTGCACTGGCCCCCCAACCTGCTCCCTCAGCGCTGGGCACAGGCGGCCTCTGGACACCACCTCATCTCCCCTGTGCTGTTACCCAACTCTTGCCCTGCTCTTGAATTTTTTAAGGGTTTTTATCTTATCTTGACAAGACTGCATGGTCCTTGAGGCCCCAATCCATCCTATACCACTCACGGTCCCAAACCCAAGAGGACAGACTGACCTGCACCCCATCCCCTCCCCCCCCCTCCCCCACCGCCTCTTCCCACTCACCCCAGCACTCCCTTCTGGAGAGTGGATAGTGGTGTCCTCAGCTCTCCCCCTCTGCCGCTGGGCCAGGCTCTCCCCAGTCCCACACAGCGGGATGTTAAAGCCAAGGGTGCTGGGGGGGAGAGGGGGAGAGAGAAGAGGGGACCTGTCCAGTACCCCTCCTACCAGCCATCAAGGATACCTGATCCCAGAATCAGGATTCCAACTTCTTCCCACCACATCCCAGAGCCTCCTCAAGGCAATCCCCCCAATAGGTTCTGAGCGCTTGCTGCACGCCATGCCCTATAGGCACAGGGGGCAGGGAAGTCACACGTGAGGCCCTGAAGGGGAGATACAACATCAAAGCTGGAGGGTTACTGGCCAGCCAGTCACATCCCTGGCTGGACCCAGACAGCTTCCTCACTGCCCCCGGCTCCTAGGGATGTCCTGACCTCTCAGGTAACATAACGGTTATGGTTTCTGATGCTTGGTTCCAGTCTTTAAAGAGATGGATGATGAAAGGGCCACCAAGTAAGGTGTTGTGAGGATTTAGTGAGAGAATGCATGAGAATGTGTTCAATGGGGTCGGGTATACAGCAAGCACTCAATTACTAGCTTTGATTATAATTTGACATCACAACTGCTTCCTGCTACGCTTGACTATGTCTTGCGCCTTCTTTCCCCCATCTCCAAATGGCACCACCCTTAGGGTCCAGCTCCAGATACACCTTCCCCATGAAGCCCCCTGGCCACTCTGGCTATCACCGGTCACTGCTGTTTCTGAACTCCAGCCATCCACAGACCCCACTATTCCCGAATGTCTCCCCACCCTGAACTGCCTGTGTCCTGCATAAGGAAGGTCTCAGTCTGGCCCTTTCCTACATTCTAATTCCTGGGTTCACCTTCAGTCTGCCAACCTGCATGGACTCTTGGGGTCTCGTTCTCTCTCCTCTATGGGCCCTGTGAGTAGATAGGGTGGGCCCCGCCACAGGCCTCCAAAGGCTCCTGGGTTGACACAAAAAGAGTAAAAACCAACTCAGAGCACGCCGGGAGGGAGACCAACAGTGTCCTGCTCTGAACCTGGCAATGGACCTGTGAGAGCACCTCAGGTTAAGGCCAGAGAGCTCCTCCGAGCCTGGTGGCCCAGAACCCACGGGCTTTCTTCTCAGGTGACACTCTCTCTCCAGTGTCTCTCTCGGGGTAACCAGGGTCCCCAGTCAGCTTTCTCCTGGCAGCAACTTCCTGAACTAGAGCCCAGTGGGAGCAGTGACCGTGCCAGCAGTTTCCAAGAGTCTGATGGGGTCTCCGCCCCCCCCCCCTCCTCTCTTCATCTTCCTGAAACACCCTGACACCCCAGCTCACAGTGGTCCTCACCCCTCGGAACACCCCTAGCAACTGCCCACGGGGCCTTCTGACCTCCTCCCCTGCCTTGGATGACTGGAGCAGAACCACAAAGCAGAGACCGCACACGCTCTGGCTGTGTTCTGTTTTGCCTGTTGAGTATTTTAAGAATATTTGAGCTGACATTTTAAAAAAGATTTCATGTTAAAAAAAAAAAATCCCCATTTCTGATTTTCTTAAAGAATTGAGAGAGCCAGCACCACTGGCTCACCTTCCCATAGTGCAGCCATCAGCTAGAGCAGAGCGGTGCTGACCCCTTCCGACAGGGCATACAGCTTCCGGTTCTCCTCAGACCTCCACACTCCCTAACGTCTCCCCACTGCCACAGCCGTCCTTCTCACATGGCTCTGCACTCACTCACATGTTACCTGCCTGGCCCTCACAGGCATCCGAGCTTGACACCCCCTACAAGAAAGTAACTGTAGGTGAGTCACAGAACAAAAATGAAGTGTCCCCAAGAACCTGGAAATCAAGAACAGTCCCTGTCCCCTGGGAATTACAATGTGAAATCAATACGCGGCAGTCCAAAACATAAAAATGCAGCATCATGGCAAAGAAAAAGAGGTTTCTAGAAGGACTCAACGCTAGCCTGGTTGAAGACAGCCACAGAGCGATCCCAGGAAGACTGTGTCACTCTGAAGAGACTGGGCCGCACTGAAAGCAAGGAAAATAGCCACCCACAGAAGGTGGTGCAGGCCCAAGCTCTGTCCCGAGAAGGGGGTACCCTTTCTGGGTATCTCAAGGGCGGGGAGAAGGGGCATATAAATGCACAGGGCTGTCCCCCTGCACTCCCTTCAAGTTCTGATCACACTCCAGCTCAGTCCTGGCTGCCTCCTTCCCCAACTAAACCATGAGCTCTTAGAGGCCAAGGAGGTGTCTGCTCCTTCCTCAGCCCCTGGGAGCCAGAGACATTTAGTTAATTAGTGAGTATTTGATGACGGATTCCCTGAAATGAGAAAATGGCCGGTAGGGAACTGCATTCTGCCCCCATTGGTATTAGCAGACAGGAGCTGCTGGATGCTGGGCAGAGACGGGTGGCCTATCAGCCGTGGAGCAACGAATACAGTGATGCTGGGATGGAACGCTTGTTGGCTGAGTACTCCCCTCGTCATCCCCCCCACCCCCCCGCCACCGTGTGTCACACACACCACCAGAAGCCCCTAGCAACCACGAGAATCGTGAACTAGAACTCATCCGGTGCCCAGGGCTCTCAGAGCTCTCCCCGAATTCTCTATGAACTGCAGCGAGATACAGAACTGAGCAGCCAGAGCCCAGGCGTGTGAAGCCCACAGATGACGAAAGGCCAGACCCCTGACCCTGTAGTATTGTAGTTGTCTCTGACTTTGCTTGGAGGCCCTTTGACCTTGACTGTAGCAGGAAAGCAAATCATCATTACTGTGGTCCCTACAGACGGTTGGTTTCCAAACCATTTTCCTCTAAAACCTTATTTATGTTTCCAATGCAATTCTCAATGGCCCCCACTGATATATAAAAGATAATAAATAACAGCTAGCATTTGGTGGGCATTTATTATGTGCCAAGCCCTGTGATGTATCTATTTGGTGTATATTCATTTCATCCAAGACAATCCTATAATGTAAGCACCATTGTTTTTGCCCCATTGTACAGATTAGGAAGCCAAGGCAAATAGGGGTTGCCCACAGCATTCCCTAGCTACACCTTCAATCTTCTAGAACTCAGAGCCCCGATGACAGAGGTCTTGGGAGGTGGATGGCCAAGCCAGAGATGAGAGCTGTCGGCCAAGGGCATGTGGAAGACCCAGGTATGGTAGTTCTCCTGGGGTTGGTGTCCCCTAGTGTTTCTCTCTGGGACATGCTAAAGTCAAATAATTAGGGAAATAGGCGGCCAGAAAGCCTGAGCTCCTACTCACTCTATAGCCACAGTCAGCAACCGGTGGTCCGTGGACCACTGGTGGTCGGTGAGGTCCGAAAAGGTTGGCGACCGCTGCTCTACAGTATGCATTCTTGCAGACAGGGACTGCTTTGTCTTTCGCATCATACACTTTCAAGACCTGGCACAAAGTGTGGTTCTACAGAAGATGGATGGAAGGCCCATGGGCTACCTACGGGGGGCCTGTGGCTCGCCCACCTTGGGCCTCTGGGACCCAGGAGCTCTCCCTCCAGGGCTGGTCTGGTCCAGATGCAGCCAGATGCATTGCAGTGAGACCACCTGGTGGCAGATCCTGACTGGCTGTCCGTTATAGTTCTCAGGTGCTACAGTCCCATTATCTCTGAGGTTAATTTCACCCACTAGAGTGTGGTAGCAACGATAACCTTCTTACCTGCACACAGCAGGAGCAGCCTGCAGCCAGTTACAACCACAGGGAGCAAGCTGAGTGGTTAACTGGCAGAAAATTAACTGGGAAATTCCCTACTGCCCTCTATGCACAGGAAGGCAGGAGACATAAAGGCAAAAAGCCACTCCCACCGCCCCCAGTTGGAGAAAGGACCTTGCAAATAATTGAGTCCAGTGTGGGTGAGGACATGGAGAGATCAGAGCCCTCACACACAGATAATGGGAACAAAAAATGGTGCAGCTGCTTGGAAAACAATGCAGTAGCTTCTCAAATGATTAAACACAGAGTTAACCTAAGACCCAACAATTCCATTCCTATGCATACACCCAAGAGAAATAAAAATATATGTCCATGAAAAGCTTCTATATAAATGTGTTAGTAGCATTATTAATAATAGTCAAAACATAGAAACAACCCAAATGTCCACATCTGATGAATGAATAAACAGAATGTGGTAGATATATTCATGCAATGGAACCTTATTTGGCCATAAAACGGAATGCTCACACATGAATGAACCTTAAAAACACTGTGCTAAATAAAAAAGTCCATTATGATTCCATTATGTGATTCCATTAATATAAAATGTCCAGAATATGAAAATTTATAAAAATAGAAAGTAGGTTGGTTTTTGCCTAGTGCTGGGATAGGGGAAGGGATAGGTGGGCAGGGCAGTGGTAGCAATATCTAAAGGTATGGGGTTTCTTTTTGAGGTGACGAAGATGTTCTAAAATTGACTATGGGATTATACTGAAAACCATTTAACAGTACACTTTAAGTAGGTGAACTGTATAGTATGTGAACTATATCTCAGTAAAATTAGTTTAAAAATTAGTGTATCTATATAAGCAGGCTCCAGTATGGTGGCGTTGGGCTAGAATCTCTGGCTGATTAGCTTGGAGACCTCTCCAGAGAGCACTGTAGCTCTAAGGATAATCTAAAATTGTAAATAAATAAACAAAAGGCCTGAAAAACTGAGTCTAGTTTCACAAATTTTCTAGGAGGGATTCTGATGCCCCACCAAAGATGGGAATGCACCTCCTAGAGCAGCTCCATCCATCCGTCCATTATCCATCCATCCATCCATCCATCCATCCATTCATCCATCCATATATCCATCTATCCCATCCATCATCCATTCATCCATCCATATATCCATCCATCATTCATCCATCCATCCATCCATTCATCCATCATCCATTCACACACACACACACACACACACACACACACACACACATATATGTATATATCCATCCATCATCTATCCATCCATTCATCCATTTAACCCTCCATCCACCACCCACCCATTCATTCATCCATCCATCCATCCATTTAAAAAGCACCTACTCATGCTTGGTTAAGTGCTAGAAACAACAGGAGAGGCAAGAAAATAACCAGGCAATTGGCATCATGAGGCAAGTGCTGAGGGTCTCAGAGGAACAGCACCAACACATGAGAGGAATACTGAAGATGTTATTTTTATTAGCTTGCCCTAGTTGACAGAAAAACACAAATATAACTATTATATATGAAAACCAGAGGGATCTTAGAAAGCAAAGTCATCAAATTCAAGACCCACCCCTGTATTATGAGCCACAAAGAAAAGAAAAAATGCTGCCACTGAAACTATGACATAATGCCTTTACAACAGTCCCGCATGCAGACATTGGTCACACAAGCTTCATGTGGCTCTGAGACTCTTTCATCTCTTCTGAGGGATGTGGGACTTCCCTGCCTTTGAAGGTGGCATTGCTTAGCAGTGAGACGGGCAATTCTTGTGGTTTTACAGGCATGAGATTGCAGTTTTTCTCCCAACGGCGAATATTTGCTTTTCTAACATCAAATCAATGCTCCGCTGTTTCCATGCCCTTCTGCGTATGTAGTAACTTTTGGTGCAAATAATATATCAGTGAGATCTTTTTTAAGACATCTGGATGATAATTACACTGAACATGCGGCTACCCAACAATGCATCTAATTCAACTGACCACGTTGCTGCCTGCTCAGGCAATGATGACTCTGTCATGCCTGCTATGTGGCTGGCAGCCAGCAACAGTAAAGATGCCCCTGACTTCAGAGCCATTAACATGTGTGTGTGTGTGTGTGGGGGGGGGGGTGGGGGGGGGGGTGGAAATACACAACTGTGAAAGGGGCAAGCCAATCCCTTACTTTACAGGTGAGGAAACAGGAGTACAAGGCTGAGACATGACACATGCCAAACCATGGAGCCAGGACAACAAACCTGTGAGCTGAGATTTGTGCCATTGTGTTTTCTTCTACTCCCTCGGCTCCCTCCCATCTCTAAGTCTGTCTTACATTTCCTTGCTTGAAACAAAACAGAGTTTTCGAGAACACAGGACAGTAAGGTTAACCTTACCAGCAATCTTAGTTCTACCAGCCCCGTGAAAAAGGTTGATGGGAAATGTCACTCTAATACCATCCAAGGACTGTTAGTCTACAGCTGCTGGGGGATTGCATTTTCACTCCCAGACGCTGGGCCCCAGGCTGCCACTCACCCATAAAGGAAGCTGGCCAGGAGTGTTCTGAGCCATGCACTCTCCCTAGGGGTGGGGCCTGGGACCTGGGGGCCTGGAGATTCACCATCCCCATCACATGGCCTGGAAGAGTCTGGACAGGCCCTTGTGAGCCTGGTGTCAGTTAGGCATTCTGCATGCACAGTGTCCAGAGTTAGGGGGCCGCTAAATGGATTCTCAGTATCTCACCATGGTGCTCGCATCTTGGCAGCATGTCAGTCTTACTGGGCACTGGACCAACGTGCAGAAAACACATTGTTCTTTTGTGAGCCTGGGATTACGGAGCTGGCCCCTTACGTTAACACAGATGAACAGGGTCAGGTCCTCTTTGCTCCAACAAAAACGTTAAACATTTTCCTAGAGCTGGATAAGGAATGGGCCTAAAGCCTTCGGAGTGAGGGCAGGTCCAGTTCAGCTGAGCTGAGATACAGTCTGCGGAACGCCCAGCCAAGGCCCGAGTGCCAAACCAGAAACAGGCCTGTCCAACGTGTGCGCGAACAGCAGCTCGTGGGAACACCCTCCCTACGCAGCCAAGAGGAGGAGGAGGGCACATCTCAGATGTCAGCGAGCCCCATCTCACCAGGACACCGGGGTGAGATGTGACTAACAGGAGACAGTTGCACTGGGACTGATGGAACAGGAGGCCGCCCAGGGCTGGTCAGGAATATTGGGGGTGGGGAGGGGGGGGGTGCAGGCAGGGGAAGGAAAGAGCTAGCTGCGCTGTAAAAGGTAATGACAAATTTGTTCATCTCATCCAAGGAAGAAAAAATATCCAACATTCCAGCCTGCTGTGTAGTGACAGGCTAAGAACAGAGCTGGGGACATTGAACTTTCGGAGCAAAAGAATGTCCTTTCAGTGCCCCCTGTGCCCTTCAATCTGGCTCTGCCCGTGACTCAGCACAACGAACACAGGACACTTCCTCAGCGCGTGCCAGGCACCGTGCTGGGCCCCAGGCCCGGTGACTGAGATGTGGCCTCTGCCCTGGGTCTACAGAGAGCCCCCGAAGGGGAGACACACAGCCTTCGGAGTCCACTGCATGGATTATACATAACAAATATTCTAAACATCTCTCACAGGTGAAATTAGAACTGCTTTTTCTAGATTTTCCTCCTTTATTTTTTCCCCCTTCCAAAACGAGCTGGTAGCATTGTTATGTAAGTAAGAAAAAAAACAAACGAAGAGGAAAATATAGGTTGCTGTGGGGTCTCTCCTGCTTGTTGGTCGCCTGGTTAGAACGCCCAGAGGAGTGTCCATCCTCCCAGACTCGGCGACTGGTCAGAGCAAGGCACAGCTGTGAGCCCCCACCACACCCGGGCGGCACATCTGCAAGCTCACACCCCTCCTGCAGGGACTGCTGTTCTGCAGGCCTTTCCGCCTGACTGGCACAGAGCTAATTGTCTGCTCTGGCGACACACCAGGGCCCCTGCTGGGTGGGCAGCATCCTGTCCACCCGTCACCCTGTGAGCTACCACTTATTCCAGCGCCTGTAGGGCCAGAGGTCGGACATGAGAGTGCCCCTAGGATTGACCCCAATTTCTTTCTTTCTTTTTTTAAAAAAAATATATATTTTATTGATTTTTTACAGAGAGGAAGGGAGAGAGATAGAGAGCTAGAAATGTCGATGAGAGAGAAACATCGACCAGCTGCCTCTTGCACACCCCCTACAGGGGATGTGCCTGCAACCAATGCACATGTCCCTGACCAGAATCGAACCTGGGACCCTTCAGTCCACAGACCGATGCTCTACCACTGAGCCAAACCGGTTTCGGCAGGATTGACCCAATTTCTTGGGACAAAGACTGAGATTTCAGGAGGGCCTAAGGAAGGTAATCCCCATAAAGTACTTTAACTCAAGTTGAACATGTCAATATATTCAATAAGTACATTGCAGTTGATAATGGAGTTCTCATCCTCCTTTTTTTTATTTTTTTTTTATGTGTTTATTTGTAGAGAGAGAGGAAGGGGGAAGATAGAAATATCAATGAGAGAGAAGCATCATTGATTGGCTGCCTCTTGCATGGTCCCTACTGGAGACGGAGCCTGCAACAGAGGCTGTGCCCTTGACCACAACCGAACCTGGGATCCTCCAGTCCACAGGCTGACACTCTACCCACCGAGCCAAATCAGCTAAGGCTCATCCTCCTCCTTGCTCTGGGTGTCGCCACAGAACGTTCTCCCTCTTTGCTGCAAAGGTTAAGTGAGGAGCCTGCTTGTCTCCACTGCAATGCCAGCCCACCATTTCACCCACCTCCCAGAAGGGATTTTCCGGCTGGCAAAACACCAGGCAGATATGCTCCCAAGCTCCAATCCTAAACTTTTAATGCATAGAGATGGCACGTGCCCTGAGCTCAGTCCTGGCTCCCCCTGCAAGCCCTGCTGTCCTGGGGGCTCTGTTGTGTCATGCCGTGTGCGATGCTGCAGGGGGCAGGCTTTGGGCATGTCTTAGCATCCTCAGGGGGGTGCCACCTTCACCCCAGTGCTGAGAGTTGCCCGCCACGTCTTCCCTCCTTGCTAATGACACCACACGTCTAACTTCCTTCACACCAAGGCCTCTGAAATCTTAAATAATGAACCGAAGTTTGCAGGCTGTGCTGTGTGTGACTTATAAGTCAATGAAAACCTAAGTCACTCCAGGGGATGCCTGCGATAGTCTTCAAGTCACCCCCAGTAGGAGAAATCTGGATCCCTGGTAAGATCCCAGAAATGCCCTGCTTCCCCAGCATCCTCAGTGGGGGCTTCCCGCTTACCCAGGCCAACCTGAAGCTTGACCCATGCCCCCTGGAGGTCTAAGGAATCCGGGAGACAGGATGGGCTGGAAAAGGTGAAGAAGCAATGGATGGTGTGAGAGGCTGCATTGTGGGCCCTGCATGAGGTACAGGCCTGACTCCCGCATAGGCCCTGGGTCTCCTCACCTGAAACAGCCCAAGTTCTCAGGTTGGAGGAGAAAGAACTTCCCAGCAAGGCCCTCCTTGAGACCTGGGGGCTGGATCTGCATGCCAGCAACATGGGTTGTTTCCTTAACCTGTTCCTGTCCAGACAACTCCTACCCACCCTTCAAGACCCAGCCTGCATGCCTCCCTTCCTCACTGGTGTTCTGGTGAGTTATCTGTTGAACGTCATTTGTCCACTCACACGTCTGTTTCCCCTTGGATGCTGTGGGCACCTCTCGAGTCTTTTTCTTCTTTCTTTCCTGCTGCCCCTTGGAGAATAGATAACCAGCAAAGGTACAGTTAATGAATAAGGGACGGAGCAAATGAAATCAGTCGGTCGACATTAAACTTCTTCACTCAATGTTTATCCTTCAATGCTTGCCCCTTATTTTACCCATGAGCTCCCTCAGGAGACCAGGAACCGGGAGAAGACCCACATGATGCAGCGGGACCCCCAAACCTGGCTTTCCCACCTGCAGTTTGTGGAGCCATGAGGGTGGCAGACACTTCTGGTGGAATCCGTAATACCTTGTCTCTCCTCTTCCTTCCTAACAAAACCTTGTAACGTTGGGAGGGACAATGTATTGTACTAAAAACTGTATTTCCAAGCCTCCCTCACAGATACGAGTGGCCAGGAAGATACAAAAGGAAGATAGCGAATAGGAAACTCTTTAAACAGACTGCCTGGGCGGGCACGTGCCTTTTGTCCTTCCCACATTCTCCTTCTTGCCTGGAAAGTGAATGTGATACCTGGAGCTCCAGCAGCTCTCTTGGACTGTGAGGCAACTCTGAGGAGAGCACACACTCATGACACGTGGCAAAGCAGAACACGGACAGAGCCTGTTGCCTCTGATGACTACAGGACCCTCCACAGCCCTGGGCTGCCTGCCTCTGTATGTCTTTCACGTGAGAGAAAAATGAACCGTGTTGTTTACACCACTATTATTTGGGTTTCCTCTTACATGCTGTTGTGGTACACAGTTCTCTAGGGCGGCCCTCAATAACCCCTGTCTTCTACTTTCCCTGCCTCTGTTTAATCACCTCCCTTGAGTACAGGCTGGACCTGGTGACTTGCTTCTAACAATCAGAATACGGCAAAAGTGATAGGACTCACTTCTGTGATTAGGTTACAAAAGACTGACTTCCGTCTCCCGGACCCTCTTTGGCCTTCTTAGTTTGAGTGCTTTTTGATGAAGCAACCTGTCATTCATGTTGGAGAGGCCATGTGGTCAGGAGCTGTGGGTGACCTCTGACCTGCAGTCAGTGAGGGACTGAGGCCCCAGCCCAGTGACCAATGGAGCTGAATCCCATCAACAGCCACAGGAGTGAGCTCAAAACCAGGTCCTCTCACAGCCAATCACAGCCTCAACCCACACCTTGACCGCAGCCTCAGGAGAGACCTGGAAGCAGAGGACCTGGAGAGGCCGAGCCCAGATGCCTGACCAGCAAAAAGTGTAAGAAATGAGGTGTGTTGTTTGGGGATCATTTGTTACGCAGCAATAGACTAGCTGACACAGCCACTGATCCTGACCCTAACTGAAACCCTGAGCAAGATTCTCCCCTCCTTTGACTTCATTCCCTTTGAGAGTCAAAGGAGAGGGTTGGACTGGATGGTGTCAAAGGTGCCTGCCAGCTTCAAAATCCTAGAATCCTGTGACCTCCTCAAGCTCCTGTCACAAGAGGCTCCTGGCCTCCATCACGGGAGTGGCTAGACTCAGCAGTCCCATCACTCTTGACTACTTAGTGCTAGTTCTTACTCACTATGACTTGTTGTGTCAAGACAGGGATGAGAGGCAGGACCCCAAGTACTCTTTCACACCTGCACTCAGGGCCCTGCACCCTTGATGTAGGACTCTCTTCTTCTTAGCAGAGTAAAGGTCTCAGAGCCTGGCAAATCTTGGCAGCAGCTTTCGTCATTCATCGGGACTCCGTTATTGACCAGGGTCTGCTGATAAGATGTGGAGATGGCTGGGTTAATACACAGGCAAGGTTGGCGGACCACTGGGTGCAAACGGCTTAGCTAAGCCAGTGGTTTTCCAGCCGTTTCACTGCTTATACCATCTGTTCTGGGTTGAATTGTGTCCCCAAAGTTCATACTTTGAAGTCCTTGCCCCATGCCTCAGAATGTGCCCTTATTGGGAAAAAGGGTCATGGCCGATATAATTAGTTAAGATGAGGTCATACTGGCATAGGATGGGCCCCTGACCCAATATGACTGGTTTCATCATAAAAAGGGGAATTTGCACACGGACACAGGGAGAACGCCATGTGAAGATGAAGGCAGAGATCGAACTGATGCCCCTACAAGACATGCCAAAAATGGCCAGCAAACCACCAAAGCTCAGGACAGCATGGAGCAGGTTCCCCCTCACAGCCCTGATCTTGGACTTGCAGTCTCCAGAACTGAGAGAGAGAATCAATTTCTATTGCTTAAGCCACTCAGTTTGTGGTACTTTTGTTACAGCAGCCCTAGAAAACGAATACACCTACACCTACCTACACACACACACACACACACACACACACACACACACAATGAAGCAACATATGCACACACACACATGCTCACTCTGGTAATACATTTTGTGCATTATAAACAAGACCCTGGAATAGAATTTAAAAGACAAAAGAATAAATATACACAGGAGTTCTAACATTTTCTTTGGGTGGGGGGGCTTGTGCACCCCATTTTGGAGACCATTAGTTTGGCAAAGTTGGCGTTACCACCAATTTCCCTTCCCGGGAGTTCCACAGTGTTTGCCATTAGAGTCCATAATTCTGATCTCACTCCCCGACTGTTTTCCTGCTGAACTTGATGCCTGGGCAAGGACTGTGCTCTGGCAGGGTTTGGTGTGGGTGTGGGTGGTTCTGCCTACCCAGGACCACTGGACTCGAATGTGCTCTCAGGACCAGCTGTGGCCGGAGGAAGCCCTCATTCCTTGGATAGTTCTCGTTTTCATCCATCAAAAATAACTCTAGGGGGAGCACGGATGGAGTCAACTTCAGGGCAGGGTTGGGGGACGCCTGTCTGCAGCGGTGGAGGATTTCTGTCCCCTTGCCCTTCGCCAGCAAGGTCACGTGGCCTTTCCAGGTGAAGAGGGAAAGGGTGTAGGGATGGAGGGAGGGCGGGGTGGGAAGAGGCAGCCAGAGAATGTGTGTGCTCGTTCCAGAAATCCCATCTGGCCTTGCTCAGCTGCCTGGCTTTCCTGTGCAGCTGCCATAAATGCCAGCTCACAAACAGTGTGGCCTGCAGCCTCCGTGGGCCCCTCCCCGGCAGCTAGGTCAGCTGACAGGCCCCAAAGACTGCAGGCATGGTGGTGAGGAATGCGGGCCTCACGCCCCCGGCAGCTGGGAGACCTTGAGCACATAGAACCCGCTATATCACTCACAGGGCTCAGCGCAAACTGGAAATTCAGGGCCTCTTGTTTAAAATAAGAATTGAAAAACAGTGACCACGAGCATTCACCAAGCTTTAACCCTTCTGAGCAGGGGGCCCTGTGCACCCAGAAGGGGTGCACACCCATGGAGCCGGTCCATGAGCAGGCACCTCCAGGGCCACCCACAGGAAGAGGAGAGGTAAATGCATTCACCTCTGTGGTCTGCTATCTGGTTGACAGAAGTGTCCCCTGCATACGTTTTCAGGAGCTTCTGCCCTATGGCACATGACTGAATGCCAGACACGGAGACAGAAGAGTATGAACGAGTTCCTAGCACCGCCTGGCCTGGCCCCCGCCCCACAAGAGGCTGCGTATCATGGGTGGCAGTGACCTGCGTGTTTAGGCCCCTGGCCTACACTACAGACGAGAACAGAACCTTTCCTTCCCTCTTACTTGTTTCTCTCTCCCAGGGCTGCTAAGAACATAAATATCGGGTCTCAAATACAAAAGAACCCGAACGCATGTGATTAATACCAATAACGCTGACAATACTAATGATCGGTGAGAGGCTTTGCTTTGATTCAGCCGAGTCCTTTCACAGGCACCACAACTCACCCTTTGAGGCCAAGTCTTCCGGGAAGAATCCTCAGGCCCTAAAAGCCGCTCTCAGGGGAGCACCCACCGAAGGGGGAGGGGTTTTCTTCCTGTTCCTGCCAAGGGCACACTGACTGGAGGGAGCCCCTGGGGGCGTCCCTGACACCTGAGAGGTGCCACGCTCTGGCCGGATGCACAGTGCCCCAGTCTTCTGGCCACTGAGGGCTCCCAGGGTTGGAGGGACAAGGGGAAACTTTCTAGCGCTCATTTAAGAACGTGCTGACTCGACGGGGGACAGGCAGTGGGCTCTGGGCACAGGGAAGTCAGCCGGCCTGGCTGCGCCCACCTGTCTCTGGGCTCCCCGGCTCCCGTGGCAGCCAGCCCCTCCAGAATGAGAAGCCTCCAGAGTTTTGCAGCCACTTCCTTAGTTCCTCTTTCCCGGGGGGCCGCGGAGCCAAGTGTGGCCTGTGAACGGCAGGCTTGGCTTCTGCTCGGCTGATCAGAGCGATTAGTACCAGCCACTCCCTGCTAATTGCTGTCCTCAGCAGTGCCAGGCCCTCCTGGCCACTCCTCCCGGAGCCCTCTGCCGGCACACAGCCTCCGACTGTGAACAGTGACAAAAGTGGCGTGTCCGGGGATGGCAGTGACCAGGCGCGAGGCAGGCTCGTGCCAGTTATCCATCCGCTTGAGCAGCCGAGACGAAGCTTCTCTGCCGAGTCCAAGCCAGGCTCCCGATGCTCATCCCCTTTGGGGAGACACCGGGAGAGCTAAACCATCCCTGGGAAGGAAGGGGCCTTTCAGGTGACAGCTTGATTTCCTCACTGGCATCTAGGTGAACGGAGGCCAGGCAGGGAGCCACTCTGTGGACGGCGCCGGGCGTTCCAGTGCAAAGAACACAGCGCCAGGAGCCCCAGGACCGGTGGGTACCTCTCCTGCCTCACCATGAATTCTGAATCTGTGAAGCGGGGTGGACGGGACCGGCCCCACTCATCTCCCAGGGCTGCTGTGAGGGTGAAGGGAGGCACCAAGCATCACTGTAATTATGTGAGTGGCATTTGGGAGGTAGGCCTTTAAATATACTCTCTCCAATCCTCCCGAGTCTATAAGCTGAATGCCATCTTAGAGATGAGGAAACTGAGGTCAGCGAGGTCCAGACGCCATGGCCACACAGCAGCTGCGGACAATGGACCTGGGGTCACGGGCTCTGCTGTTCTGGGGCTGCGCTCTCCTGATCGCTGAAGCTGTCGCCTCCCATGTGTCCTGCACAGAGAACAGGCCAGGCTGCTCCGTGCCTGCAGGCAGCCACTGCCTGGAGCAGCTGACACCACAACCGAGGGTGCACCACCTGCAGCCCGCTGGGACCCAGGGGTGGCTTCGAGGGAGGACCCAGCGAGGGCAATGAGTGAGGCCATCAGACTGGCTCTGGAGCAGGTCTGGCGTGTAGAACGTGGGAGGAGTCGTCAGTCTATGGACAAGGGAGACCGGGCAGGAGCCAGAGAGGAGCTGAGATGACCTGAGTGTGTGTGGAGATCGAGCTGGACCCATAGCTACCTCCATTGCTGAGGTCCACCTGTCTCCACCTATATGCACCTTACAACATGCCCTGAATGTGATGTCTGTCTGATCCTAGTCTCACTCTGTGATGCTTGTCCAAGTCCCTCTGGGAGAGGCCTGACATTCATATTAGAGTGTAAATGACTGACAAAGCAGGTTTCAATGGGGGGGGGGGGGCAGAGGCCAATGGGATGGAGGGTGGTACAGAAAGGAAAGCAAGAAGACATGTGAATGGACACCTGTCTCTTCCCAACTGAGGTGCTGCCAGGGGCGTTGGTCATTCTCTGCCCAGTCTCCGGTAAAGCTGGTGCTCAGAGGGACCCCTAGGCCGATGACAGGGAAGGGCAAAGGACTTGTAGTCCAGAAACCCAAATCTACTGGTTCTGCTCTTAACGAACTATATGACTTTGGGCAAGTCTGGTCTGGGCCAGCCCAGTCTCCTGTGTTTGGAGGCGCTTCCAAGTTCTAATCCGTTTAATTCCGAGGTGTTTGTCCACTTCCCTCACTGTTGCTTTCCCGGGAACCCCCTGGTCCATGTAGAAGCAGGAAAGGGGCAGCCGGCTCTGGACAGGCCTGGCACAGATGGGCGGCCACTCTGTCCCCAGCTGCGCTGCACAGCCGGCCCCGCTGCCCTGGCCCTGGCCGGTGCTCCGCCCTTTCTGGCATCCACTGCGGCCTCAGCGCAGCAGCTGGGACCAGATTCCAGACTAAATATGGAGCCCGGGCCCCAGGCTTCTCCCACCTGCAGGCCCAGGGCCCAGACCTCTGCAACCACGCTGCCCGCCCTCCAGCCCGCCCGCAACGCTGACAGCGGAACTCTGCACACGGACAAAGGCCAGACACAGGTCAGGAGGGCCACAGCCAGCAAAACAACACAGCACAGGCGCCGGGCTTTAGGAAACACAGGAGCAAGACCGCTGTTTAAATGATGGAGAAGAATGCCCAGCAGACAGTCCCGGAGCTGTACCTGATTTTCGAGACAGAACAAGGACAAAACATTTCTCCCTCCCCTTGGGCTGATATATGGTCACATCTTAAAAGAAGGCCCATCTGATGTTAGCTCTCTGTCTCTGTCTCTATCTCTGCCTCTGTCTCTCTCTCCTCTTTCTCCTCTCTCCCTTCTCTCTCTCTCTCACACACACACCGACACTAGCAAACTGTTTATAAAAATACAAGTCTGCCTGACTGGTGTGGCTCAGTGGTTGAGTGTTGGCCTATGAACTAGGAGGTCATGGCCCAATTCCCAATGCCTGGGTTGTGGGCTCGATCCCCAGTGTGGGGTGTGCAGGAGATAGCTGATCAATGATTCTCATCATTGATGTTTCTATCTCTCTTTCCCTCTCCCTTCCTCTCTGAAATCAATAAAAAAAAATATTAAAAATAAATAAAAATACAGGTCCGACAAGCTGAGTCTCCAACCTAAATACCAGGCAGAATCCTACCCGAGGGTGGCCCAGTGTGAACCACTGTCACACCCCCTCTCCAGCATCACAGATCTGCGTGACACCTGAGAATTACTGGTGTCCTTGGGGCAGAAGGGAAAGGAATTGATACGCACACAGGGAGAAGCCCATATGGAAACAAAGGCTGAGACTGGGGTGATGTATCTGCTAGCCACTCAGAAGATGGGAAGAGCCAAGAAAGGGTTCTGCCCTAGGAACCTCGGAAGGATCATGGCCCTGCTGACATCCTGACTTCAGCCTCCAGCCTCCAGAACTGTGACAGAATCAACTTCTGTTGTTCTAAGCCACCGGGACTGTCATTATTAGTTTTCTGTGGCTGTTGCAGCAGCCACAGAAAACTAATAATCAAAGTCACGTAACAATTGAAGCCCATGCCTGCCCTTGGGCCTTCTCCTGCAGCACAAGCCAGCTCCGGGCTCACCTAATTCAGATTCTATTCAAAACACTGTGATGCCCAGTAGTGTGGGAGGCCCAATTATAGGAAAAATGAGGACTACCCAATGGAGTTTTTTATGTTGCTTTTAAAACGGGCTCAGTTCAGTTTTCTATCTCTCAGAGCAGCACGCAGCATGTCGCAGGCTGTGTGGACTGTGTGGGCTGTGCCGTTATTCTCTGAACGGGGGTCGGGGTGTACCTGGATGAGGGACCCCGGAAGGGCCGAAGCTCACTCGTGTGCCACACAGGAAAGAGCTGTGTCTTCGAGGGAAGGGGCGCCTCTCCTAACTCCTCCGAAGGCCGTGTTGGAGATGGACCCCTGGTGGGCTAGCACCACTCTGGAGCTAATTTAATTTGTTCCAAGCCTCCAAGCCCAGGTAGGATATTTTATTTTTAACTGGAAAATTAAGGCCTTAACCTATATAGTCTGGCCTAACTAAAATGAAAGAAGACGATAAATACATCTAAAGGAAAACGGGCAAAGAGCATGAGAAGTACATTTCTAAAGGAAGAAACATATAAACAACTTACAAATTCCTCCCAAATCTTCAAGTTCACCAGTAATCAAAGAACCGTAAAGGAAAATGAGGTATAATTTTATACTCATCAAATTTGGAAGAGTGGAAAGGGTATGACAACTATCTTCTCTAGGGCGATTTGGCTCAAGTACCAAAAAAAATTCATTGAATGCATGCATAATTTAGGAATCAAGAAAAGAACTACAGACGTCTTTGACATTCACCTACAAGTGTGTCTAAAGGAAAAATGAGAGCAGCCCTAGCCACGATGGCTCAGTGGATAGTGTTGGCTCACAGACTGAAGGGTCCCGGATTCGATTCTGATCAAGGGCATGTACTTAGGTTGCACGCTCGATTCCCAGCCCCAATTGGGGCGCGTAGGGGAGACAACCAATCAATGTGTCTCTCTCACATAGATGTTTCCTTCTATCTCTCCCGCTTCCTCCCACTCTCTCGAAACATCAATGGAAAAATATCCTCAGATGAGGGTTAACAACTGCAACCACCAAAAAATTAAGAGCAGAGGCCACACCCCACAGCCCTTAGCTCTTGGAGTCAACATAAGTAACAAATACTAGAACACCAACATGGGTTAACCCAAAGGCAAAGACATTTGCAAGTTGTTACGTATTGTTCTTTTTCCCCAACTCAGCTCTGAAGAGCCCTGAAGCTGAGGCAGGAGAAGAAAGCATGGAAGAGGAGCATGTGAAAGAGAGGATGCATCACTGAGCAGCAGGAACTCTGAGTAAATGCTCTGTCCCTTGGAAATGGGAATGGCAGGCGATGCCCCTTAGCAAAGCCTCTGGGAGCCTCTCAGAGCTGAAGCAGATTAGATCTCCCGCGTGTTCCCCTGTCCGAGGAACAGGATGCAAATCCCACAGCTTCATGTCTCAGAAGTGTGGACTCTGCAGAGGAAGACTTTGAGGGTTGGCTGCTCGCCATGGCTGCAGGGGGCCAGTGTTGGCATCCTTGGGGGCGGGGAGAGGGGTGGGGGTGTCCAGACTATGTTCCCAGGCCCCACCCCAACCTCAAATACAGGCTCCGACAAGGCTGTACACTGGCACACCTCAATTCTTCCCCAAGACGGTGTTACCCTGCATTTCTGTTCTGCTTTCTATGCACCCATTTATTTCAACAAGAGCCACTTTCCTGTACTGATAGAGCCTTCAAATGCTGCTGACACTCCGAACAGATGCACCGCTACATCCTGCAGCTTGGTCCTGCCTGACATAGAAAGGTGCTTTGGGTTGCATACATTTGGCTTCGAGTCATTCCTGCTGCTCCAGGAGCCCTGCCTCATGCAGACCCCACGCTTCCAAGGGAAACTGAGAGAACAGAGGTCACACACGTGGCACAGACAGGGGAGGTGGCCTCCGCCCCCCAAAAAAGTGCCTCTGTCCTTCCTAACCTTTCTAACTCACTCTCGGAACCACTGGTGACCTTGTGGGGGGATGGAAACGAGCATGGTTTTGATCTTGGCAAAATCCCTCAGTCTGTGTGAGTAAGATGCACCTTTATAATGTATATACATTACACTTCAGTAAAGAACTGTTACTACAAAGATGGGAAAGACATGGATGGCTACAGAAAGCATGGTCTGCAAACCAAATGGCACAGAGCCAAGTCCCTGACCTTGGAGATTTTCAGCTGGGGAGCTGGGAGAGAGCAGGGGAGGCAGCACGGTCAAAGGTCTGCGCCGAATACCACAAGAGCAAGGTCAAGACTCGCCCTGCTTTGGAAGCACCTGGGCATCTGAGCCACTGGGCATCAGTACCATCACCAGCACTGGTCCTCCAGCGATGACACCGTTACCACCACTAGCACCGGTACTCCCACCCCCACCGCCATCATCACTGCTACTGCTCACTAACCTGCTGGCCGGAGGCCAAGCCGGAAACAGTGTCCCTGTGCCCAGAGCACCCAGCACACAGTGGGCAGGTCAACGTAACTGAATGGGCCTCAGAGAGGAGCCGGAGGCAGGAGAGCAGGCAGGTGTGGCAGGAGGCCTTCCTGCTGGAGGCCCCCGGGGACTGCACCGAATCAACCCCCCCCCCCCCCCCCCCCACACACACTTCCTTTACACCCCAAGCCAGGCATTAGGCCTTGAGGGGTCATCCCTAAAGGGTTTTCAACCCTTATCCCCTTCCTTTTTGTTCCTATAAATGTGTTGCACCATCCACATTACATCGCTCTCTGCCAGCTGTCTGGACCCCCAAGGCCAGCTCCTGATGGGCCCCCACCCTCACCCAGCCTCTGCTCCTAGGGCCCAGGACCCAGCCCCACACAGCCTCACGGAGCCATCAGTTTGTCTTTGTAAAGTCTCGTCATGGGTCCCAGTTCAGAAGAGGGTGCAGGCTCCACCTCACACTCAGGGGTCCCAGACCGGCCTCCTGCTTCCTGGAACGCACACTTCGTTCTGGCACCTCTCTCCTCATGGCCTCTCCGTTGCCAGGCAAAGAGACATGATTTTTTTTTTAATTCTTTTTAATATATTTTATTGATTTTTCACAGAGAGGAAGGGAGAGGGATAGAGAGCTAGAAACGTCAATGAGAGAGAAACATCGACCAGCTGCCTCCTGCACACCCCCTACTGGGGTTGTGCCCGTAACCAATGTACATGCCCCTGATCGGAATCGAACCTGGGACCTTTCAGTCCGCAGGCCGACGCTCTATCCACAGAGCCAAACCGGTTTCGACCAAAGAGATATGATTTTTAAAAGGGACACTTTGATGGGGAATAACAGTCTTTTCAAGGAGCCACGCTGTGACAGCTGGCTGTCGGCATGCGGAAGGACGAAGCTGGGCCCCTACGAGGCTGTTTATTCCGGATGCCGCCTTGACACCACCTGCTCAAAAACCCGAGCCCTGTCCGCATCCCAGTCCTGAGGCAGGCCACGTATCAGATTCCACTTCGCCCGACTCCCTGCCTCAGGATGAGGCAGCATTTTTCTAGTCACAGCTGCTATGTTTCCTCTCACGTCTCTAACCTCCAGAGGGTTGGACTGAGCCCTCCAGGCCAGTCTGCCATGGTCAGCACCACATCAGGCCCCGGGGGCCTGGGCAGGCCTGTGTCCCCTGGGTCAATGCGGGGATTAGCAGCCTCACAGATGCCCCTCTGCTAGGATTAGCCCTGCGATGGTGTCCCCTGAGCAGGCACCACCCTTTCCCTCCAGCAGTTCCCCTCCAATGGTCTCCGGAGGCTCGGTACGCAGGCTAGCTCTCGTTTGTCTGTGGCGTAACGTGCTTTGAAGTCACACACTCCACCAGAGCGGTCTCAAGGTTCCAAGAATAGTGAGCAATTTCAACCTTTTAGAGTATTAGCTCCTCAATGGAGACCAAAGACAAGCCTTGAAGTCCCCAAACCACAAGCTTACACAAAGCAGAGCAGGAAATTAGAGTCTAAATACAAGGATTTTCAAAGGTGCAGGTGAGACCAAATCCCACCCATGTCCTTCTCATTTTTGTTTGTTTGTGTCACACACAAATCCTGCACTTGGGCCTCCATAGGACAAGGTCTCTTTTTTGTTTTTGTTTTTAAATACATTTTTATTGATTTCAGAGAGGAAGAGAGAATCAAACATGATCTCCTGGTTCGTAGGTCAACCATTGAGCCATGCCGGCCAGACATCACTGGGTTTTATTGCAGACTCAGGGTCAGCAATTATATGGTGACGCCTCATCTGGGATGGCGAATCTGGAGAAGAGAACATTCTTCATTCAGAGGTGACTTTTTGCCTGCTTGTCCTAGTGTTTGTGTTGGCTGAAGTATAAAGATCGTATAGAAAGAGGATTTGGAAAGGGAGAGGAGAGACGAATGAGGCCCTAGGATGAGGATGTGGGCGAGATGGGATGGGGGTGGGGGGCAGAGGTCCTCAGATGGACAGAAAGGCCCATCTCATAAAAGGGCCCCCGATACCACTAAGCTCAGCCCCCACAATGACTGCACAATGCTGTGTCCTTGGTTGCCCAGCAAAAGTGGCCAGGCCGGAGAAGGAAGGACACACACAGCATTAAGTGCTTCCCTCCCGGGCTGGCAGCTGGCCCGCAAAGCCCCAAAGGCCACATGTTTGTCCTTCCAAAAGCCAGCGCCGCCTGAGCAGCCTGGGCACAAGTGACAGCACACCCACCGCTGCCAGAGGCAGGCCCGCTGCTCAGCGCTCTCTCTACCAGCGCCACTCGCAGCCCAGGGTGCCGGCGTGCAGGTGTTGCCAGCCACAAGCCAAATTATTTCTCAGCAAGTTCCCTTGGAGGCCGACTGCCCCACAGGGCACCTTTCTCCTGCCCAGGGCCCACCTGGCATGCCCCGAGCCTTCCACAAATATTTGCTGTTGGCTCCCCAGGGTGAAAAAGCAAGATTGGGACTGGGACAAAGCACTCTCATTCACAAGCCCTGACTTCCACAGTTTACCTTGGAAAGAGAAGAGGACTTACCAGTAAGTGGCTGCTGTCCTTTATTTACTCCAGACAGCCGGGGCTTGGGGCTGCTGCCACAACCAGTGCAGACATGTGCAAATAGCCTTTCTAAACACGCAATAAAAATCTGGGCAGGAGCTCTTGTGACCGTCCTGGACTGGGGCAGAGAAGGTCCCTAGAGAGTGGAGCCTGATCCAGAGGCTGGGCCTCCACGTACCATCCTGCCCTCGGTGGGGTGAAGGGGTGTCTGGGGAGGGGGTGCATGGGTAAACCAAAATGTGTCTCTGTCTGCTGCCTGGTGGAGGTTCTTACACCAGAACTCTCTGTTCTGCTCAGAGAGCCTCGCTGCAATCCTATGGCATCATTTTTAACCCTCCTGCCTCAAAGGCGAAAGTGAAAATTAATCTAATTAAAGCTGACAGTGTTCACAGTAAGGAAAATTCTGGTATTTTGCCAAATGCCTCTCCCCTGCCAGCTCTGTGGGTAAAGGGCACTGGGTTTGGAGACTGGCGGGCCCGAGCTGGAGCCCTGGCTCCGTCACTCAGCTGTGTCACCATGGGGACATCTGCCAAAGGGGCAAGGGTGTCACTGGCCTTACAGAACGGCCACAGGGTATGAGAGAAGATAGAAAGGCTGTGAGTCCCTGGTGGACACCAAGCGCTCAGCCAGCTAGCCCCTCATGCCTCGCAGACTCGAGCCCTACCTGCCAACCCAACTGGGGGCCTGCAGAGGTACCTCAGGAAGAGCCGATGTTCCTCCTGCACCTCCAGATTCTGCCCCCCAGAACCCTGGCAGTGGTGTCTGGGGGTGGGGCCTCCAGGGAGGGAGAATCCAAAGCCCTGCCACTCCCAACTGCCAACCCGTCTCACAGCTATTATTGCCTTCTCTCATTTGGACCTGGCAGCCACCCTGCGAGGCAGGCAGGTGACTGGCTGGTGTTTCTATTGTCCTCAATTTAGATTCAGAGAGGGAGTGCGTGTGGGGCTAGGTCACACAGGAAGTTACTCCAAGAGCTGGTTCTCAGCCAGTCCAGTGTTCTGTCTGGTTAGACAGCTAATGTTTATCGAGTACCTGGGTATTCTACCACATTCTCTACGGGATGGAATAGTGTCCATGCTTTTTCCAGTGTGTGACTGGATGTTCAGAGGGCAGCAGGAGGGACTTTATGCTTGTTCCAGGCCTAAGCCTGAGGAAGGCCTGGGACCTTAGCTTTTGTGTCGTGAGGTAAGCCAGGCACCTTGAAATAATGCCAACTACACTGCGACCACCATGTTGAAAAGAAGCCCAAGCTAACCACATAGAGAACAGAGCCTCCCAGGAATACCCTCTCCCCCTCTCTCCCCGCCCCTCTCTCTAAGGTTCTGTTGCTCTGAAGAACCTGCCTAATCCAGGCTCCTTGAGGCCAGGAGCCAAATATGATTTGCTTTTGACCCCTCAGTCTGCTCAGACTATCAGGAGCCAAAGACTGGAAGCACCCCAACGTCAAGAAATGGAGAGTGGGTGAACAAATTAGTATAGAACCATACAGCAGAATATTGTATACTTCAGAGAAAACAAGGAG
The DNA here is from genome assembly GCF_964339955.1 of Pipistrellus hanaki. NCBI lineage: Eukaryota > Metazoa > Chordata > Mammalia > Chiroptera > Vespertilionidae > Pipistrellus > Pipistrellus hanaki. The sequence goes on from NC_140508.1 coordinate 73,079,178, forward strand.
GCTCTCGATGCGCTGATGCAGAGGAGAGCTATGGAACACCCTGCCAGGTAAAAAGAGGAAGGTTAGCATCTGACCTTCCATACGATCCCTTCGATGCAAGAAACGGGAAACTGATCTCAGTTCTTCCTGCAGAATGAGGGTGTGATGGCCGGTACTCCAGCAACCACACAGAACCATGAAGTGTCCTTGAGGTTCCTGCAGACAAGTGGCCACATGCAGACGATGGTGGAGCAATAAAAAAGATGGAAGTGGACTAGGTCCCATGGAACCAGCACACCAGCTCTGGCAACCGACACCCAGGCCTCCTTTATGCATGAGAAAAATAACCTGTCGAAATCACTCTGGTCTCTGTTACAAACCAATACACAGGGGTTGTTCCTTTGACTTGGCTGATATCCCTTAAAGCTCGCGAGCCACTTGTAGCTCTTTGGCCCCTTGAGTGTGGCTCTTCCACAAAATACCATGGTCTGGGCCAGTCTATTTTGAAGAAGTGGCGTTAGAAGTTTAAGTTTAAAAAATTTGGCTCTCCAAAGAAATTTCAGTCATCGCACTGCTGATATTTGGCCCTGCTGACTAATGAGTTTGCCGATCACTGCCTTAAAGAGCAAAGGCTGCCAAGCTCTGAAGAGAACTGTATTGGCATGAAGAGGCACAGAGGCAGCCACAGCCCAGAAAACCATCGCCCAGCTTCGGCATGCAGGACAAGGCCGTCCAAACCTCACGGCAGAGTCAGAGAACAAGACCTCCTGCCTGGATGCCAACGAGGGGTCTGAATGAGCTGTCAGAGCCCCATGTATGGGAGGGAGGCGTCCACCCAGCACTCTGGTCCCAGCAGCCTAAGCAAAGTGCACCTCAAAATCCTGGGACAAGGTCTGCTGACTCACCTCCACCCGTGTGGCCTTCACACTCTGGCCCCTGCTCAACTCTCCAGCTCTGTTCCTCACCTCCCTCCCCTCTCCTCTAAGTCTGCGTCCTCAGAGGTACCTGAAAGCCCCCCCCTGCGCATTCTCACCACCAGGCATACCATGTTCCTGCTGCCTTAGACACTCCTTTCCCTCCTCTTGGCCAGACTGAGTCCCCTACGTCCTTTGGTTTAGCTCTCAACTTAGTCAATGCTTCCAGGAGGGGCCTTCCTGACTCCTCGAGCTGGACCAGCCCCTCGAGGACTCCCACGGTGCCCTGGGCTCTCCCTTCCCTCACGTGACAGTGTCTGTCTCCTCCACTAGCCTGTGCGGCCCTCGGAACAGGAGCTTTGAGAACTGCACTTCAAGGCCTTCTTCCCCAAGGAGACTGCGTGTGGCCCGCAGGACACAGCACAGTTCCCAGCGCGCAGTAGGTTCTTAGCGTGACCAGTGGGAAGACAGGACTCAGTCTCTACAGCCCAACCAGCAACAGGCTTACTTAAAGCCCCCTTTCCTCTGCCCTGCAGGACAGGTGCTCTTCCTCCCAATAACTGTTGTCTACGCTGAGAGTCACGATGCTCTCCCCTGCAAACGGACCAGTCACACGAGCTTTTCCTGTTAACACTCACTCTCCCCTCGAAGGGGTGGGTGAGGACCTCCTTCTGTCCCCTCCGCTTCCTCCCCACTTGCAGGGAGGACCAGAAGTTAGTCAATCAACTTGGCCACGTCTGCAGCCCTGGTAAGAGTCATCTGCTTGCAGGTTGAAATCGCTAACATGAGGTTTGGACAATGCTCCCTCTTCTTCCGTCGATGCCTCCTTGACCTCTGAACTGAGCGGGGACCACATGACCGCCTCCAAAGGATACGGGAGGTCAAGCACGACCAGGCTGGGTTGCTGCCGGCAAAGACTGAATGCTGGCTCCCAGGACAGCAGGAAAGCTGCCACGGCCCCAGGCAGGGCCCAGGCGGTCAGGGCTTCCCTCCCCCAAGGGCGGTCGGATCCTGGCGCACAATTACTTGGGGCAGAAGGTGCTGGAGACCCATGGGTGCCTCGGCTGCTTTAACTGTCGGCTGTGGCTGTGTGAACTGAACTCTGGAGGAGGAAGGTTTGGTGAAATTTTAATTACAGGCTGCCTCTCCTGCTGGTAATGGCGAGGCTCTGAGAACGCAGAACTTTAATCACAGGGTGTTAAATCTGATCACTTTTTAAGTGTACTGGTAAGGTTAGGTATTTAAAGGAAACCTGCTACGAAATCTCTTAAAAAGCAAGTTAATGGAACTTCTGGGAAGTTCAGGGTTTCGTTGGTTTGTGTATGAAGTTTATATGGAAGCGAATCTAACCGGGGTTTGCTGGGTGCACTCACTACATCACTCCATTCCCTCGGCTATGTTCTCCTGCCACGTTTCTAAGTGCCCATCTCCTCATGTCGAGTCTGTGACGGTTCCCGGGCGTTTTACAGCCCTCACCCCTTTTCCTCCAGGAAAGTGCCTTTCCACTCAAAACTGTGCCTCACTGGGAATGCTGAACGAGTGGGTTAGGGGTGAGTTGTGCACACCCCTCTCCAATTCATGCGTTTAAGTCCTGACTCCCAGGACCACTGCGTTTCAGGACAATACCTTTAAAGGGGTGACTAGGGGAAAATGAGGTCACCAGTGTGGGCCCTCACCCTTACAAGAAGAGGTAGGCGATTAGGACCCAGGTACACACAGGAAAAGACTGTGTGAGGACACGGGGAGAAGACGGCCATCGACAAGTCGAGGAGAGAGGCCTCAGGAGAAACCAAACCTGCCGACACCTTGATCTTGGCTGTCTAAACTCGAGCACCGTGAGAAAGTGAACCTGCTAAGCCCCCCAGTCTGAGGCACTCTGTCATGGCCGCCTGAGCAGACTGACACAGGAGAGCCGGCCAGTGCCCTGGTGAGCTGTGTGGCTGGGGCCAGGGCTCTGGCTCTAGCTGGGGGTCCCACAGCTTCCTTCCTGGGGGGCTGGGGGTATAAGGATTAAATGCACAAGAGGAGCAGCATGTCTGTGGGCTCACCTTCCCCCCTCCTTGGCTCTCTCTCATGTGGACGATGTCATTTACCCACAAGGGAAGGAGACTTCTCTCTCACGCCTTGCTGTTCCCCTGAAAGCCAGAGTGAGACGGGATCCGGACACCAAGAGCCTGGGTTGTCTTCCCAACACGTTACCTTTTCTTTTTCTTTAAAGCACTGTCATGGCCCAGCCGGTGTGGCTCAGAGGCTGAGCGTCAAGCTATGAACCAGGAGGTCATGGTTCAATTCTCAGTCAGGGCACATGCCCAGGCTCAATCCCCAGTGGGAGGTTTGCAGGAGGCAGCCGATCAATGATTCTCCCTCATCATTGATGTTTCTATCTCTCTCTCTCTCACTCCCTTCCTCTCTGAAATCAATACAAATATATTTAAAGCACTGTCCTGTGTATTCTTAAAGTCAAGACTCACAACAAATTTGTGAAATAGCCAGGATTAGAAATCTTATTTTCATTTTAGAGATGAGGTAAACTGAGGCTCAGAAAGAGTGACTTTTCTGTGACCCATGAGTTTTTAGACTGGACCCAGGTTCTGTGAGCTCACATTCATCTGCTCTCAAATTCCCTCTCCTGCCCCCCCACCCCCCCACCCGTCACGGACACCCCAAAGACTCGGAAGCACCACCTTCACCAGGCTACTCCTCTGCTGCAAAACTTGCAATGGCTCCAGGTGGGGGGGCCACATCAAGCCTCCACTGGCCTGCACTCGCCCCTGCCCTTCTTGCCCCACATCTCCAACTCCATTGTGACAGACCAATCCCCCAGTTCGATGGACACATACCATGCTCACTGACAACACCTTCTCCACTTCTTTCTGACTAGCTTAGGAGCCACCTTCTCCAGGAAGCCTTCTCTGACTGACCCGAGTTCTTTCCATGGTGCTCTTAGGCCCGGTCACATGAGATGACTCTAAACAGGCTTGCCCTCGTTTTGTTTGCAAATTGCTTAACCAGGCTAGTCCCCAGGACATGGAGCACATCTTTCTGCCAGCCCCGTGTACCCAGGCCACAGAGAAAATACACAGCTACCCTTGTTGTTCTGTCAGAAAACCAGCCGTGGATACGTTACCCCCGCAGTGTAAACATGCTCAGAAATAGCTATTGACAAGCTCAACTCTGCAAACAGAATCTCATTCTTCTGACTTCTGCCACGATCCAAGAGTGCTGGGTGTCCACCCTGGCTGCTGGCCTCAGGTAACACTGTTTCAGCTTCCTGCTGTCCTTGGGCACCCCAATGACCCCCACCATCTCTGCCTCTCCTCACCAGCTTCATGACCTTGAAACAAGGCGTCTGAGAACTCCAGGACTTACTACCATTTAAAGAGTGTGGGTCACTCTAACTGGTTTGGCTCAGTGGACAGGGCATTGGCCTGCAGACTCAAGGGATCCAGGTTCGATTCCGGTGAAGGGCATGTACCTTGGTTGCAGGCACATCCCCAGTAGGGAGTGTGTAGGAGGCAGCTAATCGATGTTTCTCTCTCATTCCTCTCCCTTCCTCTCTGTAAAAAAAAATCAATAAACTATATTTAAAAAAAAAAAAAAAAGAGTGTGGGTCTTCCTTTAAGGATGTCCTCTTGTGCTAAGACTAACCATCCAGGATGAGAATTTTTGTCTTTTATTCACTTGCCATATTCCCAGCTCCAAGAAAAAAGGCAATACAGAAGCTACTCAAAAATATCTGCTGAATAATTCTGTTGGCTAAACGAGACTACTAGCTTTCAGCCAGGCCTTGAGCTAGGCGGGCCGCAGCAGTGTGGGTACTGGAAGCCAGAGGAGTGCCTGGCAGTGCTGTCCTTCAGGCCTAACTCCAGCATCACTTACCCCTCCACAGTCCCTTTCCTGTCCTCCCCCAGAGGTTTCCTCCGCCGCTCCCAGGCTATTTCCTTCTGAGGCGACCAAGAACTGGAACTCCGACCCCAAAGGGAACCGCCTCTCTACGGCTGCTGTCCCCTCCAAACCTAAGCAGTGGAGCGGGGTGCTGCCAATACAGCTTGGGAAGGAGGTCCCTGCTGCATCATGCTGGGCACCCCTCTGCCCCCAACCCTTCTGAAGGCAAATCCTCACACACAGGGAGCCCACCTTGACCATGAAACTATCAACTCCCCCTCTAAGCACCTCCCTGAGGGGCTGGCCAGTCACGAGGCTCAAAGCTGCACCCCCAGCCGCTAGCCCGAGGCTTGGCATATTGCAGTACATTCTGGCTGAATGAATGAATGAATGAATGCACGCCCCCTTCCTTTACGCAGCACATACTTCCCTGCTGACTGTTTCATTCCTTTGTGTGTGTGTGTGTGTGTGTCTATACTTGGTGGTGCTGGGCGGGGAGTAAGGAAGGGCTGGGAGCCAGCCTGTCCTGTGGCTGCTGCCTCGGTCTGTACAATGGGCTGGCCACACTGGCTGTGAGTTAAAAAGCCCACATCTCCTGGCCAATCAGCCCTGCTGAGGAGAGGGCACAGCTTCAGGAGGCTGGTCTGGGCCAGGAGACGCACAGAGAGGACAGCCTCGAGGTCACACGCTCGGGCCAACCTTCCCACCAGGTACGATGTTTACCTGGGCACAGGTTTTATCTGCATTTCTGGATGGTGTACCAGAACCACGGGATCTGCCTGCACCTCACAGTGTCCAGCACATACTGGGAGAGGGGCCATCTACAAAGACCCCTCCTAAAAGCTCACATGTACTGTCCCCAGACACTGTCCTAACCACGTGCAACAACTCACTTCAGCCTCACAGTAGCCCTGTGAACCAGGCACTAACGTTGCTCCATTTTACAGAACTAAAGCACAAGGCACGTCGCTATGTCTATGGCTGGTTCTGTGTGGTGACAGAAAGGACACAAGAAGGTGAGGGACAGGATGTGGCCTCTGGGCCCAGTGTCAGCTGTGAAGTCCTGCGGGAGACTTAATCTCTTGGAGTATCTTTGTGAAGTGGCCATCATATCAAGACCTGCCCCCCCCCCCCCCGCCCCCATTTGAGGCATGAGAGCACATGGCTAACTCATAAAATACGATACATGTGAGGGGCAGCTGGTGTTATTTAAGGATAGGGCAATCCTGGCCATTTCTCCTTCCCCTCTCCTTTTTAGGAGGAGTGCTGGAGAGCTGGGAAACACCACCTAAAACCAGACGCTCGGCTGAGAAGTGTTGCTAATGAAGGCAGTGATGCAACAGAGCTGCGAGCCTGGTGTTCACGGGAAACAGTGGTGATGTTGGCAATAAACAGAACTTGAAACTAATAAAAACCAAGTTAAGCACAGCTGGTGTGGCTCAGCAGCTGAGCATTGACCCGGGAATCAAAAGGTCACCAGTTGGATTCCCGGTCAGGGCAAATGCCCAAGTTTCGGGCTCAGTCTCCAGTAGGGTGTGTGCAGGAGGCAGCTGATTGATGATGTTCCTCTCTCATCAGTGTTTCTATCTCTCTATCCCCTTCCCTTTCCTCTCTCTAAAAATCAATAAAAACATATTTAAAAAACACACACACAAAACAAAGTTAATTATACAAAACTAACATAACTACAAATCAACCAATTTCTATAAAAGGGGGGAAAGGATATGATACGCACAATTAATACAGTATTCAAGTGAAGAGGTCGAGTGATACACCAGCCTTCCCTTCACATAAACTGAGTGGCCAGATTATGATGATCTCTGAACGCCTAATAATTTGGCCACTCAGTGTATATCCTATATAATAAAAGGCTAATATGCAAGTTGTCCCCTCAACAACCAACAGGCAGGCCAACCAACTATGTCCCCTCCCCCTGGCCAGGCTGGCCAGACCCCCCATCCACACACAAATTCATGCACTGGGCCTCTGACACACACACACACACACACACACACACACACACACACACTGAGTGGCCAGATTATGTGTTCAGAGATCATAAAATCTGGCCACTCTGTATATTTTCATGCAATAATGCTGCCGCCCTATTTTCAATAACATTTTTTAAGTTGTTAAAAACACCAGCACACACACACACTAAGGTATCTCCAATGAGAACCAAGCTTTTCTTTGCCACAGTGTCCTCCTGAGATGAAACAGCTTCATTTCATCCAAATGCCTGCTGTTTCTAATATAGTATTAGATGAGTGAGGTCAATATTCCTCCAGGATGAGACAGAGGGGAGCCAGGCTTTGGGGGCCTCCATTGAGGCCTGTGGAGGGGGCCAAATGTAGCACATGGAACTGGCCTGTACCCACTGCCCCACCCAGCAGGACCTCCGTCCCCACACGGGCAGTCTCACGCCCAGGCCTGAAAGTGCCCCCACCCCATCCACTTTCATTCCAGGTGTCAGGCAAAGCATTTGGGGAAAGAAAGGATACCTCCCACTCCCACAAAATCCCCTTTCGCTCTGGACCTTCTGGCTTCTGGAACACCTGATGATCAACTCTGGTCATGCTTCAAACAGGCAAGACCGCAGGGAGAGTGGAAATAGGAGGGAGCCCGTCAGAAAAGCTAGCTCCTAAGAACAAGGGGGATCCCAATTTGGATATAGGGAGAACCACGAGGGGTCTGAAACCAGCCAAGAAGACATGGGAGTTTTTAAAAGCCCACCTGGCAAGTGTGGCCCAATGGTTGAGTGTTGACCTGTGAACCAGGAGGTCATGTTTCCATTCCCAGTCAGGGCAGTGCCTGGGTTTCGGGCTTGATCCCCACTGTGGGGCGTGCAAGAGGCAGCCAATCAATGATTCTCTCTCATCACTGATATTTCTCTCTCTCCCTTCCTCCCTGAAATCAACAAAATATATATTTTTAAATAGTCTCCCCCCATAATTGAAAATCTCCTGAATTCCTGGTTGTCAAGAAGATTCTTCAACTACTTTAGGGGTGAGGAGCGGGGGAGGCTGGGGAGCAGTGTGCTGCTGGCTGGGAGAAGGGGTAGAGCCTGGGAACTCAGGCAGGAGGGGAACCCTGGAGGTGGAGGGGTCCCAGGCACACTGAGGCAGACAGGACACAGACCTAGAAAGGCAGAGACAGCACAAACCTCAGAACAGGAGACCCTTCTGCACCTACAGGCAGAGGACCCCAAGCAAGAAGGGGAGAGGGGTGTCCCTAGGAATAAGGAATCCTAATGTGAACAAGTACCATGGTGGACAGCGTCCAAAACACCAAGGAATAAACTCCCCCAAGGTCCCACTCACCTTCAAACCACCACCAAGATCAAGGTCAGCTTTCCATTGGCAGTAAAAATGAGTCACGCTCCCCTCCGTGCTCCTAGGAGTGGTTCAGCCTCAAGGGGAGGGGAAGGCTGAATCTCATCCCCTAACACTCCCCCTTATGAGAAAGGGGGGTTCAGTCAAGACAGCTAATCTGCATACAGGAAAGACCCTGGAGCCCCTCTTTGCAGCCCCAGGCTCCCACCTCCTCAACAAATGCTGCCTCACCTCTGGCCTCCAGGGGCTGATTTAGGGTTATTGGTAGGAGGGAACTGGGAAGGTGACATTGAATGTAAGAAGTCAGCCCTGGCTGAATTTTATGGCTCGATTCTGAGATAAATCACTGTGGCCCAGGGACCTGGCTCCAAATAGATTTACAGGTTTTAGTATTTGTTTGGGGCATTACAATTAATCGAAAGGTGCCTCTTCCAGGTACTGTTCTGAAATGTGGACCTTGGACCCCGAGCACTCACTTTTATTGGCATAATTATGATCGTTTAGAAATGGTATTTATCTGGAGTCCTCATTCCCTGGGAACAGTGCTCTCTGTAATTCCAGGCCTGCCTGAGTTCCCAACAGCCAGGACCAACTCCTCTTGTAGAAATTAAACAAGCTAAAGTCCCCTCTACAAGCGTGGGACCCTACTAATTTGCTAACCTCACACCCTCCACAGTTTGTTAGTTATGGCTCTGAAGGCCCTAAGGGCCAGGAGATGAGGGGAAGATGGTGACCACCCCAGATCAGTTCCAGTCACAGCCACCCTGTCCACCCAATTTCACCTCAGGCCACCAGGAGTGGCAGCATGAAGCGATGGGTAAGAACGCAGCAGCCAGACTGCCGAATTCAAATGTTGCCTTTCCTACTTAGGAGCTGTGTGACCTTCGGCAAGTTACTTAACCTCTGTTTACTGTCTCAATTTTCTCTTCTCTAAATGAGGATGATAAAATAATGCCCATCTTACTCTGCTAAGTGAAGTAAGTCAGAGAAAGACAAATACCATATGATCACTTATATATGATCACTTATATGTGGTATCTAAAGAACAAAATAAGCAAAGTAGAAACAGACACAGATACAGAGAACAAACGGCTGTTGGAGGGGAGTGGGATTATGACAATAGATGAAAAAGGTGAAGGGATTAAGAAGTGCAAATTGGTAGTTATAAAACAGTCATGGGGATATAAAGTACAGCTTAAGGAACATAGTCAATAATATTGTAATAACTATGCCTGGTGCCAAGTGGGTACTGGAAATATCAGGGAACATTTTGTAAAGTATATGACACTAATACAAAATAATACTGACTGTATACTGTAATTGAAAAATTAAAAAAATAAAGATAACACCCATCTCACAAGGTTTTTATAAGGATTAAATCAGTGAATAATTTTAAAGCACGTAGTACAGTGCCTGGCACATGGTTAAGTGTGAAAAGAACTGATTTATTGGTAACAAAAGTGTTCAAGTTCTCTGAGGAAGAACTTTGTGGCTAAAATGAAGCTTCTAGAGTAGGGGTTCATAAGCTTTCTGAAAAGTGCCAGAGAATAGGCCAGTGGTCGGCAAACTCATTAGTCAACAGAGCCAAATATCAACAGGACAACGATTGAAATTTATTTTGAGACCCAAAATTTTTAAACTTAAACTTCTTCTAACGCCACTTCTTCAAAATAGACTCGCCCAGGCCGTGGTATTTTGTGGAAGAGACACACTCAAGGGGCCAAAGAGCCGCATGTGGCTCGCGAGCCACAGTTTTCCGACCATGGTTCTAGGGTTTGTGGGCCACACACTCTCTGCTGAGATTAGCCAAAGGCAACTGTGGAAACACACCCATCAATAGGCAGGCTGTGTTGCCAATAAAAGTCATTCGGGAAAGCATGCTTGGGCCTGGGGACCACGGTTTGCAGACCCTTAGACTAGACCTAATTTCCTATTTTACAGATGAAGAAACGGGGCAGGGAGTTATCTGACATCACTGGAACCCAGGTCCCTGCCCTCCTAGGCCAGGGCACGTTCTCCAATCAGGAGCCCCAGAAAGGGAAAGAGACATAGTCGGCACTGCCAGCACACATGCTCCCACCACATTCCGCCAGTTGAAGACACCTTGAAAAAGAGTGACCCCGAGGCCAGCGCTTTCCAACTACAATACCAACCATGGGCTCCCTGCAGGTGGCACAGGGGCACAGGTGTCTCCGGGCTCATCTCTGTAGCGCCCCAGCAGCCAGCATAAGGTCTTGCCACAGTGGAGCTGCTCTGAGAAGGCCAATAACTGTGGATGCCCTGCAGGGGAAAAGATGCTCAGGAGGACGGCCAAGGGCAAGACTTGTATATTTCAGCCAACTCTGAGAGTGACTGGTTAAATGACAAGGAGAAGCCATTTGCCAAACAATCCAATCTAATAAAAAAGAAACATGCAAATTGACCGTACCTCTGCTACAAACTACAAGCCACACCCACCAGCCATTCAGGAGTGAGTATGCTGGCCCTGGCCTCGGCTCAAGGCTACAAAGTTTCAATTATAGAAGGCAAATAAATCCCAAACAGCCACGGAGCTGTAGAGAGCAAGAGGCCCCGTGGGATCCGGCCTAAACGGGCAGTCAGACATCCTGCCATGGGTCCCAGATTGGAGAGAGTGCAGGCTGGGCTGAGGATCATTTCGTGCACTGGGCCTCTAGTTAAAATATAAAAGTGACATCGCACAAAGCATTTACTATGACTGAGTTCCCATGACACACATCCCATCCCTCCACAAAAGACTGCGAGTGGCAAATAAAATGTGAGCTCCGTGGAGGTCTGTGAGAAGGGACGATACTCCCTTTCCGTGACACTAGTCCTTACGGCCCTGAAACAGCCGACACCCCTCCCACAGGAAGCAGGGTCTCCATCCCTTCCCTTCACTGTGGTGAACACATCCAATCTGGACTCGGTATACGGACATGACACTGAGCCCGTTTCCGGGACAGCCTCTCCCTCCTGTTTCTTGGGACATTCACTCTCAGAGCCCAGCCACCATGCTTTGAGGAAGCCCGAGAAGCCCCGAGGAGAAGCCCATGACCTGTGCTCTTCAAGTTCAGTCATTTGCACAGGTCACAGAGCCATCTGCTTCCACCTGGCTATTCCTGAGTTCTATATTTTATAGCAAACTAGTACTCTGGTAAGTAAAATGTTTCTCTGAGTCCCGGGAACCATTCTAGCAAATTAATTAAACCCGAGGAAGGTGTCTTTAGGGTCTCTGAATGACAGTGAGGAGCACAGGTGATCCCCCCAGGACTTGCAAGTGGCACCTGAAGTGAGGGTGGGAGGAGGCAGTCTTGAAAGGCTGTTAACCTGTGGGTCTGCCGCTATCTCCAGGTAGGTAGTATCAGAATGGAGTCAAATTGTAGGACATCCAGCTGGTGTCAGAGAATTGCTTGCTTGTGGAAAACCAACACACACTGCACATGTATTAAAAACAAATCGAAAGAAGCTAAGATATTGGGGGTCCAGGGGGAGGGACTAGAAAGAAAAAGCAGGTCTCAAGAAGGTCTGAAGGTAGGGCCAATATTTTTACCATAAAATATTTTTGTCTTGAATATCATATGAGCACATCCACGAATTTGAAACGGAGACCCAGAGTCCCAACCTAGATGTAAGATGACAGTTGGGAGATGTCCCGATTTCAAATACTCAAACACACATCCTAATTTGGGCTCAGAACCAATGGCCACCGTTGCTCACAATACGGAAGAGAAAACCTGGCTTTAAACACTGAGTTACAGTAGTTGTCTCAACTTCAACACAACTCTTCCTCTCTGTAAAAAATCAATAAAAATATATTTTAAAAAAACAAAAAACAAAAACAAAAAAACTGGAGACTATGTAAAAGGAGTATTTTCTTTACAAAAATATTTACTGAAGCTGTCTTTAGGTAATGACCACCTTTTGTAAATTCAAATCCCAATCATACGCATGAAAGTTTGATGTAAGTGAATATTTAGGAACCTGCGTTTGTTACATGAAAAGAGGCAGCCTTGGGCTGAAACTGGACATGTATTATTCAAGACGTTCCCAGTACCAAGCTCGACAGAAGCTCAACCCAAACCTCCTTGTGCTGCACTTCCCAACATTCGGCACTTTTTTTTTTTTTGATGTTGTCTGTCATTCCCGTGTACGTAATATTGTCCTTGACCTTGTATTGACTTTTTATTAAACTTAGTTTCTTCTATGCAATGATGAAATAACGAGTTTTTTTTTTTAATGCACATTTGTATAGATACAGAGCTTTAAATTTTTTATAAGGTCATAGACTTTTAATTGGAAATCAGCATATACCCCATCAGCATACTCGAAGGCAGGGGTGGGGAACCTTTTCCTGCCAAGGGCCATTTGAATATTTACACCAGCATTCGAGGGCCACAAAATTATCAACCTAAAAATCAGCCTGCTCTATTTGATCAAACATTTAATTAACTCACTCCTAATGCCTTGGCAGGAGCAGACCAGATGATTTTGCGGGCTTTAAGGCATAGCAGGGGGCGGGGAGTAACTTAACAGAGAACCAGCCTTTAATTTGTTTTCTCACTGGCAATGAGGTATGTGACCTTGGCCGAGTCACCTGCTTTTTCTTGCCTCAATGTCCCCACTGGAAGCGTCACATTGGCCCAGACAGCTCTCTCGTCACCTCACAAGAATGCCAGGAGTAATAATAACCCCTGGTGGTGCTGACAAAAGCATGAAAGGAGTCAAAAGCCTGTCCACAGGGCCCGGGGGCGTCAGTGTCTACTCAGCCATGTGAGCTGAAGCATTCGGCTGGCTCTTTCCTCCTGGCCCAGTGAACGCTGAGCCGGGGAGCTGGGGATCTGAGCTATGGAGGTCAAAGCAGGCGGCTGGGGATGAGGATCTCGGTACGCTAGTGCTTTTCTGGCTCTAAAACCTATTACAGACACATTAAATAAGCTTGGCCCTAATGAGGTAACTAAAGTCACTGCAGCCCTGTGGGGACACACCAGGAGCCAGCATGCTGGAGGTTTAAAACCAGGTCCCCAAGAGTGTCCAAAGCAATCCTTCTTGTCTATACTGCCACGTGTTCCGTCTGTGGACTCCTGGAACCACGCCACCCTCTCCTCACTCTCACCCTCACCCTCACCCTGACCCTCACCTTCACCTGCCATCCCCCTGGGTCTCAAGGGAAATGGAAACGAAATGACTAAAGACACAGAGGTCTGTGGCTCACTCTGGGCTCCCAATGTTCGTTGCCCACGTGGCTGTTTTCTCTCTCACACGTATGAGGCTGCAGTCAACCACGTGTGTTTTATCCAGAGGAAGGAAACACATCACGTCACTCACCAGCAACCCTTTCCCCACACCCTTCTGCGGACCTAACGGGAAGCCCACATCTCCTCGAGAGACCTGGAACACAGCCTGGCTCAGGATGGGGATAATTCCTACCTCACTGAAAAGGAATCACTTTTATCAGGAAGAACAAACTGCCAAAACATAGGCTCAACTGGCCAAATCCGGGAGACCTAGAGCTGCTACGTTAGATGCTGGCAGGTGCTGAAAATGACATCACAGGGCTCTTCGCCGCTATGCCTCAGAGGACTGGCACTGGGAACCTCAGGAAGAGGCGACTGGAGATCTCCGATATTCACTCATCCAACCCCTGAGGTCACTGAGGAGAAAACATCCAGGTGTGCAGTGATTGCCAAAGGCCACCCAGAACATCACAAGGAGCCCTCCGCCTAACTTGTCAGTCCATGTGTGTGATGGTTAAAAGGCAAAACTGGAGCAAAATGGGTTAGGTCACTTCTCAGCTGTGTGACCTCAGTGAAATTGCTTAACCTCTCTGTTTCCTCGTTTTCTCATCTATAAAACAGGACCTTGAAGGCTAATAAAGATCACACATGTAAAGTATTCACTAAGCAATTTAATACTGTGGGTTAAGAAATAATAATAACTAGAAAAGGCAAAACTATAGTGAGAGAAAGCAGATCAGTGCTTGCCAGAGCCAGGGAGTAGGTTTTTTAAAAAAAAAACAAAAACAAAAAAAACCTTAATTATATTGAGGTATAAAAAATTTCATCTCTGGTCCAGCCAGCATGGCTCAGAGGTTGGGTTTCAACCTATGAACCAGGAAGTCATAGTTCGATTCCTGGTTGGGGCACACACCTGGGTTGTGGGCTTGATCCCCAGTTTGGGACATGTAGGAGGCAGCTGATCAATGATTCTCTCTCATTATTGATGTTTCTGTCTCTCTCTACTTCTGCCTTTCTCTCTGAAGTGAATAAAAACATATTTTTATATATATATATTTTATTGATTTTTAACAGAGAAAGGGAGAGAGATAGAGAGCTAGAAACGTCGATGAGAGAGAAACATCGACCAGCTGCCTCTTGCACACCTCCTACCGGGGATGTGCCCGCAACCAAGGTACATGCCCTTGACCAGAATCGAACCTGGGACCTTTCAGTCCGCAGAATGACACTCTACCACTGAGCCAAACCGGCTTCGGCCATATTTTTAAAAATTAAAAAAATTCATCTCAATAGATGTGACACTTCCACAAATAAATAAAGCCTATTAAAATTTGGTGAGGAAAACATTAATTGTTGTTTCTCCAACCATAGTTTCTCTTCCCACTTCCCTATCAGCAGAGCTCACCTCTACAGATGAGGCAGAAAGCTTGCTATTTCAACCCTACTAGATATTAAACTGATAAGAACAGATACTACACTCGATCTTAGCCAAAAGGCCGAGAAGAGATCTCAACCTCGACTTGAGCTTAAGCATGGGTATTGACCCATTTATCTTCAATGGACTTGGATGAAAATTTTAGAGGGAGGATTCTGGAAAATTTCCCCCTCCCTGATAAATCAAGACACAAGGAGAAACGAGAAACTGACCTTCCTGCCTGCCTGCAGGTGCAGTTATGAGAATGTGATGTCTGGACCATGGAGGGGGACAGTGCACCTGAGGATAAAGGCCAGCATGCTGAAATGGCGGCCTAGGAGGTTAGAATGAGTCCTTGCAATCACTACTGAGCCACTGAGTGAACCAACCCTAGGACCCCTCTCTTCAGGCCTCTGGCTATGTTGAGTCTACAAACACCTTGCTTTCCAAGCCACTGTTAGTCCTGTGTTCTTTTGCCAATAAGCCAACATCCTAACAAGCCAGGTGTTTTTCTCTCTCCCAACTTCCATCTCCAATCCGAGAAGTGAGGTCATGGAGAGGTCTAAGATAGGACCTTGTGGCTGGACACTGAGCCCCATCAGAAAGCTGGGTCCACGGTCCCCACAGATGATACTTCCCTCTCTGGTTCCGAAACAAAATGAGGAAACAGATGCTGGTTTCTCCTGGGCGCACCGCTACCCCCATCAACCGCATGTGCATCCTGCGGTGTAAGTGATAATAGTGTCAGGTGTGACCCTCAAGCAAATACCCTTTCTGGTGGCCAAAAGGACATCCCAGTTTACATCTGTGTCCCGGCAGGACTGTTAACAGCACCTCCCTTCACTCTCAAAAGTGTGTCCTTTTCCACACACACAAAAAATTAGAATCACCTCTGGCTGCCTCGGCACACTTTTCTTTCTCCTTATCCAGTACTTTCCATAAGGCCATTCTGTCTTCCCCACCTAGATGCAGATGGGAGGCAGAGGCCCTGCCAGTTTCACCAGAATTCATCTCACCTCATTCAGAGCCTGGTGCCCAGCAGGCATCTGACACAAGTCCTGCTAAACTGAACCAAATGTAACAGGTAAGAGCCTGGAGCAAAAGGATAGAGGCAAACTAGTACAATGTGAGCATGAGGAACGATTTTGTTTTTGGAAGGAGAAGAGGAAAAACTGGATGCTTTCCCAGAATCCCTGCCCCTCCCCACCAAGTGCTGTTAGCACAGGGTCCCGTGTGAAACTGGCAGCGCACATCCGGGCGTCCAGCTGACTGATGCAACCTTGCTGCAAAGGCAACTGTGCTCCTGGTAACTTGTCATGGCAGCTAGTGGACAGATGAACCCACAGATGCTGACCATCCTGCAGATGCAAAGGGACAGAAAGCCTCTGCTCCCCGAGAAAGCCTAGGGACTGCAGACTGACCCCAAGAGACAGACAGACAGCATGCTCTCAAAAACACTTTGCTTGTGAGCACCATCCTACTTGGTGACACACCAAGATGTGGATGCCCCGGGAGGCCACTATCTTAATCTCAGGGCTTAAAATCGTAAGTATCTCAGCAAATGCCTCACAAATAGGTGGTGAGACCAGGACATTGCTACCCCAGGAAGTAGGCCCTACAAGGGAACAGCAAGGGGAGGGTCAGCTCCACCCAGCCTGGATGGAACCACACACATTCTTTCTGAATAACTTCAGGCTCAACTGTCACAGCTACAGCTAGGCACTTCCATGTCTCTGCCTCTCCATCTCTCTCTCTCGTGGAAGTTGCTTGGATGCAGCGGGGTAAACAGGGAATGCTTAGCACTGTGCCTGGCACGTAATAGACACTCAATAAACAACGATTCCTGAGTCACTTACTTGAGCCAAAATGATTTCTGTGTGTTAGAGGAAAGAACTTGCAGTGCGTGCTGTTGCTTCTCTCATGGTAATCTGGAAAACATTGAGCCAGCGCTTCTCTAACTTCTACTTACATCACAGACTGCATCTACGCAGCCGGCTCAGCTAAACGTACATCTGATCTGCAAAAGCGCCTTCTGTGCTAAAGTTAGGCTAGAAGTTGGCTGCACTGTCACAGAATCTTAGCTTGACAACTCAAAGCAAGCAGGGTGATGAGAGGCCTGGAAGACATCTCTCGGGACAGCCATGGGGCGAGGGGTGGCAAGGGCTGGGCAGTGGCTGAGGCTCACAGAAGACCTTCGCAGCTGCAACAGCCTCTGGTAAGGGAAGGCACTGCCGCACAGGCAGTACACTGCCCAGAGTGGGAAGCATCTGAACAAGTGCTGAAGTAGTCAGGACTGCCACACAGAGGGGATGGGCGAGGTGACCTCCAAGATGTCTTCCCCGTTTGAAATTCCAGGAACTCAAGACTCTGGGCTTGGGGGAGCCAGTGTGAGGCACAATCTGAGGCATGAGTAGCAACTGGAATCTGCGTAGGGCACCTTTAGGGGGAGCCCAGACAGAGCCTCGTCTGTAAGTTCATGGCCCGAGTGAACAGCAAAGGAGAACATTCTGGCCTTCCTGGACCACTGGTCTGCAGGCTGCTGCTAAGAGTGAAGCCCAGGGCAGGAACAGCCCCTCATGCAGCCCTGCACATGCCTCCACCAGGGTGCAGTTGTCCTGAGGTCCTTTCCAAAGGTTTCAAGCCCTGGTCAGTATGGGTCAGTGGTTGAGTGCTGGCCCATGCACCAAAAGGACGCCAGTTTGATTCCTGGTCCGGCACAGGCCGGGGAATGTGGGATGCAGCCAATCAATGTTTCTCTGTCTCTCTCCCTTCTCCCTTTTCTCTAAAAACCAACAAAAACTTAAGTTTCTAGCTAGGCCTCTCTCTCCTCCTCACTCACTCTCTCTGGCGACCCAGGTTCTGCAGCATCTCTCTGAGATTGAAACCCAAGTCTGTGAAGGGTGATGAGCCCCAGGACCTTCCTGGCATCCCCAAGGGCCTAGACCACAGGCTGGAGGACCCTGCTCCCCAGGGCTTTTTATGCTAATTCCTCCTCTCAGGACCTTCAGGCCACATCCAAAAGCAGAGTTTCCAGGGAAGATTTTTTCTCCACCCCAGATCCAGGCCAAGACCGGCAAGCGCCCCACACCCTCTCCCACCCCCTGTCCTTTCTCCAAGCACGCAAACCTTAACAGGGGCCTCTTTCAGGCAGAACTCCCTCTGCTCCAGCTCCCAGTCTCACCCCTGGCCCTGGAGATGTTATCAGGACTCAACCCCCTTTGGTTCTGAGGCCAGTAATCACCCCTCAACACCCCCCCTCTCCCCACCACCACCCCCATTCCACAGGACTGGCTTAGCACATGCGCAAGCTTCCTGTCCACACTCACTTTTGAGTCCTCTGGTTTTTCTTCACGTCTTATGAGCTCAGCTCTTTGAAAGGATGCTAGTTTATACAGCATTTCTAGGTACTTGGTAGTTGGAAGGTTTTCAAGATTGTTTTACTTGACTGTGGTACTAAAAATATTCTAAATCGGTGTTGGAGTGCCCTCTTTGGTCTTGTTCATGGGAGCTTTCCTTGGCTGACCTCCCACCCCAAACAAGTGACTGGCCACATCCCTGCAGATCCACAGACATAGGCTGAACACCTACTATGAGCCAGGCACTACCTTAGGCCCCGAGGATTAAAAAACGGAAAAGGTTGGAGCTCTGCCTAAAATGCGCAGCTCCAGGACGGTAGGAAGAGAAGTTGCCACTTTTCTGTTCGATTTGCACTCTCCTCTCTGCCCAGGTTGTTACAGCTTTTACCTGGCCTCTTAAGTCCACATCCCGTCTCGTCTCGCAACTGGACTGCCTGCTCCACATCTTCCCTGCCCTTTCCTCGTGGCCCCAGGGCCTGGGACAGCAGCTGCTTGCCATGGACGTTAACAATGCATACGCCAGCTGAAACCAGTTTGGCTCAGTGGATAGAGCCATCGGCCTGGGGACTGAAGGGTCCCAGGTTCGATTCTGGTCAGGGCATGTACCTTGGTTGAGGGCACATCCCCGGTGGGGGGCGTGCAAGAGGCAGCTGATCGATGACTCTCTCTCATCGATGTTTCTAACTCTCTGTCTCCCTTCCTCTCTGTAAAAAATCAATAAAATATATAAAAACATTTAAAATGTTTTTAAAAATGCACACACCAGTCCCCTAACGCCCTCCGATGCTTCCAGCTGAAGCTCATTCTTGGCTGTCGCTGGATTCTGCCAGCTGGGCCTCCAGCATGACACAGCATCCCCGCCTGGCTTCCCTGACTACAGCGCAAGCGGCATGACAAAGGATCCTCTGACAAAGGGAGGAAGAGGTCTCCTTATTGTCTACAGCAGTCCCACCTCGCTCCACTCGGCAGCAGACCCTTCCCCTCTCCTGGGCCCATGGCCCCTGCCACACTGCTTCCTCGGGCTTCCACCCTGCACACCGTGCTGTCTGTAAGGCAGTGCCGCTGGATTACCCTATCCGCAATTCAAATTCAACCTGTGTAACCATGAACTCCCCACAATCCCGCCCGCCCCCCCCCCCCCCCCCCCCCCCCGCCTTCCCCTACCCTAGCTGACCTGCCCCAGCAACCAGGTCACACCTGGGTAAAAGCCGCCACCCACTAAGTCAGTGAGGCCAGGAACCTGGGAGGCACTGGGCTCTTTCCTTATCCCCCAAAGCTAAGCCATCACTGAAGACTTTATTCCATATATATATATAAAATCTTCCTCCATCTCCATACGCATGGCCCTGGTTCCAGGCCTCAGCCCCTGTGACCTGGACCGAATGGAGCGTCCTTCAGGCTCTACCTGCGGGCTAACAGCCAAGGTCCCAGCCAGCTTCACAAAGATCCTCACTCCTGAGCCTTGTCTGCCCTTCTGTCCTAGAACTCTGACCTCATAGCTTCCCTCCCTCCTTGTACCCAGACAGCCTCAGGCCTTGACCCTTTGCACATACTGTTTCTAGCCCTGAATGCCCTTCTCCCATCTCCTCTCCTGGTTAATTCCCTTTCAGCTGCAGCACCTATATTACCTCCCTCAGGAAGCACTCCTTGATCTTGATGCAAGAGCAGGGCCCACTTGTCCGTGCTACTGTAAGGCTCTCGGGACTTTCTTTACCCCTGCATTTACTGCACCATGCAGAGTTTAACTGCACTCCCTGAACCACACTGAAGTCACTGTTTAAGTATCTCTTGGGCAAGAGAGTTGGCCTCTTGCAGGAAGTGGGGGCTGTGCCCACTCACTGTTGTAGCCCCAGGTTCTGGCAGAGCCGGGCATAGAAACAGAGCCTTCTGACTCCAGTATGATCACCGAACCTTCTTAGTCAGCTCCACTCCCAGTTCCAATACACACAATTTCCCCTTCAGCATTTTTGTGCCATTGCCCCAGCCGAAAGCCTCCTCTAGGTCCTCCACAACCACCCCAGATCTATTCCCAAATTCACCTCTTCCGTGAAATCACCCCAAACGAGCCCCAGACCACTGCTATAATCACCGCCTCCCATCCTTTATCCAACCCGCCACCTGGGTAAATTAGCATTTGGATCTGGTTCCCTGGCTGGGTGTGAGCCAACAGTGGGCATAAAAGTTCTGAAAAGTTCAAGGCCATCTACTCACAAAACTGCAATGTGAGGTGACACGGTAGGCCACCTCAGCCCCAGGCAGTGGATTTGAAGTCCGAGGATCAGGGTTCAGATCCCTGCTTTGCTATAGTGGCTCAGTTTCCTCATCTGCCAAATGGGAATAGTGAGAACAGCCTCCCAGGACTACTGTAAAAAGCAGATGAGATCAGCTGTGTGAAATGCTTTGCAAAGTGTAAAGCCAAATCAGGTGTCGGGTATTATATTGTAATAGTCTCCAGTGCCAACCAATCCCCTACCCAACTCCACTGATAGTTTTTCCCCTCACTTGAGTCAGGTGAGAATCAAATGAAATCTGTGGGTCCTCTTCACTTTCAGGAGGTTCCTGAAGATCTTGCCATGGGAAGGGACCTTGCCATGGGTCCAGGTCACAGGGGATGGAAGCAAAAGGCCAAACTTAAGAGTGCTGGAAGGCCACAAGGCCTACCACCTCTCCCACATTCCTGCATGCCCAAGATGAAAGAGAGGGCAGGGAAATCCAGGCCAGTCTCGAAGGAAAGCAATCTCAAGACTGTAAGATGAATTCCAGAGCCTTTCCTGGAATCAGAGGAGATGTGAGAAGATGTAGAATTCTCTCTCTTTGGGGAGTAAGAACCTCACTATTCCCCCCACAGAAAACACCATCACATAAAGAAAGAAGATTGGATGAGGCATCAAAATCCAGGATTTCGTGTCCCACTCTACAGGGCTCCGGGCCACTTTGTGCAAGCCATTTCATCCCTCTGGGCCTCGGGTCCTCACATGCAAACCAGCTCATCGACAAGGCCTTCTCAGCTCTGGGTGCCTAGGATCTGAGGATGGGTCTGTTCTCACCCTGTTCTGAAGCACAGCTCTGGCCTGGGTGTAACTCAGAAATAAGACGCAGATATCGATAAGTCATCATGGTGACAACTCAGAAAGGCCACCATCGCAGCATTGTTCTAAATAACAGTGTGTGCAGGGTGAGGCAGAAAAGCAAAGCCTGAATGTGAGCAGCTGAGCCCAGGTGACCAGTGAGTCAGCAATGAGACCCAGAGGTAGAGGAACCCCACTTCCCCCAAAAGAACATCAAAAGGGGCTGCCACACGATTGGGTAAGCCATGCAGAAATACCATCCTCTTTGGAGGATTCCCCCAGACTGCAGTTTGCCTGTCTGTCTGTGCCTCCTGTTCTCTATGGGGGCTCAGGATTCTTTCTCAATCCTAACCATCACTGCCTGCTTCCTCCTTCATGATCTGCACTGCAAGCAACAGAAGCTTAAAGACAAGGGCAGTGGACTCTGCAACTGAGAGGAAACTGGAGGACAGTGTCGGGGACCCTAGGAGTGAGTTTGGGGATGAATAGATACAAAGCAGACCCATATTAAAACATCTACACAGCTGGGACCGGTTTGGCTCAGTGCATAGAGCGTCGGCCTGCGGACTGAAAGGTCCGGGGTTCGATTCCGGGCAAGGGCATGTACCTTCGTTGCGGGCACATCCCCAGTCGGGGATGTGCAAGAGGCAGCTGATCGATGATTCTCTCATCGATGTTTCTAACTCTCTATCCCTCTCTCTTCTTCTCTGTGAAAAATCAATAAAATACATTTAAAAAAAAAAATCTACACAGACCTGTAAGACAGACACTAAACTCAGGCTCTGAGTGAGACCCTGCCCAAAGCCTGAGCCTATGGCAGTAGACAGCAGCCTATCACTGCCCATCACTGCCCAGCAGAGCAGGGCAGGACCATGGAGAACAACTTGTGAGCCCCTCATTGCTCAGCCCAGTGAGCTGTTGGCTGGCTTCAGGGTTATTTCCCACTAGCTGCTTAGCTTCCACAGAAGGACGCGCAGTACCTCTGGACCCACCTGGGAGGTTCCAAGCAGCCTGAAGTCCAAAATAACCGGGGACATTTGGCTCTTCTTCCTCTGTTACTTCCTTCTGTATTTGATAGGAACTAGCATTTTGAGTCCCTTGCAGCCAACATATGTGAAACTGATGAAGTCCCAGGGTGCTGGCTCTAAAATATTTATGATTTATTCCCTCCTACAGTGCCTGGATCATCCGTCCTATTGCACTGTAATAACATAGCTGTTTCTGCTATCTTATCTTTGTGTGCCCCAATCACAGCAGCATATCTAGCTTAAGGTAGGTGTTTAATAAACATCTTACATTCATCTCCAGTTAGAATTTTTTTTTTTCAAGCAGGGGCCATATGTTACATTTTCTTTGTATACATGTTAAGCTCTACAAATAGGTAGGTACTCGATACATATTTGGGAATAAATGATTGATTAGTTGGCTAAACCTAATAACCCTTCTTCAGGCTGTGTCTGAGAACCCTCACGTACATGAACTCTGAGAAATACATGTATATGTGATGGAGTTCTTTGCTTTTTTTGGGGGGAGGGGCTTCCCCATCCCTGGAGGTGGAGGGGATGGGTAGTAAAACTTGAGATGGTTTCTCAGGGTCTACACTCTAAATTTGATGGTTTTGAAATTAGTAACTAAAGAATAAACTTTGGGTCCAATAACAACTCCATGAACACACCCATGTGAACACAGGCATGTGTCACATAAATGTGTACCATATGCATTTATTACATGCAGATATGATTCTGGAACATATTAGAGGTTTAAAAACTGATAACCATTCACTGACAGGAAGTTTCCACATGCGTGATAACAACAGCAATGCAGATTTCTATTTTTCAGTGGCTATTGTCATGAGGACTGGTAGCAAATCACAAGTGTTTTGACAAGAGAGATTACCAGCATTAATTCACCCCCTTTCTCAGATTCAGTACTTCCTGGGGAGGTAGGACCTATGGGGGGAGGGGCAGGGGGAGTAGCCACTATTTCAACTAAAAGCCTTAGGCTGAGAAGAGAAATCGCAAAGAGGGGAAAGTAACCCTTCTCCCACTGAGAGTCATAGCATTTTTTGAGTCTCAGTGTGCTCATTTGTAAAACAGGATTAATAATCCCTGCTTCACAGGACCATCTTAATAAATGCAATGTACACAAGGCAGAGTCGCCCTGAAAAGTCAAACATATTATTCCAGCAATCTGTGAACTACTGATGACAGTCCCCCAGAATGCGGTACAAAATTACTGCCTCCAAGCGTACACAATCCAGGACAGACACTTGACCCAGCAGATGAATAAACCTAGTCCTGCTCCAAACTCTCAAAGGGAGTTTCCTCCAGCAACCTGAGTGCATCCTGTGAGGGGCTTGTTGGGTGCATTCTGTTCTCATGTAATTGGGTTTTCTTGAAAGCCAGGCAATTTTCGCCTGAGGTCCGAGCACGCTTGCAACCGGGATTCCTGAGGTTTTGGGCACAGATCCAGCGCTAGGCCAAAGGGCCTGCTGGACAGCCTGCAGCCCCTCTCCGCCCTCTGGGCGGAACCTTCTCTCCCCTCTAGCTCTCTCTAGTGCTGTGTCACTTTCGCCGGCCTGAGCCTCCAGCCGCCTAGAAGCCGGCAGCTCCGGTGGCTTCCTTCCTTAGCATGCGGGCCTCCAGCCTGGGAGAGATAATCCCCGGCCACGGAGCCTGAGCCCGGTGGGCGGAGCCGACAAAGGCTCGGTCTGGGCATCCAGCAGCAGCGAGGGCTGCGGCGCAGGGCTGGAGCTGGGCCTGGGCGGGGACCGCTGGCCAGCCCTTGGCCCTCACGGCCTCTAGGACGAAGAATATGGAGAGGGACCCCTTCCAGGGTCTGCTCGGGCATGCGTATCCAGAGAGCTCCTCGGTACAAGGGACAACCCAAGCGTGGGGGCGACGAAGGAGGCGGGGAGAGAACACTCGAGCCCCCCTAGGCTTCTCCCGGTTTAGCCAGACCACCCCTCTCCAGTGCCACCAAGTAGGCAGCCAGTGTGTCGGGTCTAGGGGTGAGATGCGGAGGTAGGAACTGCGGGTCTCCCGCCGCCCTCGGGCCTGGGACTCCCTTGTGAGCCTGGCACACCCGCAAGCACGACCCCCTCTCCAAGTAACACGGGCGCGCAGGCGCGCGCGGACACACAAGACTACGAGCCCAGCTGGGACCACCAGGGGCTGACAGGACCCATCTCCACCGAGATCAAGACCCGGGCGCGTCCCCACTATGCAGCGGTCTTCGGCCCCCCACCCCCGCCCCCGCCCCCCACCCCCGCCCCCCACGCTGGAGCGGCGTGTACTCACCCACAGCTGGGCGGGGGAGGCGGCGCTCACTCTCCGGTGTGCGACCCGCCCCGTGCCGCCAGCCATCCCTCCCCTTTACACGCCGCACCCCCTTCCAGCTCACGGCTGCCCCCACCCCCACCCCCCAATTCCAACCCTGCAAACTCCACGACCCCAAACAGCCAACGCCGCCCAGAGGAGGGGCTCTGACCCTTGCTCCTCTTTGAACGCCAAAGGAGAGACTTACTACCGTCTGCGGCGCACGGTCCCCGGGCCACTCCCTCCGGACGCACCGGGCTTCCCCGCGCAGCGCTCAGGAGCCCAGACCTCCACCGCGGCCCGAGCCACCGCCCCCTGCCGCCCGCCCTCCCCCAAGACCGGCGTCCGGGGCGAGTCACCTGCTCTCCGTCCCGAAAAAGCCGAGCCGGAGCCCAACCCGCGGCCGCTCGGGTCCCTCGCCAGCGCGAGCCTTGTGTGCCGGAGCCTGTCAACTCAACCCCCGCCCCGCCGGCGGAACGGCTCCCCAGGCCCAATGACACCGCGGCGACAGCACCATCGTCTAAAAAGCCAACAGGATCGCCGCCGCGGGGAGTGTCCGAGTCTGCCACCGCAGTGATGTCCTCCTCTGCTCCCACCCCCCGTGCCTCCGGGGCCCGCGGGCTCACCGGGGACAGAGGGAGGGTGCAGACTGTCTAGACGACAGCCATCCCCGAGCCCGCGGGGACGGGAGCGCGCACACACAACACACACACACACACACACACACACGGCCGCTGCCACACACAATCACTCACCAGGAGAGGGAGGGGAGACTCGCTCCGGGTCCCCCTGCAGCCGCCAGGGCAGCAGCCTCCGGCGGGAGCGGCTGCGGGAGCCGCGCTCCTCACCTCGGCGGCGGAGCACGGTGCGAACAGCTGCAAGTCCGGCCGCTGCCAGACCAACTGCTGGCCGCAGCAAATGCGGGCTTCACAACAAAAGGGAGAGGAATCACGCTCGCTCTCTTCCTCCCCCCCAGTAGGAACCCGGCACATGACAGCGGCTACCCTGCGCGGGGCCAACGCCAGCGGGGCTCCAGCGGGGCTCCAGCCGCGCGCCCCTCCGCACCCCTCCCCACCGGCGCTCCGGGGCCAGGGCTCCCCGCGGGGCGGGGCACCCGGAGGGAAGGGGCAAACCTCGGGAGCGGCGAGCCCGCGGAGTGCGATCCCCGACAAGGAGGGGGACCACGGCGGAGCGCGGACGCCCGGCTGGCTGCCCCGGGCGCACGGAGCGGGAAGGGGCTAATTGTTTGGGGCGGTTTCCCCGGATTTACCTATTAGCACGCGCACACGTCACGCAGCCCTCCTCCCAGGTTCCCGAATCCGTCGGCAAGCCGAGGGGGGCTGACGGTGGGTGGGGGGGTATGCTCACCTCGGGGTTCCTTTGGCCGCCTCTCCGAGCCGGATCGGGGATGGGGGAAGGGGGCAGGGGAAGGGAGGGAGGAGGCTCCCGAGAGCCGACTCCAGCCGCCGCGAGTTCCGCGCGTCCGGGCAGCGGAGGGATTTGGGCTCCCGGGCGCGGACACCCAGCCAAGAAGGGAGGGAGGGAAGGAGGGAGGGAAGGGTACGAGGAAGGGAGGGGCGGGTGGGGGGGAGGAGGGAGTAGAGGAAGGGAAAAAAATATATCCCTGCTCTGACACAAGGAAAGAGAATGCTGGAGAGTGACGTCCAGGCCCCGCCCTCCCCTCCGGCCACGTGCAAAGACTTGAAAGGGAAGAGGGCGGCGCGAGGCCTGCTGGGTAATGTAGTCCGCCTTTCTTTCCCGGGATGGCGGGCACTGGAGCATCCGAGGCATCCCAGTACAGCGACGCCGAAACCCGCGCCCCACGCCCCCGGACGCTGGCGCGGCCCTGGGTGTGGACCTCAACGTAGGGAGGACTGAGGGCTTAGGCGCGTTCCTTCCAGGCTTTTGGAGAAAGGTTTGGTTTTTGGGACAGGAATGCTTTTATGGATGAGGACTTAGGCGCTTCAAGTGCAAAGTCTGTTGTAAATGGCAGATAAAAGGGAGCTTTTGTGTACGTATTGGCCGGCCCTAGTGGCGTTATGAATGCTGCATTAAATGCTGCTGTCTGTTATTGAGATGCATGTTATAATTAACATTTGAACATCTCGGTGGCAGGGGCAGAATGTTGTAATTAGATATGCACTTTACAACCAATTAATTTTCCATTGGCCATGCTGTGCGGGCTGGGCCAGGGGACGTGGTGGCTGGAAGAATTCAATACAATGGAAAATTCAGTCATCGCTTAACCAAATCACCAATGTTTTCTGAGTACCTACGAGATGCCTGGCATTGAGCTTGGCACAGAGTCCTTCGGGAGGAGGATGCTTTACGCCCCTCCAAAGCAAGGGATGAGCAACTCTTTGGAGGAATTGTGTGACACAGTGCAGTTGCCATAGAAATCCATTTATTAATTCAGAGAACATTTAGTGAGCACTTCTACAGACAAGACGTGTCTGGAAATGCCAAGACAAGTAAGACCCTCAGTCCCTGCCCTCAAGCTCAAAGTCCAGTGTAAGGATTATAGTCAATGCAAGTATAGGGGATAAGTCGACATAAGCACAAAGACCTAGGGAGCTCTCAGGTGAAGCAGCCAACCAGGATGGAAGGTGGATGGAGGTGGGAGAGGAGAGGATCAGGGAAGGCTTCCTGGAGGAGGTTTTTAAACAAAGGCAAAGGCATTGGTAGGCATCTGACAAAGGCTACAGAGTACAAATGCCCCAGATGAGAGAGAAGACAGTAAATTCTGAAAGTCCCAGCAATTTGGCAGGGCAGAGGGAGAGAGGGGGTGGAGGGTCAGCTTAGAGAGCAGAAGGAGAATGGGACAGCTTCTCACTGGAGGTGGGGCTTGAAGTGGCCTTGAAGGACGAGTGGGATTTCATTTTGTGTGGAGAGCTTGTGTTCCAGTCTTGAGGCTCAGCATGAGCCAAACCTTGGAGAGAAAGCAAAGCAGAATCCAGCATGGAATGGTGTACTTTGTAGTCAGATAGCACTTTATAGTTAGATAGAACTGAGCGTTAGCCCACTTCTGTCACTTTAAAGCTGGGTGAATTTTGGAGTATTACATGACTTTTCTGTGCCTGTGCTATCTTCAAATGGAGACAGAAACAACTGTACCATAAAGTTGTTAAGATAATTAGTGAAGCATGGAATAGCCTGGCTGTTAATAAATAATAATTAAAAAATAAAAAAGAGCCAAAACTGGTTTGGCTCAATGGATAGAGCGTCCGTCCACGGACTGAAAAGTCCCAGATTCCATTCCGGTCAAGGGCATGTACATTGGTTGCAGGCACATTCCCAGTAGGGAGTGTGCAAGGGGCAGCTGGTCGATGTTTCTAGCTCTCTATCCTTTTCCCTTCCTCTCTGTAAAAAATCAATAATATATATATATATTTTTTTTAAATAAAAAAAGAAAGAAACCAGTCCCATCCTATAGAACAGCTCATTTAATTCTTGTACCAAAGGGCACACAGGCATGTCTTGCCCTCCCTTTTAGAGGGAGATAGCAGGCCCACAGTCATGCATTCCTAAGAGGCAGAGTGGGTACCAGGAGCCAGCTGTCTGGGTGTCAGACTCAGTTTTCAACTGTCCCCACTCCCATCAAAGGACCTCGCATTTAAGCACACCTGACACTTCCCCCAGGTTTGCCTCTTTTAGAATCTGTGCCTCATTGGCTCAGCAGTGTGCTATTTTTATGCTTTAACATCTGGAGCACTTCCTGAGTTTGCAAAATATGAAATAATAGTACCAGAGTCTCTCCACCCAGCTGATTGCCAGGTTGTCAATGCTGTTTGCACATTTGTGTGAGAGGCACGCCACCTGCAAGGAGAGAAGAATGGAACCGTCTGGGTCTTGGTTTTGCTTTTGCTTTAAATCACACCCGCAGAGGTGAGAACAGGATCCATCCCAGAGGTGATGAGAGGCTGAGCTATGAGCAAAACAACCGTGAGGAGGACACACCTCTGTCTGGGGTGTGCCTGGAGTGAGAAGGCCGGTGGGGACAGCACAGTCTGGGAGTTAGCATCCTGGGTTTGCATCCCAGGAATGACATTCCTGGATCTGTGACCTTGGGCAACTTACTGACCCTTCACAAAGGTGACCTTGGGCAGCTTAGTTCACAGCCTTTCTTGGCTTTGTGAGAACCAATGGCCATAACCTATTGAAATGGGATCTGTCCCAGCAAATCCCCAATGATGATTGACTCCTTTCTTTGATGCAGGGTCTTCCTGGCCCAGAAGAATGATCCCTGAATTTCCCTTCTACAGTCAGGCCAGCAGAGCCGGCGCTGCAGGGAGGATTCTGGGGGTGACTCATCTCCGTGGGTGATGTAGGTTAGGTTTGTTTCAAGGAGGCTCAGTTCAGTACTAGTTCTCAACTTCTGCTGGCCCAGCTCTGAACCCTCACCAGTCCACATAGTTATGCGTTTCCTCTCCCCATCCTGATGCCCAAGGTACTTCAAATGATATCCCCACACCAGGCATGTCCTGTGCTCCCACATTGCTTCTCCCTGCCTATTAAAACTTCTCTCCTGCTCTCCAGATCCTCAGCACCTGGCCCTCTGCTTTTCCACCAGCTGAATACCTTCACTATATAAGATAGTCTTTTCACTATCTCCTGCAACTCCTACCTATTGGTATTTTTTTTTTAAATGTATTTTATTGATTTTTTGCAGAGAGGAAGAGAGAGGGATAGAGAGTTAGAAACATCGATGAGAGAGAATCATCGATCAGCTGCCTCTTGCACACCCCTTACAACAAAGGTACATGCCCTTGACTGGAATCGAACCTGGGACCCTTCAGTCCACAGACCGACGCTCTATCCACTGAGCCAAACCAGTTTTGGCCCTATTGGTATTCTTATCAAGAGCTCTCTGAAATGGCCTTTTGGGACACAGATTCCCAGCTGGAATGGAGGTCTTTGAGAGGAAGGCTCTGCAGGGCCCTCAGACCCAAGTTTCCCCGGGTGGGAGGCCTGGTGCTTCCTCGTCCCTCATGCAATGTCTTTCCTCCTCTTCTCTGTGGTTGATCTGATGCCCCACCTGCAGAGCTGGGGTCAGAGTTGCTGCGAGGTGCAGAGTTAATGAACTGACCCTGGACTTGGTTTAATTGCGGCAGATCTGAGCTGCCAAGAGTTGCTTTGTCTGATTAGTCACCACATAGCCCAGAAATTAAAAGCCAGAATGTTTCTCTCTGTTTTAAGCAGTTGCTTTCCTTAATCCATGCTTCCCTAAGATATTAACAAAAAGAAATATTTCTACTTTTTCCCCATTTCTTCTTCCTTCTACCGGCCTTTCCTCCATTAGTCAACACAATTATTGCAGGCCTGGTGGGAGTCTACCCCAGCGCTGGGGGAGAAGTTACCTGCCTTCAGCAGCTGAATAGACCGGTCTGAGCCTGGTACCTGTGAGATCTGAGGAAAACTGATGAAGTCCTACACTCTGCAAGGGTGATTTTATATGAACGAAGGAATCCTGGAACCCTTTGATCAGAGAAGGCTTCTGGGAAGAAAGTAGAACTAGATCCATTTATGACTTCCCACAGTGAAGAGGTCAACAGTGGCCCAGCAATGGCCTGGGAAGCATTGCAGAAGTTGTGTCTTCAGGTGGGACACTACAGAGTGGGCTCATCGGATATCAGTTTGGTAGCCACTGACCCACAGAAGGAAGGAAGTTGCTGGTCTAGTGTCTACGCTCTGTTACTGGGGTGTTGGCCTGGAGAGATAATGGCTTGATAGAACCAGGTTCAATTTCACCCAGGCCTCATCTCAGCTTCCACTACACAACTCCAAAGACCAACGCCTGAAAGGCAGATGGAAAGTGATCCTCTAGGGTTGAAGTTGGCGATGGAGGAAGGGACATCCACAGAGAACAGTGAGCTTGAGAAAAGCAAAAGCTAAGTAAGAATAAACCAAGACATATTTTACGGGGCGCATGCTATGCATAAGGGTATTGCAATGCACCATGGGAACTAAGTGTGTGAAACTGGTTTCCAGGTCCCACCTGACCCTATCCTGCTCTGTGACATTTCCTTTCTTTGGGCCTCAGTGTTCTCACCTGTAAAATGGGAGGGTTAGACTCTATAATCTCTAAAATTACTTCCCAACCTGAAGTTCTCCTTTCAAGAAGTTTACAATCTGGCTAGCAAAAGATCTAAAGTTAATAGCCAGAAGTATGCCTTTAAAGCTTTTTAATTCCAGCAGAACAGGAAGAGTTTGTAATATTCATTAAATAATGCCCTGAAGTCCATAAAGGCACAGAAGAAGATAAACAGATCTTGTCTTGCAAGTTTCAAGGACAGTAAGTGAAAACCATGAGTAGTTAGGCATTCGTTAAGTCCCTGAGAGTTCAAGGTCAGACCTTACCATTCCGTGGTATGAGCATCTCATTCACAGATGGCCTTGTTCATGATGAGGACCTGGGCTAAGACACACCCCCACATCTCTGCAAAAGACACGTTTCAATGCCCAGCTGCACGCTAGGAAGACCTCACCCTGGAAGGGGTAGCCAGGCCTTTTGGACCAGGGGTAGACATCTGATCCAGGGACACCAGGCCATCGGCTAGGCTTGGACTTAAGTGGCCCTGGTTTCAGCAGATAAACTGAGCCAATCAGAGTTAAATGAGACCATGTGTGGTGCACTTAGCACACTGTAAGGACTTAGTGAAGCTTAGCTTTTATTGTTGGTTATTATTGTTGCTGTTTTAGTTGTTACACTGGGGATAGCCTATGCGGGACCCCAGATGAAAATCTGACCCGTTTATACTTTGTGGCTCAAAGGAGTACATTTAGATTTTATTTATTTGTTTTCAAATTATTGATTGATTGATTTGAGGGAGAAAAGAGATTAACTTGTTGTTCCCCTAGTTTACGAATGTATTGGTTGATTCTAGTATGTGCCCTGACCAGAGGCCGAACCTGCAATTTTGGCATATCAGGATGATGCTCTAACCCTGTGGTCGGCAAACTGCGGCTCTCGAGCCACATGCGGCTCTTTGGCCCTTTGAGTGTGGCTCTTCCACAAGATACCACGGTGTGGGCGAGTCTATTTTGAAGAAGTGGCATTAGAAGAAGTTTAAGTTTTAAAAATGTGGCTCTCAAAAGAAATTTCAATCATTGTACTGTTGATATTTGGTTCTGTTGACTAATGAGTTTGCAGGCCACGGTTCTAACCAACTGAGCTACCTGGCTAGGGCTAGATTCTATTTCTGAGTGATAATTCAGACACTGGAGTGTGGCTCCACTCCGGCCTGAGCCAAGATCCTGGTAATCATCATGGGCAGCTTCAGCATGGCCTCTGGGGTGTCAGCAGAACCTGGGGAATAAGGAGCAGTCAGGCGTCCAGTGCCCTAGGACTGACCTCCGTCCCTCTCTCACCCACGTTCAGACACATCCACTCACCCCACCTTTGTGTCTGTTTTGACGACATTGATAGCAGCTTTGTTTACACTCCACTCTTCCCAGGAAGAATTTGAGACAGCTTTTTAAATTCTAAAATATACTCAGTATCTGAAAATAGGAGTTTACACAAAAGACATTTTACGAGATGAGCATCTCTTTACAAAAGGAGTGAGCATGGTTTCTTTAAATAGCAGCTCCTCTCCTGCATTCAGCATCAGGTTTGACAGAATCTTGCATCGCTAGCAGCTCCTCTGGAACGCATCAGTGGTGTTAGTATGTTCACAGCACTGACTTGCTTTGATCAAGTTTGGTACTTTGATCAAATTTGGTACTTGAATAAAGTATATAAGAAGCTTTTGAATTCCTTTTGTGCTGTCTTAAGCCAAAATAAGGGTTCTGCTGATTTTTGTTTTTTGTTTGTTTTGTGTGTTGTTTTTTTGTTTGTTTGTTTGTTTTTGTGAACTTCTGTAAATTCTGCATTGTGCAGCTTTAAGTGATTAAATTGACTCTGATTTGGAGACCATTTAGCTGCCAGTTAGTCAGGGAAGCCTGCTTGGAGGAGGTGGCAGAGGAGTTTTGTGGTTTTCTTTTTAGAAAATAAGGTAAGATATGATTTGGCTGGACTTGAATGGGAGACCATCCCAGGGGAGAGGAGCGTGTGGAGAGATGTGAGGCTGCTGTTGTCCATGCAGGGCAGCAGCAGAGGTGGCTGGCTAACCTAGAACCTCAGAAGGGCCACAGAAGAGAGTGAAGCAGGCCCGTGACAGTTCACCTGTCCCCCACTTTGGGAAACAAATTTGGCCTGGCTGGAGTGGCTCAGTTAGTCTGCACAGAAAGATTGCCGGCTCCATTCCTGGTCAAGGCACAAGCCTGGGGTTCAGGTTTGATCCCGGGTGAGGGAATGTATGGAGGGCAGCCGTTTGCTTCTCCCAAGGATATGCTTCTCTCTCTAAGCATATCCTTGGGTGAGGATTAAAAACGTACAGATTGCTCTGTTACAGAGATGAGATAAACTGTACAATACTCTCTGCTATACATACTTTATTTCAGGCCTTATCAAAAACCCTTTCAGAGGGCATGTTGCCATGACAACCTTATGGTCACTAGAGGGCATCTGTAAAAAATGGTATTAATTTAGTTACAGGTGTGGGTCCCTTCCCGACCCCCCCCCCCCCCCCCCCCGGGAGTAGTCCTAGACTACTTAAAGTACTCAGATGTAATATTTTTGCCTGAGCAGACTAATAATCACCTTGTAATTTAATTACTAAGCGAACACCAGTGAACTCCTCTTCTGCTCTCAATTGAGCTGTAATTTTTGAATACCAGCTTCTTGGGCAGGGCCTCACTCTGGAAGCAGTAGTTATCTAGACACAGGTCTTAGCCCTGTGGTTGGCAAACTGCGGCTCAAGAGCCACATGCGGCTCTTTGGCCCCTTGAATGTGGCTCTTCCACAAAATATCACGGCCTGGGCGAGTCTATTTTGAAGTGGCGTTAGGGGAAGTTTAAGTTTAAAAAATTTGGCTCTCAAAAGAAATTTCAATCCTTGTCCTATTGATATTTGGCTCTGTTGACTAATGAGTTTGCTGACCACTGTCTTAGCCTATGCTGTGCTCTGTGGAGCCACTGGGCCGCGGGGTTAGCTCCAGGGTTACGGTGGAATGTGAGCACGCTCTGAGTGGCCCACCTGTGAGCTCTGGCAGACGCTCATTTCCACCAAAGCACATCCTAGGTTGTCCCTCCTCTATTCCCTGCGATCTCCTTCCTTCCTCTCTCTCTAGAAAAAAATATCTACGCCTAGGTATCAAAAACCTCCAGGCATAGAATAGTAATAAGCAGTTAGACAGACATGAGCACGCTAGGCCGATGTGCCAGGTACAGGTCACCAGGGCGGGAAGCAAGGGGCAAAACTGGGAAAGCAAGGACCTCACCCCCAGGGTAACCTTTCCTCCCCTAGCTTATGGCTGGTCATGTGGTTTGGACCCCCTGGCTTCTCCCTAGAGATAATATCTAGGCCTCAGTTGTATTTCAGCTCCAGGCCCAGAAAAGCAGCACAACCAGATACGGGACACCATGGCTGCCTCAGGACCAGCTGCAATGACTAATGACCCTGCCTTGGATGAGAACCATCAGCGTAAACCACGATCCTGAAAGAGCACACCTGGAAAGCTGATTGAGACCTTCCTCTGAGACCTCCTTTAAGATTCCCTTCCTGCAAGAGACAGATAAAAACCTTCTGGCCCGGCAGTGTGGTTCAATGGTTGAGCGTCTACCTATGAACTAGGAAGTCATGGTTTGATTCCCTACAACAGGCCTGGGTTGCAGGCTCGATCCCCAACCCGGGGTGTGCAAGAGGCAGCCAAGCAATGTTGATGTTTCTCTATCATCAGTGTTTCTATCTGTCCCTCTTCCTTCCTCTCTCTCTAGAAAAAATATCAATAAAAACATACTAAAAAACAAAACAAAACCCTTCCGGGTGAAGGACCCAGCGTGAGCTCTGGGGAGCATGCCCATGCCATTCCCTCCCCCTGTTCTTCCTCCACAGGCATGCATGTCCTATCCCTGAAACTTGCAACCAGAGGAGCAATGGGCAGCAGCAGCTCGTTCCCAGGTAACGCCCTGAACCTCCACAAGGCCCCCTTTTCTCTGACTTCCCAGTGAGTGAAAGCAGCCCAGCCCAGGCTCCTGCGGCTGCTTCTAGGCCCTTCCTCCTTTCATGTCCTGAGTGTGTGTTTGTTGTGGACAATAAATTCTTGCTTGCTTTGCTGCATTTTGTCTCTTGACTGAAATCTTTCCTTCAAGAAGAACCGAGATCTCGTCCTCTTGCAGATAATAGAGTTATAGGTTATTTCCCCCAAAATTTTTAATAAAATTGTGGTAAAATGCATATAACATAAATTGTACCATCTTAACTATGTTTAAGTGTACAATTCAGCAGCACAGAATTCATTCACATTGTTTTGCTACCATCACCCCCATCCACTCACAGAACTCTTCGTTCTGCAAAACTGAAACTATATCCGTTAAACAACAACTCGCTATTCCCTTCTCCCCGCAGCCCTTGGCAATCACCATCCTAATTTTTTTGTCTCATGAATTTAACTACTTTAGGGGCCTCATGTAAGTGGAACTATACAGTATTTGTCCTGAATGTGACTAGCTTGTTTCACCTAGCATCGTGTCCTCAGGGTTCACTTATGAGATAGCTTGTTGTAAGAATTTCCTTCTTTTTAAAGGCTGAATAATATTCCATGGAATATATCTACTATATTTTGTTTATCTATTCATTTATTGATGAACATGGTTGCATCCATCTTTTGGCTATCTATATATATAAAACCTTAAGCCACTGGTCAACCCTTCAACTGGTCAAACATTTGACCGGTCACTAAGACATGCACTGACCACCAGGGGGCAGACGCTAAATGCAGGAGCTTCCCTCTGGTAATCAATGTGCTACCACAGCTGCCTGCCTGGCCCAACCTGCTGCTTCGTGTACTACTACATCCCTCTGGGATTTAGCCCTATTCCCGCAGAGCCTGTGGTGATTGGGCTGAAATCAACAGTCGGACATCCCCTAGGGGTCCAGGATTGTGAGAGGGCACAGGCCAGGCTGAGGGACCCCACTGGTGTCTGAATCTGTGCACCAGGCCTCTAGTTGTGAATAATGCTGCTATGAACATGAGTGTACAAACACCTCTTTGAGCTCCTGCTTTCAATTATTTTAGTTCTATACCCAGAAGTGGACTTGCTGGGTCATATAATATTCTATTTTTAGTTTTTGAGGAACTACCATACTGTTCCACAATGGCTCCCCCATTTTACTTTACCACCAATAGTGCACAATTTTCCCACATTCTTACCAACATTTGTTATTTTCTGTGTTTTTTATTTATTTATAGTTATCATCCTTATTGGGTGTGAATGTCTCAGCTGAGAGATGGAATTCGCCCTTTCTCTGCCTCTTTGTTCTAGGTGAGCCTTCAGCAGATTGGATGACCCCCAACACACACACACACATTGGTGAGGCATCTGATTTACTGGGCCTAGCAATTTCAATGCTGCTACCTGAGCAAGCCTAGGCCAGTTGAGACATAAAATTAACCATCACAATACTCTATGTTAGTTATCTCATTTCTCACAATAACTCTATCATTCCCATTTTACAGATGAAGAAACTGAGGTCCAGAGAGTTTAGATAATTGAAGATTTACCCAAAGTCATATCATTAACTAATCATTATATACCACTGAAGAAGTCTATAGGATTCTTCAACACAGAATGAGACCTGCTTATGAATGGACAGGACAACTTCTAGTATCGCAGTTTTTATGTTTCTAAAATATAGTGCCTTTTCTGGCGATGACAACAGACGACAATGAAGACAATAATGATGAGGTTAAAGAAGAAAAGAGGAATTGAATGTAACCAAATGTTCGCATTCAATTTCCATACGTAAAAAAAGCACCCCAATATTTGAACATTTTATATCCATAGAGAACTAAATTTGGTAGTTATTATTCACACAATGGAATTGCTGCTTTGTAGAAGTATTCGCTGAATTATTCTCCTCTGTGATGAACTTTTCCCATTCATTTAAGATGGGAATTAATTTATAACAATGTGATGTATATATAGCTCCCCCAGAACACATCTATTGCACAGCATGATGCCAAATCAAGTTGCTAAAATGATTTTGATTACTGGATAATGTTAGAATATTTGCTCACTTCAGCATTTGAGAATTCCAACTACAAAAGGATCTGTAGACCCAACTGTCAAATGACTATTCTTTTTAAAAAATTTATTTTTATTTTAAAAGTATTACAGATGTCCCCTTATGTTTCCCATACCTGGCCCCTAGACCTTCACCACATTATTGTCTGTTTCCATAGATTACAACTATTCTTAAAAAAAAAAAAATATATATATATATATATATATATATATATATATATATATATATATATATATAGTCTTTTTATTGGTTTCAGAGAGAGGAAGGGAGAGAGAGATCGAAATATCAACAATGAGAGAGAATCATTGATCGGCTGCCTCCTGTTCATTCTCTATTGGGGATTGAGCCTAGAACCCAGGCATGTGCCCTGAATGGGAATCTAACCATGACTTCCTGGTTCATAGGTTGATGCTCAAGCACTGAGTCACACTGGCCAGACACAACTATTCTTAATCTTGGTGAAAATTATGAAGGTCAAATGCCAAAAGAACAGATTATTAAACGAATGGTTTGTAAACATCTACCAGAAGAAGGAATTGCTTGAACACTCTTTAACAACACAAAAACAAGAAACTGAGTTGAAGAGAAATATTTTCTTGTATTGCTAATGTAAATAGCTAGAACAGGAGAGAGCATGGGTTTGTTATGCATTCGGCAGGCTCTTCTGACTTCCTGGAAAAGAAGGAACGCTATGGAAGAGGACAGATACATAGATGAGCAGTCACTTCTGGCTTTTTGGTTAAGATGAAAAAGTTGAGCCTAACTGGTTTTGCTCAGTTGGTAGAGCATTGGCCTGCGGACTCAAGGGTCCCAGGCTCAATTCCTGTCAATAGCATGTACCTTGGTTGCAGGCACATCACCAGGAGGGGGTGTACAGGAGGCAGCTGATCAATGTCTCTCATCGATGGATGATTCTAACTCTCTATCCCTTTCCCTTCCTCTTTGAAAAAAAAAAATCAATAAAATATATTTAAAAAAGAAAAGTTGATACAGATACTTTGGAATTCAGTTTGGCAATTTTTCACAAAACTAAACATATTCTTACCACGTGACCCAACAAACATATTCTGTTATTTACTCAAAGGAATTGAAAACTCGTCTCCACACAAAAACCTACATGTGGATCTTTATAACAGCTTTATTCATAGCTGTCAAAACGTGGAAGTCACCAATATATCCTTTGGTCAGTGAATCGGTAAAAACATTGTGGTATATCCCAGACAGTCGAACATTATCCAGCGCTCAAAAGAAATGAGCTGTCAATCACGAATGGATATGGCAGAACCATGAATATGTTTTGCTGAGCGAAAGAAGCCAATCTGAAAAGTATGTATGATTCCAACCATATGACATTTTGGAAAAGGCAATACTGTGGCAAAACACTAAGAAGATCAGCGGTTGCTAAGGATTCCTGGAACAGAGGGAGGGATGAATAGATGGGTATTTGGTAGATTACCAGCATGTTCTGCCACACCCACTAATAATAAACTATCAGAACCGGCTATTCAGGAGGTGCCTCCTGTGGGATGCTGAATTTCTGCAACAACGTCCTCCATGTCCTCCATCTTGGTTTCCATTGCTGAGAATGGAAGTTGGGGCTCCCCGGCTGGGCCAGGACAAGGAGAGAGGCTGCTCTCCAAGCCCCAGAGAGCTGCTTCTGTTGCCCCGCGTCCCCATGACCTTCTGTGGTGTGTGGAGAAAGGCAGCTGTGTGAGTGTTCCCATAATGGAGCCTTGAGGGCCACTGGCTTTTGAAAGCCCTCACCTCTCCATTCTCTCCCCGGGGAGGCCAGGGGATAATTGGGTATTATGTGCAGCCTCTAAGACACAGGGCCCTTTCAGCCGGCTGTCCCTGGGGGTGGCCGGATTTGTGCCGGCTGCGATTTTCCCTGGGCAGGGGAAAGGAGCCGGTCAGAGCCGGGAATCCTAGCTAGGTTTGGGGACTGCAGAATGCTCACGGTGATACAAAGCTGGTCACAGTGGAGGCGGTGACAGGGACCATGAAGTGTAACCTTAGGACTAAACGACTCTCTTCTTCCTCTGGGGGAGGCTGTGCGAAGAGCTAACACGGCTGTCCATCCTCACTGCCTTCTCCTCTGGCCACCTCCGTCCTCCTCGCTCCAGACGTCCAGCACCCTTGGTCCCTCTCCCATTCCTCCTTTCTCAGAGGCTACGCTCGGGAAGGATGTGGCCACCCAGCATTTACAGTATTTATAGCCGTAGAGCAGAAGGGGGAGTTCTGAACAGGAACCGAGGCGCTGAGGCTCTCGTGCAGCTTGATTACCACTGGGCAAGTCTGTGACCTTGGGCAAGTCCCATCCACCGTCTCTGGTTCTGTCTCCTCGTGAATAAGGTCATGGAGCGGGAACAGGAGGGACTAGATCCGTGGCCTCCAGCCTGGTTATGCACCAGAACCACTGGGGCTGCTTTGTAAAGATATTCATGTCCGGGATCCATGGCACTTCAGTTCAATCTGAATATTTGGGGGCAGAGCTGAGGCGTCAATGTTTTTATTTTTTTAAGATATTTTTATCGATTTTTAGAGAGAGAAGAAGGGAGATGGAGAGAGAAAGAGAGAGAAACATCCATGTGAGAGTGAAACATCAATCAGCTGCCTCCTGTGAGCCCTCTATTGTGGGAATCCAGCCTTCTATCCCAGGCATGTATCCCGACCGGGGATCTAACTGGTGACCTTGTGGTGCACTGGATGATGCCCAACCAACAAGCAACAGCAGCCAGGGCTCAGTGTGTTTGAAAAACTCTCAGGGGTTCTAACGTGGGGCCAGGCTGGAGAAGCTCTGCTCTGAGACTTCTAAGACTGTGATTATCTTAGATGTGCGGAGAGTCACCCTGGTGGGCTTCAGGAGGGTGAATCGCCTCTGAGACATGGGGTGAGCTGCCCCATTTTCCAGGAAGATCTTTGTGTTATGCTGGTCTGGCTCCCTTTTCAGCATTCACATGCTGCCCTTCTAGGTGGGATAGCCACAGTTTTATGCTGAGAATACAAAGAAGAAGCTAGCGGTTGATTAGTTCAGCCCCCGAAGATGGCCTAGCTCATCTACATTGGGGCCTGACTCTACAAAGCTGAATTGAATTGTCTTTGAGCAGTGATGGCAAACCGTGGCTCTTGAGCCACATTCGGCTCTTTGGCCCCTTGAGTGTTCTAATGCCACTTCTTCAAAATAGACTCGCCCAGTCTTCTGCTCATGGGCCACGAAGTTTCAATCGCACTGTACGTGCATGCCTGCATGTGGTATTTTTTGGAAGAGCCACACTCAAGGGGCCAAAGAGCTGCAGTTTACCAACCACTGTCCTAGAGTATCCTTCAGGAGGGAAGGGGAAGGGGAGGGGGCCTAGGATTAGACCAGGAGAAGCAGCTGGGGTCTAGACTGGCATTCCCACTCCACCCTGGGTCATGGCTCGAGCTGCCTCTCAGTAATCACCCAGGACTTCCAGACCTGGAGGATAGGGGGTGAGATTTGTCCTCTGGAGGCGTGTGGGGCCATGCAGATAACCCAGAGCTGAAGGGAAGATGACACCCTGGTTGCAATGCCATCATTCCCACATGTCCCATTCCCCACCTTAACAGGAATGATTACCTCACTGTGACACATTCCCTCTGTCCCCTGCCCCTCCTGCTTTTCCCTCCTTCCCCATCATCTCAGTCAACTTCCCGGTTTTAGCCAGAGGCTGACACATGGCAGAACAAAATTTCTGCAGTGGCTTCCAGGAAGAATGGGGTCATTTTCCAACGCGAGGGAACAGCGCTGTCTTCCCATCAAACCCAGCTCCGACAGCCTTTTGTCTGCTGCTCAGGTTTCTGCCAAGCTTCTGCCGTGTCCTGCTGGGCCTGGTGAGCAAATCTGGCCCCATGTTTCTGTTTCTGACCAATGGAGAGCCAGCTGACTGCCAGCTTGGAGGGGATGCTTCCTTGCCAATGGTGGGGATGGCAGAGGCAGAGAGTCCTCCAGCTGGGTGGTTTGGACTGCGCACAGCAGCACACCGGGCCAGTGGCAGGTGCTCCAGATGGCAGGCCTCGAGTTTGCTCGTCTCTGTCGCCGACTCCTGTTCATGTGCTGTTGCCATCCCTGTCCCCACACAGCTGGGGACGGTGTGTGCTCGGCACACCTGGAACGGCAGCAGGAGGCATTGATGGAGATGGTTTCCAAGGGAGACAGCTGAGAGAGAGAGAGCTGGATGGAAAGCATCGCAGGCCACAGGGAATGGGACAATAGGACATCTGGGGACGGCATCCGGGGATGTCAATTAGGAACACCATATTCTAGGAAGTAAGAATGTTTTTAGTACAACAGCCTATTTGAAATGAAGACCGACCCAGGAAACCTGGGTTGGTTGGTTGCAGCTCCTTAGACATCCTTACTTGGTTAAAATGTTGAGTGCCATATGCTTCCTTTATATGAGGTTCAAGAATAGGCAGAACGAATTGAGGTGAGAAAAGTTAGAATAGTGGTTACCTATGGAGGAGTGGACTGGTGCGGGGCAAGAAGGAACCTTCTGGAGTAGGGAGGGGCAATGTACATTATGACCTGGGTGGTGGTTATATAGGTGTATTCATAAGCAAAAATTCA
Source organism: Pipistrellus hanaki (assembly GCF_964339955.1). Classification (NCBI taxonomy): domain Eukaryota; kingdom Metazoa; phylum Chordata; class Mammalia; order Chiroptera; family Vespertilionidae; genus Pipistrellus; species Pipistrellus hanaki. The sequence continues at coordinate 73,120,392 of NC_140508.1, forward strand.
TTGAAATGTATACTTACGATGGATTAGTGCACTCAGGTGTATGTGATAAACTTCAATATGAAAATTAAAAATCCTTTTTTAAAAAATATATCTCATTGATTTTTTACAGAGTGGAAGGGAGAGGGATAGAGAACTATTAATAGAAACATTGATCAGCTGCTTCTGCATACCTCCTACTGGGGATGTGCCCGCAACCAAGGTATGTGCCCCTTGACTGGAATCAAACCTGGGACCTTTCAGTCTGCAGGCTGACACTCTATCCACTGAGCCAAACCGGTTACAGATTAAAAATCCTTTTATGTGCCTACTTTAAGCCAGGTACTGCACTAGGTGCTTGAGATACACATTCTTTCTTTTCTTTGTTTCTTTCTTTCTTTTTCTTTTTTTTTTTTTTAATATATTTTATTGATTTTATACAGAGAGGAAGGGAGAGAGATAGAGAGTTAGAAACATCGATGAGAGAGAGTCATCGATCAGCTGCCTCTTGCACACCCCCTACTGGGGATATGCCCGCAACCAAGGTACATGCCCTTGACCGGAATTGAACCCAGGACCCTTCAGTCCCCAAGCCGACGCTCTATCCATTGAGCCAAACCGGTCCCGGTGAGATACACATCCTTTCAACAGGAGCAGACAAGCAGGCAGTTATGGTGTCTTCAGTCTGGTTAGCAGGAACTACCAGTTACCTGTTCATATCCATTTTCTCCTTCAGGGGTAATAGAAGCCTGAGTCTTAGCTGGGAACATTGTTACCAGGAAAAAGACTATAGCACCCAGGCCCCTTTACCAGGGTGTGGTCCCTGCATTAGCTTCTGGCCATTGGGATGGACGTGGAAGTTCTGATGGGACGTCGGGAAAAACTGCGTAAAGAGAGGGCCACTTGTGGGACCAAGGCCCCTGCTGGTGTCTGCAGTGTGGACAGAGGCAGCCTTGCCTGCTGCCGTGTGGGATCATGCGGTGACCTTGAGGGTGAAGCCATGCAGTGGAGGCTGTCAGAGCAGAAAGGAGGGAATCAATGGCTGTGTGGAGCGGCCATGCCAGCCTCACATGCCTTCCTTCAGAGGGTTCTTTCTGTGAGTGAGGGGATGCGTGTGCGTGGAGCCACCCTGTTTTAGGCCTTTATTACGCATAGCCCAGCAACGCGAAGCACAAGTTAAGGTGACAGCAAACACGAGTTGCCATGGGAGACATAGTAAGGTTCTAGCTCAGCGTGGTGGCAGGTTGTCCTCGGAGACGATTCTTAGACAAGGTGCCACTTGAGCTGAGTCTTGAAGGACACTTAGAATGGGGCTAAGAGATATAATGAGTCTTAAAATGCTTTTATGGGCGCCCCATTGGGGTAGGAAAATCTGTGAAGGGTTGTTCAAATCCAGCCGAAGAGACACTTGTTTACCTTTGAGGAGCTACTAATCAGATCTGCCTCTTGGGTAAGTAGCAACTCACAGTATTCCCCTTCCTCCCCCCACCTTTTAGTGGTTATTTAAATACTAGAGGCCTGGTGCATGATTTTTGTGCACTGGGGGAGGGGGTGGTCTGTCCCTCAGCCTAGCCTGTGCCCTCTCACAGTCCAGAAGCCCTTGGGGGATGTCCAACTGCTGCAAAGACAGGAGAGGCTCCCGCCACCACTGCTGTGCTCGCCAGCCATGAGCCTGGCTATGGGTTTCTGGCTGAGTGGTGCTCTTCCTGTGGGAGTGCACTGATCACCAGGGAGCAGCTCCTGCATTGTCTGCCCCCTGGTGGTCAGGGTGCATCATAGCAACTGGTTGTTCTGCTGTTTGGTCAATTTGCATATTAGCTTTGTATTATATAAGATTTATTGATAAAATGAATAAGTAAAACTATTTCTTTATTTGATTTGGAATATACCCCTAAAAAAACTAAAAGCTCTACTTTATGCTCAGATGTCATTTCTTTCTTTGGAAACTCAAACATTTTGGTGAAAGACATGAAAGATCTCTATTCTAAAAGTTAAAAAATATGAAAGACAAGGAAATGTATTGGAATGTTCAAGATTGTTAAGATATCCATTTCCTTTCAATTGAGACCTTTTTTCATTTTCTAATATGATCACTTTATGCTATAATGTTCTGTTAGTGCTGCTTTAGGTGCATTCCACACATTGGATATGTTTTGTTTTCATTTTAATTCTGTTCAAAATATTTTCTAATTCCCACGTGACTTCTTGGACTCATGGCTTACTTGGAAGCGTGGCCTACAATGTTCAGATATTTGGGGATTCTCCAGATATCTTCCTATTATCTGTTTCTAGTATAATTCCAATGTGGTCTGAGACCATACTCTCTGCGATTTCAATTAGTTTAAACTGGGTGATCTTGGCGACTATTCCATGTGCACTTGTAAGGAATGTGCATTCTGATGTCATTGTTTGGAAATGTTGTGTAAATCCAATTAGTTCAAGATGGTCGACAGTGTTGTCTGGGTTGCTAAGTCTTGACTCACTTTCTTTCTACTTGTTCCATTGATTAGCATCACCAGGTGCTAAGGGAGGGGCCTGGGATGCCAGAGGAATTTTTTCTATGATCCTTTTCTATCCTCAGCTTCCTTGTGTGCCTGCACCACGGAGGAAGTTCTCTGCTCATTCTCTCCCCCTCCCTCAGGGCCAGCGTTGTTGTTTGTTGCCTGGTGCTTATTGCCTGGTACTTACTGCCTGGTGCTTGTTACCTGGTGCTTGTAGCCTGGTGCTTGTTACCTGGTGCTTATTTCCTGGTGCTTGTTGCCTGGTGCTTGTTGCCTGGTGCCTGTAGCCTAGTGCTTGCCACCCTGATGGTGGGTATGGAGGGGTGGCAGTGGGTTCTCTGCTGTCTGTTTCAGCTTAGCCTGAGGCAGGCACTGGTCTCTCTGTCTTGGGAGTGGGGTTGTTTCAGTTTATCTGACTTTCTTCCAATCTGTTAGACCTAATGGTGTGGGCCCAGGACCCTCCCCTCCTTCTGGAATAAGGACTTTTTCCTCTTCTTTTCCTCCTTTCCGTGTATCTTCCTTCCCCTGTGCCCTAAGGGCCACAGGGTGCTGACCTCCCCCACCTACCCCGGTGACTGAATGCCTTTCACAGAGTTATGCCCACGCCCCTCTTCCAACCATAGAGGCTGGTTTCCCCTGGTCTCCCAGCTGCCCCAGAGCATCCATGCATGCCGGTGAAGGTCCATGGAGAAGAGGTGCTGAGTGGTGGGAGATGCCTCGTGTCTGCAGCTCACTCCCAGGAGCTCTGTGATCTCACACCAGCCCACACTCGGCCTCTGTGATTCTTCCAACATTTTAGCTGGGAGCTTTGTACTGATTTACGTGGTGGCCCTGTCATCCTCCTTTGCTCGCAAGTGAGCCAGTGCTCATGTCCTGTCTACCTTCGGAGGAGCCATCTTTTCTTAAACTTCATGCTGATTGTGTTGCCCTGAGTGCTGGGCTCAGGAGAGGTTATGCTTAGGTAGATTCACCAGCTTCTCTTTTTATTAAATCAGGAGTGACACTCTTTCCAGCTTTCTACATTCTAGGTGGAAGCCAGAAGTAAAAGGATCTTTTTAGATGATTCATTTTTATCCTGAACCACTTTGGGTTCCATTCAAAAATCATATTTACCCTCTGTGGATGAAAACTTAGTACCATAAAAGTGATTCTCAGGAATATGTGCCTCACGATCGGTGGGACATTCCAAAAACACAATTCCACGTGGTTAGTAACGACAGCGCTGGATAGCTGGATAGTTCCTCACGATGAGCACCCCCGGCAAGGACACTATTCATCTGAATGTTCAGTTCCAGTGGTTCTTTACCATCTCATTAAGGTGTGATTATAGGAAAATCCTAGATCTTAGTAAAATTAATGAACATTTTAAAGCCTCAGTTTTCTCATCTGTCAAATGGAGATAACAATAATTGCCACTGTAGGATTATAGTGAGTACATAAAGAACTGAGTACAATCCTATATAATAAAAGGGTAATATGCAAATTGACCCTAAGGGAAGAATGACCAGACCGACTGCTCGACCAGTCACTATGAGGTGCAGTGACCACCTCTTGGTACTTCTTCCTTGCTGGCAGGCTCCGATCACCTGATGATGAATGGGGAACCAGGGGTGCATGGTGGGGGATGTGGATGGAGCCAGGCCAAGGCCCCTGCCTTGCAGGTTGCCCCCAACACAGAGGGTAACCTGCGGCAGGGGTGGGGCCAGCAACTGAGCAGGAACAGCCAACCTCTTGGTCCCTCCCCCTGGCCAGCAGGCTCCAATCACCCGATGGTGAATGGGGAACCTGGGTATGTGTGGTGGTAGGGGGCGGGGCAGGCTGCCAGCAGCTGGGGAAGATGGCCCTGATCGCAGACCAGGCTTAGGGACCATACCCACTCATGAATTTTGTGTGCCTGGCTTCTAGTTTAACAATAAGTGCTGAACAAATGTTATATGTTTGTGTCATTAAATATTATTGTGTAACATGCTATTGAGCTGGCTCTGATTCCTGGCGACCCTGTGATTGAGTGATGTCCACAATGCCCTGGGCTCAACAGCCCTGCTCAGCTCTGTGGACTCATTCAGCTTCTTTTATGCAGTCAATCCACCTCCTTTTCCTGCTGCCTTCTATTTTCCCCAGTACTATTGTCTTTTCCAAAGAACCCTGCCTTCTCATGATGTGCCAGAAGTAGGACAGTTTCAGTTTTGTCATTTTTGCCTCCAGCAATGTTTCAGGCTTAATTTGCCTTGGGACCCACTTGTTTCTTTCTGATGATCCAGAGTATCCATAGAGCTCTCTTCCAACTATATCTCAAACAAATCCATTTGTTTTCTGTCAGCCTTCTTCAATGCCCAACTTTCGCATCCGTGCATAGTAATTGGGAATACGAAGATGCGGATGATCTTGGCCTTGTTCTATAAAGACGTATCTTTGCTCCTGATGATCTTCCTAATTCTTCCATTGCTGCCCTCCCAAGTATCAGCCTTCTCTTGATTTCTTATGATTTATTATTATGGGCCACAAAAAATACGTTTTTTGTCATTTTGTTTGAGAGGGATGACTGACCATATTATTGTGAAATCATTGATAACATCCCCTTTCACTTTCAGAAGTGTGTTGGTTTGGACAGTAAATTATATATCACTCCAGCTAATAAGTTGTGGCAGCAAGGATTTGAACCCTGGCCACTCTGAGTCAGAACTGTGGGAATCACAAGGTTAAAAGTAAGGAGACTCCCTAGGGCAGGAGCCAGGAATTCTCTTTTCTCTCCAGCCTTCGGCACAGGCTTTATTCCAGGATGTTCCCAGACCAGGAATAAAGCATCCAGTATATTCTGTATGCAGAAGGTCTCCCTCTCTTCTTATCGGCTTCCTGTCCTGTTTTTTTCTTCTTCTTGTTTTCCTTGCACTTTTTAGTCTGAATGGTTCTCATTTTGATCCCTTCACAAAATTCTCATTTAGGATTTCACAATTAACATTTAAAGGCAATTTCACTTCACCTCAAAGGAGTTCCCTTGAAGTTTTTAACATAAAAGAAAACACCTAAGGTCTGGCTAGTGCATTTTCATCTGGAAACTTTAGATCAATGAAGGGGCTCCAGGGACGTAGGGAGGGGTTGCTCTGGGGGAGTGAGAAAAGGCAGACAGTTGGCATCTATTGAGTGGCTTTCTCACTGTCCTCTCACCCTTTCTTGGTAACAAAGGGGAGTTTCCTTTTGATGGGCGCATCCCTCCCTCCTCTGTTAGGAATGGAGCTGTGACTCAGACCTGGTCAAGCAGTGACCTCAAGGACCTGTGAGATGAGTTTGGAGATACCACCTGAGCCAATGGAAGTCATCCCAGCACTTTCTTTAGGGTGTTAGTATAGAAACACACACACTCTCTCTCTCTCTCCTTACCTGAGGATATGTTTTCATCCTTGACCAGAGTTGAATCTTGGACCCTTCAGTCTGCGGGCCAACACTTCAACTACTGATCCATACTGGCTGGGGCTAGAGCCTTTGTCTTTGAATCTGGGGGTTGAATGGGGGAGAGTGGGAGCCTGGAGCTGCATGTGGTCATTTCTTCCACCTCTAGGCATATCAGAGAAATGAGAGCTAATGGTGGAGAGAGATTCTTGATGAGTTATGTATTTGCCCCCTTGCAGTTAGCTGAAGGAGTCCACATGACTATAAGAATTCCCTAGGGAATGTAGTAATCACCTGGGTTTGTCTGGTGAACCTTGTCTAAAAATATCTAATAGTAACACTGCCTGCTGATCACTAAATGCCCGTGGGGATAGATTGGTTGCTCCATTAATAACCTCCCTACATCTCACTCTCTCAATGTGTTTTTTGCAGCACCTCCTAACAGAAATGCATCCTATTTCCTACTTCTTGACTCTGGGCTGCTTTAAGAACAGAAGAATGGGGTAGAAGAGACAGTGTACCAGTTCCAAGTCTAGGTCACTGTCTTGGGGAAAAGCACAGGATGGCCTGGTGGAGGATGAGAGACCCTGTGGAGGAGAGCCATAGCCCATCAACTCACATAAGCGGCCCTGCCACTGACCATAGATGCACGAGGCAGCCCAGCAAAAAGCAGAGCCACCCAAGTGAGCCTAGCTTACCGTATTTTCCGGCGTATAAGACGACCCCCCTAATTTTACAGTTAAAACATAGGTTTAGGCCTATATTCGCTGTATAAGACTACCCCCCACTTCCGAGGCAACACCAGTTCTTTTTTAATAGACCGCCTCTCTGACTCTGGCCAATCTGAGCAGGCTTTTTACTAGAACACAGTGTACATGTTCTGTACCTGAAGCTATACTGTGTAGTATACATGTACACTAGAACACAGTGTACATGTTCTGTACCCGAAGCTATACTAGAACACAGTGTACATGTTCTGTACCTGAAGCTATACTGTGTTCTAGTAAAAAGCCTGCTCAGATTGGCCAGAGTCAGAGAGGCGGTCTATTAAAAAAGAACTGGTGTTGCCTCAGAAGTGGGGGGTAGTCTTATACAGCGAATATAGGCCTAACCTATGTTTTAACCGTAAAATTAGGGGGTCGTCTTATACACCGGAAAATACGGTAGGGTACTCGCCTGCAGATGTGTGGGCTGAATAAATGGTGGTTGTCTTAAGCCACTTGGTCTTGGGGTGACCTATTTCCCAACAGTGAGAAAACTGGTAACTCTTATTATGATGGAAGTACTTTATAAACATTAGTCAAGCATACTTGCATTGGAGAGAGGTAAATCTGGCTTTGAGTCCTGACTCTATAACTTAATTAGCCATGTGACCCTCAGCAAGGTTTGTTGAACTGTCTCTATTCAGATCTCTCATGTGTGAAATGGGTACAATCATAGTCCTTATAGTTTTGTTAAGGTAAATTGGATGGTGAGTGTGACGGACTTAGGACCATGCCTATGGTACATAATACATTCTTTCACTTAGGATCTATCTTGGGAGGTAGCAGCTGCTACACCCATTTACACATGAGGACTAAAGCTCAGGACTAATTTGATGGTAATAGCTACCAAATATGGGGGGTCCACTATGTTCTGAAATTTTCCTAAGCTACACCTTCCCGAATTGGAGGCGCAACTCAGGTGAGCTCAGATGAGAGAGGCCTGGCTAGAGCCAGGGAGGGGTGAGGAGGGAGAAAAGTCTGCCCTCTTGCCTCTTGGAGAGAGCAGGGCGATGGACCTGCAGTCTCCAAGCTGATGTTCCAGGGCCAGGGGTCGGCAACCTTTAAGACATAAAGAGCCACTTGGACCTGTTTTCGAAGGAAAAAAAAAACCTGGGAGCTGCAAAACCATTGCGACATTTAAAACAAATATAACACTGCATATATTGTTTCTTACCTTAATGCTATATACCGGATCGTGCAGAAAAAGGATTTTTTCACTTAACAAAAAGAGCCGCAGGTTGCCGACACCTGTTCCAGGCTGATGAGGCGCTGAGACTGAGAGCAGAGAGAGAGGAAGGCCTCTAAGATTCCAGGGAGGTGCTACCTCTTCCTCATTTCTGCTTTTACCTCTGCTGAGAGGAAGGGGTCCTGACCGGTGCACTTCTCAGCTACTTTCTCATTCGGCTTCCCATAGTCGGTCATCTGCCACTGAGCCCCTGGGGCACCCTGTCTAGATTCTCTCCCTGCCCCAGTCCTGACAAAGCCAGAACAATGAATCACAGGATAAACAGGACTTGGACTCTACGTTCTTCCAAGAATCAGAATAATTCCATCCCAATTCTTACTGCCAAATTATACTTATACACGTGTGCCTGTGTACTTATATGGTGCTTCCATTTCCAGTCCCCACTCCCCTTCCCTACCAATCCTTCTCAGAATGTGTGCATGTACACACACACACACACACACACGCACATGCATACATGTAAGGTGCTATCTTTTACCAGAATAATATTTATACTTAAGGTTTTCATAGTATATTTTATTATTTTCTTTATATTAATTTGTCACCACCTGACATATTTTCTGTTTATTTGCTTCTTATCTATCCTGTCCCACTAAAATATAAGCTGCAAGAGTGACATTTTGGCCGAAACCAGTTTAGCTCAGTGGATAGAGCGTCGGCCTGTGGACTGAAAGGACCCGGTTTGATTCCGGTCAAGGGCATGTACCTTGGTTGCAGGCACATCCCCAGTAGGGGGTGTGCAGGAGGCAATGTTTCTCTCTCATCAATGTTACTCTCTATCCCTCTCTCTTTCTCTCAGTAAAAAAATACATAAAATATATTTTAAAAAGAGTGATATTTTGTTCCTGATATAGCCCAGTGCCTAGAACATTGCCTAGCACATAGTGTATTCTAAAAAAATTCTGTTGAATGTGTGAATGAATGGATTGAATGAATGGTGTGTGTGTGTGAGAGAGAGAGAGAGAGTGGGAGTCACAGTTTGTGGAAGGAATGGATGATGAGTAGACAGTCAACAATATCATGTGTTTTTAAAGCACCTTCACCTTTCCCAACCCCTCTATGGACAGTACACACACGGGATGCTCACAGCCACTCAGGAAGGGTGCCTGCAATTCAGTAAAGACACGGAGACCCAGACAAGTTGTGTGTCAAGGCTCCAGACCTGCTAGTGGAAAGCTGAGGCCAGATCTCATGTAGTCCTGAAGTGGAAACGAACAATATGAACACCGTGGTTGGAAAGTGAAGTTGAACACAAGAACAGTTGACAAGTGTGCCGCCATTTTAATTTTGTTCATCATTTTGGTCCTAATCCCTCTCCTCTCTCCGGCAAACACTAACCTCTACACTAACCTGCCCACACACCAAGGGTGGCCACACAGCCCTGAACAGCTGTTTTGCGGGAGATTAGGAAGAGATCCTCTGGGTCTGCGCTGTCACACACATCAGGTGACAGGTTCCCCTTCAAACACTCTCCCAATAATGACAGCAAGGGGTTTCTAGTTCATTTCCTATTTGAGCAACTTTGAATGAGGTTGCTTGACAGGAGCCATTTTTAGAAACACCAAGAAGAGTGCTCTCCCCCTTTTCCCCCCTTTGTTGTTAAACTCGTCTTCTCCCTTCTCCTTCCTCTCTCCCCTACCTTCTTGGAAAGTGTTCATTTCTGTCTCCTTCCTCTGCAGAGCACCGCTCCCCAGCTGGTGGTGGGGAGCGGTACTCTGCAGAGGCGGCACCAGAGCCCCCAGCAGCCTCTGCCTCTGCACCCAGGACTTAGCCTGAGAACTTGCAAGAACGAGCACACAGATGAAGTTACCGTGTCTCCTTCAGCCCACCTTATGCGGGCACTTGTGGGTAATTTGGGAACTGGGACATGGGAGTGTTTCCTGTGACCCTAGGTGACATATCATGACTATCTCTTTGATCCAAGGTTTACTCATCTACCTGGAGAACTGTGGGATTTGTGCCAATTATAATATGATTCCAACTCAATTCAATTCAGTTCCTGTTTATTGAGCAAAACGTAAAAGAAAACTCTAACTTGGCCAAAGAGTAAGTTTATGAGAACAGTTAAATAACAAAACAATATGATGTATATCCTTCTTGTCTTCCATAATAATTCCCAATATTAATATACTAGAGGCCCAGTACATGAAATTTGTGTGGGTGGGGGTGTCCCTCAGCCCAGCCTGCACCCTCAGGGGATGTCTGACTGCCGGTTTAGCCCAATCCTGGGGACTTGGCCTAAACCAGCAGTTGGACATCCCTCTCACAATGTGGGATGCTGCATACACCAGTGATCATACTTTTCATACAGGCGAAAGGCATCTTGCTGTTGTATGGGCAGCTACATTTTTTTGCTCTGATTATAAAAAATACATAACATGATCCTTCTGAGGCAGTAGTACCATTTCCCCCATCTTATGTGTGGAAAAACTGAAGCAGAGAGAACTTAAGTAATTGGTTTTGTCACACAGTTATAAGAGTCAGAATCAGGGCTGATCACAAAATATACAAGCCAAGTCCATGCAGGTCATTGCTGCATCATCCTGTTTTGTCAGTGTCAGAGTAGCCTTGCCAGATTTTAAAATTTAAATCTAAGAGACTGTTCCCAATATATAGGGTAGAGTCCTTAGGCCTGGCTGGTGATCAGGGTTGATCTGTGGGGTAACCGATGGGAGGGGCAATCAGGGGGGCCACCCGCTGGCACCTTGGCTGGCAGACTGGTGCCACCCACTAGCTGGCTCTCCGCCCCCCCATCACTGTGGCTGGTTGCCTCCCTCTGGGGGAAAGGGAGGAGGGGATACAGACACTCAACACAGGAGCTTCCCCTGATGGGAGGCAGCTCCTGCATTAAGCGTCTGTCCCTGGTATTCAGTGCGTATCATACCTACGGGTCATTCCGCTGAATGTTCTGCCGTTCAGTTGATTTGCATATTAGGGTTTTATTATATAGGATGACTAACCATGTTAGGGGCTTGATACATATTTGTTGAGTGAATGAACATGCTAGATGCCAGAGGGAGCAATGCCTCCATTCAGGCCTTTTTAGTGTTTCCCTGGATCACCACAATACTTTCCCAATGGTCTCCCAACCTCCAGGCCCCTCCACCCTACTCCATTCTCCACCTACTGCCACTGTAATCTTTATAAATGAGCATTTGCTTGTGTCAGAGTCTGAAACAAGACTTGTAACAAGTGTAAAATGCTTCAACATTCCTTCATGGTTCTCTAGTGCCCTCAAGACAAATAGTTTACTATGTTAGCAATTTATCCACTGAACGGAAGGCCTGCCTAGGCTATTTTCTGAGCTGTGCTTAAATACTTCTAGTAACAGGGAGTTTACTATGAACTCATCATGTATTTAGGCAACTCCAGTTATCAAAAAGTGGATGAAAGAACCAGGACTGGATACCAGAACTCCTGCGTTATCAGGGTTCTCCAGAGAAACAGAACTGATAGAAGATTTCTATCTATCTATCTATCTATCTATCTATCTATCTATTATCTTCTTACAGTGGGGTCTCTACCACTAGAAGTAAGAGAGAGAACCTCTTTCCTGAATATTGACATATAAAAGACCAAAGTAATTTTTGTGGTCTTAGCTCCAGGATTCTAAGAGCATTCCAAGGATTTTAGTGTCTGTCAAAAAAAAAAATTATTATAGGAACTGGTTCATGCAATTATGGAGGCCAAGAGGTACCACAGTTTGTCATCTGTGAGCTAAAGAATCAGGAAATCCAGGGATGAAATTCAGTCTGAGTTCAAAGGCCTGAGAACCAGGAGCATCAATGTCTCTGAGGGCAGGAGAAGACAGACGTCCCAACTCAAATAGAGAGAAAGAATTCACCCTTTCTCCGCCTTTTTGTTCTATTTGGGGCCTCCATGGACTAGCTGACGCCCACTCACATTGGTGAAGGCCATCTACCTTACTCACCAATCCAAACTCGAAATCTCTTCCAGAAACACCCTCACTGACACACCCAGAAGTAACGTTTCTGCAGCTCTCTGAGCTTCCCTTGGCCCAGTCAAGTTGACAGGTAAAACTAACCATCACAATGACAAGTGCTCCCTTGAGGAACTACTACTTGTGTAGCCTCCTTGTTTGAACAATAAAGCTCAAGGAAAGAAAACAAACAAACAAACAAACAAACAACTAACCATCACATCCTAGATCTCTTTTCAATGCCCCAATCATTCTCCCAGGTGCTGCTCACTTCTTCTGAGGAACCCCAAGGGCTAAGAGTGAAAACGATCTGTCAATTTTCCTGGAAAAAGAGGCTTGGAGCACAGAAGGAGCAGAGGGAGATGTTCCGGCTCAGGCAGGGAGTCCCCGTGTGGCCTTTGACTCAGCTGGGGCACGGTTTTCCTAAAGGAGAAGAGAGATGGGGAAGAGGGACCGAGAGAGTGAAACCCTATGGAAGTTTCCTTTGTTAATGCCGCCTTAGGATGTAAGGGAGAACTCTGTCTCGCACTATTTGTGAGACTGCTTTGTGTGGTACTCCTCGACTAGGCTGGGAGAGTAAGTAGAGTCAGTTCTGTAAGAGGGAATATGGCAACCTTGCCTCCCACGGTGGTGGGAAGAATTAAATGATCACGTGCATTGAGTGTCTAATGGGCCCAGGCTCTGGCCTCCCTTCTCACAATAACCTTGTGATGTGGGGACCATGGCTCCCTCTTCACAGATGGAGAAACAGACTCTGAATCTAAGTACTTGGCTTCTGTCTTCACAGACAGCGACTGGGGAAGGAAGAAGGGAGCACGTTAGGGTGGGAAAGGTTCCAAGAGACTCAGGGTTCTCAGGACCCAGCCTTGGCTGTCCCAGAATATTGCATTCACCTCAACACTGACCAAGCAAATGCCTGCAGTCAGCACAGGATCAAGGTCGGGAAAATTAGATTTCTCCTTTCGATGTGAGAAGCTCTTATGCACCGGGAAGCTGTATTGTTTGGGACTGTCTATGGAGATTAACTAGTGCAGATCGTTTCTTTCTTTGTTTTTCTTCCAGTAAAGCTCCAGTTTCCCCGGAGTCCTGGCTCCGTGAAAACTCACACGAAGGTGTTAATGGCTGGCCACTGGATTAGTGTGCTCTGCTGGGTATCCGTCAGATGGACCAGAGTATACCATCCTGCAGAGGTATTTTTCACGCACACCACGTGTCCACCGAGGTTACAGTCCCAAAAAGCTAGAGCTGACACTGACTAGAGATTGCTGGTCACAGCGACAGAGGGAAGGAGGGAGGGAGGCAGGGTGCAGAGCCGTGCCCTGCCTGGCGGGGCTCCCAGCTGGAAGGGACTCTCGTTATGCCCACTCACGTTTTATCATCCACAGCGAGTCATGTAGCCACACCCAACCCACGCAGTGTACCATCCTCCTGGACGGGCAACTAGGAATATTCGGCACCAAAACAACCGCAGGTGGTATTTGTATTTCAACAGAGGCTGATGCCTTAAGCCAAATAAATATATTTCCACAGTGGGGAGTCTAGGGGGCAGTTAAAAGCTGGGTAAAGGAAGCAATTCGGAGGCTTTCCGTAGATCCTCTCGGATCCCACCTTGCAGCAACCTCTGCTGGTGCTGACCTGCAACCCCCACCGCCTCGTCTAAGGCCAGGCCAGTTGGGGTGGGATATGCTCCTGCCTGTAGACGGGGCGGGTGGAGTGGGGGTGGGGGTGGGGGTGGCAGGTTGGGGGTGATAGTGGTGGTGGTGGTGTAAGTAAGATGACAGACCTTTTTACTCCACTATTTCCTTCAAAGCAATTCCTGAAGCAGCCCAGAACAGCTTAACCTTGACCACAGTGAAGGGGGCTTCACACTCCTTTCTGGGGCCCACAACCTGAGTCTGACCATATGGGAGGAGGACACAGGACCTCCCTGTGAACTAGTGTTTTCTCCCTCTTGGGGAAGGGGCCACATCTTATATTTTGTCCTGAGTCAAATAGACCTAGATTTGAATTCTGCTTCTGTCACTGCCCAGCTGAGCCTGGTTTCCTCATCTGCAAAACACAGGTGGGAGCACCCCCTCCCAGGGCTGCCATGAACATGAAAAGATCCAGATGACCACACCACTCACTAGCTGTGTGACCTCTGGCAAGTTACTTAACCTCTCTGCACTTCTCTACTTATCTCCTGGGTTGTAGCGAGGCCTGCGTTTAATGTCTGTAAAGAGCCTACAACAGCGCTTTGCACATGCCAAGTTTTATTTCAGGGTTGGATATTATTAATGTTAAGGTACACAAACTGGCTGACATGCAGAGGGCCTCCAAAAAATGTCAGTTCTCTTCTCACACCCCTCTCACGCCCACAGCTCTGATCGCAAAAGTCTAATTTCTCTGAGGACCACAGAATTCCAGGCAGCCCAGCTACCTAGATTCAAATATTTTTACGTGGCTTGGTTCACCGCAGGCACCAGAAAAATAAAGTAACAGAGACACCTAGTGGGGTCTGGAAGCAAATGCTCAGGCAAGTCCGAGTGCCTGTGACCGCTGACAGTCATCCTTTACCAGGCTGTGTTGGCTGATGTAATTCAGAAATCCTTGGTCCCACAGGGGTGTACTGTCCCATCTCTGCAAGTGGTGTCAGGTGCCTAAAGCCCCCCAGCCCCAGACCACCTTCGGCTCACAGGTTGCCTCCCACCCAGGGGCCAGGTCCACAAGCATGGGGAGACCAGCCCCCCTTTAAGACAGCCATGGGCCTCCATGAGCCTAGGGAATGCCCATCATCCCCACCATGGGGGCTCTCGCAATGGAGTGTCCTGCGACCCTCACAGCCCTGTCTATGGACTTTCACATCGGGGAGAGGGCTGAGTCAAGCCCCTGAAAAACACTTTCCACTCTGGGAGCACGATCCCAGCCCCTCCAGAGGTACTTACTGGTCGCCAGGCCCCAGAGGGCCAGCTTTCTGCCTCATTGCTGGGGAACGCTCTTCCTGGAGGACAGAGACCTTCTTGCTGGCATCCAGTCTGGGCCACAGGAAGGTGGGGCTGTTGGGTCCACTTGCGACCCTCATTCTCATTCCCAGGTCCCCATGGCCTTATCCACTTGACCAATGCCAGCTGTTGACCTCGCCCCAACCCATTCTATCCATTGAGCCAAATCAGTTTTCGAGTTCACTTCCAAATCCTGTGATTTTTTTTTTATTGAACTTCCCATTCCTCTCCATTCCCACCAACCCCTCCTCTCTGGCAGGCAGGTCCTTGTCACCTCTCTGTCTGCCTGCAGGCAGAGGTGCACCTGCACCAGCCTGGTCTTCCTTACAGAGCTTGTGTGTGAATGTGATTCCCTGGATCTTCCACAAGGTGAGGTTCCCATGCTCTAAGGAGCATTTCTGTTATTTCTCCAGTCTGTGAATAGACTGACCAGATTCAATTCATCACCACGAGAGGGCGCAGCAATTAAGGACCTTGAGAGGAG
Organism: Pipistrellus hanaki; assembly: GCF_964339955.1. NCBI lineage: Eukaryota > Metazoa > Chordata > Mammalia > Chiroptera > Vespertilionidae > Pipistrellus > Pipistrellus hanaki. Next base: position 73,135,671 of record NC_140508.1, read on the forward strand.
ACTGCAAAAACCCTATTGCAATGCCTTTTTCTGTGTTCATAGATTGCTCACACGAACTCTGCAAAGTTTGGCTTTGAGGAGCACAGAGTGGAATACTGTAGCTCTGGCCATCATTTGTGACCTCTTCATCCATTTATTCCAAATGCAGCAGAATCCTGTTATAAAAATCTCATGGCCACACCCCTTCAGTTATGCTGATGCCCAGTCCCAGTGCTGTAAGGCAAAGAGTGTTGGGAAGAGGTTTCCGTGTTGTTTTCAGAAATGTGAATTCTAATGGGGCTTTACTTATAATAAAAAGATGACTGACCATTTGTCTGCAGCCCAAGCAGGGCTGGGAAAACAGAGTGTGCAGTAAGGCTGTGCTGGGCTAGTCTTCAGAAACTGGGTGCCGCCCCTGGCTCTGATCTATTGGCCAATCTAGGTATACTGCTGTTTATATAAATACTATGGCACCCAGAGTGGTTATCCATCTATTCTATTAATCAATTAATTATCGCCAGAGATCCCTGTGTGTGGAGAGCGGCTACAGTGTTTGGACAGGTGCAAGCCTCGGACTAATGAGAGGGCACCGTCCTCTCATGGCCACGTGCAAGTCCCAGCTTGGAGGGCAGAGACATCCCAGCACAATGATAGCCAACAGCTGCAGTTGTAAGCTTGAACCTATGGCCCCATGTGCCTGAGTGATGTGGACTAGATAGAGTTCAGGTGCATGCAATTGAGGTAGGATCGAAACCCAAGAGAATATTGTAAACATTTTGACCACGCCCTAACTTTGCCTCGTGGACTCTGCTATAAAATAAAGACACGGCTGCTAGTCCGTGGTGCTGTTGCTAGTTCTCAGTCAGAGAGGCTCTCCATCAGAGAGGAAGAGACCCAGCTTTCATTCCCTTGTCTCTTTTCTCAATCCTTTACCGCCACCACTCAGGTTCACCCTTGGCCCTTGGCCATGCTGGCGAGGCACAACTGTGGATCAAGGAACCCCGACCGCCACTCAACTGGCTGCCTGATAAATAACTGTGTTGGTTCCTTGTGCCTGTGAAAGCCACTACCGAACTTCTTGAAGATGCTGACATCTTCCCCACCAAAGCATTTTTACTGCCTTGGTGAATAGTATGACCTCTGAGTGGTCCTTGAACTATACATGGTAAATTGATGTTTAATATTCCCACTTCCCTAAATCTTCTGACCTCTTTAACTCTATGAAAAGGTGATTCTGGTATCTCCACTTTGTTTACTGTAGTTCCTTGTAGATCCAGACATCAAGGAGCCATCCCAGCAAACTATTCAGGTGTTCTTTTTAAATATATGATTTCAGAGAGGATGGGGGAGGGAGAGAGATAGAAACATCAATGATGAGAATCATAGATTTGCTGCCTCCTGCATGCCCCACACTGGGGACAGCGCCTGAAACCCAGGCATGTGCCTTGACCAGAAATCGAACCATGACCTCCTCCTGGTTTATAGGTTGATGCTCAACCCCTGAGCCACGCAGGCCAGGCCAGGTGTTCTTAACATAAATTAATGTATGTCATAAATGAGTTGCTCATATCAATGAATTCCCCTCTGAGCAACCATATAATCTGCCCCCTCTTGGCCCAGCACTTTCAATATTCACTTCCATCTGTGTTCCCAAGTTCTTGCTAGATGCTGTAATATCTTTTTTTATCTAGACTATTCCTTCCTGGAAGTGATTTTGCTTCTCTCGCTGAGCTTACTGAGCTATCAGTTGGGAGACAATGAGGGTTGGTGCAGGCTAGCTTGTCCTGCTTCAGGTGAGGCCACTGCACATCACCCAGGCAGGCAGGGCCTAGTCCCCTCCGGCAAAGATGAAGGTGCTGACTCTCTGGGAAGGAGGGCCTGAGGGAACTCAGAATTTCAAACTGCTCAGGTTCATTCATCTACATGTCTCCACCCTAGGACTCAGAGTCCCATGCTTCCCCTATCAGCACTCTTACCTGACAGAATACTTGCAAGGCTCTGCATTTCCTCTCCATGGCAGCTCTGCGACCCTTAGAACCAGACCCTGGCCCGGATTCTCAGCACAGTCTTCCCTTAAGTTGCAGGAAATGAAGAATTCCTGTAATACTTCCGTGGAGGTTATCTGTACTGTAGAGTGTGCCTTAAACTGACTTTTCTGAGCTTGTTATTTATTTAAACATCTTTAATGCTGTCACAACTATCCATCCTAATCCACAGACCTTGCAATTAACATTGTTTCTTATTGATTCAGTGCCGTGTGCACGTGATCTCCCAAGGCCTTAACCTCCCCGCACCTGCACTTTATCCCAATTAACACAGTGGAAGTTGAAGAAATCATGAGTCTACCACATTCCAAGAGATCATTACCTTTCCACCTATCATCAGCAATGCAAGACCTATTTCTTTCAGACAAGTGGACCATCCAGCTCCCTAATTCCATTTCACACATTGGTTTCTAGAACCTGTCTTGAACAATTGTTTTAGCCCGTGCTTTCTAGAAAGTAGAGCAGTAAGCAAGAGTTACAATGCTGCTGCTATATGCCGAAGTGCAAGACCAGGGAGAGGAGAGGGTGAAGAAAAATGGGAAACGAGTCCATGAAGCATGTGAAACTATGCAGTGTGTTACTGTACTGGCCATTGCTCCATAACAAGCCATGAGAAGACTCACAACTCAGTTGGTGTGCAGGTTCATGCTTCACATCAGATTTTCTCCAAAAGAATTTCAATGAAGAACTAGTCCTCTGAGTGGTCCACTACAGGGAGAGATGAGGAGAAATTGTTAATGCACCTTCCACTTCCTAGTGGATGCTGAGTTCCCTATGTCACATTATCTGGTTCCACTCTAGCTGCCCAGAAAGGCAGATGCCATGCTCTGAGGGTGGCATCTCAGCCAAGTCCAGGAATGAAGGATACCTCAGCATGGCACATGTTGCCTCTGTGGCCCGGGCTTAGCTTGGATTCCTGCCACTTGTGGAGGTGGTTTCAAGCAGTGGCAGCACCATGGTTCAGGAGACAGGCAGAGCCTAGGGAAGGGAGCCAGGACAGTAACCCAAGGAGGCACCAGGTCTGCATCAGATGCATTGCGCTTCAGGATAACAGGGACAAATCAGGCTGGTGTTACTGAGTAATTGAGACTATTTAGCCAGATGCAGTTTTGCTGCTTTCAAGAGCTTTACACATTATAAATTAAGAGATAAGTGGGCTCACATTGTCCATAAAAACATCCAGGTGTGCCCTGTTTTATGCTGTAGCTCTGCTCCTGAAAAGCAAGGGATAGCCCCATGTTTCACGGAGCCTGGTAGATAATTTTTGTTAAGTGTAGATTTTTAATTTTGCTACTATGTATGATCATGCTGTTAAGCAGTGGGAAGAGTTCAACTTTAGCAGAATAGGTTTTCTTAGAGGACTACTGTCCAGTGCTGTTTCTTGACCTCAAAAATATACTTTATTCTTTTCCCAGTCAGATTGAATTTTTACTCATTAGGGATAAAGCCAATGGCTTTTGCATAGTGTACATTCTTTTTAAAAAAAATTCTTTAAACTTTTTATTGCATTTATTGGGGATGATATTGGTTAATACAATTATATAGATTTCAAGTGTACACTTCTATAATGCTGATTGAATTACTTGTGTGTGTGTGTGTGTGTGTGTGTGTGTGTATACATTAAGAGGAGTTGAAGGGCATGCATTTTCCCTGTGAGATGGTGTTTGCCTTGCAGTTCTGGGATGGATGTTGTGGTGCCAGAACAGTGACAAATGCCAGTGAAAAACAACCAGAGTGACACCGTCACCAACTTCTGATGGCCTCAGGACATGCCAATGACAAGATAAGGAAGAGTTCAGATGATTGAGCTCAACAAGGTTGACCTTTCAGGGTTTAATGGAGGAGATAATCATTGCAGTGACAGCTTCACATTCCCATAGTCCTTTTCACTGTGCGAATATTGAGATGCTTTCTCTTCCACCCAGAGACTCATTTCTTCACAGAGGAGTTGTACCATGATTGGGAACCAAAGGTGAAAAGTAGGATATTAGCATTAAATACTCTGAGAGCCATGTTACTTTAATAAACTATTAGTCATGTATGACTCCCTTAGCTCTCACCAGCAAATCAGGGTCATTTTCAAACCTGAAGTCCGATCTGTTTCTATACTAATGGGATACCAGGAACCCCGTTTTCTGCCCTTGCTGGGTTTTATAAGCAAGGTTTCTGTCTTCCTTATATCCATTTTTTTGCCTGGACCTATGTGGCTTCCTGACCTTCGCCTGCTGGAATGACCCTTAGACTTGGAAATATGTCCCAATGGTTCTCAAACTCAATTGTGCAGCAGAATAATCCCAGAAGCTTTAGAAAACATAGATACCGAGGACTTGTACCACCTTCACTGAGTCAAAATCTCTAGAGATGGAGCCTGAGGGTCATCTATAATTCTGATGAAATTTTCATGCTGCAGTAGCATCATTAGGCAATGGTTAGTAATAACCTATTTTCATTTGTGCTGATCCCTTTGGGCTACTTCAATTTTGAGGCCCCCTCTGGATGCCTCCTGGGTAAATGAGGGACCCTCCTGGGTCTAATAGAGAAAGGACCATTTATCCATACATTCAACTATGTATGTAGTATGTGTGTACGTATGTACAGAAAAACTGAGCAGCTGGTGAACAACTACTTATTTTTCAATGCCAACTACTCAGATGACTGCCAGTAGAAACCCATAGGATTACTTGAGCCTTCACTATGTTGGACTCTGTATCAGTTCCTGGGTGTCTGCTGGTTGCTGATTTTCTTGGAGGTAGATACCAAGTCTCTCTACATGGTTGTGTCTTTAATGACTATTTAGTGTCAGAATTATGGGAAATGCTAAGCATTTTTATAATTTAAATAGAATAAAAGTAGAGTTACAAACCCCTGTTTTTGACCTGTTCCAGAATATAGCTGACACAGTGTTGGAGGGTCTTCCAAATATCCATTGCTTACGGGCATGGGTGTTTAATAAGTCTGAAAGGCAGGGCAGGTCACAAGGGGTTCTTGGGAGGCACTAGAATTGTAGATGTGTACAGAAGGAACACTTGGGGGTGAACACCTTATGAGGTAGATTAGGATATATTTTATTCTAGAAAAATAGCCTTTTCCCTTTTTATAATGGCACTAGAGGCCTGGTACATGAAAATTCATGCTTTGGAGGCGGGGGAATCCTCAGTCCATCCTGCCCACTCTCACAGTACAGGAGCCCTCAGGGGCAGGAGGCAACCTGGCAATCAGGAGAAGGTGATGCCCCCATCATACCTCTGCTGCTGCCACTGCCGGCAGTGCAAGCCTCGGCTGACCATGGTTACCTGTGCCTTGGACCAGCCCTGGGAAGCTGAGGGGACTGGGGATTTTGGAGGCAGGTGTGAAGGGTTGATGGGACTGGGTGCTGCCATCTTGTGGCTGTGGGTGCTGCAATATTTGAGGGCATAACAGTAAATTAGCATATTCCTTCCTTATTGGCTGTGGGTGCCGCCATCTTTGCGACTACATGAAGGTCAATTAGCATATTCCCTCTTTATTAGATAGGGAATATTGTTGCAGAATATCTCTCATGAACATAGATGCAGCAATTCTCAACAAATAATAGCACAACAAATCCAACAATTTATAAAACAATTATAAACATGACCAAATGGTATTTATCCCAGGTATGTTTCACAATCCATGAAAGAAACAATTGATAAGCTGGACTTTATTGATATTATAAACTTCTACTCTGTGAAAGATACTGTCAAGAGAATAAGAAGACACCATAGATTGGGAGAAAAAAATTGCTAAAACATATCTGATAAAGGACTTCTATCCAAAATTTATCAAAAAATTAAAGCTCAACAATAAGAAACCCAAATTAATTAACCTGAACCCAATTAAAAAACAGACAAAAGACCTGAACAGACACCTCACAAAAGATGATATACAGATGGCAAAAAGCCCTATGAAAAGATGCTCTATAACACGTCATCAGGGAAATGAAAATTTAAAAAAAACAGTGAGATACCAGTACACATCTATTAGAATGGAAAAAATCCAGAACACTGACAGCACCAAAAGCAGGATGTGGAGCAACAGGAATGCTCATTCTTAGCTGGTGGGAATGCAAAATGGCACAGCCACTTAGAGAGACAATTTGGTAGTCTCTCACAAAACTAAACACATCTTACCATCTGATCCAGCACTAGCTCTCTGTGTTTACCTAAAGGAGTTGAAAATTTATGTCCACATAAAACTCACATATAAATGTTTATAGCAGCTTTATTCATAGTTGCCAAAACTTGGAAGCAAACAAGATGTCCTTCAGCAGGTGAATGGATAAACTGTGATAAATCCAGACAGTGAAATATTATTTAGTGCTAAAAGGAAATGAACTGTCAAGCTATGAAGAGACATAAAGGATCTTTGAATGCATGCTACGCTAGTGAAAGAAGTGAAACTGAAATGGCTACATACAGTATAAATTCAATTACATGACATTTTGGGAAACCTAAAACTATGGAAACAGTAATATGATGAGTGGCTGCCAAAGGTTAAGGGGGAGAAAGGGATAAAAGGGCAGAGCACAGGGCATTTTTAGAGCAGTAAAACCATTGTATATGATGCTATAAAGGTAGACACATGTCATCATACATTTGTCAAAACTCACAGAATGTACAAGACTAAGAGCGAACCCCAATCTAAACTATCATTTTGGGTGACATTGACGTGTCGATGCAGGTTCATCAATTGTAACAAATGGACCACTCTGGTGGGGGATGTTGATATAGGGCAGGGCTATTCATGTATGGGAGCAGGGTGTATATGGGAACTCTCTACTTCCTGACTAGTTTTGCTGTAGAGCTAAAATTTCTCCAAACAGAAAGTATTTAAAAGGAGAAGAAAACGATCTGGAATTTCCACAGAAAGCCTCAGCATTTCCACTCATGCCTCAGCTACTGTGAAAAAAAAGGGGGGGGGGCAGGGCTCATGCTTCCTGCTTCACCTCCTAAGTGCCAGATCTTTGTGAGCCAATTGAGTGGTGCCTTCATGACATGGTAATTGACATTTTATCGCTTTGATTTGTATACATTTAAAACCTTTAGAGTACATGTCATTTCTGGATGTTCTCTGAAAGTTCTGGCCCTGAGGCATCAAAATGTAAAGCTTCTCTCGTTCTCTTTCAATTTTCGTACTGCTCTTTATTTCTTGAACTTACCCCTCTTAATAAGAGAAACAACAAAATCAAATTTCATCAGCTGCAGCACAAGACATCAGGCATGGTATAGAACCTTATTTTGTTAAAATTTACCTCTCAAAACCCTCTTCTTCTCCCTGAAGTCATAATTACCATTGGTGCATTGCACCAGACAGCCGAAAATGGTCCTATGCTGGGAGGCCCAGATTTTAGACAAGTCAGATAGGGACACTCCTGTCTGCCCTAGTCTGTAAAGCTCTCATTCAGAACAGGACCTGGCAGTCTTACCCTGTGTCCCTGAGTGGCCAGCAGACTGGAGGGTGTTTAGTATAGTGATAGTATCTGGGCACAAAATATCAGGTTTGAGCATACATTGCTTTATGGATTTATCTCTATTATGCAAACATATTTGCTTCCTCCTCCCCCCCTCAAACCTCCCACAAACAAGCAGATCCTTTGCCAGTGAAGCTCCTGTGACACATGCCAGTCCCAGGAAATGCACAGTATGTGTCTCCTTGGTGGTGGCTGTGGGTGATATGGCAATGACACTATTTCAACAAGCGTATTTCTGAACACAGCTCATTTTTAAGTTTCATCCTTTCATTGATTCATCCCATTTTTCAGTCTGTTAGGTGCCAGACACGCAGAAACCATCTCTGGACCCCTCCTTCTTCCAATCTTTTCCAGTCTATGGCTCTGAGCTTGGCCACTTACTAGCCTGGGTGACCTTGGTGACTGTGAGAAAGTTCCTTCATCTTATTTCATCAAACAAATAAGGAGATATATGCAAAGTGCTCATCAAAATGCTAGGCACATGTTACATTATTTAACATCACTTCTCAGGCTCAGTTTATCAGTAAGCTTGGGTGTGGGTCTGGATAGTCATGGAGGGTACTTTACCGAGCACCTATCCTGTGCCAGGCACCGCGCTCCATGCTCTGTGAGCAGAGCCCCTTTGAATTCCACCAGGAACCCCCAGGTGGTTTTTTAATTGACGTTTCAGAGAGTGTATTTGATGGGCTCCAAACCACTGGTCTTCGGGACTCTAACGTTCTCTTTCCACCAGTTGCATTGCTTCATGGGATCTCACATGGCCCCCAAGGCCCCTGTTGGCTTTAACAGGCTCTGTGATCTCGGGAGGCTACTGGGGTGGGTGGGAGTGAGGGGCCGGGTTCAGGGGTGTAGTTAGTTCCCGCAGCACCTGGCGTGGCTGAAAGGAAACCCAGTAGGTATGTGTTGGTGTCCATTTCCACTACTTTCATTCTGGAAGTGGCGAGAGCCACCCTAGTTGGGTTGATGGTAGCTCTGGGATGATTCTTCTATGGCCGTTTTAAGAGGTTTCCAGCAACAACAACGAAAGCCAAGGTGGTTTCCAATATGCATAAAATTACAGTTTCCTGGAAAATTCCAACCCCTGGGCATTGTAATCATAGTAGAGGTTTGGTTCAAAGGCTGCTTTTCACAGTACCGGTCTGACATGTCCAGCTCACACCTTTGCCAGAGCCTAGTCCTTACCTTTCAGAAGGGGCCAGATGGGCCTTTCTGCCTTCCTCTAGGGCAGGAAACCAGGGCATAGACCTCTCTTGGCTGTGAGTATCTTCTTATGTGCGTGTCTTTGTGTGTGTGTGTGTGTGGGGGGGGTGGGTGGGTGGGTAGGAAATGGGGAGGGGGGAGCTGAGGAAGGGGTGAGGCCTGAAGGAAGGGAATGGCTGCAGGGTCTGTGCCTTGGAGTCTCATATTTGGCCTCATCCTGGGCCTTTTCATCCTCCCCAAATGAACCAGAATATCACCTGTAGCACAGATACCGGAGCTCACTGCCTGGATTCACAGTCCAGTAAGTCAGTCATCCTCTCTTGCTTCGGTTTCCTTATCTATATGAATGACTCAATGGCATTTAGACTGGTGCCCATCAAATAAGTATCAGGTAAATGTGATGTTGCTGAGCCCAAAAGCAGCAAGAAAGGTGACCTCCCTAACAAGGGGTCTAGAGTCTTTGCAAAATTGGGGCTGTGAGAGACCTGGTCCAAGCTCTGAGTCAGAAGTAGTGGCTACCTGAAGCAGAAGCTGTATCCTCATCTCTGTCCTTTCTCAGGGGAGATTTTCTTTTCTGACTCCCAAGTCTGGACCCCACATGACATCACACTCCCTCTGAAACTTCCCTGTACAGCACCGTCCCTGGCAGTGCCCTCTCCGAGGAGGGAGAGCTCCCCTGCGAGTCATGCCGGTGCCAACTTTGGGGGCAGACCAGCAGCTTGCACCCAGGGGTGGGATTCCACGGGGGTGGGGGGGGGGAGGAGATGCCCCACCCGCTTGCTGCCTGTACTCCTGGGCCGGGCACCCTCAATCGACTCTTTGTTCTTAGGGCTCTCCCCAGCCCTACCTAGTCTTTAACTGTCCCACAATCTGGGCTCAGGGTTTTACTGAAACCACCAAGCCCTTGCATTAAACCATAAGAAGAACACCACATGTCTTTTGAATTGGGCTGTTTTGTTTGTTGGTTTCCTTCCTTGTTTTCCCACCTCAGCACACACACACACACACACACACACACACACACTCAGACACCCTTTTCCTCCAGATCAGTATCCCAACAGGAAGTTCTTTCATGAAACAAGGCTGCCTCAGATTTGGTCCAGGGACATGTGGTAAACAAAGAGGGTGCCCACAGCCCAGGTATCAGCTAGCCCCTCTCTTGGACCTGGAGGCCTCACCGCGGCTGCTGTTGGCATGGACTTAAAGCATGGGGATGGGAGGGAGCTGCATGGGGTTTGCAGTTTCTTGGGCCAACTGGCAGTGACCCAGCCTTGAGCCCGGGGCCTTGGTCAATGCCAGGCCTTGTGGATGACTGTTTGGTGAAGACTGTGAGGTTAGTGCTGACAGCTGACAGCCTGGCTCCCCTTGGGGCTGCCCACACTCCGTGCACTTCTGCCTTGGTAACAGGCGTGAGCCTGGCTGGGATGTCTAGCCCTTGCAGGGAGGGAGAGACAAAGTGAGTGGATGAGGGGAAGGGTGGGAGTCACATCAGTTTGGCTGACTCCTCCATCTGAATTCTCTTGCAGGCGAGGCCCAAAGTACCCCCTGAGGTCACAGATTGAAATTCTTCCTGGGGCCAGCCAAGTCATTAACATGGAAAAAGCCAGATAGAAGGCAGAGGATACATGGCAGGCCAGACACCTAATTTAATGTTTTTTATTAAAAAATTATTCTAGCCAATATATTTCCTGACCAGATATACCTCCAAGGCTTTGAGTTTCCAACCCTCTTCTGCACACACAGTCCTGTTATTCTGACTTAGAAGGGGTTGTAAGGAAAAATATCAGAGTCTCTTGGGGGATTAACGCACAGCACTGGGTTGGGCGTTGGTAGAGCCATATTTAAAACGACAGGCTTTGATGTCCAGCTCTGATGAACATCCCTCACTTGCTTCCCTTGAGCTGTATGACTGTTAGGTGATGAACCTTGCAAAGTCTCAGTTTCCTCATCTGTAAATGGGGGTCATAAAAAAATCGATCTCATAGTATGATGAGCCTCTCATGGAGTGTGGGAAGCTCAGTAAGTGATTGCTGAGACACACTGCAGCCCCTTCCGCTAAGCCCATGCAATGAGCTGAATGCCTTTTGCTGAAGAGCGATAGTTTGGTACACTGAGGGTTAATGTTTTCTGTGGTTCTCTCTGTGGGAGAGGGGTGAGAGTCAGAGCCAAGGTCAGATCTGCACAGGACATTTCCCTGTGAACATAGAACAAATACTCTCTTTGCAGCTGGGCTGTTAAGTTTAAATTCAGTGAAAGAAGGCTGGTTGGGACAGTTTTGCCCTGGGGTCTTGGAATTTCTCACCAGACCTCTCATGCTCACCGCCAGCTGCTGGTTAGTAGAGGCCACGTTCGTAAGCAGTGACCCATTTGCCCTTGATCTCATCAGAAGAAGCTGGTCTGCTCAACACTCTGGGTTTGAGGTAGGGGGGTCAGGGGGGAGGCTTGAAAGATCCACTCTTAGCAGTGCCTGAGAGATATCTGAGAGGGGGCCCTTGCTAGGCTTCCTGACATCCATCGCCCTTCCTCCCCCACAGGACTTATGCACTTGAACTTGTTACTAGCAAACTCCTTGAGGGTGGAAACTACCAGGTCTCTCTGGATTGCCACAGCTCTTAGCACAGCATCCTTAATGCATGCCGAATCGACTACATGAAACTCAGACTTGAAAACAGGAAAGCAGATTCTTCACTTTTTAAACACAAATTTTTATTTTGCAAAACATTCTTTCACTAGAGTTCTTTAATAATAGAAACGTTCTTGGTTATTTAAAATGAGATTCTAATTTGAGTAGCACAAACCTAAACTGATGAACTGTATGGATCTGTATCATCCTCCTGCACCTTCTCTTTCCCCACATCTCTGTAAGTTCACACCCCACCCATCCTTAATGGTAGCGAATGGCAACTCGGACTCTGCACAGACACACTGCTTTATGCTGTGTGCATGACCACACTCCATCATCATAGCCACTTCATGGCCAAGTGCATCCTTTTCCCCATTTTACAGATGAGGAAATGCATGCTGGGGCAGTTCAGTTGCTTGCCAGAGGGCCCAGTAAAGACCAGAACCCAGCCTGAGGGCTGAACCAATGCTCAGTACTGCTTCCCTTGGCCCTACTTCCAGAGGCCCTGCTTGCAGACCTGCTGAAAGAGGACAAACCATCCCAGCCAGGCCTCACCTTTGTCTGAGCACATGATGTCCTTCCCCACTTTTTTCATCAGTGAAGCAGAGGTAATCCTATATAATAAAGAGGTAATATTCAAATTGGCCATCACTTCAACACATAAGATGGCTGCCCCCATGTGGACACAAGATGGCCACCACAAGATGGCCTACAGGAGAGGGAAGTTGGGAGGGACCAGGCCTGCAGGGGAGGGCAGTTAGGGGTGACCAAGTCGGCAGGGGAGGGCAGTTAGGGACAACCAGGCTGGCAAGGGAGGGAAGTTAGGGATGACCAGGCCAGCAGGGGAGGGCAGTTGGGGGTTACCAGGTCTGCAGGGGAGGACAGTTAGGGGCAACCAGGCCTGAAAGGAAGAGCAGTTAGGGGCAATTGGGCTGGCAGGGGAGCAGTTAGTTGTTGATCAGGCTGGCAGGGGATTGGTTAGGGTTTGATCAGGCTGGCAGGCAGAAGTGGTTAGGAGCAATCAGGCAGGCAGGCAGGTGAGCGGTTGGGAGACAGCAGTCCTGGATTGTGAGAGGGCAGTTGGACAATCCTCGAGGGGTCCCAAATTGGAAAGGGTGCAGGCTGGGCTGAGGGACACTCCCCTCCTTCACAAATTTCATTCTATGTGCCTCTAGTAATAATAATAATAATAATAATAATAATAATAATAATAATAAACCTGGAGCCCTTGGTGGTTCAGCCTGGATCTCACACCCAGTGTCTCCCTGGATTCTGTCTGTTGTCCCAGGTAGTGGGAAGAGGTCATTATAACTGTTCCCATTGTTCACTGAAAGGGATGGAAGCTCAAGTCCTTAAAGAAAGAAGCAGGGATGCAGCCTGGGCCACCCATTAGAAAGAGGGGCCGTGTGGGCTGGGAGCCTGGGCTGAGACCTGGCTGGGTTCTGTCCCTCAGCCGGAAGGGGTGAAGCTTCACAGCACATCTTGGAAGCCACTGGAGCACTCCTGGCAGGGACAGGTCATAGGATTGGGATGAGGGTGGGCCCACCTGAATGCCTTCCTGAGATCCTGCCCAGGGTCTCCGCAATCACAGCAGCATAGGAGGTGGCTGGCTGGCTCACAGCTGCTCGCCAGGCTGGATGAACTTGGCAGCCAGTTTCTGGGAGAGGTCTCTTGCCAGAAGCACCTACATCATCTGGTGAATGGAAAGGAACTTTCCTGCCATGCAGACTGGAGGATGGGGAGACAAAAACCTAACTTCTCTCTCTCTCTCTCTCTCTCTCTCTCTCTCTCTCTCTCTCTCTCTCTCTCTCTCTCTCTTCTCTCTCTCTCTCTCTCTCATTTTACTAGGGAAAGAGTGTGAACAGGAAAAAAGGTAACATGTCTCCCTTTGCAGTCATTGCCCTGCATTTGGATTATTTTAGCTAAAACTGCCTATGGATCAGATTCTCTGGGATAAATGAGATTTCACAATTCTGGGAACCAGGGTGACCCACTGCTCACCAAGATGGATGAGCCTTGTGAGGCCTCCGGAAACCTCCTCCATGCTTTGGATTGTGTGTCCCTTTGTTAGGACCTGTCTCCTACCCAGATGCTGCTCTGCCCAACCATCCTCACTTGGGTTGTCTGTCAGCCATGAGGGGCTGGGCTGGCCTCCTCACCACTCAGCTGCAAGGGGACAGGGCTCACCTGGAGGGCTGGTGTATGACAGGCCTTTGGAACAAACATTATACAGCTTGTGCTTGATAAGATCGGTGCCAATCTGAGACTTACTAGACTCCTTTTACTTCTGCAGAATCTTTAGCTGTGAATCTAGCCCAGGAGTCAGGGGCATTTTTGCTTGGGTTTCTGTTTCTGCACACCTTTTCCCTAAACCTACAGTCTTGGTCCCACTTTTGTGGGTTGCAAGATACTTAAGAATGGGTTGGAGACAGTAGATCCCATTCAACACATATTTATGAGGAACCTACTGTGTGCTGGGTTCTGAGGGTAGAAAGATGAGCCTTGCATGTGTACCTAGCTGGTGCAGACCTGGGATTGAAGTGGCAGGCCTGCTTTTCTATTGTGACTCTGGGTGGATTTTCCCATTGTTCATCAGGTCTAATATGAGAGGTCCTATCAGTGGAGTTGGACCACAATAACTGATTAATAAAATCTTAACCACAGTCATTCCTCCTGAAATTCTCTGGCTTGCCTCATCCTGAAGGCCCAGTTCAAGTTCCATGTCTGCTATGAAGTCTTCCATTAATTAGTTAGTTGATTAATTAATTCATTCACTCATTCATTCAGCCAGCAATTAGTTAACAGAGTGCTAATATTATGATAGATACAGATAAGAATACAAAGAGTATAAAACGTGGCCTTGTGTATCTAGGACACTGCAGTCTAGTAGGGGAGATTACTTCATTCAATCAACATTGATTGAGGGCCTGTGGTCGGCAAACTACTGCTTGCGAGCCACATGTGGCTCTTTGGTCCCCTTGAGTGTGGCTCTTCCACAAAATACACGTGGCCCATGTGCAGAAGTCAGTTTTTAATTGTTGTACTGTTGATATTTGGCTCTATTGACTAATGAGTTTGCTGGCCACTGGTTTAGGCACCACACTGTGCTGGGGGCATCTGGTGATGAACTAAATGGATGTACCATAGGCCTGGCGAGGGACACAGATGAATAACCAGCAAATCCTGCTACATTGTGCTCAGGGACAGAGTGAAGGGAAGTTGGGGAGCCATGGAGCAGATAGGCCCCCTCTCACACCCTCCCACTTTGGGCCAGAGCAGGTTTCCTGGGAGGGATTCACCTGGTACCTAAATAATCACAAGAAAAGGTGGTGGTGGCTCAGTGCCTCCCCAGGGTGCAGACTGAGATCAGTGCATAGGAGCCAGAGGAGAGCTCTTCCAGGGTGCAGAAGGTGTCCGAGAACTGGGCTTTGAGTTGGGCCTTAGGCTTCCAGAAAGACGCCAGCCCACCCTGCCATCTTGCCATCCGGAAGCAGGCCCAGGCTCTGTTGTAAAGTTAACTCAATTGTTTCTGCAGTGACTGGTAACTCTTCACTGTCCTGCTTTGTTCTGTTTCATGTGTGTCCCCTGCCCACCCTTCTACTTCCCTGGAAGCCTCGGGGGCCCTGGCTTCTGACCGCTCCCCGTCTGGACAAAGGACACAAGTCTGGGAGCCTGGATGGGTGGGCGGTGCCCTTCGCTGTTTCTGGGGCCTCACGGTGCCCAGGGGAAATCAGCGCAGCGCCTCGGGGTGGAAGTAAAGGAGGGTCAGGGACTGCTCTGCCCACGGAGGGCCTTTAAATAGCACAGAGGAACACTGTCAGCACTGCCTGCGAGAATCCGCTTACGCATCCGATTATTCACTTTTATTGGGAACATTAACTGAATTAAGCTTTGAATAAAAGGGACTCTATTTTTGGAACAGTCGCGAGGACACTTACAGGACCGCATTTCCCACCAGAGATTTGCCATCAAACCACTTGGCTTCATTTTGGAAGCCATCCAGTGTTCAAGTCGTGCCAAGCAGATGTAAGAAGTGACAAGAGGTGTCCTGCCCACAGCGGGAGAGCCCAGGCGGCCACCAGCCTCTCGTGGCCTTCCAGTGCCAGGAGGTCTCACGGTGGGCGGGGTGAGCGTGGTGAGCCTGGGTGCTGTCTCCATGGCTGAGGCCTGTTAGGACCAGCCATTAGGACTAAGCTCAGGGCTTAGTCTTCTGGGAAAAGGGGGCTGAGCTACATAGTTTCCCAAGGTAAAAGAGGTGCACTCCTTCAGGTGCAGATATGTTTTCATTGGGAGTTCTTTACAAAAACACAGCTTTCTCCGGGAGACAAGCCATATCCTTCCCCACTCAACACAGTTTCCGAGCGCCTCGGTTGTGGATGTGCACAGCACGGCTGCGAGAGCTGGGCCCCGGTGGAGCCCAGCGAAGGTCCTGCTCTCTTGGGTCACCCTGCGGGAGGGGGGGTCGGGCAGACAGAAGCAGGTACGTGACCAGTCAGGGACAGATGGCTGTTCATAAATGTAAGGCAGGGCACTGGGCAGCGTGGCGCATCAGCAAGGTGGTCAGGAAAGACCTTTTTTTTAGTTCCAAGCTTCTAGGGCGACTCCAGTCCTGCCCAATCCCCCCAAGCTTTCTCTCGCTGCAGCTGTAGAAGCTCGCCAGGCTGTCTCAGGAAGTTAATGCAATTGTGGTTTCATAATTATTCTCCATCTTTTTTTTTCTGTTTTGTTTCATATGTGTCCCTTGCCCACCCCTCATACCATAAACCCCTTGATCATTTGTTATTTATTATTTATGACTGTGTCTCTGGACTCTTGAGCAGAGACCAGAAAAAAGCGAGCCTGAGCCAAGCAGTTTACTGAGGGAGGATTCCAGGCAGAGGGAATAGCAGGTGTAAAGGGCCCCAGGCAGGAAAGGGTGGCATCTTGGGAATAACCAAGCGGCCAGAGAGCTGTGGAGAGGGAGAGCAGCAGGCTGCGGTCAGGCTGCACTCTCCCCACCCCCAGCTGTGCAAAGGGCCTTGGGTTTTACTATTAGTGTCAGGAGAAGCCATGGGAAACCTCTGAGCAGGGAGGGACAGGAGAGTCATATGTTTAAAACACATGCTTCATTAGACCTCTTGACCAGCCAAGAAATGGGCAGGGGCTGGGGACACCAATGGCATTACAGGCCAGCGAGGGAACTGGGACTTTATCATGAGGACAATGGGGGTCCATGGAGGATTTTGGAGTCAGGGAGGTAGTCCCACCCCTCATCTTGGAATGGAGTGTCCTAGGCACCGCGAAGTGAGGTCACCTCTCCCAGAAGACACAGCTGGATAAAGATGGTGCTGGGATGAAAAGCCAGGTCTTCACACTCCCATTCATTCCAGTGCTATGTGAGCTTTCTCCCGAATAAGGAGATGAGACATGTACTGAGCACATTCCAAGGGCCACCACTGCTCAAGTACCAGCCTATTTAATTTTCAAAAGAATCCTAAGATAAGATCCTAGTATTATTTTCACCTTACAAACAAGAAAACGGCACAGAAGGGTTAAGCAACCCCTCTGAGTTTATATGACTAGTAAGGGGCAGAGCTGGGATTTGAACCCAGGTAGCCTAGATCAGGAGCCCATGTAGGTAAAAAGTGTGCTGCAGGGCCTTGCTAAGTTTCCTGGACATGTGGAGAGGTCAGATGGGGAGGACCAGTTATCACGCTGTTTCCAGCTCCAAGCCAGCTTGGACTTGTCTGGACTTGGGCCCCTGTACTTTCCTGTAAACCCATCTTTCGTTATGGGATGGACCAACTGCTGGACGTGATGTTGGCGGCTGCTCAGTCATCCCAGAGCTGAAGGAGGCCACACCACCATTCCGGAGGCCAGAAAAGGCTCTGTGTAGTTTCTTTCTTTAAAAAAAAAAAAAAAATATATATATATATATATATATATATATATATATATATATATATATATATTTTATTGATTCTTTTACAGAGAGGAAGGGAGAGGAATAGAGAAACATCGATGAGAGAGAAACATCCATCAGCTGCCTCCTGCACACCCCCTATTGGGAATGTGCCTGCAATCAAGGTACATGCCCTTGACTGGAATCGAACCTGGGACCCTTCAATCCACAGGCCAACACTCTATCCACTGAGCCAAAGCAGTTAGAGCTCTGCCTAGAGTTTCTATGAAAAGACTTCAACCCTTACTCTTTATTTCAGACAGCTTTCTACATACATTTTTTGAACCCAGGGCTGGCTCCATGTGCAGGCAAAAAGGAGTGGACAGTGCTGGGGACTGTCTTCAGATACTTTCCCTCCCCCACCCACCCAACCCACTGACCTTCTGCTGGTTGATGGTTCCTTGCACGGCTCAAATGGACTCTATGTGAGACTTGTCTAGAGTTTATGAAAAGTCCTGATGGCTGAGTGCTGCCTGTCACCACATTAATCTGAGACTCTGAGCTTGGCCCCAGGCAACAAAGGTTACTTTAAAAAGCTTTCTGGTGATTCTAATGAGCAGCCAAGTTGAGAGGCACTTGAACGTCAGTGCATGTAGATTTGGGGATGGTGGAGTGTGCATTATGAGAGCGAAGAGTGGGTCCCTGGGGAGGGACATCAAGGAACAGGCCTTGGAAAAAGGCTGGAAGCCTGGAACCAAGGGGAGTATCACCAACATTATATCTGGCAGCCAAGGATGGCCCTGCCAGAGGTGCTGACGTCATCAGTGTAGCTTAAAGGAATAGACCACAATGCCTGTCCTTTTTTTTTTTTTTTTTTTTAAGAAAGAAAATGTGGATGGTCTCCATGGACCGCGAGGAGCATGCAACCTTCAGCAAGAACAACTGTTTCCCCAAAGCGAGCACATTTCCCAGAAGTGGCTCTCTTTGGTGCATGGCACACATAGAAGATTGCCCTCTCCCACGGAGACCCCAGCTGTGGGGACATTGAAGGAACAGGAGTAGGGGGGCAGTGACTCGGTGTTTCGGGGTAGGTGCAAAGGAGAAATAGCTTCCCAGAAGGAAAATTTGCAGCTGCCTTTTGATCCATTGGGCCCAGTGAGTTTAGCAGATCACCACCATTTCCTCTCGGCCATAAAGAGTTGAGAATGCTGTCTCTTGGGTGGGTTGATGGTATGAATCACCAAAACTGAAAGGACAAAAGTATTGGATTAGGAATGACCAGTTCTGAATGTATTCAGAATCCCCAGGGGAGGCCCGAGCTTGTGTCTGCAAAAGTGGAGCCCAGTAGGAATCTCTACCATCAAGTCTCATACCTTCCCTTCTCCCTGCCTGTTTTCAGGCCTCAGGCTTTCCAACAGGCCACCAGAGGGCACCCATAGACAGGGCCTGGGAGGGCACCCAGGAGACTGAGGTCTATATCATGGCACCGAAGAGGAAAAAGCATACACACAGACTGAAATATGCTGAGCAGTCCAAGACTGGGATGTGGTGTCTCAGCCACACCCAGCCCCTGGCCTTTGCCCTACAATGGCTGTGACCACCCTCCCTTCCTGGTGGAGACCCCTGTGACTGATACACCAAAACAAAATCTGCAGGGCCTGACTCAGTGACAAACTCAGGTTACATGTGTCCTTGTTTCCAAGATTAATTTGCAAAAACCAAGGCCTTCCTGGATGTGCAAAGACCGTGGCTAGAAGGGACTACAATCACCACATCATTAGCCCACCCTAGGGGCCAAGTTGCCCAAATTAATTATCTGAATCTCGGTGACAATGGTCAGGGATGGTTTTATGCCAAACCTCCACACGTGACCTACATCTCTCCCGAAGTTATCACACAGAACTCTAGTTCTCTCCACATTTACATGTCTCCAGTCCTCAGCTGGGCTCCGTGAGAGCAGGAGCCATATTCTGAGTCTCTTTTCCGGCTGAACTGAAATCTTTATCAAACATACATTTTGGTGTGTCCCAAAAAAAATGTAATCACAGTTTAGCAGCTGATTGCTATTACATTTTGAAAATAAATATGTTTTAATAAACATTGCCTTCGGAATTTATTCAAAGTGTGTATACATTTTTGTGGGACACCCTGTATATAGACATTTGGTCCCATTTCTCTGGGGAGACCTGGAAGACTGAGCAACATGCTGCCTGTTGGATCCCCAATAAAGCAAACCTTTGTGTCCCATGGACTGGAATTATTTCCAAGGAGGCTGATCCATGACTAGGACAGAAGCCAGCAAACTACAGTCCCCAGGCCAAACCTGCCACTGCCTGTTTTTTGTAAATAAAGTTTTATTGGAACACAGCCATGCCTATTCATTTAGGTATTGTCTGTAGCTACTTTTGCGGTGCTTAGCGGTTTAAGTAGCTGTAGACGAGATTATGTTGCCCACAAAGCCTGAAATAGTTCCATTCTGCCCCTTACAGAGAAGTCTGCCTACCTGGACTCCAGGCACATCAGGATCTGGCTGGTAGCAGGACTCCTCCCTCTTTATGCCGTGCCATGTGAGGAAGGAAGTGCCACAGGAGCCCCCAGGGCTGCTCACATGCCCTGGGCATGGCAGAGCTGCTCTTTGGGGACAGATAGTTTTGCTGGGGAGCCAAGGGTCTTGCATGGGCCTTTCAGTCTCTGGCATTGGGCTGCAGCACTGGAGTCTCTCAGCACAGCCTGGCCAGGGGCGGGGGATAAAGAGGCATTTCAGAGCAACTCTATTGTCTCTTTTCTCTAAAAAAAAAAAAAAAAAAAATTGTAAGCAGTTTTCTTGAATTCACATAACACAATTTGCCTATTTAAAGTGTACAATTTAATTCATTGTCTCTCCCTCTTTATCAAATATATATAAGAGAGATCATGTTGCCTACAATGCCTGATCTAACTGTATCTCTCTCTCTCTCTCTCTCTCTCTCTCTTTCTCTCTCTCTCTATCTTTATCTCTCTCTCTATCTCTAATCTATCAATGGAAGACCACCAAAATCTTCAGCTGTCCTCACCAGCTACTGCTAATCCAAGCAGCCCCATACCATCCTGCTGTGACAGCTTCTCAGACCCAAATGTAGAGTCCTATTCTTGTCTCAGTTTGGTCCAACTCTTAGAGCTTCCCAAGGGAATTTTCATTTTAACAGGAAAGGATGAATATTGAATGAGGGATTTCTAGTTGGATCAAAAATGAATATTTGGCTCTCACCAGTGTGGCTCAGTTGGTCGGAGCATTGCCGCATACACCAAAAGGTGGTGGGTTCAATACCTGGTCAGGGCACAAACCTAGGTTGTGGTTTAATTCCCAATCGGGGTGGATGGTCTGGGAGGCAACCAATTGCTATTTCTCTCTCACATATATGTTTCTCTCTCTCTCTCTCTCTCTCTCTCTCTCTCTCTCTCTCTCTCTCTCTCTCTCTCTGTCTCCCATCTCCCCCCTCTAAAATCATGCCCTTGGGTGAGGATTAAGAAAACAAAAAGTTCAGCCCTGGAAGCTGTGGTGATCTGAAAACACGGTAGGTAGATAGGTGCTTCAGCTCAAATGACTTCAGCATGAAGCCTCCGCATGGTGGATCACTTAATTCTAAGATCTAAGATTTGAGGTGAAATTTTCTACTATAATAAACTCTGTAGTAATATAGAAAAGAATGCCAATTTTACATAAATTTCTGAGGCTGGACTGTGAGAGAGGGGAGGAGCTTCTCTGGTTCATTTCCAGGTGATCTCTGGGCAATGGACACAGGTGGAAGTTTCCAGAAGGAAGCTGCTGGGAAATCCTTATGTTTGCTGTGCTGGGCATCTCCCTGTGGGTGACCTCAGCCTGGGTCAGCTGACCAGGGCTCGTCCCAGATCTGTTCCTGTGCATGAAGCTAATGGCAGAGCCACCTTTGTGACCAGAAGAAGAAGCCATACTTCCTTGTCAACAGTCATTTCAGACATTGACACACCCTCATCTGTTCTTATGGAAAACAAGACAGCTTTGCCCCAAGTCCCTAAAGACTGTTCTTTTTGATCCTGCCCATGGGCTCTGCTCAGGACCCTGTCATTTGGCAAACAATGAGGAAACCTAGTGGGGTTGGGTTTCCAGAATCTAGGGCTTAGTCCCTGTCCTTGACAAGCAGCTAGTAATATAGTTGAGAGAAGACTAACATAAACTTGAGAACCCTTAAGCAGGATGGTGTGACTCAGACTGTGTTGGGAGAACACTTCTTTGACATAAAGGATGACTGAGCAGGGAACAGGTCTAGAGTAGGGTCACTCGTGCTGGGTCTTGAGGCACCAGTTCAAGAGTACAGATTTGGAGATTGGGGTGCATTTTAAAATTTGGGGTCATTCAGGTTAATTTTTCAAAGGGACCCACCTCCAGTTCCTCTACCTCCTGTTCCTCACCCATGGTGTCCTCAGCGCCTAAGGACCATAGAACTCCCATAGAGACTTTCTCTACCCACCAATGAGCATTTTCTCAGGCCGGCCCTGCTCTGCTACCTTTCCTGGCTCTTTCCTTATAGTTGTCAGTCTCTGTAGCTTCCCTTAGCCTCAGTTTCTCCACATGTAGAATAGACTTATTTTAGTCCCCTGGTCCTTTCTAAGAAGGTTGGGAAGGTAAGTGGTGTCATAAACCTGACCAGTTTGGCCCACGGCCGGTGAAATACCATGCAGGAAAATTTCATTCAAACTGTTCTCACTCACAAAGACTGAATTTCAGACAATGGGGACAGACTTTATTTTTTTTCACTCACTTCATGAAAACACACATTTTTTTTTAGTTCTCAAGAATGAAGGAAGGACAGCACCAGGCAAGAATGCATGCCAGTGGGCTCCTGTCGCCTTTCCTGAGTGTCGTTGGGCTGGAGCGGCCGGTGGAGGACGTGGCACTTGGGGATGTGGCACTTGGAGCCGGCTCAGCTGCTAGGGCGACCACAACCAAACCAGTAAGCGCTTTTCCAGACGCTGCAAACCAGCCTCTCTGGGCTGGAAAGGGCCAGGCGAGCTGGAGGAGAGCCTGCAGTTTCCAGGGCTCGGACCGGTGTCAGGGCGCCTCTGAAGACTGACCTGCCCTTTCCGAAGAGGAGGCCAGGACACTTCCAGGAGGAGAGCCCGGGAGGAGCCAGGCTCGAACTTGGCAAGAGGTCTGCCTGCTGCCTCCCCGCCCCGCCTCTCCTTCTTCCCCCCCTCCCTCCGATGGGCCTGGATCTGAGCATGGTCCCAGAGTCTTGGCAGGAGGCCCTGTTTCGATTGGCACTGTCCTCAGTGGAGGAGGAAGCCTACCAGGGCCGGACATCCTATGCCAGTTTGGGAGGGCTGGGCGTGTCTTTCAGAGGAGCCCCGGACTCTGAGAACACAATCCCATCGCTTTCATTCAGCACGAAAGTGAATGTATTCAGTGCCAGATGTGACTTTAAAAATGCGCAAAAGGAACCCAGCGTTTCAACAAGCAGCGTCCTGAGGGCATTTGGCTTTGGTGGAGTGGTCATCACGGGCCACCAACACAGGCTGTAATGAGGTTAAGCCTTCCTGGGAGAGGGTCCTATTGCAGAGAAATCAGCCACTGGGTCTGAGTGTTCCCTGCGACAGCTGGGTTTGGGGGGCTGAGTACGCAGCGCCATTGTGCAGCGATTGGCACTTATTGCCCTGAGCGTGGAGATGTGGGAACAGGTGGTGGCAAGATGCCTGGGAGTGAGGGGTTCCGGAATGGAGGTCTTTCCAGGTCACTAACAGGCTGCAGGCAGATCTCAGCCTCCTTTAACTTCAAAATTCTAAACAAAGGTGTTTAAAGTGCAAGTAAATATTATATATATATATATATATATATATATATATATATATATATATATACTTTTAAAAAATATATTTTATTGATTTTTTTAAAGAGAGGAAGGGAGAGAGATAGAGAGTTAGAAACATCAACGAGAGAGTCATTCATCAGTTGCCTCTTGCATGCCCCCTGCTGGGGATGTGCCCGCAACCAATGTACATGCCCTTCTCCGTAGTAGTGGAACCTGGGACCCTTCAGTATGCAGGCCGACAATCTATCCACTGAGCCAAACGGGTTTTGGTTATTTTTAATATTCTTAATTGATTTCAGAGAGATTGGAAGGGAGAAGTATAGAGAGCTAGAAGCATCGATGTTTTCTGTACATTCCCTACTGGGATCTAGCCTGCAACCCAGGCATGTGCCCTGATGGGCATTGAACTTGTGAACACTTGGTTCATGAGTTAATGCTCAATCACTGAGCCATAACACATGGGCTAGATTATATTTTTAATATGAGCAGAGGTTGTTGACAATTTCCAATCAAGGATAAGCTTTTCTTTTTCTTTTTTGTTCATCCTTACCCAAAGATATTTTCCCTTTTGATCTTTAGAGAAAGTATGAGGGAAAGAGGAAGGGAAAGAAAGTATAAGGGAGGAAGGAAGAGAGAGAGAAACATCAATGTGAGGAGACAATTGACTGATTGCAATCTGCACGTGCACAGACTGGGGGCAGGGTTGGAACCTGCAACACAGGTACATGCCCTTGATCGGGAATTGAACCAGAGACCCTTTGCTGCATGGGCTGATGCTACAACCACTGAGCCACACAAGCCAGGGCTGGAAAGCTTTGCTTGAGTCCATAGACATTTTATTGCCCTTAAAATTGTTATTTATATAATAGATGTGGTTTATATAATAGATATGGTTTTAATTGGAGGTTGGTAGGCAGAAGGACAGAAATCTACTCAAATTTGTTCAAGAAAAAAGGGGGGTTATTGGAGCCCATGTCACCTGAGGTCAGGGCAGGTCTTGCAGGGGCTGGAGTTTGGAACTGGAAAGTTACCAGGAATGGAGGCTGCCTCCATTGTCCTGTAGCCCTCTCTCTCTCTACAAGCTTCCTCTCCTTACCCAGAGACCTCCCTCCCCCTTCAATGTCACATGGTGCTGGCTCAGGGCTTTATCACACGACTCTGGCTAGTCATGTGCTACTGACTTCCCCTCCCTCTATTTTCCCTAGAAACCTCATCACTGATGGACAGACACAGCCGAAGGTCAGGTGTCCAGCTTTGGTCTATCAGCCTCTCTAGGGAAGGAGACTAATGCAATGTCTGGGCTGTGAACAAGGGACTTTCTCTAGAAAAAGCTGGGATGGGGCCGGTGGAAAACCTATCCAGGTCAGGAACATCTTGGCCCCCTAACACAACTTCTCTCTAGACATCATCTCACCATTTGGCTCCTGGAGTGCCCCAATGTGGTTCTCTTCCTCTGATGGTTACTTGGGCAGCTCCTTTGATGGTCTTCACTTGCTGGCATTGCATAGGTTTTGGTATTCCTTAAGGTTCTGTCCTTTATCATCTTCCCTTTGCTAGGTCCTCAATAAAAGACCTCATTTGTGCCAGTCTCAATGCTTATATCAGAGAACAAGCCATGGTCTCCATCTTCCCAGGATTTACAGCGTAGTGAGGAAACAAGAAGTAGTGACCACTGACTATGACAAGTCTGTGATGGGACAGGAGGAGAGGGGACAGTAGCACATACATAGGACTGAATTTCATCCACCCAGGACTCTCCATATCTGTTTCCAGGTCCAACTGTATTAACCATTGCCCCTAGACATCTCCATCTACAATCAGCCTCAGAGTCAAGCACATCCACGGTGGAAATGGCTGTATCCTACCTGGAGCTGTTGTTAATCCAGTAAGACTCACTAGCTATTAATATTTGTTTATGCTCCTGGGGGCAGGGTTGGAACCTGCAACACAGGTACATGCTAGATACCTGGAGTCCATTGACTCTTCTTTTCTCTGATCACCAAAATCAAGTCAGTCACTAGGTCTTTATCAAGCCTTCCTTAGAGATGAGCCAAAGCCATGTGACATGGAACAATGTCTCCATCCCTACTGCCATCATTTTTTATTTAAAAACGATGCACAAAATTCATGCACTCATGGGCAGGAGGGGAGGAGGCACTGGTGCACAAAGTTCATGCACTTGGAGGGGGGGGAGGGAGGGCTCAGCCCGCCTGTGCATTTGGCTGCATGGTGCTCCCCCTGTGGGAGTGCACTGACCATGAGGGGGCAGCTCCTGCATTGAGCAGTTTGGGGCTACAAACTGGCTCTCCAACATCCCCTGAGGGGGCCCGGATTGAGAGAGGGCACAAGCCAGGCCGAGGGACCCCACCAGTGCACAATAGGGGACCAGAGGGACACAGGGGATTGCCCAGCCGAGGGAGTTTTGTTTGCTTTTCTGTTTTTACCTAGCTCTTAGCTTATAAGACCTGGAATCCCATGATTTTGTTATTAGTTTCAGCGTGCATTCCCCCCCACCCCCCCAAATGACACATAATGCTAATTTTCCCCTGTGGATAACCAGTCATCTCAACCCCGTTCATTTTTAAAAAATATTTATTTATTAAATTGATTGGGTGACATTAGTTAACATGAACATATAGGTTTCTCATGTGGGCTTTAGGAACCCCATTTGTTTAGAGTGTGTGCTTTCTTCAGTGTTTGTCACATTTTAGGGCCCCATTTGTGAATTCTCTGGGCCCTCCGTTGGGTTCTATTGGTGTACTTATTTCCTCTGTGCCAATACCACTCTTAATTTACACAGTGTTTTGCAAAATCTCAATATCTGGTAAGGCAAGTCTTCTGGCAATTTGTTATTCAATTGTCTAGGCTATTCTTAGATCTGTGTGTGTGTGTGTGTGTGTGTGTGTGTGTGTGTGATGAATGTTTCTTCAGTTTTGGAACAAGTTATGCTAAATAAGCACAAACAATTTGGAAGATTGAGCATATATGACAGAGCTGTGACATTTCAAAATATCAACCAGATTATAAATACTGACCTGCACGCTGGTTCCCGTGCCTCATTAGCTATGAAGTACCTTTTCCATGGATGGCACTTTACAGTTTTTTCAAACCTGACGGAATGGCGAGAGGCTGCCATATCCCCACCATTTTATTTATTTTTTATTTTATTTTAAAAGTTTATATTTTAGTCCAAGTGTTGCATCGCATAGTAAATTTCTTTTACAAGCTGTGCTGTGAGAAATAGCAGCCCCTGATTCTCCCCTCACACCTCCCTCTCTAGGGCAACCCTTCTTAGCCCCGATTATTTTGGTATTTATTTCCATGTTTCCAAATACTATGTCTAAACCTGTATTTCTACCTTGTAATTCCCCCCCCCCCCCCATTTTAATCATTAAGTTATACACACTCTACTGAGAATTTCTTTGCTCTGTTCACTCCTGTGCACCCTTCCTTCCCCCGCCCCTCGGTGCGCTTGTGTCATAATTTTGGTTAGAGCAATATTTGGGCTTAACCATGTAAACCTATGTCACAAGCCACAAGGACTTTTCTTTTCCACTCAGGTTTTTGCTTTTTCTGGAGGTAAACGTTATCTTGTTTCCTTGTTTGCTTGGCTTTCTACTTACAATTCAGTTCCAAGGGCTTCACCAGTTGTCTAACCCTCCCTTCACAGACATCAGCTATTCAATCAATCTTAGCCTCTGAGAAGTCTTTCCTGGAGATCGCTGCTAGGGGGCCTGGTGGTCTCTGTGCGGGGTGAGCACTTCCATCCTGGGCCTGCCCTTCACCGCAAATCTCTTTCCTGTGGGCTCTCCTGTGTCCCCTTTCTCCCTTATTGATGGTTTATTTCCTGGTTCCCAGGTCCCGTTCCCTTTGAAGCTTCCTGGGAAGGGATGGGTGGGAGGTAAACATTGGGAGACCCCCCAGGTCTGCAACATCTTTATTCCCCCTTCCTAAGCGATTGGTACTTTGGTGGTTTTGCAGACTGTAGGTTTGTATAGTTTACAGGCAGAAGTTGGAAGGCGTTCATCATTATCTCCAAGCTTCCCGTATTAAAAAATCCAGAGCTCTTCTGATCTTTGTATACTTACAGACTTTTTTTCTTGGTGGATAATATTTGTTAGACAATTCTAATATTTCTTAATTTCATCCACTGTTCTGGGCACTTGGTAGTCCTTTAAATTTGTAAACTCAAGTTCATCATTTCTGAGAGGTTTCCTTCTCTTTCCTCCCCTCCCTCCCTCCTCTCCCCTCCCATTCTCCTGTTCTCCCATCTTCTCTCTCTCTCTCTCTCTCTCTCTCTCTCTCTCTCTCTCTCTCTCTCTCTCTTCCATTTTTTTATTAAGGTATTATATGTGTACATATCTTACCAATTCTCCCCCCACTCCTATACATGCCCTCCCTCCCCAGAGTTTTGCATCCATCTCTCTCTCTCTCTCTCTCTCTCTCTCTCTCTCTCTCTCTCTCTCTCTCCCTCTCTCTCTCTTTTTTTTTCTTCTCTCACTCCTTTCCTTTCTCCCTCCCTTTCTTTTTTCCCTTTCTTTCTGGGACTCTGTTCCTCTTTTTCTCTGATGTTTTTACTGGAGCTGCTTCTGTTTATATATTGTGACTCCTGGACTAGTCCTCTAATTTTCTTCTCTTTTCTATTTTTTATACCTTTTTCTTTGCCTTCTTTCTTCAACTCTGCCTTCTGTTCTCTTACTGAAATTTTCATTTCTACTGTGATGCTTTTAATTATTGAAAGCACTTTTTTCCCCCCTCTGAATAGCCTTTATCTAACCACCTCTCCTTGTCCTGTGGTTGCAATATCTTCTTTTGTATCTCTGAGGACATTATTTGCAACATTTTTAAAAAGTTTTTTTCTCAAGTTAACTTTGCTTTTTCTAAGTTGCTTTTTTTCCGTTTGTTCATCCAGGCCTCTATGTTTCATGTTGTGGTTTCCTCGTGCATCAGGAGATCTTTGTGTCCTCCAGGGGACAAAACCCAAAACAAAACAACTGATTTGGAGCTCTTTGTATGTGAGCAGAAATTGTCCGGAGATGACCAATGTCAGTGTCTTTATGTGTTGTTTCTTAGGTTGGTCAGATTGTTCCCTGCCTTGAGGGTGAATGCCTGGCCCCCAGGTATCCTGGAGAGAGCTCTGAGTCTCCGACTCGGGTGCACACACACCTGCTAATGCTCCGGCGTTAGAAGGAGACTCCCACCCTCAACCACCTGGGAAACCTCCTGCCTGATCCTCTCCAGAGGATACACTTGCAGGCTTCTTCCAAAGGGCAGGCAGTCAGCTGGCTGGCAGAGCCGGGAGGGAGTCTGAAACCTTGTGTCTTATGCAGAGTTTCAACTATTTATTTTGGCTCCATTTCCCCCTTTTATCTCCAAAGATAACTGACTGGGCCCACCCTTTCCTGACTCTTTGGAGAGTTGTAGCATTTAATCGCACTCTTGCTTCTTGCTCTTCCCCACTGTTGGTCCAGAACTCGGGTTTCTTGGCCCTGACACTGCTGGGCTCTGAGTGGGCTGCAAAGAGGACCAGACATAGCCCCACCTTCTCAGAACATGCCCTCTCCCTGGGAGGCAGATCTGGGCGCCGCTGGCGAGGGTACCAGGAGGAGTTGAAACTGTGACGGGGAAGGAGCTAATTAGTGTTGACATGATAAGGGAGGACAGATCAGCAATGGAGCTGTTGGACATGGATCAGGGGATGTTGGTGGGAGATGAGGGTCCGTGGGGCAGGGAGTAGGACAAGGTTCATGTCCTGGCTTCCCACTGGGGCAGGCGGGTGGGCTACCAGAAGGAAGAGTGGGACATGTCAGAGAACAGGGTGCAGGGCTGGATAGTGTGTGTGTGTGTCTGTGTGTGTGTGTGTGTGTGTGTGTGTGTGTGTGTCTTGGGGGAGTGTGTTGGAGAAAATGATGAAATGGAGGGAGTGAAAGCAAACTTTCCAACTGCTTAGTTTTGCCCAGGGCTAGCCCCGGGCCTGTGAGCCATCTGGCAGGACCTGCAATTTCACTCGCATGAAATTGTCTGCTTCCCCTTCCCTTCCCTCTGCTCCCGCACTGCCACCCATGGGCGTGTGCATGATGGCACAGTGCAATTTAGGAAATTAGTACATTCCCGCTGACCCCACCCCGTGCCGCCTTCCCGGTGGCCCTGTGATTTCACGGTGATGTGTTTGGCAGACTCCTGGGAGCCCACACACTGCTGAGAGGCCGAGGGGCCCTTAGGGCTGAAAACCCACAAAGGTTATAAATACCCTTTCTTCTCTCCCCTCTCCCCCCTCCCCCCAGCCCCATTCATCTACGCAAGCATTTGGCTGAGCGTCCAGTGTGCTCCAGGTATGAGCCTGGTGCTGGGAGGGAACGCCAGGGGAAAGCAGGTTGTCTTAAAGCCAGGATCCAATCCCCATCCTCAAAGCTTCCCAGACCTTTCTTATCCTCCAAGAGTCATGTGTGCTCATGCGTATAGGGCACTTGCCAGTTTATAAAGCACTTCCCTTTTGAATCAGACAATGTCACCTGATCCCATTTCACATATGAGAAAATCAAGCCACGAGGCCAAGATCATGGCACTAGTAAGCAGGGGGCTCAGAAAGGAACCCGAGATCTTCTCGTTCAAATGGAGGGTGATGATGTCTCAGAGAGAGGAAATAGTCAGAGCCCAGTCTGAATGCTGGTCCGTGGCCACCATGCCAACCTTTTAGAAAACGTTGAGTACTTCCTTCATCTCACACTTGGCTTTGGGTATCTCTTAAAGAAAGGCATTATCAGGCCAAGAAATGAGACCCAATAAGGGGTTGGGAGCCCTAGGAAGGTAGCAATGTGCCTGCCTCTCTCTGCCTTTGTACCTCTCAAAGTTTTTCCACACCCGGTATTGCATGCGAATCCTACAACCTGTGAAATGATAGCCCACACTTACTGAGCTGTTCATCTATGGGAGGCATTGGTCTGCTCACCTTCACCCATGTTACATCCTCAACAACGCTGTGAGGTAGGCTCTTCATTTCCCCCATGTTGCAGTTGAGGAAATAGAGATGCTGAGCCATTTGCCCAAGGTCCCACAGCTGGTAAGTGAGGGAGTCAGGATCCGATACTCAGGTGGTCTGCCCACAGGGCCCATGTGTCCATGCCATGGCGTGGTTGGCAAGGGAGAGAGCACTTGAGTGTGCAGAGGTGAAGGGACTTGCACGACGCCCCATGCAGGCACTAGAACTAGAGTTTCCCTGGACTCTGTGGGCCTTGCTTCTTCCCTGTTCCTCCCACCACACCGCGCCCAGGAGGAGGGCGTGGATTGTGTCTAAGGAGACAGGTCCCAGCTTCACACAGCGGGGCAGGGGCTGCGGGGAGCATATGATGAGCCCCCAGAGAGGCTTCCCCGGTTTAAGAAAAGCCTTTCTCCTACTTGCTGTCACAGTGCCCCTGCACTCACAATGCGTCCACTCCAGTGAAGATCGCCAGCTGGACTGTGTGCATGTGCCCAAGCAAGGATGCTTGTGGCGGCATCTTTATAGTGGCGACCATCCACCGCAGGGCAGGTACGTGCACTGGGGTCCAGCCATGCAGCGAGAGTGATGCAGCACTGTGAACTGTGGCCTCTGCGCATCATGGAAGAGTCTCACACACAGGATGTGGAGTGGTAGAAGTCAGACCTAAGGAATAGATATTGAATGAGTGCATTTATGTAAAGTTCAAGGCCAGTAAAGTTCTCTGTGGTGTTAGAAGTCAGGATAGGGCTAGGGAAGGGGGATGTGCAGGGGAGGGGGATGTGCAGGAAGGGGGATGTATAGGGAGGGGGATGTGTAGGGAGGGGGATGTGCAGGGAGGGGGGTGTGCAGGGAGGGGTGTGTGTAGGGTGGGGGTGTGCAGGGAGGGGTGTGTATAGGGTGGGGGATGTGCAGGGAGGGGGTGTGTAGAGAGGGGGATGTGCAGGGAGGGGGGTGTACAGGAAAGGGGGTATGCAGGGAAGAGGATGTTCAGAGAGGAGGTAGGTGTAGAGAGGGGATGTGCAGGGAGGGGGATGTGTAGAGAGGGGAATGTGCAGGGAGGGGGAAGTACAGGGAGGGGGATGTGTAGGGAGGGGGATGTGCAGGGAGGGGGGTGTGTAGGAAGGGGGATGTGCAGGGAAGGGATGTGCAGGGAGGGTATAGGTGTAGGGAGGGGATGTGCAGGGAGGGGATGTGAAGGGAGGGGATGTGCAGGGAGGGGATGTGAAGGGAGGGGATGTGCAGGGAGGGGGGAGGTGTAGGGAAGGGAAGGTGTAGGGAGGGGGAGCAGGAGAGGGCTTTCTGGGCACTGGCAGTGCTTTACAGCTTGACTTGGGTGGTGGATATGTGGACGCTCACTTTGTGATCGTTACTGACCTGTAAATGCATAATCTGTGCATTGTAGATGCACTGTCATCCATAATACAAATGGTTTTTAAAAACCCCACTTGTAGCAATTTCAGAAAGGATGTGTCAAAGAAAGGAATAATGTCATTGTCTTGGTCTGGGTTCTGTCTGAAGCTGATTCCAAGACAAAGCTTTCCCTGCCTCTGACTGCGCGGTGTTCTCAGGAAGCGCTGCGAGGGGAGAGGCAGAGAGAGGGGCAGAGAAGGCGGCCAACCAAGGCTGTGCCATGGGCAGGCTGCCCCTGATGGCATGCGAGGCTCAGGCCACCAGGCAACAGTGGCAGATAGCATCAGCTGTACAGGTTCCCCGCCCTTCTCCCTGGAGGCTGGATTAAACAGGCGCACTGACCTGCCAACTCCTGGCCTCCAGCACCACTCCTGGGGTGTTGCCTCCTTGGCACTGGGACTAAGAGCAAGCCCTCCGGTGGAAAGTGGGAGATGCTTGCAGGGGGACTTCATGATGGGGAGTGGAATGCTGTGTCTGGGGCATGCAGGTGGGTTGCAGACAGCTTCTGCTCCAAGAATCTAACATTGAGGTGTCTCAAGTAAATTAGGGATCTGTGTGGATTTTAGAATAAGAGGACTTGGAAAGTCAACCTCTTTATTACCCAAATCCCCAGGGGAACGAGTGCTGGCTGATCTTGAGCATTTATCTTTAGAATGATTAAATAAATGAAAATAAACACAGTCACAAAACTGGCACAGCTTTCAAGATGCCACAATGTGAGTATGGCAGGAAGTGTCACCCTAGACTGGGTCACACTGTCCTGTGTCCACACCTCACTGTCAACAAACATTTATTGAGGTGGGTTAGAGGCTATTGGATTGGACAGTGCAGCGCTGAGGTACTTGGTGACTTTCTAGTGACCAAATTCAAGGCCCACTCTTTCCTCTGAATCTAACTTTCTGTCCCCGGAGCATCCGGGTCCCTCTTCCAACCGCCATATCCTGTCCTGGCTGTTCTCTTTTGCTCCCATGACTTCAAATTCCTTCCATATGCCTACGGCTCACAAATCTATTTCTTTCTCTCAGACTTCTTTCCTGATTCCTGACCTAATTTCCCAATGCTTTCTGGATGTTTCCACAATAAATCAAAATAAGTCCCAAAATAAACTCATTTCTCCCCCACTTTTCCATGCTTCCTTTAAACAAACTAACCCTTCTCTATTTGTGGATTAAAAATGGGGAGGGGTCCTTCTTAAAATCTTCCTCTTCGTCCTTCTGTAATCACTAAAACCTGTTGAGTCCATGCCAAACCATTTCCCTAAAGCATCTCCTTCTATTTCCACTGCTGACCCCATTACACATACAGAGTGGGGTCCAGTGCAAAATCTAGGGCCCCAGATGGCAGTGGGTGGGTTTAGATGGGGTGGAATGAGCACAGAACAAGGAAGAATGCTGTGGGCCTCTCAGCTGAAGGAAGGAGGTTGAGAAAGGAGGTGAAATTTGTCAAGGAAAATAAGTGGAGAGATGAGAAAGTGACTCTCTTGCTCTTAGTTATGAAAGGGAAGGGCAGGAGGGAGGGAGAACAAGGAAGGAAGAGAATGAGGCCAAAGGAGTGAATGTGCATCATGAGTGGTGAATGTGGATGCTATGGAAGGAACCAGAGCACAGGAACTGAGAGGATGTGCATGGAGGTGAGGACGGGACCAGTTACAGAATTCGCAGGACCCAATGGAAAATGAAAATGCAGGGAAAATACAGTTGAGGTTCTGAAATGCAGAGCCTTTTTCTTCCCTCTGCGGTCTCTCTCAATGTGTGTGTGTGTGTGTGTGTGTGTGTGTGTGTGTGTGTGTATATATATATATATATATATATATATATATATATATATATATAATTGCTATTTAAATTAATATAAGTAAAAATTTAAACATTAAATTATTAGCATGCATTTTGACGTTCATCTTTCTATTGTGCCAGTTATGTATTTAGTGTTTTTTATTGTGGTAAAATATACTAGTACATAACACTTGCCATTTTAGCTATTTTGAAGAGTACAGTTTAGGGGCATTGAGTATATGCACATTGTTCTATAACCACCCCCCACCCCCTCATCCGCGTGAACTCTATCCATCTTGTAGAAATAAGATTATGTACCCATGAGACTGGCAGCCACCACTCCAATTTCCAGAATTTCCCAACTCTGGGTGCCTCATTCATCCACCAATGGGCACCTAAGTTATTTCTACCTTTTGGCTATTGTGGATAAACCAAGTTAGCAAATGTAAAAGCCATGAACTCATATGAAGAATCGCCAGAATTACGTAGTTTGTATTTCCTAGCTCATATATTTACGAGTATTTTATTCTTTCCACAACAGAAGACACCCTGGGTGAAATGAAGTCAACTATCTTCATTCCACTTGACATACATGCCTACTTCTTCTTTTTTTTTTTTTAAATATATTTTATTGATTTTGTACAGAGAGGAAGGGAGAGAGATAGTTAGAAACATCGATGAGAGAGAGTCATCGATCAGCTGCCTCTTGCACACCCCCTACTGGGGATATGCCCGCAACCAAGATACATGCCCTTGACCGGAATCGAACCCGGGACCTTTCAGTCCTCAAGCCGACGCTCTATCCATTGAGCCAAACCGGTTTCGGCCATACATGCCTACTTCTATCTTCAGTTCACCGATAGGTAAGTGAGGAAGGGCTTAAAGGAAAAGGAAGTTGGATTGCCTGGTCTTTTCCTTTCTCCTTATATCATCATTTTTAGTGTAAGTGGTTGATTAATACAGGGAAATAATATGAGTTTTTTAAAAAAGGTATGACAGATTCCTTGGTCATTGAAGTGCCATTGCCATCTTTCTGCATTTAAAGCAAGTTCTCTGGTTTGAATGGGAAGAGTAGTCTCTCGGGCTGTCAGTATCTGCTCCCTCAGTCACAGCTGTGTGGACATGGAATGTGAGCACAGGATCCCTGCAGGCCATGATGCGAAGGGAGGACAGCCTCAAAGGGAAGACAAGGCAAGGAAGTCATGTAGCCCCCACCATATGGGAACGGGGCAGCAAAGAGCACAGGACATGGGTGTTCAAGCATAGCTCCTCTCTCCTGCCCATCCGTGTGGTCAGCATAGAGCAGAAGACTTCCACAATTATACAGAAGAACTAAAAATCCATGGCTTTCAGGCCCATTCACTGTGAATGAGCCCCCCAAACCTATGTGGCCCCTGAGTTGATCAGGGCTTCGTACCTGAGCCCAGGAATGTCCAGGAACGGGCCAAGGCATCCTTAAGAGCGCATGCAGTTATAGTGAACATTTTCTGTTTTAAAAAAGTGTATGTAATAAGTCTTAGAAAGTTTTCTTTCTGATGTGTATAATAATATGTATGTATTTTAAGTTCTGATGGCTGGAGGGTTAAGCTTTAAATTTCTAGAAAACCTGCTCTGTGGCATACCACATAAGTAAGATTCTATTGAAGCTTTGATGGCCTAAAGAAAATGGTTAAGCTCTAGATATTGCGGAGATAAGTACCGGTACTTGGCGAGCATGGGCTGTGTCTCCTATTTCTTTTGCACAACTTGGTTAAGATATCGGTGAGGTCTTGGTAAATTCTTGTTGGAGGGCTGTGTATAGCTTGGGGAGGAATTTGAAATACAGTGAACTTGTGGGTGGCCTCGCTCATCCGACCTACATTTAGAATTGGTTTTCTCTAAAATCTAACAGAAATGCTAACTAGATATCAAAACATTAAGAAGTATGGTTTGCGTTTTTCCAAAAATTATCTATAATAAATTTTTATTAAATGTTAACTCAAAAATCATTGTTGAATGAATGGATGAAAAAGGTGGAGAGAGGAGATAGCAACTCTACTATTAGGGTTTCAGTTTCTTCACCTTTAACACACATGTTTTAAACTATATGGTGTATTCCAAGTTAACATTCTATGCTTCAGATAATATTTTTAAATTCAATTAAAAATAATTGCTGCTTGGTAAGAGGAAATTAAGTGCATTTATGTTACATGGCAATACATTTACGACCATGTATTAAACCAACAGTGTTGACAAAATAGAAGAGTAGATGGCAGGTGAGGAGACAGAAGACACATTCTTTCATTTAACTAAGAATTACTAAGTGCCTCAATGTGCCAACATGCTGGGCACAGTGTGGGTTAAAGTAGGAGTTCCTATCCCTAACTTCAAGTTGAGAATGTGGAGACAAGTTGGAGACACATAAATGAAATGATTAAAATACATTATCAGACCCCATGTCATCAAGAATAAGATTACCGGAGAGACTATGAGTGCCCTGAGAAGAAGTGGTCCCTCTGAGGGCCAAAGCAAGTGTTGACGTTGCATAATTCCCATTTGTGTAAAGCCAGGGTGGGTGCATCTGCTTTTCTACTCTATGGGAAGACTAATAGAGTCTTTTAATCAATCATTCATTCAGCAAAATATTTCTTGAGCACCTACTAAGTGCCAGGCACTATACAAGGTTCTGGAGATACAAAGATGAGCCAAAGATGAGATTTGATGACTGGAGCCCTGTCACCAAATTACTCATATGGTGATGGGGCAGTCACAATACTGGAGGGTGGTGCAGTGTGGCTGTCTGGGTGAACAGGCATAGGCGCATGGTGCCTAGCAAGGACCCACTGCAGCTGCCTTTCCTAACTGGTGATGGTAATCTTCCCATTGTGTTCTAATATAGCCTCAGCATCCTTCTAGACAGAGCAACCAGACCAGACAATTGCTACCCATCAATCAGACCTGGTACAAAAGACGGAACCTATTTGCTTCCTAGGCACCCGTTTGCCATGGGAGCACAGAGAAGCAGTTGTCTGGCACTTTTTTGATGGAATTTGGTAAGAAATCATGGAGTGGATACAAATGAAATGGACCTCAGAGGATTAAGTAGGTTAGAATTTGCCAGCTTCCTATTCACTTCCTGTACTGTTGCTTATGGTAACTTGGTGAAAAGATAACAGTGCCTGGGAAACATGACTTTTTTTTTTTTTTTTTTTTTTTTTTATAAGAGTGGACCCTATTTAGGGTCCCTCAGATCAGGACTCAAATGGGAGTAGCAGAGTCCTGGAAGGGAGGAGCCTTGAGGTGGATAGTGAGGCTGAGCCAACCTGTTGGAGGAAGTCCAGGTCATTGGCCCAGCCCTGGGTTTTCTTTGGCAGAAGAATGTCCAACCTCTTTATGTAGCTGGTGCCAAGCAGGCCAGGCGCGGTGAGCTCATGGTGTTCTCTGAGTCCTGGAGCTGAAGACTGAGGGTGGAGGGGAGTGGAGGGCTGGAGATAGCTCTATTGGCTTCAGGCTTGCAGCGGGCAAGGCACTGGACCAATGGAGACAGGAAACCTGGGCTTTCAGACATTGTGTCATATGATTGTTTATCTGGAAAGAGGAAGCCACGCAGGGAGCATTGGTGCCCCATCACCACTTTCTGAGAGGGAAATCCATGTGCTACCCTCCTCACCCACTTGCTGGTGGAACGGACACACACACACACACACACACACACACACACACACACACACACAAACAAACACATGCGCGCATGTCCCTCACATCCACTTCATGCACGCAGGTGAGGTGAGATTGCCATGTTCAAAGAGAAAAAAGCAGAGCCCCAGAGCCTGCCACCTATATTTCTACTTAGCTTTGGCTGCTAGGGACCCAGCTCTCCTGTCTCTTTTGGGCAAACTATAACTTGCCGAACCTCAGTTTCTCCATCTGTACAATGAAGGAAGGAAAACTTCTTCAACCAACTACTTAAGAAAATAGATGGAGAAGAGCTGTGAAGAACAGAACAGCTCCATCTATATAACGCTTCTGCATTGCCAGCAATCTGTGGTGTTCCTTGGCTTATAGATTAATCATTACAATCTCTGTTTCCATCTTCTCATGTTGTTATCCTCTGTGTCCCCAAATTTCCATCTTTTATAAGGACACCACTCATTGAATTTAGGACTCACCCTAATCTAATAAGACCTTATCTTACCTTGATTACATTTGTAAAATTCCTATTTTCAAATAAGGCCACATTCACAGGTTTCAATAAGACATGAATTTAAGGGGACACTATGCAAACCAGTATACAGAGATTTGGTCAGCACTGAAAGATCACATCCTAGGAATGCAGTGATGACCACCCACAGAGTGTCAGAAGACATGGGTGGCACTGTTTTATGTTTACACTCTATCATTCCACGTGGTAAATTGAACATGATCTGGAAATGAAGGCTTGTTCATCTTTTCCTGCATTTTCTGGGTAAGACTTAAGATTTGTGCTCCCCCTCTGCGAAGCACAGTTACAACTTTTGAGAGGCACTGTTCGTCAACTGTGGGATGCATGATGCAACATCGTGAACCAATGGTAGTAAGGCACTGCAGAGGTAACAAGAACTTATTGTTTCAAATACAAATAGGTTCTGAAGAGTCATGATATTGTGACTCATACGATAATAGTTCTTCATCCACAGTTCTGGGCTCACGGCTCCTCAAACCCTTGGAATTTCTTAAGTGTTGACAAAGATAAAAGTGTCTTTTGTTATATTAATAAAGGGAACTTTGGACACCACCCAAGGATAGGGGCTGGTTGCCAGAAGAACCCACCTTAAGATTAGAGGTTTACAACTTTTGGTTTCAAGTACCCACTTCCAGGGAAGGAAAAGGGGCTAAAGTCTGAGTTCAATCACCAATGGCTAATGATTTGGTCAATCATGACTACATACTGAAGCCTCCATAGAAACCCAAGAGAACTGTTTGCTGGTCATTTTTCCAAGATCTTTCCCACTGGGGAACTAGATCACTCCAAGGTACACCATGTGGGGCCTCAAGCTCCATAAGGACAGAAGCTCCTTCTTTCCAGACTTCTCCATGTGTACCCCTTCATCTGGTTGTGGATTCCTGTCCTTTGTAATTCATCGGTAACCCAGTGAGTCATTCTGCAATTTAATGGAATCGAAGGAGGCAGTCGTGGGAACCTCTGATTTATAGCCAGTCCTTTGGAAGCATAGGTAACACTCTGGGCTTGTGATTGGCAACTGTAGTGTGGTCTTATAGGGCTGAACACTTAGCCTGTGGAATCTGATGCTGTCTTTGGGTAGACAGTGTCAGAATTGAGTTGAATTCTTGCACATGTACCTGGAGTCCACAAATTGCTTGTTGGTGTGGTTCCCTCCATACACATGTTAGAATTGGGTTCAAGAACCCTTTCCCACTGGCTTTGTGAGTAATAATGGTGTGTTGCTATCTTTTCTCAAGATGGGAAATTCAACTAAGAACGGTGCATTTGACAGTAGTTAACAACAAAGAAAATGAAAGATGGTTTTGGGACTTGGATAGGAAGAGATGGTGCCTGGACATTCTGAAGGATCTTTATGTGCACTGATGAAACAATAAATAAATGTGTAAAAACCTCTTCTCTACCCGCTATTCTATATCTTCACCTTTAAGTCACTATTCTTCACATGGCCATGGATTTCGTAATGCATTTGAAATTCAATTGTTTATGTAGACAAGCAGTCCTCTCCTTCCACACAGACTCCGAGGAGGGAAGGGCTCTCGATTTAATTACACCCTAGATAAATGCACTGCTCTGACCTGGTGCTTGGCTCACTAAGGGCATAGTGGCAGTGCAGTATGTGTGTGTGTTGGAGGGTGGGTGTAGGGATGGTGGGTGGGTGGGGGCAAGGAGATAATATAAACTCAGGGAGGGGGGAATGAAGAAAAGGAAGCAATACTATGGCATTTTGCAAATTGTGAAGTAACTAGCAAGCTGATTTTTTAATCCTCATAGATGTAGACTGAATCATCGAGAATTATCTCTGGAAGGTGTGTGGGAGAAGTGTGCATGTGTGTACACTTAATTCAACAATTACACCCTGAGCAGCAGGAAGAATGCATAGGCTCTTGCAGCAGCACAGACTGCTGGGGATCTCCAAGGAGGCGGGGCTTATCTGGGGACCTCGCCTGCCCTGACTTGCTCAGCTGTTCAGCCATGCTTGAGGTGCCAATGGCCATCATCGAACAGCCCTGTTGGTACCACTCGATGAATCCAGAATATTACTTTAGATGACTTCACTGACAGAGGCGTGGGAGGCAGAAAGGGGTTAGGGATTGGTTCTCCTGTGGAGAATCACATCAAAGGGTAGATGGACAAAGTATGGGGCAAGGACTCCTGAAGGCTGGGGGACCAGGTTAGCAATGGGATACACCCTCAAGAGACTCATTGTGTAGGGTTGACACCCGGTTGCTCTCTGC
Source organism: Pipistrellus hanaki (assembly GCF_964339955.1). Taxonomy (NCBI): domain Eukaryota; kingdom Metazoa; phylum Chordata; class Mammalia; order Chiroptera; family Vespertilionidae; genus Pipistrellus; species Pipistrellus hanaki. The sequence goes on from NC_140508.1 coordinate 73,175,314, forward strand.
TGGAATATGGGGAAGTCCTATTTTGTGCACAGCTTCAAGTTGTCCAGACTTACCTTTTAATTCCCTTGAGTGATTGCCATCCTTTATTATCCAGGAGAGCCTTTGCAGGCCCTGGTGTGGCAAACGAAACAACAAGTAGGTCTGAAGAGCCTGGCCTGCCCCCACCAGCTTTTCCCTGGAGCTAATGGGAAGATGCAGCACCCTCTTAAGGGAGATGGTAACTGGAGTTTGGGGTCAAGACCTGAAGGGTGAGGTTGACTGTGGTCCAGCTGGGAGCAGCGGGAAGCACACTAGACACTGAGGAAGAACTTCCGGCAAAACTAAAAGTAGAACTTTCATATCCTCCATATTTTCTTGGGGAAGCTGGCCCCTGGGAAGCCTGGTGGTTGTGTACACATGTATGTTTAAAAATCAAGACTCAACACTGGTTATGTTTGGTGGGTTATTACAGACAGTTTAATTTTTTTTTTCTGTTTTCTTTGGCCCTGCTAAAGAAAAAAATTACTGTGACATTTTAAAAAATGGCAAGGAAGACTTGAAGATTATTGCAAAAGTGGGATTGCAATGGAGGAGAGAGATCAACAAGGAGAAGTGAGGATTTATGGTCAAGGAAGTATGGGGGGGGGTCTGTGGATAGAAATTACTAAGAGGAGACACTAGGGGTAGGTGGATTCTTGCTAAATTGACCTAAAAGGATTCTGGCTAAAGGCAGACCGTGGTCAGCTAACAAGGGTAACAAGGGTGGGAGATGAGGAATTTGATCAGATATCAGGGAGCAGGGAGTTTCTCAATAAACGGACATAGCAGGATTCTTGCTACAACTGGACTAGTCAGAAACAGGTAGGGTCTAAGGGCCAGGCTAAGCCAAAAAAGAGGGCTCCGAGGAGCTGGTCTGAAGTTTGATCAAGAAGAGAATCTTCGTTATCCCATAAGGAGCGTATCGGTATAGCCATTTAAAATAAGAAATGGAAATTGATAGAAATTTTTTTAAATAATAAAAATACCTTCCCAAGAGGTATGGCACATAAATGCAATGTGCAATCTTGGGATTGGATCTTGATTAGAATTTATTTTTTCATTTTTTCCATTAGTGAGACAATTAGAAAAATCTAAATATGGTTTAGATTGGATAACAGCATTGATGGCAATTTCCCAATTTTAATGACTATGGAAGAGAATGTCCTTGTTACAAACACCGAATAATTTTTTCAGTAAAGGTGCACCACGCCTTCAGTTTACTCTCAAACGTTTAGGAACAAATAATGTCTATGAAGAGAGACAGCAGGACAAAGCGCCCAGGGGAACTGCTGCATTTGGAGAATCTGTGGGAAGGTATATGGGAGTTCTTTATACGATCTTTGTAACTTCTATAAAAATATGAAATCATTTCAAAAGAAAAACTTTTTTAAAAAGAGAGAAAACCTTATCTAGGCTTCAAGGACCGTGTCAAATGCCACCTTTCCCAGTCAGTTGCTTTCAGCTGAATCAGCACCTCACCCAACTTGCCCTGTGGTAACGTGGACCGTGGACCGTTTTCTTGACAAGCTCCTCAGCCTTGATTTTCTCAGAGCCTCTTCGTTCTTTCTCCTCTAGAGGCAGCACCACAGGATGGGTCCCCAGGCAGCCTCTGTACTTCCCAGGGGCGGGACCTTGGTCACTGCCACTGCTACTGGTCCTGGATATCTCATCCACGAAACGACCTTTACAAAACGTATTGCACACAGTTGTCACATGGAACTCAGAACAACGCCTGCCATGAGTTCTAATTCCAGAAGGAACTCTGTAAATGTTAATTCCTTTCTCTTCCCTTTTCTTGGGTCATAGGTAAATGTTTGAATCCAATTGTGTGATAATTTCTGTCAACAATTAGCAATTTACAGTTTTACACATTAACCCCTTCATGAATGTAACACTTGCCCACACCTTTTCTCATCTGGTGACCCTAGGAGCCTATGGCGTAGAAAAGGTCCCATTGTTGCCTCTTTTATATGTATTTGGAAACCGAGGCACCGAGGAGATGAATGATATACTTTTCTAATTTATGTGGCTGATACTAGTAAGTAGTAGACTCTGGCAGGAGCCAGAAAACTCTCATTATTTGTGGCAAAAAAAGTTTTTATAGATGTTCCTTGACTTACAATGGGGTTATCATTATAAGTTGAAAATGCATTTAAGACACCTACTGAACATCATAGCTTAACCTAGCCTACCTAGAACATGCTCAGGAATGCATTAGGCTACAGTTGGGCAAAATAATCTCTCTGCTTCTGTTCAGCATCATAGGAAAGTATCACCCCACATGTCACTAGCCTAGGAAAAGATACAAATTCAAAGTAAGATTTCTACTGAATGCTTATCACTTTCACACGATTTTAAACTAAAAAAATGAAGTTGAACCACTGTAAGTCGGGTTCCGTGTAGTGGCACCTCCGTACAAACAAGCAAACTGCAAACGCATCTTAACAAAATTCACGAGGCCTCTGTCTTCAGGTGTTACCACTGACTCCTCCATCCTAAAGTGACGTTTTGTTCATTCCGTTTATTAATCTTTTAATGAGCACCTACTAGATGCTAAGCATATGTCAGACACTTAGGACACTAAAGGATGGGCAAGAAGTTTGAAGTCCTGCTGGGGGAGAGGGGAGAAGAATTGAGCAAACATGATACATGCAGTATAATAGCTGCTGTCATTAAAATATTAACGATGCAAACAGTTCTCCTTCTAATTGCTCTTAAATGTATAAAAGTGATGCCTGTGGTTATTGAACATGGGACACTCCCCTTACAGCTCACGGCATGGAAAAGGCATTCAGTGACATACAGCTATGAGACATCTGCTCTGAGCCAACTGTACCTAGAGAAGGAAGGAGAACCTTTCTGCCCTAAAGGCATTTCTAATTTAGAACCCACATCCTTCTTTTCTCACCCCAGAGCTGCATTCCTCGTTGTCTGCAGTGTCTTGCTATTCCAGGGCTGGGGTCCTCCAAGAACTCCTTAAGCACACCCCGTGCTCTGGCTTAGAAGCGTGACCACGTGGACAGGGTCGGCAGTACTCCAAATGACCGAAGACCCGTGAATGAAAGGAAATGAGACAGACAACCCAATTTAGCAGGGAGACAGACAACCTAATTTGGAGGGCAATGGCTTCCAGGGCTGCTAAGAGCAAGGATATGATTTTGCCACGGGAAGCTCTAGCAACTTGGAAGGCTTGACATCCCAAATCTGAAGACCTCTTAGTTTCCAGGACAGATTTTTCTAGACTTACATGCTCTTTTGAATGGGTTGGATAGGTAGCTGTTCAGTTGAAGGGTTGACATTTATTTACTAGGAAAAGCCAGGCCTCTCTGGCAAATAAAACACTACTCACTCAGCCCTTTGTTTCAGATGCCCCTGTCTGGCTTTGTGTTGCACATCCCATTCCCAGTGATTTTCCTGGTCTTCACAACTCCTGGTAGAGGGTGCCTTGTAAGGGTGCAATTATTACACGAATGAATGAGATGATTAAAAAAAAGCATACATCCCATCCCCTCTGAGCAACCTTGGGAAGAAGTGCCACGCAAAATGCCAACATATTTCTTTTAATGAATGTTGTAAAGGAGGCCATCGACTATCTCAAATTAAAAGACACGCCTCGGACATCATCAGGCCCACTGCGTTTTTATTAGTCTGTAGCCAGTATGGGACCAGGAAGGAGGGATTCGATTTCTCCACTATCCTGGGCATCTCTCTGCTCAGGTGGGGGCAGGCCCTGTAGGAGTGTGAGGACTGCACATTTCCTGTGTCTGAGGGAGGGGCCCGGAGAGCTTCGCTGACAGCCAGGTACAGTTGTCCTGTTAAGAAGGGCAAAAGTTCCCCTGTGTGTGTGTCTGGGAGCGCACAGGTGGAAGGATAAACCAGCTCCTGAGTGCCCTGGCCGGCTGGTGGCCAGAACGTCTCCCCAGCGTTGTCTCGCTCACGATAACTCCCCCTCTCCCCCTCCCCCCCCCCCCCAAGCCTAAAAAATCCTCCTCTTCCCTTGGAAGCGCCTTTTACACTGTCCTTCCACCCAGACTTTCCAGCCTAAAGGGTCGGGGGACCCGGCTTGGCGGTGAGGGGCGGAGCCAAACCCTCGCAGGGCCCGCCCCTTGGCTGCGTGGCTGGGGGATTGGATGCTTCGGAAGGCCGCCTTCGGGGCTGCCTAGGGGTGCACCCGAGGTCCGGGCGCAGGTGCGGGGTGCGGGGGACTCCCACCCGCGAAGTTGGGGGAGGGGACCCTGCGTCCGAGTGACCTCTAAGGCGGGGTTGCCCGCAGGAATCTGGGCGCCCTAGAGTGCCGCAAGCCCGCGGTTTCTCGAGGCGGAGAGGGATCTCTCTGGGCTCGCTGGAATTGCGTTGGCATTTGGGAAACTTCTCTCCCCTACTCCTTGCTTCCTACTTTCGCGTGGAAGAGCAGTTGCTGGGTTGTTTTAGGTCCTCTCCCAATCAGACCCTGTAAAAATAGCCGTGCGCCCTCCGCTTCTCCGCTGGCTGCCCCGGGCCGGGTGTGAACCTAAAAATACCCGGCGGCTTGGAGCCGGCGCTCCGGGTGCCGGCGGGTCCGGCCGGGCCGCAGAGGGCGTCTGGAGACCAGAGAAACGGAGGCCGCCTGGCCCCTCGCCTGGGCCAGGGCTGTCCCTTTAAATCCTGGAGGAGGCAAAGAGAAAAAAGGAAAGAAAGGAAAAAGACGCGGAGCCCTGAGCGGTGGGTGGCTCTGCCTGGCCCCCCACTCCGCCCGCCCCCGCGCCGCGTCCAGCCAGCCGCCCGCCGCCCCCGCGGGCCCGGGGAGCCCCCCGCAGCGCCGCCCACCGCCGGCCACTGTCAAAACAGAAATTAAACGGAGCCCGCGAGGTGGAGCCGCAGCAAGTGCATGTGTGGCGGGCGAGGAGGGAGCGCAGGGGAAGGGGCGGGCGCGAGGGAGCGGCGACCACAGACATCCGGGCCCTTGAGCCCCGTGCGCCCCCCGAGCGGGTGGCGCGGGCCGCGGGGACGCCGGGCGCGGGGCGCGGGGCTGACAGCGGCGGCGGGGGCGGGGCCCGGGAGGGCGGGGGCGCGGCGCGGGGAGGGAGGAGCTGCCGGGAGCCGCTCGGTCCCACACCCGCCGGCGCAGCCCCGCCACGAGACTCTGACAGCCGCGGCCGCGCTGCTCCCCCGCGCACCGGGACGGACCGCGGCGACGGCGGCGGCGGCGAGGGAGGACGCGAGGACCGCGGCCCGGCGCCCAGTGCGGGCGGCGCGCGGTGGCCCTGGCGGCGCGCAGAGGTGAGTTGGCTCCGCGCGCAGGGCTCGGGCACCGGCTGTGAGGGCTGCGGTCTCCCTCGCACCTTGGCTGCGGAGGCGGGTCGGGGGGTCGCGGGGCTCCAGAGAGGTAGCTGTGCGCCGCCGAGGCCGGAGAGCGATGCCGGGGGCTGTTGCTAGGAGGCCGGCTGATCGCGCGCCCGGGGCACCGGCGGGGGCAGGGGCGCCCCGGCGCGCCGGGCCGGAGGCGGGGGGCTGCGGTGGCTATTCAGGGGGAGCTCCGTGTGGCAGCCATGCCACGGGAGGAGGCGGGAGGAAGGAGAGCGGGAGGAGGGGGAGAGCCAGCGGAGAGCTAGCCGGCGCGCCTCCTGGCTGGCACCGCGGCCCGGAGCGAAGTGGCGCGCGGGGCTGGAAGGGAACTTCTGCGGCGCGGGCGGCCCCGGCGGGGCGGCGCCTCCTGGGCCGGGCCGGGCGGGCCCGAAGGCAGCCACAGGTGGTTTCTGCTGAAAGTTTTACCGCACATCTGTCCGGAAGGCGCGGGAGCGTTTTTGGAGAGGGACGGTTTCCTGAGACTCGGGCACCCGCACCTCATATTGTCTTATCTTCAAGATGAGGAAAGGAGCAGGCAGTCTGGGATCCCGCATCCCACGATGTGGTGGCTCAGGGTCTTCCTGGCTGCCCGGCCCAGAGGTGACGCCCTAGCGGGGCCCCAAGACCCAGGCCGCTATCCAGTTGGGAAGTTGAGGGAACTGGGCGCACGCACATGGCTCCTGCATGTCGGGGAAAGAGGAGCCGAGGCCAGACCGTGGTCCGCTCAGTTCAGGATGGCACGGGGTCTCTTCCTAGGGACCGCGCCAGCGTCCTCGCTCGGGGCGTGCGCATCCTCCTGCTCCTTTGAAAGCGAATCGTCTCTGGCCGCTGTGCTCCTTTGTTATTGGGGTTGGCTGTCTGATTTCATTCGGAAGGGGCCGGGAGGAGCCCAAGGGAAGCTGAGCGGCGGCATCTCTCACAGCCGCGTAGGATGGTACCCAAGCCTGGGCGGCGAGGGGCCAGGGCGGAGGGGAGCCTGTGAGAGGTGGTGTGTGCTGCCTGCCCATGGAGCTTCGCCAGACAATTCACAAGGCTGGGGCTGGGTTTTCTGGGGGCACCGGGACGGAAAGAAGAGGGAGGGGGAAGAAAGGGAAGACCCCCAGAAGAGGAAGATATGCTGTGGTCAGCTCCGAGAGAGAGGTTCAGAGAAGTCCTGTGGTTTGGCCCCGTTCCTCTTTGGCCGCGCTGACGAATCCAGGGTAGGGAGGTTACAGCCACCCCGGTAGGTCCGTCCTGGGCTGAAAGAAATCATTTTCTCCGAAGTGGGTCTGATACCCAGTTGTTGCAAGTTGGCACGGAACTCCTGAGAGCTGGAAACAGCCTCTCATTCTGGCTGGTCCTGCTCCCTCTCCCTGTTCCCCCCACACAGCCCTACAAATACCTGAGCAGAAGTGTGTCCTTTCTTTAAAGAAAGCCACAGAGTTTTTTTTTTTTTAATATATATTTTATTGATTTAAAAAATATATATTTTATTGATTTTACACAGAGAGGAATTGAGAGGGACAGAGAGTTAGAAACGTCGAAACATCGATCAGCTGTCTCCTGCACACCCCCCCACTGGGGATGTGCCCGTAACCAAGGTACATGCCCTTATCGGGAATCGAACCCGGGACACTTCAGTCTGTAGGCCCACGCTCTATCCACTGAGCCAAACCGGTCACAGCTATATTTTATTGATTTTTTACAGAGAGGAAGGGAGAGGGATAGAGAGCTAGAAATATGGATGAGAGGGAAACATCGATCAGCTGTCTCCTGCACACCCCTCACTGGGGATGTGCCCGCAACCAAGGTACATGCCCTTGACCGGAATCGAACCTGGGACCCTTCAGTCCACAGGCCGATGCTCCATTCACTGAACCAAACCGATTTTGGCAGGGCCACAGAGTTTTGAAGCTGAAAGAGAGCCTAGGAATCAGGAGAGCTCATTTTACAGATGAGCAAACTCCAGGCCCAAAGAAGGAAAGCAACCCATCACAGTGTTAGAGGCCCAGAGAGACTGGAATTGACACCAGCCTTCCAGTCAGGGTGGGGAGAGCCCCATCACCAAGGCCCAAGGGCCTGAGGTCAGAAATGCCACCCCCTCTCCCAGACTCATCAAGGGCTTGTTATCTGGTACTTTCTATGACCATGGGTGCCAGCAAATGGGGTGTATTTCCAGTCTTCTGCCCTTGACTTAAAAAAAAAATCAGGACTGACTGTCACTGCAGATTCCAGCCAGACACTATCCCAACTTTTCCTGCTCCCTCCTCACCCCAACTCCTTTTGTAACAGAATGCGGCTTGATTGGCCAAAATGGCTTTGCAGCTCGTCTCATTCTGAAGCACCCACTTTCCGTAGCATGCCAGAACTCTGTTTTCCTGGTAATTAGGTTTTACAGATATTTTTGAAAGAGAGCCCAAATTCTGCATCAATTACACTTGGACACAAATGCCGTGCTGTTGTGGATACCAAATGAGAAAGATGAGCAATTATCTGAGAGTTTTGGAATACATGTTGTTATGAGTATTTGACACAGCTATTAAGACATCAATGAGTGGGTTTTCAGCAAATGTTTTTTTTTTTTTTTTTTTTTTTTTTCATGCTGTATTTTATTGAGCCAAACAAAGTGTCTTAATGAAAAAGACCTGGGAGTTGGCCACTTGAATCTTAATCATACGTTTCTACTAGGATGTAGAGATGGGAAAGATTTGAATAATAAGCAGAGGGATTGTTGATTCGAGGGCAATGCGTATTCTTCAGTCTATAATGTCATATTAAATTAAAAAAAAAAAAGTTGGGGTGCGATGTGTGTCAGTCTGTGTTAGTCAGAAATGTCTTGTGAGAGAGGATATTTTGTATGTTTTCCTGCTTTCAAGGACATGTAGTATCAAGAATCCAAGGCATGCAGTGTCGCTTGAGTGTAATTCTGCTTTCATGAGCAGCTAAGAATCAGTGTCCCTGTAGTTCCCATAAGAGAAACCACGACCTGGTGTCATACAGATAGCCCATGTGACCTTTTGACAGTGCCTTTCACTTCCAATGCATGCCACTCTCCTCCGTGGTTCACAGTTCAGCTATTTGCCCATCTTACAGATGGGGAAACTGAGGCAAGGAGAGGAAGAGTGTATGATTTCTATAATGTCATTCAGTTCAGTGCAGCTTGGGGTGTCAAAATAGACCAGGGCGTAAGAGGGCTCCCTCCTGAAAATAACGCCCCTTTCAGCGCCGCAGTACAAGGGGGTAAAGATGGGTGGCGGGCTTGCAGTTACAGTTCATGGGAGGCCAGTCACTCCCATGGGGGCCTGAAGAACTTTGTTCCTCGCCCCTCCCCCCCTGCTGTGGGTGAGTAGTTCTCCTCCCTCTCACTGCAGGCTGTGGGAACTTGGGCGAGGAGGGACCAGCTGGCTGAGGCTGGGGCGGGGGTGTGGGATCTGTGCCTGTGTAGGGCTGAAGGAGTGCAGGCTATTTATAACCCCTCCTCCCCTCCGGGGAAGAAGCCACTCAAGGGTCTGGGTCCATCCTTGGTGCTGATTTCTCCCCAGGGTGCTGTGCCTCACTGGGAAAAACCTGCCATCCAAGTGCATGGAAGGTACTGGGGTGACCGGTGGGGAGGGGCCTGCAGGGCTCCTGGAACCTCCGCTGCTCTGGTGGACTTAGGATTCGAGGATTTCCTAGAGTTAGTGTGTGCACTTTTCTCAGGCACTGACCACCCCCCCCCCCATTTGCACATAGCGAGGGACACCCCAGAAATCTCACAGAGCAGAACTTAAGAACCTGCGAAGGGGGGCTCATCGCTGCTCTGAATAATGACAACAATGATTTTTAGGCAGGAGGAAAGCTACATGTTGGGAAGTTTCTCTGATGCGGCATGGCACTTCTGTGGGTGCTGGTTGAGGTTTGAGGCCTGCACCCAGAGCTCTTTCCCTCCTTCCCCACACCTGCCCCAGACTAGTCCCTGTGGGCCCCTCCCCCCCCACCTTTCAGACCAACACCAAAGTCCTCCTTTGTCTTTGAATAAATAGCACCTCCCACCCCTCCAGTTGAGACTGGGCATAGTTTCTCCCTGGGTCAGTGGAGGGAGCGGGCAGAGGAAGCAGGCAAGGCACTGAGCTTGTCTCTCTGTTAGCTCCTTGGAGTGAATTCATCCACTGGTCAGAGCCATTTCAGAAGCTCACAGCAGGTCCTACCAGGGGGAGAAGATTTCAGCAGGCAGTCCTTCATGGAGAGGTGGGCGCTGGGCAGCTCCTGGTGAGCCTGGCACAGGCTTGCCTGCAGGCACTTTTAAGGGCAGGGCTTGTGTGTTGCTCATGGCCACACCCTCAGCACCCAGCACAAGGCGGGGACATGGAAAATGTTTGTTGAATAAGTGCCCAGGGCAGAGAACAGGTGGGTGGGTGGATAGCAGTCAGGTTTGTTTCATCGTTGCCGTCAGCTGCACTCCTTGGCACTGGGAAGAGGGTGTCTGGAGGGCAAGGACATAGAAGCGGATTGTGGATGAGAAGAGGTGGGATTCCATAGGTGTTTTGAGAGCCCTGGGACAAGCTGATTGGCCACTCCACACCACTAGAGATGCAGGGAACACTGGGCCATCGATCCAGTGGGCAGGGATGGCGTTCTTCTCTGTGGGCTGTCTGTCACTGTACAGTCCAGCCTCACAGAGCAGGCAGAGTGAGTTTCCTGTAGGAAGGCAGGTAGGCCACTCCTTTGCGTGCCCTCCTGTGGACACTCTGGGACTGGCCCCTGCCTGCCTCTCTGACCCCCTTACACTCCTGTGCTCCCACCCACCCAGATCCTTTTATTCTTTAAACACACCAAGCTCATGTATGTCCCTTTGGCTGTCCGTGTGCAGACTTCCCTTCCCTCAGCTCTTCCCTGCTGGCTCCTCCTTGTCTTCTGGGTCTCCACTGGAACCTGCAGTATACTCTTTGTGGCACCCAACTCCATCTGGGGGAAAGCCTTGATGCTGTTTGTGTTTATGACTGTGTCTTCCACTAGAATGCACGCTCCATGAGTATATCTAGAACAGTGCCTGGCATGCAGCACTGCCCAAGGAAATAGTTGGCGAGTGAATATGCCAATGAGTGCTGGGGGATGGGGGGGATGAAAATGAGTCAGCCAGGGACCCTGTTCTCAGATTTCTTCAGTCTAGAGGCAGGAACAAAGCCTGTTCATACACACTCCAATATGTGGCAGGGAGGGAAGGTGGCATTCAAGAGGTACAGCCCCGGAGAGCCGGGCAAGCTGCCTTGGACCAGATTCAACAAGACTGGTGGCTTGGGCAGAGGGGTCTTCTTTCAGGTGTGATATTAGGAGCTGGGAGCTCTGGCAGCTGACCCACCTCTAGAACTAGTTTCCCTAGTGTGTTTGCTTGGTCTCTCTCTCTCTCTCTCTCTCTCTCTCTCTCTCTCTCTCTCTCTCTCTCTCTCTGTTTATTTACTTCTTTGGTGGGCAAGAGTTCCAAGCAGAATGCCATCCTTGGAGAGTCAGGAATGTTGTGTTTTTCCACCAGCTCCATTCATTCGCAGCCTCCTCAGCACAGCTGTGGACAGCTGGCTGCCAGCATGGATGCAGGGAGGGTTTCTCTCCGGGGCCAAGGGGCACACTCAGCCCTGCAGGAATGGGGAATTTCATTTGTGTTTCACACCCTGCTGATTTCCAAACCCCACTGAAATGGTGCCTGTAAAAACAGATTCATGAGGAAATTAAAAAACTATTAGCATTCAGTTTACTGCTTTTTTTTTTTTTTATTATTGTAAAAGCAATCAGAGTCATGATAGAAAATTTGGAAAATATGGAAAGGTGTAAAATTAAAACAAAAACAAACAAACAAACAAAACAGCTGCAACATCCTAATTTTGGTGTACTTCCTTTCAGTCTTTTTTTCCCTTCCTTATCCACCAACACATGTATACACGTGCATATACACACATGTAACTATAATTAGGATTACGCATCATTTTCTAAAACTTTAAAAACCTGTACCATCTTTTAATTATAAACAAAAAGGGTTTTTTTTGGTTTTTTTTTTTTTTTTTCTCTTGGGAGTCTGAGACATTCTTACCATGAATCATTGATATTTGGAAGAGAATGTGTTTTCCACATCTCACCAGCCGAGATTCAGCCAGCCTTACCTTCTGTAGTTTGAATTAAGAAAACAGCCCTCCCCACCCCCAGCACATCAGGATGTGCTCAGCATTGTACTTCTCACTCCTCACCTCTCCATCATGGGTATATGGTACTGTAAGCGGTCCCCTCCCTGAGCATTCTGTCACACTTATCAGTGACATGATAACGTTCTTTAGAAACATATTTTAATGGATGTGTAGTGTTCCTTCAAACATTGTATCATACTTTAACCGTTACTAAAAAACAAAACCCTAAGGCCCATTAATTAATTATTTCTTGACCCACATACAAGAGCAGCAGGAGATTCTCCAGAGATATGGATTCATGTTTAGCGCGTCACTGTTTGGGGACAGTCTTGGCTCCTTCAGGAGACCAGGGACTCAGTGGCTGTCACTTCCGTGTCCAGGGTTTAAAAGAATGCCTGATGCTGATGAATGAAATACAGACTCCTTCCCATGGGAGGTGAGATCCTGATTGACCCCTCTGATGTGAAGGCCTCTTTTGGGATTGCATTTGGCTGGGGAGGGGGCATGGGGTTCTGGGGGTGAAGGGACAGATCATCACATTCTGGGAAGCAGAGCGGGAAGGGGGCAGCATGGAAAGCAGTTCTCTGACTGAACAGTTTAATGGTTTTTGGTGGAGGTGAAATTTTGGTGGGGTCTTGATATAGGCACTAGAGGCTACCCAGGCAGGAGGAGTGGGCCATGGGAAGCCTTGGGGTTAAGAGAGAAAAAACAGGTTGCCAGCCTAGCAGGAATGGGTGCAGCCCAGCCAGGAAATGGCAAGAGACCAAGACCCTTCAAACAATAGCTTCTAGGATTCCAGAACCCAGTCCTGGGTAAGATGGGCTCTTGGGGATCACAGGGCCCCACCCTGCTTCTAGGCAGATAACATCCCCATTCTGCAGATTAGGAAACTGAGGCATCAAACAATTTTTAAGGGATGTGGAAGAGCACGTGTTTGGGAGCTGATCAGACCTGATTCCTATGGCATGGCCACTTTTTGGGGGTCACTTTGGGCATGTTACTCAACCTCTTTAAGCTCCAGTTTCGTCATCTAGAAAATGGTGAACGCCAACTTCACAGGGTGGTTGGGAAAATGTGATGCATGGATATTATTATACACAAAGCACCCAGCACAGATACTGGCAATGAGGGTCCCTCCCGGCAAGCCACTGCCATTCCTGTGTTTTGTGAATTTCTATTCCTGGTCTGGGGAGAGAGAGGGGAGAGATCACCAAGGATAAGACGGGAAGAAGAAAAGGGCTGTAGGAACCGGATTTGTCCTTGCCCAGTGAGAGGTGCATCCCACTTTTATGGGCCTCAGTTTCCTATCTGCAAGATGAGGCTGGATCATCTCTGAGAGCTATTCTAGCTCTGATATTCGCCAATTCCTGAGTTAAAGACGTGGAAACCGAATCCAGCCACTTCCTAAGTTTGGAGTGGGTGGAGGTGGTGCTGGAGAGAAAGTTTGGGCAGCAGAGGGGACTGCTGGGCCCCACGTATGGAAGCTGCTCTTTAGAAAGTTCTGTCAGTACAATTTCGAGAGACGTGCACGCTTCTCTAAGAACGGACGGTACCCGTCACCCTGTGAAGTTGCCTTTACTGAAGAGTACATTTGGGGAGTGAGGGAGGCAGATATTAACTATTATTTTTAAAAAGTGACATATTTCATTGTTTTTAAATCCTGGAACTTCCGCTTGTTCCTGGGTCATCCCAGATGGCTCTGAGTGGAAGCCACAAGAGCCGGGAGGGGCTCTCAGGAAATATTAGAACCAAAAAGGAAATATTTCAGCCCTGTCATCAATGGGCACTTGGCCTGTCCAGAGAGGATGTGGGAGAGGGAGGGAGAAGCAGCAGGTGTGTTTGGAGGGAAGGGTGTGTCCGCCAATGTATTTTAAGCTCTGAAGTCAGAGGCTCTGGTTTTATTGCGCTCTGGTGAGGAGGGATTTGAGGCTTTTTATCTTCTTGCCACAGACTTCTGGGGAAGGGGGAAGGAAGGAAACACTCCTTTTCAAGGAGTGTCTTCTTTTTAAATTAGATTGTCACAAAGGAACTAGCTGTGTCTACCTGAAGACTGTCACTTTAAAATGTATATACATATTATTGATTTCAGAGAGGAAGGGAGAGGGAGAGAGAGATAGAAACATCAATGATGAGAGAGAACCATTGATCGGCTGACTCCTGCATGACCCACCTTGGGGCTCAAGCCTGCAACGGGAATTTGAACCATGACCTCCTGGTTCATAGGTTGGCACTCAACCACGGGCCGAGGACTGTCATCTTCATACAGGAAAGAGCCTGCGAGCTCCAAAGCTGGTCCAAACACTTCCATTCACGAATGAAGAGACTGAGGGTCAGAGAGGCCCCACCACTCGCTAACATCCCCCAGGACAGCAGCGAGGAGCCAGGAGCTGAAACCAGGGCCCACAGCGCTGCTGCACTGTCCTCTCGGCTGCGTAGGGGACCTCCTTGCTGTTCGTCTCCTACACAGTTAACAGATGACTCAACCCGCTGCCTTGAACCATTTTTTGAAAGAGGATTTCTTTTTCTGTTTTCTGAAACTAGATTTTTATTACTTTGCCACACATTGTTTGCTTTGAATTTTTAATTTAATTTTTCCCGAATAGGTCAATACTTACATGGTTTAAAATTCAAAAGGTACAAAAGGGTATTCACAGCGAAACAACTTTCTGTCACCCCATCTCTTAGTCCCCCCTCCCTCCCCCCAGGTGACCACTGTGCCTGGTCCCTTCAGTTTAAAGATATTGGATCCATGTGCAGGAATGTATGTGTGCAAACATACATGTGCATGTATATTGTTAATTTTGTTTATCCACATGGAAGCATATAATACATATTACATTTTCTGCCACAAATATATATCTTGGATTTACCTGACTGTCTGACAATAAGGAATATCATTCCTTTTTGCTTATTTGTGTTGGCTGCATCGATTCCATGGGATGGCTATACCTTGACGAATCTAAGCAGCCCCTTATAGAGGGATATTTTGATTGTTTCCAGTCATTTGTTTAAACAATACCCTTGGTTTTTATCCAGTTATTTATTTATTTATTTATTTTTATGATGAAAGCAGCCCTTGAATTTTTTTTTTAATACAGGCAAATTGATAGCATTCTACTAAGCTTGCTGATTATTATTATTATTATTATTATTATTTTTGCTTGCAAGATGCTTCAAAGAATAAAATTACTTAATTGTTTAAGGATTAATAGTAGGAGAAACAATTTTTGCATTGAACTCTCTGGAAAATGAATCATATAGTTGACATTCATTTATTAAACCAGTGTTTCTTGAGTTGCTACTATGTGCTGGGCCCTGGGCGTTGGGCTATGTGGTGGGAGATGGGGAGAACAAGAAGAAGGACATGCAGGATGGTGCTCACATTCTGGGCATGGAGTGGGGGTGGGAGGGTGACTTTTATAGGAGAAGAGAACAGTTACAATAGCAGTAGGGGCAGCTTTGATGAAAGAACATAAACATCACAGAGGAAGTGTTGGTCCTTTGACTTGGGGGTGGGGTGTAGGGTGTCGGGAGGGCGCTCTAGGTTGACTGGCGTGTGTGAGTAGCAAGGTTGACCATAGCTTGCAACACCATGGCCTTGAGCCCTCTCAGCTCCCCCTCTCAGTCACTGCCTATCTGCAAGGTCCTCCAAAGGGCAGGGTCTGGAACCCAGGCTCAGTCAGGCAGACTCTGCAGGTCCTCGGTGTGTCCTGCTGACCTTGAGGGCCTTAAAGCTTTTCTTTATCCCAGAGAAATGGGCTGACTTTCCTCTGGAGAACAAAGCTCTCCCTTGGGCCAATCGCTTCTCAGCAAATGGAGAGTGATGGGTAAGCAGCCCTGTGGACAGAGGGGTTATAGTCGGTGGGGAGAAATCAACCCTACGGGTGTTGAAGAGGCCCCCTTGAGCTGCCTGAACTAGATATTCCTGAGCTTCCCCTGTGTATGCACATCCGTGTTCCACTCCTGAATCAGGGCGGCGGGGGAGAGAGGAGAGACCTTCTTAGAAATACTGGCCCCTGCCCTGGCAGCCTGCCCTATTGGAGCTCAGAATGCTGTCCTACAGCAGCCACAGGCTGAGTGTGGACCATCATCAGCGTGTTTGTAGGCAGCAAGCCACAGCTGCTGAAGAATTGCAGATGGACCTGGAAACAACTGTCACAAAGAATCGTTGCTGCTTTTGTGTGTGTGCAGCGAGGGCATCCCACAGAGGGCACAAGATGGGTAGAGCTCCCACCGTGATTGCAGCGCTGAGCCAAGTTCTGCAGGTGATCAGAGGAAGCCTGAGTCATGGTCTTGACCTCAGGGATCTGCAAGTCTGGTTGGGAAGAAGATGATGCTTATAACACATACACCAGCCTTATACCAAAGTTCTGGGGGATGTAATATAGGGCCGTAAGAAGAAAAGAGAGGTTGTGTGCCCATAGTTAACATGATGGGGGACTGCAAGCGAACCTCAGGAAGAGCACATGGGAGGAATACTGACAGCAGTTCAGCAACTGCTACATGGCAGGCCCTTCTCGGTGTGATGCACCCACTAATGCTCACAGCATTGTAAATGACCAGTGTGTCACGAAAGCTCCTGCATTGAGTGTCTGCCCCCTAGTGTCAATGTGCATCATAGCAACTAGTCAAATGGTTGGGAGGACACTTAGCATATTAGCCTTTTATATATATACTAGGGCCATTGCAGGAAGATTCCTGCAAGAACAGGGCTTCCGGTGGGCTTCCCTCCCGCCTCATCCACCTCTTATCACCACTCCCTCTCTGCACTTTCCCTGCTGCCTCTGTCCCCCACCCCACCCCATGCTTTCCCTTCCACAGAAGGCCACAGGAAAGTGAACCAATGAAGAACTGAGGCTTGGAAGGTTAATTTGCTTAAGGAGACACGGTTGTCATGAGGTGGCAGGGCCTAGATTCCAGGGCCCATAGTCTCCACCTCACCTGATTGGACAGTGAGGTTCCTGGAGATCATTTGGGGAGAGGGGACCTGTTTGTCATGTTCAGGAAGCAGTATCCCCTGAGCATAAAGGCTCGTGTGGGAGCAAGAGGAAACACATTGGGTTAAGGGGGAATGGACTGGAGAATCAATTGCAGCAAATATTCATCCCCTCTATCCAGTTCCCTTCTGGTGTGTCTGGGTTAGCTGAGTTCTGGTGTGTTTCAGAGGATGTCATCTTGTCGATGTTAGCCTTAAACAGTAAGAATTTAGAAAGAGCTAAACCACTTGATACCAATGATTAAAACTATGTATTTTAGTCACAACCAAACTGGGGTGATTTTTATTCATTGCCCCATATCTCTTTCCTGTGGCATTTTAGGAAATTGCTTTTGGAGCCACTTAAAGCATTGTCGTAAAAATGCAACTACCAGCACAAAGGATTATCACGGCACTAAAATCAGGTATTAAGATGTCTCAGAGGTGTGCATTCATCTTTGTTCCTTTTTAAAATTAAATTTATTGGGGTAACATTGGTTAATAACATTATTATATACAATACATTTCAGGTGTACAACTTTGTAACACAACATCAGTATACTCTATTATATCTAGTCCTTTCATCATCATGTATTTGATCCTCTGCCTTCTTCATCCTCCCTCTTCCTTCCCCCTCCCCGCTATAACCCTCCTTCTGGATGGTTCTATATTTCAACATCTATGAGAGCCACCTGACTTGCTCATGATCTCATGGTTCATGGTCAAGGGTGAGAATTCTTCCTTCATTATACCACCCTCTGTATGGTGTGGGCCAAGTCATATGTGTTGTCCGGGGTGGTGAGTGGACAGGAACAGAGAAAAGGGTTGGAGAGCTCAGTAAACCCTGTGCCATGGTTAGGCTGGGAGATGTGCCCAACAGGCCCAAGGACGCCACTCCAAGGCCTGAGTTTGCATAAGGGAATTCATATCCATCTTTGTAATCTCAGGGTTTCTCTGTCCTCTTACAAACTTACAATAAATACAAGCCGCTTGAACAGAAAAGCCCACCTGTTATTTGTCTGTTTGTAGCCCTTGGGAATCTGGGCCTTCATGAATACTAGTAGATCAGAATCTCACCTGAGTTTATGTCCCTCTCAGGCCTCTTGCCTTGACCCTTGCAGAATATAGAATGATCCTTGGGGGGAAGGAAAATGCCTCCTACTTTTGGTTTAGTTCTGATGTGAGGTATGTCTGTGCCCATTTTGCAAATCATCTCCTAACTCAGTTTTCAGCCAGCTTCCAGCGACTCAGAAATTGAGCTCACCAGCCGGGTGGTACAGATGAGAAAGCAGAGGGCGAAATTCCAGTGGCTGTCCCTGCCGGCCTTTGGGAAAGATGAAAGGTGTGTGAGTGCTTGCTTTTGTCTACCTGGAGCCCTGGATGTCTTTGCCTAAACTGCTTTGCGAGGGAGGTGGGGGTGGAGAGAGACAAACCACTAAAAAGTGAATTATTTGCTAAATGATATTTCTGCTCACATTATAGAAAACAAAACCACACTCTGTTCTTTCTTCATTGCTTTGCCAGATATTCCTCGTGACAGATTCTGATGCTCCAGATTGAGCCACCTCGCGGAGTCTCACCTATTTGCAGAAGTCATTAAAAGCCATTGTTTAACTAAAGGCTTTTCTTTTCCTTCCTTACAATTTCCAAGACCCTGCATTTGTGGAGACCTGACTCAGCAACATTCTATTTTCGGAATTTCATTACCTCTTCTCAGATTCTGGACTGTGGCTCCTTAGTTCTGTGCTCTTTACTCAGGAATGTCTATCCCCCAGATTCGGGCTGCAGGTCTAAAGTAGCCTGGCCACAAAGGGTACATCATTGTACCAGGACTCTGCCCAGCCACTGGATACCTGGGTGACCTAGTTCCCCTCGCTGCCTGCCTCTCGGACAAACTAACTTTTTCACTGCAGTCAACCTTGCATTCCCTGGGAAAGTAGCCATTTGAATTTCAATCTCTCTCTCTCTCTCTCTCTCTCTCTCTCTCTCTCTCTCTCTCTCTCTCTCTCGCTCCTCTCTCTCTCTCTCTCTCTCTCTCTCTCTCTCTCTCTCTCTCTCTCTCTCTCCCTCCCTCCCTCCCTCCCTCCCTCCCTCCCTCCCTCCCTCCCTCTCTCCCTTCCTTCTTCCCTCCCCCCTTTCTTCCTTCTGTAAGTAGGAAAGTAGGATCTGGGTGCAAAGCGCTCAGCATAGTGACTGTTGCAGAGACCAGAACTCCATATGATCGACTATTACTGATATTATAATGATCCTGTTAGAAAGGAAACTATCGGCCCAGTTCCTCTGTGGTCACGCTTGAGCATCAGAAAGCACTCTTAGCCTAGTGACCCATTCTGTTGTTGTTTTTAACACTGCATCATTCACACACACACACAGCGCATTAAGAGTCTGTTCATTCTTTGGATGCGTGTGAAATTCCAATTCCTTTCAGGAGAATTTATGTGTGGTTTTAGAGGGGATAATCGACCAGTTAGTATGTGCGTGCTGATCTTATACATACACGCAGCGCCATTTACAGCACACATTATAACATCTTCAGTCTCTGCCAAGAATGTGTATTTCTTAGCCCCATGCATTTGCCTATTATGGGTTCATAATTTCAAATAGCTGTAAGGATTTCTGCAGAAAAATGTAGTCACTGTACTTGGAGGTTCTAAATCTCCAAGTAGTAGAATCTGGGGCTAATTTTTGCCCCTGCTCATGTACCAGCCCTATAATTTACACACACACACACACACACACACACACACACACCCCTACTTCTGGCTTTACCCTACTCCTAAGCAGAGTTAATAGCTGGGAGCTGATTTGTGCTGCCTATTCTCCAAACATCATTCCTTTGAAAATAAATCATGCACATGGCACAATGTAGATGGTCTCATAATAGATGATTAAAAAGAAAAGATTTGTCAAAGTAAATGGACCCACTGCATCTACTCTTCCCCGGGTTTGGGCCCCTCACTTCCCACCCCTTGTCCCCACCTCCGGCGTTAGTCATCTGCCTCTGGGTTACCTCAGCTCCCACAAGGCAGAGAGCTCTTCAGAAATTGCTCTTGCAAGGTAACATCATCAGAAAATCCAGCCACCCACACCCCACCTCTCATCAATCGTTAGAGAACTTGCCATTGGCTGTGCTTGATTTGACCACACAAGATGGAGCAGCAGGAGACTTAGATGGAGCAAAAGAAACTTAGATTTTTTTAAGGTCTTGCAGGTATAAGGCATCTGAATTTTAAAAATTCTGGAGTTTTGTGGTTGTTTTTAAAGTTCAGAAAAATAGGATTCCAAGTTGAAGTTTCTTCTTCCCCTTTCAGTGTAGGGAGAATGGAATGGCTGAAGCATAGAAGTCCTCGGATGCCATGAATGTAAGGAAATACTCTAGGAATCAACTGCAGTTGATGGCTACCTTGGGGGTCCCTGGGTCATGGAACCGGCCAGGGCTAGGAAGGGGTTTGAGTGACTTCTTCATTGTGTGCGTTGCTCTTTTGATATTCAATCAGAAAGTAAATGCAAAGGGCTCCCTGAAGATTGGGAAGCACATGCCCTTTAGGGTGTCTGGGAGGGTCCTGGCTCCCTGAAGGAAAAGGAACAGCATTTCCAGCTGCTGGAGTGGCAGCTGCATGACTCAAGTGCTTGAGGTGACCTCTGACCCCAGGACACTTAGAATTGTCTCGTGTCTCTAAGCTTGTTTTCATTAAGGGGATATTAGACTTAGTTGTATGTGTGTGCATGTGTGTGTGTGTGTGTGTGTGTGATCTCAAAGGTATCTTGGCAAAAACTTCCTTTAATTTTGATTTAGAGCTTAACTGCAGGAGAATTGGATGCAATCTTTATATTAAAAAAATTCTTTCATTAAAATATTAAAATATTTTTATTGAATTCAGAGAAGAAGGGAGAGATAAAAACATCAATTATGAGAGAGAATCATTGACTGGCTACCTCTTGCACGCCCCCTACTGGGACTAGAGCCCATAGCCAGGGCATGTGCCTTTGACTGGAATGGAATCTGGGACCCTTTAGTCCGCATGCTCTATCCACTGAGCCAAACCAGCTAGGGCTTAAAAAAAAAAAAATTAAACAACTTTATTGAGGCATAATTTACATGCACTAGAAGTCACTCTGTAGGGTTATAATTCAATGACTAAGTTTTAAACAACAAATAGTAAATGAATCAATATCTATATGTAGCAACGGAAAAGGAGGAGGATGTGAGGCAGAAGGAGGTGGGGCAAAGGGAGAGGAACCCTTTGGTCCCAGGCCTTTGCAGGTATATTCTCTCATTTCACCTTCCCTGCAGAAGGGAGCTGTGTGGGCAGGAGGAGTGGTGGTCGGAGCAGGCCTGTGGGGTGGGGAAGGAGTACCCAGGTCAGGGCCCTCCTGATTCACTTGGGCCCCCCCTGGGCAGGTGGGGCTCTTTAGTGCTTGGACAATAACAGTTCCTCCCTGGTCACTAACAGTTCATAAATGCCAAGGTACTGTCACATCAAAAGCATATTCATTAGCACATTTGGCCCAAACCATTTCCGCTTCTCACTAACAGGCTGTGCTGAAGCGGATTTCTGAGATCATCCGGGCCACTTCCCCTAGATACAGAACACTGAATACCATCCCTGGGTCTCAAGTAAGTGATCCAGGGACTCTGCTGGTCATCAGTGGAGCTGGGACAGTCCAGTGGGTGGCTCTGCCCTGTCGGAATGGCCTAAGTGAGTGTGGGAGGAGTGGGCAGAATGGTGATGTGGAGCTCACCAAAGACCAGTTGTCTCTTCATAGGGTTCTGTGTGCCAGTTCCAGAGCTACCTTGCTATTTTAAAGTATCCTCAGTGAGGACATTGAACCGTCCAGGTCTGATTTTTAAGCAATTCTCATGATCTAAACTCCAACCAAGAAGTTAGACCACACAGAGAAACACACTTGGGCTCTGTGCACAAACCACTATTTTAAATCCTGGTTGCATTCTGTTGACGTGTGTGTGTGTGTGTGTGTGTGTGTGTGTGTGTGTGTTATGTCTATTAAAAGAAAGTTCAGAAAAAAATCTATATTGGAATAAAAAAGAGTATTTCATCTTGAAGAAGTCAAAGCTTTAGAAAAAAGTCAGTGAAGAAACCAATTGTATGAAGATGGAAGTCCTTCTTAGACACCCCATGTGTGGTGAAAAGGGAAGATCTTATGCTTTGAGAGGGGAACAGTCCTTCCCTCTGATCTGAGGGCCCATCACAGGGCTGCACCCTGCTGGGAGGCTGACTTGGCCTTTCCTTTCAGCCTTTGCCAGCTGGTGTGGAGCAGAAAGCCAACTAATGGGGCAGAAAGCCAAGCGCTTCTTGTGCTGAGAGCCAGACGGAGAGAGGTAGGGAGACAGAGATCCTGGACAGAGGAGCCGTGTCGTGACAGTAAAACAGTGGCAGTTACAGCTGGGACAGTTGAATGCTTGAGCCTGTAGGAACAAAATGAGCCAAGAGGACTGGCGTGTGTTAGAGCAGTGAGTCTCTGAATGGGGTCCCGGACAACATCAGCACCTACCGTAACTGGGAACTTGTGAGAAATGAAAATTATTGGGCCCTGCCCATGGAGACCACCTGCACCAGAAAATCTGTAGTTTTAGGAACCTATCTGGAGAGTCCGATGAACTCTCAAGTAGGAGGATTACAGCTGTAGAAGGAGTGAGGGCTGTGGCTAAGCCATGGCCGATCCATAGCAGTTGAAGGTCAGATCACTGATTATGCGTTGTTTTGGGGAAGATGGTAATTTGTTAAATCATATCTGGTTAATACCAAACATAATTTAACAAAGAATTTTAAGATTGTGTCGAATGTACAGTTGACTGAATTGCATATAAAAATCCAATAAATTTGACATCCTCTGCATTATAACATTTTAAGCCGAAAATATTTCCATGCATTTCTAATAAAACTTAATTACAAGTGCTTCAAAAAACAAAACAGAACAACAAAATCCAGAGAGATTAAGAGGCCGTCTCCCCCAACTGGCATGGCTCAGTGGTTGAACATCGACCTATGAACCAAGAGGTCACGGTTCGATTCCAGGTGAGGGCATATGCCTGGGTTGCAGGCTCGATCCCCACTGTGGGTTGCAGGAGGCAGCAAATCAATGGTTCTCTCTCATCATTGATGTTTCTATCTTTTCTGTATTCTTCCTTACCCTCTGAAATCAATGAGAATATAGACAAAAAGAGGCAGTCTCTTTGGGAGATAGGTGGGTGGATGGCAGATTCAGGGCCTGGGAGGACTGGCCCCAACTGGCTATGGTAGGGTATGAATTTCATTCTGTCAGTGGAGAAGTGGAGGCTCAGAAAGGGCAGTGCTGGGTGAGACTGGCATCCACTATGAAGATGAAGCTGTAGGAGGTTTTAAGCAGGTGGGTGATATGCTCGGATTATAACTTTTTAAAATTACAATATAGTTGACATACAGAATTATATTAGTTTTAGGTGCACAACATAGTGATTCAACATTTATACACCTTACAATGGGGTCACCAAGGTAAGTCTAGTAACCACCTGTCATCATACAAGGCTATTGTGATATTAGTGACTATATTCCCTGGGCTGTACATTACATTGCCATGACTTATTTATTTTATAACTGGAAGTTTACCTCTTATTCCCTCTCACTTTTTCATCCATTCCCACCCCACTCCCCTCTGGCAATCATCAGTTTGTTCTTTGTATTTATGAATCTGTTTTTTTTTCTCTCTTAAAATTCCATTGTAAGTTATTTGTCTCTCTGTGTCTGATTTATTTCATTTAAAATAATACCCTCCAGGTCCATCCGTGTTGTTGCAAATGGCAAGACTTCATTCTTTTTTTGTTGCTATATAATATTCCAGTGTGTGTGTGTGTGTGTGTGTGTGTGTATCATATCATATCTTTACTATTGTAAATGACGGTACAATGAATACAGAGATGTATATGTCTTTTCAAATTAGTGTGAGATTACAATTGTTAAACAATCATCAGCAGTTATTAAAAAGTGGTCTCTAAATGTTGCCTCTTGGGACTGAGACTGTGCATGATAGTGGAAGGAGCTTTTACTTTGCATTTTATTTATTACTCTTTATTAGTGTTTGAATTTTTTTAGCACATCGTTACTTTTATTATATGTGTGTTAAAACAAAACAACACCACCACCAACAACAAAACACTAATCTGTTTTTCCAGATTAAGAAAAAACAAATTTTGTGGAGAATAGGTAATACTTTGGAAAAAACGATCAACATAAATTGCTAAAAGGAACCCAATTTTTTGGTATGGTTCTATTTTGATAAAAAATGTATCTGTGTGGGGAAAAAATCTGAAATTATGAACATTAAAATATTTTAGAGAAACTTTTTCTTGTTTTAGTCTCTATGTGTTTACCCATTTCTCTAGTTTGAATTTATATTACTTTTGTAGTTAGAAAAATTATGGATTTTAATTAATACAGAAAAGAGAACTAATGTCTTTGGACAATTCAGTAGACTCTCCTTTAAGGAGGTTCCAGACCAGCCCTTGTCTCTTCCTGTGGAGGTCCATAGTTTCATCTAATATCAGTGATGGGATCTTTAAATAAATTAGAAATGTTTTTCGGTTGGAAATTGTCTAACTTCAGCTCATTAAGCATAGAGCATTTCCTGATGTGGAGAAGGGGGCCTAGAGAAACTTGCAATAGATGAATAGAGAATTCATTTATTTAATCATCCAGTCACAAATGTATATCAAGTGCCCTCTGTGTGTCAGGCACTGTGCTGGGCTCTGCAGATTTAATCGTGTATAAGAAGCATGGTTGCTTGCTTTTCCTCTGGGCTCTCTTCTTTTCAATATGGACCCAGTTCTTCGATTTTTATCAGGAGAGAACCTCATTGCATGTGAATGTAGCTCCAGCAGGCCTCTCAAGGCTCTGGTTTGGACCTGGGGTGGCCTCAATGGAGGCAAGACTGGGAGTCAGCTCACGAGAATACCCAGGGGCACTACTGACACTCACTACCATTTACTGATGTTTTCCCTGAGCCAGGCAAAAACCCTTTAGAGGCAAGAAAACCAAGCCTGGCTCAGGATCACATCGCTGAGAAGTTGTAGAATTAGGAGCTGGATCCACATCTTTCTATTTGTCTCCGAGGCCTATTGCTCTTCTACCACCAGTCTATAGAGGTGGTACAGGCCCTCAAGTGCTCACAGGACCCACAGGCAGGCCCACCACATACACACACACACACACACACACACACACACACACACACACACAGTGAAAGGGCACAGAGCATCATTCCAGGAATAAATGACAAATTGGATTTTGTAGCATGCAAAGTTACCTGCTATTCCCAGCCTAAAGCCTCCACATCAGTCCAGACTGCAGGGCAATGATTTAGAAAGTGTGATGACTCAGACAGGGTTGGGATGAAGTGTTAGTTGGTCCAAATAAAGACCAGAGGCAGGGGGAAGCCAAATCAATCTTGTAAACAAGATGAGAGAGCACAGTGTCTGAACTCTAGGAGGACATAGTCTTTAGGTACCGATGTGCCCTTCTAACCAATCCTTTTAGCTCCACTTGTTGTAGATCAGTTACACCAGTCACTTCCATGGGAGAGGAGCTAAGTAGCCCAAATGTTTCTCTTACAGCTCCAGCTTCTAACATATTAGTACTTGCCTGTCTAAAGGAAATAAGGTATTTTTAAACCAGTTTGCTAAAGCCAGCTTCTCTCATGGATCTCCCATTATAGAAAAGAAAGTGATACGAGCACTGCTATGTTTTACAAACGCTTAAAAAAGTCAGTTACTCAGCAACAGTGTATTCCATTCTCTCTCTATGCCCAGCATACTATTAGGTGCATGGGAAAGTCTATGTGACAATACACAACACAATACCTGACCTTAAAAAATATATTCCCTCATTGCGGAGAAGACATGCATGTCCATGAAAACAAAACGAAAAAGATACAGGATGGCATCAGAATTCGGTGGCACACTGTTGGGTATTGTAGATGTTCAGGGAGGGACAGCAGGAAGAGCGGGATAATGAGGGCGACTTTGTGGTGGAGGTGGGTTTTGAAGTGTGTTTGGGATTTCAATGGGAAGGAAGCAGCAGTCTTATAAAACAGGGGCACATAGCTAATTCGACCAGTATTCAGGATGAAAACCATGCTTTCTTTCTCCCTCTGCCAAATAGTCCTATTTATTCCTGTATCTGCGGGTTTGCCACTTCTGACCAGGTTCCCTACTTATTTGTGTCCTGGAAATAGGGCAGTAGGCCCTCTCTTCTCCAGCCCATCTCATTGCTTCCTTCTCTGGCTTGAGGGGAGATAGAGGCAGACACGGAGGTCAGACTCATCTGTTTTTGCAACTTACAAAACAGGGAAGAGATTTGTTGGAGGAGGCAGCTGGCTATAAGTGATGCTGCCTTCAGACCTGACAGTTACCTATGGATTTCAGGTGAGCAAGATTTCATTCATTTCCACTACACCTGCCCATTAGAAAGAAAACCCCCTTCATTTTGAGCATCTGTTAAAACAGAGGCTGGCTGGTGGTGGATACAATATATTCTTTACTGGTTCCTTCCTCTCTAATTCTCCCAGTGGGTCTTCCTGGAATGCTGTTTGGTACACCTTACTTTTCTACCAAAAATCTCCTAGGAGTCCAGAGTTTTGACCTCCAAATCCTCTCTCTCTCTCTCTCTCTCTCTCTCTCTCTCTCTCTCTCTTATTTTTTGTTAATCCTCACCAGAGGAAATTTTTTTTCATTGATTTTTAGAGAGAGTGGAAGGGACGGAGAGAGAGAGAGAGAGAGAGAGAGAGAGAGAGAGAGAGAGAGAGAGAGAGAGAGAGAGAGAGAGAGAGAGAGGGAGAGAGAGATGAACGTAAGAGAGACTCATCGATTGGTTGTCTCCCACATGTGCCTCAACCAGGGCTGGAGATCGAACCTGCAACCCAGGTATGTGCCCTTAACTGGGAATAGAACCCACAACCCTCTGGTAGATGGAGCGATGCTCCAACTACTGCTCAGTGGTTAGGATTCCAAAAGCACTCTTGAACAGGCTCTTCAGTCTCTCATCTCTGTGTTTTTGCATATGCTGACCCTACCTCCTTTGCTGTCCTAAAAATGATAGGACATTTCATGCCCTGTCCTTGGTTGGCTCATTATATTCCATCCACACAGGATGTCCTTTACTTCTCTATTAAAATCCAATTCGTCTTTAAAAATTTACCATACATGCCGCCCACTCCTAGAAGACTTCCTGAATCACCCCACTGGAACAAATTGCTCCCACAGCACTGTGGGCTGAGAAAGGAGAGAGAGAATGGAGAAGCTGCACGTTGGGCATCGGGAAGGTTTAGAAGATTTTCAAAGGAGAGGCTCCAGAGAGGTGTGGTGGTCTGGGGAGGAGAGAGAGGGCACCTTGAGGAGTGTTTCTGTGGGTTCTGATGACAGACTTTGAGATGAGGCAAGACAAGGGTGGAATCTTTCTTCAATTATTTTTTGTGGCTGGACTCTACATCTTCGACATGAGTCCTTGTAGAGCCTGGGCGATGTGGATTTATTCAGGGTACCACTTTCATTCTTCCAGCGTATCTGTACACAGGCTGTATCCCATCACCTTGCGTTCAAGGTTCTTTTGTATATTTTCTGCTAGTCTGTGACCTTAATTTTCCAGAAAAGCTTTGATTTGTGGTTTTGGAAATATAGTGACTGTGGGTACAACCAGCCTCTGTAGCTTAGACTGGGGATGCACCAAAGTGGGGATGCACGAATTTCTCTCTGTTCACACCCACTGGTAAGGGTCAGGAGTTGTCAAAGGGGTGGGAGGAACGGGCTCGGAATCCAGGTTCACCTGGATGTTGGGTTCATGCATGTTCTACCCCAGTGGACTCTCAGCTTTGCTCTTCCTTCCATCTCTTCTTCCCACCTTGCAACATCTCGCCTAGAAGATTCTTGCTATTGGTAGGGGTGGGGGTGGGGGGGACGGGAGGGCAGGGTTTCTTGACCTAGCATACCAGCCCCGATTGCCCTGGGGGCAGATGAGGAAGCCTTCTCAATCAGAGTTGAGTCTGTAGTGTATTGACCAGGAGACACTCCCCACCTTTGTAATCACATGAGATGGGGACTGCAATAGGAGAAATAACGTGTGGAGAGTCAAAAGCAAGTGGCGGTTAGGTCTCTAAGATCATTGCCTTCTGGTTCAAGCACTGTATGATGCTGTGATTCAACCATAAGGGGTTAAAAAAGAGTACATTTTCAGGGGGCGGGGAGAGAATCTCTTGGTCATGGAATCAGGGCAGCTGAAAGGCCGCTGAGAGACACATGGGCCGTGTGTCTGCCACATGGGCTGCCTGCAGCGTAACTGTGTGGGCTGGTGAGGAGCGAGGAGCAGGCAGTGCTGTGCACGTTTCAAACCACAAATCACGACTGCAAATATCGAGGGTTTCCGGTGTGTCTCTGAACTGCTAGCTGGAAGAGGTTACGGGGACTTTTTGCATGCTTCAGTTGCTTCTGTAAGGCCATCCATCTCTGCCCTTTTACCTTCCACTCCAAGTGGTGAGTGCTTTCTGGGTAGGTCTGTCTTTGTAGGTCATGTTACCCCCTTTATAATAGTGCAAGCTTTTGGAATTGGGGTGACTTTGTATGGGACCATCCATGCTTTCTGGCCATTCCCCAAGATGGGATCTGTAATTACTGGACTCTGCCAAACCAGGGGCCAGGCTTAGCTGCTCAGTGAGGGTGCTCTAATTCAGCAACTCCCATCAGCCTCAGCAGAGGTTGTCAGTGGCTTCCTATCTGCCATACACTGCAGGGCATTGTGGGTATGAGTAGGGTCTATGGATGTCTCAAAGGCTTACCAAAATACTTGAGACCTGAAAAGAAAAATATTGACTACAACTTGAAAGATAGCAAACAGCGAATAAAATGTCTACAAAATATAATGTTAGGTTCACTGCAGCTCACCTCAACTTTGCGATCTTGTAGCAGTCCCATTGGGTGTAGGGTGTGGGTGCATTTGATATGGCAGCTAGGATGTGAGCATCATGATTTTCCCAGCTTCCTGACCACACCCTCCATTCTCCAGTGCTTCTCTTCTGAGGGGTGTGGGGACAGGGAGCAGGAGCAAGCCTCACCCATGATGTTTTTAACCCAGTTCCAGCATGGAGGGAGCTCGGGGGCAGTCTAACTGCTCCCAGTGCAGGCAATTTGTCTTAAGCCTGAGCTGGCCAAGCCACCTCTTCAGACTGCGACAATGAGAAGGTGCCTCCCACTAGGTCTGAGGCTCTGGGTGAACTTACCCTGGGGTGGGGCTAAACCCCAAGCTAACCCATATCAAGCCTTGTTTTCTATTTCTATTCTTCTTTCCTCCTCCTCTCTCTTTAAAGCAGTCCCCAAATATTGTTGCTTTTATTATCCCAGTATCTTTTGGTGTCACCCCATTGGCTTCACTTCCATTTTTACTGCTCTAGTTCAGGCTCTTGTAATTTAAAAAGAGAGAGTGCAAAAGGACTGAAAACACTAACAGATTCCTCCTTCCCGCTAGTTCTGACCTCTAAGATTATTCAGCCCCCAGGATTATCTTCCTAATGTCCAGCCCCTGCATCCCAGCATGAGACCTTTGCAAGCCTGGCTCCCAGAATGCCCAGCCTCACCCAGACCCCGCAACTCTGTGGATACTCACCTGTTTGCTGTTCTTACAACCCGCTAAACTCTTGTATGCCTTTCTTATCCCCTACCCCTTTTTGGTGCTTAAAAATTAATATACATATTTAAAATTTTTATACAATTCAAACATTAAAAAGTATAAAAGAAATACAATATAGTGTTCTCTTCTTTTTGGTTTTAATTTTTAAAAATAGTTGATTGACTTTTAAAGAGAAAGGGAGAAGAGAGAAACATCAATGTGAGAGTGCAACATCGATGGGCTGCCTCCTGCAAGTCCCCCAATGGTCCCCACAACCCCTCACCTGGCATTGAACCCACAAAATGGGCATGTGCCCCACCAGGAATCAAACCAACAGTGCATGGGAGGGTGATGCCCAATCAACTGAGCCATGTCGGCCAGAGCCATCTAGGTTTTAAAAAGATTATAATTGAATTAGTTTTCTATAAAAGTTTTTGTTTTGGAGTTATTAATGAAGGTAAATTCTATATTGACTTCAGTCCATAGCTGGGTGAGTATGAGGACTGACAAGCTAACGATTGACTCATGGTCTTTTGAGACCAAAATGCTCTTATATCCAATCTTGATTATGTTATAGAAACCAATTGTGATGTAATGTCTGTAAATGAAAGTTCATATCTGGCTTAGCTAAAAAAATATTGGGCCAAATTTGAGTTCCTATAAAACAGTGACCACAGTGTTTAATTTGCCTCCTACTCATATCTTTCAAGATGCAGGATATAATGAGAGTATAGGGGCAGAGGGGAAGAAGGCTAATTCTGGGTAGTTGCTCATGTTTTATCATTTTAGGCAAATTTTTATTTCCAAGCTCTGTTATTCTGAAGGCTTTTAGTATGGTTTCTCCTATAACCTAATACATGTTTAGGCAAAAAAAAAAAATGTTAGCTGAAGCTATGCATACTTAGTAGGGCAAATGTTCTGCACAGCAATAACAAGGATGCATTCTCAAGTCATGCATGTGACTTCTGAGTTATATTCCGGTATGGGTTTCTCTGTTATTACCCTTCTTTGTAGCTTAGATAATACAGAGTTGACTGAAAGAAAGTAAAGGATATTTAGGTCTCACTTATGTAGGAAGAAGTGTCATTCCTAAGGATGTCTGACACTAGGTGGTGGGTTTTGAAGGGGCGTTAATATAATAGTAGCTGTCAACAATTTCAGTTTCTTTGTTTGAAAGTAAAGAGATTTATATATTCTCTTACCATCACAAACAGGCTGAAAAGTAACTGCAGCACAATGAAGTTTAGCAGTTAACAGCTGCTTGCTTCATTGTTATTTATCATCTTTTTATTTTTACTAAATGGTTATACAAATATATTTAAAAAAATAATAATAGTTCCCTACTCTCCCACCCCATTTTCTCCTCTCTAGAGGCAACTATTTTTAGTTCTTCCTCCTGAATTATATAGTTATGTTCATGTTTTTAAATAGCACACAGAAATGGCTACTTCTTGATTTTTCAGTTCTAGGCCACTTCTATTGGCTTCCTACCAGTGGAAGATGAAAATCTATCAATAGCTCTCTGTTGCTGCACCTACCCTCTACTCTGCACTATAATATAATATATATATTCATCAGTTGCATTATGTTTTCAGTGGAATCATCCCTTCCCTGTAAGTTGATAATATGCTGATTTAATTGATCATTGATAAGCTTCCCTATGGGAGGAATAATATAATTGACATTGAGCTTAGCCATGTGATTACCTTGGTCAATGGAATGTGTGTGGGAGTAATATATGCCTCCTTTGATCAGAAGCTTTAGAGTCTGCATGCCTGGGTGAGTTACCGTACTCTTTTTCCGCTGCCAAGAAACTGGACATGTCCCAAAGAGGGTGGGATCCTTTAGCATAGATCCTAGAATAAAGGAGACATGTGGTGTAGCCAGAGTGGACCACAACTGTGCTGCAATGTTACATGAGAACTCTTACTCTTGTAAGCCATTGAGATTTCTTTTGTTACTGCAATACAAATTAGCAAAATCTGACTGACACATCATCCCCTTTATCCTCCCAATATATTTATGGCATCATTTTTGTGAGATAAATATTTAGTATTTACCTTGCTATGACTATGTACATGTTCTTTCCAGGTGAACCATCTAGTATCTCCACAATGTTTTTTCTTTTTTGAATCACTCTTTGTTTTCCCTAGAGTTGGTCATTTTGTTATTTTTCACTTGCTTATGATTCCAGTTTTTTATTTCTAATTTAATACCCAAATTCCTACCATTGTCTGTATCTCTTCTCAAAATGTTCAGATTTTCGTTCACTCAGAAATCTCTCTTTGTATCTGCAGCCTGCTTCCTCTCTAGACTGATTGACCTCCATGCTTGGTGCATAGCTATAATTTTGGAGTCACCTTTCACCAGCGTCTTTGAAATTGCCTTTGATTCTCCACTGTGTTGGACCTTTTATTTCACATTTTCCATTGCTTCCTATTTCTTGGTTTACACCCCTGTTCTGGTGGATCACATCCTCTAGTAGCTTTCTAAGAAGGAGGTGCATGAAACAGAAATTATTTGAAACTGTATGTTTGCAAGCATATTTATTCTACCGGTACTATCACACTTGATTGGCAGTTTTACTGGGTATGGAGTTCTAGTTTGAAAATCATTTTTCTTTGGAATTTTGAAGGTACTCTCATTATCTTATAGATTTCACTTTTATTATTGAGAAGTCTGAAACTATTCTGATACCTGATTCTCTATATGGCCTATTTTCTCCTCCTCTCCCCCACACTGGATGCTTGTATGAGTGTTTAAAAATAAACTTTAAATTTTAGAACAGGTTTAGATGACAGAATTATCATGAAGATAGTATAAAGAGTTCTTAATTTCTGACTGATCCTTTTCTATTTTCAGAGGTTTCTAGAAGATTTTTGAGTAACCTTATAACCGTGGTTCTGAACTCTATATCCAGTAGTTTGATTTCTTTCATTTCTTTCACTTGTGACATGTTTCTTTGTCTCTGCATTTTGGCTACTTCCCTGTGTTTGTTTCTATGTATTGGGTAGAGCTGTTATGTCTCCTTGAGTTGGTAGAGTGGCCTTGTGTAGTAGGTGTTCTATAAGGCCCAGTGGCTAAGCTTCACCAGTCCCCTGAGCTGGGTACTCTAGATGCACCCCTTTGTGGACTGTGAACACAGTGTTGTTGTAGTTGAGATTTGATTGCTATTGGTGTCACTGTGAAGAATTTACCTCCAGGCCAATTGGCTGTGAGGACCAACTGCAACTATAGTGGGAGAGCTGCTATGCAGGGGACAGCCCTGTGGAGCAGGATTTACTTCAACGGGGCTTTGGTGCTCACTGAGTCTGCCCTGGAGTGTATTGCTTATGGATGTGTAGAGTTGTATGGTCTGACACTGGCCACTGTACACTGGCTGTTGGGTCTCCAAGGAGGTGCAAGGTCAGCTACTGCTAGGGCCACACAGCAGGAGCTACAGAGATCACAGATTTCTCCTCTGTTTATTGGGTTTGGAAGTGCCCAGACGAGGCCAAGCTATGAAGCAAGGCAGGCTGGTGCTGGTGCCAGGTCTTGGGCCTTTTATTGATAGGTTTGGGACTCCCTAACCCAGCTGCAGCTTGTTTGAGATATTTGAGCCTGAGCAAGGACAGGCCATTCATTTGCAAAAGCTGCTGCACACAGCTTTAGTGGGGTTATAAATTTGATGAGGTGGGGTCTTAGGGAATCACCAGGGTGGAGCAAACAGAAATAGCTGCCAGTTAGCCCTATGACCTGGAAGGTTCCAGCATGATCCCTATGAGCACCTCTGTCTGGGAGAAAGCCACTCCCGAGTTCCTGCCCAGATGCCAGACAGTCCAGTTCCTCATGTGTCTGTGTTCCATGGAGCCTTGTCCTGGTGCTGGAGCTCAGATGAAGTGGGATTTTTTAAGTTCAGTTTGTAGTGTCGGCCTTTTAAGAGGAACAGGTGGGTCTCCAGCAGCCTCTGTGTCTCTGAGC
Organism: Pipistrellus hanaki; assembly: GCF_964339955.1. NCBI lineage: Eukaryota > Metazoa > Chordata > Mammalia > Chiroptera > Vespertilionidae > Pipistrellus > Pipistrellus hanaki. The sequence goes on from NC_140508.1 coordinate 73,208,370, forward strand.
CCCAATCTGTACTGGTATTTACAGCCCATAGTTCTTACTACCCATAGGGACTTTTCCCCCCAGCTCTTGGACCCTGGGCTGGGAGTCTGGTGTGGGACTCCTTGCTCCTCTGGGCAGTCTCCACAGAGACGATCTCCTTCCTGATTAAAAAAGCTGCCCACGTGAGTGCTGGACCAGCCCATTCTGCACCTCTGTACCTCCTACCAGTCTCAGTGTGCTTTCTTCTTTACTTTTCTAGCTATAAGACTTCCATTCAACCAGCTTTCCAGTGGTTCTGGATGATGGTTATTCAGTATTTTAGTTGTAATTTTGATGTGTTTGTGGGAGGTGATGCATACAGGCATTTACCTATACTGCCATCTTCTTTTCTATCCTTACAGAGAGTTCTGATATACCCAACAATTAGTTGTCCCTATTTTGAAATTTTTATATTAGTATGATACATTTGTCACAATAAATTAACCAATATGGATATATTATCATTTATTAAATTCCATCCTCTATTCATATTTCCTTAGTTTTTCCCTAATGTCTCTGAGCTACACCAGCCTGGCTGGGGTTGTATTTGAAAACTCATTAGCAAATTCAAGTTCATGAAGATTTTTTACTATGTTTTCGTCAAGAAGTTTTATGGAGTCACATTTTGCATTTAAGTCTATAGTCCATTTTGAATTTTAAGATGTAAAGTCTGTGTCTAGCTGAATTATATATTACATAATATATTATATATGTAATATACTATATACTATATACTATATACTATATACTATATAATATATAAAGATGTATCTCTATCTCTATCTATCTCTATCTCTATCTCTATCTATGTCTATGTCTATATTTATCTAATAGTTGCAGCATCGTTTGTTTATAAGACTATCCATTCTTCATTAAGTTGCCTTTGTTCCTGTGCCAAAGATCAATAGACTACATGTGTGTGGGCCAATTTCTGAGCTCTCTGTTTTGTTATATCGACCTATGTGTCTGTGTTTACACTAATGCCATCCTGTCTTGATTACTGTAGCCTTTGGGTAAGTTTGGAAATTGGGTAGTGTGATTCCTTCACTTTTATTCTTCTGAATTGCTTTGTGTTATTCTGGGTCTTTTGCTTCTTTTTTGTTTTTAATATAAACTTTAGGATCAGTTTGTCAATATTTATAAAATAGTTTTCTAGAATTTTGACTGACATTGTGTTGAATCTGTACATAAAGTTGGTAAGAACTGACATCTTAATATTGAGTCTTCCAATCCATGAACATGTTTTGTTCTTTTGAGAAGTCATAATGATGTGCTTTACCTTGAGTGGATCTATTTTTATCAGTGGTGCTCATATTTTTATCTAAGGGCCCACTTGGCAGGCCTTTTCAATCTGTAAACTCTGGGTTTTCATGACACTTTCTTGGTCTTATAGATAATTTACTTTTCTTATTTATGTTTCCCCACTCTGTTCCCTCTTTCTAAGACTCTTATTTGACTAGTAGACCTTCTGGACTGATTTTCTAGTTTTCTTATCTTTAGTTTTCCATCTTTTTTCTTTCTGCTTTATTCTCTGGGAGGTTTTCTAAACTTTACCTTCCAATCCTCTGATGATATTTTATTTGTTATTTTCTAATTTATAAGAATTCTCTTTTTTGTTCTCTAAATGTCCCTTTTGATAACATCCTTTTTTATGATTGTAATGTTGTGTCTGAAGAAATTAATCATGTAAGGTTTTCAACTTTTCTTCTTTTTCACACAGTTTCTGTTTCTTCCAATTCGTTTGTTTTGGTGTTTGTTGTTCAATTTTGATGCTTTCTTCAGTTGTCTGGTTATTCTTGTTTACACATTTAAGAATCTCAGTGCAGATGGGATTTTATGACCATGAGCTTCCCTGGAGGACCAGCTGGCTGGGCCTCTTCCTTGTGGAGTCTTAAGTGTTGTGAAGTCTTTCTCCTTAGTTAGGCTGGGGTCCACAGAGAAGGCTCATCCTGGCTCTTGCTGGAGGGGTATGGTCCTGAGGATTGATGCTCTGAGTGCCCACTAGCCAGAATGCAAATGAATGCTCTTTCATTCCCCTGACTTCAGCATGGTAGGTCTGTTCTCCATTCTGCCTGGTGTCTCCCAGACCAGAAAGCCTCTATTTCAGAGAATAAACCTCCATCTTCTTGGGCAAGGGGCAGATACTAGTGAGGGAAAGAACCTGCTTCCTAAACAGGTTGCCAGCCATCCTTCCTTATTTTATCTCTCTTCCCCTTTCTCTTGCTTTCAAGAGGATTGGTACCACCAATTTCTGAACTGTTAAAGAGTGTTTTGCCGTATAAATTGGGTTGGCTTTGGTTTTCACTTCCTCCATTGCTGACTTATAATTCATTTTGTTTTTGTCTTTTTTGGGGGGGTGCGGTGGGGGGGGATGCCCAGACCATTTACCAATTGTCCTTCTGATTTCCAGCTTCTAAAGTTCTGTTACGTTAGTCTCCCCTCCAGTTCTTCTCATCCTTGTATACTTATTTTTTACTGAAAGAAATTTCAGTGAAACTGTCATCTGGTAGGGCTTGGGAAGGGAGAAGTAGATGTGTAACTGGACAATCAGTGGGTCTGCGCTGCCTGTCACTACTTGAGCCAATTAAGCAGAGATGGGGTGAATCATATATGAACATTTATCCCAATGCTGCCAGCAGTATGGGAGAGCGGCAGCTCATCCACAAAAATCTGTTCTGCCCCTCCCATAAGCAGCTGCTTATATTGGGTAGAAGGACAAAGATTACATGGGGCCCTAACTGGTTTGGCTCAGTGGATAGAGTAACAGCCTGCAGACTGAAGAGTCTCCGGTTTGACTCAGGTCAAGGGCACAAGCCTGGGTTGATCCCCAGTAGGGGGCATGCAGGAGGCAGCTAATGAATGAATCTCTTTCATCATTTATGTTTCTCTTTCTTTCTCTCTCCCTTCCTCTCTGAAATTAATAAAAAATTTTTTTAAAAATAAATTTAAAAAAAATTACATGGGAAGTAGGCAAAAGGGTAGGTCAAACGGGCAGTTTACAGGTAATATAGGTTGGAAATTTGCAAAGGCCTCTAGGCATGCAAAGGCTGGGGGTCTTCAAAGGGCTAGTCATATGCAAAGGGCTGGGGACCGGGAGAGGTCTTCAAAAGGTTGGTGATTCTGATTTCTGCAACAAGGTTGTTAATCTTTTCAGGATAATCAGCATTTCCAGATGAGCTCCCAGGTCCCACGTGCAACTCCCAGCCAGGTTAGACTGTGCCTTTTTAAATCAGAACAAAACAATCACAGTTAACAGAATATGATTAATATTTCTTACAATTATAGCTGGTCTCAATATTCTATTTCTTCCCCCATCAGATGCATATGTCTTACTGGCCATAGTTACCTGGTAAGGCTGACAGCCAGTCGAGCATCTGTTCTGACTAGGCTGGGCTTGGGCCTTAGCGGTTACTAAAGATTTTGAATGTTACTCCCAACATGCTTTCTCCTATTCATTCCTTAGGACCAATTCAGATATCAGCCTCTCTGCTGCTTTATTTTGTCCTCTCATCCCCTCTTCCATCCCTCCTCCCCAAGAAGCATCAGCCATCTTCTCCTGAGCTCATGGACAGTCTTTTCACTTATTTTTTGCACTGCATTTATTGATGATAATATGTACAGCTATCTTGACCTCTTAGAGCAGGAGCTTTGGGGGGCACCTCTTGTGCTCTTTAGATGCTCACCTGCCCCAATGCTCAGCCTTCAATAGACTTACTAAATGCTGGTAGTGTGAATAAGAGCAAAGCCAGGCATTTTGTGGGATGAGGCTTTGGTGGGAGGGGGCTTGCCTGGAGGCATCCGTCCCCCATCCACTGTGACCTACATGCTGGGTTGGAGTGTGTGTGGGGGGGAGAGGGGGCGGTGTTGCAGGCTTGGTCCCTAAGGACTTGATCTCAGTCCAGCTTTCATTCCCTTCATTGTTTCTATGAGCCATTAACCTTTTCCTTAAGACTTCATCCACGTTCACGTGCCTGAGTTTGCAGTTGGAAATATCGAGAACTCTGTGGGGATGGGAGGTGTTGCTACATATGAGTCTCTCTCCTCTTCATGTTCCTGGGCACCAAAGGCCGGGCCATGCTGGGTGGGGGTGGGGTGGGAAGTCAGGGAGGAGGGAGTCATTATTCTGTAATTGATGCACTGGGCAGCTCTCTTCCCTGAGGCAGGCCCAGAGCATTGGCGGAATGACAGCAGCCTTTACAGAGCTCAGCCACCTGGCTGGACAGGTCTTATAGTGTCTTAAAGGCAGGGAGTGAAGCTGAGAGGGATTTTACACCCCAAACTGTAGATATGTAGAGTGACAGCCTCTGGGGCTACAGGCCCTTGGCTCTGCCAGTCTCCCCAGGCATAGGTGGGGGGACCCAGAATGTCAGTTGACTGACAGCCCTGCTTCAGGAATGGGGCCTGGCCTTGGGCTGATTTTAGGCAACCAAGGGCCAGTTCTCAGCCTCAGATGTCATGCCCTCAAATGGTAATTAACCAAGTAACCACGTGCAATGGAGTCACTTGGGAGGCTAGCATTTTGCAAACCATCTGCCTTTGAGGTCACCCCTGCATGCTGTGACTAGAGGGGCCCAAAAGCCTTTCCCTCCTGATCTTCTTAGTTATCGATGCCAGGGCTCTTTGACACCCAATTTAGAAGCAGAGGGTTTCTTTTGGTCAAGACATTATTCCATTTAAAATGCAAGTAGCCCTAAGAAGAACACATTAAACAAGTACCAGTCACTAACAACCTGATGTGGATTAGTTTCACATACTTATTAAACCGCCGGAACTGCCTCTACTTCAGAGCTTCTCAAGAGTGGTCTAGGGACCAGCAGCATCCACATAACCTGGGAACTTATCGGAAATGCAAAGTCTCCGGTTCGGCTCCATAGAACACTCTGGGGAGGGGCCCAGTCACCTGTGTTTTACAAACCCTCCTGGTGGCTCGGATGAACACCACAGCACTCTTCAAGGTTAGGAGGCTTCAAGAAAGCCCAAGAGAGTTAGGGACTTGCCTCAGGTCACAGGGCTAGTTGATGGCAGAGCGGTCATTTTAATGGCACCTGGTTACCGGGATCTGGGGAGGAATTAACACTTATGGAGGGCAAGTCCCATAGCAGAAAAGCCCCGTCTTACAATATTTAGTCCTCACCACAACCCTGCAAATCTTCCCCAGTCTGTAAAGGAAATTGAGGTTCAGTGTGGTTAAATAACATACCCGGAGACAGGATTTCAATCTTGATCTCCCTTTTCCCTCTTCTGCACTTGCCTGCATTTGTTATACATGTGCACGTACACGCATGTAGCTCATGCTCGGCAGGGATGGGGTGCTGGAGAGGTCATGCTGGCATTCTGAGGGCACTCCTCTCTTGGGGAAGCAGGGAACTTGGAGGCCCTCTTCCATCTACCACTGCCCCAGTTTTTCTTCTGGTTGGGTCCTGACTCTGGCCTGGGGGGAGAGACCCACACACTGCCTTCCAGCTTGGCCTGGGAACTAGACTTCCTGCTTGATCTCATGCTTCTAAGAGTTCTTGCTGTTCAAGGAAGGGCCAGAGCCTTACCAAATGTGGCCAGCACATCAGTCAGGACGGACTCGGGTGGGTGAGGGGTTTCCCACACATCTGGGATGGGAAGCAGCACTTGTTTGGAGTTGGAGCCCAAGGGCAGATGGCGCGCATGCGAAGCCAAACAGAAGAGGAAATTAAAGAGAGGCTTGAGTCTCCCTCCAGCTTCCTTTGCTGCATTTTTGGCAGGGATCGGCAAAGCTGGCCTGTAACTTTCCAGTCTGTTTGCTCATTGTCTTGCCCAGAAATACCAGATAAAAGAAACCATGGAATGAGGAGTGAGGAGCTTGCGCCCCACCCTCAGGATATTCCACCGACATTAACTCTCTTCCAGGCCAGGAGCCTCCCTGCCATCTGCCAGGGTCTAGCCCAGTGGTCGGCAAACTGCAGCTCGCGAGCCACATGCGGCTCTTTAGCTCCTTGAGTGTTGTTCTTCCACAAAATACAATGGCCTGGGAGAGTCTATTTTGAAGAAGTGGCATTAGAAGAAGTTTAAGTTTAAAAAGTTTGGCTCTCAAAAGAAATTTTAATCGTTGTACTGTTGATATTTGGCTCTGTTGACTAATGAGTTTGCCAAACACTGGTCTAACCATTCTCACAGCTCTTGCCTCTGCCATGTGATGGGTGGGTTGGGAGGGCGCTGCAGGAAAGGCTTATCTCTAAAGAACCCTCACCACTGGCCAGATGTCTGTCCCACTGCCCGCCTCATGCCTAGAAATTCACTCATGAGCACCAGCCCACTGAGTCTTCAGTGGTCTCCTATTAAAGTGGAATGTCCGAAGAAGGGTAATACCTTGTTGGTGAACACCTGGTCAGGTTTTAGTTAAACAGGTCAGGGGTTCAGTGGAAATGGACCACAAACTCTGAGTGGAGGCTACTGGAAAAGAAAGGGACCGGTCACAGATAAGCAGGTAGGATGACAGTCTTGTCATGCTCAGGGTCATGCGACTTAGTGCTGGGAGAGACTAAGATGCTTCCGAAGGGACTGCCCTGTTCCGCGATCTTGAGCCAACAGGGGACTGCGCCAGCCTGAACTAGTTAGTTGATTTTTAGGATAGAGCCCTTTCCAGAGCCCAGTGTAATTATGGGTTGCTTTGTTCCTTACTTCAAGCCTCCACTTTTTGTGAAGCATTCCTGAAGTTTGGTTGAATTTTCCTTCAAGAAGAGGGGACCTTCCCCAGAAAGGCTTTCAAGTGGGCTCTATGTGTGTGGTCATTGGACATCATCTGAAGGTCTCCAGGGAACTGGATACGGAGGGAAGATCTGGGGGGTGGGAAGATGAAGATGAGGAAAACACTTTCCTTACTCTTGTAGGGTTTACACAGTCCAGTGGGCAACATAAGAAAGTGAAACACAAAGCTGAGGGCTCTCTTGGAGTGTAGACAATCAGGAAGAAGTTGCCCCCAAGCGCATCAAGAGAAAGTTACAGTTGGGGATGCATGAGCTGGGGCTTGAAAAATGAGTGTGAGTTTGCTAAGCAGAGAGAGAGGTGTGGGAGTGGGGAGAGGTGAGGGTGTTCCAGATAGAGGGCACATCTCAGGTGTGGAGTGATGAGCCCTTGGGAAGTGAGCCATGGGTGTGAATGAAGTGGCTTGGAGGAAGAAGGGGGGTAGAGGGGCAGCAACCTGGAAAGCGGTGGCATTCTGTCGCCTCTCTGGTGCTCCTAACCCTCATTGTAATAACATCTCTCTGGTGCTCCTAAGTAATAACATCTCTCTGGTGCTCCTAACCTTCATTGCCACCTGTTTGTATTTCCCAGGGATAATGAAAGCTGCCAGATCAGGACTGCCAGGTATTTTTAGAGGAAGCTTTGCTCATTAACTTCTGCATCTCTGTACTCATTTAATTCCGCGACTGGCTCTGCTCCCATTGCCATCTTCCACTGGTAATAATGGCGCCCTGCCCAGCCTTTGCCCTGGCTCTTACGCCAATGTAAGGGACAAGAGTTGCAAAGCTGGCAGCGGGGCGGGGGAAACCTGACTTCGGGTGTAAACTTGGCTCCTATCTGTCTGCGTGATCTTGGAAATCCATCCTGTAGCTCTGGGCCTCAGCTTCCTCTTCTGTTGGGTGAGCCTGGGGGTTTTAAATGAGATGACCTCTAAGCTCTGATATTTGCAGCCCACAGGGTGGGAACTGAATATCCTAAGGGCCCAGTTTCAGAAGGTGTACTGGGGATCTGCAGGGTTCACTGTTCCCGGGGCTGTAGAAACTGGGGGTTATGGTATTCAGTATGGACCTCTTCCTTCTCTCACCTCTTTGTGAAATGCACCTCTATGAGAAATAGGTGGGGGCTATGGACTGTTCAGAAAAGCAGGTGACATGCATGGAACCATGTACCAGAAACCCCTCCTCCCCTTTTACATTTATTTTCAGGGGGCCCATGCCTCTCCAAAATGCAACTTGCATCATTTTGCTACTTGCTGCTTTTCCCTCCCTAGTAGGTTCTGATTTTCTTTCATGGATTTGATGCTTGCCCTGTGCCGAACCATGGAACTGCCTCAGGAGGACAAAGGAAAGGCTTCAGAGATTTTTTTTTCTGACCTCATGTGAGACTGCATTGGGTTTTTCCAAAGAGCGGGAGAAAGTCACAGCAGATTAAATAATCGGTGCAAATATATGGTGATAGCTGAAGGCACTTGATAGATGTTGTGTGTGTGTGTGTGTGTGTGTGTGTGTGTTTGGGCATTGATGGTGATTTGCATTGTTACCTTGATAACATCTTCTGGGAGGGATTCTCTACTTTTTGAAAACTTAAAGTTTTTATTTTGAGATAATTGGAGATTCTCATGCAGTTGAAAAAATAATAATACAGAGGAATTCCTTGTGCTCTTAACCTAGTTTTCCCCAATGGCAATATCTTGCAAAATTTTAGTACATCACCATATCACCAGCAGGATGCTGATGTTCATACAGTCACGATGCAGAACATTTCCATCACCACAGGATCCCTCCTGCTGCCCTTTTATGCCCACCCCACTTCTCTTCTGCCCTCATTCCCTGCCTAACCCCTGAAACCACTCATCTGTTCTTCATTGCTCTCATTTCATCATTTCAAGAATGTTATGTAAATCGAATCATACTGTATGTATGTAACCTTTGGGGACTGGATTTTTTCACTTCGCATACTTCTCTGAAGATTCATCCAGGTTGATACATGTATCAATAGTTGGTTCCTTTTTATTTCTGAGTCATAGTATTCCATAGTGTGGATGAACCACAGCCTGTTTAACCATTCACCCATTGGAGGACATCTGGATTCCTCTTTGACTCATGGATTCTTTAGAAGTTTCCGAGTATTTAGAGGTTTTCCTGTTATCTTGCTGTTACTGATTTCTAGTTTGATTCCATTGAGGTCAGGGAACATACTCTGTATAATTTCTTTTCAATTAATTGAGGTTTGTTTTATGGCCCAGAATATAGTCTATCTTGGTATATGTTCTGTAGGCACTTAAGAAGATTGTACATTGTGCTGATGGATGGAGTATTCTATAAATGTTTATTAGATTCTGTTGATAGACGATGTTCTTGTGTTTTTCAATATCCTTACTGATTGTCTAGTTGTCTCATGAATTGTTGAGAGAGGAGTGTTGACGTGTGCAGATGTAATGGTGGGATTCTCTATTTCTCTCTAGTTCTATCATTTCTGCTCCACATTATTGTATCTCTATTATTGGTGCATGCACACTTAGGAGTACTATTTCTTTTTTTCTTTTTAAAAAAAATATTTTATTGATTTTTTACAGAGAGGAAGGGAGAGAGATAGAGAGATAGAAACGTCGATGAGAGAGAAACATCGACCAGCTGCCTCCTGCACACCCCCCACCAGGGATGTGCCTGCAACCAAGGTACATGCCCTTGACTGGAATCGAACCTGGGACCTTTCAGTCCACAGGCTGACGCTCTATCCACTGAGCCAAACTGGTTTCGGCAGGAGTGTTATTTCTTTGTGGCTTGACGCTTTAGTATTATACTAGAGGCCTAGTGCACAAAATTTGTGCATTGGGGTGTGTGTGTCCCTCAGCCTGGCATGTGCCTTCTTGTAGTCTGGGAGCCCTCAGGGATGTTGTACTGATGGTTTAGGCCCAAATTTGAAAGTTCAAATCTTTCTGGTTCTTGGTATGATAAATGATTTTTGATTGAAACCTGGACATTTTTGGAGACTGGATTTTACTTAAATGTTCTGGTTTAGTTGGCTTAAAAAAAAAATGTTCCAATGGGAAGATTGGTCTGCCTCATTACTGCCAAGTGGGGGTTGAAGTCCAGGTTTCCTACTGGGCCTCTATACATACCCTCTGGCTGGGAGGGGTTGGAATGCCAGTTCCTATTCCCCATGCGACTCCCACTGACATTATGTGGTCTCATTACTACTGAGCTGTGGTAATAATCCCAACTGTCCCTCAGGCTTCCACTGATACACTCCAGCAGGGAGGGCAAGGCTTCCTCCTTACTGCTGGGTGGGAGTGGGAGTCAAGGCTCCACACTTGGCTTTTGCTGGCATGGATTAGGGTGGGGCCACATTTTTTTCTTTGGTGCCTGGAAGGATTGGAGCAGTTATTGTTTAGACGTTTCGTCTTTCTAGGCTGCCCCTTTCTTTTCTTTTCTTTTCTTTTTTTTTTAAATATAGTTTTTATTGATTTTTTACAGAAAGGAAGAGAGAGGGATAGAAAGTTAGAAACATCGATGAGAGAGAATCATTGATCAACTGCCTCTTGCACACCCCCTACTGGGGATGTGCCCGCAACCTTTCAGTCCGCAGGCCGATGCTCTATCCATTGAGCCTAACCAGTTTCAGCTAGGCTGCCCCTTTCTTAATCTTTTGACTAGAAGAAGCAGGCTTTGTTGGAGCTTTTGTGTGTGTGTGTGTGTGTGTGTGTGTGTGTGTGTGTGTGCCTGTTGATATTTCCAGGTTGCCAGCTTCTTCAGTCCCTAATCTGGGATATATGAAGCCAAAAGAAAACCTAGGAATCGTGACCATCCTGTTATTCCTCAGGCCTCAAGATCCCTAGCCAATTGCTTTCCTTTTACCTTTCAGATTCTTCTTATGTTTGTTTTATGTATAATGTCCCGGGGGTTTAGTTGTATTTAGAGGAAGGCATAGGGAAGAGTACATCTATCTTCTCAGAAGTAGAACTTCTCTCTACTTTTTTCCCCCTAAATTTTTCTTTATTACTATTTAGAATTGTTGAGAATGAAGTCCATGTACTGGGGAAAAATTTAAACAGTGCAAAAGGGATACAGTAAAAAAATCTTTCCACTCCTGTGCCCTGGCAACTGTCACATGGTTTCTTAACCAGAGGAGGCACTTTTACAAGTGCTTAGATAGATAGATGATAGATAGATAGACAGACTTTCTATTCTCTTCCCACACATTATAGTGGAACCAGTTTGTATTTCTGCCAGCCGTGGATGAGAATGGTTATACACTGGTTCAGCAACTCTGTATGTATTAAAAATATCCACCAACCTGATATATGAAAACTGGGTCTCATTAGTTTTAATTTGCATTTCCTGCATTGTGTGAGACTGAGCATCATTTCAAATGTGTAAAATGCATTTGTGTTTCCTGCTTTGTGAACTGACAATTTAATTTTATCTTTATTGTACATTTCTCTATTGGGTTGTTGGCATTTCTTACAGACTTGCACATGCACATTATTTCTAATAAGTAATGAGGAAATTAGCCCTTTGTCTGCCATACATGTTGAAAATATTTTTCCTTTTTTTCATTTAACATTTGGCTTTATTTTTTAGTGTTAGATATTTAAATTTTTTTCAACTCAGATGTAGCCTTTTATAAAAGTGACATTTGGATTTGGGTCATGCTTGGACAAGTCCTTCCTGGTTTAAGATTATTGCAAACATTCTCCCACATTTTTCTTCTAGCTCTTTTCAGTTTCAATTTTTGTTTAGGTCCTTGGTACATGTGACCCCAATTTATTTTTTTCAGATTCCTGAGTTGTCGCAACACAATTAGTTGGAAAGTCTGTCTTGTCCCTAGTGGTTTGAAAATGGCAATTGTGGATCTTCTCTGTGTGAGTGCTTATTTGCCTTGGAAGCAAATTGCAGATGGCTATTGGTGGCTTGGGGAGGCTGTGCTGAGGTCATCTCAGAGCCATCTGTAAGGGGAGGACCACTTGTAGAGTGGGATAAGGAATAGGGTCTTGCTCCTTCTCACCTTGGACCACTCTGTGGTTTGATCTCATGAAGAAGGATTGAGACTATACCTTGACAACTGTTCACTTTAGAATTATGACCTATGTTTTGAACATCCTCCTAAACGTTCCTTTTAGCTCTTTCTGCCCAAATTATTCCCATAGTTGTTTAACCCAACTCACATTTGTTGTCTCACAGAGTTGTTTCTGATGGCCAGGAGTCCCAAACAGGGTAACCAGGTCCTTGCCTTAGGGACCTCTCATGAGGTTGCAGTCAAGGTGTCACCCAGGGGTGAGCTCTCCATTGGAGGCCCATCTGTGGAAGGATCCACTTCCCTTTCCATGTGATTGTTGGCAGCATTCAGTGGGATTCATGGCAGCTCCCTTCTTCGGATCCAGAGAGGGAGAAAGAGCCTTGAGTGCTAGTTTACTAGCAAGACAGTCTTACATAAAGCAACATGATCACAGGACTGACATTCTGTTACCTTTGTCACACTGTACTGGTTAGCAGTCACAGGTCCCACCCACACTCCAAGCAAGGGGCCTACTCAAAGGTGAGCTCACCCGGAGGCAGGGCTCATGGGTGCCCTTAGAATCTGTCTACTACAGTGGGTGCTTTCCCTCAGGTCTCTCCACTGTAGTTCATGCTTTGCCATGGAGCCAGATTAATTTTCCTAAAGCATATCTCTGACCTCACTAGTCTTCTTCTGCTCCAAAGCCTGCATTCATTAAAATTAAAAATTCCTTATAGTAGCATTAAAGACTCCCTCTGAGAGCTGCCTGGCGGTGTCCGTCAAAATTGTCCGTGCACAAAACCTTTGACCCAGACTCTGTGCCGAACTCTACCTTCACCTCGGTGTAATAATGAATGCACAAGTGTAGTCATTGCACAACTGGTTGATAGAGCAAACGACTGAAAACAACTTAAATGGAGGGGTCGGTTAACAACATGGCCATATGTCCAAATGATGGAGGACTACACAGACACGAAAGTGAATGAGGCAGCTTTTTATACCGTCATAGTCTACACACGTGGTTCTCAAAGTGTGGTTCCTGGGCCAGCAGCATCAGTATCACCTGGGAACTTGTTGGAAATGTATGTTTTCAGGCCCCACTTACTGAATCAGAGGCTGGAGTAGGGCCCAGCAGGCTGTATTTTAGCAAGCTGGTCTGGTCGTTCTAATGTATGCTCCATTTTGAGAACTGCTTACTACAGTGTATATAATAAAACGGAAAAAGGTAGAACGATGTATACTGTATGGTAGCACTTGTACATGAAAGGTAAGAGAGGTATATCTTTACTTGTATATGCATAAAATACCTCTGTAAGGATACAAAAAGGACACAGCTAACTTTGGTTGCCTTTGAGATGGGAAACAGCATAGCTGGGGGAGGGACGAGAAGGTGGCTTTTACTATATAACCTTTTGTACCTTTGGAATTTGAACCACTTAATGTATTATTTAAAATATTAAAATACAGAGCCCCATCCCTCTGACCTCAGCCTTCCTCATTAGTGTTCTCTCTCACTCTGACGTGGCCTTCTCATGCCAGTCAAACTTGTCTCTTCACTTCCCTTGGGTCGATCGGGGTTACAGTTACTAGCCACAGCCTCTGCTTAATTCTGTGCTCCATCTGAAATTCCCTCACTCCTCTCTGCAGAATCAAAGCCAATTTGCCCCTGGAGCTCAAGCCCAGATGCTGCTTCCTTTGGGAAGATTTGGCTGCTCTCTCCCTTTCGTAAGGGTTAACAGCCATTTCGGCTGCCCCATCCTGTGCCTCTCCAATGCTCGCTGCGTACTTGTCTTCTTTATTCTAGAGACTGTCCGCTCTCTGCAGGCAGCGCCTTGGCCCTGTACATCTTTGTGACCCCAGCATCCTGCAAAGACTGCACTTTGATCGCTAAGACGTTTTACTAAATAACTGAGCAAATGAGGGAATGATGGAGATGGGGCCATGGGACCCACAAAGGCATGGGCAGTGAGTGGTAATTGCCCAGAGGAGAAGGATGAACCTGGGCAGGGGAGATGGGAGAGGCTGCAGGGAGCAGCTGAGGGGGCTTTATAGAGGCTTTGGTTTGGGGCTGAGCTATGCTTGAGGGAGAGGTGGAGAGAACACCTTCACCTGAGAGGCTTTTGTTTTGTTAGGGCAGTGAGGGAGGAGTTCTTTAAAAAGGCGGATATGCTTTGGGGGAGGTGGGTAATTGCCCAGGTAGAATGTGTGTCTTAAAAAAACCTCACACAGATGGCAGGGCAAGCTGCCCTACCAGGGGTGTTTTCCTGATGAAAACCCAGTCAGGAGTGAAGCTATTTTTTTTTTCATGTTCAAAAGAATATGCCCCTAATGGCCATGCTGTCCCAACCTCCTTCCATCTTGAGGAAGCATCTGACATTTCCTGCACATTTTAATTTTCTAACCAAATAATGAAATAATGATATTGGCTGCTCAGTCACAGGATTCATTTTCTCTCGTTCCTGGGCTTCAAACTTCATCTCCCATTTTAATCTGTTTTGAGCTCTTTTCTATTGCCTTGGAGATGGAGCCAAAGGTCCCCTGAACCCCTGTGCCTGCAGTTGTTTGGTTTGGGTTCCTGTGGGGTGTTTTCTTTAATGACGAAGCCCATCTTCTTGCAGCAGTGGCAGGACTTCCGGGGGGAAGAAGGGGAGAGAAGAGGGGAGGGGGTTGGGAGGCAGTGGGCCTCATACCTCACAACAATAAATAAAAGTACAATTTCTGACTTTGGGGAGCCTCATGTTCTGTCTTCCTCTTGAATGATACCCTCTCTTCACAATTGTATTACTTTTTCCAAGCCCAGCCTGCCATGGAAATGTCTGCAACAGCTCTAGGCCACAGGGTCCCCTTCCCTGAGCATCAAGGATGCATAGAAAGCACAGCATCAGTAGCAGCCAGCCTTTCGGAGCCCAAACACCTTTCAGGCTCGTTCTGAGTGCTTTGCATGGATTCACTCGTTCAGTCTCACACTCCCCTCTAAGGCAGTATTTGTATTAGTGTGTCCCCATTATGTTGACGAGGAGACTGAGGTAAAGATAGATGAAATCATTTGTCCATCAGCTGGAATGCACTCCAGTTAGTTTCAACCAGTTTCCCTCTTGATTTTCCCACTTCAGTGTATATTAGAGCTTCCAAACCGGCAGTGGCCCTCTGAGTAGGTGCTGGGTAGTGCAGTGGTGTCATTGTCAGTGCCCATGGACTGTGGGGCACCTTGTCTCTTGAGAGAGGAGAGAGGGGCCCTGGTTTAGAGCAGGAGGCATGGAGTCTGCACCATTCTTAGAGCCAGAAGGAGGGAGTTGGGAGGGAGGGGGTGGAGTTACCTGATAACTTACCCATGTTTCTTGCTTTGGGTAGAGGGTGTCAAGGCGACACGGTGATGCAGGTGACAAGGCTTCCCCTGTGAGGTGTGAAATGTGTGGGTTGTGAGAGTGTTGGGAGAGCCGGGTGGCTTTCAAGGAGTAGTACCCTGTGACTGTTGGCAGAGATGAGCTCATGAAACAGGGTCCCACCTTGAAGAGGAGAGAAGCCCATATATGGGAAGGCCTGGGCAGCAGGGTGGGGTCAGGGTCAGTTGTGTCCCTGGGGTTCCTCAGCAGTTGGGTTGTCTTTGTCCCATAAAGATAACCAACGTTGAGGCAGGGGTTTCATGTCTTCAAGCCTCAGTGACCACATCTGCAAAAGGGGAGAAATACCAAACCTGCCTTTGCTGTGGCAGAGCGTTGGGAAGGTGCTGGGACTACATGCTGGGAGGCAATTCCCCCTGGTTCCTCCTGATGTACGGGTAGTGGGCTTGTGTGTTTGGCCACACTTACTGGATCTGGGCAGGGTGGGTCCTCCCTGTCTCTCTCTCCCTGTCCCAGGAGCCCTCCTAGGTTGTCTTTTCCTCCACATTAGGGTTCTGAGCCCTATCTGTGTGGCTTCCTTGGATGCCTCTGGGCCTGAAGCCCTGAGTGACTGCAATAGGCACAGTCCACAGTGGTTGGTTGTTGTTGCTGTATCCTACCTAGCCTATTCTGACTGGCATGGAAATTGTGCTGTGTAAAAAAATGCCAATGATGTGCTATTTGTGTAAGACAAACATGAAAATGAAAAGGTTGGAGTGTCAGTGGGAATGTACCATGAGCATTAAATACACTTCTGTGGCAAGATTTGAATGCCAGCGAGAATGTCCTAGAGCCCACTACAGGCTCCTCATCTCCGCAGTCACCTGTGCCATGGTGAAGCCAGTCCTGTGCCCTGCACCATTCGTGCCCCATACTGTCCGTGCACCAAGAGTGCCCTGTGAGGATTCCCTGGGCCCTGTGAGACAGAGATTGAGCAGGCTTGTGTTCTCCTTGGAGCTTTTCATTGTCTCTGTTTCATTGTCACCTTTTCTTATGTGTCTGTGTTAGGGCTCTTGAGAACCAGAGGTGAGAGAATGTGAGCTCTGTGTCTCATCTCCCAGCTGTGTTCTTTCAGGCTTCGCCACTCTGAGCAGGATTAAGAAGGTAGTTTGTCCTTTGGCCCCTCCCACCCTCCATCCAGCTTCTCCCCCATCGCTGGCCTCCCTCCCCACGTTCTTTACTTGTCCTGCAGTGGCTGTTTGCTTCCATCAGAATGTATGTCCCCTCCCTGCCCCACTCACACATTTTCCTGTGCATTTCAAATTGATAATTTGTAGGTTCATCTCACACATATGCTAATGAAGAGTGTGGGCTATAGGGTGGGGGTGGGATTATTGAAGCTCCCCTGTGCCCAGAACTGAGCACAGTACCATGGCAGAGGAGTGGGGGGCTCATGACTGAGGCCTGGCCCTGCCACTAGACCCTTGCAGGTCAATACAGGAGGAAGAACTGAGCAGGCAGTGTTGAGAGATATGATGTAGGGTGCTGTGTGTTAAAAATTTAGGTACTGTGGGGACTGAGCGGGTGGAGCGGTTGGTTGTGGCTGGGCTGGTCTGGGAATGCCAAGTTGCTGCCCCGGGGCCTCAGTTTAGACAAGGCGAGTGGGCTGGTTGGGTGTCTTTTAGTGGCCTGATGATGAGAATGACCAGGGAGACTCGACCACCAGGTCCCTCATAGAGATTCTGATTCAGTTTGTCTGGGGCAGGGCAGGTCACATGGTCCTTTATGTCTTGTCTGGCCTCCTCTTCCCACCCCAGTTTTGCTCCAGGAGCTGGGATGTTGGGGGTTTGGCCTGGACAGGCTGTGAAAGGTGGGGGGATTTGGAGGGGCCCAGCTCTGTCAGAACAGCACCTACCGCGCTGGGGCAGGTCACTGGGAAGGGAGACAGGGACGTTGTTAATGCTGTTGGTTGCTGGATGACTGACCTACCGAGTTTGCAGGACCTGGGAGAGGTTGTGGAACAAGCTTTGCTTCCTTTGGAGAACAGCTGGCAGCTGCCCGCTCCGAGCTTCATGTTCCGCCTTGATGTGATGACGTCAAGTTGCTGGGAGGCTGTCCCGGGAAATTCACTCTTATTCTTTACCTGTCTCCTAGGGTTACCGCGCCATGCACTGCATGCACCTGGCCTGCGATGGGCGTGGCGCCCCCTGGAGTTGTGCAGTGCAGTGGCTCTGGAGAGTGAGAGGACCTTGGGCTGGGCCGTGTGCAGGGGTCAGAGCAGAAAGCCCAGGGTAGGCCGGGGCATAGTGTGGAAGCCAGCGCCCTGTGGCGCTCCTAGCAGAGACAGGAGGGAGAGAAGGCTTACAGGGGGTGGCCCATCCAAGGCCTGACATGCTTGGGTGAGGAGTTCAGACTTTATTACATAGTGAACTGGGAACAAATCAACAACAGTTTGGCTGCCCAAAGCAGACATCTGGAAATCGACTCTTTTAAGGTTTGAAAAACAGATTTTCAGTAGTAGCTCACAGCCTGTTTGTGACACGATTTCAAGGCTCCATGAGACTTCTCTGTTGTTCCCTTCCCCTCTCACCACCCTGATTCTCTCCCACAGCCCTTGAAATGTCACTACTAAAGATTACATCCTTTTGTTCTAAACATTACCCTCTCCAAGGAGCTTGTGTTATGAACCGGAAATGCCCAAGAAGAAAGTCACTAACCTTGGCATGCCATGATAGGCCACTTCAGAGAAGGTTTACATGCCAGTCCTCTCCAGGGACCAATGGGCAGGGCACCAAGGCCAGGAAACTTTGATGAACCTGGAGGCAGAGGAGGAAAGACCAGGTGTGGCAGAGGTGGAATACCATAGCTCCCTGTCAGTGGAGTAAAAGACAGAGTGGGTGTCGGTAGGAAAAGCCCTCTGAGACCTGCCCAGCAAGGTTGTTCTTGGGGTGGGTTAGGCCAGGGAGCCTGGGTGCCAATGGCATAGGAAGGCATCAGTGTGCTTGACTGGCTCATAATAGCTCAGCCCTGTTTCTTTGTCCCCATTCCTTGTCTTCCTTCCTTTCTTTAGAACATTGAGGGGAGTGTATTGCTACGTTTCAGACCCTGACATCCCAGCCTTCTCCTCTCCTGCTTTTTTTTTTTTTTTTTAAATATATTTTATTGATTTTTCACAGAGAGGAAGGGAGAGTTAGAAACATCGATGAGAGAGAATCATCGATCAGCTGCCTCTTGCACACCCCCTACTGGGGATGCGCCCGCAACCAAGGTACATGCCCTTAACCGGAATCGAACCCGGGACCTTTCAGTCCGCAGGCCGACGCTCTATCCACTGAGCCAAACCGGTCCCGGCATCCTCTCCTGCTTAACAGGCTCCAAAGGCTGGAATTGGTGCTAGATTTGCCGTCAGGAAGCAGGAAATAGCCACATCTCTCCAGTCATGTTGTGAGCCCATTGGATACATATGCTGCGCAAACGGAGGAGGAAGGGAAACTCTGTTCTAATTTTATTTGGGGATGATGCGTTGACAAGGAGATACCAGATGAGTCCGTTTGCCAGGTGATTAATCACCTCCTTATTTTCCTGTTTCCAAGTCAAGGTTTTCCGTATCAGATGGTCTGTACGTGAGAACATAAAGTTCCAACAGGAAACTCTAATGAGCTAAGCCATTAATTGTGTTCATGTTGAGAATGGTCATGTCAGCCTACCACACCTGTTTACATAGGTCCTGTAGATGGAGGGAGTTTTGCCCACAGGTGTGAATTTCATAGGTGTATGAAATTGATGATGCTTTTACTCATAGAATGAGAAACTGGAGGCTGACTCCTGCTCCCACTTCAATGTCTTTTGTTTCACATAATTTACTGAAGAGGAAAAGTTGGAAGGCCCAGGAGGTGGCTTGGAGTGGAGACAAAACCTCTTTTTTTTGGGGGGGAGGGGGGGTGGTGATTAGAGGCCTGACACTGGCCCTGTCTCAGGTCTCCGCCCCATGCTGCCATGGAAAATGCAGGCACGGCCCTCGGGGCCCCACCACTTCCAGGCTGTATGACGGCTGTGGGCAGGCCATGCAAGCATCTGCTCCTCATCTAGACTAACACTGCCCTGATGCCGCTATGAGAGAGCTGAGAAAACATGCCGCAGTGACGTGATGGCCCCTGGTAGGCACCTCCCAGTGAAGGCAGCTCTGCTCTGCTCTCTGTGTCGTCACCAAGGACCAAGGTCCTTTGAGACATGCTCTGAGTGCATTTTCCTAAAGCCACCTAGATTAGGGTCATTACGTGGTTTTTATCATCCAAGATACCTAGAATTAGAGGAAACGGGGGGGGCAGGGACTGTCTCACAGTCCCACAGTGGGTCAGAGGCTGATCCCCAGCCTGCAGCTGGATAAAGATGTTCTTCCCACCTACTCTCCCCCCCCCCCCCCCCGCCCCAACACTGCTGGTGACAAAGAGCCTGGGAAAGCTCATTCAACAGTCAATAGAGTTGGGGAAAGTGGCAGGAATGAAGGGGAGGAGGGCTTCTGGCAAAGACAGAGGCTGTGGTATTAAGCAACGCTGCGGCATCTTGCGGTGGCACACAGAACACTTTATTTGCAGTTTAGAAGACTGGATACTGCTCTCAGCTCAGCCCCTTGATATCGGTGCGATCTTGCACTGGAACTAGCTGAACCTCAGTATTTACATCTGTAAATTGGGTCTGAATATTCTTACCTGTCTCCTATTGTTGCTTTGAGGACCAGGAGGTACTGGATCAGAAGCTTCAGGCAGACTGCAACACATGGCAAAAACAACAAATTGTTATTATAACAGCTTCTGTTTCTATATTGCTTCCAGGGTTCCAGAGAACTTTCTCATCTAATCTTTTACTTGATGTATAGCAGTTGATAATATGACTGTGGTATAAGCTGTCTAAGGCTGATGGCTTGCCCAGGCTCCCCTGAGAGCCAGGGGTGAGGTAAGCTTGGGCCTGGCCCTCCGACACAGTGAGAACAGCTTTTTGGCTCACCTCTGAGCCCAGCATTACTTTGCTCACCTGTTTGTATATCACATCTGTTTTTACTTTGGTCGCTACTGTCCAGCTCATACCCTGACAGCCTCTGAGGCACCTGTTCATCTCCGGGTTCCTGATGCTTCCAGACTGCCCAGGGGATGCTCACTGATGTCTGCTCCTCTCCCGGGCAGTATCCTGGGCCTAGATCTAACCCTCACTCCTGTGCCCCACCCCTCACGGGCTGAACTGCTAAAGAGGACCACTGCGTGACAGTGTGACTTCTCTTGGGAATAGGACTTCCTGGAGGTGATGCTGCCACTAAAAAGAGTGGCAGATCCTGGCAGAATTTTAGGACAAGAAGCTCCATTGGAATTTCTTTGATGCCCCCAGGGCCTAACACAGTGGTTGGTGCCCAGTAAGACTACGAACATTTGCCTAGGTTGGTGGATGGCACCGTTAGGGCAGGTGGCCATTCTGACTGCTTCTGGGACTCAGTTTCATTCCCTTATAAAGCATTTATTGAACACTTAGTGGCCATCAAGTATTGTGTCCTCAGAAGGCTCACAGTCCAGGGCATGCCAAGTCAGGTGGATTGGACAGGTCACATTTCAGGGTCAAAGATGCTCTAGAAACATGAGAGGCACCTACCGAATCCTGGCTTATGGCTTCCTGGAAGAGGGGACCTTGGAGCTGAACATAGAAGGTCAAATAGAATGAGAATGTGGGCTGGGCAGGCTCACTCTTGGGGCCTTAAGCAGGCTGGTTGGTTTTCCCAGCCTCCTCCATGTTTGCAAGAGCAAAATCTCCCAGTGGCTAGTATTCTGGGTCCTGGGCCCAGCCTGAGTTTGCTCTGTTGCTGAGGTGAGCCAGGCCACACTGGTGGGGGGAATGGGCACTTTTTGGGCTCCCAAGGCCCCAAAACTGCTGATCAAGATTTCATGTCTTTCAGAATAAGTGAACCAACTTACTCTTTAGATTGTGATTGACTTCCGCACATAAAAGGTTCATTCAGTTTGAGGCAACATGTCCACCAGGAAAAGATTAAGAGCAAGAACACGGTTCTTTCTTAGCACGGGTGCAGCTGGGTCTTTGGAAACACAAAATCACTTGTAATCTCCTTTTGGAGCAGGTCAGTGCTGAGGGCCCCCCTTTGGTCAGTGGTGATATGCTCTCCCCGCTGGGGAAACCCGTTGGTTCTCCACCCTGAGGGATGGCCATGTGGGAGGAGTGGTTTGGCTGGTTGAGATGCACAAGGCCATTGTTCTTCAAAAGTTTTTGAACTTGGGCGCCTCCTTTGCTGGATGCTGCCTTCATCCTCCTTTCCAGTCCCTGCCCCCATCAGCAACAGGAATCCAGGGGGTTGTGAGCAGTGGTGACTCTCAAGAGCTTCCTGAATCTGTCCCTGGATTGATTACCATGGGGGACATGGAAGAAATGTGATCTACGGCTTCCCTGCCAATGCAAGCGTCCGTGTCACTCCTGTCCAGGGTTGGAGGAGAAAGGGTGTATGTGAGTTCATTTAACTTGATGTGGGAGGGCGGGGGACAATTCAACAGTGGCTGTGAAATTTTAATGCACAAATTCTTTGACTTGGGAGTGTGCTTCTATGAATTTATCCTACAAATTCCGGTATGTATAGGAAAGGACATATGAATAAAGTTGTTCATTGCAGTGATGTTTGTAAGAGCAAATATTTTAAACAACAAATGTTTATTAGTGGGAGACTAGATTAACTAAATATAGTGTAGACATACAGTAGAATAGTACACAGTCATATAAAAAACCAAGGATGCTTTTATAATACTGATCTGGGATGATCTTAAGGTATCCTGATAAAAGCAAGTACATCACCGTGTTATGGCATGGTACCACTTGTGTAAAACAGGGGGGAAAATACATATTGCTCTTTATTTATATAAATATAAAGCCTTGCAGGAGAGAAACACAAAGACATATGAACAGGGAGGGGAACTGGAGGGTGGGTGAGAGGGACAGATGACAGGGATGGGAGGGAAAGTCTTGATTCTATACCCTTTTGTGTCATTTGAATTTTGAACAGTGTGACTAGACTTCCTATT
This sequence comes from Pipistrellus hanaki, assembly GCF_964339955.1. Lineage (NCBI taxonomy): Eukaryota > Metazoa > Chordata > Mammalia > Chiroptera > Vespertilionidae > Pipistrellus > Pipistrellus hanaki. The sequence continues at coordinate 73,230,487 of NC_140508.1, forward strand.
TGTGGTAGCAGAGTAATGTCTCCCTGAAGACGCCCATGCCCTAATCCCCAGAACCTGTAAATATGTTTCTTTACAAGGGGCTTTGCAGATATGATTAAGGCTTTGAGATGGGGAGAGGATCCTTTTAGGGGTGCCCAGTGAAATCACAGGAGTCCTCAACCGCAGAGAACCTTTCCTGGCTGTGGTCAGAGAGGGAGACAGGACCGTGGGAGAACAGCCAGAGAGATGCTGTGTTGTTGGCTTCGAAGTGGGAGGGAAGGATCCACAAGCCAAGGAATGCAGGCGGCCTCAACGCTTGAAAAGGCGAGGGATGGATTCTCCCTAACAGTGTCCTGGCCGGCACCTGGGTTGGACTTAGAACCAAAAGAACACTGAGATAATAAACTGGTGTTTGGTTTAAGGCACCAAGTTTGAGGTGATTTGTTACAGCGGTCATAGAAAACTAACATGCCAAACAATAAAGAGAGAAAACGGTTTTTGGAACAAGCTCACGGTTCAGTTAGAGGGGAGCTCACAGCACAGGCACAGAGGAAACACCCCAAGTTTCCCTGCAGGGCTGTGCAGTGCAGAGTAAATGCTGTGAAACCCGCTTACTTTCTGAAGGACTTTTGGGAAGCCAGTATGGCCAGGCACTGTGTGATGTGCAGAGACCACCCCCCGCCCCAATCCCATGGCCCCTGCCCTCGCCTGGCTTCATGGCAAGTTGTGCAGTATCTCTCCTCGCCTGGCTTCCAGGGTGCATGCACTGTGTTCCTCTGCCCCTTACCCTATCGCCTGTTGGGTGTGGCCTGTTTAGGTCCTTTGCCATCTTGGGCCCCAATGGACTGGACTTTCCCTCATTCCCGGCTTGTGTTCAGTCAGCCTTGGATCCCCTCAGGGCCGAGGAACCCACCACCTGTTGAGAAGCGGGGTTCTGCCCTAAGCTTTCCTCCTGAAGCACTCCACGTGGGCACCTTTCATTTCAGCATCACTCCAGGGCGTGTGACTCCGGTTTCTGCTTCGGGAGGTGTGTGTGCCCCCTGCTCTCCTCATGAGACCACACACTCCCTCCTTCCCGTAGGGTCTTTTGTATTATTTGTTGTCCAGCCATCATCTCGACAGAACTAATGTAATAGAGACTCGGCTGAACCCTGCTGCGTGCAAGCACCTATGCAGGTCCTGTAGTTTGCACTGGGCGGTGCCAGGTGGGCATTAGGAAGAAACAAACAAACAAAAGATGGAGACTTGGTCTTTGAGCCCGAGGTGAAGAGAAAGCATATCCTTGTCTCCTCTGCCATCTTCTTTCTCTGTGGCCATTCTATATAGGAGATGAAGGGGAAATGAATTCCTCTGTTAGTCCTCTCTCCCTTTTCAAGTATGGCCGGGATGCTGCCACTCTTTGATTAGAAGGAGCGACCAAGCTGCTAAGAGGTGCTTCTCAAGTCCTACTGTCTGCTCATCGGCCTCAGCCGCCCCCTCCTGCTTCCTGTCGGCTCTGCGCTGCCCTCCCACCCTCAGCTTCCCGTGTCCTCTGAGCCAAATGCACTGTGTGTGTCAGCAGCGGTGGCAGCGTGCACAGCCAGGTGACATGTGTATGTGCTGTGTAACTCTTGTACACTGGCCCTACCTGAGGGATTAATCTGCCGGCATCAGCTCCTGCCAGCAGGGCCCCCTGGAACAAAGCAGCCGCAGCCACTGTCCTTGCCCCAGAAAAGGAGCATAGGGCTGCAGGGAAGCGTGGTGGTCCAGGGGCATTCCTGGGAGTCAGGTGGCCGGGTTTGAGTCCACATTCCTCATTTTTGAACTGGATGATCTCGGTGCTTACCCTTCCTGAGCCTTAGTTTGCTCATCTGTGAAAGTGGGAACTGGACCCAGAGCTGGGATGACGGCAGGGATGTGCAGAGATGGGGTTGAATTCTGAACCCGAGCTTGCATTCTGGTCTGGCCCTGGTGGTGACGTCAGCTCTGATCGTTAAAAACCCTGCTTCTGGTAAAATGGACCCAAAGCAGAAACAGGCACCAGCTCAGGGCAGGGATGGCTGTGATGACCGATGGACTGATCTGTGGGAAAGGCCTGGCTCTTGGCTGTTATGCTTTTGCAAGTTCATGCCACTCTCTTGGTGCATTTCTTTACTGCCAGACACAGCAGGGATGTGGATTTGCAGAGCCCCTTCCTGGATGCCCTCTGGGTGGGATCTTGGGTCCAGTCGGTTTGTCAAGCACGACTGCTAAACCCACGGTCACATCGTGTGCCCTCCTGGCCTCCGCAGCCCCCGGCTGTGGATCCATCACTCACCTCTCTCCTCAGCAGCCTCCCATGTGTCTGCCAGGCCTCCTCTGCCCCATTTCCTGCCCTTTTTCTTGCCGACTTCAGCATTTTGCAAACCATCTCCCACCTTGGTCTCAAAGTGCCTTTCCTGTTTCATCCATGGAAGCTCCCCCTCCTGGAGTTGGCAGCCTGGTCTTATCAGAAAGCCCTCCTTTCAGAATGGCCCCCTCCTCACGTGCAAACCCCAAGGTTCTCCTTTCTGACCACAACCTCCAGGCCCCTGCTGGCATCCTGCAGAGAACTGGCTATGCGGTGGGCCCCACCACGCATGGAACAGGGAGTTCACGTGTTTCCAAGGACGTGGAGGTTGGCGATAAAGCAGAAGTGATTGGGTCAGGTGGGAGAAGAGGCCCCCAGAAGCTCGGTGTGCAGAGGGGACAGGAGGAGCTTGTTGGTGGTTGCTGGCTCCCACCTGGGATGGAGGAGCAGAGGCAGCGGGTGGAGGCTCTGAGCTGCCGTGTGGGGACATGCATTGCCCTGCCAGGTGTCTGGTCCAGGGGTGAGCCTGCACCAGGCCTGGTGCCTCTGGGGGCTTCCTTGAAAGAAGAGGGGGAAGAGCACTGGATTTGGGAATTGGAGTACCTCTTAGGACAGTGGTTGGCAAACTCATTAGTCAAAAGAGCCAAATATCAACAGTACAACGATTGAAATTTCTTTTGAGAGCCAAGTTTTTTAAACTTAAACTTCTTCTAACACCACTTCTTCAAAATAGACTTGCCCAGGCCATGGTATTTTGTGGAAGAGCCATGCTCAATGGGGCCAAAGAGCTGCATGTGGCTTGTGAGCCACAGATTGCCGACCACAGTCTTAGGGGAAGAAGCAAGCAAGGGCATAGTGAAACTTGGGATCAGGTTGCAGAGTACTCCTTTTTGACAGCAGGAGTATAAGAAGTGGGGGTTAAATTCTACATCTGAGCTCACCTCCAGTCCGCCCCATGTGGTAATGCCAGCAGCTCTCACGGTCTCTTAACTGCACAGCCAGTGAGGCAAAAATAAGTTCCCTTTTCTGTGAGGACTCAAGGCAGAGACTGCGCTCATCCGGTGGTCGGCCTGCCGTGGCCTCTCTCACCCAGCACAGAGCTGTCCGAGGGAGGGAGACGTACCTCTGAGCATGGCCAAAACCGTGCTCCTCATTCCTAGGGACAGACACTCCTTCCACTGACCCTGCTCAGAGTCCCAGGGTCACCTGGCCTGGGAGTATTCCGAGTCGCACAAGCAGGGGAGCTTCTATGGGCAGGCACACCCCACCAGGCACACTCCGGGCGCCTCGCTGTGGAAAGGGGCAGATGGAAGAGAAGAGAGACTTGAGTGGCAGGACCAATCGCCCACACAGCAGAGCCTGGCAGAGATGCCAGAGGACTGCCAAGACAAGTTGCGTGATGCTCAGCACCTCAGCCTTGCTAGGAGCAAAGCTGGGGCAGGTGTTTTTGAACTGGTGTGTGTGTGTGTGTGTGTGTGTGTGTGTGTGTGTAAAACAAAGCTAGGGAGAGATATGTACACATATGATACTTTAATTAAAAAAATGAAAAAAAAAAAGAAAAAAAAAAAGAAAAAAAAAAAAAAACCTAGGGAGAGATGTACACAAATACATTTTAGGTTTTATATTCTTTGCCCCAAGAAGAAGAGAAGTATATGAACATTAAACAAATATGTTGTGCAGAAGGGTTGAAACAAAACACATTTTGTTGCTGGGAGGACCATTTCAGTCACCTAGAAAATCCTCATTAGTGAAATAACTCACGTGTACAGCTAGATAAAGGCTTGTTCCTGACAGCATCATAGAGTTTGGAAGAGACCACTGAAAGCTCTCTATAGATGATGCAATCGAGGCTCAGAGGTCTGACATGCTTTGCCCAAAGTTCTAGAGCCAGATGGTGGCAGATTGGGGCTTTGAACTTGATTCACTAGCGTGCAAAATGGACTCGGGGGTGGGGTTCAGACCTGGTATCTCTGGCATGAGCAGCTAGCCTGAGGCTGGGACCCCCTCTGGCCTCCTAAAGGTCAGAGCCAAGGGGTGGATGGGAGATTGGGAGCCTGAGACATCTGCCCAAGGACAAGCTGCAGGGACACTATGCAGAATGGGACGGGGTCCAGTGAATGGGTGGGTGGTGCTGGTGAGCCAAGAGAGCTGACCTGAGGTGCACAGGGCGGTCTGGGGCAGGGAGTTGGACAGGGTGTGAGCCTATGATACAGAAGCGAACCCCAGGCATCCACCCCCTGGACAGAAGCTTTGACACCTATTCTAGAACAGCCCACCTTCAGGCATGCCAGGAACTGGTTTGAAAGGCAGCTTGCAGCCCTGAAATGGAAAATAAAGAAGAAAACGACAAGCACCCATTGTACTCTTGTGGGAGCCAGCTCCTGGATCGGGTTCTTGCTTTCTATTTCCTGCAAGAGAGGCAGAGAGGGCTCTAACCCCAGCCCGGCCCGAGCAAACCTGCGGCAGCTTCTTACTGAACATCTACCACAGACTTCCCATTTCCACTCTTAATAACCACAAGCTCAGGGTTACCAGGGTCTCCTTGTTGCTATAGTGACAGGTGATAGCGCCAGACTTCCAAAGCACTGGACCCTTGGCTTCGAGCGAAAACAGAATCTGGGTTGCTTTATTTTTGGGTTTGACTGAGAAGGCTTAAGGCACCATTTTCCAGGCCTTGTCACTACGACAGTTTGTGCTCGAAATGTACCAAACCTCCGCATCAGAGAATAACGGACACGTTGGGGGAAGTGGGCATCTGAGAATGTACAGAAGACACATTTTAAATTACAAAAATGACAAAACGTCTTTAAGGACATCTAGGAAATGACAAATAAGTAATTATACGGGTGGTTACCTTACTGTAACACGGCCTTGGTGGCCCTGAGACGTAGCCCTCCACCAGTTTTCTTAAACGTGCGTTTATTTGTATTGGTTGGGTAATATCACATCTTTTCAAAGACATTCTCCCACTTCGCCTCTTCAGTGTCTCTTGAACCCACGCTTGGTCTCCATCATGCCATCGCTGTGAAAATTCTACTCCTTATGACTTGGTCAGCTTTGTCCCTGTCCCTATCCAACCCCCTTCCCCAAAACACACACACACACACACACACACACACACACACACACACACATGTCAGGATTTCCTCTGCTCTATAGCATTGCTAATCAAAGGGTGGTCCCAGACCAATGGCATGGGCACCCCTGGGAGCTTGTTAGGGATACAGAATCTTAGACCCCATGTGGGACCTACTCAATCAGAATCTACATTTGTATTTGGACAAGATTCCCAGGTGATTCATAACTAAGTGTATATATATATATATATATATATATATATATATATATAATTTAGTTGATTTCAGAGAGGAAAGGAGAGGGAGAGAGAGATAAAAACATCAGTGATGAAAGAGAATCATAAATCAGCTACTTCTTCCATACTGGGGATTGAGCCTACAACCTGGGCATGTGTTCCCACTGAGAATCGAATTGTGACCTCCTGGTTCATAGGTCAACACTCAACCACTGAGCCATGCCTGCTGTACCATAAGTACGTTAAAGCTTGAAAAGCATTGACCTGAAACACACCTTCCCCATGGCCCCAGGATAGAATGGACACTCCTGGCCAGGTGAACAACTGCTGAGTGAAGACCCAATGGGGAGGGAGCAGGGCGAATAGAGCCAGGATCCTTAGAGAGGTTGTGGGGAGGGAGAGGCTTGTGAAGCCCAGGTCTGCAAGTCAAATCCATGGAAGATGCAGGATTGAAAACTGAGGGCCCAGCTGGCTAGCAGGGGCAGGAATGTGGGCTGGGGAAGCATGTCCACTGTGTAGATGAAGAAGCCGAGGCACAGACATTCAGTTGCTTGCCCAAGGGCACAGGGAATAGGTGGTGGAGCTGGCATACAAACCTGAGCCCAGAGCCCACACTCTTAACCACCCTGTAGTCCAGTGTAGGGTACCAACAGCAGGAAGAAAAGAATAAAAGGATGTTAAGCTCCTACAACAAACCGGGTACTTTTTAAATTTTATTACATAGAATATTTATAGTAGCCTTTGAATGTGAGCATTCTTACTCCCGTTATAAATGAGGAAGTCAATTTTACCAGGGATAAACTCTTAAGTTCACGTTGTCACTAACAGCTGGAGTCAGGATTTGAACTCAGGACATTTTGGGTACCGAGTGAGGTGCTTTCTACCTTGCAAACTCCATCAGCAAGGTATGGAGTTGGTCTCTGCCCTCAAAACAACTTCTCTTCTTTCTACGTACCTCCTGCTTTAAAACCCTACCTCTGGCCCTAGCCGATTTGGCTCAGTGGATAGAGTGTTGGCTTGTGGACCAAAGGGTCCCGAGTTCAATTCTGGTAAAGGGTTCCTTGGTGGCAGGCTCCTCCTTATCCCAGGCCCTGTTTCTCTCACATCAATATTTCTCTCCGTCTTTCTGGACACATTCCCCTTCCCCATTAAGGATAAAAACAGGGCAAGTCTCAGATGTTTTCCCTCAACCCTTACATCTGTATAATGCTAGGATGTCAGAAGGTACCTGGTTTAGCATTTAATCCAACTCCTGCATTTAAAAGAAGGCAACGAGATGGAAGCCCAGAGAACTCAAGTGACTTGTCTGAAGCCACACAGCCAGCTAGTTACAGATCTGAGACTCTGGACTCAGTGCTCCTTTCCAGACTCAGTGCTCTTTTCCTGACTCTGGGCCATATTTTTATCTGTTGCCCGGCCAGGCCAGCCAGCACCGGGCAATGCTGGGTTGCTAGGTCAGTGCAAGTTCAGGCTTAAGTTTAGGCTGGAGGATGCAATGGATGAATCTTTGTTTCATATTAAAAAAAAAAAAGAAGAAGAAGAAGAAGAAGAAGAAAAGAAAAAAAAAAAAAGTAAAAATCATGTCTGCTTGTTAAGCTCCAAGCAGTGTGCAAGTATGTCCGGAAACACTTGAAAACCCTGCCCTCCTCCGGGCCCTCCCCAGCCCACACCCCGGGGGCAACCACTTAGCGCTGTCTTCAATGTCTCCTTAATTTTCCTGCCAGCGTTGGGTCTTGCAGGATCCATGCCACAGCAAGGCTATTTTTAACAAGCATCCCAGGCTTCAGGGGGTTGAGGAGAGGGGAAGAAAAAAATATTCCATTTGTATATTTTTAATCCATGCACATTTGAGAAGGCAGTGGCTTTCCTGTCCACCCTGCCAAGGGTTTGGGGAAATTTATTAGACTTTCTGGGTACAGGGTAATCCTTTCTCTTCCCTAATGAGGATGGGAGGCCAGGGAGGAGTTCAGGCGTTGTATCCGGGGCTGATGGCTGTCTCAGCTGGCTGCCTCCTGATCTTGCCTGCCCCCAGCCCTCACTCTCACTCTCCTGCAGCCTCGGAAATCCTGGCTGGGTATCCCAGGGCAGAGGAGGCCTGGGAACCTGACTCTCTAGGCCAGACTCATATTTAGAAATGTCTCCAGCCAGAGGTTGGCATCTGTCCTGCTTGGGCTCTGGGCAGGGGGTGCGGTCACATGTGCTGCCTTCGAGTGGGCAGATTCTGAGTGGGCAGCAGCCCACTTTGAATATAAACACACTCCTTTTGTACCAAGGCACTGGCATCTGAGCCTGTGCTCCGGATACTGGCTGTGGCCAGTGCTGGTAGCCAGACAGGTGGCAGGGGGAGGCAAGAAAGATGCCCCATGGCTTGAACTGGTCAGAATGGTGGTGGAGAGTGCTCCCAACTGCCTGCCCACCCCAGTCCCTATATGTTGCTTCCCTCGGTGTCTAGAGTGCAGTCCCTGACTGAGTAGGGAGCTGGTGGGGGAAGGGGGACAACAGTGCCCTGTTCTGGACTTTCCTGTCCTTTCTGGGGCCATCTGGGAGGTGGTGTGAAGTGGGACAGAGTGCGACCTGGATGTGGGGCCACCTGTGGCAGGGTCTTTGTCCACCTCTTCCCGTCTGTGAGCCACCAGCCCTTTAACTTCTCCCAGTGGCACCTGCGAAACGCGGCCCATGGTGACATCATTGTGAAGGCTCTGACCAAGAAGGTTCTACCATTCCTTGCTCACCCTGCCTTCTTTTCCATGGCAGTGCATGACGACAGATGGATGAGACCAAATGTTCCCAGCCTTAAGCAGGAGACTCCTGGGTAACAGTCACACCTGAGCCCTTCCATTCGCTCAGGCCTCCGTAGTTGGTGAGGACCTGCGTGGTGCAGCCCTGTGCTGCCACTCGCCCACGGGGCTGTTAGGAGCTTTCAGCTCTCCTCATATCGCACTTCTCCACCCCTCTGCTGGCCTGCCCCGGGGACTGGAGGGGCTTGTTTATCAAATTCAGCTCTCTGTATGGAGGCTGCCTTCCTGCAGCCGAATCTTCAGAGAGAATCCAAATGCAGCCCTCTTAAGCCTTATGCCGAGCCAGCATCAAGTCCTCAAGCCCCGGCAGCTCCCACCTCTCTGCCCCCTCCTTCCCTCCTCTCCCCACATCTCAGAGGAAGAAAGCTCAAGTAGTGGTTCAGGAAGGGTGCATAAATATTTTCTTTGTACCTCCTGAGAGAAACATGATTAATACACAATAACAGGATGGATGGATGGATGGATGGATGGATGGATGGATGGATGGATGGATAAGTGACTGATTGACTGACTGACTGAATGGCTGAATGAATAGATGAATAAGCGAGTGAATGAAGGAAGGAACAAATGGGAATTCAGTCTCTGCTCCAAAGGAACTTGAATTTGAAGGAAAAGGACTGGGCTTGTGGGACTGAAGGGACCCAGGGATCAGAGTCACACCCTCCTTTTATGACGAAGGAAATGCAGGCTCGGAGGCAGGAGGGGCTGCGGGTGCGATGCCTGTGGCAGACCTTGGAGGTTAGAGAATGGCGAAATCACCCAAGGAGAGTGAGATCCAGAACCCAACCCAAGGCTGCCCTACTTTCCCTCTGCCGCTGCCCTCAGGGTCCCTCGTCCTTGAAAAAAAAATTGCCTTTTCATGTGGTTGGGAGTGGACGGTGCAATTTTTCTTCGAGGGTTAATTGTTTTGCTGACAGCACAGATAATTAGGAATGAGAATCCTGGAGTGAGGGCGACAGCACCATCTGCTGTGAATATGTTTCAGCCCCACCTTGCAGGAGGGCTCCAGGGCTCGGGTTCTCACCCTCCCCACCCCCAGCAAAAACCGAGGTGCTCTGGCGGCTTGCTTCAGGAGCTGAGCCTGTAGCTAGCAGGGTCTGCGGAAGGGTGCAGCATGGTCTCCCTCCCGCAAAGCACCCAGTGCACATAGTAGGGCCCACTAAGAGCTGCAAGGCTGTACGAACACCGCCCCCCCCCCCCCCCCCCAGCTGTCTGGGACACAGAGCGCTGACACCAGGAGGTGCCTTTCCCATCTTCCTGTGGCCTGATGTGCTGAGGTCTGGTCCTCTGCTGGCTGGAGGTGGGCAGTGGGAGACACTGCCTTCCATTGCTGGTAGGAATTTGCTAGGTTGCGACTTCCTCTGGGTCAGTAGGAGCAGAGCTGCTTTGGAATCCAGCAGAGAATCCCACTGTCGGGAGCAGCAGAGATCTTTCTTCATACGGTGGGACTGCATGGTCCTTTCCCCGCCCTCCACCTTTATTATTTAGATATAAATCATATATACAAAAGAGCATTGGTACATAAAAGTGCTTTTTGAAGGTAACAGTAATAATTTCTTTGTTCTTTCAAAGGGCCTTCTAACCCCCAGTGCTGCCTTGCCCAGAAATGCCTCAGGAACCAGAGCCACTGGGAGCCAGGCCACCCAGGGGCTCAAGGTCAGCACAGGCCCGAAGCTTGGCTATTTATCACTGCCAGCTTCCTCTGCCTCGGCTGCTCCTGGAGGCCTGGAGCCTCCACAGCCCTGTCTTCCCTATTTATCACTTGCTCTCCCTGTGCTTTCTTCTCCTAGATGCTCCTGTCAGGGGAGAAACCAAAGGCATGCCTGTGCTCTTCTCCCCATCCCCCCACAGCAGGCCAGGCCTGTTTCTGCTCTCCCCTTTCCACTCCTGTTGGCCAGCCACACCTCAGAGGTGACATAAAATCACCCTAGGAATGTGGAGATTGCTGGAAAGAAGGGTAATTGGGAATCAAGAATTCAAATCTTGACTCTTTCGCTAACTTACTGTGTGACCTTCAGCGAGATTCTTAACCTCTCTGTGCTTCTGTTTTCTCATCTTTAAAACACCCCTTTACATTCCAATGGATGCAAACACAGCTTGAATGGTATAAACCATTACAGCTGTTGGAAGACATTGCCATCTTCATGTGTACAAAATCCATGGGACTTCATGTGCCTGCCTTCCTTCCTACCCTACCCCACCCCTGCTCATGGCACTTCTTCTTACCTGCAGTGCTGGGTGCCCAGGCAGAGCTGTCCACCTGCTATAGCCCCTTCTCAGCAGGGTTAGAGTTAAGGTTAAGAGCCTGAGATTTGGGTGGAGCTCAGGGTCACAGCCATCCGGGCAGCAGGAGCCCTCCTCACTCCCTAGTTGCCTGGTCAGAGGTATAGGGCTGAGCAGACCTCTACACCAGGGCAGGGCTGCTTCTAGCTGGAGCCCCTTACCACCCACCCCCACCACCCCATAGTGTGAGCCACAGTCCTGGTTGTGAACTGTGGTCACTCAGTGTCCAGTGTCAGTGTCCCTCACCCAGGGAGGTCTGCACCTGCCTCTGTCTCTCACTCTGCATGAAGGTCTATGGAATGAGGATTTCCATCAGCCTCAAGTCAGTGGCCTTCTGGAGCCCCCAAACCACAGCACACCGGAAGCCTTGTCCCAGGGACTGGGGCTACGAGAGTTGAGGATGGTCCCTGGTAAACATGTTCTTGTTCTTTGTGGTCTCATTGGTGGAGGGGAGCACCCCAGTCCTCCCACTTTCCTGGGCAGTGAGGTTCTGTTGGTGGTTATGAGCCAAACTCTGACTGGTGGTTAGGATGAGTAACTAAAGGTGGGTCTTTTAGGAAGATAAGAAATATGCAAGGTAAGAAGACAGGAATGCAGGTGTGTGTGTGTGTGTGTGTGTGTGTGTGTGTGTACGCATGCAGGCTGAGGTTTGGGGATAGTGTTGGTGGGTGGGACTTTGGCAGTGAAGAAAGACCCTGGCTGATGTAGAATTCACAATAGTCACCAGGAATTACAAGACCTAATAATAAAGAGCGACGAGAAGATTGCTGGAAAATTCTAGACAGTTAAAAATTGGACATGGGTCTTTGGCCCTGGTAACAGAGACCTCTGTTCTTCCTCAGGTCCCCTCTGAGGCAACTGAGTGCTCAGGAGGCCTCATCATCCCTGAGGAGTGGGCCCGCCAGCAAAGCAGTAAGGGATGGCGTGGAGCCCTCCCAGGGCCTGAGGAGAGCGTGGAACCCACAGCCCGTTGGACCCGGAGCCTCTAAGTCGGGGGGCCGCACCAGCCGGGAGACAAGAAGAATGGATGCTTCGGCCCCTGGCGACATGCACACGGTGTAATGACAGGTAATGAACCTGCGGCTCATCTATTCCTTCTGAATGATATGACAGGTAGGAGAATACATCAGCCTGCAGGAGACATAAAACGTCAACCCTGGGGAAGATAACTATGCAAACAAACCTAGTAAGGCCTGATAAGATGATAGATGGATGCTTCCCAGTTATTAGTTTCTGCCCCGTGTGCTTGCTGAAGCCAGGCCCCGGAAGATTTAGCATCAGGTGGGTTCGCTTCCTGTGCCTAATGGGAAGGCCTGATGCAGTGATGTATGTAACACCTCTTGTTTGAAGAACTCAGGGTAACAAATCAAGAAGTCATTACTCCCCGTCAGCTTCCCTGGGAACCAGGGAATTGGTGGCAAAGAATCAGGGAGCAGAGGCGGCTCTAGGCACAGTTCTTTCATGCCTTGGTGATAACTGAGGGTGGACCGGGGGACTCCCTGGGTGGGAAGCCCGCCGATTGGTTCAGATTTTTCAAATGACAGGGTGAAGCAATGGGTCGGTATTTCTTGTAAAAAAAAAAAAAAAAAAAAAAAAAAGATAGGGGGACTTTGTGGCTCCCTACACTCCTCCAAGGATGCCAGGGCAAGGAGCCAATGGTCAGGGGTTCCTGGGGGAGGTCATGAGTAGGGGTCTGGAGAGCCTGGGAGGAGCTGACAGACACAGTGAGGAGGCGGCTCAGACAGGAAGCATTGAGCAGGTCCCCAGAGCCTAGAAGGCAGGGCCTGAGGGTGGAAGGATGGGGGACAGTGGGACTGAATATCCCAAAGATTACCTCTGTCCCATTGGTTCTCTGGTCCTCACTGTGTGTTTTACAGTGCACACTCTGGCAACTTCCACCAAGAAAAATGGCAGGCTGGGGTGGGAGCAAAAATAGCTTGGGGCCTTGGGAAACTGACCAGGGCAGGGGGAGAGAGCCAATGACCTGGGGCAGGAGGCCCAAGGGGGTGTGGCAAATTCCATTCTAGCACAGGCCAGTGTCAGGGTCCACAGGGTCGAGGCAAGGGGTGTGGAGGGGCAGAGTATTAAGACTTCTGGGTGGCCTTGTTCTAAATCAGACAGAAAGAATAGAGGAAGAAGGAATCCAGAAATCTGAGCCCAGCTCTAGGAAACAGATCAGCTACAGGCACCAGGCAGGCTCAGGACTTGGCTCCCGTTTACATGAGGAAATGGACAGGGAATCGAGTTCCAGGGACCCAGCAAGGATAGTCAGGGGCTTGTTATGCCTCAAGGGGCTTAGCGAGGGAGCTGGCAGCTCCACAGGAGCCTGGGATAACTGTGTCCCTGGGTACCCCAGACCATGTGTACTGACCCTGAGCCATTCCAAGACCCCCTCCTCTCAGTGGGGCAGGTGGTCTGTGCATCTCAGACTTGACTGGGGATCTGAGCAGGGCTGACCCTGTGGGGCTGCATGGTGGGAGGTGATGGAGGTGATGGGGAGGCAGGAAAGGCCCAGCCCTGCAGGTGGGACAGTGAGCACTTCATCATGCATGAGGCCAGGAAGGTAAGGGGCAACATACAAGAGCATAGGATTTGGTCTATCAGAAGGGTCTTAACCTAGTTTACCAATATTTACCAAGTACCTGTTATACACTGGGAACTGGGCTAGGTACCAGAAAAGCAAGGATCCCCATGTCTGCACATGTCTGCCCATGGGGAGGGGTATGTATGGGGCAGAGAAAAAAGCACAGGAATAGAGACAGATCCAAGGCTCTGAGAGCCTCGAGCTCCTATCTTTACAACAAGACTATTCTTACTCCCAGGCTGGGTGAGAGAATAAAATAAAATAAAACATGCAAAACACTTGGCACAGCAGAGGTGCCCTCACAAGCGATCGATACATTTAGTTTACCTCCAGCATTCTGCTTTGGAGGAGGTGGGAGCAAAGAAGGCTGGGAGAAATGCATCCTAGTTCCTGGCCATCGGTGGCTAACAGGGTGTGAGATCTGGGCATGGACACCTGCTTATGAGTCTCCCCCCGGCCGTGGACAGGGTGGTTTCAGGTGGTTCTGAACACTCAGAACTGGTGCCTGCACTTCACACACGAGTCCCCTGGCAGTTGCTGGGCCAGAGGCTCTTCATGGGCACTGAGTGTGGGTGAGAGGGCTGAGTCCAGGAATTTCCAGAAGAGTCCAGAAGAGACGAATTGTCGGAATGTTTGGGAGGTTTGCCTCCCCGGCTTGCAGTGCTGTTCTTAGGAGTGGGGCAGGGGGAGTGGGTAAGACCCAGCAGAGACCTGGCACTTGGAGCAGGGCTGCTCAGGAGGGGCTGAGCATGAGCCAATGTAATTTTTAATTTTCTAGAAGACACCTTAAAAAAGGTAAACACAGCAAGTGAAATGCCGTGTAATAACGCAACCTGGTCCAAGGATTACCCTTGCAACCTTAATTAATACACAAATCGTGAGTGATCGTGTATATTCTTCTCTGAGGTCCAGAGGGTATTGGACGCTGAGTATCCATCTCAGTTTAGACCAACCAAGTACCACGGGCTCAGTAGTTCCTTGTTCTTGTGGCTGCTGTCCTGGATAGCTCCGGTCTAGAAGAGAATCTGGAATATCTTGCCGGGGGGATCCAGAAGCTGGGTGAACCCTGAGCTAAGCAACAGGATTTACTATTATGTCCTCTTCTTGTGACACCACTGGAGTGAATCCCTGGGGAAACGGGCTTGAATGATGACAGAGGCATTGACTCGCTTGTTCTAGATGGTGATGTGTTCTCTGGAACCAGCCCTGGCTGCGTCTCACCGGCCGGGCTCAGAGAGCTGCCACCTGTTCTGGTCCTGGCGCTGACCGCAGGTGGTTTCTGAAACTCTCTGTGCCTCAGGAGCTCCATTCAAAGTGGGACTAGTTGTTTCTCTCTTGTTGGGTAACAATCTGGAACTAAATCAAATAATGACTAAATGCTCTGTGCCTTTTTATTTTTCTAAATCCAATGAAAACCCATTTGAGTTCCACCGCAGACTAAGTTTGGTAAACTTCCTAGCAGGTATGTCTGTTGCTCTGTCTCCATCCTTTTGCTGTTTGAGGACGTGGGACTGTTTGGGTCGGGACAGATGGGGAGGGGTGAGGCTTGGACCTTGGCCCATGCTAGTGGCAACTGCCTGCGGCCCCTCCTTATCCAGACCTGGTCCTCTGGAGGAGCCAAGCCCTGCAGGCAGCTTGTGTCCCTGTGTCAGCTCTGCCAGAGGGAATGCTGCCCTCCCACCCCCCAGGCTCGCACCTTAAGGTGGAGTGGAGGTTGTCAGCCACTCCAGGCTTATTACCTAAAGTATCTTGGGACCCAGCCCAGGGTTCCTACCCTGAAAACTGCATATCCTCGGACCTTCTTTCTTCTGTAGTAAAGTCCCCTCCTTCCCTTAGCTGCCCCCTTTCTTTGCATCATCATAATAATGCAGGTAATTCCCCCTTAGGGCCAGGGAGCCCTTTGTCACAGAATATGGCTGCTCTTTCTGGAGGCGCAGGAGTACATATTTTTTATTATTCTGTGAATGACAGCTGCTCCAGCCACTGGCCCCCAACAGCAGCAGAAAGTAATTGCTATGTGTGTTTATTCACACAGGCTCAGGGTCGGCACTCCACAAAATCAAGTTCTCCTATGCCTAGCCCACTCCGAAGAATGAATTACATAATTTCTGCCTTCTGGGGTCTTTCTGAGACTCGAGTGAGATGGGGTATGTGAAAGTCCTTTGTAAAGTTATGAAATGTTATTGAGACTCTTAATTCTCTACCTGAAGCTGTTTTCTGGGCCGGGAGCTGGGCTGATTCTCCAGACGCCTTTGCACTCAGTGTCACATGGCGGGCTGGCCCACCAGCCCTGTCCTCACTGCAGACTGGGCTGGTGCTCTCTCTGGTTGCCCCCACCCCACCCCTGGGGGGCCACCTCGGAATTAGCCTGTCTCCTGTTCTCCTCTGGGAGACGGGGAGGACCTATGTCATGGCAGCAGAATGTTTTCTTGACATCTGAGTTTGGAATCCACCCAGATTATCGGGAAGGTTCCCAGTTCATGCTTCTGTGCCTGAGGGGAGTGGGGCAGCCACCTGCGGGAGTTCTGTGGGTCTTCCTCTCTGACCCAGCCTGGGCTTGGTGAGGGTTCCGCCATAGGGAAGGAGGTTTGAAGGAGTGTGTGCAGGCACATACCCCGTCCTTGGGGCCTGGTATGGAGGGAGCGGGAGAAGGAGGTATAAGTCGGTGAGGTGATGCTGACGTGAATGTCAGCTGCATTGGAACCAGTAAAGAATCTACAGAATGAATGGGAGTTCTGCAGGCTCCGGGGCTGACATGGTGTCTTTAAGGTTGGGCCAATATGACATGGAGTGTGGCTGGGTCAGGGGTCCTTGGATGCTCACCGTCCTGACCTGTGGGTCCCTGTGCTGCTGTTCTCTAGACTAGGGGTCCTCATGCTGGAGCAGCTGGCTCCTGATTCCTGGGGCCGGAGCACTCAAGGCGGTCACAAATCCTAAAAGAGTCCTATCAACCAGTGTCATTAGGAGAGCATCTATTTAAAAAAATCAATTTATGAAGTGTTGTTTGAGAAACAGCGGGGGTGGGGGGGTGCATTTTACAAGGCCAAGGGCATTTAGATAGAGATGTGATTCTGGCTCCTTCTAAGCTTGCACTGTGTCCCCAGGCAGAACTCTCACCCTGCCCAGGCCCTCAGGTGCCCGTCTATGAAATGGGCATGAGAAGTATTGCGATGATTTCATCCTGCTGCTGGGTCTGTGTGCATTTAGTGCATTTATTTGAAAAGAAAGAGGCGTTATGAATCTTAATCTCCAAAGATTTGAGAGTATTACATGGCAACGCCCTTTCCGTGCCAAGCCTACACAGCATAATTCTGCTCTGAGTCTCTTTATTGCTTCCTGGGGGCCCTCGGAGCACGGCCTCTGATCTATCATCTTAAAATCCTGCAGCAGGGAAAGGCAAAAAGCCACATTGCCCTTGACTGACAACCTTCATATGACTAGTTAACCATTTTAATTTTTCATGATTCCCCTGATAAAAATAGTGCCCAACTATAAACAAATACATTTGTATTTTCCATCTCTTTAATTCGTTTCTAATTTGGGGGTTCTTATTAGCTTAAAATTATCCCGCTGACATGGTCCTTGGATGGTAAAAAAACAACAACAACACGTGAAAACCACAATCAATGCCAGAGTGATCGTACTATTTAATTATGCTGATTGGAGCACTAGAGACCCCTGGCAGATGAACCTCTCAGAATAAGCTTGATTTGTGTAATTTGGTTTTTAAAACTTTTGGATGCATATTTATGGTGTTGAACTATGTGTTCTTGTTCTCCTTGAGATTCTGACTCCTCTGAGGGGTGGGTGGGGAAATCCACAGGCTGGCACCCTGGGACCTCCAAGCCCCTGGCGTCACTCACTGGTGGGCTCTGACCTGAAGGGAACGCAGGCTCCCCAGCTTGTCTGTCCATTGAAAATGTCCTTTCCTCAAAGGAAAAAAAGAGGAAAGGTAAAGGGTCACCTAGAGACAGCCTAGGAAAGGACAGGTGGTGGAATTCTGGAGCTCAATGGTAAGAGGGGACCCTTCCATAAAATCATGGAAAATGGGAAAACCCTGGGTTAGAGATGAATCTAGGACCAGATTCTAGAATGTGATAGAACCTGGTTGCTCAAAAAGGATGTGCCCCTCCATCTAAAGCCATGGGTCAATATTAGCTTTGCTACAGTTGGACAGCTAGGGGGAACATACTAGGAAAGACACAAAAACACTCATGATGTTTTCTTGCCATAAAGCTGAGCCTACACGTGTCCAAGCCTGTAGATCTAACTACCACTTTGTGCAGGGACTGCAGGAACACGTGAAACACCACCCCGAGGTCATCCCCAAATCCAGACCAAGAGCAGCTCCAAACTTCTCTGACAGGACAGTGAGGGGGAAGTACAGGGGAGGGAGGAGGGAGTTGTTCTAGATTAACAGACTTTTAAGAGCCTTTTAAGAGTACTCTGTGGGGCTGGTGTGAGTCCTGATTCAAGCCTAGCTGCTGCAGAAGGGCATACGTGAGAGGATCAAGGAGGCTGGGCGTTCCTCATTGAGGAATTATTGTTAATGTTTTTAGAATATGTAATATTGTTGCCGTGTTACTCCTGAAGTATTCGCAGAGGACATGATACACTATCTCGGATTTTCTTTAAAGTATTTCAGAAAAAAGAGGGCAGGAGAAGCAAAATACAGACTGTTGGATATTGTTGAAGTTAATTTGTTGATTGGTGATGGCTCTGCGGGGATTTATGGTGCTCTACTATTTTTGTATATTTCCAACGTTCAATAATAACAAGTAAAAAAGAATAGTAATAAGAAATGTTCGTATGAGCTGGCCGAGCCTTGACATTTCACCATTAGAGCTTTGTTCCCTAGCCGAAGCCTTTCTCCGTCTGTGACATACAGTTCTCCTGGGAGCTCGGTTCACCCCTTGGGCAAGCAAGTCATTCTGAGGCAGGAGAAATTCCCCATGCAAAAGGTCTCATGCAAAAGGTACAGGAAAGGGAAGTTTGGAGGAGGTTGTGTTGAACAAAACGCCAAAGGTTCCTTCAGAGCTTCGGTTATGCTATGACCCACTGCACATATTGGATGGCGGTGAGCTGCAGCAATGCAGTGTCCCCTGAATCATGTGTCATGTGCTTTGAAGGAGAGAGACACCTCCAGCCTCTCCCCAGAAAATGTGGACCTAGGCAGACACCTGGCACTCAGAGCTGTTTCTGTGTACTCAATGGTCAGTGGGCAATCATTGCAGCTTTTGAGCCTCAGTTTTCTCAACTGTAAAACGAGCTTCATATGACCTGCCACCTACATGACACAATTATGAAAGGGCTTCATACAGTATGAAGGCTCAGGTTACGTGGTGTGATTATTCCGTGGTGCCATTTTCTGAAACTCTGTCCATGATGCTGACTTGGGAGTCGTGGGTCAGCACACAGGTGTAGTCTAACATTGTCCAAAGTGCAGATGGTTGTGGGTGGTAACATGTGCAGAAGATACAGAGATGGTTAAAACAAGTTCTTAGCCCTTGGGAACTGGGAAGTGAGAAGAATAAGCAGTGACAGGGACTAGCAAAGCCATCCATCAGCCCTAGGGATAAAGGACAAGGTCAGGTTCAGAGGAAAGAGGGTAGCTCTTAGCTGGGGTGGTGGTCCTGGCAGGCCACCTGGAGGAGGTGGCGCTTGCCCTGGGCCTTGAGGCCTGGGGAGGATTTGGACAGACCATGCCTTTGTTGGTTATGGATCACTCAGCTGGAACGCTTCCCTTCTCCCGCCTCCATGCTCCCACAGTCTGCAGCTGAGCACATAAACCTTGTTTGGATTACAGTCTTATCTGATGTGGGAGCCCAAGTCCTCTCTATCCGGAACTGGGATCGAGGCTCTCCTTGCCCGGCCCTCCCAGCCTCTCCCCCTCTCTGTCTCCACCTCTCGTTTTCATCTTCCCACCAGAGCTGAGAGAGGCTGGGATTACTCACCCCATCCACTCACTCACTCCTGCCCCCTCTTTTAAGCTTTTTTTTTTTTTTTTTTTTTTTTAATATATAAACCACAGAAACAAAGCAATGAATTATGACTCAGAGACACCCAAGCCTTCATGTGAAAATGTTTATCATCATCAAATTGTGCCTGAAGGCAGTGAGAGAGGACAACCTGAGTGGAAATCTTGGAAAAGGTGGGCAGCAGCTGCTTAGGTCAAGGTGAAAGGGTGTGATGCGCTCCTGGGAGCCGATGTGGTTTCTTGGAGGTAGAGAGCTGGGTGGGGGGCTCTGACTGCCCCTGCAAGGTGTGCATGGTCATTCAGGATGTGAGCAGCAGTCCAGGGCACTTGTTATCCAAGAGCCCACACTGACTTTTAGTTGACACCGCAGGAATGAAAGGAGGGGCCTAGGAAAGGACAGGGCTGGGGTGGGTGCTTCACGTCAACAGGAGACCCAGCTCTGTGCCATGTGAGGACTCAGAGACAAGCCGGACACATGCCTGTCCGCAAGAGTCCTGCACGGGCAGATCTCAGCCCTCTCCTGGCACATGTGAAGGCTCAGAAAGCTAGGCTTCATCCTAGATTGTTAGGATTGTTATTTTGAGAAAGGACTCACCCAGTGCCTGGCACAAAGTTGGCGCCACAGTGGACTTTCACAACTACCTCAGACCTCAGCTTTGGGCTCCGGGAGCCGTGGTGTTAAGTTCTGGCTCCAACACTTGTCTGGAATCTTCCATCAGTCAATGGTGGTGGCATTGACCTCGCTGCCAGGTTCTGGAGGGCCAAATCTATTTTTGCGTTATGGCCAACATTTCCCCTCTCAGCTACCTAGAGAACCCTCCACACATATACACATATTTAATCTCCAGGCCACAGAGCACAGTGGAGAGAGCCCAGGGCTGAGCTGGAGGTAGGCATGGCCAGCCCCGCTTTGCCACAGGCTTCAGGTCCCCTCTGCTGATGGCACGGAGTTGGGAGTCGGCTTCTCTCCCTGAGTCTCTGACTCGGCACACAGGCCCAGCCTGGTATGCAGTGATGAGAGAGATCTGTGTGCAGATTACAAAAGTGATAACTGTTTTGTATAAGAAACCATTCGAACAACATGGAACTATTTAATGGAGAAAGTGTTGGACATTGTGATATTCCCCCTCCCTCTTCGGAGCTCACCCCTATCAACATCCCTATCACCGTCTGTATCTGTATTGTGGCCTTGGAGGTGGAAGAGATATCTGTATTTTACAGAAGTGGGATTAAGCTACATATTATGTTCTGCAGCTCGCTTTTGCTTAATAGTTTTTTGTTTTTTTTTAAATTGCTCATACACCCTGCTGTAAGTTTTTATAACATGGGTATACCTTATTAATAGGCTAGAATTAATTTCACCTCCTCAACAAATGTCTGGGTGCTGGCAGTTCATTCCCATTGATCTGATGGTTGCCCGCTCTTCCTACTCCAGGAGCAGGTCGCAGAGGGGCCTGGAGGGGAGCGTGTTTCGTTTACACACAAAGCCGCCATCCTTCGCTGAGGATGCTGCCCTTTGCCTCTCCAGATTCTTCTCTTGCAAGTACTGTAGCTGAGCAACACTGCGTGTGTTCCCCCCCCCCGCCCTCCCCCCCCCTCCCCCCCGAACTGAAGGTGCCTGGGCCAAGCTGGGGCTGAGTGAGGAAGGCTGCAGTGGGGTGGGTGGCTGGATCTGGATCTGTGGGTCAGAGTGTGCTGGATGGGCAGGAGTCTGAGAAGGTGAACATGGCACTGGCAGTTTGGTTGCTCCTGGAATCACATACTGTCAGGAGCTGGGGTAACAGTGATTTGGGGCTAACCCCTTAGCATCCCATAGTCACCAAAATGCCTGCCAGGATGTGCTATCCTTTGCCTTCCTGGACTGTTAGAAATAGTCTCCACTCCCATTTCCTCCTCTGGTTTCACCAAAGACTTAGGAACCCTGAGCCTGGAGATGTGGAATGTCTAGCGAGGCTGGCTGTGGGCCTGACACAGGGAGAGAAGCCATGTGTCCTGGACTAGTGAGATCTGCCCTGAGCAGCTGGCCACCCTGCTCAGGTCGCTCCCCTCATCCCTCACACAGGCAAGCTGAGTGGCCCCACACCTGGACCCCTTGCCCTGTGAATAGCACCACCATCCACTCTGTCCACCAGGCCTCCGGCTTCATCCCGACATTCAGTGGTTCCAGGTGCAAACGCACGGTGTTAAACACACTTTTAAATCCTCAGGTCCTGGGTTGCAATCAGGTGTCACTTTCTCAAGGAGGGACCTTGTGCTGGTGTTTCTGCACCTCCCGGTGGCTGGGGTGCTTTCTTAACCTGAATTCAAAGCTTTGCCGAGCTGGCTGGTAGGTGGTGATAAAATGATGCCCACGTGCAGACTCCCATTACTCATAAGTACTTGCATTTGGCTGGAGATTTGTGAAGTCCTTTCATTGCTAGTGCATGAAAAAGGGATATTTCACACATGTTTTACATTAGCACTGTGATTTAACTTCTGAGTGAATAAGAATCAATGCAACAGCCAACTGCCACCCGAGAGCCCATTTATATTGTATTACAGGCTGCGGCGGCCCCACCTTTGACTGTGATCTTGTCAGAGCTGATAAGGTAATAGTAATAATAATTTACATTTTCATTAGGTGGACTCGGTCCCTGGGCTTGGCAGCCTGCACATGGGCCTTCTCTGTGGTCTGTCTGTCCCTCCCTGTCCAGGGTGTGTCCTGAGTCAGGGATGGGGGCCTCATGGTGAGCGTCCCCCTAGGAAAGAGGTCTGTGCATCGTTTATCAATGAATCAGTTACTAGATCAATGAGTTATTCAATGCAACGTTGTCTAAAATGCAAAGTGCCAGCGAGGAACTCCTACCCTTGACCCCACACCTGACCCTCCTGTGAAGGACATGTCTGGAGACAGGTTGGGGAGGCTGCCACTACTAGCATTTAGTGGGTAGAAGCTAGGGATGCTGCAAAACATCCTATAATGCACAGGCCAGCCCCCCACAATGAAAAGGCCCCAAATGTCAGCAGTGTCTCTGTTGAGAAATCCCGCTAAGGCCACCAGCAGCTGACCTGGTGAAGGGTACCCTCTCTGAAAGGCAGGAGGAGGGGCCTATCAGCCTTTGTCCAGGGGGAATGGCCTTTCTCATTTGGGGCTGAGCAGGGATGGGAGCCTGGGGATGGAAGTTAGGAGTGGATGAGAGTCAAAGTAGCCGTTTGGAGCAAAGAGAACGTGGATTGGGGCAGCCTGACCAGTGTGCATGGGCTTGGAGAATGAGGGTCATTTCCTGAGTGGTGTCTTTGCTGGAACCTTACCGACACCAAGCATCCATCTTCCCCTAGTCGTTCTTCCAAAGGGCCTTGGGCTCACTTGGGACGTGGGGCACTCACGCAGAGATGTGACTTCTGGCTGGCGGGGTGCAGTCTGTGCATCCTACTCACCTGCCAGCGGCTGTGTGCACAGGCTGCCGGTTCCGGTCCAGGCTGCCCTTGGGAGGTGTGAGGACTCAGGGTGAGTGTAAATCACACTCCATCCAGTTTCCCCTCCCCCCGCCCGCACCATTTTCACCTAGGAAAAGCCTAATAAAAATGCACTCTGGTCTTAGTCCTGGAGGAGGAAGATGGGAGGAGCTGGGGAGCAGAGCCAGCCTGACCTTGATTAAATGCATCTGAGCCGCAGGGCTTTTCTGGCCTCAGAAGCAGCCTCAGGGCCCCTGGAAGCGGGTGGTCCTGGGTACCGCTCCGCTCTCCAGGCCTGTGGGGCAGCCCTGCAGAAAGCCCCCGAGTCCTAGCCCACGGTGGGCGTTAGGTGGGCGCCCGCTCTGCCCTGCCCAGCCCCCGCCTGCGTGGGCACTCTCAGCTCCTCTCAGGCCTGGCCAGGTTCTGCCAAGGCCCCTCGCCTCAGAGGAGATACAGCAGCCAGGATGTTGCCTGGGAGGGCAAGTGGCAGGGGAGAGCCTTGTGGGCATGGAGCTCCTGCAAGGGATGGGGGCGGGGAAGCTAGACCAGGCCACTGGAGCACTGGCTCTCGGCCCTAACTGCGAGCTATAAGAAGATCCCAGTGCCCAGGCCAGTAGGCAGTCTCTGGGGTGGCACGCCAGCACCAGTCATCTTTCAATTTCTTCAGGGGATTTCTAGCCGAGATTGAGAACCACTGGCTTAAAGCTTTCCTGGGCTCTCAAACAGTTGAGCCACCGTTGAAGCCTCTAATGAGGGCACTGGGGAACCTTGCTGGGGTTTGAGGGGGGGCAGTCAGGGGACAGGTAAACTCTGGGTGGGGAGGAAATGCAACCTGTCTGACTCCACAGGTGACCAGCATTTCTGGCCAGGCTGGCTGCAGGAGGGTTTAGGGAAGAGCTGGAGGACCCTGAGGTGGAGGCTGCCCAGCCAGCACTCCCTGCCCAAGGTGGCCAGCACTCCCTGCGCCTGGCTGGGTGCTCTCCTGTTGGGGCTCGGAACTGCTGTAGAGTTTACGGTAGGTTTTGTTTTGTGGTTATTTGCACATGTATCTGGACTTTGCTGCCGGCCCGGGAGTCCCAGGAGAGCAGCAGCCGGGTCATGGGTCATAGTTCTATCTGGGTTTGGGCACTTGTCTCCTTCTCGCCATTATCTCTCCGGTGCCAGCGGCCCCTTCTCTCACCTGGGCTATTAAAACAGCCTCCTGACTGGTGTCCCAGTCTCTGCCTCTGCCCAACCATCTATTTTCAGGGCAGCAGCCTTTGAAACATGTCAGATAGTTTCCTCCTTTGCTCAGAACCTTCCAGTGGCTCCTGAGTAAAAGCCAAAGTCCTCAGAGTGGCCTGCGAGGCCCCACTGTCCCTCCTGACCCACCTTTCCCAACTCACTCCCCTGCAGCTGCACTGGCCGCCTCCTGATCTCCAGGGGCTCTCGCTTCAGGGTCTTTGCCCCGCAGCTCGGCCCCAGCACTCTGCAAGCCCCCTCCTTCCTCTTCTTTGGCCCTTTGCTCAAGTGTCACTTTTCCAGTGAGGCCTTCCCAGACCGCCTGCTTCCTGTCCCCCGGATCTTCCTTCTCCCCACGGCCCTCACATGCTGACTCTGTGTGTTTGTTTTCTGTCTGTCTCCATACTAGCCTGCGAGCTCCAAGAAGGTGGGGCTTTTATTCTATTACCTTCCCTGATGTAGACGCAGACCCTGGGACAGTGTCTAGCCTGCAATGGCTGCCCAGTGCATTTGTTTCTGTTTCCCAGCGACTATTGGTGCTTAGGACTGGTTTAATAACAGTCTTTGGCTCCCAGCATTCTCTCCATGGGTCCAGGCACAGTCTGCTTTTATTTAATTATGTAGTTATTTTTATTAATGTAATAAGCACCCAAGAGCTCATCACCCATAACAAAGCAAAGATTCGACAAATCCTACATCCAAACCTAAGATCCTGCCTCAGACCACCATGCTGCCTATCCTATTCTCTCTTCCTTTCCTTTATCTAGTTTTATTGCATCCATATGTATTCCTAAAAAGCATATTTTCCTGTAGCTATTTTTAGTCTCATATACAGCCCTGTGCTGTGTATAATCTTTGGAGTCCTTTTTGCTTGATGTTGTTTTGTTAAGATCTACCTACATTGTTGCATGGACTGGGGCTCATTGCTTTTGATGACAAAACATATTGGTGGACTGAATATTTAACATTATGCCCCCACAGTGCCAGGCTCCTAAAAACAGCCAACATCTATTAACCACTTCCTCTGGGCAGAGTGCCCTATTAGCCCCACTTAGCAGATGGGAAAACTGACACTCAAGAGGGAAGCAACTGGCCTAAGTCACTCACCTGAATGACTCAGGAAACAGGCAGGAATTGAACTTGCATTGTGTGCCTCTGAAGTCCTTGCCCCTGCCCCTGTCTCTCTGAATGAATGACTGAATGAATGGGCTCATACACAGACATCACCACAGCCCCTTAGAAACCCCACTGAATGACTTTTGGTTACAAATTGAGATTCAACACACACACACACACACACACACACACACACACACACACACTTGGGAATTGCTCACAAATACTAGTTAATTGACAGAAAGTTTACAATAGGAGAAATAGGCCTTACCTCCTAATGCTTGCCAAGATCTGTCTGTCTGACCCTGTCTTTCTCTGTCCATCTTCTCTCTATTAAAAGAAAAGGTCAGCTGGGCCTGGTACTCACAGGGGCTGGAGGCTCAGAACCTATATTTACAGTCTGTGCCTTGGGCGTGGCTCCCGGGAGGGGAGCCGGCTGGGGCCTATGTCCTTGGCTTGTGGAAGGAAGAGGCCTGCTCAGGGCACAGCTTACTTCCCACTACTCCAGGGCCAGGCTGACTGCAGGGGCTCATGCAGCTAAGCTGAGCTTACAGCAAGGGCTGACCCTGGCAGGGACCCTTGGCCACTAGGAGCATCTATTCAGGGGTGAGACTCTATTTACATTAGAAATAAATAGAAGTGATGGGGAACCAGAGGGCTGAGTAAGGGATTGAGCAAACAACAGATATGTTCCAAGAACAGTTGCCCCTGTTCCAGGGGGCATACCCAGAGGGGCCAAGGTCAAGCAAATAAATAAACATTTTGGTAGCTGTGGTCCCAAACCCAGTACTGGGTTTGAGTGAGTCAGGTTCGGCCGTGGGGAGGATAGGGCCATGGATTTTACCATTCCATGTGCAGAATGGCCTGTCCACCATGCCAGCATTTGCCCAGACCTGGTACAGAGCTGGTCTGGGAGGGGCTGGTTGGGAGATGCCTTACTAAGCACTGAGGAAGGAAGAGGAGCCCCTATAGGAAGCCAGACACCTGAAAACAGAGGGGGTGGAGGAGGCCAGAAGCTTCACCTGGCGGGATGAGGGCAGAGCCAGGTATGAAGCAGGTGGACCTAGACCAGTGGTGGGTAAATCACGGCTCACAAGCCACCTGCATCTCTTTGGCCTCTTGAGTGTGGCTCTTCCACAAAATTCCACATGTGGGCGCGCATGTACAGTGCGATTGAAACTTCGTGGCCCATGTGCAGAAGTCGGTTTTCGGCTTTGGCGAGTCTATTTTGAAGAAGTGGTTCTAACGCCAAGCCACACTCAAGGGGCCAAAGAGCCGCATGTGGCTTGAGAGCCATGGTTTGCCGACCACTGACCTAGACCAATCTGGAGGCAAGTGCGAGCTGTGACATGTTCCACTGGCTGATATCAATAGGGAGCTACAGAGAGCAGAAGACAA
Organism: Pipistrellus hanaki; assembly: GCF_964339955.1. Classification (NCBI taxonomy): domain Eukaryota; kingdom Metazoa; phylum Chordata; class Mammalia; order Chiroptera; family Vespertilionidae; genus Pipistrellus; species Pipistrellus hanaki. The sequence goes on from NC_140508.1 coordinate 73,256,899, forward strand.
ACAGCTGGGACTCTACTGGTGTTTTTACCCAGCCTCAGTGTACCCTAAGCACCTGTGAGCCTAGAAGCCTTCCATCTGGGTACATGTGTGGCATTGTGGAAGTGGGCAGGGCCTATTGCTAGTGTGAATGCACTTAAGTGAGACCACGTGGGGGGCGGGGTGGGGAGGAGACAGAGAATCCTCCAGAAAAGGAAAAGGACCAATTAAGCTCAGGGTGAGTTTCCTCAACCCAGGCTGCATCCTGGTCTAGGAAGAAATAAGAAAAATAAACATAATGGAGAGAGTTTTTCATAAGGCTAACATTATCTCCCTTAAAAGGGTTGCCCTGTATCCTGAAATTCACAATCTTTCAATAATTCTGATAATCATATATGCTACCTGTTGTGATACTGTGGACACAGTAGATGTTGGCAACATGAAAATGTGATGCCCTCCCTCTTAAGGCATTGAGTCTACAGGTCTGTGGGATTCCTAAATCCAGCATCTCTTCCTGAGTGGGACACTCAGATCACCAAGAACAGCCCTGGCTGCCACATTTCATCAGTAGCCACTGCCCCATGTCTCTGCTTCTCTCCCTTTTTTTACACTTTTTAGTTAGGGTTGTGGAGTTGTCAAAGAGGGAGGGTGAGGGGCAGAAAGCGGGAAAAATGATTAGTGACAACCCTTAGGGCAGCAGTGGTTTTCTAAGAAAAGATTGTAATTCTGTTGAAAATTGCTAGAGAAGAGAGTGCAGTCCAAGTAGACATATGTAAATTATATGCAAATTATGCATAGCCCTCCTATTTCATAACCTGGATGTAGCTCTTGGGAAAATGCTAATGGAGACTAGTGGTCTCCCGCAAGCCTCCCTTGGTGATCTCCAAGAGTCTGGCCCTAATTAAAGAATATTTTCCCGGCAGTGTGTGGCTCCAATGATCTTTATTTTATAACTTTTTTCTCCCTTCCTCATCTGCACAGGCCTGTGGCCCAGCCTGAGAGGGCACTTCTCCTTCCATGGCAAGTGGGGAGAGGAAAGTGACTGACAGACTTGACCCCGTCAGGGCTCCTGGGGTCCCAGCCCAGCTGACTCTGAGAGAAGGGGCTGCTTACGGCTTTGGTTCGCACACTGGAGCAGGCATCAGGATCACGTGAGGGGCTTGTTTCAAACACAGATTTCTGGGCCTCACCCGAGTGACAGATCCTCAAGGTCCAAGGCTGACTCGTGAATTGGCATTTCCCTTAAGGTTCCAAGTGATGCCCCAAGCTGCTGGTATGGAGGCTATAACTGGGGAACCACTGGCCTAGAATGAATAGCAATACTCAGTGTGGTCTGCTGGTTACTCTTACCAGTCAGTGATAGAAATGAAGTACAGATATTAAGAATAAACATTTAGAAACTTTCATTGAAGTTTAATATTGCCATGGCATTCAAGCACTTCATTAGTTTTCTATTAATTCATTTGTGTGATCTTTCACAAAAGTGCTGGCCTATAAATGGTTCAGTAGTTTAAAAAAAAACACCAAATCTTGTCACAGACGGCAACTTGCTGACTCTTACCCAGAGGGCCCAGCCTCATGGCCAGGGTGCGGGCAGCCCCAGGCTGGGAGAGAATTGGAGTGCCCATCAAGAAACCGAGGCAGAGGGGCTCTGCGCAGGCATGGGGTGGGCTGGCCCTAGAAGGTGTGTGGAAACATGGGGGAGGGGAACGGGAGGAAGGGGTTGGTGGTCACATGACTGCTAGGGTTGGGGAGAAAACTGGCAATTAATGGCTGAGTGCTGGGCACAGGCACCACAGGGAATTTCCTGCCCTAAAGGCCAGTAGAACCTCTCTTGAGGAACAATAGCTGGGGAAGGTTGGCGCTTAGAAGCTGGCCTAACTCCAGACCTCCTGCCTTCTCTTGGAGTGGAGGGACTGGAGGAGAGAGGGGGCAGTGCACTGGTCAGAACCAGCTCAACCAGAGAGCCCTTGTTTGTACATAGTAACCTGGTGTGCGTATGCCTCTGCATGGTGATGTGCGTACATTGTTGGTATCCAATGGGTACCTCCTACGTTATGCAAAACCAGTAAACAAAAACTCCTGCGTAGGAAAGGGAGAGATTGGCAGGGGTGGTGGGCATAATTCTTTCTTAAAAGGAGTAATTGTAGGCATCCCTGCTACATAAAAACAATGTACCAAGAAGCAGTGCCTGCATGGCCTCCAGGACAGCTATTTGTACACATAGGGACACCCGTGCTTAGCGAGGAAGGGGCCAGTACTTAACGGCGGTGTGTTTTTGGCCGGCATTGTGAATTGGTTAGCAGGCCTAATGGCAGCCAATACCATGATAATAGGTGGTTCTAGGTGGATGGGACCCAGCCTGAGCCTGGGACTTGGCAGTCTATTTCGTCCCCGGCCCTCACTTGCCCCCTGCCTGGGCAGATCCTTTTCAGCTGGGAAAGAAAGGACTGTGATTCTGACCTGCCAGTGTTTTGACATTTTATGGAGACAGTGTGAGTGAGAAGTAATTAGCTGTCTTGTGCTTTGGGGCCTATGGTGAGGCCCCTGGCCTTTCAAGCTCAGAACCAGAGAATTTGGTGCCTGGAGGGGGCTTAGCCTTGATCAGCCCCTCACTGGACAGGGTGGACACTGAGGCCCTGGAGGCTGCAAACTGGCCCCAAGTCCAGCTGTGCCAAGGCAGGCCGCAGGCCTATTGTGGGAAGCTTACCGTGTAATTAATGGGATTTGGAGCAATTACAGGGACAGTAAAGCCCCTCATTTGTTTCTTGGGCCAGGCAGGAGATTCCTCTGGAGGGTGGAGTGGAAGGGTGGAGCGGAGGTGGTAAGAAGGTGGCAGAGAGCTGGAGAATCATCTCTGGCCAGGCCTGTTCCCGGCCTGCTGGCATACATGTGATCCTGTGCGCCCCAAATCCTGGTGCAGCCGTGCGTGTCTGTCCAAGGTGCCCCACCTAGGTTTCCTCTGGGGCTAGTTTTTGTTGGTTTTGAATGCGGTGATCTAAAGAGCCTGCTTTTTTGTTCTCTTTTTCAGTGAACATCATAAAAGTTGGCATCATTCTAGGGAGGGCTGTGCCCACTCCTCTCGGCTTGGGGACAGTGGCTGAGCTGGAGCTGAATAGCTGCTAATGGGGAGAGGAGACAGAGCCGGTGTGTGATGGCAAGATCGCCACACCGAGGTTTGGCAGCTGAATGGGATTCTGTGTCAGAGCCAGACCACTGCCAGGCACCTGAACCCTGGGTCATTCAGCAAGTATTCACTGAGCACATACTCCTTCCCAGCCATGGTACTAACTGGACATGGATGGAGTGGTGATTGCACAAGAGCATGACTGTACTTAATGCCACTCAACTGAATACGTAACTACAGTTACATGCTACATTTTATGTTGTGTACACAGGGTAGGGCAAAAGTAGGAGTGCAGTTGTTTGTATGGAAAATAATACAGTAATTAATAAACAATAATATAAGAATAAACTCTGTTTCGTGTACTCACAACTGTAAACCTGCTTTTGCCCCACCTTGGATTTTACTGAGAGAGAGGGTGAATAGGGCCTTTGCTTGTCCTCCCTAACTGTGGCCAGGGCTGAGCAATAGGGTGACTGGCCCCCATGGTGGGGTTTTTGGGAGGAGACTATGGAGGGTTTGGACCCAGGGTAGGCTGAGGAAGGGGATTCCTGGCAGGGGCTGCCTGTCTGCATCCCCATTAAGGGAGACATCTGTGCGACTGTCTTGAGACAAATTTCTTGCTCAAATGTGATTTTGAGATGTTGCCAGCATAGGGACAGTGTTCCCTTTTGAATTTCTGTGTGGAGCTAACAGACATTTCAAGTGGTAAAAACCTTGGGTTGCAACCATGGTGACACCGAGAGCTGGGCTCTGATTTCTACTTTCCAGGATGTGTTTCTGAGTGTCTCTTCCACAAAGGCTGGTGAGCGGAGGCTGTGAGGCATGAGGCTTGGCCTTCCTCGTGATTCCTGGGCATTCGTCACTCATGTGCATGCCACCGGTGGGGCTGAGGGGGCCTGGGCCAGGGACTTCAGCTTTCCGAGCCTCAGATCCTCTGTCAGCACCAAACCCTTCGGAGGCTCTGAGCACACGGATGAAGGGCAGGTAGCCACTGGCCTACATGCCACATCAGTCTTGCTACAGTCAGCATAGAGTGTTACCACTCAGTGGGCATTGCCATATCCTGTTTTACAATGAACAACGTATTATTATTATTTCTTTAAATATCTTTTATTGATTTTTTACAGAGAGGAAGGGAGAGGAAGAGAGAGTTAGAAACATCGATGGGAGGGAAACATCAATCAGCTGCCTCCTGCACACTCCCCACCGGGGATGTGCCTGCAACCAAGGTACATGACCTTGACCGGAATCATACCTGGGACCCTTCAGTCCGCAGGCTGACGCTCTATCCACTGAGCCAAATCGGTTAGGGCCAACGTCTTATTATTTAATGTTTTCCCCTTGTTAATGTTTTCTTCACTTGGGTTACCAAGCACACAGAAGGGGTACCACCTCTTCATGTGCCCACCGTGTCTCTCAGTGGTGGGCACATGGCAAATGCCCTACCGATGGCACCAGCTGATTGAATAGTCTGTTTCTGAAGCCACAGCCAGGGTGGTGTTTGCAAGGCTACCCCTGTTACTTCGCTGGCAGAGCAGCCCCATTCCGGGCCTCAGGGTCGGGTGTTCTGGGCCGTCAGTCCTGCAGGGCCGCTGGCTGGGCCCTGCCAGCTCTGACAGTTTCATTTGGGAACTTTACCTCTGGCCCCTTCCACGGGCTCAGGCGATGATGGCGGGTCACCCGGCAACAGCCACTCAGATAATTACACGGGTTTCAAATTGTTCACCACTTTCCATCCTCAAAGCAATTTCAGAATCAATTTGAGGTTTGACAGGGAGCTGGTGGCGGTCTCTCGGGCCCGGGGTGGCATGCTGCGCCTGTTTAGCGCTCGTTATAATTCTCGTGGCAGGCCCCGCGCGCCCGGGAAGCAGGGGCGCTGTCCTCTGCGGCAGCTCAGGGAAGAAAATCAATCAATCAATCAATGAGCGCGCACACCTAATTAAAGGTAACAAAGGCTCTGGGCACCTCATCCCCGCCCCCCTTCCCCCGCAGTGTCAGGCCCGGAGAGCGCCAGAAGGAAACCCAACCTTGTCTCAGACCGGATTAAATGAAGTCCCCGAGCCAGGGTCTAATCTACCAAGGCTGCTTTTTAACAACAATGGCCTGTCCCACACCGGAGTGGAGAATCCCTTCCCACCTGCCGTCTTAAAGTGGATCTGGACGGTTACCCTGCTCTCAGAGAATAAGGATGCGGCCGAGCCACACTGCACCCCTCACGCACAGATGAGAACATCGGGAGCAGGCAGCCCGGCACGTGCGGGGGTGCTCGCAGGCCCAGCATGCCGTGTGCCCGCAGAGTATGATGGCCAAGAAGCGGGCTCTAGAGCCAGCCTGCCTGGGCTCATTCCTGCCTCTGCCACTCACCTACCAGCTGCCCCCAGCTGGTTGCCCCAAGATCTTCATCAGCAAAACAGGAGAGGTCATCGCTCCTGCCTTCTGCCTCTGGGAAGGATGGCATGAGTTCGAGCACTTGAAGGCTGAGAACAGTACCTGCCATAGAGCCAGCCATCTTGCTACTCGTATTTTCACAGAACCGTTTCCCCATCAAGAGAACCTCCACTCTGCAAGGAGCAAGATGGGTTTATTGTTGATGTCACCTTGAGAAAAGGATACGGAGGCCTTGAGGGGTGAGTTAGCCCAAGTTCACAGAGCAGAGTGGATGTGGAGCTGAGGCTGGACCCACGGCCCAGGAGTCACGCCCTCCTGCTGGGCACCCCGGGCTCTGTCCCCAGTCTTCTTCAGAACCTTGCTCTGGGATCTTCCACCGCCTCGTTTTTCATGCTGAGATGAACTCAAAGCGTCACCTGTTGCTGCGTGCTTTGTATTTTCACAGGGTCAACCCTGAGAAAGAGATAGGGCTGACCTATCTTCCCCTGCTCCTCCAGTCTGATGGACGAGCAGGCCAAGAGGCAAGACAGGAACAGTGATATCACTGAGCAGTAATATACACAGAAGCCAAGAAATTCACAGATACGTGCTCCATGGTGTAGCAAATCGGTCCTGTTGCCCAGGTACACGTGAAAGCGCTCCCAGTGATAGAAAAGGCATTGGAGTGGGGGAGGGGGAAAGAGGGAAGGAAGCTGGAAGCTTTGGCCTGACCTACACTTGCTGAACCACAATCCCAGTGCTGCTTTCATTCTCCCCTGCTTGTGTCATTCCTCACGCCCATGAGCACTAATGGGACTAGAACCTTCCAAAACCCAGATGCTATGCTTGGATTGTGAGCTCTGAGCTTGCAAAAGGAGGTCACCCTGCCGACCCAGGTCAGAGGATGGAGCAGCAGATCGCATCCCGAGAACAGAACTGCAAATAAACAGCTCGCAGACACCTGCCAGGTCCAGAGCTCTCCTGGGACTTCGCCGGCAGCTAACGCGGGGTCAGCTGTGGAGTGCGGTTTTGGGGGGAACGGGCGTTGCAGAGGAATGTTGTGTGAATCCACTTGAGACATTCGAGTTCAGATTCAGACGTTCACAGTTCACATCCTGCCAATCCATGCTCGCTCACCAGACTGAGAGCAGACATCGATCTGGCCGGACTTGGCCAGTTCTGTTATCGAACATGCAATGAGGAGAAACGTTATTATTTCATCTGCTGGCGCTAGTGCTCTCCCAGGGAAAGAACTGCTTTCATTGAAGAACTACCTTGATAGGTCATTGGGGTGAGAGATGAGGCCTTGAGGGCGTGTGTAGAAAGATTTTTAAAAAAAACAAAAACCCACAATATGTATGTAGGGAAGAACTCTGTGTAAATCCGAGTGGGAATTGGGGTAAAAATCGGGTGTGGGGGAGAGAGGGAGGATCGTGTTTGGAGACTGGGATCGAGTTAGTGAAAATGGCCAAGGGGATGTCAAAGAACAGGAGATGTCTGCTTTTCAGCTTAAAACTCCAGAGGGCCCCTTTTTCTCCCGAATCCTGATTTCCCAGGGTCCCTCCTCCTCACCCAGCCTGTGTGCACAAGGCTGGGGGAGCAAAGAAGACCAAGGAGAGGGCGGGGCCTTGTGTGTGGGAGCCCACAGGACAGAGCTAAAGGAGCATCCTTCCTTCAGGCGGATGGGAGGGCGTTTCTGCAAAAGCCAGATGTCAGGGTGGAGGCAGCACAGAGAAATGCATGCGCCTGAGGATTCTCAGAAATCTGGGCTGGAGGCCGGCTTCTCCACAGGTCATGGCAGCGGAGCCATCTTCCCCGGATGGGTAAGAGCTGATTTGCATGTGTCTGCTGAAGAATGCAGCCTTTCCTCCCTTGAGGCCTAGCCATCAGGTGCCGCTGGTCTCCAGGCAGGTTGCTGTGCCTTCCTCTAAGTGGGGTGCACGAGCACCTGCCCTTACCACCCAGCTGCTGCTCTTCTGAGCCAGCAAAAACAGAAATCAGGAATGGAGCCAGGCCATGAGAAGTCAGTGTAATCTCAGACCCACTAGAACACATCCAAGGCTTCTCCTCATCCCCCTTCCACCGGGCAGTCACTTTCCCGGTTTCCGAGAGAGCTGGCCTCCCAGCTTCTGCTCACATATTCCCGGGACCCGGGCTCACTGAGTGCAGGTGGACAGTTCCGTTCCCCGGAGCTCATCGCTCGGGAGTTCTTTGTGAGATCGAGCACAGTCTGTACCCACTCCTCAACCCCCACCTCCCAAGCCTCCATTTTCACTGCTTTTCAAAGCTGGCCCCCTTTCTGCACAAATAGCCCTCTTTGGAGTCTGGGGTCAGCTGTCTTGTCCTTTGAGTTCTTTTCTGTCTCAACATCCCTGTCCCTCCCCCTTCCTCACTGTCATAGGAGCCCGGGTACCTGATGACAGACTAATAATTGGCAGTCCTCTCACATGACAAGTAGGTAGCGTTACTGCATCCTCGGAGAACATTTGCCGTGGATGGTCAAATAATGAGATGCTTATTTTCTGAAAATTTTATAAAAGCCAGGTCCAGGCTATGCTTCCCTCGTGCCCTCTCTGAGATATGTCCTCAGTCCCGGAGGGCCCTGGCTTTGAGGCAGAGCTGTCCTGTGGGCTCCTGACCCACTCATCCTTGCCTGGCAGTCCTGCCTTGTCCCCTCGGTGCTCGGCCTCGCCTAGCTCTGCCCGTCCCAATTTCTTAACAGCCTGTCGCATGGACAGAGCAACTACTGCCTAATCTTGAGGTTTGAAAGGAACTGGGGTGACCACCTCTACCTAACATTTTTCCTTCACCCATTCCTTTCTGGATGTTACTTGTCACTTCCAACCCTCCTCATCTCACCCATTCCATCTGCCCCGCATCCTTCTGGGGGCCTTCCTGCTTAGTGTTCCCATAGGGCAGTGGTCAGCAAACTCCTTAGTCAACAGAGCCAAATATCAACAGTACAATGATTGAAATTTCTTTTGAGAGCCTAAAACCAACTTCCGCGCATGGGCCTCGAAGTTTTAATCGCACTGTACATGCTCACCCGTTGTACTGTTGATATTTGGCTCTGTTGACTAATAAGTTTGGGCCATCAGCAGGAGGCACTCAGGCACACTCGGCAGAGCCCCAGTGGGTTGGATTTCCAGTGGGAGGTGACTGGAAAGATAAGAGGTCCTTAAGCAGCCAGGTGGAGAGCCCTGGGCTGCCTTCTGAGCCCAGCCCGCCACATTAGCACCATAGCCATGTCCACCCACGAGGGCCCTCTGTGGGGAGAAGGATGGGCAGGGCAGTCCCAGCCCCAGGCCAGAGCAAGACAAATAAGGCATGCCTGGCCAGTGTGCTCAGTATTTGAATGTGGACCCATGAGCCAGGAGGTTGCAGTTCAATTCTCAATCAGGGCACATTCCTAGATTGTAGGCTCGATCCCCAGTAGGGGGTGTGCAGGAGGCAGCTAATGGATGATTCTCATCATTGATGTGTCTCTCTCTCTCCCTCTCCCCTCCTCTCTCTGAAATCAATAAGAAACATATTTAAGAAAACAAGACTAACAAGGCATTCAACTCAGAGCTCTTTCTTTGATCTTACAACACTTAGTGACTAAAGAAAAGAGATGGAGCTTGCATTTCGCAGCTACCTAAGCATTTATTGCGTGACACGGATCATACCAGAATCGAGGCACATGTTTCCATAAAGGAGCTCCTCCGAAGCATCCAGGAGCCTGGCCCAATCGGAGCAACATTTTATTCTCCTAACGAGTGTGTAACCAGAAGGAGAATTCATAAAGTTAATGGTTCTGCCTTCCTGCAGGGATATTTGCAAGCATTGATTTTTTCGCCGTGATGTATGCCACTGGCAGTGACTTCTGAGGGAAGGGGACAGTGCTATTTGGGAGTCTGTGAGGTTTAAAGCATCCTGCCATTGCCTGGTGCTGTATTATGCCAAGCCCCCCTCTAATAGCACCCCATTTGTTAGGGGAACAGGGAAATTGCTGTGAATGCTGCCGGATTCCAAACTGACAGCATCCAAAACCACTGAGCATGTCTTCGTAACCCAGGAGGGAATTCCTCTGGGAGGAGGGGCAGGTAGGAAAGGAGGAGACTACACAGAGCGAGTGCATCAGGGAGTTTCTCTCTGGAACCCAAATGGAGAAAGTTTAAAAGAAAAAAAAGAGGGAAGAGATTAATGAAATGTCGGAGCTCATCCTGGACACTCGGTGGTAAAAGTTTAGCAGCGGCCGTCAAGGCTCCCCCAGTGAGGAGCCCCTCGGAGAGCAGCTTTCTGAGGGCACAGAAAGGCAGCCAGAGATGGAGGCTGCCCGCTGGACAGGGAGCAGGGGACCCTCATCCCTCCTGCCCCCAGCAGCCCGGGTCTGCTCCACCTGCTGGGCTTTCTGGATGCCTTCCAGCCTGAGTGGGGAGGGGGACAAGGAAGGCGGGAATGGAGAGTGTGGGTACGGTCCAGGTGACAGGTTCTCTCCTTCAAGGGGACCCACGGGCCCAGACATGCTTCCTTTCTGGGTTCTGACTGTTGGGTGCCCATGGAGAAGGGCATATGTTGGGGGGGGGGGGGGAAACAGCTTTAACACCTGATCCCAGGCTGTGTCCCTATTGGCCGAACACAACACTCCTTCGTGGGATTTCTCAGGCACTCAGAAAAGGACCCCTTCCCACCGCCTCGCCCCACCCACCCACTCAGCTGCTGACAGTTGGAAGAGGAGCCGTCAGAGGGGGCAGCGCTTTGCTCTGGAGCTGTCTCAGGCATGCCATCTAGCCTTTAAGCTCCCTGGGATTCAGGACTACTTTAGGTCTCCTAAACCACGTGAGTCCCAAATTGGGCCAGGTGCCTAGAAGGAGCTCTTGATGGTTTGTTAAGTTGAATTTGACCTCTGAGAGCAGCTGACTCAGGCAAGTCTTCTTGGGTTGGGGTCCCAGGAAGCCACAGCTCTATGGGCTGCCAGGGAACAGAGAAACACCCAGCTCCCTGCCCCCATGGACCCCACCCTGCTCACTTGCATGGAGGAAGCCTCCTGGAAGGAACCCTGAGCTGGAGCTCATGGGGCACCAGGAGTCTGTTCCTACTTCTGTCCCCACAAAATGCTGCTCAGCAAGTCCAACACAATTGCCAAGGATAAACCCCGGTGACAGCCATCATCCAGAGCAGCTGCTTCCCAAGTGTGGTACCTGTGCCTGCATCATCCGCATCACCTGGGAGCCTATGAGGATGCAAATTCTCCGCCCCACCCTGGACCTACTGAGGTGGAGATGCTGGAGCCAGCCCAGCGCTCTGTGTTCACCAAGCTTGCCCGTGATCAGAAGGAGAGTGGAATTCGAGACCTGGGCTTCTGCGTGGTACAGGAGGAAGTGGGCGGAACAAATGCAGGTTAGAGTGATGCAGACTTTCATGCTCCACCCTGGGTCTCCTCATTCCTATTCAGCTGCATAAGTTTTATGAATGAAAAGGACGATGGTGAATGGCAGAGTGGTGCGTGCAGGGGAAAGTACAGATTCTGAAGGGACGGGTCTGAGTTGAAAAATTGGAAACCGAAATAGCTCACTAAGCAGACTCCAGGAACAGTAGTCACCTTCCCGGCCACACCCAAGGGGCTGCTCACAGGTCAGCAGGTGCTGGAGGGGCTGAGGCCGCTGTGCAGGGACAGACAATGACCAGGGAAGGGCCAGCCCAGGCAGGCCACAGAATGCTCGCCTCGATGTGAGGGTCCTGCCTTGCTGGAGAGGTGGAGGGGGCCCTGGTGCGGGGTTGGCCTGGCCTTGCAAATGGCCTTGCTTCCGGCACTCCGCTCTGCGGGAGCGGCCAGGACAGCTGGGAATTGTTCTTCCTTCAAGCGCCAGCACCAGAAGAGCTGGCCTGGGGCACCTGTCAAGGGGATCAGCGTTTGGAGGCCCTGTTATAATGTGAGCCAAGCTAGAAACAGAAAAATTCCACCTGGGAACGGGGCCTGGAGGGTGGAAGTGGGTGTGCAGGATTAATTTAATTAAGTCCTGCTTTGGGGACCAGGTTAAATTTAGCAGCTGCTTTGACTGCTGGTTTGACTCCTTCCCTGTAACTCCCTCCCGTCTGCCCACTCTGCCTCCTGCAGGTGATTAATTCAGGATTCTGGGCTGGAATGTGCAGACTCACCTTCTGGTGGCTTAGTCTCTGCTGCCTTCTCCCTGGGTCCCAGGGGGCAGCGCATGGGAACGCCAGAGCCACCTGCTCGCTCTCCTCTGGGGATGTAAGCTCCTCGTCCCTCCTAATGACTCCTGCAGCGGCCGCCCGCAGCAGGCCCAGCCCAGGCCCCAGCACTTGGCCGAGAAAGCGCCACCCCCATGGGCCTGGATCCCCAGTTTATTTCATTTCATTGTCCTCAGGGGACTTAAAACGTTGGTATATCTTCGCAGCATTCTGCACCAGATGACTGATGGTGCGAAGCCTTGGGGCCTGCACCTCCTAGGGAGAAGGTGAGCGGCTCCTTTGCTACAATTTTTTGTTTTGATTCTACCCTCTCCTCCTTTGACAATTCACACATTTTCTTTTTAAAAAAAATATATTTTATTGATTTTTTTTACAGAGAGGAAGGGAGAGGGATAGAGAGCTAGAAACATTGATGAGAGAGAAACATCGATCAGCTGCCTCCTGCACACTTCCTTCTGGGGATGTGCTCACAACCAAGGTACATGCCCTTGACTGGAATTGAACCTGGAACCTTTCAGTCTGCAGGCTGATGCTCTATCCACTGAGCCAAACAGGTTTTGGCGACAATTCATATATATTGAATATTTAGACTAATTTTTTTCTCCTCCTGATTCTGATTCCCCTCCTTGTTATTTGGGGGCTGCTCTGAAGTTTGTTCGTATTTCCACCAGATTGAAGTGGTCTCAGAAAGAGAGAGAGGTGAGGTGGGAGATGAGGTGAATAATAATAAATGCCAAATGGTGATTCATGGGTTGGAGCATTCCAGAATCAGACCTTTATTGAGGGTCTATAGGTAACACACTAACAGCGAAGCTTTAATACTGAGCAAGACACTGGTCTTGCCCTCAGAGAAATGGCCCTCTATTGAGGGTGGACACAGCAAGGCCAGTTACAGCTGGGTGACGTGCCGGCACAGTGCCTGCCCCTGGGTAAGGGACCCAAAAATAGTTAAGAGTCATCATAGTCACTGATGGTTTTGGTGCGTTGTGCTGTGGGCAGAATCATGAGAGCTTTCTTTTTCTCACCTCCCTGTGTATTTCATACCACTTCCTGGGCTGTATCCAGTCCCTGTCTCAGATCTTGGGCAGATCCCCTAGCTTTCCTGTTCACACCCAGGTATTAAGGAATGGCTTCATTTTTAGGAATTGTAAGTCCAGTCCAGTTTAAAACCCAAATCTCAGTCTCTCTCCCCATTTCCAGCTCCAGCTCCTTCTCTACCCACCTTACCCCCAGGTTTGGAATCTGCAGAGGAGCACGGGGCACAGTGGCACCTTTTCTCTCTGCTGCTGTTTCTGGCCTCTCCAAGGTCAGGTGCAGGAGAAGGGGCAGAAGAACAAAGCAGAGTCCTCTGTGGCCAATTCTGGGGTGAACCTGGGCCCCTCTGGGAGGCAGGTGCCTACATACAGGTATTTCTCTTTCAGGGTGCTTTAGTGGATCTGGGCAACTTGGAGGCTAGAGAGGCAGGGGCTCATAATGAAAAGCTAGGAGTCAGACAGGCTCACTCCCAAACTTTCCTCTATCCTTATTAGTAGTACTAGAAGCCCAGCGTGCAAAATCACACTGCCCCACCTACCCACCCACCCTCCGCCCCACCGCACTCGCAGCCCCGCCCACCGTTGGTCTTTGGTCATTAAGGCATTAGGGCCACAGGCCTTTTAGAATATAGATTACCTTGGGCAAGTGACTTAACCTCTCTATTCCTCATTTTCCTCCGAATGGGGCAATATGCCTGCCTTCCAGATGTGCTTGGTATTTTTGGTTTAACAGAATGCCTTTCCATGTCAATACATATAGGCCTGCCTCATTCCTTTCCATTGTTGCATAATATTTCTTAGATGATCAAACCATTCTCTTTTTGATGGGCATTTAGGTTGCATCTATTTCTTTCACTGTTGCAACACTGTGATGAATATCCTTGACTTTGTCCCCAGGTGCATAAGTGTGAGACTAGAAATGAAGAACATATCTAGAAGTGAGTTTGCTGAGTAATTGGAGACACAGGTCATTATTTATTTAATTTTATGTTACCAAGTTGCTCCTCAGTGTTTTTTAAAACCTATTTACACCCCCAGTAATAGTGTGTGGGTATTCCCACCTATCCTCGTCAATGCCGGGTACTGTGCTGGATGGCAGGTGGCATCAAATAGCCCTGATTGGTCCTTGAAGTTCCGTCAGCAGTTTCCCCTTTTCTTATTTCAATAGATGTTAATTCTAAGACCAAATTGTATCTATTTTAAAATTGTTTTAGGTATATAATAATATAATAGATGTATATATTGATCTTAAAACTAGCAACCTTCCTATTCTTATTTATTCCAATACATTGCTATATATATATATTTTTTTTATTTTTACATCTCTATGGAAGGTTATGTCATATTTAAATAATGATAGTTTCTTTCCTTCCTTTCCAATTTGGATACTCTTCATTTCTTTTTCTTGCCTAAATGGGCTGGCTAGGGATGCCCAGGTGTGCATTGAACAGAAGCGGAGATGATGGGCAGTCTTGTGTAGTTTCCCATATTAAAGAGAACACTCTCCATATGTCACCATTAGGTATCATGGTTGCAGTATGTTAGATGACCTTTATCATGTTAGGCAAGCTCCATTCTATTGCTAGGTTGCATTGCTAGGTTAATCTATCTTAACCACTGTATTTTCTCAACATGCTCTCTCCCCCTTTCTGAGATGATTATATGATTAGTTTCCTTTAATCCATTACTATGGTGAATTACACTAGCAGATTTTCTAATGTTAGGCTATTATTTTCAATTCCTTGAAAAAAATTCACATTGATAATATTTCTGTATTTAGTTTATCAATTATTTTTCCGTTTTACTCATGAATGAGATTGGCCTGGTAATTTTTTTCTTTTTCACACTTTCCTAGTCTAAAGGTTTTATTAGTCTTACAACATAGGCCTTCTTTTCTTATGCTCTAAGGCAGTGTTTCCCAACCTTCTCTCATGATGAGAATCACCTGGTGGAGTTGTTAAAACACAGATTCCTGAATCCCAACTAAGAAGTGCTAAACTAGAATTTTTGAGAACATATATCAATAGGTAAAATTGCATACCTAACTTAGTGCTCTGTATATAACATCTGTCTTAGAGCACTAGTTAAGTATACAATTTTACCTATATGTTCCCAAAAATTCTAGTTTAGCACTTCTTAGTTGGGATTCAGGAATCTGTGTTTTAACAACTCCACCAGGTGATTCTCATCATGAGAGAAGGTTGGGAAACACTGCTCTAAGGGACTATATAGATGAAATTGTTTACTCGGTGTATGTCAGAGGGAACTAGCCTATAAAACCATCTGTGCCTCTTGTTCTTTTTGTGGGAAGATTTTTAAAATTACTCAATATATTTACTGGTTATAAGATTCATCAGGTTTTCTACTGTTTTAAAAACTATTTTTGCAAATCCAGTATAATCTTCTAGGAAATTGCCCTATATTTTACTTAAATTTTCAAATATATTAGCCTAAAGTTTTTTACATTATTTTCTTATATTCTTTTAAAATAATTATAGATTCTAAAATTAGTCTCCTCTTTCTTTCTTTATTAATATTACTTGATTTTCTTCTCCGTCCTCTCTCTTAATCATTTTCACCAGAGGCTAGTTTTTTTTTTTTTTTAAGAGACATCTATTGTATTTGTTTTGCTAATTTTCTCAATTGTACCTTTATTTTATATTTTGTTAATTCCTTTTTTTTATGTTTCTCATTATAGTCTTTGGTTTTATTTTGTTTATTTTTTCTAATTTAGTTAATTATTAAATAAGTTCTCTTTATAGTATAAGAATTTAAGGCTATAAATTTTCCTCTACATATTGCTTTATCTTCATCCCTCAAGCTTGATAGATAGTATTTTCATTATCATTCAGTTCTAAGTATTTCAAATTTTCTAATACAATTTTTACTTTGATCAGTGTTTTAAAATTTACAAGTATAATTTTTGTTGTTGTTTTTGTGTGTGTTTTTTTAGAGGGAGCTAAAGTCAAGACTCATAGGTATAGACACCTAGTAGAGGGTAAAATGAATACAAACTGAGGTTCTAAATCCATCAAGGAGAGGGGAGCTCAGGTCCTAGTAATTAGGAAACTAATGGCCTAATTCCAGGAGTCATGAAGGGTAGTTTCATCTGTAAAATGAGAACCATGAACACCCACTCATCAGCCCAAGGAATCCACAAAAAAATATACCATCTTTCAAGGAGTAGGACTGAAAAGCAAACAGAAACTAAAAAAAAAGTTTGAGAAATGGAACCTCAAGCTTATCATACCACAAACAGATAAAATTATTAAAAATAAAAAAACCTCTTGCATTGAAAAAAAAGAATTTTTAAAAAGGACAAAATCCAGGTGTATGCTATTTATAAGATACAGATACAATTTAATGACACAAGAATATTGAAAACCAAAGATTGGAAGAGAATATGTATAACATGTAGATACCAAAAGTATAATCTGGTAGTGCAATGTTAATTGCAATGTAGAAAATAAGGAGAAAAGTATTAATAGAGAAAGTAGATTATTGCTTAATGATGAAAGGGACAGTCCACTAGGACATATAATAATCATGAATCTTTATGTGCGTAACAACATAGCCTCAAAATAAGAGAAGCAGAGATTGAAAAATGGAAAGAAGAAAGGGACAAATCCACAATTTTTAGGAGATTTTTAGCACGCCTTGCAGAAACAGGTGCAACAAGGAGATACAAAGTTGTAAAGCTATAAAAGGTTCAAATAAGACAAGCAACAAGCATCAGCCAATGGATATATTTATAACCCTAACTCTATAAATGGAAACTATGCCTACTTTTCAGGCACGTGTTATAGAAACTGAGCTTGGACAAGGCCACTAAGGAGATCTCAAAAAATGTCAGAGAACCAACATCACTCAGACCACGTTCTCTATCACCATGCAATGCACGTAGAATTCAATAACAGAACTTCCCTCTGCCTTTAATTACTAGTCACTCTACTATGGATGCTGGCACTGAGAGCAAGCTCAGGGAGAGTGGAGTAACCTTGAGGCAGGAGGAAGGCTTGGGGGGTCTATTGATGTTTCTTAATAGAACTGGATGCATGTGTGCCCTTTCGTTCAAGACAGGAAGGGTCACCTGATCATGATATTTGGCCAGCATCTTCAGGGCACACTCAGTAGAGTTCTCTGTGCAGCCAATGACATCAGGGTGAAGTAACCAGGAAAGCCCTTATTTTATTCATTTTACAGGTTAAAAAATGATAAAGAGAAGCTGCTCACCTCCTAAGGTGCTGAAAAAAACAAACAGTAAATGGTAGAGCTGAGACCAGGATCATGTAATATGACTTCAGATTAGTTGTTCTTCCGATTTCATCAGCTGAGAATAGTTCACATTCAATTTCAAGTCCGACTACACTGAAGTACTTAGAGCATGCCCTAAGCCATGTTTGTTACTCTCCCCATTGCCTGAACATGAATTTATTTCAGTACATACATGTTTAATGGCTGATGAATTCATTTATTAATTTCTGCATGGCTATTTGCATTTATTCATTTATAAATCACTCTTTTCTCATGTGATACATTGTTTTAAATATTTTAACAAAACGTATTTTAGTGGCCACACAATAAGTATACACATGCCCTACATTTATTTAGGTTATTTCCAAAATTTCCCTCTAACAAATGATCCAATGGCAAGTACCATACTCTCATTATTTCCTGAAGACAAATTTCTAGAGCTGGAATTACTAGGTCAAAGGATATGAAATTTTCAAAGGTTTTGATAAATATTGCCGGATTCCCTATCTTAAAGCTATACTAATTACATCCCTAATGTGAGAAAATATCTATTTCTGTGCACCCTTCATCAGTAGTCCTTTTTCCTTTTTTCGTGCTTTAATATAAAATTTTTTATTGCAGTGTTACAGTCATAGAAAAATGCAGACATCGTTAGTGTTTGGCTCACAGAGTGAATATACTCATGAATCAGCATCTAGATCATGACATGGAGTGTGATCAGTGTCCAAGAAGGCACTTTCCAGTCATGGTCATGTCCCTAAGGGTAACCACTGTCCTTTTAACATCATAGCTCAGTCTTGACCATGTTTGAACTTTATCTAAATGGAATCATGTATAAATAAATAAATAAATAAATAAATAAATAAATAAATAAAGGAATCCTGTTTGGTTACTCCGTGTCAGCCTGATTTCACTCACTATATGTGTGAGGATTCATCCATATTGTTTTGTGTAGTCGTATCGTTGACGCTTCTCATATTACATTTCATTATGTGAATGTGCGAGTCTATTTTGAAAAAGTGGTGTTAGAATAAGTTTAAGTTTAAAAAATTTGGCTCTCAAAAGAAATGTCAATCGTTGTACTGTTGATACTTGGCTCTGTTGACAATGAGTTTGCCGACCACTGGCCTATGGTATTCCTTACCTATCCAATCCTGCTCCACTGCCCCCATGTCCAGAAAGAGAGGATACTGCTCCCTGGCAGAAAGGAGGTTGATTTTTTAAAAAAGCTGCTGTGCTGTTTTGGGGGTTCCAAATTGCGAGTGCTAGAACTGCATTGTTCGTTATCACCCTAATGTGTCTGTCTCTAAGGTTGAAATGCCTTCTGCCTTCTGTTGCAGGAAGCTCCAAAGCTGCTGTGAAGCAGGGCCGAACCTACGCGCCCCTCTCCCACGTTCAGGTGTGTCCCCACCAGCCCGTGTTGTCCTTAATTATGCAGCCGCCAACTTGTACCTCGAACACTGTTACACAGCTTAGGAGGAGGTCTAGCCTTCCTTGGGATAGCTGCGAATTCTCAAAATCTATGCAGAGCAGCTATTTATTTTGCACTCTTATTTGGGACAGAACATCTTGGAGTAAACTAGGAACACACCTGCAGCCCTGCTAGGGCCATTTTCGCAGCTGGAAAACAAGGAAGTGAGAGTGGGAATGGGAGGTGTTGTTTTTCACAAGGTAACGGGAGGATTTTTACAATAGGAGAATTCTGGGAGTGACTCTGGATCATAAAACCTGAGGCCATGTTATTGTCCTGGTGATCCTGCACATCATCGTGGTCGCCGCTGTTTTTGTCATCTGCCTCATCCTCTTCCAGCACCTCAAACCCCACGCTTCTCTCCTTCTGGGTCCATATCCTGAGCCCATTTCCAGGATTCCATGCCTAAGATGTTCCAAAAGCAATTTTCCAGAATCAGATTAGCCTTCGAGGAGAGGAAACAAGCCTGTAGTTTGTTGGTCCCCGTTGCTTAATGTTCTCACCATAATGCTGCTCAGCAGATGATTGGAATGTCAAAGGCTTCTGTTTTTTCATTGATTTTAAATGTGGCATCTTTATGTGCCAAGGAAAACAAGCGCAGGCTCTCCCAGAGTGCACTTCTGCACTGCTCCCGCCGTTTATCCGTGTGTTGAAAGACAGGGCTGAGCAGTGCTTTCTGGGACACGTAACGCTGGAAAAGCACATCGCATGCAGGCAGAGGAAGTTTGAAACCTTTTTCCTCCTTTGAATGCACAGCATAGTGTGGACTGAGGGTCAGGGGATCTGCATGGGGTGACCTCAGCTCTCTCTGAAGTGAACCCGGAAATCTTAGGCAAGGGCTTCAACTTTTCTCTTTAATCAGAGATTTGGATTTGACTCCTTTTCTCCCATCCTGGGTCAGACATTGTGCTGGGCACTGGGCTTAGAGAGCTGGGCTGTGTCCTGTGTGCAGGGAACTTAGGGGAATGGATGATCTCTGAGGTCCCTCGGTGCTCAAAGTTTCCCACTGCACGCATGACTATGCAGAACAGTGCACCAACCCCAGCCTCTACGGAGGGAAACCACATTGATTAGGAAGTAGTCTGACACCTTCTAGGGGACCATAGGTTTAAGAAAACTATCTTGGCATCAGCCATTAGCCTTCATATCTGTTTTTGCAGGGTTTGTTTATGTAAGCACTTTACCAGTTCAGCTAGGGCTGTTTTGATGATCTGTTAATTAATTAACCAATTATATTTTCATTGCTAAAGATTGGGCCTTTCCATTAATTGTCATTGTTTTTTTGCGCACTCATGACTCTTTTCTGGCAGTAAGTATGTCTTGTAATTAGGAAAAATAAATTTGGCTTCAAGTTGAAGATGACAAGAGTATGCCCCGAGAGTATGTCTCTGTGATGAGAACCAGGGGCCATGTGGTGTGGAGCATGTGTGTGGTGGCGGGGAGGGGGGAGAGAGGACAGTAGGTAGTGAGGACACTTTTTGCAAATAGCTCCTCAGCCAGCACAAGATTAGATGCTCATTGATTTAATAAACATCCCTAACATGAGAGCCAGGACCCTTATCTAGGGACTAGACTTCTATTCTTTGCTTTCTGGCCAAGGGTCCAAAGGTTGTAAGCTAGAGTTCTGGGGAGAGGGGATGGTGGCCTGGATTTGATCAGTGCCAGGAGCATGGGTACAAGTGGGTGAAACTAAGATATACTCTAGAGACACACTCAGCAGAATTTGATGATGGGTTGGATGTCAACAGTGATGAGATGGATGGATGGGAGCTGGAAAGGAAGAGGGGCAAGTCATGGATAGCTCCGAAAAGTTTCTGGATTGAGCTACCGTGGGCCAAGGTGGCACTTATGAAAGTAAGAAAAACGGGGAAGGGTTTGGGTAAAATGTAAACAGCTTGGTTTTGCCAGTGTGGAGTTTGCAATGCCTGATGAGTCATACTGATGGAGATGACCCAAACCAATAGCTGGTTGCAACTCTTCCAAGAGAGGTCAGGGTGGAAATGGTGACTTCCGGGAACCTTTGAACTAACTTGCTATCATAATGCTGTTTATGTGAGAAACTAGGGTTCAAGTTCAAAGTACCTGATTTAACAGATACACCATAAAGCCGATACATGGGAGCAGCTGTATACATTTATATTAAGGGCTGTTTGGTTTGTCGAGGGGTAGTTGGTGCAGCTGAAAAAGCATGAGGTTAAGAATCCTAAAATACTTGTCCTTGAACCTAGTTCCATCCCTAATAACCATGTGTAACCAGAACAGACAATTTATCAGCACACTTCGCCTATCTGCTTCACACACTTATGAAACACATGGGTGGAAGTGGCATGTGAAGAACAACACGCCATGAAGTTCACAGAAATGATCATTGTATTCAGGTTACAGTGAGTTTCTTAGATGGCAGCCACAGAGTGGAGTGTTCCCTTTTTTGATAGGTCAAATGTTCTCCCTTCTTAGCAAAACAACACCTGCTTATCATAAGGAGGAAAATACAGAAAAATAGAAAGAAGAAGAAAATCACTCACATTTTCGCTACTCTGAGAAAATCATTCTTAACATTTTGCATATTTCTAGCAGGTAATATTTTCATGGAAGTTTAAAAGTTAGGAAAGATTTCAAACATGTATTAATGTACAGGGAAATTGCATAACTATTATTCATATTTCATGAGCCATAATTAATATGCATTAACATTTCTGCCATATTTAACTTGGATCCTTTGTTTTCTTTTTTTAGAAATAAAATATCATGGTATCATTGAAACCCCTCCTTTACTCTTTCCTTCATCATGGGCCTGATTTATTTATTTGTATATATTCATATATGCATTGATGTTTATATCTTTATCTCTATCTAATTATATCTATCTCTAGCACTATCTATATCTATATATCTATATCTATCTATATCTCATCTATATCTTTTTATATCTATGCACCTACATGTAAAACTAAAAACTATCTATTCTATAAAGCTAATTATAACACAAGGGAAGAATGAAACTGGGTGTGGGGGCAAGGAAAATGAAATTTCCTCCTATCCTTTTAAGTTATTCTGACTGGACTAATAATCAAATTGACATGAGACAGGTTAACAGGAGAAAATGACCAGATTTATAACATACTAGAGGCCTGGTGCATGAAATTTGTGCATGAGGTAGGGGGTGTCCCTTAGTCCAGCCTGTACCCTCTCTAATCTGTGACACCTCAAGGTATGATCACCCCTAACTGCCCTCCCCTGCAGGCCTGGTCCCCACAACTGTTCTCCCCTGCATGCCTGGGTCCCCCTCAACTGTCCTTCCCTACAGGCCTGGTCACCCCCAACTTCTCTCTTCTGCTGGCCTGGTTATCCCTAACTGCCCTCCCCTGCAGGCTTGATCACCCACAACTGCTCTCCCTTGCAGGCCTGGTCCCTCCCACCATCTTGTGGTGGCCATCTTGTGTCCACATGGAAGCAGCCATCTATGACCACATGGGGGAAGCCATCTTGTGTGTTGGAGTGATGGTCAATTTGCATATTACTCTTTTATTAGATAAGATAGAGGCCTGGTGCATGGGTGAGGGCCAGCTGGTTTGCCCTGAAGGTGTCCCAGATCAGGGTGGGGTTCCCTTGGGGCATGGTGTAGCCTGAGCGAGGGGCCTGTGGTTTGTAGGCCGGCCATGCCCCTACCCCCCTCTCCCCCCCAGTGACCCAAGCAGAGGCCCTAGTATCTGGGATTTATTTATCTTCTATAATTGAAATTTTGTAGCCTTGAGCAGAAGCCCAGGCAGGACAGGATGGGCAGAAAGCTTGGCTTCCTCCATCACCAGGGGAAACCCAAGCCTCCTGCTCTCTCAGCTCTGTGGCTGCTGACATATTTGTTGGGTTAATTTGCATACTTGCTCCTGATTGGCTGGTGGGTGTGGCTTGTGGTCATAATGGAAGCACAGTCAATTTGCATGTTTATTTTGTATTAGATAGGATGTACATATAGAGGGTCCATAAGACTATGAGACCCAGAGAACAAATCAGGCACTTAGAGCTTATATGCCTGAGCGGGAAAGCATTTCCTGTGGAGATGGAAGAGCAAATGTTTGGTAAATGAATGCTCCCTGGGCCATCTTTAACAATAGGGCACAGGGAAGACTTACCGTAGATCAAGCGCACTTGTTTATGTAAAACTATAGCTATCTATAATGATATCTCCCTTCTCAGAGCAGGTCCTCCATCTAAATTCTTTTAGGCAATTAGGAGGAACGTGAAAGGTTTCCCTGAGTCTTTCATTTAAAAAAAAAAAAAAAATCCGGCTTAAAATAACCAATATTCTGAAAGGAATATTTTATAGGTGCATTGATCTAATTTGTAGGTGCCTTATTTTTCAAAAGGAAAGTAACTCATACTAAAATCATGTAAACTAAGTCAGTGCAGCATTGCTATTATGATGAGGTTTCTTTAAAATGGTGAATAAAGCAAAGTACAATTTTGTTACTGTGCTAGTGTAACCAGACAATCAATGGGTCCATGCTACCTGTCACTACTTGAGCCAATTAAGCAGAGACAGGGTTGAATCATATGAGTGTGTATTCCAATGCTGCCAGCAATATGGGAGAGCAGCAGCTCATCCACAAAAATCTGCTCTTCCCCTCCCCATAAACAGCTGCTTATATAGGGTAGAAGGACAAAGATTACATGGGGAAGTAGGCAAAAGGGTATGCAAAATAGGCAGTTTACAGGTAATACAGGATATTTGCAAAGGCCTGTGGGCATGCAAAGGCTGGGAAGGGGTGGAGTCTTCAAAGGGCTAGTGATATGTGAGAGCTGGGGGTCTTCAAAGGTTTAGTGATATGCAAAGGGTTGGAGGTCTTCAAAGGGCTATCAGTCTGATTTCTAAGATGCAGGGCAAGTCTTGACTGTGTGGGATCATGGATGGAATGTAACCACACTTCCCAACATCCAGGCTGTGTTAGTGCCCTTGTTAAGGCCATAACTCAGCTGGTTGGGCAATGAAACTGGGAAAGAATGAACTAGGTACGCTCCAACAAAAGACAAAGATGAGTTGCAGGCAGGGCTGCGCTTGG
Source organism: Pipistrellus hanaki (assembly GCF_964339955.1). Classification (NCBI taxonomy): domain Eukaryota; kingdom Metazoa; phylum Chordata; class Mammalia; order Chiroptera; family Vespertilionidae; genus Pipistrellus; species Pipistrellus hanaki. The sequence goes on from NC_140508.1 coordinate 73,280,380, forward strand.
GACCAAGAACCTTTTAAAACACGTATGCTGGCCAGCAAACACTCCTCTGGTTAGGAGAGAGGCTAACTGGGAAAAGCTGCGGAGGAAAAGGAGAAACTGAGGTTTTTGTCTGTTCAGGGGGGAAGTTGCTCCTACTTTGGAAAAACAAAATAAGACAAAAAGATACCAATTTACACTGCTGGGTCCTGTATCGCCCCAGGGAGATCCAGGTCTCGGTGTCAATGGAGAGCTCACCCCGAATTCAGCTTCATTCCTGGGATGGTGATGTCCACTCTGCTACTTTCTGCAGGATCGCTGACCCTTCAGAGGTTCCCAAACACATGCCCTCGGGTTCCTACGAGCTGTCACTTAAGTCTCCACCAGGCTCAAGTGAAGTGAGAAAAATAATGCTATCCAGTCATACCTCGTTTTATGGCACCCTCCTTATTACGCTTCACAGATGTTGCACGCTTTTACAAATTGAAGGCAAGACCCTCCACCAGCAAAAGATTAGGTTAATATTCTCACCATAATGCTGCTCAGTTGATTTACCGCGATTCTCACTTCATTCCAAGGAACCCACAGTATCTCTGAGATACACCTGCGATGCTATCTATATCCAAATAAAGGTTTATTCTTTATTTTGAGATTATGCCCTTTCTATTTGGAGTGAGTTAAAGCATCTTCTCTTTTAGAAAATAATAGTGATACTGGATGGTTTATAGTGGACAGAGAGTAGATAAGGCATGGTTTGTAATGTAACTACCGCAATCCTGGCTACCTTATGTTGGAACTCCCATTTTTATTTTTGCACTACACAGCTTAATCTGAAAACTTAGGATCTCTGGCTCCTGTCCAGCCCTCCATTTCCCCCGTAACCAGAGAGGTGAAGTGAGATGCCCAGGGTGTGGCACCACCAGGAGTAGAACACATCCCTCCTCTGACCCATCTCCTCCCACTGTCTGCCCAGATAGCTGGGTCTCATTCACCTGTGAACTCCCCAGACAGCTCCTCCTTTCTGTCGTCCCCTTTCTCACCTGCAACCCCTGTCCTTCCACCACCCTCCCACCTGTGGGGCAGGATTGAGACAAGGGTGGCAACATGCCTGCGAAGGCCCCTGTGAAGGTACAGGAGTACAGGCCGCCCTCTCTCTGGTTCACAGGCACAAGCCTGTGGGGAGTGTCTGCCACATGGAGAAGCAGTTAGTCACAGTCCCTGTGAGAGCAGACCAGTTGGTGGGGGCTGGCCGGGTTAGGGAGGGTGATGCCAGGGAGACTGTTGCCATGGTGACTTGGTGGTAGCCCTCCCCAGCTTCCCTAATCCCAACCCCTGCAGCCAGCCAGCTTTTCCGAAGCACCACCACTTTCCAGCACATGGAAAAGCTATTTCCCCACCTCTGCGAAACCAGGATGGTGCCTGATGGCGGAGCCCAGCCACTCGGAAGAGCCCAGAAGGTCCTTCATCCAGCTGAGCCTGGGGAGAGAGGCGAGCCTGGCTGGGAGTGTGAGGATGTGCTGTGACACAGCCAGCTGTGTGAAGCACCATGCGGCGAGTGCTCCTTCCTTTGTTTCTCTCTGATTTATCCCAGTTGTATTTATAAAGGTGATTTGATTCTGTGGTCTTTTTAAACAATGAGCAGCTCAGTCGGATCCACCCCATGATTACCAGCCCAGCCTTTGACTGTAATTGATGTGAGCCAGGCTGGCTAATGTTATATCTTACAAAGATGGGCTCATTAATTGACTGGAGAGATGTCACCCACACACTGGAGGCATTAACAATTGGCGGCCTGGAGCTGTGCTGATTCAGCAGCAGCGGCGGAGAGGCTGTGCCGACCTCCAGGATGAATCCCAGCAGTGGGATTACTAGGTCACAGGGCACGAATATCGAGATGGGTCTTGATATGTTTTGCTAAATATTCTCTCCCAAACGTTGCACCAGGTCTTAACGTCCTTAGTCGTTTATGAATGTTCTCATTTCCCCACCATCCTACCAACATTTGAGATGTTGGTTCCATTTTTTTGTGCTAATTTATAAGTATAAAATGGTACATGATGGCCTTACTTTGCATTTGAGGGGGCTTGAGTGGTTAATTTGAATATCGTTGATTGCTGATTTATTCCACATGTTGATTTATTATTTGTATGTCTTCCTGTGTATTGTCTATGTCCTTTGCTCCTATAGCAGCTTTATTGTCACCCAGGGGCCCCATGGACTGACCACATACGGTACCCTAGAGCCTAGAGTGCCGCCAGCCCACCACCACCCTAACACTACGCACCCCTCAGCGCTCTGCTGCAGTAGGTGGATGGGGCCACAGGAGGGTGGGCAGTCGTTTTAAAGCTGCCTTAGAGCTCAGCTGCATGCACACATTACATTTGTTTTTGAAGCTCCTTGATTCCTTCAGCTGAAAAAAAGAAAGGGATAGCTAGGTCACCTGAGTCTGTTCCAGTCCCCTCAGCCTTCATTCTGGAGACTGGCTGGGCAGGTGCGAGATGACCACAACCTGAGGCTCCCCTCGGGGTGCAGGGATCATAAGTGAGAGGATGCATGAGCATGTCACTGCCTGGCCACTCCCATGACGCCACTTGCAAGGGTACTGGAGACCCAGAGGACAGAAAAGGCCATGTGAGCTATAGCAGTCCAGGCATGGAGGACAGTCCCAAAGAATGTGTCAGTGTTAGCCAGATGAAGAGGCAAGAAGGACATTCTGGGAGAGGGGAAATCACCCTCCAAGCTCTGGTATTTGTGGTACTGTGAGGAATCAAGTCAGGCCCCAGGCACAGGCTTCCCATGGATGCTGGGGCCACTTCTTCCAGGAGGCCAGGCCAGATGGAGGTGATTCATGAGGCAGCTCAGAAGGCTCTCCAGTGGTGGAGCATGAAGTGACAGCAGTGTTGCAGGAGGCCTGGGAAGGTAGAGACTGCCAAGGTATAGATGGCTCTCCAGCAGGACCCGTGGAGGCTGTGGGCTAGTAGGTTCTACGCCAGCAGATATTGACTGCTCTTAGGCTTTGTGAGTGGTCCAGGATGTGCTCTGTGGGCTTGGGCTTGGTGCAGCCTGAAACTCCCCCCGCCTGGCCCCACATCACTAGAAACAAAAGATAGTGGCATGAGTGAGTGCGACCTTGCATCTTCTAGTGCGTGCTTATGCTATGCTGGTGGTTGCGTGTTAATAGGTACCATCCGTAGGGTATGTCCAAGAAAAAAGGGAGGCTGAGAAATGTTTTTGTGTGTGGTGGTTATTTGGGGGGATATTTATTTATGAAGTGGGCCCATAAGACCACTCTACTGGTTCCATTTTCTTGGCTTTTTCACATGCCCTGTCATTCAAATGATGCTTGATTTTATATACTGACTGACGTTTCTCACAGAGGGTTTCTTATGGGTCAGCCTCGCCTCCTTAGGAGAGAGTAAGTTCTCCGAGGGCAGGTCAATAAGTCTTTTCCCCGAAGTTCCCACAGGGCCTGTCCATAAGGTAGAGATTCAGTTAGTGTCCAAGACATACCTGTTGCTTGATTTATGGGCCACCTCTCAGGTGTCTCATCCTTCAGCTTCACTAACCTGCTGAACAACCCAAATGGTCATCTGAATGATGCGACAGAATGGACCATGAGACAGGAACCAGGGCCCACATCGAGTGGTACAGCCTTGAGCTGGTCGTGTTATCCTCCTGAGCTTGATTTCCTCAGCATTGTTGTAAAATGGGGACAAGGATATCTCAAGTTCTTTTCCATCTTCCTGTTCTTTCACATGCTCATGGGACTTCCCAGGGTTAGGAATCCCAGCCCTGTGCCCAGACATGCCATCAAAGTCACCTTCACTCCTGCTGGCCCTTCTGCTCTGTCCCCATTCACGGAACCCGAGATGGCACCTGTCCAAGGCATTTTGTCCAGAACGCCCTCTCCCATTTGGTGCAGGAAATAGATGCCTTTTCATGATGACCTCATCCCTACCTAGAGGAGGGGGAGTTGGGAGGCTTCAGAGTCCAAGCCGAAGCTCCCTGACACTTACTTTCCAAGAAAAATTGGCCGGCAGAGCTCAGGGTCTCTGCCTGCCTGGAGCCCATGATGAGAAGGCACACTGTGATGGAGGGCCTGACTCCAAGGAGAGGAGCCTTGGGGGGGCGGGGGGGGGCCTGCAGTCTAGGGTGGGAGGCATCTTTCCAGTGAGCTCTTATTTTACAAAACACGGCCCTCAGAGAAAACAGCTCTCCCAAGCCTGTGACTTAGTGCCGTCTTCCCCACATAGTTCTGGCAGCTCCGGGCTGTTATTACACACTACAGCAATAATCATCACCATGATAATAACAACACTGCATTTGTTCAGTCTCTTAACTTGAAAATAAATAAGACAGCCGATCCAGGGTGAGTTCCAACTCCAGTCTCTCTCCCCCATCATCACTTAATAATGATTACAGAAGCTCCCCTGGGCACACGGCGCCCTGCCCAGCACTCCAGATATTAAATCCACCTAGAAGCAGGGTGTAATAATGCTGACCCCGCAGGGATGTTTCAAGAATTAATTCCTGTGGGCTCTCTATTCCGCTCTTCTCCGACGCATTCAATCTCAGGAACCCAAGAGTTGGTGACGTTTATACCATGAATTAAGACATTCCGCTGTTGCCCCTGGAACTCTTCATTACAATTCTGGCCCGATCAATGGCAAAGAGGAGTACTATTTATTAGTTAAGTGGATGCTATTGAATTCTTAATTTAAGTGGCTTTTAATTCAGTGTTTTACTTGCTGTCCTTCATTTTGCCCCTGTTCATACAAATTTGCCCATTAAAAGCTGGTACGAGGCCATGCTAGCTCCTTTATCACAGTTTTGTTTTTGTGGAGGACAGTTCTCAGCTGGGAAGAAGGCAGAGATTCTCTGAGTGGGCAGGGAGGCCAGACGTCCAGGCCTACAATAGGCGTCCATGCTATCAGCGAGGAGGAAGTGGGTGACAGGGGAGGGGTGAGTCCATCAAAAGACCTTCCCGATAAGGTCCTTCAGCTCCTTTGGCCTTCACTGTGTTTCTCGCTTTGGTTTTACCGGCTTGAAAACTTGACTGCAGTTCTCCCACGCAGACATGAGTCACAGAGACAGTCAGTGGGAGGCGTGGGCTGTCTCCATAACTGGCAGGAGGCTCCGACTGGCTCCTGCATGGTGGCCGCTGGGGTCTGGCTTGACCCCTTTCTGCTGGATACCCAGTAGCAGCTGATAATAGCCACTCCCCACTGCAGTGCACATTGTTTATAGCAGCTTCACTGCTGTATAATTGAAATGTAATAAGTTGTACTTGTTCAAGTGTACAATTTGATAAGTTTTGACATATATACAACTGTGACATCATCTTTGTAATGAAAATAATGAACAAATCCTTCACCTCCTGCCCCTTTGTAATCATCCACTCTCACTCCTTCCTGTCCCTGGGGAGCAGGGGATGCTGTATGACAGATTTGCTTTCTGTCACTGCATGTTATTTGCATCTTCTAGAATATTAGATAAATAGAATCACACAGTGTGTACTTACTCTTTTTCATCTGGCTTCTTTCACTCAACACAATTACTTTAGCTTAATCCATGTTGTGGCGAGTATCAATAATTCCTTCATGGTATGGACAGATTTTGGGTGTTTATCCACTCACCTGATGGACACTTGGCTAATACAAATGACGTTGCTGCAAACATCCAGGTATGAATCTTCGTGTGCAGAGGTTTTCATTTCTCCTGGAGACAGAGAGTAGAGTGACTGCATTACCTGATGGGTAACTTTAACTCTTTAGGTAACTGCCAAGCTGTTTTCCAAAAAGGTTGTACCATTGACCACTCCCTCCAGCAGAACTCTGAGCACTCTAGTCATCCCACATATGCCCCAATACTTGGTATGCTCTGTTTTCTTAATTCTAATCATTCTAATTGTTGTGTAGTACTATTTGATTGTGGTTTTAATTTGTATTTCTCTTGGCTGGGTAGTTTAGTTGGTTAGAGTGTTGTCGAAACACACCAAGATTGTGGGTTCAATCCCTGGCCAGGACACATACAAGAATCATATAATGAATGCATAAATAAGTGGAACAACAAATTGATTTTTCTATGTATGTATGTATGTATGTATGTATGTATCTATCTATCTATCTTAGTCTATCTCTCCCTCTTCCTCTTTCTCTCTAAAATCAATCAATAATTTTTTAAATTTCTATTTCCCTTTTAATGAATGATATTGGTTATCTTTTCATGTGCTTATTTGATGTTCACATATCTATAGCTACTATGCTTTCCTTTAATTAGTATTAGCATAGTATACCTTTCTTTATCTTTTTATTTTTATCTATTTATTTTTTTATATTTAAAGTTTGTGTAGGTAGCATATAACTGTCTTTTTAATCCAATCTCTGCCTTTTAATTATAGTACATAGAGCACTTATGTTCAATGTAATTATTGATGGTTAAATTAAAATCTATCATCTTTCTATTTGTTTTCTATTTAGCCCATCTCTTATTCTTCCTGCTTTTCTTTGGACTACTTTTCATGATTCTTTTTTTTAAATCTCCTTTGTTAACTTATTTATAACTCTTTGCTTTGTCATTTTAATGGTTGCCCTCAGGCTCATAATATAAATATTTAACCTCACATCTATCTTCAAATGATATTGTGTCACTTCATGTATAGTATAGGAACCTTACAATAGTATATTTCCATTTCTTCTTCATTTCTCTCCTTCCATTTCTTCCCAAAAGGCCTCCTGGCCTTTATGCTAATGTTAGCAGACATTTTACTTTTACATAATTATAAACTCCACTAGAGGCCCAGTGCATGAAAATTCGTGCACTCAGGGAGATGGGGATCCCTCAGCCCGGCCTGTATCCTCTCGTAGACCAGGATCCTTCAGGGAATGTCCACCTGCTGGCTTAGGCCCACTCCCCAGGAAATCAGGCCTAAGCTGACAGTCAGACATCCTTTGTGAGCATATGAAATACAATTAAAAACTATACTTTTACTACTTATACTTTGCTAATTCTAACTTCCGTATTAGTTCTGTGGCTGTTTGGGTTGATTGCCTTTTTCCTCCTTATTATGGGTCATATTTTCCTGCTTCTTTTTATACCTGGCAATTTTTGATTGGATATAAAACTTATGGATCTTATCTTGTTATGTGCTGGATATTTTTGTATTCCTTTTAATATTCTTAAATTATATTTTGGGACTCAATTAAATTATTGGGAATAGTTTGATGCTATTGTATCTTACATTTCAGATTTGGGACCGGATTTGCATATAGTCCAGTGTTAAGACCTTTCTGAGTACTCTAACCCAGTGGTCAGCAAACTCATTAGTCAACAGAGCCAAATATCAATAGTACAACGATTGAAATTTCTTTTGAGAGCCAAATTTTTTAAACTTAACCTTCTTCTATCGCCACTTCTTCAAAATAGACTCACGCAGGCCATGGTATTTTGTGGAAGAGCCACACTCAAGGGGCCAAAGAGCCGCATGTGGCTCCCGAGCCACAGTCTGCTGACCACAGCTCTAACCAATGCCCTGTGAGTTGTGAGGTTTCCCAGCCTGGTCTGTGGGAGCAGCACTGTTTCTGCCCCATGTGAGTGCCAGATACTGTTCGCTGGAGTCCTTCTGGTGGTTCTTTCCCTGGCTTTGGATGTGTTTTGTCACATGTGTGCATTGGCCAGAACTCTGATGAATACTTGCAGCTCTCTGGGTTCCCTCTCTCTGCAACTCTTCTACCTGGCACTCTGTCCTATGAACTTCAACTGCTTTTGTCTCCCTGGAATCTCAGCTCTGTCTCCTCAGCTTGGGGAGAACACCAAGCCCTGACTCAATTCCACCTTCCTGTTCTGTGGTCTGGTCACTCTCACGGCTGTAATTGGGGCAACTGTAGGGCTCACATCAACTTTTTCTCATCTTTCAGGTATCACTGTCCTTCAGTGATGGATGCCCAGTGTCTTAAAACTATTGTTTTATGCATTTTCCCCAGTAATTTGGCTTTTTCAGGCAGGAGGGTAAGTCTGCTTTCTGTGTCTCCATCTTGGCTGGAAATAAATGTCTACCATGAGCTTTACTTACTTTGGAAAGCATTTTTATATCCATTCTCTTATTTTTTCCTCACTATATTTCTAACCTGCTGGGAACTTTTTAATTATCACTTATGGATAAGGAAACTGAGGCCTAGAGAGAGGGAGTGACTTTCCCAGTGTCATGTAGGGAGTCCCAGTGGCTAGAGAGGAAAATAAAATGTTTTGAGGTTCAAATGTATCTGACATGGTATTACACTGTCTACACAAGTTGTCCCAACTCATGACACCTCTACAATGTGTGGTTATCCTGTAGTGTGATGAAGAAATGGATGCTCAGTAAGGTGGAGACACTTTTCCCAAGCCTCTTAGCTAAAAATGAATTTTGAACCTATGGTTGACTCAATAGTCAGTAGTGTCTTATAATTGTGCCTCCATTCTCCTAGATAAGTGCTTTTTTCATTTGTTTTTAAAGACTATATTTGTTTTCTAATAATTTATTATCTTAACAAACAGTTATTGGCTATTTTTTTTAATGTATTGGTTACAGTATTAAGTTCTCAATAAACATATGGGTAAAAACAAGTATGGTTCCTGCCTCCCATGGTCCTTACTCTAGTAGGAAAATTAGAAAAGAATACAAATAAATGCTATTAACTGATTTATGTACTATAAATAGGCTTCTTAAAATTTTTTTCAGACATTCTACTTTTAAATATGTATCAAGGTTTTAGTTCAAACAGGTCACAAGTAATGAGGCTTAAGTCGTCAAGATTGTCCCAAAGAAAAATTTTATAGGGAAACAGAATGATTAGGTTATCACTGTTAGACTGGGTACAAGAAAAAGGATTGTTTCCAGATCATTAGATTCTGACTGACAGTCCACTGAGTGGGTGGGTAACTGGCTTCCCAGAAGAGGTCTTAATCTCATTAAAGTTTATCAGAAAATTGCTTAAGCATTTTATCAATGCTAATTTCTTCCCAGAAGGAGTTTGGGGATTACATCATGCAAAAAGTTTTGTCCCTTACCAGGTTTGGGGCCGTGTTTCTTTATTAGGAATGTGTATGGAATAAAGTGGAGAGGAGGGAAGGTGAATCCCCCCAGGGACCATGGTTACAGTGGTAACTAACATTGTGTGAGTGGGTGTTTAGTATATGGCTTGGAAGATGTTAACTCATTTAATTCTTGCATAGAACTGTGAGGTAGTGACTTTCACTATCCCCATTTTACGTAGGAGGCCCAGAGTTTAAGGAACTGGTGGAAAGGTCAGGGAGTTGCTATAATGAAGGCTGGGGAATCCATTCTCCAGGTGGATGACAGGGAGGAAAGCATTCTGTAACCAGACAGATCTGCACCCTTCTTATGCCATCAAAACAGGTTGGTCAGTAGGGGTGCAGAGGGTCTGGGCTACTCTGCCTCCAATGCATGATGGCCTGGGAAATCCTCTTGGGTTTGTGCCTTTGGCTGTAGAGGTGATTGACTGTAGAGGTGATTGGGTTTGTGCCTTTGGCTGTAGAGGTGATTGACTCAACCCCCAGCTGTGTTTTCAGACCATGTTCTCTGGCTTGGGCAGAGTGCAGAGCTCCTTCCACCTAGAAGCTTTCAGAGATACAAGCAAAGTTTCCGGGCAAGGCAAAGCCATGTTAGCCCAGCTGGCCATGAACGGCTGCTTGAGCGGTTATGAGGGTCACTTTTGATATAGCCCGAGTGTTGTTTTGTTTATTGGTTTGTTTGACATGTTTCTGCATCTTTGCTACAAGTGCCATAGCAGAGGGAGTGCTGAACGTGGTGGTAACAGGGGTCCTACTATTGTAGTGTAAATACAGTAAAGGCAGTAAAGGTTTACAGGAATGCGGACAAATTGGTAGTTGGTGCCATTTATGTCAGGCACAGAATCTAACTTGTTAGAAATCTCAGGAGCTTCTGGGTAGAAATTTAAAGAGAACATTTGAAAAATAATATTTTTTATAACTCACTGTAAAATTCCACTAACCTCAATCCAACCAGTATATTATTGGTTCATATTATCTTATAAATGCATATACATGCTGGGTGTTTTGGTCATGGTACATACCGACTGTTTTGTATTCTGCTTGTTTTCAATGACCAGTGGATCATAAACATTTTTCATGTTTCTGCATAATTATCATTTTAATGGCCACATAATATTCCATTGTGCGGAGGTACTATAATTTATTAAACCATTCCCCTTAATGTTGGCCATTTATGTTCCGTTGGAGCTTTTATAGATAACACTGAGCATCTTTTTGTAAATAGCTTTTTGCTGCTGTTGAATTTTCATAGGAATAATTCCTAATAGAGGAATTACTGGTAAGTACATAGGCATCCATGTGGCTTTTTCTCTATATGGTTGAATTGTTTTATAAAAATATTGTTTAATACAGTGTCACCACTCTGGGATGTATCTACTAATTTCACCTCAACTTCAGAAGCAGTTAGCAAAAAATATATACATATATGCAAATTTGAGAAATAAAATGCTATCCCAATTTGCTTTAATTTACATTTCTTTGTTTACTACTGAAGATTACTATTTCTTTATGTGTTCATTTATAGTGTATTGAATTATCTGTGAATTATCTGTTGTTTTTATCTATTATGGTCTTGGTGCTTTCTGTATAAATTTAAATGGGCTCTCTATAGGTCATAAGTATTAATCATTTTGTCCTGTTGGTTCAAATATTTATCCTAGTTTGTTGTCCTCTTATTTTAATTTTCATTATAGAGAAGCTCTATATTGTTATATATAGGAATGGTTGATCTCATTTTAACAAAGAAGAGAACGTGATTCCTCTACAGATCTTTGGAGTATTTTATATGCCTTACATTTAATCATTTATTCGACACAGGGCTATCTAATGCCTTTTATGGGCCAGATATCCTTCTAGGCTCCAAGGATATAAAATTCCTGTTTTCTTGGAGCTTACATTCTAGTGAGAAGAGCAACGATAAGCAAATATGTAACTAACATGCCAGTGGCAATAAATCTTACAAAGAAAGAATAAAGAATAATTAGTCTCATTTAGCGCTCGGGGAAGACCATTCACAGAATGACATCTGAGATAGTGACCATCAATGGGCATCATTTCAGCAGAGGCCTGAATGCGATGGCAGAAGAAACAGCAAGTGCGAAGGGGACATACCCAGCATATTGAGGAAGTAAGGAAGCCATGGGTTTGAGAGGAGCAGACAAGGTTGAAAATGGGGGGAAATTAGGTTGTCACCAGGTAATATGGGCTCCTGGTAAAAACACTGGATTTAATCTCAATGAGATGGGACACTATTGAAGTTGAGAGAATAGGAGAGTGATGAAACCTGTTACATCTTAGCAGAATCACTAGATATTTTTACATCTGAATCATTTTGGTTGATTTAATTTTCTAGGTGTATAATCACATCATACACAAACAATATTTTTCTCCTTTTAAAATATTTATTTCTCTGACACTGTCCTTATTTCTTTTTTGACAAAAACTTTCAAGATAATGCTAAATAATTATATATTTATTAATTATTTCAATAACAATGATATCAGCAGGCATTTTTATATGTTCTGAAATCTAGAGGAATTATTACTACTATAGTATAAATATGGACGCTCTGTGTTACCAACAGAAATTCTTTTTATTCTAGGTCTTAAAGTTTTATTATAAATGATTGTTGAATTCTATAAAATATCTTATAAGTATACATTATAATTATAATATACTTTTCCTATTTAACATCTTGATATGATGTAGCATATGAATAGAACTCTTGTATGAAGCAATTCTTGCTTGTTGCCCTGGGGTAACCCTACTCGTCATGGTATAATTTTGATGTATTGAATATATTTCTATTCTTTTATGACTGTACTATCTGTGCTGATAGTCAGGGAAGCCTAGTGCCCTCCATCTATGACTATGGAAGATGACAATTTAGCTCCCTTTACCCTAGACCAGTGGTTGGTAAGCTCATTAGTCAACAGAGCCAAATATCAACAGTACAACGATTGAAATTTCTTTTGAGAGGCCAAAACTGACTTCTGCGCATGGGCCATGAAGTTTCAATCACACTGTATATGCATGTCCGCACTTGGTATTTTGTGGAAGAGCCACACTCAAGGGGCCAAAGAGCCACATGTGGCTCGTGAGCCTCGGTTTGCTGACCGCTGCCATAGACCACACCATAGCACAGATTTCCTGTGTCCCCAACCTTATAGCATAACTGCAGCTAGATCAATATGTACTGTTTACATTATTGTAGTCATGTACTCTGGTTGTAATGCCCAGCATCATGGCTGTTCATACAGTGGTAACCATACTACCTGGGCAATGTAAGATAATTATGGTTCCTTTCTTTCTTTTTTTTTTTTTTTAATATATTTTATTGATTTTATACAGAGAGGAAGGGAGAGAGAGAGAGAGAGTTAGAAACATCGATGAGAGAGAGTCATCGATGAGCTGCCTCTTGCACACCCCCTACTGGGGATATGCCCGCAACCAAGGTACATGCCCTTGACCGGAATCGAACCCGGGTCCCTTCAGTCCCCAAGCCAATGCTCTATCCATTGAGCCAAACCGGTCCCGGCTATGGTTCCTTTCTGACACAACTTTTAGTTTTCCCTGGAATTGATAATTATCTTTGGATTTGGTTAGTTTTCTGTGAGTTTACCATTAATTCAGCCCCAGATTGTTCCCTTAATTAGGTAAACACCTTCCCAATCCTTTCAAATACATCAAGCAATCTGTCAAGTTCATCTCCTGTGGAAATCTCTTTGCAGACTTCTGACCTGCTCCATTCTTGTCTGGCAGCTCTCTGCTTCATAGCTGTCAGCATGGAATCATCTTCCATCATCATTTTAAGGACTCCCTTCCTCTCTCTTTCTCCTGTTCTGAATGTCTGTTTTCTGGACTTAGTATCTGCTGTCTTGGGTTGCTCTCTTGATTTGATGACAAACATCCTCCAGGAGCTTCATGAAAAGGGGTGCTGGAGACACTTCCTGCCTCCATTCCTCCATCTTTTTATTTTATTTTAATTTTTTATTCTTAAACATAGAAAAGTGCATAAGATTTGTACATACAGGTTAGCATATATCTATAATGCAAACATCCAAGTAACTACTGAATTAAATACCCATAGAAACTCCTTCTGTCCCCTGAAAGGTAACTATTAGCCTTAATTTTTTTAGTAATAATTTCCTTGCTTTTCTTTTGCCAGCTGTGCTTTCATCTTTATCAGTTAGATTTGCCTGGGGAAAATGGAATCATTATGTATGCCTTCTTTTAAGTCTTGGTTTTTAGTCAACATTAGCTTTCTTGGACAATCCATTTGGTTGTGTATAATTTTAGCTCATTTTCATTATTGTATATCATTTATGAATATATAAGGATGCACAGTAACTTTTTTATATGGCTTCTATTCTTGATTGGATTATTTATTATTTCCAGTTTGGGGCAAATACAAACTGCTGTAAGTCTTCTTGGCACATAACCACGTGGTGCCCATTGCTGTAGTGTATATAGCCAGGAGTGGAATTGTCTAACTTAGAGTATACCTAGCTTCCTTTTTACTAGATAATGCCAAATTGTGTTTTCCCCCTCATAAAATCTTTATATCAAATTATATTTCTACAAGCAGGCAAAGACTGTATACCAAATTACATTCTCTATTGCTCCACTTTTTGCCAACACTGTGTATTGTCAGATCTTTTAATTTTTGCCATTTTGATATATATATATATATATATATATATATATATATATATATATCAAATATATAGAGATAGATAGATAGATAGATAGATAGATAGATAGTATGGTTTATATTTCATGTCCCTGATGACTGAAGTTGACATGGCGGAGCCAGAAAATCTCTGTATCCTGAGGCTGGAGTGGGTTTTATGTTGTGTCTTTGTTGACTTCCTGAGCTGTCAGTTTATTTCCCTGAGGTTCATACATCTATTTAGTCAACAAAGATAATCAAACTCCTACATTATCAGGCTGGACCATGAGCCTCCTCCTATTGGTCCTCCTGCATGTCAGGTCTCCCTGCTCATCCTTCCTGAAGCAGCCTCCAAGCCCTTAGTCCAGATGAGGTCACTCCATGGGCAGGGCCTGTAGAGATGGGCAACTTCTAGTGGCCAGGGTGAGGGCTCCATGCTGCTGGCCTGGGACTATCCCTTCCTCTTAGAGCACATGTATCAAACACAAGGCCCGCGGGCCAAATCCAGCCCGCCAGGCCTTGCAATGTGGCCCGCACTGCGCTGTCATCACTGCACTCCGCTGTCAGTTTATGACATTGTCAGTTTATGACTGTTCAGTAAACCATTCGGCCCGCGATTTAGGCTGGATTTTAGATTTTGGCCCCTTCTCTGATTGAGTTCGACACCCCTATCTTAGAGCATCACTAGCTGCTAAGCTCCACCCATTGATGTTCATGTCCCTGCATTGGATGTGATGATGTCCCATCTGCCCTCTCACCCATCCTTTCACTGGTCTGGCATGTTACCTTCAAGTCTCTTCAACAAACTTGTCCTGAGTACCAATGGTGGCCAAATATCTGTTCTCCTCACAGGGGCAGCACACTGGTCACGGCACTGGGAACTGGAAAAAGACCAGAAACATAATTTTTGTTCACTGACTTTACTTTAAAAGGGAAACTGAGGATCAGAGAGAGGAAGGAATACGTGGGGATTCAGCAGGAGAGCAGAGGTTTAAGCTCAACCACCCTTCTGTTCATTCCAGGGCTGCTTCCCAAACCACTTGGTCCCTGCTCCCTTGGTCCTGCTTCCCTGGCAAACATTCCCACACACTGCTGAGCCCAGGCTCTGAGGGTCTGAAGGAAGGGGAGGCTCATGAGGGGGGGGGGGGGCTAGGGGGGTATCCACAGCTCCTCTTGGGGGCTGGGGCTGTGCAGAGTGGGGCTTCCAAGCCTTATTCAGGGCAGGGTGTTTGATGAGCCTGTAAGGAATCTTGATTCCTGCACTTCGTTCCTCTTTATTGCTAATCTGCACAAAGAAACATTAATGATTTTAATTATGAGGTCGGGTTAATACATCATGTAAGTGATTTTATTTAGAAAATGCAGAAAATCCCCTTTGCAAAAAGACTGTCTATGGGCTCTCCCACTACTTGCTTGGCTGGGCCATGGGAGGGAGTGGGGAGGATGGGGTGGTCGCCTCCCTGGCCATGTGTAAAACACATTCCCCATGACAAGAAGGCCCAAAGGGAAGGAAGCTGGGTCCTCTGGCCATGCCCTGAGCGCCTGCGCAGTGCTGTCCCCTGGACCGCTGGTCTCTGGAGGCTGCTGACCCAAGGCGTCTTCCTCGCTCCTTCCCGTGGACTCGGAGGCAGTTCCCGCCACCCGCACTGATTATTCCTCAATTTGTTCCAACCTGAAAATAAAGACAGATAAAGTGAAAATATTCCGGGAACAATGCCAAGCCAAAGGCATTAAATTATTAAGCGATCTCTATCTGAGTAATGGATTTATGCCTTTTAACAACTTTAAAAGAAATATAATGTTTTTCAATACCCTCTTTTAGGGAACTTCTTATAAATGAACTGTCCATTTTATTGGTATTAAAGGAAATGGGGGTTGAATCAGAGCTTCTAGGGCGGGTGATTATCTGCAGATTTCTCCTTACAGCTGGAAAATTAACAACAGGGTCTAATCCATGCATTTTTTTTTTAAGGACACTTTACAAGATACTGTACAATAAATTGGAAAATGTATGACTATCCATCAAGGTAAATCTTAGGAATAAAATAATTAGAAATCACACAACCATAACCAGGGAAGATTGGAGCTAAAATTGGACTCGGCGTGGCTGTTTTAGATGTCACCAGAGTGGGTGCTGGTGGCAGAAGCGGGCAGGAGGGTGCGTGAGCAGACACAGGAAGCAGGCTGGAGTCGGGGCGAACTTCCCAGGTGGACATGGGGGTGCTGTGTGTGGCCTTTGGGGGGCAGGTTTGAGGAGGCTGAACGGACTTTTTGGATTGGAATCTGACAGCTGTCTTGCTTTCTCTCCTCCCTGCCTCTGACCTGGCTGTCTTCACCCTCCCCCTGGCACAGCCCTTCCCTGCCTGTCATTCCAGATGGTTCGAAGTGCTGTAGTTGCCACCAGAGAGCCAGATGGATTCTTTTTGTGGGGGTGGGGCATAAAGGAAAGGGAAAGACATGTTTGTGAGTGTGTGCATATGCATGTGTGGGTATGAATATCTGTGTGAAAGTATGCTGGTGTGTGTGTGTGTATATGTGTGTGTGTGTGTACTAGTTTATATGTGGGTATGTATGTCTATGTGTGTAAATGTATGCATGTGTGAGTGAGTGGGTGTGTATACATTTGTATGACTGTGGGTGTGTGAGTGGGTGTGTGTATGTATGACTGCGGGTATTTATGTGTGTGTGCATGTGTATATGTGGGTGTGTATGTCTGTGTGTGTGAATGTAGGCATGTGTGGTTCAGGGTGTGTGCATATATGTGTGGGGGTGCATGTCTGTGTGAGTGTGTGTGAATGCCCTCTAAGCTGGACGACCTCCTCCATCTTTGCTTTTACTTCTGCTCAGAGCTTCCTGACTCCTGGCCACCAAGGCAGTGGTGTGGTGGGCAGGGGGCAGCCACCACGATGTCCCAGGGCTGCTTCTGCTCTTCCTGCTGCAACCTCCACCCTTGGCAGGACTGTGGGGTGGGACAGGATAGAGATTCCCCAGGGAGGAGGAAGTAGGATGAAGGAAGGGAAGAGACTGAACCCCACCCTTTAGCAGCCAGCCCAGCAGTCCCATGACCCTCTCCCAGGGCAAGAAAGGGTGCCATCTGTGCCAGGAAGATGGCTAGGCTAGGGAAGGGATTGCCCCCAACACAGTTACTCATGGTCAGAACCAGCAACTGGCCATGGAAAGATAGCCCATTCATCCCAGGTACAATGAGAAGACTGAAGCCCACACAAGTGAAGTGCAAGGAGGTAAGTGAAGTACCTGTTGGTTACTATGATTGTCGCTGCTCATTATTGACCAAGGCCCCACTTTCTTTTCTTTTCTTTTCTTTTCTTTTCTTTCCTTTTCTTTTCTATAAAGCTGTTTTTATGGGTCTTTAGAGAGAGAGGAAAAAACATTGATGGGAGAGAAACATCACTGATAGGCTGCCTGCAAGCCCCCTACTGGGGATTGAGCCTGAACCCTGGCATGTGCCCTGGCAGGGAATCAGATCAGTGACTGCTTTTTTCATGGGTCGATGCTCAACCACTGAGGCACGCCAGCCAGGCCCAAAGCCCTACTTTCTGCCAGTGCTGTTTCCCTGGCTGAGGAGCCACACTGTGGAGAGCACTCCCTACAATCTAATGTTGTTTTCTTGCAACCTCTTCCTTCCTGAGGTACTGTGAACACTTGCTGGGTCCTTGGAGCATCACCCCAGCATCCGCTTAGCCCTGAGCTCTCTCTGTGGTACCCAGGCTCTTTCTCCTAGTGCCTCATTGCAGCATCTCACAGAGCTCACCTTCCCTTGTCAAGAGCAAGCTGCCTGATTCAGGCTTTTGTATGGACTAAGGAGTTGTGTCCTTAAGTGCCCCCCCCCCTCATCCAGATATTTTATTCTGACTCCTCAATCTGAGACAAAAGAGAAGCAGAGGGAAGGGGACCCTTCTCCCTGCCATGCCCGCAAATACTGTAATACCTTCCAGACAGCTTTGTAATTTAAAAAAAATTTTTTTTTCTTTTCCTAATTTTTATATTTTTTTCTTTAGTTACTAGAAAGCAAAGACTAGTCCAATAAAAATCCCGATGGTAAAGCAGGGTTTAGTAAAACAACTCCTACTTAGGGTCTGAAAGAAACAGCACGACTCTGCATAGTCCCTATTCATTATTGGCTGCAGGCCATAATAATGGTCTTCATACCAATACCAAACGACCATGTAAACAATTGTTGGTACCATTAAGCTCACTGGAAGCACCTGTGGCCAGGGGCGCCAGGAGCAGACAGACCCATCAGCTCTGATGACAATTCCCAGTGTTAGGTGGAGGCCATCACAAACAAGGAACACCATGCCTCTTTTCCTCCCCTGCATGGCTCGAGAGCCAGACAAAAGGAAGGGATAGACCAACCTGGCTCACCCTCAAACTCTCAGACGTGTATGGGTGTCTTGCTAGAAGGTAGAGCCAAAATGCAATGGGAGGATGTTGGCGAGAGTGCTCTCTGAACTGCTGAGCTCTGCAACATGTCAGCCAGCAGTGGAAGCTCACCCTGTCAGACACAGCTGCATCGCTCTCTTCTCTGATCCACACAGAATACCGTGACCCTTCAGTTCCCCAATACTCATCCAGCCCCTCCTGACCCAGACAGCCTCCCCAGGACTCCTCTGAGGGTGGCTCTTCTGTAGCTGAAGGCAGAAGGAGGTAGGCAGTTGCTGTATTTTAGGGGTGCAGCGTGGGGTGTTAACTACCTGGATGAGGACAGTCACTCTGTGGGGGAACATAAACTGGCCACCCACTGTGGGTGAGGCTCCAGGTAGTACCTGGAGGATGCTAAGGTATGTGCCAGGCATACCTTACCCACAGGTGCTTCCAGTCCAGGTGGGGAGAATAACCATGAGCATACAATTTAAATTCCCTGGACCTCAGTGATGCCTCCACAGTTCCTCCCTTCCAGCCCTACCCTTGTTTGAAAACCTCTGACTGAGATGGGAATCCCCAGCTCTCTAACAACACACCATTTGGTTGGTGTGTCTGTGTGAAGGCCTATGACATTGAGAGAAAGTGCGAACCACGATGGAAGGAGAAGGCAGCTATTTGGGGCTGTCATTGCATAGTAGCCTGGGATGGAGGAACCTAGAAGATACATTGGAGATGTTTCAAGGATTGACCTATATCTACTGCTGTGTAACAAACAGTCCCTGTGGCTTAAAACATAATCGTTTATGTGTTTACCATTCTGTTGTTCACAGTTTGGACTGGGCTCTATGTGGTGTTGGTTGAGCCCATTCACATGTCTGGGCTCAGGTAGAATGGTCCGAGATGGCTGGGATTCTCTTTTCGTGTATCTCTCACCTTTGTGGGGAGGGGGCTAGCTTACATGTCTTCATGTGATGGTGACAACATCCTGAGAGGAAGAGAAAAGAAGCTGTAAGACCTCTTGAGCCCAAGTTTCAGAAGTTACACAAGTCACTTTCGTTGCATGCTGTTGGTCAAAGTAAGTCACACGGCCGACCTATATTCTGTTGGAAACATTTCAAATATGTATAGAATAGAAGTAGCTGCCTGATTAATAGAGACTATGGAACCCTTCCCTGCAAAGGCTTGTTAATTGTTTATCTCTGTGAAGCAGGCACTGCCTGCTCCTGGCGGTGTGAGAGCCAGGGAGTCTGGGCTGGAGCCCTCGGGGTTATAGGAAATGTCAATGATGGTGATTAGAAGAAGGGGTATGTGGATTGGCTCCTTCACCTCTGTTCTAACACCCCTGCCTTTGCTGATCCCTCACTCACACTACTGGGTCTCAGGCTGACCAGGCCCTGCAGCTCACCTATCCCTTCTTCAAACCCCAGGGTCAAACCACCTTCCAGGGCTTCCCTAAGGAAGCCATGCAGCTCTTCCCGGCTCGGAGTAGTTATTGGGCTGTGGGGGGAGGGGAGGGGCGATTAGTCTACTCTTTGGGGTTGGTTGGCTTGGCTTTTATTAGTGCTGCTGGCACAGTGCCTGGCTTGGGCCTGCTATCTCGTAGTGCAGCGCATGCAGCCCAGGGGCAGGGCCCCCCGGACCTCGGAGTTCCAGCTCCCCTGCCTCCTCCTCTGCCCTCCTCAGGTTTCTAGCTACTCCTCTGAGGTACCTTTGGGTGCAGAGCACAGGGCACAAGGGCATCAGAGCTGGTCGCTTGCAAGGCTTTGTGGGGTGATAACACTGAAGGAGAAGGCTCTCATGCCCAGGAGCAGGGGGCTGCTTATAAATTCTGGTAATGACCCCGTATCAGTCACGTATGTACACAGTAGCATGGGAATAGACTGTGCAAGCCCACAGGTATCCTTAGTGTGGACTGGTGCACGGAGCTCTGAATCTGCCGCCTGGGCCTGAATCCTCTCCCCACCATGTACAGGCTGTGTGACCTGGGAAGGCACTTACATGGTGCATTCTGGAACGTGGAGATAGTGATGGGGAGTGGCAAGAATCAGTGAGTTACTACAAGCCAGTGCTGGGACCAGGGCCCTACCCATGACAGTGCTCATTAGATGCTGGTGTTGCTGTTGTCATCATTATTATTACCATTTCTCCAGCCAGCTGAGGCCCAGCTTGGCTCAGAGGCTGAGGTCAGGGCAGTGAGGGCAGGAGCCAGCAGTGTGTGCATTGCAGGAGGAGAGATTTGGTCTCAGAATAGGGACACCTGCCAGGGGCAGATGGCTCACCTCCAGCTCTTGCTGCTGCATCTATAAAATGGAGATGATAGGAATCAACCCAGCTCCCAGCCACATCCCAAACTTGAGGGTCCAGTGAGATTACAGATAGGAAGGGCCTCATGGCAGAGACTATTATTATAAAGGTGGTATTAGCAGGCCAGTTTCTGTTAACCGTAGGAAGCGGGTAAGGCCCTGCATGCAGTAGTCAGGGGAGGAGGGGAGGCGGGAGAGAGCAAGGAGGGCCCCTGTGTGCCTTTGCTGAGAGCTGCTATGACAGAGGCCTTCCCTCTCAGCACCCAGCAGCACCCTTGAATGCATAGCCTAAGTCCCTGCCAGGCAGCCCCCGCAGCTAGAGGGCTAAGGGCAAGGGATCAGGTGTGCACTGGGCCGGAGTACGGGAGCTGCCATGGCAAGAATGAGCACAGAAGGCTGTTAGGTGGGGCCCATTAGCTAGAGCCACGTGACCTTTCCCTTGAGCTGAAAGGGAAGGTCTCAGACAGAGTGGGGCAGGTGTGGGACTCGGAGACACAACTGCTCTAAGGGAATAAAAGAAAAATGTGCTTTTAGTTCAAGCAACAATGACAGCAATAAACAATACAGGTTTGCTACCAGCAGAGGCAATTTTCCAGGCACCTGTCTATCCTGTGTGGTGAGAGGCTGGGCCAGGTGACCCCCTAGCTTCCACCTATTATTCACACAGTTTCCTTCTCTGAAAGCCTTCTCTGAAGACTTTCTCCGGGCCTGCTCCTGTGCTGGGTCCTCTGCCCTGGGCAGCTCTTATTACAGGAGAGGTATGGAGAAATGGTGTGTGGGGAAGTGGGGGTGGGAGGGACAGAGACAGCGCCCACGGAAGACAGGAAGTGGTCAGCCAGGGCCTCTGGCATGCTCTGGGCTGTGTCTTGCATTGCTTTTGAGGTTCCGCTTTGGGAGCACTGATTTTCTGCAAAACATTTGGGATGCTTCAGGGGATGGGCTGTGACCCTGACCTCCCAGGCCTGGAGTGCTGGTTGAGAACATACCTCCACAAGGCCAGCTGAAACGGATGCTGCCAGCGCCAGTGGACCACCCTGGAACCCTGCTGTTCAGATGCTGATTTTAAACCAGGCCCATGGATGACAGGGTCAGGGCCGGAGGCAGGCCTGGGGCAGCTGCAGCACCCGAATCCCTTCTACTGTGGGACGGCAGCCTCTCTGCGTCATCACCGTCCTTTGCCGAGCCTCTCTCCACCTCAGTGCACCCAGTTGGCTATCCTGGGTCTTTTGCCTCTCCATATACATTTTATGGATTTTTTTTTTAAAAAAAACAGCTTAATTGAAATAAAATATATGTCATGCAATTTATCCACTTAAAACATACAATTCAATGGTTTTTAATAATAATCATGCAGCCAGCACCACTAGTTCCATAATGTTTCCATCACCCCAAAAAAGTATTCCTTACCCATTAGCAGTCATTCCCCATCCTCCCCTTCTTCAGTCCCTGGCAACCAATTAATGTCTCTATAGATTTTCCTATTCTGGGCATTTCATATAAATGGAATAATATGTAGTCTTTTGTGATGGCTGCTTTCACTTGGTAGGTTTTTAAGGTCCATTCGTGTTATAACATGTATCAGAATGTCATTCCTTTTTATGGCTGGATAATATTTCACTGTAGGAATATGCCACAATTTATTTATCCATTCATCTGTCGATGAACATTTGTTTCCACATTTGGCTATTTTGAATAATGCTGCTATGAATTTTCATGTACAAACTTATGTGTGGACATATGTTTTCGTTTCTTTTGGATGCACACCTAGGAGTAGAATTGCTGCATCCAATGATAACTCTGCATTTACCCTTTTAAGGAACTGCCTGACTTTTCCAAAGGGGCTGCACTATTTTACATTTCTACTAGCAGTATATGAGGGTTCCAATGCTTCCACACCCTTGCCAACATTTGCTATTGGCTGACTTCTTGATTCTAGCCATCCTAACAGCTGTGAAGTGGTAACTCAGTGTGGGTATGATGTGCACACTTCTAGTAGGTAATGATATTGAGCATCTTTTCATGTGCTTATTGGCCATTTGTAGACCTTCTTTGGAGAAATGTCTGTTCAGATCCCTTGACCATGTCTTTAAAATTGGATTGTCTTTTGTTTTTGAGTTCTGAGAGGCTTTTATACATTCTAGGTGTAAGATATATGATTTGCAAGTTGTTCTCCCATTCTGTGAGACATCTTTTCACTTTCTTGATGATGTCCATTAAAGAAAAAAATTAATTCTCATGAAGTCTAATCTGTTTCGTCTTTTGTCACTTGTGCTTTTGGTGTCATACGACTTGAATTTTTAAGTGAGCTTTATTGTGAGCTTAGGGTAACTCTGCGTCATAGTAACTCAACTAAATTGTAAGTATGTCAAGGGCAGAAAATTCCTGTGAAAATCATTGTTATGTCCGCTCAGCCCCTGGACTGGACTTGATTTGGATCCACCTTATACCTGGAGTCAGAATGCAAATACTCATCTCACCCAGGTTCCCAGACACCAGCTGCCTCTTCCAACACTTTAGCCTCTGCACAGTCACAGTCTGAGCCTGAGGGCTGAGTCCCAGGTGCCAACACGGATCATCCATCACCTTGTTGGCATCAGAGAGAGTTAAATGATGCCGCATCCAACGGGAACCCGTTCTTCTCCCTCTCGTTCTGTAATACCCATCTCCATATAAATATATCCAGGGGAATATGTTCTATTTTGCCTTATGGGCAACAGCTGCTGTTTTTGCCAGGCTGTCATCTATTTGGTTGTTACTTTTTTGACTTTATTTTTAAACAGTGGAGCATGGAGTACAGCAACACTGAGCGTGGGACAGATGGAGAGCAAATCCAAATAACAGACTTCCAGAGCCACCCTAATATAAGCGACTGGGCTGGGTGGGGGAATAAAACCAGATTGTGAGCTTGCTCAAAGTAAACAAATATCAATAAATCACAGTCTAAGTGGGGAAAGGGGCAGCAAATAAGGAAGTGCCACACCTAAGCCATTCTGCCTCCACGAGTTTGGGAAGGGGGTGGATGAGCCCACGTTGCCAGGGGCTACCAGACCAGGCTAGGATGAAAGGAAGTGCCGACAAAGCCCTCCTGGGGTTGGCCACAGGTTCCACATTTAGTGGGTGGGGAGGAGCTGGCAGGAGAGAAATGGGATGCAAAGCCACCTCTCTCTTATCTGGGTGGGGAGGCTCCATGTGCTCAGTGCCAGCTAAGATATCTCTTCTTTCTCCCCCCCTCAACCCCTCCTCCCCCTGCCGCCACCATTATCTCATGGGGAATAAGTAGAAGTTAGAGATAAATGAGTTTGCAGGTTGGGGCTTTTTAAAAAGGAGAAAAGAAAACCCACTTTATTAGTTTCCTGTAGAGCAGCCAGCACTGGATACAAGCCTGGGGCTGGGATAGAGGCCTCTGTGATCCCCAGTGGCCGCCTCTGTGTCCAGTCCCGGCAGTGGCAGCTGCTTCATGACCCTTCTCCCAAAGCCACTCTTGTTTACTTGCCTTTTCAAAGTGGACCAGGTGCTGGTGGAACGTGCCTTTATATTTTGGGTGCTGACCCTCAATGCTGTAAACATCTTACTAAAATGCTGCTCCTTCCCCACGGCTCTTGGGCACAGGGGAGGCCCCCAAGGACAGCTTCCACTCTCAGTTATACCCTGACTGGTCCTGCCTTATTCTCTCCCTTGTCCTCTGATTACAGTCTTGTCCTCCCACCCCACCCCACCCCACCTCACCCCCTTTTTTGTAGAGTGCCTAAATCTGCAGTGTCCAGCTGAAGAACTTTTACATATGTAAACGCTCTTGTCATCAGACCATGGTCATGTCACAGAACATTTCCAGCACTGCAGACAGCTCCCTCTTGCCTCCTCCCAGTCAGTGCCCCGTCAAGAGTAACTGATTTCTGCCATACAATAGTTTTGCTGTTTTGAACTCCTATAAATGGACTCATCCATATTCACTCCTTTTGTACTTGACTTGGCATTATATCCAGGAGATTTATCCAGGTGGTAGGATATGTTAAAAGTTCTTTGTATTGTATTGCTGGTGCGACTATCCCACAATTTATTTACCCATTCTATTGTTGGTGGACATTTGCATCACTTCTAGTTTGAGACTATTTTGGGGGGGGGGAAAGCCTCTGTGAACCCCTTATTGTTCGTGTCTTTTGCTGTATGTAAGTATAATTTCTGTTGGGCATATAGGTAAGAGTGGAATTGCTGGGTTATTCGGTGTGTATAGTTAGCTTTCATAGGTATTGGCAATCACTTTTTTGAAGTGATGTATAGATTTACAACCTAGCAGTAATTTAAGAGGTTAATTGTTCCACAGTTTCGTCAACACTTGGTGTTTTATTTTAGCCGTTCTGGTGTGATAGGTGTTGCTGTGGTCTTATTTTTGCATTTGCATGATTTAATGTTTATTGGCCATTTTGATGTCCTCTTCTGTATGGTGCCCATTTAAATATTTTCCCTATTTTTAATGGATATGTCTGTGTTTTTCTTATTTGTAGGCTTTTCTTTGTTCTGGATATCACTCTTATGTGTCTTCTATCTATGGCTTGCTTTTTTGCTCTCTTAAGGGTGTCTTTAAAGATATATAATTGATTTCAGAGGGTAAAGGAGTGAGAGAGAGAGGTAGAAATATCAATGATGAGAAAGAGTTGCATGGGTGGAGAGGAGGGGCCAGTGTTCCAGTGTGACTACTGTCTTTTCAAAGACACCCTCCCACCCTGGAGACTCTGGCCTATTAGGGAGCCTAGATGTAAGTCAGGGATGAGAAAGATGCAGAAGAGGGTGAGCACCTCAGAGAGAATGGGTGAGGCCACGAGGTGAGGGCTCCCCTCTGCCTGGAGTCTGAGGGGGGCATTATACTAGGGTTCCCAGGTTGGGACACCTGGTTCAGGCTCAGAGACCCAAGAGAATGGTTGGGGAGGGGCTACAGCTGTCACTGAAGAATCGCCAGAGAAATTGTGGAGGGAGGAGACATGCCTCCTCAGAGACTCCCCTCCTTTAAGCCCTGCAAAGCACAGGTCACTTGGGGGTGGCTCTTCCTGCATTGACCTTCATGGAGCCTCTCCTGTGGATGGATGCTGGGGCTATAAAAATGAGAAAGACACAGCTCATTTGAGGGAATGACTTACAAGATGGTGCAATGGGGGAGGTGGTGGAGCTCAGTGCTGGACCACAGGAATTCTCAGCCCCGATGGTGGAGCGAGGGGAGGGGCGGTGGCTTGGACCAGTGGCAGGGCCATGTGGGGAACAGGGCCAGGAGTACAGGTGGGAGGTGGTGGTGTGCTCCGGTCTGGAAATACCTGCAGAGGTGAGAAAGGCACTGCCCCCAGGGCTATAGGTACCCAGTACTGTGAGAGACTCCTGGCTGACCCTTTGTCTCCAGGAGTGGACTGCAGGTGAGCACCTATCCCACAGACATCTTTCCCCTCTGCCCAGGCTGTGCCAGCATCAACAGTGTGGTCAGTGTCTGAGCTGCCCTTCCATGTCCTCCCACAGGCAGTGGGCAGAGGGTCCAGGTGTGGTGGGCGGGTGGAAAAGCATTGACAAAGGTCTTCTTCACACACACACAGCCAGTGTCTGAGAACAAGGGCAGGCCTGGCAGAGGCAGGGGCCCTCGCTTTCCTAGCATCAACGCCCACTCCATTGGCCACTGCCACCCAAGACCCTGCCCAGCCTGCTCTTCTTGCCTGCCTCACCTCTGTCCTCTCCAGCCTGGCTGGGGTCTCCTACCCTGCTTCCTCTCCCCATCCTGTCTCTGTTGATACACCGTCTTTCACCTGGGAGATCTCAGCTTGTCCTTCTGGGTTTCCCTCAATCCCACCCACCCCTTGAGCTCAGGCTCCAACCCTTCTCATCAGCCTCCATTCTCACTGCACAGGTGCGTCCTCCAGGCCCTCCTAGCTCTGCTTTGGCTGCTTCTGTGCAAGTGCCCATGGTCCCCA
Organism: Pipistrellus hanaki; assembly: GCF_964339955.1. NCBI lineage: Eukaryota > Metazoa > Chordata > Mammalia > Chiroptera > Vespertilionidae > Pipistrellus > Pipistrellus hanaki. The sequence goes on from NC_140508.1 coordinate 73,306,734, forward strand.
AAGACTGTGAGGCCTTGGGAAGCAGAGTACCCTCCTGTCGCCTCCTCTCCAGCTCCTGCCCTGATGCATAGAGGGGCCATGTGGTCCAGCCCTGGCGGTATCACCCAGGTGTGACTTCTAACTAGGCAGGACCCCAAGCAAGTCTCTCCCCTCTGGGACCGGGAATCACATAGGGAGATGGCAGGCTGGAAGCTGGGAGCTGTGCGCAGCCATGAATGGCAGAGACAAAATTAATGCAGAAAGTCCAGGTGACAGCTAGCTGGGCCTTGGGTTTATGCTGTGACCTGGGCTCTTTCTAGGGAAGAAATAGAACAAAGGCTGCTAGGAGTTGTGGTGTCAGAGAGGGCCCGGGATTAGAAAAGCTGACTTTTATTTACGCAGCCAGGTGGTGAGAACACAGGTGTTTGTTATATGAGGTTTGAGCCTTTTTGTATGCCGGGAATATTTCAAAACACATTTTAAAAAGAAAGAGGTGCCTGAGGCCAAGACAAAGAAGCGGCTCTGGAAAAGATGGAAGGAAGAGGCAGGAGAAAGGCTGGACACCTGGAGTGCAGGTGGAAGGAGGGGCAGGGTCCAGGGGAAGGAGGAAGCAGCAGGAAACCAAAGGCGTGAGTCACTGGGGCTCCGTCAGGAAGTTGCCCGAGTGAGGACCATGGCCTGCACAGAGCCAGAGGTGATGTCATCATGGGAATGGACAACAGATGAGGTTCAATCGAGTGTGTTAGGGAACAACAGAACCCCTTCGGTGCCCGCCTGTGCCCTGGGTTTTGATCCCAGGCTGTGACCATGCTTCCCGGGAACTTGGGCATGGCTGTTGATAGGGTGGAAAGTTCCTTTATTGTCATTGTTATTGTTTAAAAGACAAAACAACACATTTAAAAGTAAGTGAATTTCCTTTTCAGCATGCCTGGTGTTCAGAGTCTGAATCTCTAAAGAACAGGGGCAAGGATTCATTTTCCAAAATTGAGGTATTTAAGTAACAATGCCTTCAGCGACTTCAGTGAGATCTGAGGCGCCAGGCAGTTTATTCGTGAGGAGAGTAGAATTCACCCGCACAGGTGCGCTGACCCGTGCTGCTGTTGGCAGGTTCTGCCTCTGTGTTGGGCCTTGTGTGGCCTGGGCTGGGCACGGGGCTGCCCAGCAGGGGCAGTGTGACGCTTGTGCTCTGAGCTGTGGAGGGTGCCTATGATGCAGCTGTATGTGAAGCAGGATACCATCTGCCTCTGGGGACTGGAACCCCACCTAGAACAGTCCAAAAATCAAAGAGAGGCTTTCTCATTACACATGGTGAGTTGGCCACGTCCATTTATCTCTGCCCCCTTCCCAGTCACCCCTCACTCATGGCATTAAGAAGATGATAAAGCCTAACTCTGCAAGGATGAGGAGAACATAAGAGAGCTGATCACAAATCTGTGGAGGCCAGGAAGGCTGTGGATGGATGATGACCTATCTAGTGGAAGAGAGCTGAGGTCACTTGCTTGGAGATAGAGAGAAGGAGCCAGGAGCCAAGGATTGTGGGCACCTTGAGATGCCGGACAAGGCGAGGAAACAGACCTTCTTCTCTCCTGGAGTCTTCAGAATGAATGCCACCTGCCCACACCTTGACTTCAGCCCAGTGAGACCTATTTCAGACATCTGACCTCCAGAATCAGAAGATAATAAACGTGTTCTTTTAAACCCTTCGTATATGTGGTTTGTTACAGCATCAATGGAACCAATGCAGCTTGGGTTCTGGGACACAAGGGACCTCATGTATGAAGTCCCAGGTGACAGCTGTGCTGCAGGCTCAGATCCAGACTGGAGCCAGAGGACAGGGGACTCTGGATGGAATGACTACTGAAAAAGAAACTAACACATTTCAGTGCAGATTGCTACTGCACTGAAATGTGTGGGAGTGCATTTGTGTGTAAATAATTGTTAGGTGCCTATGAAGCCATTTTTAACACTGGAAAAAATAAGTTATGCAAGAAAGGAAATATAATGTGGTTAATCGATGACCAACAGCTGCACAGTCACAATGCTGGGAACATGGACAATTGATTTCACCAAAAATGGTGGGATCACTGCATTGGGAGGACACAGGAAGCAGAAGTGTGGGTTTAGAGAAGGTGGAGTTTGGGACATAAGAGATAGAAACTTGTTTTCCATTACAGGGCTCTAACAGATAATACCCAAAAGTGGGAGTCTAGAAATAGTAGCTTGTGCTATGAACTGAATTGTGTTCCACTTTACCCCAACCACCCCCCCCAATTTATAGGTTGGATCCCTGACCTCCAGTGTGTCTGTATAAGGAAGCAATTAAGGCTAAATGGGGCCTATGGGTACAGCCCTGATCCAGTAGGATTGTTGTCCTTATGAGAAGAGACACCAGCAAGCTCACTGTCTCTTCACCATGTGAGCAAACATGAGAAGGTGGTTGTCTGCAAGCCGGGAAGCAGGCAATCACCAGAGACCAAATGGCACCTTGACCTTGGAATTCCCAGCCTCTAGGGCTGTGAGAAGTAAATTCATGTTGTCTAAGCCTCCTAGCTTATGGCAGCCCTAGCTAACTAATACAGCGTGTTAGAAACATAGAGGTAAAGAACTTAAGGAGTAACTATAATACAATAAGTGGAACTCCGTGTGGGAAGGGCTGGAGCGAGGACTGATATTTTTCATGGTTTGGCTTTTATTCCTTTTGATTTTTCAGGCCATGTCTTTGTATTAGTTTAATTTCCTTGAAGTTAATCAATTAAAAACCACTAAAGGGAATTTATTGGCCGAGGTAAATGAAGAGTTCAGAAGCCCGATGATGTTCAGTAGCTTGATGAGTCTCCAGCTCATTGTGCTGCAGCTCAGTGCTGCCCTCTGAACTCGGCAATAGTAACAACACGGTTGCATAGCTCCAGGCTTAGTGTGTGCCATCAACCACTCCACTGACGGAGCTTCTCCCCCAGAGGTCCCAGCAAACATCTCCTTGCATCTGATGAGGTGAAATTTGTTCCAATCACCGTGGCCAGGGGGCTGAGCTGAGCTGACCAACTTAAGCCCATTGTGACCCACCCCTGAAACACATTGGCTGTTGGGGCAGGTCGTGACCAGGGAGGAAATTAGGGTGCTCTTCCCAAAAGAAAGAGGGAAAGAATGACAGGTGGTTCAACACAGCCATGTCCACAGCAAATGTGTTCCTCTGGGGAGGGCTTTCCTGTGAATTGTCGGTGCTGCTCATACTGACGATTGATCGGTTGGTCGGTTGGTTTGATGGCATTTGAGTTAAATGGGAACATGCTCTGTGTGGCCCATGACGTAGGGAAGACTGCATATAGAGAAAACGACTTTGATAAGGGACGTTAAAGGAGGGGAGACATCCCATGCTACCATATAAGGGGTTTGGGAAACAAAGAAGAAAGCAGACGTGAGTCCATAGCCCCATCTTCTCAGGGGAGCTGGGCACCACTGGGACTCTGGAGTTGGATATGGTCAAAAATTTCTGCCTCCGGAAGACAGTGTAATTGAGGGACAACTCCTGGACGCTCCCCTGACTCCAAATCTCTCCCCAGCCAACTGATTACAGATGCCTGACATGACATCATTAGAAACTTCTTTCTGGGAGAATTTCCCATCATCTCTGGGAGGGTGGTACATTTGGCTACTGCTTGTCACTAAAGCTGTGGGGTTGGTTTGCCAAATCCTTCCTAGACAGCTGCAGTGGGTGGGAGCCTTGGAAGTAGGAGGGGAAGAGGCGGAAGGCATCTGGAGGCCTAGGGCCCCACTCACCATGGGGTGGAGGGGGGAGGAAGCAGAACCAGGTGAGGACCTGGTGGGGGCAGGGCAGCGTCAGGGCCTTCGTCCCTGGAGAATTAACCTCACCCTGGCTCCCGAAAAGGGAAGCACTAGAGCCCTTTCTACACTGCAGTTCACTATCCTGCCAAACCCACCAGCTCTCTCAGTCCCTCTGATGGATGCCCGCAGCTGGGGGAACACTTGGGGCAGGAAGGTAGCTGTCCAAAACAGCCAGGCCGCGTCTGCTCCCAGCAGCTGAGCTGAATGCTTTCCTAGAGGCAGCTGGCTTAGTTCCCAACCCTGTTTATGCCAGTGGAAGTTGCTATTGTAATTATGCAATTTAATTAAGTATTATACAAATCAATTAAATACCACTGCAAAAAAAAAATAAAAAATAAAGAAGGAGGGAGAGGGAGTTGTTTCAATAAAAACTAAGTTGAAGCCTAGGAAAAGCTCAGAAAAGACCGGGCATTGTTTAAGAATGCTGTTAGATTCTGCGTGGGTGAAACAGCTATAAAAAGTAAGGGAAAGGCCCAAAAAAAGCAAAGGAGACTTTGCACTCGATTATTTTATACGTATATTTATTATCCCACTTTTTAAATAACCTGTCATTGGAAATGGTAGGTAGTGCCATGGGAGTGTGATGCAATAAAGACCACAGCAACAGTTCCAACCAGGGGATACAGAGTTGAAGAAAAGACGTTGGCTTTGCATCCAAGGTTTGGCGAATGAATGTACGAGAACATTTTAGACATTGAAATGGGTGAGAGTGCCTTTTTGGACCACAGGTGCTCAGTTGACTGGGCTCCCCAGAGGTGGCAGAATCGGGAGCAGCGAAGGGGAAGCAGGAAGAAACTTGGGAATGCCTCCAGCCTGGCCAGTCCCTCTGCTCCCTCACAGATGTTTCCCTGGGAGCCTGAGCAAGAAGCTGCTATCCAGCCTCCGCTCTCTCGATTCTCCAGACAGGCTATTGCAGTGGTGAGTCCACCGCTGCCTCAGACTTAAGCTCAGAGGTGGCGGGCACTTGGAGTTCTTTATCTGCCCTTGTAGTGGCATGTTCTGCTTTTCTTTGCACACACCCTCTGTTCCAGCCAGACCTGGTAGTTCACCGCCCTCATTATGCTGGACCCACTCCTGCCTCTGTGTCTTTGCTCCAAGTCTCCTCTTTTTAGACTTCCCTTTGCCCCTATTCTCTATACCCTCCCCAACCTTCACAACTCTGCTTGCTGTCTGCTGCCTCCAGGAACCCTCCCTGATTGTATCCTGAGCCTACTGCATGTACCACCTTCCTATACTTCATTTTGATGACCTTGTTATCTTTCCAAGATAGAGGGAGATTTTAGGTAGTGAGTGGAGGTTCTCACCCAGGTACACTGACCAAGTCATGCCTCCCCCAACTATGAAAATAGAGTTCTTGTTGAGCCCTTCCTGGGTTTATCTCAGACACCTCCACCCAATAATCACCATGCGGTGTGATTGCATAAATCCCTCTATTTTCCCTGCAATGGACATAGAAATTCAGGAGTATTTGCCCTAAGGGTGATTTACAAGCTGATGTGGGAGAACCAATGAACTCCCAGAAGGCTAAGGAGACACCTTCTAGAGCCCTGGGTCCCTACAGGAGAAATCACAGGAGTCTGTTCAACTCGGTTCTGTCCAGCAACTGTAAGTCAGAGGCTTCCTATAAGCTAGGTACTGGGGTGGGAGGTGGGGGGAGAGGAGGGACAGTGGGGTCCAGAGAAGAAGGACACATGATGGTACCTGCCCTCCAGAGATGATAAACCGGTGGGGAAGGTGGCCACAAGTAAGAGGACATAAGACACCTGAGACACAATATGCTGAGAGATAGGAGGTATCTGAGCAGACTTCTTGCAGGAGGTGGTATCTGAGGTGGGGAATCTTGGAGGCGGTCAGGCCAGACAAGAAAGTTCTTGTATGTCACATGGATGCATGTAGTGCTTCCATGGGGCTTAGAGAGGCGTGATGGCTCTTCCTGAGAGGAAGCTGGGTGTCATGCCATGGAATTCCCAGAAAAGAGCTCAATCTGGGTTTTCCCAAGCCCCAAAGGTTGAGGGACACTGCTGAGGTGACGTACCTGCTTGGCCTGGAATAGCCACTTTGTGCCTGTGTCCCAGGTAACTATTAGTAGTGTCCCCATTCCCTCTCAGAAGTGTCCCAGTTGAGACAACAAAATGTATGGCTTCCTTGCCAGGGCTCCACATTGGGAGGGAGTGGTCCAGGAAGGTGAGGGGTGGGAGCTGGAGGGGACAACTGTGGGGGCAGCCCTCTCCCAGGGGTTCCCCTTCAGGTGTAAGGGTTGCCATCCCCTTGTGTCCCCTTTTCCTCGATCCACTACACTGTCCACTCTGCCTGTGCCTTACTTGTCATGGGATGTCACTGTCGGATTAGTCATTGTTATGATGCAGAGTAAACAGCGAAGTTCAAAAATCACAAGTAAGTTCATCTCTTTCCCAGATCACCGTTTCCTTTTAAAACCTGAGAGGGGGGTGGAAAGGTCTTTTCTCTGAAAGAAGACCTGGCGTTACATACTCCTGTCACATTGGACACCAGGTGGAGATAGAACATTCTGGGAAGCAGATTTAGGTAGAGGAGCAAGTGTGAGTCATAGGACTCAGGGCACCAGGAAATAGGTAAGGGGCAAAACCCACAGAGCCAGGCTCCTGTGGTCACGGAAGACAGAACAGGCCTGCCTCCCTGTTTGCTGCGTGGAGTCCTAGAGGCCATCACCTGCCTGATGGTCCCTACAAGGACCGACTGCCCTCTGGTTTACTCTCCCAGCACTTGCCCACAGGCGGCCCTGGCATCCTAGCCCCACTCAGCCACAGAACCAGGCCGGCCGACTGGGGGTACCACCGAGGTAGTTCCATGGCACAGGCCTCCTCTACACCATCAGCCACAGGGATGGGGGACAGAGAACCATCTCCTTAAACCCAGGAGACACCCACCTGCCCTCAGCCTGCAGGGGAGGGTCCTGCTGCTGCTGAGACACCTTCCCCATGACCAGCAGACAGGAGGTGTCCTCACGCTTCTTTCTGTTCCTAGGCGCCTTCATTTTTCCCAGAAGGAATTAGTCAGTATTATGTTAGTGAATATTCTGTGTCATTCCCCTGCGCCCACCCATATTCTGACTCAGAGTTAACCATTCATCCCAGCTCCACCAGTCAGGTGCAGAGAGAGGACCCTCCGCGGGCAGCCTGCCCTTTCCTGCCTCCTCTCCCCCGCCACCAACTCCTCGATGTCCCCCGCAGAAGTCAGAGCAGGGGCCACGGGGGCAGAGGTCTGATCAGCCATGCTCTCTCTCAGCTGCTCCAGGCCATTCCTGCTGACAACTCTCCCTCCAATTTGCCCAGCCCCTGGGACATTCACCGAGGCCAGAAAAAATAAGAGTGCGTGACTGAGCAGCGGGCCTGGGCCCGACTGGGAGATTAGGCTTTTGTTCCTTGGAGGCTCTTCTCTCCCCACCCTCACCCCGCTCTCAAGCCCAGGCCCCAACTGTTGGCTTTGGCTCCTGGCTCAGCCTCCCTCCTTCTCGGAGCTCTTTTAAGATTCCAGGCCAAGGTCACAGAGACTGGGACTTCTAAGGACCATTACCCCCAGAGCAAGGGTTTAAGGAGGGAGGACTCTGTTGCCTAAAAGACACTCTTCCACAGCAACACACAAAACACACTTCCCTTCCCTCTGTCTTTCTCTGTCTTCTGTCTGTCTCTCTGGCCAGTACCCTGCTGGGCTCGGTGGGATGGACTGGACCCCAGGTCACCTCTATAAACACTTCCTGGGTTTCCCCCAGGCACCTCCATGTGGGGCTTTGGGGCCCACGGCCTTCATTCAACACTGGCCTCCCTGCTGTCCCCGTGGGCTGCTTGGCAATGACCTCACACACTTGTCCCCCCATTTCAGGGCACCCTGGCTTCGCAGCCCATCCCGGCCGGAACAGGGATAAATCTATCCTATTGGGTGGGGCTCAGGGCTGAGCAGGTCAGTGTGTGCCAGACGTGCCCCTTCAGAGACACACTCTCAGGGCTCTGGACAGTGATCCTGTAACCAAATGCAGGTCTCTCCCACCGTGTCACTCTCACCTGAATTCTGCTGTTCGTTCTGTTCATCTGCTGAGGGCTCAGGGAGGCTTACAATCGGCTCTTTCCCTTACTGGGGAGAGTGGCAGGCAGGCGCAGTCTCTGTTTGATTCAGTAAGTGGTTGTGGGCACCTACTCTATCTGGATTGGAGGTGGGGCATGGACAGGAAGAGGCTGGTGTAGTCTGGCTTGCAGGCAGCAAGCTGAGCCTCTTTTTGACACCCTCTCTGGTGAGCCTGGCTCAGGCCTGTGCTCGGGGAGGAGAAGTGAAGGCTGAGCCATTGCCCAGGAGCCAGGGCTCCCCTGGTTGGTGGGATGCAGATCCTTTCTGTGTCACCGATGGAGGCCCTGCTGGCCTACCCACTTGCTTTCCCATAATGTCTTTAACATGTTGGCCTGACAGGGTTGTACTTCCAGTTGTGAGGCTCAGGCTGGTCTCCAGCCTCTCCTCCAAGCCCCCAGCATGGGGCCCGACACCCAGTGGAGCCCAGATTAGGGTGGTTGTTTTTTGTGTTGTTGTTTTTCTTTAATTAATAGACTTTATTTTACAGAGCAGTTTAAGATTTATAGGGAAAAAATGAGCATTAAGTACAAAGAATTCTTACATACCCCAATTCCTCTCTTCTCCCCCCTCCGCAGTTTCCCCTGCTTATTAATATCTTGCATTAGTGTGGTACATTTGTTACAGTGGAAGAACTAATATTGACAACGCCATCGCCACTCGTTTACAGTAGGGTTTGTTCTTGGTGTTGTACAGTCTATGGGTTTTGACAAGTGTATAATGACATGTATCCACCATCACAGCATCATAAAGAGTGCTTTTATGACTCTACAGTTCTCTCTGCGCACCTATTCATCCATCCTCTCTTCCTCCTGGGAACCACTAGTTTTGTCTTCTCCTGAATGTCATAATGTTATAATAAGAGAGGGATATGCTAAATATTCCTTTATGCCTGAGGTGTAAAGACCAACAGTATAATGACCGGATCATGGATCTGCAGGAGGGTGAAGCAGCAAACTACAACTGGGCAGCGTAGAGCTACAGGAGGGGGCAGGGCAGCAAGCTATGGGGGGGAGGAGGGGGCGCGCGCAGGGGAAGTGTAGCTTTAAATGCATTTTCAACTAATGATATTTTCAACTTTCTGTACATTTATCAGATGTAACTGTAAGTCCAGGAGCAGCTGTGCTTTTTTAAAGTCATAGAGCATCACACTAATACTAGTTAATATTAACTAATATTACTGCTAATGTTAATATTAGTGTTGTGAGTCATACGGCTTTGATTCCAGAGGTGGGAGCACGGTGTTGCTGGGCACACATTTGCAGACAGATTCCCAGGGCCTGTGTACCCTCAGGGCAGAGAGAAGGAGGGTGAGGATAGAGAGAAGGAGAGTTGGCCTGCACAGTCTGGGCCAGGGCTGTCTCTCCCCACCACATGGGCTGCGGTCGGAGCCCTGCAGTCCCTAGAGGTTGCTTCCTTCTCTCCTGTGGGGGTGGGGGTGGGGCATGGGTAGCTATCTGCCCGCAGAAGTCCAGGCCTTGACAGACAGCATGGACTAGTCCCAGAGCCAGGGGCTGGGGAAACAGGGTCTTAGATGATGCCCTTTGGCTCATTCCTAGTCTTTCCTGGAGATTCGAGAAAACAAGTTATTAGTCCAGACTGTTCCTTAATGATCTAATGAGAGCAAGGCAGCCTGATTGTTGGGTTTGAGAGCCCCTGTCGGGGTCTGGAGAGGCACCTACAATCACTAGGGCTCTTTGCTGGCTGAAGGGGTTAAGAACTCACACTTTACCTCTCTGGAGGGGAAGTGGGCCCAACACCTGGGAGGATGGGGAGGATAGGAGAGTAACTGTTAGCCTGGAAGGTTGCTAACTTGACATTCTCACCTCGATTCATGATTTTATTTTTGTTTAAGTTGGAAGGGTCCCCGGCGTCCACACCCTCCATTTGCAGAGAAGTCTAAGGCTCAGAGAGGGGAAGAGGCTCACCCAGAACTCCCGTCCAGCTTTTCCTGTCTCGAAAGCCTGAATCCCACCCCCACCCCCCATTTTTATTCTTTTTTTTTTTTTTTTTTACTTGTTCCACTATTTTTTAAGGCTTAAAAAACCATTCCAAGAAAAGAATCAGGACCCTGAAAAAAATAGTCTATGCTATTCATTCGCTCTCACTCGGAGAAGCTGTTAGCTCTAATGACCTTTCCAAATTAATAAAATCTGTAAATGCTCGATTGTTTATTGCACACATTGCGTTACACCTCTAAAGAACTGGCGGGAATGCGTGCCCATCTGGAGAGCTTAGCTGCAGGGCTCTGCGGCCAGCACGGCTGTGCTCCCTTCCACCCCCGCAGCAGGAGAGCTGTGGTCAGGTTCCCTGAGAAAGGGCCGCCTCCAGCAGCCTTGAGCAGCCCACGGAGAGCTCAGCCTTGAGAGAGGGATTGTGGTAGAGAAAAATTTAGTGACAATCCCTGACCAGGGTCCTGCTAAAGGTTTCTTGGGAGAGGGGTCACTTCCAGACATAAGGACCTAAGCAAGGGTCCCGGCTTATTGTTGAGGGCTCTCAGAGAAAGCAGAAGAGGGAGGTCTCTAGAAGGCTTGATAGAAGAGGGAACTTGATGGAGGTCCACAAGAAAGAGTAGGGTTACCCGGCCGGTGTAGCTAAGTGGTTGAGCATCGATCTATGAACCGGGAAGTCCATGTTCGATTCCCAGTCAAGGCACCTGCCGGGGTTGTGGGCTCAGTGCTCAGTGTGGGGTGTGCAGGACGCAGATGATCAGTGATTGTTTCTCATCATTGCCGTTTCTCTCCCTCTCTCTTCCTCTCGGAAATCAATAAAAATATTTTCTTTAAAAAAAGAAAAAGAGTAGTATTAGATCAGGTGGGGGACACCGGAAAGGGCTTGTTAGGCAGGGAGCACAGAGTGAGCCATGGGTAACAATGGGGGTGCCATTGCAGCCCACGTGCCTGGGGAAGGAGGCAGGCAGAGGACATGGTGAATGGGACTGTTGGGGTGTTAGGAGGCCACATTCTGAGGGCGATGGTAGAGATGAGCAGAAGAGAATTCTGTTTCTCAGCCTTCGCACCTCTGCCTGCGACTGTGCTGCACCAGTGCTGTGCTTGCCAGCCACGGTCTCTCTGGCCCAGCACCCTCCTCTCCAGTGTGTCCTTGAAACCTGGTGTCCGTCTCCCTGTCAGAGCTGTGGACGGTACAGGCCAACTTGAGAACAGGCCAGTTTGATGGACATGGATGGAAGTCTTGTAGAGAAATGCTTTGTAGGTTGTGCTGCTATTGAAGGGGGATTTTAAAATTGTAAAATATGCACAGAGCAAATAATTTAGGTCGTTAGCTATATTTAAGTGTACAGTTTAGTGGCATTGAGTATAGTCATATTGTTGCACAGTCCTCGCCACGATCCATCTCTAGAACGTTTACATCTTCCCAGACTGAAGCTCTGTACCGATTCAGCCCTAACTTCCCATTCCTCACTCCTCCCCCAGCTTCTGGTAGCCTCTATTCTACTTTCTGTCTCTATGAATTTGACTGCTTAGGGACCTCATATGAGTGAAATCATATAGTATTTGTCTGTTTGTATCTGGGTTATTTCACTTCTCATAATGCTCTCCAGATTCATCAATGCTGTAGCATTTGTCAGAATTTCCGTCCTTTTTAAGGCTGAATAGCATTCCATTGTTGGTATAAGGCACATTTTGTTTACGCATCCATCCGTAAACTGTTTGTGGCACATGAGTTACATCCATCTCCTGCTGACTGTGAATGATGCTGCTATGAACGTGGGTGTGCAAGTATCTGTGTAAGTCCCTTACCGGAGCATTTTGAGCTTTTCCAAAAAATGTGCTTTAGGCTTTCAAATGGTCAGGGCCGATCGCTGGCCCTCGCTGCTATCGCTCCCCGAGACGCAGGCTGCCAGCTGGCCGCTGCCCACGTGCGCAGTCTCGTCTGCCTTGAGCGGAGTCATTACCCTCCTCCAGGGACGCAGTGTGAAGGCCGGACTCTGGCCCGCATGGCCTCCCCACGCCCCGCTAAGCTGCTCAGTCTGTGCCTTGGCCAGTGTCAAGGCCTCCTCGCCTTCACGTCTTGTCCTGAAACACATCCATCATGTTGATTTTGTCCCCCACTACGGTAGCAAGTGTTAGGTTCTCTCTCTTGGTAAATTCTTTCTCCCACCTTCTGAAATGTATTTGGCTATAGTTATAAAAGCCAAGGGAAATCGCTCATGCACTGTTCTCCCTCCTTGTTCTGTATCCCTCCGTCCTCCCGGCCCACTCCCCGCAAAAGAAGGACTAAAGGACATCCTTTCTTGAAGCATCACTACCTCTGGGCATTAATTGCCTCTGCAGACCCCCAAGTCACTTAAAACACATTAAAGTGGTGACACACTCAGGCAGAAGGCAGGAGGATTCACGGTGGAGGTTGGCATTGTCATTAACTCAAGTCTGTGGTGTCAGCTCCGCCTGCACGGAACGTCCTGCCTGGCCTGAGAGCCGACCCTCGCAATGCATTCTCTGGCCTTTGTTGGTTTGTGTCAGCTCTTGAACATTATTTAAATGTAGTTTGGGGCCCATGCATGCAATTACCATTGTGTTATTATTCAGAACCAGATTGTTAAGATTCAGGCAGCTGTACAAGGAGATGCCCTGTGCTGTGAGGTCCAATTTAGGAGGGCCTTCCGAGCTGGCAGCAGGGTTGCTAGGCAACCCCATGCTACAGCAGAGGAGGCCTCACTCCAGAGTGGGAAGAAGCCCAGTGCCTTCAGGGAATTGGAGGCAGTGGTCAATCTGAGACTGGCATGGCGCCGGGGAGGGGGAGGGAGGCGGCATGGATGGAGCCCACGGCCTGGCAGGGGTGGGATTCTGCGGGGAGCCAGGGGCACCCACCCAACTAGCACAGGGTGTTCCTGGGAGGGGAGTGTGCTGCTGGGAGTGAGAATGCAGGGAAGGCGCAGAAGCCGGAGGTCAGCCAGGAAACTGCCGAAGGATGCTCAGAGCAGATGCTAATATACTTCTCCATCCATTTCTTCTCTTTGCAGGAAATGAGCAGGTTTGCAGAGAAACTACTGGCCTGAAATTTAAGACAAAGGCGTCGTTGCTTGTGAGTATAAATTTTGCTTTTTTAGGTCTGTGGTTTGACAGTATTCCTGTGGAGTGGGCGGGTTTCCCTGTTTGGGGAAGGGAGCGTGGCCTGACGGAATTGGCTTTCGGCTCTTCTTCTGGAAGGTGCCTCTGGCTGGGTGGGGCTGGACCGGGACTGTAGGCTTTGAGTGGAAGGCACATGGTTTGAACCCAGCTCTGCCCTCTAAGTTGAGAGCACTCCCATGGCTCCTGAAAGCGTGTCCTCCCTTGTGGTCGCTGGTACAGGGAGAGGAAGGCTCCTCCGGGATGAGGAAGATGTGCCACAAACAGTTTGCACAATTCTAAGTTTGGTACTAGGTGGACCCCATTCAGAATAGTAAATTCTCATATAGGCCCTTTAACAGTGTGGTAAACTATGACCCAAACCTTTCCTTAAGCTGAGAATATCTGGCACTGGCTGGAGCCTCTGAAATATAAGAGTGGCAGCAGCAGGGGCCTTGGGACGGAGCTGCTGTCCATCCAGTGTAGGGAGAGAAGACAGTTTTAATGAGACCATCGAAACACTGTATGAATGGGCAGTCCATCCTGCTGTGGTTCCCGTGGCTCAGGCAGAAATGCTGGTGACAAAGAGCAGTTGGGAAGACTTCCTGGGGAAAGAGGGACTCGAGCGGGCTGGTGGAGGAGGGAGGAGCAGGGCAGAGGCATCGGGTGGGGAGACCAATGGCCTTGAACGAGGCTGTCACAGACATGGGTCCGATGGGGAGCTGGTGTGGTTGGGCAGGGCCAGGTGGTAAAGGGCTTTGAATGGCTTCAGAAATGGTCCGTGTGCAAAGAGTCAGGCTGGAATCAAATCTCCCTCATTTCTGCAAATAAAATTAAGTTTCTGCCAGTTTGTGACTCATGCCACAAATGGGTTTTTCACCTCCTCCAAATTCAAGGTTGTATTTGATATCACTATATACACTAGATTATAGGAAATTCACATTGGGGATCCTCCCTATATTTCTCTCTCTCTTTCACACACACACACACACACACACACACACACACACACAGCCCTCCCCAGACAGCTGCAGCCTAGGGCCTCCAGACACCGTGACATCAATGATGGAGACACACCCTGAGTGCCAGATGGACAGTCACCAGGACAGGTCTCCCAGCGTCCACTTGCTTGTCCCCAGAGCTGCTCCTCCCACAGGGAGCTCTGTGAGACTATGCCCAGAATGAGGGGCTGCTGGGCTGTATTCGTTTAGCAGAGGTTATTAATTACTTGTTCCAAGCAACCAGAGGAAGCTTCCAAATGTCAAGAACAACCACCAGTATTTACGCTGAGTCGCCAATGGCAGCACGCTCGACATCGCCTCAAGGGCCTCAGAGGCTCCATCAGGCATGCCATTGTGCAGATGAGGAAACTGAGGCTCCACATGGTTAAACGTTTGGTTCAAGTTCGCTCAGCTAGTGAGTGGTGGAGCTGACTTGCTTCGGCAGGTACTAGATACCTGGTTATGGGAGAGGCCTTCTGGGTCTTCCCCCTCCTCCTGCTCCTCCTTCTGGGGAGGAAGAGTACAGGGGTCTGGTTGGGGAACTCACTGTTCTGGATGGTCCCCATTTTGCTGCACTGGCTTTCATGGATACATGGTGTCGGCCTGGTGGTCTTTGGCTGGGCAGGAAAGTGATTATGGTTCTGCCCATGAAGAAGGAGTATAGTGTGTGCTCCTGTCACCAGGGACAACCCTCTGGGAAGACACAGGGGGGCTCCATTTGGAGCCATTGGTGACTGAGTTAGGTTAGGTTCTCTGGAAACAGAGCCTGAGACAAAGGTTCAGGTGCACTGGATGCATCTAGGCGAGGTCTAGGGAACTCTTGTCAGAGAAAGGAAAGCAGGAAATGGAAGGAGTGGCTGAGCAAGGATGGGACAGCACAGGCGTCTCCTTGGCTTGATCCATGTGACTTGCACTGCAGATGTCTGTACTGGAGGCAAGGGGCAGGCCTCACCTATGCCCTCATTAACCATCGGGACCCAGAGTGGTGCTGCTGACGCAACCTCCAGGCATCCTCTTGACCACGAGAAGGGGTCCTAGTACATCCCAGGTGAAAGTCGCTGGGGAGCGGGCACCCAGCAAGTAGAGGGGATCTGAGTGGGGCATCTGTTGCATTTGCCCCTGCTGAGCGCCCCTGCTGTGAGTTTTCACCTGACCTGGCAGTAATCTTCCTTCTAATACGTTTGTATCTTAAAGAGTGTGGGTGTTCAAATAGAAATCAGTGGTGTCAGAGTCTGTTTTCACTGAAACACTGTGTGCCTTTTAACTAATTTTATTCTTAATAAAGCCCCATGGCTCTAGATTAAAAAGTACAGAAAGTATACTGTGCAAAGCCTTCTTCCCAATGTTTCTGGGATTTCGTGTTATTTTCCAGTGATGGTTTATGCACCCCAACAAAGGTGTGGCTTGGTGATTCTGGTGCAAAATAGGTCCCCAAGAGTCAGAGCAGCGGGGCTATTCCAAAAAGATGGAGCTGAAATAGGCCCTTTCTTTGGAGAGAGAGCAACACCCTGAGTCAGCTCTCCTTGGAATGTTCAAAACCCACGAAAACTTGGCAAGCATTTCCAAACTCCTTAGAATCCCTATGTAAATAATTGATATCAGAATGGCCAATTATTATTTCCTCATTACCACAAATCACATACGAAGAGTTTGAGATGCTGTGGTGCAGCCCTTGAAATTTCCAAACATTTAAAATAATTTAAAACCTCCCTGAATTCACTCTTCATCCAAATCACTGCAGTCCTGCGGTACCCATCGCATCATGCCATCTGCATATTGTCCGGGGACTTACCGAAATGCGTGCTGTTCCCAAAGCGTGTTTAGATCCGCAGTGTCAGACCGCGTGACTGTTCACTGTGGTTCCCTTTAATGGAACGACTGGACTGTAACTGGGAGGTGCTTTCTCATCACAGGGGCGGGGCCATGATGGACAGGCTCCTTGGTTGGCCAGCTCCCTGTCCTAGGAGGTGTCCAGAGGAGAGTCGGAGGTGTCGGGAGTCGAGAGAGTGGCTGGGTCATCTGTCAGCTGAGTCACGCAGGAAATTTACCCCACGTGACAGGCAGGCTTAGGAGGCTCTGAGAGTCTGGTCTGTGCAGCTCCTTGTTGTTATTGCCTTGATGGCCATTCGCCTCCCTTGAAATCCAGACAGGGCTCAGCCTGTGTGCTTATCTTCCAAGTTTTGCTTCCACAGATTTTGTCTAATGCCTAGAAATGTCCACATAGAACTGACTGTAGAACCACATAGGCCTGGCATGTATGTTTTTCTCTTGCAAGCGAGCCCCTTGCTGCCAGTTCTTCTTCATGTTGATGCTCTCTCTCAAGTTGCAAGAAAATCCTCTAACTTTGGTTTGACCTGTTCAAACCCAAGACAGATGTTGCTGGCACCCCCACAAGGCAATGAGGAAAAAAAAAAAATCTCATTTCCGCCCGAGAAATAGAATCATTATCTTGATTGAAATAATATCTTGCCTCAACCTGCAACCAGATAAAGCATCAAATTGGTGGCATTTTCTTATCGCTGCCCAGAGTGTGCAGGACACAGAGTAATGGCCTGTCAGCTGCCTCTGGTGGGGTGGGACTTCTATGGCAAAGCCCACAGCTCAGGGTCCGATTTGGATTACATGCTGTCTGGTGCCACAGAGCACGATTCCATTCATGACAAATATTATATTCAAAGGGGAAGTTAGTGGAGAGCCTAGAACAGTGCAAGCAATAAAAGCAGCCGTTATTACGGTGATTGTTTTTAATTAGCTTCCCACAGATGGGCAATTGCAGGAGTGATGAGAAGCAGTAGATGTTCATGTCCTTTCAGGCTGTGAATGCCCTGGAACCTGGGCCCCTGGGCCTCTGGGCCTGAGCTTCCCGCGACTCCGTCAGAGTAAGGGCATGACTGGGCTTGAGAAGGCAGACAAGTTGCTGGTTTGGGGTGGAGAACAGGACATCCAGAGGCCAACAAACCAATATCTTTGGGAAGGAAACAGAAAGAGTGGAGGACAGGGAGGTGGGGGGTCTGGATTCCAGCCCAGGCCTTCCATTTCCACCGTACAGCTTTGGTTTTCAGGGCTCAGTCTCCTCATTGTTCAAAGAGGGTAAATGGGGATGTCAGGAGAAGGAGGTGAGGTGTTGTTTATGCAAAGTCTAGGATGCTGGCTGTACCCTCGGTCCCCCCTGTCCACTGTGGGAGGAGGCTCTGCTTCATTCTGGAAATGTTTGAGTGCCTACTCTGTGACGGGCGTGTTCTAACCATTTTGCATGTATTAATTCACTTAATCCTCACAACAATGCTACACATTACAAACACATATTGTCCGCCTTTTATAAGTCTGAAGGAACAGAGGGGCTAAGTAAGTTGCCCTAGGTCACACAGCGAGTAAGTGGTGGAGCTGGGATTGGAAGCCAGACGGTCTGGTTGGAGCATTTGAAAACAAAATAGACTGCATCAAGGCTAAATGAAATAGTTACAGCACATTGGGCTTTCACTTGAGCTTTAGATATAATCCTGTGAGAGGCAGAAACAATTCTAATAGCATCTTTGTAATGTTTCAGGAGGCATAGAGGTGGTCTCTTCGGTAGAGGAGGAGGGTGGAATAATATTCTAGCCAAGGTTCCTGACCTTGGGCACCTGGAGGCTCAGATCCTCCTTCCCACGGCATCCTGCAGAGCTCTGCCCAGCTGGATGAGCACTGGAGAGCAGCAAGGTGTGCAGGACTTGTCCCATTTACCCCCACTCGGCCCACCCCAGCTTCCCGTAGAATCCTTCTGGGTCCTTGGGCTCTGCTGTCTGTCAAGCCTTCCCCAGAGAAGGAAACCGTCCCTCACACTCTCCTCTCTCCCAGGCACCACATATGTGAGACGAAAGCCTGTGCTTCAGAACCTTGTTCTCAAGCAAAGACCTGGTCCGTCAGTGAGCATGCCTCATTACCATGGTAATCACCAGCCGAAGGGAGGGATTTTCTAATACATTTCCATCAGAAATGTGGACAGGTGTGCAGGGAAATAGACATGTATCAACAAGATAGGTGTTGGGAGATTAACAATGGATTTAGGATTACTCAAGGAAGCAAAAGGAAAAAGAAAAAAAAATACCTTTGCTTACAGTCAGGGTCCTTCCAGCCTTACCTCTGACCACTTCCTGCCACACACACACCCACACCCACACCTCCCTCCCACCTGGGCCTTGGAGCTTTTCACTCACAGTCCTCCTTGCCCATCCCTCCCCTCTCTCCTTTCTACTTCCTAATCCTCTGTTAAATTCCAGCTTCTCCTGGAAGCCCTCTTTGGTCCACTCAGCCCCCAGGCATCTGCCTTCCCTGGCATTCTGCAGCCCCACACTGGGTCTTGTGTCCCTGGTTCCCTGATGAGCAGGAAGGCCCCCTGAAGGACATGCATTCATTGACTTAACAACCTGGGCCAGCAGAGCCAGACCTGCTTATCTGCTCTTACCAGCTGGGTGCTCCAGGTCCTCACCACCCTCCTCCAACCCCTCCATGGTCCTCCAGGACAGCGAGCCTCCAGTGAGCTCAGAAGCCTTCCTTGGGGTCCCATTAGAAACACTGCAGTGACACCTCTGGGTGACTGGAGAGTGCTGAGAGCCAGACTGTACGGTTCCTTCCAGAGGTGAAGGTGGTGTGGGGGTCCAGAAAGGCATGCAGAGTGCTCTTGATGCCTAAGCCTCAGGGTCCCTGAGCCATCAGGCCCCAGGCCCCCTTCTGAATCAGTTCTAGCTCTGCAGATGGGAGACCGCACTCCTGGGACCAGCAGAGGCCTTCCCACCCAGCCGAGGCCACCCTGGGCTCCGTGGGGTAGGGGGTCTACTGCAGGTTGGGGCCAAGGAAGAGGCAGCCTTGCCTGCTGGGCCCTGACACATGGGCCATCACATGTTTCAGACACAGCAAGTCAGGGTTTCTCTGTCCCTGACAGGCTTCCTCTTCACTTTGAAGCAGGACAATGCCTCTGAGAGGTTGCCAGACTACTCTGCTTTCAGTTGGATGAATAATAAAGAGCCCGAGTCTCTGGGCACTAATATTGAAGAATGTATCCTGCCACGTGTCCCTCGAGCTGAATTGGTTCCTAAAGAGTGGATAACAAAAGGTTTAAACCAAAAAAAGAAAGGCCTTCCTGCATCCACTTTTCTCCCTTTTAATTCCCTTCCTGTAATGCTTCTCAGTTAACAGCGGCTTCAGAAAAACACAGTAATAGGAAAAGTAGGAAAAGATGAAAGGAAGTTGGGACAGGAAGCAGTGAGCCCAGGAGGAGGCTCAGGAGCAGCGGCCCTTCAGCCCTAGCTTTTGTTTTGAGTGTGAATGGCTTCGCGGTGGGTCTCCTCCCTGAGCCTGGTAACACCGGCCTCACCGGGCCAGGCGGCCAGGCACAGCCTTCCTCCACAGGTGTCTGCTCCAGGCCGGGCCCTGGCAGAAAACACGCGCCCATGCAAAGTGGATGATTTGAACAGAATTGGATCCAAAGGCCAGTGCAGGGTATAAGGCAGCCACAGGATCCAGGGCAGGATCCCTAGCACTGAGTGTGGTGACACCCCTGGGGCTGAAGGGACATGGAGACGGGGAGCTGAAAGCAGAAATAGGGTGCTGTGGAGGGGGCCAGCCTACCTGGGTTGTGACCTGAGGCACCCCTGAAGACAAGAAGCCCAGGCATAGTCACTCGACCTCCACTCTCTCCCTCCCTCTCCTGGGGCCCCACTTCTGAGCTGACCAAAGGGAGGGTAGAGGGCAAGGAGCCCCAAGAGCCCAAGGGGTCAGCCTCCAGGACACAGGGTGGAGAGAGGGCTGGAGGGACAATTGGAGACAATGGCACATGCCTCTTGCCCAAATGACAGACCAGAGGTGAAGGGAAGGCCTAGTAGTCTCATCTGGGCAGACTTGACATTAGGGCCTATTTCAGGGTCTCCTAGTGCCTCCTCTTCAATCTACTTTCCAGGGATCACAGTTTTTACTAAAACAATGCTGTCCCGGCGGGTTCCCCTGGGGGAGGGGAGACGGGGCCACAGTGAATCCATACTGAAATGTCACATCCAATCCTTCACCAGGAGGAGGTGAAGGCAGGGACTGGAGTAGCTCCAGCAAGGTGCCAAGGGAGTCCAGGAGGGGGCCTTGCAGGAGGGTGCGAGCTGTGGGGAAAGGACTTGGTAGCTGAAGAAAAATGTAGGTCAGGGCCAAGAGTACAGGGCCCTGAGTTCATCCACCGGAGGCTAGCCCCGGGCTCTTGGCCTTGACCTGCACTTTTCCTCACCTGCCACGTCCTTTCCCTTCGCTTGCACCCTCCAGCTGCAGTACCCCTGTGGCTCTTGGCACTGCGGGCAGCTCTCAGCTCTGCACCCTCCTCCTTCAGGGCTTATGCTGATGAGAAGCAAGGCCAGTGAAGTTACAGCGCGTGGTGATCCAGCCCTTTCCATGGCCTGGCCTGAGCTAAGCACTTTCTAGCATAATCGGTTTTAATTGTCCCACCGCCCCTACGGTGGGTACAGAGATGAATGTCACTTGTTCAAGGCCACATTGAACCCCCGATTGATTGTGGATCTGTCCCCTGGCCGATGAGAGCTTGCCCTGCAGAGAGGGGAGCATCATTCACTCATAGGTTGCCATATACATTTCAAACTGTTTTATTTGGAAAAAATCTTCAAATTGAAGAAAAGCTGCAAAAATAAAAGCAATACAAATACCCTTATATCCTAGACTCATCTGTGGTTCAAATTTTACCCTATTCCCCTTATCATTTGTGTTCTCTTTTAATTATTCATATACACGTTTTGTTTAAGTGTTCACACAACACGGAAATTACCCCCTGGCATGGAGTGGAAGCTCAATGAGCATTAGTTTCCTGAATTTTGAAGGGATTTGCTGATTTCCGTAATCAGGTGGAGTCATGATGCAGGAGTAGAAAATTGTAACAAACAAGATTTGAAGTAGAGTAACGGTTTCCCTGCCCTTGAGAGAGGAGGAGGCATTGTGCAGGACCATAAGAAAGTTGGGGCTGGAAGGCAGCATTGAGGTGTCCATTTTACAGAAATGGAAACTGAGGCCCAGGAAGTGTTCCCAGGGTGTTAGTGATTCACAGTGGGTTAATGTTGTGCTCCCCTGAGTCTTTTTAGGAGCAATATGGATGCTGGTTCTCTCACCCCCCACCCCAGCCCTGGAAAGCACACGTGATTGTGTGCCTCTCCCCAGACCTTCCGACAGCCTTGCCAGTGTCTCCTCCCTAAACACGCTCACTGGGAAGGAGAAGAAGCAAATGCCTAGAATGAGGCAGGAGACAGGATGGAGAGAGAGCAGCAGCCCCACTTGACCATCTCCACCCCAGGCCACACCCCTGAGGGAGGGACCACTGAAGGACCCCAGACCTGTCATTTCCCTCCTGTTCTCAGCAGAGGGCAGGTGAAGGCATTCCCTGGCCTGTGTGTCAAGTCAATCAAGTTTGTGGGGAAAATAATAAATCTGCAGCCATGTGGCCAAGCTCGTCCTTCAGATCCCACGTATCTGCCTCTGTTCCCAGCTCAGCTGATTGAGGCCAGGAGTCGGCTGACTCTCCCAGACCACATTTGAGGAGGGTGGCCTGAGAATGCCTATGTGGCTTCCCACTCCTGCCTCTCGCACCAGCAGGGCCTCCCCGCCCGCCCACCCCCTGCAGCCTGAAGCACTCACTGTGAGAACTGAATGATCCTGGAGCAGAGTCTCAGAGGGCACCAGCCCTACCTCCCCCCCGGCCCCCTGCTCTGCCGGCCTGGTGTAAGTGGCCACCCCATGACCTGCATCGTGTAATTTAAGGGGGAGTTGTGAATGAAACTGTCTGCCCTTTCAGTCTGAACGACCTGAGAGCTGGGGCTACTTTCCATTCAGCTTTGAATCCCCCAAATGCTGAGCACAGCCCATGGGTGATGACCGAGCTGCTGCAATGCAAATAGAGGGACCACAGTCTTTTTGAGACAGGAAGGACCAAGCTTGAACTCTGGCTGGACACTTAACCTGTCTGACCTCTGTTTCCTCATCCATTAAATGGGACGGTCATATTTGCCTTGCAGGGCTGTGGCATCAGATAAGTAGGCAGCGTGTCCAGCACAGAGCCTAATACCCAGGTGGCACAAGTCCATTCATTCACGGACACTGTGTGCCTAAGAGTGTCCAGCTGCGTGGCAGCCAGAGAGCAACAAGCGAAGACTCCAGTCAGTTCTGCACACCGATGTGGAGAGCCCACTCTGCCCGGGTCGTGCTGAGGCTGGGACTGGGGTG
This sequence comes from Pipistrellus hanaki, assembly GCF_964339955.1. Classification (NCBI taxonomy): domain Eukaryota; kingdom Metazoa; phylum Chordata; class Mammalia; order Chiroptera; family Vespertilionidae; genus Pipistrellus; species Pipistrellus hanaki. The sequence continues at coordinate 73,328,962 of NC_140508.1, forward strand.
ATGGAAACACCATCCCTCCCTCAAGGCATCTGTTTGAGAAAAGAAGTGGGAAGCATGGGTAACCAGGAAAGCACTATTAATGCTGTGGGGGCTCATCCTCACTGATTCATTGCTTCTGGCGAGGGGGTGAAGGATTGCTTTGCAACGCTTCTTGGAGGGACCCTAGTAGTGCCCTGGCTGTTCCTCATTCCCATCATAGGAACAGTGGGGTTTCCAGGTCCTTCCCACCGTACAGCTGCCGAGGTCAGCTCCCAGCGTTTGGTGGTGGATAATTTGTGGGAAATTCCTCACAGAGTAGAGGGTCTGGCCTGGGTGGGAGAAGTGCGAGCTGGGAGGGAGAGGGGACTCACAGAGGACTGGTTCCTGATCTCCTATTGCGCCTGGTGTGCCACACCCATCGCTCTCCAGGGTGGGGGCGATGGCCAGAGCAGGCCCGTTTCCTCCTCTGGGGAAACCGAGGTGTCGGCCAGGCTGGGGAAGAAGCCAGGACATCTGCTTGGTCCTGCCTTCAGAGCCAGCCCTGACAGAGTGCTGCAAGCCAGGGGCCCACAGGCACAGGAAGGACGTTATAATTACAAGGGAAAGCAGGTGTCAAGTGGGACTTTCCTGGCAACATGAAACTTAATTAGTGAGAATGAACAGTTTACATAATTTTAGTGGACTTTTATCCTTCGTGTTTTTCCTTATTGATTTACAGGAGCTCTTTGTATATGATAGATTTAACCTATGTCTATTACATGAAACACAGCTATTTTCTCCCAGTCTGTTGACTTTTAAGGTGGATTAACGTGGTAACTTGGGCATATAAAACTTTTTTTATCTTTTAATCAAATCCATCGCTATTTTTGTTTTATCTCGTGGGGTTTGTGTCATGTTTAGGAAAACCTGCAAATTGATGACATATTTGTAAAAAAATAAAAATAAATGTTGCCAGAGTGGCAGGATCTGAAAGCAGAGATCCCAGGAGATTGACCGGCAGCGAGCAAACATTTCCGAGGGTTTCTTTGCAGAGAATCTCTGACCAGGGGGCCCAGGACGGCTGTTGAACAGCCCTGCCTTCACCCTGGACACCTCACAGAGCACCCCAGCTTCTGTGCCAGGCTCTGCCCTTTGCCCCCACAGGGAAGGCCCAGCTGGATAGCTCGGTGAAGGGAACACTGACCATTGAATTCTCAGTGTGTTTACTTGGTCACCGAGGCCAAATCAAGGCCAGGGGACATTTTTTTCCCTGTTAGTAGCCCTGCCCGCTCCCTGCTCTCCTTCCCACATTCTAAAAGGAATCTGAAAATCCACTAGGACTGTGTTATGTGGGCGGCACCTCTACCTGACTGTTGCTGCTTTTATGGGAAACTTTACACAGAGCCGAATGCAGAAAATTATCTTTTCAAACATACCATACAGTGTCATTTTATAAGATCTGCAGTAATTGCCCCAGCATCTTCTCAAAGGAACCTTGAAATCCAGTGACTGCTGTGTGAGAAAAGAAGTGGGAAGCATGGGTAACCAGGAAAGCACTATTAATGCTGTGGGGGCTCATCCTCACTGATTCATTGCTTCTGGCGAGGGGGTGAAGGATTGCTTTGCAACGCTTCTTGGAGGGACCCTAGTAGTGCCCTGGCTGTACTTCACACCCAATAAGTAATGCAAACCTTTAAAGTCCGCAAATCACAGAGCCACATACTTTCAAGGTGCGTTTTTTTTGGGGGGGGATGGAGGGTGGGTGGAACAGGACTGAGTAGTGGTCAATTCCAAAGAAAAGAGGAAAGAAATTGAGACTCTAGTAAGGGAGCAGCTGGCAAGGGGAAGGAGCTGGACTGAAGGCTCAGAATAGCTGGTTCTGGTGCCAAGGGTGAAAAGGGCAGAGGAAATGGGTAGGCTGAGGCCGTGGGAGGAGCAGCCGACTGGGAGGGGAAGCGAGGGTGGGTGTGCGGCTGTGGCTTGGAAATGGCTCGTCCATGGAAAGTTTTCAAAGTGGAGATTCAGGAGTGGGCGGGAGGCCTGTGAGGGTGGAAGAAGGGTCTGGACTTTGCCTTTGGCCAAGGAGGGACCGGAAACAGGGCTGCCCTCGGATGGCCACTGTGCAGAAAGCGGGCACAGGCAGCTTAGGTGGAAGGTGGGATGGGGTTCAGCTGGCAGAGACAGGCTGGGCTGAACAGGGTGGGGCGGGATTGGCCCTGGGCTTACTGCTGAGGAACCCCCTGAAGAGACCAGGGCTGGGGTTTGGGGAGCAGGATACCACATCAAAAGCTTCCCCCTCCCCATTCAGGAAGAAGCCACCTCCTTGCTCAGTATGCAGGTGCCCAATAAGTATCGGTAGCTTCATTGGCTGAGTCCTAAGCGGTTTGTTTGCATGTGGACAGCAGCTTCCAGGGCCACTTCAGCAAAACCATCACCAAGTACTAGCATTTATCGAGCATCTACTGGGTACTGTGTTCTAGATAAGACTGTGCATAAAAGAAACGACAGGTGAGGTGCAGTAGGCAAAAAGAGCAAATGTGGTCCTGGCTGGCTTGGCTTAGGGGATAGAGCATTGGCCTGTGGACTGAAGGGTCCCGGGTTTGATTCCGGTCAAAGGCACATGCCCAGTTTGCGGTTTCGATCCCTAGTAGGGGGCGTGCAGGAGGCAGCTGATCAATGATTTTCTCTCATCATTGATCTCTCCTTCTCCCTTCCTCTCTGAAATCAATAAAAATATATGTCTTTTAAAAAGAGAAAATATGAAACCAGAGCGCTGAGCAGCCCCTCCCTATCTGAGAGCCAGCGAGCATCCTAGAATCTTGGCCCCTCACTTACTCTTGGCCAGCGCTGACTACCAAAAGGAACATGGTGAAATGGGTGGAGCGTCACTGGGAGTCAGAGAAGAAGTCCTGGCTCAGCTCAGTGCCTTGGCCTCCTGGTCCTCATGTCTAGAGCATATAGCATGGCCCCTGCCCCATGTGCCTCGCAGAGCTGTGGGAACAATGCCTTATACTTGGGACTTCGATTGCTGTTCATGCAATGCCTGACCTGCCCCACCTGCCTCCCGAGCTGCGGTGGGCAGCAGTGAGGGGCATGTGGAGGCTTCCTTACCCTGATGTTTCCACCCACATGCTCTGTCATCGGCACAGAGCCCTGCCAGAAAGCCGTTGGTAGGACATGTCCTTTTGTAGGGAAGGAACCAGGTTGAGAGAGGTTAAGTGCTGAGTTCGAGGACACACATCCCACTTGGGCTGGTGGAGAAGAGACAGGAGTCTTCCCCCTTCCCTGCTGCCCAGCCCAATGCACTGCCTCTCCCAGGGGAGATCCAGAGACAGCACCAACAGAGGCTGTGTCAACTGCAAAGGGCCAGGCAGTGCCGTGGCTTTCAACTCTCTCCCCTGAGACAACTCAGGGAGACACCACACTCTGGTAGTGAGTGCCAGGCACTTGACCTCCCATGTCCTCGGCAGCTTGCGTCAGAATTCCCCTCTGGACAAAGCTGAAGATGCACGGCTCCGGGAGAATCGCTAATGTGGCTCCCAGGAAGCAGAAATGCCCCAGAAGTTGCCTGTTTTGTCTTTTAAAATCATGGTCTGTTTTTCATCCCTTTCCATAATCATCTCATTTTGTAAATATAAACAGAATGCATTTCCCCCCAAAAAATTGAATAAAATTGAGCAACCAGAAAGATCTGCCATGTAGCATCCTGTGTCTTTGCGTAGCGTCGTCTGCCACACACCGCATTGTGCGAGTCACAGACGCGCCTGCCTTCTGGTCCTCGTGGCATGCCATACTACACGGTTCTTGGCGTTGAGTTATAGATGAAGCCTCTGAGGCTCCGCGTGTCCTAGGTCAGCTAGCAGATGGCAGCACCGGGACCCAGATACGGAAGAACCCTTCTGTTGTGCATGCTCCTGAAACTCAGGGCCCACTCCACGAACTGCGAACTGGATTGAAAAGGACCCAGTGGGGCTGGAGAAGAACCTTCAGAGGAGGGAAGGCTCCCTGGAGGAGCTGGGGCAAAACACAAAAGGGCAGGTGCCTCAGGGTAGAAAGCAGGTTTCCAGGTGGGAATCAGGGAGGGGCAGATAGTGGGGAGAGACTGAAGAGTCTATAGGTCCAGAATCAGGAAGACAGAACCAATGAGGCTAGGGGCCACCCTATTTCTCCTCCTGGGTGCAGTACTACTCCATATGGCTCATCCAAGGCCTGCCCTGGACCCCCGTGACAATGCAGTGTCCATGCCCCAGAGACATTGAAGTCCCTTCTTGCCACCTCTCTCTGTTAGGGACTTGGCATTTCTTCCCCCTAATATGCTGTGTCATTGATCCCCTTGGTACTGCTAAGGGCTGAGCAAGGCCCTTCTGCCTTGAGTAGCCAGGGATGCTGAGCTTCCAGCACCTGGCCCTCTCTGATGACAGCCCTGGGCCCCCATGCTGGAGCTGACGTCTCCACAATACTTCTGTGAAGGAGGCTGGTCAGGGATGCTGTGTCCTTTGACAGGTGAGAAACTGTGGGCCTGGAAAGTAGAAGAGTCTGGCTTATTAAAGAGAATTGGCTCTACAGACAAAGGACAAATATAAGATTCCACTTATCTGAACCTAGAGGCCCAGTGCACAAAATTCGTACACAGATGGGGTCCCTAGGCCTGGCCTGTGATCAGGGCTGATCTTCTCCCACTGTGTGTGGAGCAACCAGTGGGGTGATTGGGGCCCGGCACCACATGCCTCTGCAACTACTCAGTTCCCTATCAGGCAAGCAGAGCCAGCCGGCTGGAGTGGAACCAAAAGGTTGGCTGGCAGCCCTGATAGGGCAATTGAGGCCTGCGAGCTGGGGCAGCTCCTGTGTTGAGTGTCCCCCTGTTGGCGGTCAATGCACATCATAGCTGACTGGTCATTCCACTATTCGGTCGATTTGCATACTACACCTTTATATATATAGACTAGTGGCCCAGTGCATGAAATTCATGCACGGGGGATGTGGGGTGTTCCTCAGCCCGGCCTGTACCCTCTCCAATCTGGGACCCCTCAAAGGATATCCTACTGTGGCCTTACAGGGATCAGGCCTAAACTGGCAGTCGGACATCCCTCTCCCAATCTGGGATTGCTGGCTCCAGTGGCTCACCTGCCTGTCTACCTGCCTGATTGCCCCTAACCACTCTGCCTGCTGGCCTGCTTGTCCCCAAGTACCCCCTGCTGGCCTGCTCAATCCAAACTTTCCCCCTGCTGCCCTGATCACCCCCAAATGCCACCCCCTTGCTGGTCTGCTTACCCCCAACAGCCCCATCCCCTACCAGTCTGATCACCCACAACTGCTGTCCCATCCTGGCCTGATCACCCCTCAGCAACCCAAGCTCCCAGCCCTTCCTTTTTTTCTTTTCTTTTTTTCAGCACCTTCTTGAGTGGAGGCCAGGGCCAGCTGGAAGCAAGTATCTGGGATTTATTTATCTTCTATAATTGAAACTTTGTAGCCTTGAGCGGAGGCCAGGGCCAGGACAACCCAAGCTTCCCGCTGGCTCCAGCTCCGTGGCTGCTGCTGGGTTGGGTTAATTTGCATACTTGGTCCTGATTGGGTGGTGGACCTGGCTTGTGGGCATAGCAGAAGTACGGTCAATTTGCATGCTTCTCTTTTATTAATGTAGATAGCTAAGGTAGACACATTTATAGAGGTTACCAGGGCCTGGAGGCAGGGATTTGGGAAATTATTACTTAATGGTTACAGAGTTTTTATTTGGATTGATGAACACATTTTTGAAATAGTAACGATGGTTGTACAACATTGTGAATGTGATTAATGCCACTGAATTGCACACTCAGATGGTTCAAATAGAAACTTTTATGTGGTATGTATTTTACCACAATTAAAAAATATATTCTCAGCCCTAATTGGTTTGGCTCAGTGGATAGAGCATCAGCCTGCAGACTCAAGTGTCCCAGATTCCATCCTGGTCAAGGGCATGTACCTTGGTTGGAGTGTGCAGGAGGCAGCTGATTGATGTTTCCCACTCATTGATGTTTCTAACTCTCTATCTTTCTCCCTTCCTCTCTGTATAAATATCAATAAAATATATATTTTAAATATATATATATATGTATATATATATTCTCAGATAAAGAGGCAAACAGTCCAAAAACATGGGGAAATGTATTTTGCAAGTGTGCCTGACCAGTATGCCATCGACCTGGCTTTGAATCCAGGTACCATCAGGTATCAGCGTTGTGTCCTTGGGCAAGTGTCTAACTTCCCTTTCCCTCAGTTTCCTCACCTGGAAAATGAGGTATTGTGAAGGTGAGATGGGGTGCCACATGCGGACCTGGCACAGAGCAATAAACTGTGAAAAATAGCCTACCTGGACAGGGTACTCAGATTCCTAACTATTAGTTAGCAGCTCAGGTTCACAGAGTTAGGGAGGGGATTCGTGTTGGCTGGGGCCCAGGGCTCTGGTTTGAGGTTAATCTGGAGAGCAGTAGCAGGGGTGTAAGTGCAGGGAGAGGGCTGGAGGCAGGGCGTGGACAGCTCACTGTCCCATGGGGATAGAGGGAGAGTTATGTCTCCTAAGGTGTCCTGGCAGGTTAAAGCAAGGACGTGCACCCTGATGAGGCTATCATCTGGAGGTGCTCCCTAACTCTGCCCTAGTTTGCTCCCTGAATATACACAAGGCCACGGAAAGCGGGCAACTCCACAGGGCGACATGCCCACCTCTGGACACTCCTCGCCTTCTCTAAAAAGCAGCCTAACCTGGCGTGTTAGCTCCTGATATGCGAGTAACTGGAATGATTGTAACTCTTTGCTCTGGGAAGTGCTTCAGAGCTGCAAGCCATCAGGAGACAGGGTGCTCTCTCCTCTGAATTGCTGTGTGACCTTGTGCAGGAACCTTCCCCTGGCTGGTCTAAAATGTCCTCCTCTATGCATTGAAGGGTGGCGAGTGTCCACCGGGGACGCTGGGACTTTGTGACCTTACTTGTTTGCAGGAACATGTTCAAATAGGTTGACGCCATCACTTGATCAGCAGCAAGGTCTGGGTTGCACATTCACTGAGAAGCAATATGGCTCTGCTCCCTTTACCTGCTGGGTGTTGTTTACTCACCTGTAACATAAGGGCAACAACAATTCCAATTCGGGGTGAGGCCCTAATGCATTAATACATGTAAAGTCATTTGAATAATGCCCAACACATAGTAAGCCTAATAAGTGTCTGGAGCTCCTTCCGTGTGCAGAACTCTGTGCTGAGCTTCCTGAGAGATCCAGAGGTCAAGGCCCATTCTCTGCAGTCAAGGGGCCTGTCTTTTGCTTAGGGATTCAAGCTGGTCTCTCAGGAAAGAAGAGCCAACAAGGAAATGCATCATCCAAGGGCATGAGTACCCTCATTGGAGGAGTGAGAAGAGGAGGAGGAGGCGGGCAGAGAGAACAAGAGAGGAAAGTTCTAGCTGCTGAGTATGTGCACATACACGTGTGTATGTGTGTACATGAGTGTGTTTTCCAAAAGAGCATGGACGGTGGTTGCCCCAGAACTGTTTTGTTGCCTGCGGCTGTGAGCGGGAACGCGCCTGTAAGGAGCACAGGAGCAAACCCCTGTGCATAACCCAGGATGTGATTAATTTAATTATTTCAAAAGCCCCTTCGCTCTTTCACGAGGGTCGTGCCCCTGGCTGTGGGCTGGAACACAATGGCAGCAGGTTTCAATAAAATCAATTAATTTAATTTGATTTGGTTTTATGTACTTGGAGCTGGTGCCTCTTGAACTCGGTATGAAAATTACTGCAGAATAAAAATGCATATTAGTCCTCAAGCTCCGTGTCCTTGGACTCGCTTCAGGGAGCCTTCCGGCTGATCACAACAGCAAATCCCCCTGGCCTGGCAGGGGCCGCTGCTGCCTGCCGTCCCACTGGCCACCCCTGCAGTGTTTTTGGAGCTGCCGGGGCTATTTGTATGGCTCTCTCACTTCCCGGAAGCTCTTTCTCACCTGGTAGGGAAGCGTGCTTTCCATTTTGCTTTCATGAAAGGAACTCAGAGAGGTTCAAACAGCTTACTGGGGTCTTTGGTTGGGGTTGTTGCTAAGGAAATTACTTGGAGGCAACATGTTACAGTGGATTAAGCAAGCCTGAGGTAGGCCCCTGAAGAGACATGAACTTGGATGAGTCCCTTCACTTCACCGGACTGTTGTTCCTTGTCTATAAGTGAGGGGCTTGGACGCCTGCTTGCAAGGCTCCTTCCAGTGCAAAGAGCCGTAAGTCTGGGGACAGCTGGTCTCCTGCCTGGAAAAGCCCATCCAGGGTGCAGCCCCACCTCCTTCCCTAAAGAAGGCTCCGGCCAGTTCATGGGATGGTTGGTGGGAGTGAGCCCTGCACCTCCTAGGAGGAGCGGCTTCTCCCCCACATTCCTACAGATCAGAGCAAGTGCTGCTTTCAACTAGATGGAGGGGTGCAGCTCAGGGGACCTAGAAAGCATGCCACCCACCCTGATATTTTACAGGTGAGAGAACCCCGTCCAGAGTCAGAGCCTCGGACACTGGCTACATTTAGCCCTTAGAGGATGGTGATTTTACTCAGGCCTCATTTCCCAACTGCCCTTTCACTCCTTTTCCTCCTGTCAGGATGGGAGAGCGATGGCTGAACCAATGTTGGGGCCTCCCCAGTAGAGTGGATGCTGCCATCACTCATTCAGAAGCACCCACATCCCCTCTCAAGCTCGGTGGCTGCCCCCTTGATCCTGATGGGAGCGGGTTAGGGCGGGGTGCCATTCAGAAACAACCCCATGGATGCCTGAGAACCGCCCTTCCAGTTTATTCATTCCTGTGGGTGCCAAGGGCAGGCCCCTCCCCCACTCTTCTCCCAGCTGGCATTGGGAACTGCGCTTCGATCCCCCTGAGGTAGCGAGGGCTTTTTTCACAGGCGGCTCATCTCCCCAGAGTCCCCTGTAGCGGAAAGGGGGCCTGCCCTCTCCATCCCCACGCTCTTCGCTTTGTCCAGGCCTCCCATTCGCGGAGAGGCCCCTGTGATGTGCCGAGAACTGCCCTGGCCACCCTCCTGCCGCTGTCTCCCTTAGGCCTGCACTGGCTCTGCAAAGTGGGTGCTACTGCCCCTGTCTTACTGTTGGGGGGACTCTGACTCAGAAAGGAGAGGTCATTTTCTCAGGGTTGCACAGCTACTAAGGGACGGGGCTGGGATTCAAACCCACAAGGCTCTTGCTCCACACTAAGTGGCCTCCCTTGTCCACAGCAGGTGCTTCACAGATCTTCAATGGCAGATTATACTGTACTTGCCAAACAGCACATGCACCCCAGAGAAAATAATCGATGTAATGTATATGAATTAATTGTAATGGATATATTAATATTATATAAATAATTAAGATGTTAATTTAGATAACATGTTATTATTTATTATTTAGATGATATATAATTAATTGTGTAAGTAATTGTATATTATGTAATTAATACAAATAATAAGCAACATAATTAATATTAAGCAATGTGCCAGGTAACAAAATTTACAACACGCCATGAGGTGGGTTCTTTATTACCTCCATTTTACAGATGCAACTACTGAGGCATAGAGAAGTGGCCTGCCTGGGGTCACCCAGAAAATAGACCTCCTGCCCCGATAGTGAGGCCCAGCCCCTAGCCTCCTGTTGGAACAAGATCTCAAAGCGAATTGGGGTCCCTGCCTTTGGCTCTTCCTGGCTCTGGGTCCAAGGTAGAAGGTGCTGCTATCAGGGAAGGAGGCCTGGGGGTGGTGGGGGTGGTGTTTGCGCTTCAGGGATGCCTGCAGCTGGCACTGCCCTCCACCCAGCTGATAGCTGCAGCTTGGCTGGCTGCCTGCCTGGCCCACCCTGCGCCCTGGCGTGGAGCCTTGCCTGCCGGTGAGGGGGATGGGACAACAAGGGTGGGGGTCCAGTTCTGCATTCTCCCCTCTTGGCCCTCAGGCCCCTCTCCACTGCCATCCCCTCTCTGGGCCAGTGCAGTTCCCTGGGCTTCACCGCCCTCCCGCAGGGGAGGCAGCGGGTGAGGAGGTCAGGCTGGGGCAGTGAGAAAGCACAGAGGAGCGGCCAGAGAAACAGGCTGGGACCCAGAGGGGCTGAGAAGGACAGGGAGTGGGAAAGAGAAAGAGGGTGGGAACCTGGACCCTGGCGCCCTCAGGGAAGCTCGGGAGGGGGCACAGGGGTAGGGGGCCGCGCTGTAGCCCTGGTGGAGAGGCTGTGGTTACATCATGTTCCCCAGGCTGCTTTCTTGGGAATCGGGCCAGGGGGCTGGCAGGAGAGAGAGGTGGGTGAACCAGTCTGAACCAGCCAGGCGACTCCAGGGGCGTAGCCCAGCAAACTGGGGTGCTGCCCAGCACCCTCTACCCTCACCACCCTTGGGAATTTGTGTGAATCCGCCCCGTTGGTTTTACAGTCCCCCCTCCCCATTCCGGCCCCACCCTCTCTCCTGACTTGCCTCCCCTCCCCTCCCCTCCCCTCCCCTCCCCTCCCTCTTCGTGTTGGCTCCTCCAAAGCTTAGGTTAGCCAAAGGGAGGCACCAAGGCCTTGCCCTCTCCTCTCCCACTCCCGCCCCTCCTGGGGAATTTAAATCCGGTGCTGCCCTCCCTTTCTCTGTCCCTGCTCCCACCCTCTGCCCCCTCTTTCCCAGCCATCTGGGGCTTAGTGAAGGAGCTTAGTGAATGAGTTCTAGGGGCCCTCCCTCCCCCAAAAAAGTCCTTCAGGGCCCTTTCAGGATACCTACCTCCCTCCTCTAGTCTTTGGGGCTGATATGCAGGCCCTCAGGGCCCTGCTGGCCAGGAGGGAAGACCCAGGCAACCTTAGCTGGGTAAGAACCTCATCCTTCTCCTGGGTCTGCATTTTGCACAGAGATTCCTGAAATGAAATCAGCCCCCACCCCACCCCCACAACTACCCACCCACACACTCCTCACCTCCCAGGGAGTTGCTCTCAAATGTGGAATTCCAAAGACAGGACCTGAGATTGGGGGGGGGGGGGTATTTGGGGCAGGGGAGACCTTTCAGGGCCCTCAGATCACCTCAAGAAGGCCACACAGTCCCCTTAGGCTTTCTGGTGCCCTGCCCTGTGTGTGTCTCTCTCCCTGTGGCCAGTTCAACTTCCACTTCATCCCCTAGACTTCCTACACTTCCAGGTTGTGAATCAGAAGCCCTCCCTGTGGAATGGGGAACTTCATGGTTGCTTGGAGCTCTTGGATCAAGATGGCCACTCTCTAGCCATCAGGGCTGATGTCAAACAGGTTACATCACAGGGATCTTTAACAGAACTGGACCATGGGTTTCATCAGTCCATGGACTGAGGGCTTGGAGACCCAGAGAGGGAAGTGGCCTGCCCAGGTCACACAACTTGTGAGTGTGCCCTCCTCCTCGCTCCCTTTCCAGGAAGCTATACTTTTTAGGGTAGCTCTGTGTTAGGACCTAGCTTAGCACCTGAATGGCACAGAGGAGATGCTCAGTAAATATTGGTCAGATGAACAGTCCTCGGTGGGAAAACTGGAGAAATATACTATTTGGGAGAAGTGAAAGACCTTCCCCCCTCCACCTGACCCCCACAGGCTTGGGAATCTAGTCCCTTCCCACTGGGTGTACGAGTGGGATGTTCCTCTGGCCAGCAGTAACCATCATTTGGAGCCTGGAATCAGCTTTGGTCACTTCAAGCCTTACATTGTACCCAAGAAGACTGTGGGTCTGGAGGTAGGTCTGAGCCAAATTGGCAACTTCAGGTCAGAGTGATTAATGCTGGGATTCTTCCATTCATTGTCCTCAGCCAGTATCAGAGCAGGTTGCAAAAGGTGCAGGCATGTCTGTTCCTGCAGGTCTTGTCATCCTTGGGCCCTGCCAGCCATTGTGTTAGGAGACCAGAACCTCCCAGACGGAGGTCCCTATTGCTGGCTCCAGGCTGCCCAGGGCTCTGGGTCCTGCCTGCTGGACCTGGGGTGTTCACGAGCACTGCTATGGCTCCTGGGACTGGAAGAGCAAAAATGGGAGAGATTCAAGTCAATCAGGCTCCTATTATCAGTTTTATTAAAGTATTAGGAGAGGAAATAGGCTGCAGTGAATGATTAAAATAGTGTTTCCGGTTATAGTAGAAGCTCATGAATGTGGCTCTTATGGATTTGGAATTTGGGATAGTGGAGCTTGGCTGTAGTAAATCCACCTTCGCACTGTCTGTGAACACAGAGCCTGATGAGTAAGTTAACAGTGCACACATGATTTAGAGCAGGAAGGAAGGCGTGTGCATGACTTTCTTATGATGACACATTTTGACCAGAAGCAGGTCAGCTCCATTCATCTTCATTTTCTGTGTGCCAGGCTCTGTGCCAAGTATTCTATAAGCATAATTTTTTTGAATCCTCATGAGAACCCCCCCTTAGGTTGGAATTATTCTTCTTCCCATTTTACAGACAAGATAAGTGAGGCTGCTAGTTGGAAGACTGCCAGGATTCACACCAGGACAATCTGGCACTAGGTTCATGCCCTTAAACACCACATGTGCAGCTATTATATGTGTTAGGACAAGAGAGATAGGACATAAAAAAAAAAAAAAGGACAGGCCATGGCCATAGCCCCTATCCCTCCAGATGCTTCTGATATGGTTGTGCTTAGAATATAGTCGGTGCTCAATAAGTGAATTAATTAGTTAAGGGATGGTAAAGGCATAGGTTGAACTCCTTGAAGGAAGAAGTGGGTTTGAATCTCTCTGCATTACCCAATGCTTGGTGCATAAGAAACATCAGATAACGAATGAAATACAGGAACTGAGGGTGGGAGAGGTCAGCAAATCTAATCTGGGCATTTTTCAAAAGAGGAGACTGGCCCAGGAGAGGGAAGGGTTGTGCCCAAGTCTACAGGGGTTCCTGGTCTGCTGCTTCCTCCATCCAGCATTCTGATACCCAGGAGGTAAGGTGGACATCTTCCCCTTGGCCTCTCCTTGCCGTCCTCTGCCTTTAGAGTCCTCCCTCTTCTCTTCCCAGCAGGAAGCACAAGGGACATGGAGACACTTAGTTCATGTGTTTGTTGAATGAACAAACACCTCTCCTCACTGCCAAGTCCATACTGTAAACCAGGAGAGTCTTGCATAAGAGGGCCCTGGAGCCAGGAGAAGGCAGGTTCACCAACAGCCATTCGGAATTCTGCAGATCTGGCTCTTCCAGAACATGTCCTCCAGACTCACAGATGAGAGAGTTGAAAGGGGCCTTTCAAGTTCATTACCCCCTCTTCACCTCCCAAAACCCTCGTGATGCTGACGAGAGCAGTGAGGATCTGGAGAGGAGGAGCACTTGCCCAAAGACACACAGCCCCTTCGTTGCAGAGCCGGGCTAGGAGCAGGACACCTGCCTCCCACTTCAGACCCTGCTCTGAAGTGCATGGGCCCCTGGGTTTGGGGAAACATGGTTCAATCCCATGGTCATCCCGTAGCCTGTTAGGGCCAGCGTTATGAGAAAGCCAGCCAGGGCTTGTTTGCCCGACACTTTTGCAGCCCTCCCCAATGTCATTTCTGATGAGTGCCCTTGGCAGCAACTGAAACAGATTCACCAAAGCAAAGAGGAGGGGCAGGAGGAGGAGGCCAGAGCTGGGGTCTGGTATTTGGTGGGAACCTGAACATACCGAATTCGTCAGCTCATCCGGCTCAGATACCATCTTGTTCCTGCTTGGCACTGGTCTGTCCAGCCTGTGTGTTCTTCTTTGGCAAAGTCCTAGAAGGGACAGGAAGTGGCACTGACCCCAGGGCACTGGGAGAGGTTGCCAGCTGCCCACTCCCCACCTCCATGAGGCTCTAGACCCTCTCTCCACCCCCAGTGGACACTGAGTGGGATTAGACCCCCAGTGGACACTGAGTGGGATTGGCAGACACTGAGTGGGATTAGACTTTCACTCACAGGATGGAGCATACTGGCTTGGGTCCTGCCGTTGTTAGGGTTTGGTTTAGGGCCGCAGAGGAGGGCTTTGAGCTGGGGAGTTGTGTTTTTATCATGTTTGTGTGGCGCTTTATTATGTGTTAGGGACTTTTCTGAGCACTTTATAAAATAGGTATATGTGTAGACCAAGCTAAAGACTTGTCTAAGGTCACGCAGCGAGTGAGGGCAGAGCTTGATGCAGGATCTGGCTGTGCTCACAGCCCTGATTCTGGCTGCCTTTCTGCTGGGACAACCAGATTCTTGTCATTTTGACAACTACTTGAACCAAGCCAATGTCAGTTTCCTCATCTATAAAATGGGGATAATTATATGACCCTACATTAACCCCTCATAGAGTAACTCTGAGAAATGGGAAGGGTTCTACAGACAGAAGGGCTGGTTCCTATCTACCCATTTCCCAGCTGAGATTGATCCATTCCACTGCTTACTCATCACCCCCACATCTCTTTGGAGAGTGGGACCAGGGAGGAGAATGCTGGACCCCCTTTGCCCATAGAGACCTTTCCATGTTCGACCCCAAACCAAACATATTGTCTAGATGTTATTCAAATGATATTTCTATTATTGTGGTTATTATTCCTTTTTTCTGTGAATACCCTTGTTTATCGGAAAGCCCTTCTTAGTGAGTAGAACAAAAGCCACAGAGGGGAAGCCAGCCGAGGCCCCCAAAGCTCAGCTCACCCAGACTTGGTGGCTCTTCTGCCCCACCCTGCTCGTCACAATCACAGCATGCCCATTGCAGACCACTAGGTAAGTTTCCGGAAACTCCTGACCTATGTTCAGAAGAACCACGAAAAGAAGTCACCCCCAACACCTAAGGCTGGGAAACCCTCTGGGGGACAGGTAAGGGACGTACCTGCCAAACTGCAGCTGGCAAGAACCCCAAAGGGTCCCCTCTCCCCTTCCCCAGCCCTGCTCTCTCTTCTCCATTATCCAACATCATTTCACAGTAGAGGATAGAAATTTCTTATACTTTACACTAGAATCTTTTACTCCCTGCTGCTCCTAAGTCCCTTAACTTTCCCCATTGAAGCAAGGAAACAGGGAAAGGGGTGATGGAAATGGGCATGATTGGGGCTCATAAAATGTTGCCAGGCTTCTTCTCACCCAGTGTTTGGACAGCGTTTGATGTTCTTAAGAATGCATAGCTAATTCACTCTGACCAACGTAAACCTGGTGGCCACAGCAGCCAATGGGAAATGAAGTGTCTCATTCATGACAAATAGACAGTGAGGCGATCAAATGATAAACCTTTTTGTGCCCTGTACTTTTGGATTGTGTTCTTTTACATACAGTATTTAACTTGATCATAAAGATTCTGCAAGGCAAGATTTCCCCATTTGACATACTGGAAAACTGATGTCTGGAGAGGGCAGTAGCAAGTCCTAGAGAATAAGAAAGCAGAGCCCCAGGGGGCTAGTGTATTTCCCCATACGCTTGACTGCTGGGCACCTTGCTAACAAACCTGTAGCCATTCGGGATTAAGCACAGAGCTCTTGCCAGTGTCCATTTTGGGTGCTGACCTTGAGCCTGACTCTGTCTTCCCTCTTACTTTTCCCTTGCCTCCTGTTTCTTTCTTATTTTTTTTTTTATGTATGTCTGTCTTGCATTGTAGGCACCTTCATAAGGTCGTTCAGATCCTTCTGGAACAAGATGGGCTATCAATGCACACAATCCACCACAGGATCTTGCTGTTATTCATTTCAGAAGGTCTCCTATAGAGAAGAGACTTGCAGGTTGGCCAATAGCTTCCTTTGTAACCTCGGACACACCCTGTTTCCTCAGGGGAAAGTGAGGGTGTAGGTCTGTAGGGGCTGTGACGTCTGGATATGCTTCTGTTTCCATCCCTGTTAGAGTCCTACAGCTTATTGAGATAAAGTGAGTTCCAAAGGTCTGGTTTTCCCAGGACAGCACTGCCTGCTCCGAACCAGTGGTTCTGCCTGGGCAGAGGAGCCAACCCTGGATCCAGAGCATCCAAGATGACCACACTACACACATGTCAAGGCATCAAGAAGGGAGTCATTTAACATTTCAAAGAAATAAAGCCCGTGTAACATAGTAAGAGAATAGTAGAGGTATAGGGAAGCCCCCTCTGTTTGCCTGCTCTCTCTCTGGGACATAGCTAAGAACCTGAGAGAAAAAGACACTCTTGAACCACAAAAAGAAGTCACAGGACACAGGCTCTCACGCACATTCCCTGGGGCTGGTGTCACTTAGGGGGTCTATTTGCTCTTGTTTTCCGCACAATTCTAACATTCTAGGTTTTCTAGTTTCACACCTGCATGACACCTTAAGGAGCCAGTGAGAACACAGGGTAGAGGACAGCCAATGAAAACGCAGCTTTGTATCTGTTCTCTCTCCTGTCTTGCTGGCTCTGAGAGGCAGCCCTGGCTGATGCTGGCACTGTCTGGTGAGGTTTCTCTGGGTTTCTGTTATGCAAACTTCATTAAACTATTTTAGCAATTTACATAAAGAGGCCGGGATTTGAGCATTTAGAAGTGACAATATGGCTCAGAGGGTATCTTGCTTAATCTGAGTACACAGATGCCAGCCAGAGGCACTGGCAGGTCAGACTTGCAATGAGGTGGTGGGAAAAGTGCCCAGTTGAGGGATGGACAGGGGCAGGGAGGGGGAGGAGTTCATCATGGAAAAATGCTGAGCACAGTGGCCAGTGAGGAAAGCAGGACAAAAGAGCTGCCTTCATCATAGAACATAAACACGTAATGTTTTCTTTAATGCCTGTCTATTACTTTCAAGATCAAGAAACACAAAAGTTTCATTTTCGGAAATGAAAGGGATAACTAGACCCAAGAGGACTGTAGAGTCAGGGAGGGAGCTCTCTAAGAACCAAATGGGGTGGGTGTGGAGACACCTGGGAAGAGAGCAGCTGTGGGGTTGCTGGCTCCCGGGACAGTCACTAGCCACACTCTCAGGAGGTGCCGCTCTCCCCGGCCAGGCTCCTCATCCTGCCCTGGAGGACAGACCAAGACTCTGAGTGTGAAGCTCTGCCCATCCTGTAGGGAGCGCCTCCCTTGCCTGGTGTCCCTACGGGCTCACTGGTCATTCCTGAGGGGCTCTCCTCACCCCACCAGGGCCTGGGATCCACCTGACTGTGTGCTGCCTCGACTGACCTCCTGGCTGCTCAGATGGGCCTCTGACCCCTGGTCATGCTGCTTGTTGGGAGCCCGGGTGAGAGGGTCACACATCTGCACGGACATGTAGCCTGAGCCCTGTTTGCTGACTTGAAACATGGACTGCCTTCTCTGCTCCAAAGGCCTCTGGGGCTCTGTGTGCAGCTTTGGCCTCTGGGCTTGACAAAGCTTGCATAGTGCCCCCCTTCTGTTTTCCCAGCCATGACATCAAGCCACAGATGCTATCTGTCCATCCCATCTTCCTTGCCCCATTAGGGGCTGACTGGCCCTCCTGCCTCTTGCCTTGCATGCCTCCCAGGCTCTATAGCTTCCAAAGTCAAGGTCAAAACCTGAGACAGGAGAGGAGTTCAAAGGGCCACCAATTTTTATTCAAAGCTCCTGTTCCACTTGCACCTGAACCTCACAAGAACATTTGAGGCTTTGGCCTCAACAGTTATAAATTCCGAAGAGACAGGGGTCATGCCTCTGCTAGATCTGGAGCGAGTGACTCGGGTGCACTGAGTCACAGCGCTGTGGCCAGTGCCAGTGCCCGCTTTCTACAGCTCTAGACTTGGGTCATTTTTAACATCTTGTGCTGCCTGACACACAGTCCATGCTATGCTCATACTTCCTCCCTCCCTCTCTCTCTCCTTTCGCCCTCTCTCTCTCCCCTTCCCACTGACCTTTTTCCTCTCTTTCCCTCCTTCCTTCCTTTCTCTCCTGTTGACCATGACAGTGAGCTCCCGGGGCCTTTTCCATGCCCCAAACATCGGGAATTCAGCCCCTTGCACCTCTGTGCCCTGCATCATCCGGCCAGGCAGAGAAGCAGAAAGGATGTGGGTATATTCCAGCCCCCTCCACTCACTACCTGACCTCAGGCAGGCTATCTAAACCTCTTTGGATCTCAGTACCTTTATCTGTAAAATGGACACACTGGCACCTGGAAAGCTTGTATGGATGGCATTTTTTAAAAATATATTTTATTGATTTTTTACAGAGAGGAAGGGAGAGGGATAGAAAGCTAGAAACATCGACCACCTGCCTCCTGCACACCCCCCACAGGGGATGTGCCAGCAGCCAATGTACATGCCCTTGACCAGAATCGAACCTGGGACCTATCAGTCCGCAGACCGATGCTCTATCCACTGAGCCAAACCGGTTTTGGCTGGATGGCATTTTTTAAATGTCTGCAAAGCCTTTTGTATATTGTCTGACTCAGATGCTTAATAAATGGGAGGTTATTACCATAACTACTATTACTATTTCTTTTACAAATATAGATAATAAGTTGAAATAATTTTAAGTATATTCACTAAACAATCCCTTTCAAAGCAAAGAGAACAGTAAGGTTACAATATGCAGGATCTAGCCCTTTTGTGGGAGACCAGGATGAGGTTGATTGCTGACTACACAATGTGACTGCCCTCAAAGGCTGCAGGATCCAGTCCACCTGGCTTCAGTGCCTGCTATTCCACTTACATGTGAAGTCACCAGTTCAGTGACTTCGTCCCTGGACCCCTTTTCCTCTTCTGTAAATGGGAGGAATAGTACTGCCCAGCGCACCAGGGCTGCTGAGGAGTGAACAAGCCAATACTTGTAAAGCGCTTAGCATGACACCCACTAGGTGCTTGGGAAGAGCTCCCTGGGATTACTTTCAAGTGCATCCCATTTTACTGAAGAGGTGGCTGTAGGAAAGTTGTGAAACCAAATCCTTTCTTCCCACTAACTGACTTGTCACTTCTCCACCGAGGCTTTATCTTTGCCTCCGATCATCCTTGGAGGGCAGTGACTCTGAGCACCTCGGCACAAGGCTTGCCATCTCCTCCCAGCTCCGACGGCTCCTTGTCACGCAGGAAAAGAACAAAACTTAGGTGGCACAAATAATGATTCTCTATGTTTGCTAAAGGTAGATTTGATCTATCTATCTATTTATCTATCTATCCATCCATCCTCTGTCTGAGAAGGAGGACCTATAATTATTTATTCTGTCTTTACCATGGATAATATATATATTTCTGACATGATAAACAATTTATATTTCTAGTTGACTTCTACCTTTCATCTGAATTTTATTTTTTGAACTCCTGGTGGGGGGTGATGAGGAGGTCAGTCAGAAACATTTTTGAAAATCTGATGAACACATGGCTGACTCTCCAAATAAACTGAAACACGCTCACTCATTCATTCAACTTTACATCTGATTTAGCTGAAGGGTCCTCTGAGCCCATCAAGACACTGTTAGGGACCCTGTTGAAGCCAGAGCCAAGCTTCCCTATGGAAACAATGCGAAGCTGCAGATGGCTGGTTAGGCATGCGTTGACCGGCCCTTATATATATGAACTCTCCCATCTGGCATGCCGGGCCCCAGCCACCTTCAGTGTATCTTTCCTCTTGGGGCACCCCCTGCTCTGGCCAGTCTGGCTGGCCTTGGCCCCTACCATTGGTTGTCACATCTTTGCCCCACGGCTTCCCCACACATTTACCTACAGTTAACCCGCAGTTCAAGTAATAATGACACCTTCTGAGTGGTCAGAATCCGGTCCATAGAGAATGTGGATTTGAGCAGAAAGAGGAGAGGTCGGGTTTTAGAGGCAGAAAAACAATGAAAGCATGGCTGAAGTCAGAGCTGGCAGGGAGAACAGGACAGAGAGAGAATGATGCACCTGGCATAGTTCTTCCCTCCTGCCTGGTGGAGGTTGGGAAGCCAGCAGCAGCAAAACCCCCTGGCCAGCGGAATCAAAATCCCCGGGTTCCTGGCCCTGCTCTGGCATTGACTAAGCGTGTAACCTTGGACAGGTCACAGGTCAACCAGCAGTCCAGCTGACGGTCCTTATGTTTAAGATGAGGGGTGGGAATGCTGGCAGCGCTATAGTAACGTGGACTCCTGAGCACTGCAGGGGGTCAGCCCAAATGTGCAGCCTTCTGTCTCACTCTGGTCTCTCCTACTTTGTTGGAGGTCACCTTGTGCTGTTGGAGGATTAAAACAGACTGTTCGAGGTGGTCAGTGAGACCTGAGTTCAAGTCCTGGCTCTGAGCTGCCCTCTGTAAAAGGGGAAGAATGCGTACTGACTTTGTGGGACGTTGAGGATTATAGGAAATCATGCATGTGAGGCTCTTAGCACTACACTTGCGGCTCTGATAATTACAATTATTTTCCTGTCCGGGGGGTTGACTGTGAGTCTTTTCTTTGATGTGGTCCTTAAAGGAGGCCAAGTCCCTTGTTTTAATCTCTATTATGGTCGTTCCATTCTGCCCTATTCCCCCGTCCACCCTACATGCCTGGCTTTGAACTTCAATGAGAAAAATCCCTGCCACCCTCACAATATGGTCAAGGTCACTGTGCTGACTCTCCAGTCTGGCTGGTTTGTCTGGCCCTGGGGAAGGGCTGTGGGCTGGCCCAGCCACATTAGTGCCCCTGGCAATGGTATGCGGACCAGCGCCATCGATGAGGCCAGAGGCCAACTTCTAATGGAACACAAAGGGTCAGTTCGAGCAGAGACTTTTCTAGAGGGTGGCAGGGCCCTGCATGCTGCTTTCTCCAACAGAGAATCCACTGTGCACAGCCCTCGCGAGCTGGCAGTCAGCCCCCCGCCCATCTGCAAGCCTTCCCCTCACCAGTCCTCCTCACCAGGTCACCCACGTGAGCACGCCTGCACACACACACAGCCCATTCCTCGTCTTCCCCATCACCATCACCGAGGGGGGGGTGGTGTCACATGCTAGTGAGGGGATGACTGGGCACTCAGGAACAGGAAGTATTTGTTATGCCCCAAAGATCCCAATAACTTGATTGGGTAATGCCGCCCTCACACATTTGCAGGGACTCTGGAGGGACAGCCCAACTTTCTCAATATTTAAATATTTACCAGAGGGAACTTGGGTCAAGGCCAGAATGTGCAGCGAGGAGAGCCTGGACCTCAGCTCTCCGGGTGACCTAGACACACAAGGTCCTGTCATGCGAGTGTCATTTAATATTAGGTGAGCTCGTTGTTAGTGTAGATTGATGTTCTTAGTTATTGTTTGGGGGGCTTGTTTTGTTTTTGCTTATTTGTTTGCTGTGCATAAATGTCCCCTTAAAAAGTTTCTCTAGAAGCACAGATTTAAGTTCCCCCCTTGCTTTCCAGGTAAATCCAGTGCTTATGCTAAGGAAGAGGGACAGCTCTGTGCACACTGGCCAAGGAGTCGGGTAGACAGTATCCTGTGGCATTGTGACCTTGGGCAAGTCACGTGCCACCCTCAACCCCATGTGCTTACTCTGTGTGGGTCAGTAACTCGGCCTCATGCATCTGACTTCATCTGTTTATTGTCTTTCCCCTGCAAGAGCTCACTTCCTTGGAGGCCAGGAGATGCTTTTGTGTTTACCACATTATAGCTAAAGCCTAGAGCAGTGGAGGGCTGGGGACACAGAAAGGCAATCAGTACAGACCTATGGAGGGAAGAGCAGTACAGAGGGAAGAAAGGGAGGATAGAAGTGCTTCCTCTGGCTGGTAGTCACACCTCCTTCCCAGCCGGTGCCCCACCCCTGGGCCAGGTCCTGGCTGAGCTGTCTCCTTCTCCCAGGCTCCCAGCCTGCTCTGGTGGTGACGGGCCCAGTCACCCAGAGCCCCAGCTAGGTCTAGCTGAAGCTCTTAGCACCCTTCCTCCTCCCACTGTGGGTGCCTGACTGCGCCACCCAATATAATCTGGGAGGAGGGTGAGGCCCTGGCAGCCGCAGGGCCCTGGGGCTGTGAGCAGAGGCTGGGACCCTGTTCCCTCACCCTGTCTATTGTGCAGCCAGCACTGCTCGGAGTCCTTCCCGCACCCCAATCAGGCAGGTACTTTCCCCTCACTTCCCCCACAGAGAACAATCCATGCACCTCTGCTCCCCCAGCACCACCCTCCGAGGTCAGGACAAGCTCTGGCTGGTCTCCCTGCTCCTGAGAGGGGGAGGCGGCTCCAGTCTCAGGGCCTCCCCTCTGGGCCTCACCCTCCAGCTCCCACAGGACGGTAGTCAGAGGCCAGCCAGTCCCAGCACTCAGCTTCTCTGGATCTCCTCCTGAAGGAATGGAGGAGTTTGGTCAAGGCCTTTGGCAAACTGCCAGTGGGTGGGTTCTGGATGACTGGGCCTGCCCCTAAAGCACAGTGGCAGCCATGTGTGGAGGAGCACTGCGTAACAGGCCTGGGTAACCTTTGCCACTGTATGAAGGTCTGTTAGCACCTTGCTCAGACTCCATTTGTAGCTCCTCTGCTGTCCATGCTGAACAGCAATGAGTTGTTATTCCAGATCTGCATTTTAATGCATTTCCGTGAAGTCTGATCTGTGGACCAATGTGATAGCCTCAGGATTGCAGTCAAGACCCCGTGACAATAGTACACACAGAAGACTTCAGAGTGGCGAGGGCTTGGAAGGGGGGAATGGGGTGGGGAGAAAGGAAGAGGCTGGTGTGCCCAAGTGCCACCTCTTCCTCTTGTTCCAGTGGCTGAGTTTTCTCTCAAAGTTTGTTTGTCAGACAAAAACCATGCTCAATGCAGTGTGGACTGTTCACTCCAGAGAGAGAGAGAGAGAGGCTGAAACCAACTGCCCTGAATTGTTATGATGCTACAACTATTTTCCTGTCTCACAAATTTCCTTTAAGATGGAAGAGTTTCATATATTTTTTCATATATATTTTATATATATTAATATTATTATATCTTAAAATTATATATACATATATTAAAATTTTTGAAAGAATTAATCTCACTAGAGTTTTTCATCCTTAATTTCAAAGGTCTCCATTCTGCCACTCACTCACTGTTTAATCTGGGTCTTAGTTTCCTCATCTGTGGAAAGTGTGTGGGGGGGTGGGGGGCACGGCTGGGAAATCCTTTCTTGGTCCTTGGTCCTTCTCAGATTGTCATGCAGGTCAACTAGGATAACAGGTTTAGAATGCCACAAAGGCACTGTGTGAACAGAAGTTGACATCATTAAAGGTTGGATGCTCAGACCTGGTGGGTTGGGGGAACCTGGCTATTGGGTGGACATCCCCAAGTGGAATCAGCCCTGACTTGGTCTTGTGCTCAGACAAGGGCTGGAGTGTTCCTCAAGCTGGAAACTTTCTCTGGACAAGGCTCGGTCCCCACACTGGTGTGGCAGCAGGTGCTGTGGGCTGGTTATAGCCCCGAGAAAACCTCAGTTCTCACAAGCTGATTTTTCTAACAAGTCACCAGGGCAACAACAGTGAAGCCTTCCCAAAGCCAGCTCAAGTGCATTATAGCCAGGATTCTCTTCCTGCTTGTGGAGTGGCCCTGCAAGTTCTCAGAGAGCGAAGGCCAACCTGACTGCAGAGCATCAGACGTGGTGGGGCTCTTGTCGTCTCGCCCCTTGACCCTGTTTACAGAGGGTAAAGCTGAGGATCTCGAGGGCATGGGACATCCCCAAGGACACAGAGCCAAGACTAGCTCCATTTGGCCTATCTCCTGGACCTGGGGTTCTCTCAGCAAACCTTTGTCCTGCACATATTTGTCAGGGGCCTACTATATACCATGTACACACGGTGCAAAAGATATACGAGGTCCCTGCCCACAAGCAGCCTCCATTCTAGGGGGGAGGGATGTCAGAAATAATTCAATGTAAACATGTAGTTAAATAAAGGGGTGCAAGTTGCATGGGGGTCTGAACTAGATAATGGCATAGGGAGATGCTCCCTAATTTATCTGTGGTGGGCAAGGAAGGCCTCTTGGAGGAAGTAGCATTTCTGCAGGACTTGATGTAGGGGGGAAGCATGTCAGGTCTATGAATTCACACATGTGAAGTCTCACAACAGGAAGGAAAAGGAGCTCAGGAACGGCTGCCAGTGACTGGAGGCTGAGGTGGGATCAGGGGTGAGTGTGCAGAGGGAAGCAGGACAGTTTAGGTTGCATTTGAAGTGCCTGTGATACAACCAAATGAACATCGTAAGGCGATTCTTTGGGCAGCCGTGTGGCTCTGGGCTGAGGAGCAGGACAAAAATGGGACGGTGGGACCAGTTATGAGGCCCCTGCAGAAGCCGAGGCGAAAGGGGGTGCCAGCTGGGCCTAGGGCATGGTGGAGGAGGAGGCAGGAAGAGGGCGGCTGGGAGATCTATTTTGGAGATAGTCTTACAGATGGATGGATTGGCTGGGCGGGGTGTGGGGTGGGAAGGAGAGGGAGGCAGCAAGGGTGACTCTGAGTTTCCGGCTTGAGAAACACTCAAGCCCAGTCCTGTGTGCATTCTCTAGGGAACACTTGCTGGAGCCCTTTACCAAAGTCCAACCCCCATCTCAACCTCCTCCCGGCTAATAATAGCCTCTCGGGTCAGTAAGGGTCAGCACCCTGCCTGTTTAGCAGGTGGATAAACTGAGGCACACATCAGCAAAGTAAAGACCCAGGTGTCACCTTCACATTTCTGATTCATCGAGCTGTGCGACCTTGAACAAGTGATAAGACCTCTCTGAGTCTGTTTCCTCAACAGACAAAAAGGGGAGAGAAGAGACTCTACCTCACAGGGTGGTTGCCAGGAGTAGGTGAGGGGTAGATCCTTAGTAGATATTAGTTATGACTATTTCTAGGTTGCAAGGATCATCTCTGCACCCACCCCTGATACAGACACATCTAGACCCTCTGGGCGTGTGCGTGGGCTCCTCCAGCAGTCATCTGTGTGCCTGGCTCGCAGCAGACGCCCAGGTGCCCTAAGATTCCAGGTGAAGACCGGAGCAGATTTGCTCACTGAGCTTCTGTTCAGCTTCTGAGCCAGGTTTGGCGGTTGCAGTGGGAGCTTTCATCCTCCCTGGAACAAGAGTGAGTTGTGGGTTTGGAGGCAGATGTGAAAAGCCAGGCGCTTGTAAGCCAGCCTGTTTCCCAGTGCTCAAGCTGACCTGACCCTGGAGGGGGGTGGGGCGGGAAGGAGGGGTGAGCAGGGGAGAGTGAGTAAGAGGGAGGAGGCCAAAGAGGGCCTCGGAAGGGACCACGTCCCAAAAGAAAATGCACAATAGCAGATCTAGAGTCTGGCCTGCCCAGAGCCCCTTCTGTGGGTGGCTTTGAGAGTGTCTCCTTTATGGTCCTATTCCCAGGATGCAGCTGGCTCAGGGCTGAGAGCAGGGAGGTGAGGCTGAAGGGGTGGTGGGCAGGGCTCCCCACTTTTTTGCCCAGAGCCATTCGGAAGGGTGTGTCCCAACAGGGCATACACACTCGGTGATTAAAGGGGAGGGAGGAATGACATTCACTGTCCACTGTAGGACCCAGCCAGTGGGCTGGACAGGGGCCAGCTCTCCCCAGGCTCTTGGCAGCAGAATCCTCAGCCTTGGCACCACCCACTGGCCTACTCAGAAACTCCTTCAGGTCCAGAGGCTGGAGCCCCACTAGGAGGGGCCGCCTGGGGCAGGCTGGGCTGGGCCCTGCAACTCTCCCCCAGCCCCTCCCTGCAGCCTCCCGCCCCCACCATCCCCTCTGCACATAGCCAGCTCCAACCGGGTTTGAAAGAGGTGCTCCAAGCCTCCCTCCCTCTTCAGCAAGCCTTGCCCTGCACTCTGTCCTTTCAGCCAGCCCGAAGCTGTTTCCATAAACTGGTTTCACCCTGCAGACCCAGCCTGATACTTTATCCACTGGGAGAGCTGTCTAAACCAAGCCAACTGCCCCCTCTCCCAGCTTTTCCTCCCCCTCTTGACATGCCCTCCTAATTCCAGCAGCACAAGCTTCCTGGCCTGCTTACTCCACCCCATGGAGCCCTCTCCGGGTGAACCCTGTTTTTAGGACTGCTCTGAGCTCCTTGTCTGCTCTGCAGAATGAGTGCCCTGGTCCTTAACGGATCCCTCACAGGGCAGCCCTACACTGACCAGCCTCTGTGCTTTATCTCCCCACAAAACAGGAGGCTCCGAAAGTGGCACCCCACTGTACCCGCCCCACCCACCTCCACCCAGGCCATTGAGGCAAACACAACAAACTCTTCTGGGTTGGTACTGATTCCATCCGGTCATGTGTTGGCACCTTTATCTACCTTGTCTGGGAGCGGAGTGTGGAGTTACCCGTGATTGGACATTTAATAGGTGACTCTGTGAACAAAGGGACTTGACTTTTCATTCTTTGTCTTAGGTGTTCCGGGAGTATGTGGGTTTTGATAAAAGCTATGGAGTCATCCGATTTTGGAAACTGTCCACCTGTTCTGATTAAGTGCCTCCCCTTCTGACCTTCAGTGCCCAGTTCCCTGATTTAGCAGCCCTTTCCCACCCTCCCTGACTCCAAGCCTCTGTCCCCTCATGATGCCATTCATAGGTCTCCCACCATAGCAAGGAGGGTCTGGCCTCTTGTGGATGTCTGCCCCCTGCCCCCATTCCACCTGGCCCATGGGTATAGACAGTTTTAGAATCACAGAGAGACCCTTCCTGCCTTACTGAAGCAATTTTGCCAGCCGGGCACAGGCTCTGAGCAGGGTGTGCCCCACAATAGAATGAATCACTAACACTGAGATTTTAGGCGGGGGGGGGGGGGGGGGGGGAGTCAGGGGCACCTGTTAGAGGAGATATTTTAGTCTTGGGGTTCTGCAAATTAGAGCCCAGTTCTTGGCTCCCATGGACCTTTGGGCTTTCCCTTTGGCGTTTGGAGTGCTTTAAGCTCATGGCCTGTGCTTAGAAGAGTGGCAGAGGCCACAGAAGGCCAGGCCTGGCTTTCCTTTGTTCTGATTCTCTGGCACACAAGGCAGCTGGGCACCAAGGAGGAACTCCACCTAGGTACCAAGGTGTTCATGGTGGATCCCTCCAGATAAAGTCAGCTCGTGGAAAGGGAACTGACAGCCGCTGGAGCCTCCACTCTGGCAGTAGGGGTTTTAAGGAACAGCCTGGGAGAGGGTGCTCCAGCCACACCTCTCTGTGATTGGCAGTCGGCCCACCTCCAAAATGAACTGTTGGGTCTCTGGTTGGCATTTCTGAGTCAGTCTTAGACCCAAGACAAAGCAGAGGAGAGCCTGTATGATTTGTGTGTTTGCTGGGAGAAGCGTATCCAGTCCCCCCCCCCCCCCCCAGCACCTCGGGCCCCAGTTCTTCCCCTGGGCCAAGCCCCGCTGGGCAGCCCTGGTGGAGAGGCTGCAGTTCTGTGCTTCCCTCCTGCGTGTCTCTTTCTAAGTTGCCACTTGATGCTTTCTGTACGGTGTTTGAATTGGTTAAGTTATACTCACGACCCTTTAAGGAGAAAACATAATTCTAGTAATTTTATTGGGCTCAGATTTCAGGCAAATGGAAATAAAATTGCCTCTAAAAATAAAAGGCACGCAGAATTGAATAAAACAATAATAATAAAAAGCCGCCCCTGATTTGAGATAAGTGGTGAGGCACTTTGTGAAATAGCAGAGAAAAAATAAATAAATAAACGGAGAAGAAAAGGGGTGGCTTGGGGAGGGGAGATCTGCCACCACCCGAGCTTTCCTCTCGGCTTTACCTTTTGGAAGGAGCTTAATCTGCGTGTTGTAAAGTGAGGCTTAAGCGCGGCTGGCGAATCGGTCCTTCTCCTGCGCTCACAGTACAGGTGGACGAAAGGGGCTGCTTGCCAAATACTTCTGGTTGGAGGGAGGGGTGGGAGTGCTTTCTCAAAACCACTCCTGGGATGGCTTAACTCGCCCAGCGCGAATCAATGACAGCCTCTGCCGGCTGCAGCAGGCGCCCCAGCAGCGCCGCGGATCCCAGCCAGGGACCTGGGCGCGCTCTGCACTCGGCCCGGCCGCTAGCGCCGCGTCCCCCGGGGGCAGCCAGGTGGGTCTCGGGCGGCTTCGGTGGGGAGAGGGCTGTGATGGGGCTCCGGGGACCCAGGCGGCCAAGCCGGGGAATGGGGGTGGGGAGAAAGCCCTGTGTGAGTCCCGGAGAGACCGCGAGCGCCCCGCGGCTGCGCCCCCACCTCCGGCCGGCGCTGCTGCGGGCACTCAGCTCCCCACAGCGGGGACCTTCGGGCGGGGTGGTGGCCGCCTCTGGCGCTCGCCGGGCAGGGTCTGCGAGAAATTCAAATCCGTGCCCGCCCGAGCTGGAGCCCGGAGTGCTAGGGATCCGGGGCTGAGCCCTGGAGCTGATGCGGGGCGTGCTGGGCGGACCTCCCAGCGAAATGCAAAGCGAGAAAGAGTCTGAACTCGGCGCGGCGCGAAGCAACTCTGCTGCTTTCTGGTTGCCCGCAGCCTCTCGGGCAGGCTTTGTGGGTGCGAGTGCGAGTGGCACCCAGGAAGGTAATGGTGCGAATACATTGTTAGTTTAAATCCTCCCCCCTCAGAAAAAGCTTAGCCCCCCCCCCCAGTCAGATGCAAAACTTGGGGGTTAGAGGGGCCAGGGAGCGGGGCGTGCAGAAGCCATGGGGACTTCTGGCTCCAGTGGAGGTCCGGATAAGGGCAGAAACTGAGGAGGAGGAGGAGGAGGAGGAGGAGGAGGAGGAGGAGGAGGAGGAGGAGGAGGAGGAGGAGGAGGAGGAGGAGGAGGAGGAGGAGGAGGAGGAGGAGGAGGAGGAGGAGGAGGAGGAGGAGGAGGAGGAGGAGGATTGGCAGAAGTCTCTCTAGCGAGCCTGAGGGAGTCCCGCGGCGCCGTGGGTTTGAATCGCAGGCTGAGCTAGGTGGATGGGGGACCCCTCATTGCGCTCCAACCGGCTTCGGGTGGGCGGTGCCAACTCCCTCCAGGCAATCCAGTGAAGTTGGGGTCTCTGGGCTCCAGGGCCGCCTGAGGGAGAAGTGATGGGTGGGGGACAGGGACCGGTTCCAGTTCCGTGCTCCTCCATTCCCGCGTCGCGATCTGGAGCACCTGGTTCCCTGCAGCTGGGCGCAGCGGCCGCGGGGCTGGCCTGGGAAGAGCTCTGGGAAGAGCTGGAACCCCCTGGCATCCCAGCTTAGGGCATCAGGTCTTGGGGCAGTAGTCTTAAATCAGTGGGGAGGTGGGGAGGTGAGAAGAGAATGTTGTCTTGGCTGTAGGCAGGCAGGAGGCAGGGGATGATGGAACGCTGCCTCCTTCTTTAACCCCTGGTCCTGGACTCTGCCCCAGAGGCAGCCTCATTCCCGAGATTCATTGGCCCACCAGTGTCCTACCCCTTCCAATCCTTCTAAATGTAAAAGTTTGAAAATGTAAAGGAAGTGGTTGAAACAATCAGGCAGTCTTCCCCAGATTCAAAAGAAGATTTTGTGTAAGGGGAGGGGAGGGAGGGCCAAGCCCTGCCAGGTTCAAGTTTCAGCTCCACTCCTTCACCCAGTTAAGTCCCGGGGATTAAAAGGGTTCAGGAACCTCCTTTGGCTAGATCTTCAGGAAAGCAAAGTAACCAGGGTGCCACCCTGTCCCCTTAAGGCCCAGCCTGGACTGAAAGGGGAAAGAAACCTACTCTCCCCGGAGTCAGGCTGGGGTCAGTCCGCCTGTGCTCCGTTTCTCAGAGTGTGGTGTCTGGTACTTTCCCAAGCTCCCCCCAGCTACCACACTGAGGACCGTGCAAGGGCATTCCCCAGTGTCCTCATTACCCCAGTTTATAGACGAGGAAATGAGGGGGCACCAGACAAGATCAGTGCTCCTTACACAGAACCACGGGACACCTGTGCCACATGGGCCCTGAGGCCACCAGCTTGTGTCACGGAACTCAAGGCTTAGCCTGCTGTGTCAGTGCTGACATAAGCCAGAGGAGACAGGCAGGGAGGACGAGAGTGGGACGTGCAGGTGCCACCTACCCTGTGCCAGACAGACCCTGGGCTTGGCACACATTATCACCTCTAACCCGCATAACCTTTAAGATATAAATCATTAGACCCACTTTGCAGATGAGAAATTGAGGCCCAAAGGGTAAGTTAAGTAAGCTGCCCAGCTAGTGATAGAGCTGGGAATCAAAGCTACCCATTGTACCACAATCTTTTAGAATCTTACACTTTAGTTGGGGAGACAAGAATCTGGTGTAGCCGAAGCCGGTTTGGCTCAGCGGTAGAGCGTCGGACTGCGGACTGAAAGGTCCCAGGTTCGATTCCGGTCAAGGGCATGTACATTGGTTACGGGCACATCCCCGGTAGGGGGTGTGCAAGAGGCGGCTGGTCGATGTTTCTCTCTCATTGACGTTTCTAGCTCTCTATCTCTCTCCCTTCCTCCTCTCTGTGAAATATCAAT
Organism: Pipistrellus hanaki; assembly: GCF_964339955.1. Taxonomy (NCBI): domain Eukaryota; kingdom Metazoa; phylum Chordata; class Mammalia; order Chiroptera; family Vespertilionidae; genus Pipistrellus; species Pipistrellus hanaki. The sequence goes on from NC_140508.1 coordinate 73,359,034, forward strand.
AAAATATATTAAAAAAAAAAAAAAAAAGAATCTGGTGTAATTATAGCACAACACAAAATAGTATGTATGGCCCTGGCTGATGTGGCTCAGTTGGTTGGGCATTGTCCCAGGTACCAGTGGGTTGCTGGTTAAATTCCCAGTCAGGCCACATGCCTGGGCTGCAGGCTCTATCCATGGTGGGGGTTGTGCAGGAGGCAACTAATCAATCTTTCACTCTCACATTGATGTTTCTCTCCCTCTTCCTTCTTCTCTCTCTAAAATTCAGTAAAAATCTCCTTTAAAAATAGTATGTAAATGTTACCAGAATATTAACCTTTTGAACCTCCATCTCTTTCCATTCAATTAATCAATCATATATTAGGCAGTGGTTGCATTGTCTAATGTGTGGTTCCAAACACCATGCTAAAGGCTGAGCATACATCAGTAAAAAGACTGACCTGGTCCCTGGCCCCTGTGAATGGGGATAGTAATAGCACTTCCTTCAATGGGAATGGAATGAGACAGTAGGTGGGAAGGAGAAGCAGCAGGGGCCTGGGTGAAGAGGAGGGTGGGCAGTTGGAAGGATGAACTATCCCCATGCTATAGTCGGGAGGACTCATCCCCAGTTCCAGGGGACACTGTGAGGTACACATGGTGTCCATGAAGCTGTGAGAGCCCCTGTTCTTCAGATGATTGGTTTATGATTGTGGGGTCCAAGATGGGCCTTTAGTCTGGGTGCATCCCTGTGCAGCCTCCAATGCCAACTGGGTGGAGACTCTCCTCTCAACCCCCACCCGCACCCCCACCATAACCCTGCTAATGCACCAGCTGCGTTCCTCAGTGGCCATGAGACTTGAAGCACTTACAGGCCTGGGGCTGCGGCTCTGGGATCCTCATCCTAGCATAGGCGAAGCTTGTCCATGTCCACAAGACCTAGTAGCAAAGTCAGTTCTAGAACCCAGGTCTCATCCACAGTTCTCAAAGCAGCTCATGCCAGCCAGCCAGCATATTTTAGGGCTCATCTGAAAAGACTATGCTCCATTCGCTTATACAGTATCCCCCACTTACATTGCCATTTCCCAAAGCTCCTGTCCATCTCCCTTTCAGCTGACCCGGCATATCTGTCCTAATAAAGTGGTCTCGGAGGGATTTCTGAGACTGAACAGCCATAAATATTCCGGGACATTTGGCCTGCTAACTTTCCTTCCACCTCGAGTGGTATAATAGGTGTAAGATAACTACCTCCAAAATTAGCTCTCACTTTGGTGGAAGGTGCACTGATAAATCTTGCCTTCAAGCGAAACCCAGCTGAGTGATGCTCTAGGGCCTTCCTTCTTCAGAATTGATACCAGCTCCTTCGGGGAGAACAGTTTTCCTCCTTCTTTCTAAAAAAAAAAAAAAAAAAAAATACACACACACACACACACACACACACACACACACACACAACAAAAATCACAAGATCACCTTGCATGACATGTTGATGTTGTGGTGCCCGAATAAAGGCACTTTTCTCCCGCTATTGAGATATTGAGATGAGCAGCCTGATAGGAGCGGCAGCAACCCACCCTCCCTCTACCTCACCCCAGTGGCCAGGTGTTTACAGCAGGGACACAGGTGTCGCGCGTTGTGTGGGGATGTTGTGCGCTCAGGCCTTGCTCAGCCATGCAGCCTCCAGGCTGAGCCAGGGAGAGAGGGCTGTTGGGTTTGTTTTCCTGTGGCTGGGAACTGCGGAGAGGCATAGAGGGAGGAGAATCTGGGGATGAGAGATCATTGCCAAGAGCAATTTGGAGTCTCCTTCATATTAGTCAGAGATTGTGTTTTTCCTCTCTGGAGCCACCCGCCTCATAGGCAACTTCCACGAATATTTTTTTTTTTTCCCCATCTGTGACTGAGTATGCACACTTGTTAGTTTTTATTTTTGGTTTTTAACTTGCTGGACTTCTCATGACTTAGCAAAAAAAAAAAAAAAAAAAAAAAAGCTTGGGGGATGGGGTGATGAAACACGCCCTTTATACAATGCATTCTTTATGTCATTGCTTAATAAATTTGAATCCTGATAGATCCCAAGGTACCATGATGCAGTGAGCTGGGTCATTCCTTTGAAGGGAGAGTTTATCTTCAGTGGAGCAAAACTGCAGCATAATTTAACTTTCCCTCTGTTGAGGAAAAAAAAGAGGAATGCATGCTCTCTTCTCTCAGACTTCCTTTCTTTCCATCTGGAAGGCCCCTCCATTTGGGCTTTTCTTGGAAGAGAACCAGCCATAGTGGGCCTCCTTCTCTCTCTGTCCCCCCTGAGCCCCTCCACCTTGTAGGAGGCCATTCAGTGAGAAGGAAGCTTCCCCTTGGGGCAGGAGATCTTCCCCAGCAGTGGCCTGGCTCGGGTGCATGGGATGCAGAATAGGGAAGCTGGCACACCGAAGCCGGCCCCTCCTTGGGCAGGAACCAGGGCAGGTTGTTCTGCATGAGTCAAGAAGTCAGTCCGTCTCCTGAGCAGACTGAGTGGGACAACACTGAGACGCCGAACTCGGGAAATGCCTAATAATAGAACACCCGATCCGAGTCGGCTTTTTCAAATTGAATACAAACTAGAAACAAATGTACACATGACCCTCCCAAATGACTGCACAGAAATGAACTTGACCTTATGGAAAATTCTGCCTTGCCTGCGCGCGCATAGATGCACACACACACCCAGGCTCTTGCTTTTTGAGCTGTGGATTCTGGCTGACAGTTCTGTTAAGTCATTTCTGGAGATAACAGGTTGGCCCATGGGTCTTTGTGAAGTCACTGGAAAAGGCCACTGAAGATGTGACCTTGACTCCAGTTCCTGTTGACAACTACCTTCCTTGAGCCCTAGGGTTGCCTCTGTTAAGCAGAACCTAAATAACAGGACCTTTTCTAAGTTTTTTTTTTTTTCAAGAGCAGTTTTATTGAGATGTAATTTACATACCATACAATTCACCCATTTAAAGTGTATAATTCAATGGTATTTAGTACATATACAAAGTTGTGCAACCATTATGACAATCAATTTTAGACTATTTCTATCACACCAGAAAGAACCCCATACCCATATGCAGTCACTCCTCATTGCACCCCAAATCGCCAGTCCTAGGTCATCAATAATCCGCTTTCTGTTTCTATGCAGATCTCCCTATTCTGGATATTTCACATCAACGGAGTCATATAGTGTGTGGTCCATAATGACTGACTTCTTTCACTTCGCATGTTTTCAAAGTTCATCCACTTTGTAGCATATGTCAGTGCTTCAGTTCTTTCAATATCTGAACAGTATTCCTGTATGTCTATGCCACCTTTTATATTTCAGTGGAGAGGTGTTTGGGTTGTTTCCATGTTTGGCTTTTGTAGAAAATACTGATAGGACCATTGGTGTGCAAGTGTTTGTGTGGGCGTAGGTTAGCATTTCTCTTGGATGTGTTCCTAAAAGTGGACTTGCTGGGTCAGTACGGTGATTCTGTTCTAGCCTTTGGGGAATGGTCAGACTGGTTTTCACCAAGGCTGCACCATTGCACATTCCCGTCAGCAGGGTGTGGGGATTCTAGCTCCTCCACATCTTCTCCAACATTTGTTGATAATAATCACCTTTTCCTTATCACCATCCCATTTTCAAAGGGTTTAGATGCTCACGGAAGCAACACCAAGACATTTTCTGGGATCAGCTTCATCACATTTGCTTGCCTTGCCTTTGGTGTTTCCCCTGCAGGTCCCAGAGCTCTCACCAGGTTTTCCCCGGTTTCTATGGGACAGGGCCAATTACACCGTGTAGTGCGGCCTTGCGGCTTTCGTTCTGTTTTCCTGAGGAATGTGCAAATGCTCCAGAGGTCTGCCTGTGGGGCCTCTGCCTCAGCCCCACTCTATCCAGATGCAGCTGCTGCTGAAAAGCTAGGGCCCAAGAAGGAAAGAGATTGACCTGAAGGGGGATGAAGGTGATATTCTTAGACATGCTGTTCAATGTTTGGGACTTTAAGTGGAGAGTTGAACACAATTCTAACCTTATTATTCCCTTAAATCACTCCTTTGGAAGCACAAAGAAAGCTGTTGGGGAGCCCTGACATCTTAGCCAGGTAGCAGCCGGTCCATGCAAGGCCATCTGGTCCCTTTCTTGTTGGGGCCTTGAGCTGCAGGCAAGATTCATTGATTTATCCTGAATTGCTTGGTGCAGGTGGGGGTTCCACGTTACACTGATACTTCAGCTCCAGGGTGAAATAATTTTATCCCATTGTTATAGCTGTGGACTGACTCGGGTAACACTCTTAGCAGAGGTACATATGAGCCAAGCGGTACCGGGAGACTCACCTCTCTCGAGAGACTGTGACAGATTAAAAAGAACTACCCTTTCACCAGAACATGCTGGAGTCCTGTGGCCATTCTGTGGCCTCATGTTCAATATCAGCAAACCTCAGTACCAGAAAACAGTCCCAACAACTTCTTGGAAACCTTTGTCGTAGAATTTGGCCTGTAGGACCCCATGAGCAGCTGACATCAGGCTCTGCTACTCATGTACTCTTCATCTAGTACTTCATCCAGTAATTCCCAAACCTGGCTATAGGTCATAAACACCTATGAAACCCTTTAAAAAGCTAACAGGTGTTCAGGCCCCACTCCAGAAGTACTGAAGTAGACTGTCAGCAGAGGAGGGGAGTGGGTACCAGTGGAGGTTATGAGGAAGTCTGAGAGCACAGGTTGACCTCTCTGGGCCTCCATTTTCCTTACTCAAAATGAGGCGTTGGGTCAGGTCGATTTTCTCCAAAGGGATCCCCGAGCTGATTCGAGCAGAGCAGGTCTGTGTGGGTCTGTTTTCTTACAAAATTTTATTTGCATAAGGGGGCTCTTGTTGCTGGGGGGAAGAAATCAGAGCACCCTTGAGGAGACGGAGTCTGGAGTTCATCTATGGCAATTCTGAGTGTCACATTCTCCAAGGACAATTGTCCTGACTTTTTGGAGGAGGACTTGGCAGGAACCACACACATGGCAGTTACTGATAATGGAGTCCTGCTCTTTGAGGGCAGGGCCTAGGTGCCCTGGCTGGCCAGGTGCACGGATGATGTGTTGTGTTGGAATTGGACTTGCACCCCTTTCTTCTCCCAACCCCCTTGTGGCATGCAACCCATTTCCCTCAAAACTCTCAGAGCTTTCCTCCTTTTCTCCTATTTATTTTTAAATATATATATATTATTGATTTGTTATAGAGAGGAAGGGGGAGGGATAGAGAGTTAGAAACATCGATGAGAGGGAAACATCAATCAGCTGCCTCCTGCACACTCCCTACTGCGTATGTGCCCGCAATCAAGGTACATGCCCTTGATCAGAATTGAACCTAGGACTCTTGAGTTCACAGGCCGATGCTCTATCCATTGAGTCAAACTGGTTAGGGCCTTTTCATCTATTTATAATAGTAGTCCAGAATCTTCCTTCCTTTCTTCCTTCCTTCCTTTCTTTTATTTATTCATTCTTTTATTTATCCATTTTACCAATATTTCCCGAATACATCCTATAAATGACAAATTGACTCACACTCCATTTCTATCCTGGAATAATGTGCCAGCACATCTTAACCAGAGAGGCAATCAGCCCGAGGCTAATGCCTGGAGGTGCAATTTCAGGGCTTGTTGATTTGAATGAAGGGGGTTTGGGTGAGGCCCAAATTCATGGCAGGTGGGGAGAGCCACCCCTCCTCCACCCCTGTCTGCAAGCTCTGCTCCCCCGCCCTCTCCCACTGGGGCTCGACCCTCAGCCGGCTGCTCAAAAAATGCTTCTGTCATCCCTGGTCTCAGAGCTGTACCCTCCTCCTCAACTCCCACCTGCTAGGGAACAAGCTGGAGGGAGGGAGGGCCGGTTTATTCAGAGATCTGAGCTCTGTGCTCTAGCCCTTGGCTCCCACCCCATAACCTGACTGGACAATTCACAGGACAGCTGTGCTCTGAGGGCTGGAATGATCACTGTTTATTAAAGCTGTTGGCGGGAGGGGGCAGGTGGAGGAGGGAAGGAAGGGTTGCATTTCTGCCTTCCAACAAGAGGGGCCAGGTGAGGCCCGGAGCTCTGGTGAATGCACACCGATCACATGAGAGACGCTGCTTTGGGATGTTTTGAGAGGAAAAAAAATTTTTTTTTAATGAAGGAAGAACCTTGAAGATGCATTTGAATAGGGATTAATGCCTCTGTGGTCTGGACCTGCAGAGGAGGAGAAATTCTAGAAGGCAGGAGTTGCAATGAAAGGAAACAGGCTTGATCTGCCGCCTCCCACTGATCAGTGAGGCCTCCTTGGTTGGCAGTTGGGAAGGGAACAGACTTGGGGGAGATTTCTGGGCATTGATGTATTTTGTTTTGGTGTGTGTGTGTGTGTGTGTGTGTCCCTTCAGTGAAGGCTCCACTCTAAGAATGTTCAATGTATAAGCTTCGGGGTTCTAACAGGAGATACGGGAGTTATGAGTGACCCTGAGTGTGTCTTTAACCTCGGGTTTTTCATCCCTCCTTTTTTTTTTTTTTTTTTTTTTTTTTTTTTTTTTTGCAGAGGGCAGCAGAACAGACATTTACAATAAACTTTCCCCCCTGGCATTTTCATGCTGTTCTTTTACTGCTCAAATACCCATCTAGGAATCCTTCTGTGTTCCCAAATCACCCCCTCACCCTCCTAGTTCTTAGCATCCCTTCAGAGCTCTTGCTTTATCCTCTCTTTCTGATGATCCGACCTAGTTATAAAGAGAAAGCCAACTCTTTACAGTAGTTCACATTGGGGTGCGTAAGACATTGACAGCCGTGTTGCCCCCTTCGTGGGGTGCCTGTCTTTGCAAGAGGAGGCCTGTGGCACACATTTCTAACGGTGGGACTTCAGGGTGAGGAACAAGCAAAGTAAATCAACCTGGGCAGTTCGTGGGGGGATGGGAAGCCCCTAGAGACTCTTTGATGGAGCACAATGTTACCTTCTTGTGAGGCCTGGGTACTGAATTGGCCAAGGTGCTGCGGGAGTGAATTGAGTGGAAGGCCAATGAGCAGAATGCGGGTGCCAGGGGGAGGAGTCAGTTGGGGTACATTGCAGAAGAACCAGGGGCTTTGAAAGCACATGCTGGGCTGAATAACAGACTGGAGGTGGATGTTGGGGATTGGAAAACGAATGGAATACACGCAGACTTGAAGCTTCAGGGGTGCTTCAGAAGACTTGGGTCTTGGGGCTGTGGGCCCCTGGGCTGGGCACCACCCGTGGCCAGCCTTCATGCACACCCCATGTGGGTCCTCAGCTCCACTGCCTCCTCCAGCCTCCCCTTATCAGGGATCCCTGCTGAGGGGCACTCCCTCCCCCCATTCCTCCCCCTCTTCCCTCTCCTGCTGTGCACCCTCTGAGTGAACCTGGCCTCCAGTTCTTGGAAGCCTTTTCAATAACATGGTGTGAACTCTCAGCAGAGCCAGGTCAAGGAGAGGGCTGAACCTCAGCCAACAGGGGCCCATGCTGGGATGAAAAGCCAGGCTCAGTGAGCCTCCTTGGGGGAGCCAGGAGAGGATGGCTGGGACCCTGGGACCAGAAACATCGGCCCAAGGGCCCTCCCTACAGGTGATGCCTCATCAGCAAGTACAAGGCAGACCCTCCTGTGTTCAGCCCCTCAGACCCAGCTCTCCGGTCCCTACTGTCCAAAAGTCCACACCATTTATCCGGTTAAGACCAGACTTGGAGAATGAAGCAAGATTCTATAGCCTCAAGTGTCACACTCACCTATGTGGTCTGGAAGGTGTTGCTGCTCAGAGTCAGGGCAGAGGACGAGGGGCAGAGGGCTCGGATATGCTCTGAGCTGGGACTGCATGGCACAGCCTCTTAACACAAAGGCTCCGGAATCAGGGCCGGTGCATGTCCCAGGCTCTGTGGCCTTGAGCAGGTATTTAACCTCTCTGTGCTGCTTTTGTAAAATGTGGATGAGACTTCACAGGGTTGTTGTGAAGACTGAATTAGAGAACCCCTCTCTCTGCCCAGCCTGTAAGTGTTGGCCTCCACCATTTGGACAGCACAGACTGTGATGCATCACAACAGCCCATTCCAGACAGGTGTCCCCGGGGACATGGAGCTGGAGGGGGCATCTATATGGCCAGGATCTCCCCTGGGGGCAACTGAATTTGAGAAATAAGCTCAGTGTCTTGTGGAAAGCAATGGAAGCATAAATCCACAACTGGTTCAGATAACCAGATTCAAGAGCCGCTGTGGTCACATGGAGCAGGCTGGGCGCTGAGCCCTGCTCTGATTGGGACAGAGGGGGGTGGCACACCAGGGTGTCCAGGGTAGATTAAAGATCCAGGTATTCATTTGCCAATGACCCGTCTTTGGCAAAATCCTGGCTTGCTCTTAGATTAATTCCATTTATCGGTGCTAATGTAGGTAGAATTATCGTATTCACAGTAAGTATCAAATCGGAGCAGGTACTAATGGGGGAAGAGGGGAAATCAGCATGACAGGTAATAAAGGAAATAGAAAGCATCAGTATGTAAACTTTTAATGGATAACCTTTAGGAGATCAAATGGTATAAAAATGATGTACCACCCAACAGTGGCCCTGGCCAAGTTTGCAAAGCTCCCTGAAGCACAAACTGCCACTCGAGGTGCTCTCTTGGCCGGCACTGGCACCCCCACTGCTCTGCTCTTGGCATAGCCCTCTCCGATCACTTGCCCAAAGTGCACTGAGAAAGGGTTCTCTGTGTCACGCATTCTTAGAATGCACCGTGGCTCTAGATTTCCTCCTGCTTGTCCCTGCACTGGCCACTGCTATTCTTACTGGTCTCCCTTCAAGAAGGTCTGGTGGCCCCAGTCCTGGGAGTGTGGTCAGCAGTCCCTTTAAGGATCCCCTGGGCTGAAGACTTACCTGGTCCAAACTCATGCCCATGTAGAGGTGCCCACATTCTAAGACTGCCTGAGGCATCAGGGGCTGTATAAAGGCATAGGGCAAACCTGAGGGGGCCATGTCAGCTAGGGAGGTCCCGGGAGTGGGGGGGGGAGAGGGAGTGGGGTTGGCTGACACTGTCTGGGGCTGCCTCATCCGATGCTCCTCTGCCCTTCCTGCTCCCTCCCTCCACCTCCTGCAGAAGTTGAATCCCAAGGGCACTCCTAACTAGCATCCTTACACTACACTGCCACCTAATCACTGCCCAGAGCCCTCAGGCTTGGCAAAAAAAAAAGCAGCTGGAATATAATCTCTACAATAATATTCAGGGTTAATTCTGTAGTTCAGATTCTAAGTGCCAGAAGAATGATGACTATAGAAATAAATGCTGCAAGATGCATCCTTGAAATGCAGTCCGCCTAGGCATCACTACGTAAGGTTTTATTAATTTGTAAAACACGAACATTTATATTGCAGTCTTGTTGATGAGCATGCAGAGTTGTTTCTGCCGTGTTTTCTGTGTGATGCTCAGCTCCGGGGTCCCTAGTGGACATGGTGATGTAGCCTGGGGACGCTGAGGTGGTTTCTTTCCTGCAGGGCTCAGCCGGCCAGGAAAAAATGCCAATTAAGGCGAAGCCATCAGTGAGGCAGCATTTCAGTTGTCACATTAACCCCACAACCTGGGGATCGCAGGCTGGGTACTGTCTCCCCAACTCTCTAGGCAGACGGGGCCCCTTTAATTGTCATTTGTTCCTTTGGGATGTGGTGGTGGTGTAATGCGTCCTCCGTGGCCTGTATATGGCTCACCTTTCTCATTAGTTTGTAAACTCCCTATAGACAGGAAGTATAGCCTACACTGCTCTCTCTGTCCCCCTGTCCCTAGAATGGAGCTGAGCACATAATAGGTGATCATACAGTGGTCAGTGATCTATGCTCAGGCACATCCACAGTCAGCAGGCTTGCTGGGGGTCTCTGTGCGTAGGGACCAATCACCAAGGCCACAGCTGCTAGCACGGAGATGTTACAGCTCAGGGTGTCAGCCCCTCTAGACAGGTTCCCAGGGACAGGCTCCCCCAGCCATGGAGCCACACCCCTTCCTTCTGCAGGGAGTCAGGGCCCAGGAGGGACTGTTACAACTTTCTTGGGAGCTGAGATAAGACTGTGTGAGTTACATAAGCTGCTCCCACCTCATCTGCTCATTCATTCACTCATTCATTCACTCATTCATTCACTGAGCACCTTCAATGATGCTAGCACAGTGCCACAGGGGCACAAGGTGTGGGCAGTTTTCCGTCTTCATGGGGTGGACTGTATGTACAGCTGAATGGGAATCTTGGGTTGTGAGAACTCCCCATCATGGAATCTCCCCCCGACACACACACCCCAGGGAAACATCTCTTCCCCACAGCCCAAAGGGGCTGATTCTCTGTTCTCACTTGGGATCCACCCTTGCACTTTGCTGCCCTTTCAGAAACTTGACCAGAGTTTGTTGTAACATATGAAGTCAGCCTAATTGCCATGCTCCCAGCCTCCACCGTCCTCCCCTCTGCTACTCTGGGCCCTCTCAGTGAAATTGGCTGTAACCACATGTTCTCCCCCACTACACACACACCCTGCTCCAGCAGCTATGTGCCTATAAAATAAAGAGGAGACAACCACCACATCTTCACAAGAGAGAACAATTAGTAACAATCAGTGTAGCCAAAAATAGGATGACGTTAATATCCATTGTCATAGTGTAGAGTAGACCATAGAGAGGACAAATGCAGACATTGCACAGCAGCATGGAAGTGGGTTTATGAAGCACCATCAGAAGAAGAAACAGAACAAAAATCACACTGCCCACACACTGTGCCTCCCCTGGGCTGCGCTGGCATCGCTGTCAATCACACAGATCCCAGTTTCCAGGCTCAGCTCTCCTGGCTGCAGGACCCTGGCACCTCTCCCCGTATGTGCAACAAACCTCCCGCTCCTGCTGGAAGTCACCAGGGACCTCAGCATCTCCCTGGGCCCAAGGCACAGGTCAGCTCAGCTTCAATCCTCCAACCTCTGCCACTGCATGGTGAGAACACCACCTCCCCGGGGTCACCCACATCCCTCAGGACCCAGAGCCACGGTGTACCCAGAACAGCCCTCTTCCTCTTTCTGCACCCCTTTTGGCCCCAGTCCTGAGCCTCTCCTGTATGCCCTGACTCTCCAGGTGGGGGCTCACACATCAGTCTCCCTGTCTTTCCTGCCTGTCCCCAACCCTGCAAGTACAGCTCTTTCATGCAATCCCAAGCTTCCATGGGAATTACTGCCCATTAGTTCTGCACACAGCTAAGCCCAGAATCCCATTTGTATAAATGGGAATGCATGAAATGACAGCTCAAAGGGAACTAAGAAACGGAAACAGGTACATTGAGTGTGAGTGGGGGTGAGGGAGGCAGGGGATTCTAGTGTGCATTTTCAAATTGCCCTTTAATACTGTGATTCTATATAAATTAAGTGAGCATGAAACCCATCTTATAAAGGAAAGGGGAGGGACAGAGCATTAGTCCTAGAAGGTTCAGGGTACATAGCAGGAGCAGCTGGTGTGGCTGAAAAGGGGAACGCTCGGTGACAGCGAAGGGTATAGCTGATTGTGAAGCTACAGACACACGGGGGCCTGGGAGCTTGTGCAATGATTTATCATCGGCTCATGTCTCTCCCTGCCCCACCCATCTGCCAGATCCAGGGGAATGGATTGCATTCCCCTGGATCTGGGCTCCCAGGGAGAGCTCTCCTGGGCGTGGCTCTGCGGGATGTGCAGGAGCGGGCATGGGAAGCAGAGCCTTGGGACCAGGGGCAACTCTAGCACAGCCAAGCCAGCCCAGAATCCTGGCAGACCCCAGAGGTGCCCACTTGCTCTCCTGGACTCCCAAAGCCATCTGCCACCTGCAGCCGTGCTCCCTCCTTTCTGAGCTGGTGCTGCAGGAGGCCTCAGGTGCGGACACTGAGGATGCGCTTCCCTAGCCGCCCCTGCAGGCCAGTCAGGAGGCCTGGGACTCAGACTGTGTGTGTGCTGCCAAGAGAGCCGTACCTCGGTCCCCAGGGGATGGTTGATGGGAGCGTGGGGCTCAGCCCTGTCCTGCCCTTTGTTTGGGATTATGCTGGGTGGCAGCTTCAATCTCCTTTGCTTCCACTCTCCCTCCTCCCCCTCACCTTCCCAGTGTTTAGTCCCTCAGCTTGTCCTCCAGCCTTGGTTTCATGCACTCTTCTCCTGACTACATATGTACTCCTCTACTGGACCTGACCATGTATGCACTCCTCTCCCTCCGCCTCCAGTGGTCTAGTGCCCTGGGCTCCCACCCAACTCCTGCCTCTCTGCTTCTGCTCTTGAGCCTCCCACACATTCTTCCCCCCCAAGAACTGCATTTTTAAAACATAAAATAGGAACTGTCACTCTCCAATCTTAGCCTCTCAGCGGCTCTCTATTGTAATCAGGTTGAATTCTTCCCTCCTGACTGTGGCCTGAGGTCTTGCTCAGAGGGTGGTCTTGGGTCAGCACAGACCCTGCCTGGGAACCTGGTGGAAATGTTGCACCTCAGGATCTACTGAACCGAAATCCCTGGCCATGTACATGGGACACTAGCCTGAGGGACAGCGAGATGCTGTCTCTGTGTCCTCACCCAGGACCATCACACTGCAGACCCCATCTAAAGGAGTAGCTCCCCAGCCACAGTCTATTCCTCTGTTTTACGTTCTTCAGAGTGCTCATCCCCATCAATGAAATCGTTATTTCTGTTTTTGTGACATTGAATGTCTCCCCACTAGAATGTGAGCCTCATACGGTAGGGCCCAGCCAATCCTCTCCACCCTGTCCTCCCAGCCTAAGGCAGTCCCCAGAGCACAGGAGCGCCTCAATCAACGAACACACATTTACTGGGCACCTGTGATGGGCCTATGCCCAGTGCCTGGGCCCACCAGGAGTTTGTGGTTGGGCTGGGATGACCCACCTGTCGCAGTGAAAGTTAATATAAAACACAGGCGCTAAAGATTAATGAGAAATGACGTCATTCTCCAGAGTTCATTTGGTTGAAAATGAGAAGGAAAGGAAGATGCCCAGACCAGCCAGTGTGGCTCAGTGTATTCAGCATCAACCTGTACACTTAGAGGTTGCCCATTTGATTCCAAGTCAGGGTATATGCTCAGATTGAGGGCTCAATCCCCAGTAGGGGGCTTGCAGGGGGTAGCCAATGGTTGTTTCTCTCTCGTTAATGTTTCTATCACTCTCACTCTCCCTTCCTCTCTATCTAAAAAAAATCAATAAAAACATATTTTTTTAAAAGGGAGGTGCCCAGTGATTTCAGGGAAGGAATGCTTGGAATGTAGGTCTTCCGATGTGTGTGGCTGGCAGTGGGAATAGGATGTTCTGCATGTTGGGCTTGTGGTGATGCCTGGCTCCTTGCTCCCCGGGTAGAAACAATTAATCAGCCTTCAAAGATTGAGGAGATCGGGCACCAGTGCTCTTCAATTCCTTAACTGAGATGGAAAAAAGCAGTGGGAGAAGGATACCCTTTGATATTACGCATGGTTCTCAAAGTGTGTTCCTTAGATCAGCAACGGCTTCTGGGAGCTCATCAGAAATGCAGAATGTCAGGCCCCACCTCAGACCTACTGTCAGAAACTCTGTGGTGGGACCTGGCCATCTGTGTTTTGATAAGTTTCCAAGGGAAGCTTGATGGGCACTGGATTTTGAGAGACTGACTTGATAAAAGTAAATCTCTCTTTTTAGTTATAAAATAATACATTTGTTAGAGACGTTTTGGAAAATCAGACAAGTACAAAGGAGATTAAAATATCAGTAATTCCACCACTCATAAGTAACTCCAATTAATACTATTAATATCTCGGTATATTTTCTTGCAACTTTATAAAAAGCGTATGTATATATCTATTTTTTACTTTATCTAAATTGAGATGATGCTGGACATTATGCTGCCTTTTTCACTTAGCATTTTAGCTGTGAGCATTTTCTAATCATTCATGGAACATCTCATTTGAATGGCTTTGTACTATTAAATCATATTAATGTATCATAATAGCTATATATTTGGGTAGTTCCCAATTTTCCTCTAACAAATGTAGCACTACAATGAACATCCTGGCTCAAAAAATCTGATTATTTTCTTAGGCTAAAATGCTAGAAAAGGAATGACTAGGCAAAGGCCAAATATTTCATTATTCATATTAATGATTCATATGTCCCAATGAGCTCTTTACTATTAAACTTTTGAACACATGTGTATGTATTTTTAGCACATATGGCCAAAAAGTTTACAAATGTAGATTATATATGACAAGTCGACAATTTGCATAGGAGGCAATGTTGAGCCTCATTACTAGTGAAAGCTAAATTTATAGCTCCAAGATACCACCTTTTTCTTTTTTAATTCATCAAGTTCACAAAACTTTATTTCTAAAAAAAATTAGGCTAGCTAGCAAAGATGCAGTGAAATGGTTATTTCCACCCATGTCTTCTGGAAGAGACAAAAATCGGTAGTGCCTTCTTGGAGAGCAGTTAGTTATGTTTTACTAAAAATCTGTTCCTCTGCGATAGCGCATTAGACATCATAAGGGCTCCGTCCACAGATCAATGTTTCATAAGGTGAAATGAGTGAGTTATTTTGTTGAGCAACCTCCAACTCCAGGCATATCATGGCTCAGGCACTGTGTTAAGTGCTTCACTTGTGGCAACTTGTTGAACCTTCACAACCACCCTGTGAGGGGCTATTTATTATTTCTGTTGTATAGATGAGAAAATGAGGCCAGAAGGGTCAAGTCACTTGCATATGGTCACACAGCAGGAGAGTGGCTGGGCTAGGATTTGAACCCATAAATCTCCCTCTAACACCTGTGCTCTTCACCTCCCTGGCAGACTGCCTCTCAATGTAGCAGACACTGAGAAACAGGAAGGTTCAGTGACTCTCTGAGCCATCTGAGACTGGGAGGCCTTTCTCTTTCTCTTGCCTATTAGCTCATCATTCACCCATCCCTGCCATTACCCTCCATCTACTGACCTCTGCTGTGGGTTCTGGTCAGCCCTGCCTCCAAGATGCTTTCTCTACTTTTGAAGCATCGACATTTCAGATAGTCTAAGGAACAATTCATGGTCTATAAAGAGCTCAAAACTTGCTTTGTCCACGGAGGGACCGGTTTGTTCTGGAGTAGCCTGTTTTTCTTGAAAATATACCTACATATTTTATGGCTGTAGGGTCGTTGGAGCAAAGGGAGGCAGCTGGCTAGATTCATGGCTCTGACATGTTCCCAGATCAGTTGCATCAATGTGGACCTTCAGAAAGTCCTTTCTCAGGCCACGGCTTTTCCTCGGGTGCCCAAGGGTATGCTTATGCTTATGCCATGGGAGGCACAGAAGATTCAGAGAGTAGAGGCCCCTCCTTTGAGGAATATACCACCCTTGTGGGCAGTTCAGACCTACTTCACAACATGACTGGAAGAGAATGAGAGGGACTCGGTGATGTCTGCCCTGCGCCTTCTCTATTCAGATATCAGCTTCTGGCAGGGTTCCCCAGGAAGGCTTACTGGAGGAGGTGTCACCTGGACAGGCCTTAAAGGATTTCACAGCAACAGATGAGGAATAACAGAAGGAAACACATGGTACTGGCAGGCTCAGATATCCTCAGATTAGGTGACATGTGTAGGGGAGAGGCAGGATCCAGCCAGAAATGTAGGTAGGTCCTGTGTTAGGGAAAGTCAAGGGACAGAGTACCTATCATATATGAATAATAAAATAAACTCCCGTGAACCCACCTCTCAGCTTAAGAAATAGAACATGGCCAAAACTATTAAAGCTCCTTGGTCTCCCTCTTCCATGGCACCCCCTCCCTTTCTCCCAGAAATAATTATTATCCTGGATTGTGGGCCGGTAATTCCCTTGCTTTTCTGATGCTCTCATCACTTCTATAGGACTCTACAAATTTTTCTGGCTCCTAAAAAAGTTAAATGTAGAATTACCATCTGACACAGCAATTCTGCTCCTAGTGTTATACCCAAAATAATTGAAAACAGGGACTCAAACAGATACTTGTATACAAAAGTTGATAGCACACTATTTCTAGTAGCCAAAAGGTGGAAACAACCCAGGTGTCCAATAGTAATAGATCAACCAATAAACAAGTGTGTGTGTGTGTGTGTGTGTGTGTGTGTGTGTGTGTGTGTACTCACATATATATGTAAAATTTGGAGTATTTTGTGTGTGTGTGTGTGTGTGTGTGTGTGTGTGTAGGGCAGCTAATTAGTATCACAGATAACTCTACTGGGCAGCAGCTGTAGGGCCTTTTCCCTTATATCACTGTCATGCTTAGGTCCAGAGGAAGGACACCTTCAAGGAATCCTCAAAAAGTATTACCCTATCGGCTCATTGCAGGCAGGTTTTGTGCTGGCAGATTTTCCCATGATGCACACTCAGTCAGATGCTCCCCACGCACAGGCAGGTGTGCCTGCATGGATACCCCAGCTTCCCTCTCCCTGAAGCAGTGAACCCACGTTAGGCACTCAGCATTTGTGAGGCCACACAATGATTAAGTGCAAAGCTTTTTACTCTGGAATACTCATTTTATAAAGAAAAATTGAAACAACAAGTAGAGGGGCAAAACAGCCCTAGTCCCATTACTTTGGAATGCAATTCTTAAAACAGTATTAAATATCATATTTTCCTCACTTTTTCTCTTAGTGTTTCCAACACACATAAATAAGGGATTTCTGCACACACACTTAGCAGACTCATTTTCTCAACCAGATACAACAATCTTCTTTTCCTGGAAACACCATAAATAATTTTAAATCTCTTTTTAAGTATAAAAGTAACACATGTCCAGTTTTTAAAAGGAAGGAAGGAAATAAGAAAATGAAAATTAAACTATTGTAATCCTCCTACTGAGTATGACTGCTATACTTCAGATATTTTTCTATAAACATATATTTTATTAAGCAAATTGGGATCTTTCTGTACAGCACAGCATAGCTTATTTCCATGCCAGTAAAATATTTATTTGTATTATTTTAATGGTTACAAATCATATCATTATATAAATGTACTAGAGGCTCGATGCACAAAATTCTTGCAAGGGGCTCGGCCCTCTCAGCCCTGGCTTCGTCCAGAAGGTCATCTGGAAGGACATCCGGAAGTTGTTTTGGCTGTTTGGTCTAATTAGCATATTAAGCTTTTATTATTATAGAAATGCTTATACTTTATTCAACCTTTTTCATTTAATATTTTCTTTGGACATTTTAAAATTTCTTCCATGGCAACAACAATACTGAGATTAATAGTAGGTAATAAAACCATCATACCCATTTAACTATTAGTATAAACAATAAGTGGACGTAATCTTTTCAGGGTCCCAAATTGCTAACTTGCCTACCAAAAAAATTGTGCATTTGTGTTTCCCCTCTTTTTTTTTTTTTTTAATGACTGGCTTTTATCCTTTCTCTCTCTTTCTCTCTCTGTTTTTTTTTTTTTCTGTGTTGACAAAGTTTGTCTTTAAAAATGGCTGGGCATAGGACCCATTCATAAGAAGGTTAAGGGCCACTGCTGTGGCTAAGCTGCCTCCGAAGCCACTTTATCATCTGTCACTTCTAAGGTTCAATGGGACAGGCCTCCCTGTGTCTCTTTCCTGCTGGCCCATCATCCCCAGGCCTCTCCACCTCCTCTCCTGGACAACTGCAACAGGACCAGAACAGTCCTGGGTAGTGGCTCACCTTGGATTACCAAGTATTTAGGAAATGGGGGTGGGGAGGGAGGGGGAAGGAGCTATCTAATGACTCTTTTAATGTTTCATGTTGCATTTTTAATTTTTAAATCTCTATTGTTGATATTATTACAGAAGTTCCTCTTTTCTCACCCTATAGCCCCCCATGTTTTTAATTTTTAAATTCGTTGTTAAATTCACAAATATTACATGAAGTCATTCTACTCCTTAGGGGGAAAAAATTAAAGCATGAGAAATAAATCTCCACTGACATTTCCCCAATCTGGATATTCCATTTTGTATCTGTGTTGAGATACAAAGTGATTTATGATTTGTTGAATCTGGGCTTGTTTTCTATTCTGACTCAAAGCCACCCATGTTCATTGAACACCTGTCCTGGGAGCTGGGAGCGGGGCTGGGGACACAGGTATGAGTTAGGCACAGTCTTAGCCTCAGGTGGGAGTGAGGGTAGCAGACAGACCAAGATACCTACAATCAGGTTAGGTGGGGAAAGCGGCACAAAACAGGGGGAGTCATTTTTGTACCTCAAAGGTTGGGGAACCAGCAATCAGAGGCTGGTGTACCCCCAGGCAGCTTACACCATCCTTGGCATAACTCTGATTGTCAGAAAGTCATTCTAGGAAACCCAGTCAAACCCCCACACAACGTATTCATGGATCCTTCTGTCCATGGAGCAACAGAATAAGACTCTTTATCTTCTACCTGACAGCCCGTCAGATTGCTAACAGCTGTGCCGCACAGCGCTCCCCTTCCCCCACCTAGGCACTCTCCCACACCCCCAACCTGGACCCCCTCCTTGGGTCCTCCTGTCCAAGCACGCCCTCCACAGGACAGCGGCCGCTGGCACAGTGGCCAGGCCTCCACAGCCTGGCTGATCACTGCAGAGGCTCTGGGGTCTGAGCAGAAGGGAAGGCTGCTTGGCTAGATGGAACCATTCTCCCCGTTGCCCTGGAGAAGAAAGACATTCAGAGCCGTGTAGTCTAGGAAGGCCAAACGGAGAGGAGAATGAAACCTCAGGGGTTCTGACAGGAAAAGGAGTGATTAAAAACCGTAATTAATGATTTGACGTAGACAACAAGCCTGACAGCAAGGAGCTGCCTAGCACAATGGTTTCATGGGTTTTTGCATTATTATCAGCCTCATAACTTAAGCCTTCCTCTAGATGCACTAATTGGGTAATTAGCTCCCGAAAGAGCATGCCTCTTAGAAACACACTGCAGGCTGCAGAGAGGTGCCAGCAACCAAGGGCTTTCCAAGCTCCGCTCTTCAAACCAGGTGAGTGGACAGGGCAGACAGGGTGCGGACAGCAGATACCATGTGATCGAGGAGGTCACAAGGCGAACACCCTCCCATCAGTGTGGTAGGGGACTGTGAGAGGCCCCAAGGACTGTAAGAGGCTCAAAAAGTGGGGCAATAGTATTGTGCCCATGGATGATGATGATGATGGTAGTGGTGGTGGTGGTGGTGGTGATAAATGCAATAAAGCAATAAATGAAGTTTATATTAAGGATCCATGGTCTCTCCTATTAACCATGTCCCATGGGCCTGTGGTTAAGTAGCTTTACCTCTCTGTGCCTCAGTCTTCTACTCTGGGAAATTGGGCCATCCCTCCAGCCTTCAGTTCCCTTTGGACTGAGTGGACTATGCCCCTTCAGCACTGCATCTGGGAAATAGGACGCAACCAGATTCCCTGAATCTGGGGGTAAGGTAGACAAGTGTGGACAGGGTAGCTGCTTGCAGGTGAGTTACTATCTGCACAAAGGTGCCTCTTTTTAAAAAAAAATTTAGTATATTTCCTCCTTCCCATAAATAACATGCATTTGTGTCCATTATAGCAGTAATGCATGCTCAGTATAGAGCATCTAGAAAATATACAGCTACATTCCTTCTCCTACTCCTCGACATAGCAGTAGCACATCTCTCATCCCAGGCCCTGCTTCATTCATCATTTGGCTGAATCCCTCTTCCTCCCTTTCCATGCATGGTGTGTGTGTGTGTGTGTGTGTGTGTGTGTGCGTGTTTGTGTGTTGCAACACAGTGATTATACGGTTTATAATTTTGCATCCTGCTTTTTCACTCATCTTCGTGAGCATTTTCTAGTTATAAACTGTTCACAAGCATGCTTTTTAAAAATATATATTTGTATTGATTTTAGAGAGAGGAAGGGAGAGGGAGAGAAATAGAAACATCAATGAGAGAGAAACATTAATTAGCTGCTTCCTGCACATCCCCTATTAGGGATGAACCCACAATCTGGGCATGTGTCCCGACTGGGAATTAAACCAGAGACCTCTTATGCATGGGTTGATGCTCAGCCACTGAGCTACACCATCCGGGCATAAGCATCATTTTTAATGGCAGAAGTAACTTGTGGATGTCTCCGATTCTAGGGAGGGAAGGGGCTCTGCAGGTGGTCAGAATTGGGAAACTAAGGGTGGGCAGGGCTGGCTGTCTGGGGCCCCTCTGCTCAGGGGCTGCAGGCGTTGGCATGTCCTTGGTCTCTTGCTTTCTCCCCTGGCCGTCCATTCTGACTGCCACCTCTAGCCTGGGTTCCCGGCAGTGCCTGCTGGGACCACTCTTCCTCCCCCCGCCCATACTGGGAACTGTGTGGTCTTTCCCTCCAAGCTTTCCCCATTCCAGAACCTTCTGAGGAATATCTCCTGCCAGGACTTTGTTTAGCTATAGCTCACTGTCCCTCCCACCTCCACCCACGACTCCCTCGCCCCATTTTTTACACAGCATTTCAGGGACATTTAACAACTCTAGTATTTCCTGACCCGTGGCAAGGAGCAAGTTCAGCCTCAGTGAGAAAAGAGAAGGTGGAGCAGGACACGGAGCAAGACAAAGGGGAGGGCAGCCCTGGCCAAGCCCAGGAAGGCCCTGCCTGATGAACTCTGAACCAGGCAGCTTTGCCCTCTAGATCACCCCCTGAGGGCACGAGCAAAACTCAGGGCCTCGGCTTACCAGCATCAGCCTGGGGGTCATGCTGGCATCTCTCGAGGGTGCTCCCTCGTTTTGGTGCTGCTGACCTTCCCGCTCACATTCCTGGCCCTCTCCCAGGTCCTCTGACTTGGCGGTGCTGAGCCCTGACACAGAGAAGACGGTGCTGGGGCAGCGCATCGGGAATCTGTGGCCTGGCCCCTTTGTCCCAGACCCACAAAGGCAAGGCCTTCCCTCGGAGCTTCAGTTTCCTGGACTGTAAGAGGGGATCCGTAGACTAACTGAGCCGGGAGGTCTGTGCGGCACCTCCTTATGTGTGCCTTGCCCCCTGGGACCTGCTCTGCCAGGCGAGCCTCCTTGTCCAGAAATCTCTCTCTTGCAAGGTTCCTCTGTTCACTTCTCATTTCCCACTTCCCTGCTCTAGGCTTCCCCTGCATGAGAAATCCCAGCCCCTGGGCCTCACACTCCCTCCCCATCAGCCTGCTGCTGCGGTTTCTGGGTGCTTCGCCCTAAGGACACCCCTCTTTTCCCCTCAGCTGTAAAGGGCCCCGGGCTGTGGAGTCAGACACCTGTGACCATGAGCAAGTAACTTACTTCATTCAGTCTCCTAGCCTCAGATGTACTCCAAGGGGTGAGTTTCTGATGGTGGAATGTCATTATTTGTCAATATTGAATTCTGACAAATATTTGGGGGAGGGGAGGTTTTATTTCCTGAGGGGAGGAGGAAGAGTGACATTTGTCTAGGCATAAAATCAAACCCCGGGAGCCTCCAGACTCCTGTTGAGAGCACAAGACGATGGGGGCCAAGGAAATCCGCTTTACCACCCAGTTCTGCAGGCACTCTCGGGGTAGCACGGGCTCCTGGCAGCGTGCCCTTCACTGCATGGGGCACCAGAGCCAAGCTCCGCTGGAGGTGGGGTGGGGGGTCTGCCCTAGACTCAGTCCTCATCTGAAAAGCATCCCCCTGAGTGTCAGGGAGGGCTGTCCAGGCAGGGTCCCTGTCAGTGCAGTTCTGGGACGGCCTCCTCAAACACTGCAGGCCGGGTCAAGGCCCAGGGTTCTCTCCAGCCTCCACCCAAGCTGGGCTTATTTCCAGAAACACCTCCCTACTCTGTCCTGGCTGCCTGGAAGGTGTTGGTAACCTGCAGGCATCTCCTCAGGAGCCCACTGTGTGAACTTCTCCTGGCCCTGCTGTGTCAGCGCCTTTCCTGCCTCCTCCCTCCCTCATCCTCCTCCTCTTCCTGCTTCCCCCTGCTCTGCCCTTCCCCACCCCTTTCCCTGCTCAAAACCCTCCCCTCCTCCCCAGCCTTCAACCACCCCTCCTCCTCAGCCTTCCCTCCCCCTTCCTTCCTCCTCAGTCCTGACCCTGCCTCCACCCTTCTCCGCAAAGCTCCCTCCCTGCATTCTCTCCTCCCCTCCCTCCCCCCTCCCTCTATCCTATCCCTTTGGCAAACTTTGCATCCTGGTATTTAAATCTTCTCTTGTTTCCTGGTTCAGCGAAGGTTCTGATTCCAATTATATCACCCTCATCCTCACTCCACAATTCTGGGCAGCCTGAAGCTTGCTGAGCCTGCTTATATAACCATTTCCTCTCCTCCTCCCTTCACCCCTCAGAGGCCCCTGCAATCCAGGCAGTTTGGAGATGGGCAGCAAGACAAGACCCACCATCCCACCTCATCTCCCTCCCTCCCCCAGATCCCCTTTTCCTGGTTCTTCCTAAGGCCAGGACCATTTTGCTCCAAACTCCTGGGCCCCTGGATCCAGCCAAATACTCAAGTCCAGTTTCCCAGCGTGCCTGGAGGATGCTTCGCAGCTTTAGGGAGGTATAATCGACACATAATCGATTGCCTGTGTTTAAAGAATACACAGTTTGGTAGGTTTGCAGGTGAAAGCAACACCACTGTCAGGATAGCGAACAAACCCATGACCCTCTCCATCTCCTCCCCACACACACACCACCCCCAGGGACTTCCTGCCCCTCTGTAAACTCCCCTGCCCCATCCTGGGACTAGTCTCAATACATTTTTCCTTAAGGGTTCTTTTTTCTTTGTTGTTGAAAGTAGTACAGCCTCCTTTCCTTTATTCCCCCCTTTCTACCCTGCCCCAGATCTTTACCATCCTATATTCCGTGTCCAAGAGTTGTGTATATATGCATACAAGTGCTTTGGTTGATCTCTTCCCACGCAACCATCCTCCCTTGCTCCCCTCTGAGTTTCTTGCTTGCACCATCTTCTCCTCCTTCCCTAGCCCTCCTCATTGCAACAGGGTTCACACCTCTTGTTTCTTGTGCCTGCTGCCCTGTCTGCTGTGTTGGTCTTGCAGGGCAGCCTGGTCAGCTCATGCCCAGGTCTGGGATTCTTTGGTTTAAGTATTGCCTCCTTCCTTTTGTAGCCACTTTCGGAAATGAAGAAGCTGCTGTGGCCAGGGAAAGGCTAGGAGGGAGAAGCCAGATCCTTTAGCTCCTTACAGTCTGGGGGCAGAGCCGGCTACCAAGCCTGGGTGGAGTGTGAGCAGCTTCTGGAATTGTGCTCACCTGGCATTAACTCAGCAGCATTGCTGTTCAGTGAAATACTCTTCGTTTTTCTTTTTAAAAATATATTCTTTATTGGTTTCAGAGAGGCAGGGAGAGAGAGATAGAAACAACAATGATGAGAGAGGAGAGAATTATGGATTGGCAGGCCACCTGCACCCCCCTACTGGGAATTGAGCCCACAACCCAGCTAGTTGTTCAGTGCAGCCATCCTTAAAATCGGCATCATGGGAGACTTTTTTCTGGAAAACTGGTTGTTTTTCTATCATCACACCACTGGTCAGGGCTGGAGGACCCATTGGAACTGACCAAACACTACTTCCTACCACCATGCCTGGAGCAGTAGCTCCTCAGGGCATTTGGAAAGGAGGTAGGAGGCTTATTTGGGGCTGAACCACTGGGGGCACTACTGGTAATAAGAGAGCCAGGACCACAGATATCAAGTGTCCTCCTGCAAGGCCCCAACATTGTTGCCCTTGAGGGCAGCGGTGCCCCTGATGAGAAGCATTAAGGTTCTTCGCCAAGCTCCTGGCTTTGCAGAGGAGGCGGGAGTTGGCTTCAGTTCAGTCAATGTATCAGGCTCCGCAGGCAGGGTGACAGAGAGGGGCATTCAGCCCCACCTCCCAAGGCCTGCGGTCACTTTGCTATGGAAGGTCTGCCATGGGCATGGGAGCCACACTTGCCCATATCCTAAGTTCCATTCCAAACTCTTCCCAGGTCAGCAGAATTGGGGCCGGAGGGGAGGACTTCTCTTCTGAGGAGGGGACAGAAATGAAAAGGATGGGTGCCTACAGCCTTTGCAAACACTCTGGACCCGGTTTAGCCCTTTGCCGGCGAACCGCCCTGTTGAAACACATCTCCTGCAGAGCTGCCAAGACATTTATGAATGTGTCACCAGCCAAGGCAAGCACTAGGGGAGTGTGGCTTTAGCAGCTGTCAAGGCCAAATTCTCCTGTGATGGCTGGGCGTGGGCTCCTCTTATATAAGCCCCACACCCAGCAGCCGCCTGTGGCTGCAGGGCTGGCCTGCCCAGGGTCTGGGAGGCACTGCAGGTGTGCCCTGGCATTGCACAAGGTACCACGCCCTGCTGGGCTGACTCTTTGTTCTCTGGGCCCCTTCACGTCCCACTTGGGAATGGGCCACCCAGGGAAACAGGAAGCCGCTACCTGTTGGGAGACCTGCTTAGGAGGGCATTTAGGTCCCCAGGTCGCTTCTTCTCTCACATCCTCCCAGCAAATAAGGAGAAAGGATCGTCTGTTACAACCAACAGCGGCCAGGTACCTTCTATATGCTTTTTATATGGCAGCCACTGGCTGGATTTTATATATAGTTATGTCTTTTTAAAATTATAGTTCACATCCTATGCAATTCACGCCTTAAAATTGTACAATTCAAAAGTTTCAGTTTAGTCACATAGTTGTGTAGTCATCACTATCACCACCGTTATTTTTTAGAATATATTCATCACCTTAAGAAGAAACCCCGTATCTATTAGCACTCAATGCTCATTCCCCCTACAGCCCTTTGCAACCACTACTTTCTGTTTCTACACATTTGCCAATTTTTTTACAAAAACGGGACCCTACAATACATGTTCCTCTGTGACTGGCTCTGCTCACTTAGCATGGTGTTTTCAGGGCCCATGCATGTGGTAGCTGTCAGGACTTGGTTCCTTTGTTTTGCCAAATAATATTCCACTGTATGGACCTACCACATCTCATTATCCAGTCAGCAGTTGATGGGCATTTGGGTTGCTTCCACTTTTGGGCTTTTATGAATAATAAAAGGCTGCTATGAATATTCATGTACAGGATTTTAGGTGGACAAATGTTTTCATTTCTTTTGTGTAAATACCTAGGAATTGAATTGCTTGGCCATAGGATAGCTCTACTTTAAGGTATTTTTTACCAATTTCTACAATTTGCCAAGGCGGCTGTCATTATCCCTGTTTTACAAAAGAGTAAGCAAGGCTCTGGAAGGTAAAGACATCGTCCAAGACCACCAAGCAAGAGAGTTGCTTGAGCTGGATTCAAACTGGTTTGTGGGGCTCTCTCCCCTGGGCCCTGCCTGTTGCTCTAGGTCGGAATCCTTTGCATCCCAGCAGGCCGTCACTAACACCAGCCTTCTCTTCTCTCAGCTCCGTAACCCTATTTGCTGTGATATCTTTGTTGTTTCCTGGTGGGATCGGACCTGACCTGTCATCTCTTTCTGGGAATGTGCTTATCTGACCTTTGGAAGTCTTAGGCTGGTCCGTGAGCCATAGGACCCTCAGCATTTTCTTCTACTGTATATACCTACCACCAGGGTTTTCCTGTCTTACATTTGCCTTTCCTGCCTCCCTTCTTTATAACTTGAATCAGTTGGATTGATTGTGATAAAATTTAAAGTCAAACAGCATGGCTCAGAATTATGCCCACCTATTTGAAAGGCTGGTGTTCCTCCCCCACTTACCCCCGTTTTATGTGTCTTTGGGCCAATCTAGTGAGGACGATTGACCATGTGAGATACACAGTGTAGCCATGAGTCCCATTTTCTCCCCTCCTGCCTTCCTCCTCCACCAGAGACCTTGCTCTCCTTGCATGCAAGCCTGTCTGCTTGGGTTGCTCTAGCCTATTTTCCTGGTTTTGGTAACCATTCTTCGTTGTGTTGGGGTAAAGTCGTTACCATGGGTTACTGCTTCTATCAAGCACTGTCTACTTCCTCTGAGCAGATTAGGTTAGTAATTCTTTCAGCCAGCGTTTACTGGGCATCTACTGGGCTGGAGTATGTGGTGCCTCTACAGTGAATGTGTATCGTTTTGGTGTTGAGGTAATAGTAGCCAGGGAGCCCTAACTGGTTTGGCTCAGTGGATAGAGCATCGGCTCACCAACTGAAGGGTCCCAGGTTCAATTCCGGTCAAGGGCACATATCTTGGTTGTGGGCACATCCCCCATAGGGAGTGTGCAGGAGGCAGCTGATCGATGTTTCCCTTTCATCGATGTTTCTAACTATCCTTCTCCATCTCCCTTCCTCTCTGTAAAAAGTCAATAAAATATATATTTTTTAAAAATAGTTGCTCTAGCCTATTTTCTGGGGAAACAGTTTACTGCTATCTTTTGCTCTTACTGGTTGGCAGTGAATTTTAGGATGTTTTTCGATGCTTCAGTGTCAGAAGTTGTCAGTGTCAGAAGTGTTTTTAAGAAGTTTTTTTAAAATATATTTTATTGATTTTTCACAGAGAGGAAGCAAGAGAGGGATAGAGAGTTAGAAACATCGATGAGAGAGAGACATCAATGAGCTGGCTCTTGCACACCCCCTACTGGGAATGTGCCCGCAACCATGGTACATGCCCTTGACTGGAATTGAACCTGTGACCTTTTAGTCCGCAGGCAGACGCTCTATCCACTGAGCCACACCAGTTTCACTAGAAGTTGTTTTTTAAAGGCTATCTTTTCCTAGTTCCCCTCTTGATTTTTCCCCCCCAAAGTAAGTAAAGACTACCTGTTGGCAAATTCCCTATCTGAGGAGGAACTCCTGGTGTTAGACACAGGCCTCCGGGCAGGCAGCTGGTGTCACCTGGGGCCTTCATGATCAGGATATTAGTCCCAGATCAGCGAACCAGCTGTGCCCTGATGCTTTGGGATGGTTGGCACCTTTACCAAGTCTTCTAGGGCTCAGATGAATTATGCTGAGCCCATAGCTGCCATGTGTTGAGCCCATAGCTACAAATGTGCCCCATTTGGGGGTAGCGCTCACAAGCTCTGAGACTTAGAACAAGTTACATAACCTCTCTGCCTCAGTTTTCTCACCTGTAAAATGGGTATAATAATAGTATCTGCTGGGTGAAGTTGTTGTGAAAAGTGGATTAATACTTGCAAATTGCTTAGAAGACTGCCAGGCATAGCATAAGTGCTCGGTAACAGTTAGCTACTTGGAAAACCAAAGCATATACCTGTTCTGTCCAAATCAGTCGCCTCTATCCACATGTGGCCATGGAGCACTTGCACTGTGGCTAGTCCAAGTTGAGCTGCGCCTTCTGTGTAAGATTGCTATGAAAAAAGAATGTGAAGTAGCTCACTAACCATTTTACAAATACTGATTACACATTAAAATGATAATATTTTGGATAGACTGGTTTAAATAAAAAATATGTTGTTATTACAATTAAATCTACCTGTTTATTTTTACTTTTTTAAATGTTGCTGCTAGAAAATTTAAAATTACACATGTGGCTCACATTATGTTTCTACTGAACCCTACTGGTCCAGAGCAGTAACATGGAGCCGGCAGTGATTGTCAGAATCTTGAGCATTCAGTGTGAGAAGGGCCAATGTGCAACCTGTGGAGGCCAGGGAGGTGGGGAGGGAGAATGGGGCTCTGCTGATGGGCAGAGTCTGGGGAGGCAGGAGCTGGGCTGGGCCTGCAGGCTGCCTCCTTCCCGGGCAGCATGAAAGAATCCAGGGACCTGGGCACAAAGGGGTGGCAACAGGTCAGCAAGCTCCTGAGTGATGAACAATAAGGCCAGACCACCCCACGACCTGCCCCAGACTAGGATGGCCCTTCCAGTCCCCCACTGTCCCACGGACAGGGCCCTGCTCCCACTCAGGTTCCCACACTTGCTCCTCTGCATCCCCCTTCCAGGTCTCGGGCTTGATTTGCAACCTTGTTTTCCAAAGGCGGGCCTGCCTCCCCTTTCCCTCCTCCAGCCCCCAGGGGGTTGCTTCAGCCTCCATTACCAAACCCTGTGACAAGAAATGCGGCCCCCTTATTAAAATAATGTAATGTCTAACTAAAATAGAAACCCCAGATAACAGTTTTTGATGTTTTAATGACTGGGCTCATTAGACAGACTTCCCACTTAAAGTGTCTGTCTAGCAATTAAGGCTAAAAAATCATAAATGATGACCACACCTTCTGTGGCTTAATGGTTACTCTGAAGGCTGGTCTTATTATCTCGGTGATACAGTCTGTGATAAAAAAGAATTTAAGATACTCTCCCAAGATTTATTTCCCCATTAGCAAGCTGGAGGAGGAAGGTTAAGAGTACTCTTAAGGTCAGAAAGAGAGAGGGAAGGGAGAGGGTGAATAATAAGACGCCTAGAATTTCCCTCCCACAGAACCAGCCTCCTCCCAGCCCCCTGGGGAGGCCCCGCACTCAGAGGGGTTCAACTTTTGCCTGTCGCAGGGAAGTCTGTGAATTGTTACTCCAAGTGACCCCAAGCAGTTTATTTAGTTAATTGTCAAGCATGCAGGCTGAACTGTAGAATCGCACTGCCTCCAAGAAAATTATTTGCCATCCTAATGTGCTGACGACAGAGGAAAAGTAAAAGGGAGCATTTGATGGGAAAAGCCTGGGAGAGGGCGCCCAACTCCCCCAAACGGAATTTCTAGAATGAGGGGTTGCTGATGGGAGCGAGGGGAAGCACAGCCAATAGCTGGCTGTCTCCAAAGAATGGGGGGGCGGGGGAGTGCCCCATCCCACCAGTGGCTCTGGGCGTGGGCTTCGGAGGAGGAACCCGAGAAGGCGACCCGCAGTGGCTGAAAGGAGACGCATAATTGTGTTCAGAGGGAAGTAGGGAAGGGGGCACCTTTAGCCTTTTATTAGGCCTGTCTGAAGTGATGAATGATATTTGGACAACTGAGGCCATTAACAGAGCCCTTGTGCTTGTCCTGGTGGGAGGGACCGGCTGCCAGCTGCCTGAGATTGGAGGGTGATAGCCAAGCTGCTGCTGCTGCTGCTGCTTTTTAAAATCCTCACTCGAGGATACATTTATTGATCTTAGAGAGCAACGGGAATTGGGGGGCAAGAGGCGGGGGGAGAAACAAACACTGATGTGAAACATGAATTGGTTGCCTCCCATATGCATTCCACTGGGGATTGAACCTGAAACCTAGGTTCGTGCCCTGACCAAGAATGGAATCTGCCACCTTTTGGTGTATGGGATGATGCTCCAACCAACTGAGCCACCAGGCGGGGGTGATGACCAGGCTTCTTGTAGAGGGACCCACTCAGAACCAGCTGGGACTACCTGACAACCTCCCCAACCCCAGCCAGCAGTGCGGTTGGTGGGGGCTACACCCTGCAAGCTCATTTTCAGGAATTGCACTTAATCCTCAAACTTGCCTAGTCCCTTAGCTGGATCTTTCAGTCTCCTGGTAGTCAGGTAGGCCTGGGTGTTTTTGAAAGGTGTGTTTGGGGCACAGGGCATGCTGGGTGGTCACAAAGTTTAAAGTGAGAGTGAGAGTGGAGGTTCACTTACATGCCATCCACAGGATGGGACCTCCTTGGGCTGGCTTCACCTTGTACAGAGATTGGGAAGCCCATAGGCTTAGAGGCAAGGCATTGAGGTGTGTTCTTTCAACAGCTTTCAACACTTGATCATTATTATTTAAGTATTGATTCTGTGCCAAGCGTTGTGCTGGGATCACTTGTGTGAAAGATGAGACGATATACTTCAAAACCTTCCTAAAACCACTTATCAGAGTGGTGTTATCATTTGCAGCTAGGACCTGGTTGGTAATTAATAAAGCATTTCTAGGCCCTCAGTCATTCCTGACAGCAGGAATGTGAATGATAGCTATTGTTAATCCCATTTTATTGATGAGGTAACTGAGGCAGAGGGTAATAGAACTTTTATGCAAATGAGAGAAGACCCAATTCAAGCTGGTTAAAGTGAACCAGAATTTGATCTGGGCTAGGTGCAGATTCCCACACCCCTGCACCCAGGCCCAACCAACACAGGGTGTGGGTACCTTTGTCTCCTGGCTTCTTCCTCATAGATTGACCTTATCCTCAAGTGGCAAGATGGTAGCAATAGGGATAGCCTTCCCTGTCCCAGTCCAGTAGAAAAAGAGAAGATCTCTTGCAGATTGTTAAAGACCAAGACTTAGGATTAGCCTGTTTGGCTGGGCTCATTCCTGAACCATTCCCTGTAGCCAGAGCATGGAACCATTGATTGGCTCATGCCGGGTCATAAAGTCCACCCTGGAAGTAGGTATGGAATCTTTTCTTCCAACACATGGACCAGAGAGTAGGAATCAGAATCCACATTGAGGGGTAGTTCAAGATTCACTAGAGAGTTCACTGGGGACAAAGCTGAGCTTCTCCAGGTCTCACAAGCATCCAGGAAACAGTGGGAGAACAGCATCCTGGCCCTGGCTGAGGCCAACTTTGGCTTTGGTTAGTATCTCTTTTCTAAGCAGCTCTTTCTAGAGCATCCTAAACAACAGCGACATAACAGTATTCTGAGACCCAGAGACAGCATACTGATATGTGATTAGAAAGACATGACACTGTGCATTGGATTTACCCACCACACAGTGGCTCACCCACAGAGAAGCCCTTGTCATCCCTCGCACCTGAAGTGCATCCTGTTCACCTCTGCCTGGTAAAACCAGTGTTCAAGTTCATGCTCAGAAGTCCCTGTAGAATGAATCACATCCTCTCATAGACTTCAGGCTAGCCAATAGTTTGTAGGGTTTGTTTTTACCAGTAGATTTTTATCTTATCTATGAACTTGGCTCACCTGGTGATGATTGTCAGATGAAGGATTCTGAGGTTTACCAGGAAGACTGATGTGATTGATTAGTGATGCCTGCTGAAAGGAGCAGGGTGATAAACCTTTATTAATTAGGACATTTTTTATTGCAAGTAAAGAAAATTAACTAAAATGAATATAAGCTGAAAATGCTGTTTATTATAAGATTACAAGGATATGTCATGGGTCTTAAAAGCAGAAAAAACACTACAGCCAGATTTCATGAAAGACTGAAACCAGGACAGCCATTGAAAAACAATTACCTATAATAATAAAAGCATAATATTGCTAATTAGACCAGATAGCTGGATGTCCTTCCAGACAAAGCCGCAGAGGCTCCCAGGGCCAAGGGCAGGCAGCCATGGCGGCCAGTAGCGGCAGCAGGGATGGGGCGATGGGGGCGGTGCTTTCCCCTGATCAGCCTGGTCACCTCCTACAGAGGGAGGCCAGTAGGACATCTTCTGAGGGTTCCTGGATTGTGAGAGGGGGCAGGCCTGGCTGAGGGATACCCCCCACTCCGGTGCATGAATTTTCATGCACCAGGTCTCTAGTTTCTTCAATATTTATCTATCTTTCTGGGGCCATATGCTATATTTTTTTGCATATGACAGAAGATGGTCATAGATTATCTATATTTATATGACCATCAGGTCTGGCAACATGTATAGAAAGGCTTGGATAGTCTAGCTTAAGTCATTTACCTACTTTTGATCCAATCAACTATGGTGAGTGAGTTGGGTCCTTAATAACCTAGGGAACCCTGTGAGGTGAGAGAAGAGCCAGTTTTCAGGAAGAAGGGGGTCATCTGGACAGACACTTGAGAAGGAGGCTCCTTTCTATTTATTCTGTGTATTTGCTGACCACACCTTGGTACTTGTCACAATGATAGTGGTAGTAGCAATAATGGCGATGATGGTGACAGGGATACAGAAATAAGTAAAACTTAGACTTCCCTTTAGGAACTTGCAGTCCAGTAGGAGAAAGTGACTTAGATACCACACAGACTGATAATTTCCTAAAGACAGATCCTGGAGGGGCATGATCATTGAGTTGAATCGGTTCACCCTACCTCCTTACTCCCTCTTCATCCATTCCTCTAAAACTCACACAAGACGGGACAACATCTATTTATAAGCTTTTTAATCATGTTGAGATTCAGACTTTTGACCTCAGATGAAAGCATCTTATCAATTCTCCCTTCCCCACTCACCCCTCCCCCCAACAGTTGAAGGGGTACCCTCAGCACCCCAACCAACTTGATATCCAGCCAGCCCCTGACCTCCCTTTCTGCCATCTCATTGCCAAACATTGTCACAACTGATAATTATTTTATTCATTTATTTTTAAATATTTCAATTATTATTAATTTTTAGTTAAAGAGAAAGGGAGAGAGAAAGAGAGAGAGAGAGAGAAACATCAGTGTGGGAGCAAAACATCTATCGGCTGCCTCCTGCATGCTCCCCCCTAGATAGTGAGGCCACAACCTGAGCATGTGCCCTGACTGGGAATGGAATCAGCTACCTTTCTGTTCATGGAATGACACCCAAGCAACTGAGCCACACTTGTAAGGGCCT
Organism: Pipistrellus hanaki; assembly: GCF_964339955.1. Taxonomy (NCBI): domain Eukaryota; kingdom Metazoa; phylum Chordata; class Mammalia; order Chiroptera; family Vespertilionidae; genus Pipistrellus; species Pipistrellus hanaki. Next base: position 73,391,209 of record NC_140508.1, read on the forward strand.
GATAATTTTTTTTTTTTGAGGGAAAAAAAAAATAAGGTTGAAGTCATGCCAGAGCCCAGGAAGCAATCTGTGGCCCCCTGGTGTCATCAGGAGCTCTATTTTCTTTAGTCTAAGTACCCTGCCCAGCAAGTATATTACAGTCTGAGAACTTAGCATTTTGGAGCTTCCATAAAGTAACAGCTCAGCATGTGGCCTTCCCTTAAGGGATCAGGCTGTGATTCAGTTTCCTCCCTCTCTTTTTCTCTTGCTTGCTTTCATGCATTCTCTTTAAAAACCAAAATGGTTCCTTTCTTTTCTTTCTTTTTCTTTTCTTTTTTTTGGTTTTCCAATCAGATGTTCACAATTGCCACCTCCTTTTCGTCTTTCCTACTAGAAGAATGTAACTGTGTACCTGCCTGAGTGAAAAGGATCTTCTATCAGAGGAGTAGGAGTGCATTCATGGAGACTAGGGGCCTGAGCCCCCAGTAAAGGCAGAGCTGCAGGTGGTATGGGACAGTGACCGAGTTTCCATAGGAAGTGCCACTTTCAGAGAGATTGGGTGATCACCTTGATTGAAATATGGCTTTTGATGTGCTGCTGGGTTCTGCAGAAGAGGTTTCCAGCTGTTTGTCAGCTTGCAGGCCATGGGCTTTTCCTCATCTGGCTACTCAGGGGGAAGCATGGGTAGATGACAGACATCTGTCCCTCAGCTGTGGGCTGAGGAGGACACCTTGGCGAGACTGAGTCATTCATTCATTCGTTCATTCATTCACCCAGTCATCAGTTCCTGAGATCCCCACTGAATGACTCTGCCCTGGGATCATCCCAGCTTACTCTGCCCTCTTCATTTACTAGTAGACCTCTGGCCTGAATGGGAGTGCAGGTCTATACATGGCTTTGCTTTTGCAGACCTCTGTTTACCTTTATGTAAAATGACAACACCACTGCTTGCCACGGAACTAAGAATGGCCATGGGAATTTAGGACTTATTTTTCTCCAGACCCAAGAATGCCCGAGTTCCATGCATAGCATTTGGGAATATTGACATCATCTGTTACACTGCCTAGCCAAACAAAGGGAAATGAGGGGAATGAGGGAGATATTTTTCACCAAATTTACCTGCCCCAGAGTGAGAAGAATATAACCTAGAAATGCCTCACCAAGTTGAAAAACACGGTGAAGTGCAGTTGTCATGCAATGACTGCCTCTCGGGCGGGGCAGCTAATGTGTGGGCATTGCCGGACACCGCTTTCCATCACCTTGGCGGCGCCTCCCCAGAGCTGTGTCCAGGTGGAACCATTCTGCTCCACGCTCTCGCCTTCGTTTCTAAGTGTTCAATTTTAATAAAACAGATATGAGGTCAGGGAACAGGAGTCACTTAAGAAGTAACTGCATATGCAAACCACTGTGTAACTCACTGCAATTGAAAATGCAGTAACACCATGATTAACTGCACCCCAAGTAACCAGAACTCTCAATTAACTAGGATTTATTTTGTAGAATTCTGCTTTTAGGGGGAAAAGCATTTGATGGGGGAAGGGGAGGAATCTTATCTAAGGGATTTTTTTAAAAAACTTTTTCCAAGGTCTGTCTGATCTCACGCTCCCTTTTTCCTAATATTCCTTTCTTCTTCACTTCCATTTAAATGCTTAATGTGATGAAAACTAATGTCAGAAGGGTGACCCTGGGATGTGTCATGTCAGTACAGCTCCATCATTTTACAGACAAGGACCCTGAGGCCCAGAGAGGTGCGGTGACTTGCCCAAAGACACATAACTGAGGGCTGCCAGCAGCAAAGTCTCTGAAATGCTAGACAAATACTACAGCTGTGACCTGCCTCTGCCCCAGACCTTAGTTGCGTAGTCTTGGTAGTCACCAAACTGGCTGCCTATGAACTGAAAATGTGGGAGGAAATGAGAGGGCCCAGCGATGAGAGCATCATTATCCAGGCACCCGTGCCCACACTGGGTCCAGAGCATCTGACTGCGGCACAGTAGATGGACAAAACAGAGTGCATGGCCATTTAAGTTAGTCATCCTTTGGATTTTGGTTATAATCAACAAGAAGTCTATTAAACTTTACAAGCCTTTTTTAAAAACCTTTAAAAGCCCCTTTTATTTATTTATTTATTTTTTGTTAATCCTCGCCCAAGGATATTTTCCCATTGATTTTTAGGGAGAGTGGACAAGAAAGGGAAAGACAGAGAGAAACATCGATGTGAGAGAAACACATTGATTGGTTGCCTCCTGCATGCGCCCTGACCAGGGCCCGGGCTAGAGAAGAGCCTGAAACCAAGGTATGTGCCCTTGACTGGAATTAAACTTGGGACCCTTTAGTCCACAGGCCGATGCTATGAGCCAAACCAGCTAGGGCAAAAGTCCCTTTAAAAAAAACTTTAAAAGCCTTAAATATGAAAAGGCTGGGATGCAGTGGGCATTTTCTCCTAGAGAAGACTTCTGATTTCCCCCGGGCTCTTTGTCACCTCCTGCCTGTGAGCACCTATGTTTACATCTCTGCCCCTGTTTTTTCCTCGCAGCTGCCCTTAAGGACAGCCTCAGACTAGCCAGTTACGTAGGTAGCGTCATCACAGGGCACCAGGAGGACAAACCTTTTTCTGCTCTGGCTCCAAATATTCACTTGTCCATGATCAGCCTTTATAAGCATCTTAGCTTCCACTCCCTGAGCCATTCACTGGAGACTGAGTTTCAGGAGCTCTGGGCCAGGCCTGAGCCTGTTTGCCCTCACATGCATTTATTTCTTCCCTGCTCTGTTCTGCATCCTGGTGCTGGCCCACCGGCTGCATGGCCAGGGATCCCTTGCCAATGAGTTTCTGGCTAGATTTGGTCAATGAGAGACCCCAGCTGAGGGCAGAAGGAAGGTTCTCCCTTCTCCCTGGCTACTCGCTGGGAATCTTTTCCTCTCCCCAACTGCTCTCTAAATACCATGGCACTGCTGTTATACCCGTGTCCGCTCTGGCTCCTGCTCCCTCCAGGCACCCCACCATGGCTCTGGCACCTACGGGAAAGCTGATGAGCTGAGAAGGTGGGTGGACCTTCTGGTGAGCAGAGTGGTGAGGGCATATCTGTCTGGCCTGGGTTGGGGAGCAGAAGATTCATCCTGCTTGCAAGTGGCCTGGTTGGCCGACCTTTATGGAAGCAACGGCTTTGGGAGGGGACCAAGGAAAGCAAAGACTCAAAAGACAGGCCTCATCATGCTGAACATTCATAATCCCAGCCTCTCTCCACTCCCGTCACTTCCCCTAGTGCTCATCTTCCATCCTCTGCTCCTCTCTTCTTCTTCTTCTTCTTCTTTTTTTTTTTAAATATGTCTTAGAGAGATGAAGGGAGGAGAGAGAGAGAAACATCGATCAGTTGCTTCTCCTATGCACCCCAATTGGGGATCAACCCTGTACCTGGGCATCTGCCCTGACAGCAAATCAAACCTGAGGCTCTTCCGTAAGATGGCATTCAACAAACGGAGCCACACCGACCAGAGCTCTTCTTTCTTTTTTGGTGTTCGGCACTGAGCATGCTCAGTTCACCTGGGGGCAGTAACTGAGAAAGAACTTGGTTCATTCTTTCGCCTTGTTTGTCTATAAGACCAGTTCAATGGATGATAATTGTTCAGAAAAGTGCAAAAATGGCACCTAGAACTCTGTAGGTGTCATTGCAAATGACTTTTTGGTTCCATGGCAAGAACTCCCTTTGATAGAAATTCAAGCCGCAGGACTAGGCTGGATAGCCAAACAGTACAGAGAAAGCGGTTCCCGGTCGCCAGCCAGACAGCTGGTAGAGTTTAAGCTGTGGAGCACATTTCTTCACCCCTGTCCTGGGCACTTGTGCTCCCTACGTCAGCACACAGACACACGTGTATATGCTGCCTGGCTTCCCCTTTTATGACCTGAGAAAATCCGGGGGCTCATAGGAAAAAGCGCATGCTGTCTCTGGACGTGGGTGTTTTCCTGTCACTTCCCATGCCTGCGTCCCACCCATGTAAACCTTCCCGAGTGCCAGCCTTGGCCAAGGTGGGGAAGGGCTGGGGGCTGCCCACCTCACGGATGGGCTACTGGCCGAGCTCCTTCTGCCTGCACCCAGTTCTCAATCATCAGACCATCCTGACAGTCCTGGGACGAGAGGAGCACTTACCTTCCAGAGTTAGGGGTGGCAGATCTCAGATCTTTTGAGATGGCAGATCTCTGCCCACTCCATGTACCTGGTGAGCTTCTGAACTCTACCCAGGCCTGGCTCTACCCCAGAGAGTCTGATTCATTAGGCTGGAGTAGTTGGATGGAAGCATTTTTTAAAAAGCTTCCAAGGGTGGAAAACAAGTATTTAGCTTTAGGACAAAAGTTGACTACCAGCAACCCAGACGTTTCTAATTAATGGGAATGATGGGTTTAGGACTTGAGTCTTTTTGAACACTTTTCTTCCCTCTCTGATTAGTAAACCAGGAGGTTTAAGTCACAGTACCACAAGGTGAATTGTGTTTTCAAACCCTTACTCTTGCACCCCAATAGCTTCAGTGGTTCCCCATTGCCGATAAAATTAAGGTCATATTCCTTAGACTGGCATTGAAGAAACTCCATAACTTGACCTCCTATCCATTGCCAAGTTCACATCCACAGTTTCTATCAATCCATCCCACCAACCAAGATGGAACCACCTGATACACTACACACATCTGTATTCATTTATTTGTTCCTTTGTTTATACAGATTTTGCTTTGGGTCCTTTGAGGTTTTTGTTAGGTCATCTGCCCAGGCCCCTCTCTGCCTAAAACTTACCAATCTCTAAATGTTGTTCATCCTTCAAGGCCCTATTTCTCTGACAGGCCAGCTTCAGAGCAATGAGTCCCTCCTTTGAGCTCCTGTAGGGCCAATTTAAGACTGTCGTCACTTGATGGAGCCCAAGGTACGGTAACCGCAGGCTATGGAGACCTTGGTTATTTTCCTGGGCATGGGTTTTCTCACCCTGTTAGACCGTGGCCTGTGCATTACCAGAGTTTCATTTGATGAAAGGTAGATAGATGTTCAAAGTAAAACCTTGTTGAGGAGGGTGTTAGGGCTGGTGCTGATTACACATTCATTTATTGACATGTTTATGTAAATCTGCTGCCTTGGGGCTTTTTGAAAAGTGAATGGTAGCTTTCAATAATTTAAAAATCAGGAAAAGAAGGCAAAAGAAACTCATTAAGAAATAAGAAAAATCTGGGAAAATGTATCCTTTGGGTTCTGTCAATCATTGGTCCTGGGTCCTGTATTGCTCCTAGGAGCAGGGGGTGAGGGTCAGGAGGTAGCACCCCTGAAACCAGCTTTTGTGAACCCCTTTGAGACTCAGCCACAAGGTACACTCTGGAGTTCAGCTGAGTTGATTTGAATGAACTCATTCATTCTAAGATGTGAATGACTGATAAGGTTTTAAAGACAGCACTCCCAGGGATGGGCATTTTAATATGGGCTAAAGTCTAGGTTGGGCTTGCCCCAAAGGAAGGTGTGATTGTTGAATCTGGCATCAGCCTGCCAGGGAGGTTGGAGGCCAGTAAGAAAGGGGTTAGGGTGACAGAGGCACTTTCTGGCCCCCAGATATAATACTTCACACCAGTGGTCAGCAAACTCATTAGTCAACGGAGCCAAATATCAACAGTACAACGATTGAAATTCCTTTTAAGAGCCGAAAACCGACTTCTGTGCATGGGCCACAAAGTTTCGATTGCACTGTACGTGCGTGCCTGCCTGTGGTATTTTGTGGAAGAGCCACACTCAAGGGGCCAAAGAGCCACATGTGGCTCATGAGCCGCAGTTTGCCAACCACTGCAGCAGCCTGTGCCCTGCCAGGTGCCGCCAATACATACTTTTCAGGTCCTGATGCACATAAGCAGCCCAAGAAGCGTGTGGGAGGGCTCAGCACAGCTGAGAGTATTCGGGAAGCCTAATTTAACCATGCTGGGTCTGAGTCTGGGACACCTGGGGTGGGGATTGTGTTGAGCAGACCATCATGGCTCCCATCCTGTTGTGTCCAGGCATATGAGGGGCACCCCAGGGAAGTGCTGCAGTGGTGTTCCCACTGGAGTCAGCCTGAGGGGCACAGGAGCAGTGAGGGAGGCAGGCCAGCCAGGAGCCATCTGCAATGCAACCACTCCTAGGAGTTAACCCAACGCCAAAGACAGAGCCACTCCCAATGCAACAAGGGAAATAAAGGTGTGAGGTAAAGCACAGGGCAGTAGGTGGAGGGTCACTAAAACGCCAGCGTGGGGAGGACACCTCATTCCCTGTTTACCCCGTGACCTCTGCTCCAGGCTGCCAGCCCCGGTCCCTGCGTTCTGAAAGCTGAGCATCAGCTGGGCTCTCGCCTGCCCCTACACCCCTCTCTACCCTTCTCAACTGCTCTGAGGCTGGGCATGTGCCCATTTCTTGCCCCCAAAGCTGCATTTCAGCACAGTGATTTGTTCACCTGGGAGTAATGGACAAAGAACGTGGGTGTTGAGGAGGTGTCATGCCCAAAGAAGCTTCCAGAACACTAAGGAGTGGAGACCTTCCTTAAACGCTTGGCAGGGAGGGGTTGAGGCTGTCCCTGCAATAACTCAGAGAGACATCTCAGCCATGTCTGTGGGTCTGTCCCGGCCAACACGACTTCCCATTCACCATGTGGATGAAGGTGTGTCTGGGGGCGTTTCCTTCTCCAGGGATAAGCTAGGAGGAAATGTAAGATCCTGACAGGGGTTGCTAAAATAAGGCTCTTTATTACCTGATAATCAGGAGGCACAAAGGGGTTTCCTTAGACTGGCACCGTTTACAGTCAGGAGAACTTCTTCAATTTCATCTTTTTCGGGGCTCTGAAATGTACTTTGCTGCCAGATGGGGCCGTAAAGCCCCATTACAACAAACTCTTATTACAGAGACACATTTCTTTATAATAGAGAGATTTCCGTGTCCCTGCAAAGGGCCTAAAGAAACGGGGATCTGCTGATGGGTTTGAGGCAGTATTTTGTGCAGAATTTCAGTGAGCCCTTGGCTGTCTGTGCCAGACGGGGCAGGCAGGTGGTGCTCAATGGGCAGGGGAGGCAGTGAGAGAGGACAGGGCAGAGGAATGCTAAGAAGGACCAAATGCTGGTCTGAGACCAAGGTGCTTACAGATTTTGTTTGGCATCAATCATAGCTCGTCAGGATGTTAGTTCTGGAGAGACTCTTTAGAGCAGTGTTTTTCAAACTGGAGGTGGCAATTTATTATGGGTCATTTGATCAATCTAGTGGGTTTTATCTAGATATAAAAGCCTAATATGCAAATGTATATACATCTATAGATATAAAAGCCTAATATGCAAATTGTCCCCTGGAGAGTTCGACTAGGAGACCAGGAGTTAACTTTCTCACTTATGATGTACGCTGACCACCAGGGGGTGGCGTGGAACAAACGAAGGCCCCTGCTGGCAGCCAGAAGGCCCCAATTGGCCCTGATTGCTGGCCAGGTCTAGGGACCCTACCCATGCATGAATTTTGTGCACTAGGCCTCTAGTATAATAGAATAGAAAATACCAGCATGAATCATATGTAGTTAAAGTGATGTATGTGCAAGCTTTTCTTTTGTTTAACATCCTAGTCATGAAAATGGTATAGTGGGTTATAGTAAAGATTGGTCTTCTATACCAGTGCCTACATTTTCATTTTAAGAAAAATGAGGTACAGGGAGGGAAAGCCCCTTGTCCAAGGTCACCCAACATTTGAAATTTGACTCTGGGACATGTGGTCTGATTTCTAGGCCAGGCTTCATTTGCCCCCAACCCCCAAGCAATTTCTGTAGGAGAAAGTCAGAAGCAGCCTGCACTAGGGCCCTGGGAAAATCATCGAATCCTCTGAGCTTCAGTTTTCCCATCTATAAAATGGGCCCACACTCACCCAACAGGGTTATGGTGAGGACTGAGATTATATAAAACCCGTGCCCAGCCCAGCCCGGTTCATTGGTTGAGTGTCATAGTTCCATTCCCAGTCAGGGTACATGTCCGGGTTATGGGCTCAATCCCTAGTGTGGGACGTGCAGGAGGCAGTCCATCAATGATTCTCTCTCATCATTGATGTTTTTATCTCTCTCTCCCTCTCCCGTGCTCTCTGAAATCAATAAAATTATAGTTGATAAAATAAAAACCCATGCCCAGCACATGGAAAAGACCAAGAGTATGCAATTTACTTTTACCTTTTCTTCCTTTCCATATATCTAGTCACAGAATACAACTCCCCATACCAATACCTCCACACAAGCAAACATCCTGGGAAGAAGGTGAAGAGCTGAGACTGTTTGCCCGTCTCCCTTCTCAGCCATTTTTCTGAGATCGCTGGGTGTCTGCTGAGGGCCTGAGTGACAGCTCTGTTCCATCTTGGGTCCCTACAGATAAGGAACATGCTTGCTAGGAACCAAGGGGTGTTGAGAATCCCCCCCCCCCCTTTTTTTTTTTTTGCATGAAATCTAACATTTTTAAGCGTAAAAATATCTATGATGTTAACACATTCAGCAAATTTGACATATGAAGTTTTAAAGCTTGTTGTTAATACAACAAAATAGCATACATATCAAATTGAATATATATCAATGTATGTGTAACTTGATCTATTGAAAAAAATCTGCATTATTAACCTGTACACCTGGTATTCACTTCAAAATTTTCCTCGTGGTCACATTTAAAAGAAAAGAAAGAAAGCCCTGGCCGGTGTGGCTCAGTTGATTGATTGGAGTCCTGTGCACCTAGAGGTCTCCCACTGGATTCCAGGTCAGGCACATGCCCTGGTTACAGGCCCGATTCCCAGTAGGGGGCATGCAGGAGGCAGCTAGCCGATAGATGTTTTCCTCTCCCCTCCCTTCCTCTCTCTCTAAAATTAATAACATTTTAAAATATATTTTTAAAAGAGAATGAGAAGTAGATGACATTAATCATAGTGATGTATTTTAGTTAATTCAATATATTTCAAATTGTCATTTTATTATGTAAAGCAAAAACTTAACATAATTTTTTGTACTGTCTTCAAAATCCGGTGTGTACTTGACCCTCCCAGCTCACCTTCTTTTGACAAGCTGAATTTCCTGTACTCCGTGGCCACTTGTGGCCGGAGATTTCCGTGGTGGATGGCTCAGGGAAAGTCTGACCTGAGCTTGATGCTGAACACCTGTTGACCTGTGAGGACGGGATTGAGAGAAGAGAATGAGAGGAGGGCCTGGGAAAAAAATCCCTTAGAAGAAGCAAAGTCACAGCCTTTACAACTGCTACAGAACTGCCTCTTTTCGCAGGCTGTTTCGGACTTGTTAGGTGTGGGTTTTGACAGCTGTGCTGTGTTTGTGGGGCCAGTCGCACTATGCAGGCAGAGGTCATATGAAGCCTCACCAGACGTGTGGCTGGTTAGCTGGCTTGGGCTTGAGAGCTGGCCCCCTGAAGTCTCATTTTCCTTGCAGGTGAGGTTTCTATTCCCCTTCTTGAATATTTGCATCAGGAAGAACCATAATTGCAGCTTTCGTAGTTAATACATTTCAAGGAATCCACCCTAGCTGAGAAGAGAAACTCCGTGGCTTCTTTGGAGAGGACCAGTGCCCACCCTCCCCGAGGAGGCCGTTTGCTTTTCATTGTTGCAGCACCTACCAGGGCCATTGGCTGCACAGACGGGGCTTAGCTGGTATTTATCCAATTTGCCTGAACCTGCCCTGGGGAGGAAGGAGTTAAGGGAGGGAGGACGACGGAGCAAACATTCCCTTAGCACCTAGGTCTGGTGCCAGGCACTGCGCTGTCCTAGGTGCATGTAGATGGATTATGTGTTCAGTCTGACCCCCCCCTATCCCCCCACTGGAAGCAGGCCTAGGCTTCTTTTTTTAATATTTTTATTGATTTTTTTTTACAGAGAGGAAGGGAGAGGAGAGATAGTTAGAAACATTGATGATGTGAGAGAATCATTGATCAGCTGCCTCCTGCATATCCCCTACTGGGGATGTGCCCGAAACCAAGGTACATGCCCTTGACCGGAATCAAACCTGGGACCTTTCAGTCCGCAGGCCAATGCTCTATCCACTAAGCCAAACCGGTTTTGGCAAGCCTGGGCTTCTTGCTCTCCCGGAAACTGCAGGTGAAGCCCTCAGATCCCATTCTGGGAGTGGGGAGGCGGGAGGTGAAATAAATCAACTCAGATTATGCAATCATCATTGAGCCCATGAGCTCAGCCAAGCCCACAGCAGGGGAAGAAGGGCTGCTCTGGGCTTCCTGGAATTCCAGGGACCAAGCGAGGCCCCTGGAACTTCAGGCAGTGCCTCCTCTCTGGCCATTTCCATCTTGCTTCCTCCTGCTGTCTCAGGGCATGGGGTTAGAAGCTGTCCCACATCGTCACCCCACCCCAGGCAAGAATGCAAGGAGCTATGACTAAAAGCAAAGGGTCCCTCTTGTGCCCCTCGTCCCCCATAGAACAGGTGGGCAGGTGGGCAGGGCGGGAAAGACGAGGTAGAAACTGAAGGTCCACTGAGTGGCTGTTTAGCAGTGGGATCTCTGACGGCACGCACGCTGATGACACTCACATACAAGTTCCGCAGTGATGATGCCCACATGCTGTGGCTGGGAGAAGCAGTGCTTGAGGAAGTTCACAGCGGAGAGGCCTGTGTGCTGGGAAATTGTAAAACACCCCTTTTTCGTCTCTTCTTGTACCCTGTGCCACCTCCCTCTGCTGTGGGCCCTTTGATAGATGACCTATTTTGATGCTGGCCAAGATGTGATTAAATTAACTCCAAGGGGTCAAAGGGTCAAGGAAAATTTGAGAATTAGAAAAAAAAAGTAAATGCCAGTATGATAATAAATCTGTGACCCATCACAAAAACATCACTCAATGGGAAGGGCTTTGGACAGCAGGAGACATAAGTTTCAATTCATACACGTGGACTAATACAATATCTGACCTTGACCCTGCTATTTCCCCTCTGTCTCTCCCAGGCTTTGATTCTGTGTTGGGTCACACAGAGCATCTTGGAGAGTAGGCTCTTACTTTTCTCTTCTTTCTATTACGGGAAGGTTTGTGGGGGTTGGGAAAACTGGGTCACTCTGTCCCGGACCGAATTCCCTCTCTGACTGACCTGAGGATATCATGGAAACCCTCCTCCTTATACAAGAAACATGCCACTAGGCAGCTTCCGTGTGTGGTTCTCCACACAGGGATGTAGGAACGTTCTAAGCCGCTATGCTCTAAGGCGGTGGGGGGCGGTGGGGGCGGGGTGGGCATGGTGCTCAGTGGTACTCATCCATCCATCTGACAGACACTTGCTGAGCCCCTACTTTGTGCCAGGCCTGCTGCTGGAGGGCTACACAGCCACCAAGACAGGGAGGTCCCTGTTCCTGAGAGCACACGTCCTAGCCAGCCGGCAGTGTCACCAGGCCGCTACAGCAGGCCCAGCTGAGGGCCTGCGAGGCAAGGCAGGAGTTTATAGTAGGGTGGAGAGAGAAAAGGCAGAACTGAGGAGAGGGGATAGCACACAACCCAGGACTGGGGTGCTGAGCACACGTCCTGGGCAGGGACTGAACCACCCACACCAGCAGCAGGAGGACCTGGCTCTTCTCAGGAGAGGGTGGGTTATCGGGACGGGACCGGCTGGCCAGCCACAGTCAGACTTAGCCCTGCAAAAGGGAATTGCCAGGTCTTGTTGGTGGGAGGGGAGGAGAGGCCTTGTCTCCGCTCAGATTCATAGCCTGTTTGAATTCTTTGGCCCACGAGAGCTGTCTGCTGGGAGCCTGCCCGTACCTGCCTGCAGCAGTGTGTCTGTCCCCGCCCCAAGGACGCCTCTGTTCCATTGTTTACTGCACCCCACTCCCCAGCCCCAGAATAAAGAGAGCCACCCCTCCCCTCCACCGCCCTCCTTCTCCACCCTCCACCCCGGTGACTCAAGCTGGTGGCTGGTGGCAGCCGCCCTGCTCAGCCTGGCTCCGCTCAGCTGCCTACATCTGCAGTTGATTTGCCTCGGAACCAGTAGGCCTTTATGTCTCTGCGACCTAAATTAGGGTGGTGTTTTTTCCCCCTGGATTAAAAAAAAAAGGTACCTTTCTCCCCCTGTGGTGTGCAGATTATTATAGTGTCTGTTTGCTTCGAGGGGACAAGAAAGAAAAGTGAACTCTGACAAGTCCGGTTTAATTGAGACATACAGCTGCCCGAGGTCGCCTGTCCACTCTGGCTAGTTCTGAGCCAAACCAGTTTTCCATGGCCAAATGGGGCCCGGTTTCCACAGCGTTTCCTGTCAGGAAGTTCCCTCGCCCAGTATGTGCTGTTAAATAGGATCCTTTTCATTCCTTTTCCTCTTATAAACTTCCCTTTTGGGTCATCCCGAAGGGAGCATGGGGATGTGGCCGCGCAGAGGGGAGGGAACCCCAGGCTCCACTCTCAAAAGGGAGGCGGCTCAGGAAGGGAGGCCAGAAGGGCACTGGGAAGGGTCAGACACCTGGGGCCCCAGCTCCTGGACAAAGCATAGGGTGGCTTCCTCCTCTGCAGAGGTGCCAGCTGCCTCACCCATCCAATGAAGCTCGTGGGTGCCCCCTCTCCTCCCTGGCCCACAGAGGAGGTGATTACGGGTGAAGTGGGATTTGAGGAGTCGTGGCAAGAGTACCCCATCCTAAAAATACCTCCCTCCTGCTCCCATCCTAAAAATACATCCGCCACACACTTCCCACAGAGTGCAATTCTACCTTTCCCATTTCAGTTTGGGCTTATTTGCTTGTTGCAAGCACCCTGGGGAGGTACTGGTAGCTTTGCCCGCTGGCCCCTGCCTCTGCCCACCGGGTCCTGGGAAGCTGGCGCTGCCCTTGGGGACTGGGACATGGGAAGGTTGCAACTTGCTGAGAAAGGTGAGCTGGAGTGGGTGGTAAGCCTGGTCAACTGAGACAGTTGCCGGGCCCTGTGTGGGGAGAAGGGAGGAAGGGGCAGGTGGGGGAGAGTTCACTGCTCCTGGCCCTGGGTTATAGCCTTATATCTATCATCTCACTCCTTCCTGGGATCTGTTTTGTAACATGGGTATTCCCCTCTTGTTTTGAGTCTTCTTACTCCATTTTACAGATGAGGGACTTGAAATTCAGAGAAGTGTCACCCGATCTCACACCACTGGCACTAGAGAGTATGGCTATCTGATCCAGAAATCTAGTGCCTTCCTCAGGCCCCTCCAAGGGGGATCCATGCTTAATTCATTCATTCATTCATTGTAAAATATGGATAACATACATTTCACCACTTAGGTGTGTAATTCAACAGCTTACATACGTTGAATTGTTGTGCAACCATCATGAGGTTCATCTCCAGAATTGCTTCATCATCCCAAACTGAACTCTATGCCCATTAAACAAGACTGCCCACTATTCCTCTCCCCTTACCCTGGCAACCATCCTACCTTCTGTCTCTGAACTGGACTATTCTAGTACCTCATACACGTGGACTAATACAATATCTGCCCTTTTGTCACTGGCTCATTTCGCTTAGCATAATGTTTTGAAAGAATTTCATTCACTTTGAGGTTGAATAATATTCCATTGTATCGATATATCATTTCATTTCTCAACTTATTTGTTGGTGGGTTTTTTGTGTGTCCATCTTTAGGCTGTTCTGAATATGAACAAATATCTGTTGAGTTCTTGCTTTCAATTCTTTTGGCTACATACCCACAAGGAGGGTTGCTGAATCATATGACAATTCTCTGTTTAATTTTTTGAGGGAGCACTGTACTATTTTCCATAGTGGCTGTAGCGTATTACATTCCAATTGGCAACGTGCAAGAGTTCCAATTTCTCCACATCCTCACCAGCACTCATTATTTTCTGTTAGTTTTGTTTTTCATTATAGTAGCCATCCTAATGGATAGAAGGTAGTATCTAAATCTCATTGTGGTTTTGATTTGTATTTTCCTAATAATTAGTGATACTGAGCAAAATATTGAGTATCTTTTCATGTTGGTCATTTGATCTAGAGAAATGTCCATTCAAGTCCTTTGCCCATTTTTTGAATTGGGTGGTTTGTGGGGGGTGTTGTTGTTGTTGTTGTTATTGAGTCATCCATGATTCTTTACTCAAAAGTACACATAAGGAGGAGTTTTTCAGAGAATCTAAAGTCATCATTTGTGTTCATAACGAGGACCCCAGTTAAGCTGCTGTGCTCTCTGGACCTGCTAAACAGTTCATGGCATGTTTTTGTGTAAAGTGTGTTTTATTGCATTTGAAATATCTGAAAAATCTACCACTCCTGTGAAGTTTTCATTCTTTTTTCATGCATGTATTAAGAACCTGCTATGCACCAGCCTCTGTGCTGCAAGCATAAAAGATGACATGACCCTGCTGGGGGAAATTGGCTACAACACAAAGTGATATGTGTACATTTTCTGAACCAGAAATCTCAATGTGTAATGTGATGGGAATTTGGGGTGCACTGAGCTGGGAAGGGAGGGACCTAGGCACAGAGGAAGATAAAGAAAAGATCACACAGAAACATCAGGAAAGAGAATGGGGTGGATGGTGGGAGGGGTTCAGGGTCTCTAGACTCTTCCTGTCCCAAAGCTATCATGTTGGCATGTTTTCACCCCATCCTCCTAAAATAAACAGGTACCTGTCCCCCTTTGGGTGGTCTGGGCTTCTAGCTGGGTGCAGACTTTTAAGGGAGAAATGGGGTGTATGAATGCAAAGTATAACTCAGAGGAGATCTCTGACCTCTGGGTACTGGTTCAGGATGGTGGTTTCTCTTCTCCAGGAGAATGTTGTGTGGTGGGAGGTGTGGCCCCCACACTGAGATGAGACAGGCCTTTTCCAGCTCTGCCAGAGCTCTTAACTGGCACCCACTGGGATAGCGGGGCAGCCTTCTCCCTCCTTCCTCCTGCTACTTCTGGACTTTGACCAGTAAGATAACACTAATTCTTTTCTCAGGTGGCACCATCTCTTGAGAGTGTCTTCTTGGTTTTCACAGCTAGAGACCAGGTACTTTTCTGTAGCCAGAGGTTCATGTGCAAGGTCCTGGTGGGAATAATTCTGGAACCAGGCCCGCAAGCCTACTTGTTACCTTCCAGAACTCCAGGGACTAAAATATTTCATCCTCATTCACTAGACTGGAAACTCATTGTAGACTTGTGTTAACTTCTCTCTGCCTGGTGGTAGCTGGCACATCGTACCTATTAAGCCTTATTTGTTGGTGGGTGAAGGAATGAGTCCCCATCTGCCTCCTTGACATTCACTGGGTGCCCCTTTGAAGTCATACTGCCCTGGGTTTGGGTAACACAGGAGCGCAGATGCCTTTGGTAGGTTGATTCATCTCCATGAGCCTCAGTTGCCTCACCTATGAAATGGGGTAGTGATTCCAGGACCTTCATCCAGGGAACAAGCATCAAGGGCTTAGAAGAGTGCCTGACATGTCACTTCCCTCTCCTCCCTACCCTGAAGGATTTCCCAACCATGGATTCTCTCGCCTTGATCAGATCTTCTTTCTAATGTCCCACAGTGGCTCAGATCCTTCCCTGCATTCCTGCCTTTCTCAGGGACAATCCACATCCTTTTTCTGCTTTGCTTACAGAGTAATGGGGAGGTCCTATAGTCTAGAGCAGTGGTTCTCAACCTTTTTAATGCCACGACCCTTTAATGCAGTTCCTCATGTTGTAGTGACCCCCAGCCATAAAATTATTTTTGTTGCTACTTCTTAACTATAATTTTGCTACTGTTATGAATCATAATGTAAATATCTATGTTTTCCAATGGTCTTAAGAAATGCTGCTATGCTGTAGAGCAGTGTTTCCCAAACTTCTCTCATGATGAGAATCACCTGGTGGAGTTGTTAAAATACAGATTCCCGAATCCCAACTAAGAAGTGCTAAACTAGAATTATTGGGAACATATAGGTAAAATTGTATACTTAACTAGTGCTCTAAGCACTAAATCTAATATGTAATACTTTAAACAATTTTACCTATATGTTCCCAAAAATTCTAGTTTAGCACTTCTTAGTTGGGATTCGGAATCTGTATTTTTAACAACACCAGCAGGTGATTCTCATCATGAGAGAAGTTTGGGAAACACTGCTGTGGAGTATAGGCCTGGATTTGAAGGAACAGGGCCTGAGATAATGTGTGTACAGCCTTGTTCCTGGTAACAGAGGTACCTCAGAGGGTGCGATGGTGGGAGAGGTTAGAGTGACCCACTCGCTTCCTTGTGGACCACAAAGTAGGGATTTCTTTGGCATGTGCCATGAGTTCTCACAGCTGCCTGTTGTGGGCCAGCCCTGGGCAGACCCTGGAGGGTGGCCTGTCCTCAAACTGCTTAGGATCAGGGGACAACCAAGAGAAAGGCAATGGACAAAACTGGCAGAGTACTGGGTGGCAGCTCCCAGGCCTGCCTGTGAGTCCCATCAGATACAGTGGTGGGAGAGAGAAGAATCAGGGAAGATCTTTTGAAGGGAAGGGGTATAAGCTGGACCCTGGAGAATGGTTATGAGCTGAGACAACAAGGAAGGGACAGGCCTTTTCAGATGACTGCAGGGAATTGGGAAAGGGGAGAGGCATGCCTCCCACAGAAACACCTGGGCAGGGATGAGCCAGTGGTGGTGAGACAATGTGCTCATTTATTCAGTGAAGCAACACAAATGTCTGAGCACCTCTCTGTGCTGTTTCTGCACTGGAGCTGGGGATACAGAGGTGAGTGGGATGCTGTGTGTGCCCCCAGGGGTGCAGGTGACCTTCCTGGTGGGTGACATGTGCCGTTGGTGAGGGAGGGAAAGATACAGAATTTGTCTCCTTTTCAAATCATGGTGCCCTGTTGGCTTCTTCATCTATGATGTCCTTGGCCTTCACTTGGGAGGGGCCAGGTGTTCCAGCCCTGGAACTTGGACCACAGAATGGTCAGTTGTCAAAGCGAAGAGGGCCCTGAGAGGCACCACATGTCCAGATGCTTAGAGAGCATCTGAGCCATGTGCTGGGGAGGTGGTTAAATTTGAAGATGACAGGAGCCACCCCAGAAGGGCTGATTTGTAGGTCCTGAGTGGAGTCTGGGGAATATGCTTTTTTTTTTTTTTAAATAATTTCCAAAGTGACTCAACAATGGTTCTCAGCCTTAGCTGCATAGTGGAGGCCCTGGGGAGTTTAAAATGCTGATGGAAGTCTGGGTCAGGGTCTAGACACAGGTGGTTTTAACAGCTCCTTCAGTGATTCTGATATGTAGTAAAGCAAATTATACTTCCTGATATAGGTGGGCTTCTTGCCGAGGACTTATGGATTAATACCAAGGACTCTCCTTCATCTAAATACTTTGCATTAGTCAAGGTTCTCCAGAGAAGAGTACCAATAGTGTGTGTGTGTGTGTGTGTGTGTGTGTGTGTGTGTGTGTATACAAATAGAGAGAGATTTATTTTAAGGAATTGGCCCTGATGATTGTGAGGGCTGGCAAGTGCAAAAGCAAAATTGGCAGGTAGACTAGCAGGCTGAAGATCCAGGGTAAAGCTGATATTGCAGTTTGAATCCAAAGGCAGCCACGAGTCAAAATTCTCTGTTCCCTCTGGAGATCTCAGTCTTTTCTCTCTTAGAACCTTCAACTGATTGTATGAAGCCCACCTATATCAGGTAGTATAATTTGCTTTACTCAAAGTTTACAGATGTAAATGTTAACCTCATCTAAAAAATACCTTTACAGATACATTTAGATTAATGCTAAACTAAATACTTAGAAGTCATAGTCTACCCAGGTTGTTACATAAAATTAACCATCATTCATTTTACAAGTAAGAATTGAGACCGAGAGAAGTAGAACAACTTCTCCAGGACCCCATACCTAGTTCCTCCACTGCTGATTTTCTTGTCATAGGCTTGTGCATCCTAAACCCATGAAGAGACCGTAGGTAAAGTCCAAGTACTTTGTTTACAGAGGGAAGCTCTGACTCGGGGAGGCTAACCACCATTCCCAAGTCATGCATTTTGGCAGGGAAGAGAGCTGGCCCTTAAACCCAAGCCTCCTTTCTCTGTTCCAAATGGCAACATAGTGAGGGCTCAAAGAGAAGTGCCTTTCCATGATCACGTGAACAAGTCCTGCCTCTCTCTCCAGCCAGCAACCTCGCTCTGCAGGGTCTTGGGAACAGGAAAGGGGGAAGCTGTAAATGGACTCTGCCTCTAAGTAGAGGGGAGAGTTGGGAGGCCTCACAGTGGTTGCTGACTCCCTGCATTTATATCCAGGTCCCACTGGTATCTATCATTTTGTGGCTGCTTCCTTTATGTTTGGGTTTGCACACTTAATGCCATCATCCACAGAGATAGCCTCACAGAGGTGATCACCTCTTGTTTAGCATTAACCATGGCTTTTGCTTTAAATCAAAGTTACAATTGTTATTCTTGTGGGGAGCATGTCACCCTCACCTCTGCCCCCAAAGGGCTTGGCAGCACCCACATCAATGGGGTGAGTGGACCCTATGAAATAAGCATGTGATGTTGGCCAGATATGGTCCAGAGTCTGGATGAAGCAGGCTGTGGGCAGACAGAGAACTCCAGGGCCAAAAATCATGGCAGGGCTCTAGGCCAGGCCCCAGGAATGCCCTGCAGTGATTGTGGGGCATCAGAAAATGTAAGCTAAGGAAGCTACGAGTTCAGCTGGCTGGGAGATGATACCTGGCTGGCAGATGGAGAGAGAAGACACTGCATGCTGGAGACAGGGCTGCCTGACAAGGGAAACTTCCATGGGCTGCCTGGTGAGGCTGGATCCAGGTACAGGTTGCAGGGAGAGGGAAGGGCAGAGGAAAGAGCTGGCAAGCCCTGACCCTGAGTAGCTCAGAAGATGGGCTGCCCACCTTGCCCTCTTCATGTGGTGACAGAAACCAGGCGTCCTCAGATAAGACCACATCTCCAAGAGCTCTGGACAGGGAGCAGTGCGGTGGAAAAGGCTCAGCCGAGAGCACAGACACCCAGGCCAGGCCACAGCTCCCTGTGACCTCGGGGAGGCAGGTTGGAGCCAGAGCCAGGCCCGGAGGCAGGCCTCTAGGCTCCCATCCCAGATGGCTCTGTCTCCTCAGTCTCAAAGATCTCCAACCAATGGCTTTGATTTGCTCCATCTCAGAAAGTGACCCTCTGAGTCCTCCTATCAGTTGAGCAGCCAGCAGCCTCCTACTCCTGTGTGTCATGAACTTGGCATTGCTCTGTGGATTCCATGACTGGAAAGGTTTGGGAAGCACAGCTCCATACCAGTGTTCCATTCAGGGTCCTTGTCACACCAGTGCTGCAGATATTGAAAGGTGTAGGCAAAATAGAAAGATTAAGCAAGGTTAGGGAACTAAGAGTTAAACAAAGTTAGAAAGGTGCTGTGGGTTTCTCAAAAGGTGTGTGTGTGTGTGTGTGTGTGTGTGTGTGTGATAGCCAATGTGAATCTCTAACAGAGCTCCAGTATTCAGGTATCTCAAACATAGTCATGTCATTTGTAGTTCATAGTTGCAAATAAGAGACATGAATTGCTGCTGCTGGCTTAAGATCTGAAGTTCTGGCAGCCACGCCCAACCGACTGGGCCTGGGCCCATGAGCTCTCTGCCAGGGATGTTTAGTGGGAGGTAGGATTCTGCTTCCCACCATGGCGTTCATAGTGGGGCCTCTCCTTGGCAGTTGAAATCTTTGACTATAGGATCCTCTCCCCTGGATCAGCCAGGAGACCTCCAAAGAGAGAATGCTTAATGATGACCCCCGCCCCAGGGAGTCAGTGTTACCAGAGGTCCACTGTGAGCTTTGCCTCTCAAGCTGCGCCCTGCTGTTTTTCTCTAGCTCCTCCTGCTTTCATTCCCTGCCCCTGGAGAGGCCTCCCACTGTTCCAGGCCCCTTCTCTCCCGGCTCCTATCACTGTCCTCTCCTTCCCACACCTCACATGGCTGGTGGTGTGGACAGGAGGCCCAAGGTCATCAGGGAAGACTCCCTGGCTCTTCCAAGGAGGCAAACAGCTAACCTGATGCTCTTACGCCTACTACTCTCAGGCTAATAAAAAGTCCTTGAAAATTTGGATGCAGAGGGAAATGGCCTTGGAGGGTCCCCACCAGCAGAGTTCCTTGTTATAACCTCTCCTGGTGGGAATTCTCAGGGTGGGCACAACAAGCTGGATGGCATCCTCTCGGGCTGGTAGAAGAGATGTGCGTTGGGGTGAGTAGGGCTCAGTGAGGTGCCCTCCCATTACCCCATCTGGCAGCTGCCCACATGTGCAGCCAGCCCTGCTCTGTTTTCTAATGGATTGGGCCACTGTCTCATCCATAATGGTCATATTGCTCAAATTTCCAAGATAATTATCCAACCGTGTGTTGACAGTGACTCGGAAAGACCTGCTTAAGAGGACCGGATTGCGAGAGATAACTATCGCTATTGTCTCCATCCTTACTAATGAACATTGAAGAGGCTGCCACATACAACATACTATAAACTTGCTGGTTTGGGTGCAAAATGTGTTTTGACATGGCTTCTACTTTGGAGGGTTTTACCTTCCAGTTCCACAGGCTCAGTATTCTCAAATTTTATAAAATGGGGACATGAAACCAGGTAGTTCCATCGCCTCATGTCTAAATCTGTCTCTATCCCATGGGTATTCCTTAAGATCTGGACCACAGCTGGTATGGCAATTGGTGGTTCCTTGCTTAGATGACCATATCACCATCTCTCCTTCTTTCTCTCTTCCTCCACACCCGCCTCTTCCCTACCTCAGCTCCCTGTCTGTTTCATCAACTTCCCTGCCCTCCTTCTCCCCCACTTCTGCCCCTCCCTGTCCCATATCCCTCTTGGAGCCTGAGGCAGAGGGCTGCCCCCTCACAGGTAAAGCAAAAAGGTGCCAGGGTTGAGCAATCATTGGTGACAACAGACATTCTTTCTCTAGAATTGACTGGGGCAGGGCAGTACCCCAAGGGTGTGGGCTGGGGTCCAAAGCCCTGCTGTGTCTAATGGAGCCCGGCCCCGTGATCATGAGGGCAGCTGAGGCAGGGGGTGGCATGGGGGGAGGTTAGACAGAAGAGTCTGGGGTTTAGGAGGAGATAGTCTAGGTGACCAGCTATCCCACTCTGCCTGGGGCCAATGGGATTCTGAAAATGTCTCACTTTCAGTGCCTAAACCAGGAAAGTCCTAGGAAAACCAAGACGTGGTGGTCCCACCTCTTGGCTTTGGGTGGTAGAAGGAGGGAGGGTAGCTTTGGGAGAGAATGGTGTGATAGATTCCTCTCTGGGGTACTGGTGGGCCATCACAGACTTCTCCCCACCTGCTGTTGCCTGGGCCTGTACCCCACAGTGGAGAGCTCTGAGTCTGCCATTGAGGTTCCCTGTGCTAGAACAAGCACTAGGGCCATGGCTAAGAGCTCATGCTGTATTTGCTGCCAATCTTTGGTGGACAAGTCTTTCTCCCTCCCTGGGCCTCAACATCCTCAATTACAAAAGGTTCTGTTTGGTCCTAACATCCTAGAAGCTTTCTACAGGTGTTGGCAGACAGCATTCCCAGCTCTTTGCACCATCATCCCAGTTTCTGGCCTTTGGATCCTTTCAAATGGAGCTTCCGTAATGGAACACACCACTGACTCACTGCTCATCCTGGACATGGGACTGGACCACTCCTGGTTCCATCTCCTCATAGGAAATGGGGGTTGAAGTAACCAGCTCACAGGGTGATTGTAAGGATTAAATGAGGAACTATCTGTAAAAGAGTCCACTCAATAGCTGGCACTTAGTAGGTGCTTACGAAATGGTGCATGAAATCAAAACTACTCCGGTTGTTGCAAAGCAGTATTGGGACGAAGGTTGTCGGAGGAAATCCTTTTTCTCTCAATTCATAAGTTGCTTACTCAGAAGAAACAAGATTCTCCCATTTTTCGTTGGGAGATTTAACTCCTGAGAGTTTTCTGGTGTCACATTTTGCTCTCCTTGGCTACCTATAAGGCCTTGCATTACTAAAGGGTGAGCATTAGCTACTTGCCAAGGGCTTTGCCATTCATTACTACTTATGCTCCCATGTTACTTCCTCCTTGAGAAAGTCAAGGTGACACTGATCATTTCAAGTAACCAAGCCCACATTTGCTCAATGACTCACTCAGCAAACACATGTCAAATACCTGTTGGTGTGAAGCTCCATGCTCCGTGCTCCATCCCGTGGAGAACATGGAGAAGCAAACCATTCTTACCATCAAGGAACTACTTACATTCTGATCCTGTGGGCTCCATCCTTTGGAAGATGAGGATCCTTTTTAAATCTGAAAAATTTCATGGATGTCTGCTTTGCTGTATTCCTCTTGTATGATTCAGTAATGTTGTTGTGTATATCCATGTTGGACCCATCACCATCTAACCTGCACATGTGTGAAAGCTAGCCATATTGTATGTGGGCAAAAGTATTTGTTCAGCATCCTAATGATGTAGGTTTTATGAGTCTGAATATCCCTGACCTTGATCTCCAACTGCTTAAGGGGCTCAATGAGTGTTTAGGACTATTGGAGGGAGATAGGGGCTCAGTATGGGAAGGTGAGGGCACCTCTGATGAAAGAGGCCAAGAGCTCCAAGTGATGCAGAAACAGTGGACTGATGTCGGGAGTAAGGGAGAGGGAGACCCGTGATCTCTGCCAAGGTGTTGGACCTGACGTCTAACATGGAAACAAAGAGACGGTGGAAGGAAGCCAAGGGCCGATCTCCCGAGTGCCCTCTCGGTCTGCTCCCTGCTTTTCCTTTCTTCCAGGGACCTGGAGCCTATGTGTTTGTTCCTTCACCCCTCTGCTTCCCCCACTGGCACAGACTCCCCAGAAAAGCTAAAAATTCATCTCATCTGACCCAAATCAGAGGGTGGATGCGCCGGGGCTTTATTACACCCTGGTTAAATGGGTCTTGTGGGAGAGGATGGGCTGCACATAATTGTCTCCTTGGTCACCTCCACCCACCCGGCCAGAAAAACAGTGGGGCTGCCTCTGTTTAGACACCAGTCTACAAAAAGGCCGCCTCCTCCCTTCCACTTTTTCTGATTAGTCTTGAAAAATCAGACTGCAGGCCTGGGAAAGAGATGGGAGGAGGAGGAGAGTGGAGAAAGGACCATGCCCTCCCACCCGGCTGCCTTAAAGGAAAATAGCCTGGGCGGATTTGAGACGTCTCCGGGGACCCGGCGGGCAGGCTCCGTGAGAGCCTGGGGCAGGGGCTGTTTTAAAAGCAGGAGCAGCAGCTCCCTTTACAGCATTTTTTAAAAAAATGATTCTTAAAGTCCTACATTGTTCTTTGGGTTTAAGCATGCCATCTATTTCCAAATGAGTGTCAGGAAGACTGAAAGAGAGGGGCCGTTACTCTGGCTTTGAAAGAAATATTTTTGGAAAGGGTGGGGAGCAAGCAAATAAATCATGAGTAGCTTTCAGTGTAATAAGTAGGAAGCAAGAGCCCTTTCCAGGCCCTTCCTTCCTCTTCTCTCCCTCCTTCCCCGGAGCTAGGCTACGAGCCTGACTCACTGTGGGACAGTGGGAACGCTCACAGGTGAATGCTCTGCTGTGAAGGTGAGTTGTAGGTGTTAGGTGGTGTTAAGTTGTGGGTTTGCAAGTAGGTTTGCAAGTAGTTTGCCTATGCAGTGTTTGATACTTAATGAGGGTACCAGTCAATCAGGAAGCCTTGTACAGTTGCATACCTGCCTTCTCTTCATAAAACAGTAAGCTTGAACATCACTGGGAATCTCTCCCTCTGTTCCCAGCCTTCCACTAGGCATGATGAGAGATACAGGGGAATTAGAAACCACACTTGTTGTTTGTTTGTTTGTTTGTTTGTTTGTTTGTTTGTTTTTGGGGGAGAGACAAGATTACACACATGGAAAAGTTAGGTGAGACAATAAATGGGCAAGGGCCAAGGGGTAAGATCCTACTCCTAAAGGAGTTAAGAGGAATATACATTAGTACGTCATTGCTGTGTAACAAAAAGGCCCCAAAACTTTAGCAGCTTTAAACAACAATAAACATTTATTATACTCAATGGTTTTTTATTGTCAGCAATTCAGAAGCAGCTTAGCTAGGGAGTTTTAGCTCAGAGTTTCCCATGAGGTTGCAATCATCTGCTTGCTTTCCAGTTGAATCTTAGAGATACTTCTCTGCACATCCATATACAGATTGCCTCGTGCTTTTTAAAGGCTACATAGGACCATGATGTATTTAGAGAGCCTCCCACTGGTGAACACAGTTTGCTTCCAGTCTTTGCTATAGAATCAATGTGCAGGGACAATCTTTTTATATAAGTTGGGTTCATGTGGTAATAAAACTGTAATGATAAATGTAATGAAAAATCTGAATCCTCAGATTTTTTTAATTTTGCCCATCTGATGGAAGAAAACTAAAATTTATGTGTTTAATTTTTATGTCTTTCATGCTGAGTGATGTTGAGCATTTTTCATTTTTTAAAAAGCTATTTGTGTTTATTTTTCTGTGATCTCCCTGTTTATTTTTTTCATGTTTTTTTTTCACCAATTTTTTTTGCAAACTATAGGTCTTTTACTGATTTAATATAATCTCTATAAAGAAAAATAGCCCTCTATCATACATTATACAAATATTTTTCCCAGTTATTTGTGACTTGATTTTGTTAGGAAATTACACAAATGTTTGTCATTATTTAGTCAAATTTATCCATCTCTTGTGGCTTTTGGATTTTGTCTTACTTAAAAAGTCATATCCCCTTTGAGATTATGAAATAATTCTTCAATATTTTCTTTTCATGATTCTGCTTTCTTTAACTTTTAAATCTTTGTTCTAGTTGTCACTTATTTTGGTGTAAGGAATGAGGAAGAGATCCAGGTTTTTATTTGTTTTGTTTCCTACATGATTGGCCAGTTGTCCCAACCTCATGTGTTTTTTGTTTTGTTTTTTTTTGTGTGTGTGTGTGTGTGTGTGTGTGTTTTAATCTGTCTTAAAATAAACATTGGAATTCCAACTTTATTTTATGCTAAATTCTCCTATATATGAATGTATGTGACTCTATTTATAGACCGTCTATGACTTTCTATTGATCTGTCTCTCTGTTCATAATCCAGTATGAGATATTTTCTTTTTATGGCTTTATAATGTGTTTTTATATTTAGTAAGACTACTACCCCCTACTCCCATTACTCATCTGTTTCAAAAATCTCTTGGCTAGTCTTAAATGCTAATTTTTTTTCTATGTGAACTTTAGAGTCAGCTTATCTAATTTCAATAGAAATTCTCATTGATATTTTTATTGGGATCCTATTGCATTTATTGAACTATTTAGGTAAAATGGACTTATTTACAATATTGTGGCTCCCTATCCAATTTAAGTCTTTTTAAAGGTGCTTAGCTCATATTTTTATACTTTCTTTGAATGGATCTTACACATTTCTTAGGAGCTTATTCCTAAGTGTTGTATCTTTTCTCGGTACCAAGTAAATGGGGTCCTCTAACCTATTTCTGAACTTGGCTGTTGTTTGTATAGGAAAGTGTCCAATCATATCTTCAGCAAATAATGCTGTGTTTTGCCAACTCTTTTCTAACTTTCTGACCTTATATTTCTTATTCAACATCTTTTATCTTAGGATTTCAAAGGGGAACCAGCTTTCCTAGGTTTGCAAAAATCACGGCGCCCATTCCAGCTCTTCAGTGGATCTTCCTGGCCTCTTTGGGCTGGGGGCTGGGAGTGGGTTCTTGTGTCTCAAGGGTATTTCCACCGTAAGTTATGATAGTCTGGAGACCAAAACTCTTCGCGCAAATGGATGATGAGTCATAGCAATCAGAGTGGGAAGAAGTGGGAAGTTCCTCTGTAAGGTGCTGACAGGTAAGGCGCCCTCCCAGAGGCTGAGAGAGAGTCCAGTCCTTTTGCTGGGCTCCTAGGCTGGGGGCAAATGTGGCAGAAGGAAGGCAGGTTCTGCCTTTGAGATGAGCACCAGGGAAACAACATGAGGTGGGCGGGGCTCCTGGGCCATGCTCTGAAGGGGACCCTTGCTACATACCATCATGCAGTCTCCATCATGGTGGTCTGATGTTGGGTCCTGCCAAGACACCCCCTGTAACTTACTGAACACATAATAATCTGACCACTCAGTTTATATCCTATATAATAAAAGGCTAATATGCAAATTATCCCCTCGACCAGGAGTTCAACCAGCAGGCAGGCTGGCCAACCGCCCATGTCCCCTCCCCCTCGCCAGGCTGGCCGGACCCCCAACCATGCATGAATTCATTCACTGGGCCTCTAATACAAACACACACACACACACACACACACACACACACACACACTGAGTGGCCAGATTATTATGATCTCTGAACGCATAATAATCTGGCCACTCAGAGTGTGTGTGTGTGTGTGTGTGTGTGTGTGTGTGTGTGTTGATTTCTGAGAGGGAAAGAGAGATAGAAACATCAGTGATGAAAGAGAATCATTGATTGGCTGTGTCTTGCATGTCTTGTATGGGGATTGAGTCTGAAAACAGGGCATGTGCCCTTGATGAGAATCCAACCCAGGGCCCTTAATCCACAGGCCGATGCTCTATCACTGAGCCCAACTGGCTAGGCTTGGTTCCAATTTCTCTCTAACACAGCAGGTCCTCAAATAACATCAATTCGCTCACTGTTGTTTCACTACAACATCGATGAGATGCTGTGGGAACTTAACTCGTGTTTATATCAATTAGCCTGTGGCAAGATTGTTTTTGTCGGACATCGATGAGTGTAGGTGAAGACTTACTGCATATGCTGTGGGTGAGTCTCACCTCTCAGGGAAGCCAGACCCCTCCAAAGCAGGTTTGGGGTCTTGTTTAAACCCCACACAGCAGGAAGCCCCAGTCAAGCACATGGTGAGTGATCAATAGCATTTGTTAACTGAGTTCCCACTCACATTCTAACAGCCCTGGCACTGTCTGACCCTGGGCTTCTGCAGCAGGCAAAGTGGGAAATTGTAGCGGAGGAGGGACTGGGCTCGAGTATAAATAGGAAAAGGAAATGCTTGGACTTTCTCGGCGCAATAAAAGTTATATTATAATATTATATACAATTAAGCCTGAAAATTGCAAGCTTCCAGTTTGTTCTTCCCAGCTGGATGCCAGGCGGTTCTCGTGGTGGATGGCGTCTGCTTAGAAGAAAGGGGCAAGTTCGAAGGCAAATCTGAGGTTTCACTTCCTTCGGAAAACACAGATGCTTGGGGCGGGCCAACTGGGCCTGGTTTCCACACTGCAGTGGCCAGCGGCAGGGAGGCAGATGTGTTCTTCGAGGCATGACCAGGACATCTTCCACCTGGAGAAGCCTTGGCGTTTGACTCTGCCCTCCTTCCTCCCCCAGCCCCTCCCCCACAGGAGCCCCTAGACTCCGTTCCCTCCCCAGAGGTCTGGGGCCAGGGAAGGGCAGGGGCACGCTGTGAGTAATAAGCAGCAGCTTCAGGGTCTAAAGGCAAGATCTTCTAGCTAGTTTCAAGCCGCCCTCCCCTGCCTTCTCCAGGGCCGCTAGTTGCTGGCAGCTGTCAATTCCTCTCCCATCCAGAACCTTCTCTGACCTCCCCACTCCCCTCCCTCTTGGACTCACTTGCCTTTCTGAACTCACCGAGCCCCTGCCTTGGAGCCCAGCACCTCCGCTGTTCATTGTTCCCGCCATACTAAGCTCACACTTCTGTGCCTTACTTTCCACACACAGTGTCCTTTGCCAGAATGCGAGGGTGGACCGCATGCAGAGTGCCTCAGAGGCTGGCGCTGTGCAGCTGTGGTCGTGCCTCTAGGAGAGACATGAAAATAACCCACAAGGTCCAAATGCCATCTAACCCAAGCACACCCTAGTAACTAGCAAAATCTAAGCCCTCCCCACTCATCCACAGGAGCTGGAGCCTTGGGGCAGAACGCTAAAAAGAATGGGGCTCCCGGGGGCTCCGGTGTGTCCCTGGCCTCCCCCCCACCCGCCGCCCCCCCGTGAGGGTGCGACTGGGAAGGACAGCAGAGCAGCTGGGACACCTCCTGGAAAGGCAGCCAGAGGCAGTGGATGCTGAAAGGCAGTCACGTGGGCCTGGTGCTGCTGATGGGGGATGAATGATTTATTTTATTATCTACATTTTCAGTGGCTTAATAAGGTTTAATAAGCTTCCCAGGGAGTTTTCTGGCTCGGGAAATGGCCTCTAATAAACACGAGTAGTAAATCCTTTATTTTGAACATAAAAAGGTGTGCACTTTTTCCTAAGAGGAGGCAAGTCTTCCCCCGCACCCCTGCCTCACTCTCTAATAAATAAAGGATGACTAAATAATTAAAGAACAATAGTTGGAAGGGGCACCACTCAATTTGTCTGGCCCAGACTCCCCCAGGCCAGCCCACTCCCCTCGCCTGCTCTGCTGGCTCTGAGCCCCTCCAGCTTCCTCACGAGACCACTCGGCCCCTTAGTGATTCGTGCTATCTTTTCTGCAAGGTCACCGCTCAGGGACGGAGAGAAATAAACATCGTCAGGGGACATGCGGGTTGTCCAGGAGTCATTTAACCACATTCCTTTGTGACCTTCACCTCACTTACCTTGTATTTCCTTACCTGTAACATGGGTACAACACTGGCCTCACCTGCCATCGAGGAGGTGGAAGTGCTTTGATAAGTAAAGGCTCCAAGCCAGCGCTTGGGCGAGGGGTCCTGGTGGGCAGCTGCTGTGAAGAGGGAGGGGTTCCTCCAGGGGGTAACTAAGCAGCTCAGACACTCACACCCCCACTCCCATCACCAAAGCCCAAGTGAGGTGCTGCCCCTCACTCTTCCTTGCTCGTCTCTAGGTACCTCTCCAGTCTGTCCCAAGTGTGTCTCATCCCTGTAAGAATCGAGGGAGAGAGAAGCTCACCCTGGCTTCTGCCCCCCTCCCTGCGGGTGGTCCTAGACCTTGTTCTGATAAAACCACACCAAAGCGGCACTGAGGGAAGGGGGAGGTGGGGAGGATGGAGAGGGAGGGTCCACAAGGGATGCAGCATGGCATCCGTACAGTCTGGTCTCTGGCACTGGCCTAGTGCTGTGACTTTGGGTAAGTCAACTCACCAGTGAGTTTAGGTTTCTCCTCAGAAAAGTGGGCCCACGAATTCTTTCTGTACTCATGGTTCCTGGGAAAAATACATTTCTCATACATGGATCCTGTATGGAGAAAGGAGATATGAACAGGCTGTTCTGAATCTAAAGCTCAACAGGGCGGTGGCATTGCTAACTCAGGGGCTTCAGCAGAAGACTACGAGGCAGGGGCGTGCGTGTCTGGTCACAGGAGAAAACACTCAGACCCCCAGATATGGGAACATGGAAAAAAATTTTCTGAGACAAGGGAGAGATCCCACGTGTGCCTGCCTGCCAGGCGTGGCCTCTGCACTGGGCCTCAAGTCTTGTTCTGTGGGCGGGGGAGTAGGCACTGGGGGGACACAATTGTGAGTATCAGGGAGGGCCTGCATTCCAGCTGTAAGGGAACATCTGGTGGAGAAGGGAAGCTCAGAGCTCATTTCACAGAAACCAACCAACTCTAAAGCCTGGGCCCGAGGCAAGCTGGGGACCGTGGGCTCGGGCATGTCCTGGCAGGGTGGCAGAGCAGGTGGGGCCGGCTGTGCTCAGCTGTGGGCGCTCTGCCTAGGGCGCTCTGGCAGATGGGGAAGAGCCTAGAAGTGGAAGTGGCCCTGCCCAGCCTCCTTGCCCACGAGGCTCCAGGGCATTCTGGGGGCAAGGGGTGTGGCTGCCCTGCTCAGGGGAGCTGCCAAGGGCAGGGTGGGGCAGCCGCAGAGCTCCAGCTGCTTGGACCAGGCCTCCCCGCCCTCTCTCCTGCCACCCCGCCTCCCAGGTTTCGGCGCCTACACAGACCACAGGAACTGCGGACCTGCTCAGAGGGTGCAGGTAGCCGCTCCCACCTCATTCCATGCCTGGAAGAGAACCACATCCTTCTCGGCCCCTGTGAGGCACCCCCATCGTCACCGCAGCCACCCATTCTGCCAGGTGGCTCTGAATCAGGGAGGGTCTGCATTCCAGCTGTAAGGGAACATCTGGTGAGAAGGGACGCTCATAGCTCATTTCACAGAAACCAACCAGCTCTAGACCCTGGGCAGGCTGGGGCAGTGGAGGAGTTGGAGGCTGGAGATAGGGGAACCACTCCCAGGGAAGTGGGAGCCTGCCAGCTGGGGCCAGCCTGCCCTGGGATTTGGCAGATTTGCTGAGCTGAGCAGGACTTAGGAAGGCACTGGACTTGTGGATCAGCGCAATAGAATTATCTCAGAAGTCACACCATCAGGCAGCCACAGAGGACAGGAAAGAGATGGGACTCAGAAATCAAGTAAATCAAGAAATCAAGTTGCCTCTCGGATCCCCAACCAATGGGGATCATAAAAAGGATAAGGTGAATGAATAGAAGTGCCTTATGAATGACAGGGCTCTGTTCCAAGGAAGAGGATTGGGGCCACCCCTCCACCTTTTGTGATGTTCAGGCTATCTCTTCTCGGCATTTGAACTGATCTCATTCATTCAGGGTCTACCATATTCATATTTCATGGCATCCTGAGCATGGCACAGGCATATAAGAAACAGACGCTGCCCAGAGCAAGTGAGATCCAAGCAATGGATTCCCCATTTTCTAGATAGGCAAACTGAGGGCACTTTGCCTATGCCCCTGTGCCTCACATTCCTGGTAAAAACCAATCCTAGAACATGGGGCCCCTATTTACCAGACAAGCCTGTACCTGGCTGAGGGCCAGGCTTGGCATCAAAACACTCTACTTCTAGTCCTACCTCTGACTCTGATTGGCCGTGTGACCTTGAGCACAGGTTCCTCCCTTGTCTCATCTGTAAATTGAGTATAAAGTTGATACTAGGATCACCTGCCCCATACAAGTGCATGAGACAGGAGATGTGAATGAACCTTAGCAAATAGGACTCACACATGCTAGGGTGGCCTGGGACGTGTAAGAGCTGTTCTCTGAGTCTTTGGTTGGGTGAGGTGCTTACTGGTAAGTATTTGGATCTGCAAAACCATGCGGAAGGCATATTGCTTCTCAGGATGGTCCCACCTCTCTGCCAAAACACCTATTATGAGGCTTCAGGGCATTCTGGGCCCAAGGGGTGTGGCTGCCCTGCTCAAGGGAACTGGCAAGAGTCTATGTATGTCCTGGACTTCAGAAGTGCTAGCATTGGTTGAGCACCTACTATGTATCAGGAGGCGTTAGCTCGTTGGACCCATACAGCAACTCTGTGAGGTCGACACTATTATCATCTCTATTGTGCAGAGGAGGAAACTGAGCTCAAGGATGGAAATACTACGCCCCAGAGGCCATCAGTGTGGGTGTCAGATGTGGACACAGGCGGCCCGAGAGCAGGGCTCTCACCCTCCGCCCCTCAGCGTGGGATGTGGGTTGTCAGGTGACCATCAGCCAACCTCAGCACGTGCTGGCTGGGAGCGGCTTCTGGTGCAATCCCACTCAGGATCCAGGTGAGGCACACCCCCTCTACCCAATAGAATCTGCTCTATCCTTCACAGCTCTGACAGACCCAGCCCACAGGGGCCCAGTGCCTTTCCATTCATACCTCCCATTTACACTCAGCACTGAGCCCCCCAAGCCCCTGGCATGTGTGAATCTCAACTCATCCTCACACCTGGCTCTGATCAAATCTCTGAAGTAAGAGACAAAATTTGGGGCAGGGGAGAGAGTTCAAATGCCCCTGCCTTGTAGAGGGCAGTGTGGTAAAAGGAAATGGGTGTGAACTTTGGCACCAAATACAGCTGGGCTCAAAGCCTGGCTCAGACCCTTGTGGCATTGGGCAAGCCACTTACCTTTCCACACCTTTTCTTTATCCCTGAGTTGGAGGTGGTAATACAAATGTGTACCTTTCAGAATTGTGTTGGTTGAGGAAAGAGTAGAGGTGCGATGCCTGACATGGAGCAGGTGCTCAATAAATGATAGCTAGTATTGATTAGTCTTATAAATGCTGGCTGGCTAGCTTACTTCATTTGGTTATTAGAACTGTACACAAATAAGAAAATTCAAATCACACTCAAGAAATTGGTAGTGGAGGGCTTCTGGATTCTGACGGTGCATTTCTGTGGTGGGAGGTCCTCCGGCCTCTGCCAATCTCCTCACCCCCATCGCTTCTCTGTTCTGCTCATAGAAGCACCCCCATCTGTCTGTAGGTGGTAAACTAAGGGCAAGATCCCTTCTCTTAACAGGGATAGAGGGGAATGCAGGGAAGTCACCCGAGCCAACAAAGTTCTCATTTTATATCTGAATAAGCCAAGGTCAGACATGGGAAGTGCTGCCTTTGTCAGACAGGGTTACTTGGACATTCTGGGCTCTAGAACCTTCCAGTGTGGGCAGAGGCCCTGAGAGGCTGTGGCAGGCCTCCGGACTGCCGGAATCACACCTGCAAAGGTTCCACCTGCCTTCATTCT
Source organism: Pipistrellus hanaki (assembly GCF_964339955.1). Lineage (NCBI taxonomy): Eukaryota > Metazoa > Chordata > Mammalia > Chiroptera > Vespertilionidae > Pipistrellus > Pipistrellus hanaki. The sequence continues at coordinate 73,423,508 of NC_140508.1, forward strand.
TCCCCTAGAATCTCCTTCCTCTATTTCCAAGCATCTCTTCCCCTCTTTCCCCCCTCCTTCTTTGTTTCTGATCTGTCTTTATACCTTTTTCTATCCCCTTTGTATCAAAGACCATCTTTTGCTCTAAGCCTCTCCTGGCTGTTGAGTCTTTGTTTTGTTTTGTTTTGGTGTGTGGGGGGGATTCTCTTTCGTGAGCATGTTATTCTTGGAGACAGAACTGCCCTGGCTTAAGCAGTGGGAGGGGAAGGAAGGAGGGCCTGGGTGGGAAGGAGGGAAGGAGGGGGTGGGATATGGCCACCCTTTGGGACACTGCTGTCTGGGTCCTCCAGGGCATGGGAATCTTGGGGTCATCAGGGAAGCTCCCAGAGTGAAGGGCAGGGAAAACGTCTTCCCAAAGAGACAATGAAACAGCAAGCGTCAGCCCTCACCTCCTGCCTGGAAAAACCGCCCAGCTACACAACTACATCCCTCCTCCAGGAATGGGACAAAGGCTACAACCAGGTCACTGTGAGAAGCAGCTGCTGGGCAGAGCAGCCTGGAGTCCAAGGTCACCCCGGCCTGTTGCCCTTTCCTCATCCAGGGCCACTTTGCCCTTCTAACCTCTCATGGTCATGGCATGCTGGTCGTTAGATTTTCCATGACCACCCAATGACAAGATGAGGCCACAGGAGCCCAGAGAGCTGAGAAGCCTCCCAAAGTCTCAGAGCCATGAGCCCTGATTCCCAGGCTCGAGCCAACATAGCTACAAAAGCACAGAGATGGGACATTTAGGCAAAGGGACAGCAGTCTCCATCCCTCAGGGAGCTTGGCTGAGACACCGACCACCAACACATGGTCCAACGGATTCAACTCCTCCATGTAAGAAGGTGGGGGGGGGGGGAGCTTAAAGAATTGTGGGAATTTCCTCCTAAAATAACATTTAAGAACATTTTTTTTCTAAAGGAATAAGCCCTTAGCGAGCAAGAAAAATGGCTCTGATTTCCTGAGATTTTACTGATTTGGGCTTTTCACTCACATGTACAAGGGGAATTTCATTCACAAACAGTCTTCAGAGGGGAGGATCCCTCTGAGGGTCAGGACTCTGCTACCCATTTGGAATCTTCATGAGGAAAGGGTGTAATTTCCTCAGTACATATTTAGTTTTTAAAGAAACTGCTGAGTTGATCACAGAATGGCTGTACCACTCATACTCTTACCAGCAATGTATAAGTGATCCAGTTTCTCCACACCCTCACCAGCATTTGGTGTTAGCATTCCGTTATTTTAGCCATTCTGACAAGTGTGTAGTGATAGCTCACGCCTCTTCGGTGAGCCTTGCTATACCTTTCTCACAGTTGTGTCACAGTTCTGGAGGCTGGAAATCCAAGGTCAAGGTGTCAGCAGGGCTGGTTTCTTCTGAGGCCTCTTTCCTTGGCTTGCAGATGGCTACCTTCTCACTGTGTCTTCACAGGGTCTCCCCTCTGTGTCTGTGTCCTCATCTCCTTTTATGAGGACACCAGCTATAATGGATTAGGGCCCACTCAGGTGACCTCCTTTTAACCTTCATCACCTCTTTGAAGGTCCTACCTCAGGACACAGCCACATTCTGAGGTATTGGAGGTTAAGACTTCAGCCTATGGGCTTGGTGGGGGACACAACTAAGCCCATAACAGTAGCCAGTAGCCAAATGTTAGTCCGTTACAAAAGTCAGAGCATTTTCCAGCAGCATTGAGTCATGAGAGAACATTCCCCCTTGGCCCTCAACCCGCAGATACTGTGTGAGGAAGTAGTAGACGTAGCTCACAGTAGCATCTGAGTGTCAGGTGGCTGTCTGTCCTGGTGTCTCACATGAACAAAGTTGACTTCAGTGAAATCATGCCCATGAGAAGCTTACAAGCCTTTGCCAAACATCATACTGCCCATAGAGGTCAACTCCACAGGAAAAGACCCCATGGGGCATGAAAAGCCCTCACCTATGAGTGGCTCTGCACTGGAGGTGGGATTTAGAAAAGCCGAGAGGGAGAAGGGCTGGAGGAGGGATGCCTTAAGCAAAGCCAGGGTGGTTTGGGCCACCATGTCCACCAGCCTCGCCTCCCTGGCCCAGCATCCCAGAGCTGGGTGTCCCCTCCTGAGACGGCGTCCTCTAACCCAGTCTCCCTCTCTGTGTCTGTCTGCAGGGCTCTGGCTGAGACCATGGCCAATGGCATTGACGAGCTCATCGGCATTCCCTTCCCCAACCACAGCAGCGAGGTTCTGTGTAGCCTGAACGAGCAGCGGCACGATGGCCTGCTCTGCGACGTTCTGCTGGTGGTGCAGGAGCAGGAGTACCGCACCCATCGCTCCGTCCTGGCGGCCTGCAGCAAGTACTTCAAAAAGCTCTTCACAGCCGGCACCTTAGCCAGCCAGCCCTATGTCTACGAGATCGACTTTGTCCAGCCAGAGGCCCTGGCCGCCATCCTCGAGTTCGCCTACACCTCCACACTCACCATCACCGCCTCCAACGTCAAGCACATCCTCAACGCCGCCCGGATGCTGGAGATCCAGTGCATCGTGAACGTGTGCCTGGAGATCATGGAGCCTGGTGGGGACGGCGGGGAGGAGGACGACAAAGAGGACGACGACGATGACGAGGATGACGATGACGAGGAAGATGAGGAGGAGGAGGAGGAGGAAGAGGATGAGGAAGAGGATGATGATACAGAGGATTTCGTTGATCAAGAAAACTTGCCCGACCCCCAGGACATCAACTGCCACCAAAGCCCTTCCAAGGCAGACCATCTCACAGAGAAGGCCTATGCAGACACACCCAGGGACTTCCCGGACTCCTTCCAGGCCAGCAGCCCTGGCCATCTGGGCGTTATCCGGGACTTCTCCATTGAATCTCTGCTGAGGGAGAACCTGTACCCCAAAGCCAACATCCCCGACAGGAGACCCTCTTTATCTCCCTTTGCCCCAGACTTTTTCCCGCACCTCTGGCCAGGGGACTTTGGTGCCTTTGCCCAGCTGCCCGAGCAGCCCATGGACAGTGGGCCCCTGGACCTGGTCATCAAGAACCGGAAGATCAAGGAAGAGGAGAAGGAGGAGCTGCCCCCGCCCCCGCCCCCGCCCTTCCCGAATGACTTCTTCAAGGACATGTTCCCGGACCTTCCCGGGGGGCCGCTGGGCTCCATCAAGGCGGAAAATGACTATGGTGCCTATCTCAACTTCCTGAGTGCCACCCACCTCGGGGGGCTCTTCCCGCCCTGGCCCCTGGTGGAGGAGCGCAAGCTGAAGCCCAAGGCCTCTCAGCAGTGCCCCATCTGCCACAAAGTCATCATGGGGGCCGGGAAGCTGCCGCGGCACATGCGGACCCACACCGGGGAGAAGCCATACATGTGCAACATCTGCGAGGTCCGCTTCACCAGGTGCGCATGGCGGCCCCCGGGTGGGGGCCCAGCTGGGAGAGGGCCGGAGGCTGCGGTGATGACAGCAGAGAGGGGATGGATGGGTGTGTGCAGATGGGGCAGGGGTGCAGGGGAGGTCCAACTGGATCCTAGTTGCACGTCGAATTCATTGCTAGAAGGCGCGCTAGGCACTACTTGGTGCTGTGATTTTCAAGCTCTTTTTAAAAGGGAAACTATTTTCTGTAAAAATAGATATTTCCTTAAATACAGTATTAGGTGGAAGGCAAACATATAAAACAGATCAGAGCAAAGCCGTTCTGGGTAAGGCAGCAGTGAGGAGCCTCAGTACCTTGCTCTCTCAGCCTCCCTCTCTCCCCAGTGTAGATCCACAGAAGTCAATTGAAAAAGTTGAGGAGTAGAATGCAGCCCTTTGATTTGACTTGGAGCATGTTCAACATGCCAGGGCTGACCTAAGTGTATTCTATACCCTCTCACCCCAGCCCTGCCCTGGGGAGATGGGGAGGTGCCATATGGCCTTTGTTTATAGATGAGCACTCGGTCTCCCGGTGGCTGGTTGGCCACTCATAAGTGCAGCTAGGAAATAGCAGAGCCAGGACTTACTCCTACGACAGCAAAATCTATGGCTGGGTGGCTACAGAGAACTCTCAAGTTTTGTAGCCAAAATTGATGGGAGGGATGTGGGGTTCAGTTTGTCCACTGTTGGGTATTGATGGGCCTGGTGTGTTGTGTTGGTGCTGTGAGGCTCATCTTCCCAGCCATGTCCTCAGTGGGGACAGTTCCGGTGGTGGCCTTGCATCAGGGCTTGGTCGTTTCAGTGTGTCGGATGTAGACAGCGTCTGGTGGATGTCTGCCCTGTGACCCTGACCTTCTCGATGAGGTCCTTTCCCCACACGGCCACTGTTTGTCAATGAGTGTACCCTGAGAGACCCACACGTCTGCCAACGGTGCTGCCGTCAGCCGGTGTCTGGGAAATGTCTCCGTGGGAATTGCTGGGGGCTTGTTCTTCTGATTTTCTTCTTCGATGGGCCCAAAGCTTTGGCCTTTGAGGATAAAGTGAAATTTTTTGAATTATGTCAAATATTGAATAAGGGCCATGTTTTTCGGGGAACACAAGTTCTATGAAGTAACGAGACCTACTTACTTTTTTGGGTGGCTTGGAACTCTATCAGAGGTTTTCAGAGAAGGGCATCAGAAATACATGTTCAGGTGACACTAGCATTGCCAAAATAGCTCAGTGGGCTCATTCGGTGACTACTTCTGGCCTTGGAGTCCTCACACAGCTGCTTCTGTGAGGGAATCCCCAAACAGAACTTCTCCCAGACCCTTTGAGCTAACAGCGAAGAGAGAATCTGGACCTGGACCTCAGATTCCCTTCCTGGGATTCACCTGTCCTCAGGTGTCTTTCATTGCTGGCCCTGCCACTCCAATGCTGCCTTAGGTGATGCTTCCCTCTCCCACTCCACCGCCTCCTGAATTCACTGAGCCCCACAGGCCTGGCTAGAACACTTGAATGAGGCTGACAAAGGCCTAGGATAGCAGAAGGGAGACCAACCAGAACATCATCTGAGTCCAGCACAGCTCACTCATCTCCTGCCCCAGCCTAGCCCAAGGGAGTGACTTCAAAGCATTGATACTCTTCCCAGGCCAGATCAAAGACAGTCCAGCCCTGGAGTGGCCTGGAGCTTCCCCTCTAGCTGCCCAGAGTCCAGCTCCCTAACTTTCACGCCTGTCCCCTGTGCAGATGGCTGCCACGGAGACACCTCTCCTGACAGGAGAGACCCAGGTCCACAACTTCCAGGGGATGCATGTGTCAGGGTACAGCACCATGAGCCTGCCCAGCCCCCCAAGTCTCCACCTTTATTCCCTCTCTGTTCCTCCCCTCCAGGCCTTTCCCACATGCAGCTGTGGTCTGTGAGGACCACCATTCTTTGGGCCTTGCCTTCTCTCGGGAGAGTTTTAAACGTGGTCAGTTGCTGCAGACAGACTCCTCTCCCTCCTGACACAGAAGGTTCTCTGAGTAGGCCTCCCAGTGGGCAGCGATGCTGGGTTGCACAGGAGGGCTGCATTCCAGGACCCTTCCTCCCAGCACATTCCTGGTGATCACTTAGGGTGGCCTCGGCCTGCAGCCTCCCCACCCTCCAGATCAGATGGCCTGTGTCCTCCTGGCCATCCAGCCATATGCCCTGCCCTCCCCTCCTCAGAAGGCTGCATTCCAGCCTCCATCAGCACCTCCCCTCACGCCCCCCTCAGGGTTCCCACTGGGCTCTGAGGGGCCTGAGGAAGATCAGAAAGCTCTGGCCCGCCTTCCTGGGAGGCTGGAGGAGGTTTTCCCCAGCTCCGGCAAAGGAGCTGTACTTCTCCCTGTGGGCTGTGCTGTCCCTGGGGAGCACCTCCCAACCCCCTCCCTGGCACATTCTTCAGTCACTGCTTCCTTGTTTCCCTCCTGCCACCTCCCCAGAGCTGCGCTGCACAAATTCTTTTTGGTCTGTGGAGAATGCCAATGCTGGCCTGCCCAGGTCGGGGCTTCCTGTAACTGTCTACAGCCAAATCCCCCTGCAGCCCTACTCTAGGGACCTTCTTTGTTGCTAACTTCCTGCAGCCACCATTTGTAACACCTCCCCTTTCCCTCCTCCCCAGCTGAGGGCTCTTTAGCAGCCATTTAAAGCAACAGCTGCTGCCTCTTTGACTCAGAGTTCCCAGGCTCCCTTGCAAGGCCAAGCTACTCTCTGGAACTGGGCCCCCCGAGGCCAAGGGAACCAGACCTGCTGCCTTCAACCCTCCTCTTGGACAATTTCCCTTTCTGAATCTCAACTGAGCTTCTCTCTGGCCAGGCCTCCTTCCTTTCTCCTAAATTCTGACCCATCCATCTGTCTTGGGGGATGTTGGAGGGGCCCACCCTCTCTCTGCAAGGTGACCCTGAGTCACAGGCTCCAAGCTATGGCCTCAGATGCCAATGCCCAGAATGTCCACACCCCATGAGAACAGTCATTCCTCATGACTTCAGAAGCCACAACAGGGTGGAGGGGTCTGGGGATCCTCCTGACAGAACCCTTCTGTCCCTAAAGCCTGCCTGCACCTTCCATTGTCCACTTCTCCAAGAACAGGGACAAAGGCCTTCCCACCACTGCTGCCTATTCCTTAGAGTCGGAGCCCTCACCTCTGAATCAGCTCCAGATTTCAGTCAGAACCACCAGTTGTCCCACCACCGGTTGCTCCATAAATGAGACTCCCCTGGAGCCCTGAGCAGGACTCCAACCAGACTTGTTTCTGTGGCTCCTTGCTGACCCCACTCAGCTCTGGTTACCACTATAAGTCCCTCTGCCTGTGCCTGAGTCCGTGTTTATATTCTCCAGGAGTTGTCCAATGTCACCATTTTCTTCCTTAAAAAGAGATGGCTTCACCAGGCTGGTGTGGCTCAGTGGTTGACCGTTGATCCCTGAACCAGGAGGTTGCAGTTCGATTCCTGGTCAGGGCACAAGCCTCAGGCTCGATCCCCAGTGGGGGGTTTGCAGAAGGCAGCTGATCAGTGATTCTCCCACTGATGTTTCTATCTGTCTTTCTCTCTCTGAAATCAATTTTTTTAAAAGTTTTTTTGTTTTGTTTTGTTGTTGTTTTTTTAAGAGAGAGACGGCTTCTACTACAACAGATCCCATTGGCTCCACCTTAGGAGAGAGAAGTCTGGATCAAGGCTTCCCTAGGGCCTCTTCATTAGGAGTCCCGCTATTCCCAGAAAGTCTGGAAGCAGGACCGAAGGTCAGGACCACAGGGTTCTGCCAGACCTGGCCCCTAGCACGAGCCTTGAAGAAAAGGGAGCAAATGAGCTCGGGAAGATGAGAGGCACTGTCTCTCTGCATGCCTAAAGTTAGTGGTGGGTCTGCGGCTGCAGCAGGGGCTCCAAGGCTCCAAACAGGGAACCCAGCCCTACACCGTAACCTGCCTCTGAATAACAGCTCTCCAGGGCCATTGAAATGGTATATTCACCTGCCCATAGCAGGTGCTCTATGAAAGGAAGATATAATCACCTTCTTGGTACTTCTTACACCTTTAAGCCAATTGCCATTGAAATGTGATTTATTTTAGATGCCCGAATGAAAAGCCTGGGAGAAGCTGTGGTTATGTATAGTAGGCCCTTGCTATTAGAAGATTTACCCTTTGCATTGTCTATTATTTGAGGGTGACCCCCAGGGTCAATACTACAAATTATGTGCAATAGTGTTTTTGAAAAGAAACCATGCTGTCTCCGTGGTGAGGCTTGAATGAGGTGCTATATTTAAAGCCCCCTGATGACTCTAAGCTGAATTCAGGAGTCAGACAGCCAGTGGGTAAGCCTAGCTGACCACCTAACACCGGTTTCCATCAGGGCCTGGGGGAATGGGTGGGGTCCCAAGACGTAACCCTTAGGGCTGTGTAGTTTTGCTCTCAGAGTTCAAGTGCACTGTGCACCCCACTGAACTTCCTACAGTGGTGAGGAAAGAGGCCTGGCTGGCAGCCAACAGGCCTGATTCTAGTCCCAGCTCTGCCATTAACCTCTGGATGACCTCGGTGACTGTCCTCCTCCCTGGGCCTCAGTTTGCCCACCTGCAGCGTGAAGAATGAGCCTAGGCCCCCGGTTCTTAAAGTGGTCCATGGACTCACTAGCTTCAGCAGCAGTGGCTGCATCGATCAACTTGTTAGAAATGCAAATTCGCTCTCCTCTCCATCCCAGACCTACTGAATCAGATTTCTGAGAGTGGGGCCCAGCACCGTTTCATGGAGCCCTGGTAATGGTTCTGATACAATATCAAGTTTGAGACCCTCTGGCTCAGATGCTCTCTAAGGCTACTTACTGCTCAAACATCCAATCATCTGGAGGAAACAAGGGTTACAGCATGCTGGGGGGAGGATATCACAGCTTGGTACTACGCAGCCTGGGGGCAGCCGGTGGTTGTGGGAGGGGCAGGGGATGTGGAAGAGAGGAGGGTCTGCTGTGTGGAGGACACCAGCCAGCTCACTTCCTCCTCTCTGCCCATCCCACTCCCCACCCCCACATCCATTTCCCAGGTGCCCTCCAGACTTCCTGCGAGCACAGGTGGAAGGGGCAGGTCTGCCCTCCCTGGTCCCCTTCCCTGGTCCCTGCCAGTGTACACAAGAATGTCCTGCCCAACCCCTGAGGAACCAATCGGAAAATGAGAGCCAGTGAGACCTCTAGTGGCCAGGGGGCCCCAGGAGACCAGGCCCTCTGCTCCTGCTGTCATGGAGTTGTGTTAAAGGTGGTTTATTTAAATCTGGCCATTTTAGGGCAGACACCTGAGCTCCACATCTGCTCCGACTTCAAAACTGGGCCAAAAATTACAGGCAGATGTTCCACCCAACACAGGCCTGCAGCGTGGAGATGGGAGACTGGGCACAGGACTGCCTGGCCTTCGGGTCTGGCCAGGGAAGGCTTCAGAATGGTCCTGATCCCTCAAGTTCCTTGCAGCCCCGCTGACTCCACCACAGCCAGGCTGAACCACTCCTTGAGCTGGTTCATGTAAGTTCAGTCTTGAGGAAAAAAACCTAGGATTTCAGCTGTCCTCTCAAGACCACCAGGAGGTGTGTTGAATGTAGGACAACACAAACCCACATTCTCTTCCTCAGCCCGGGCCAGTAGACATTCACATCTGGGCCGAGGTTCAGCCCTGCACAGAGAGGTCAGGTAACGTGCCTAAGGTCCCCCAGCATGTCAGTGGTAGTCTGCAGCTGGAGCAGGGGCTCCCAAGCCCCAGTGCGAGCCCCACCCCACACCATTCTGTACCTCCGAATAATCCCACTTAAACCCTCAGGAGCTTTGCTGTGGATTAGGCTGCATTCTTGTTGCACCTGGCTCTTTTGTAAACCCTGGAATTGTCTGCAGACAAAGAGCAGAGCCCAGGCTTGGGATAAGAAAACACCACGCAGGAGACTTGAACGAGGTGTGCCTGCTTCTATAGCCTCCCAGGTCAGCCCTGAGGACAGATGGAGCTCCACCGCCGGGCTGGGATGGGCCCCGGGGCTCTGGGCCAAAGCACATGACACACTGGAGGGAAGTGGGCATGAGGTTAAGGTGCAACCCAGTTTCAGAGGTCACTGCCCCACGGGAGGACTGAGGACAGACTGCTGACTTATGGGGATGTGTGTCGCCAGCAGGCCTCTTCTCCTGTCTGTAAAGTGGCCCTGATAGACTGGGAGCTTCATCGCTCAAAGCTCAGCAGCAGGAGGGCCTCTGAGTGGGGGAGGTGGTTCAGGACCCTGCTCTTTCTCCAGCCCTCTGAGCCAGGTGACAGCCACCCCTGTTTGGGGTGGGGCAGTGGTGCCATTCCTGGGGTTTGAGACCAGAGCAATATAAGCAGGTTCTGGAGGAGGGGGGCAGGGGGCGTGGGTTAGAGGTGGCTCCCGGCATTCTCTGCGGCGGGGACTAACTCCCGGCTCTGCATTGCAGGCAGGACAAGCTCAAGATCCACATGCGGAAACACACAGGGGAGCGGCCCTACCTGTGCATCCACTGCAACGCCAAGTTCGTGCACAACTACGACCTCAAGAATCACATGCGCATCCACACGGGCGTGCGGCCCTACCAGTGCGAGTTCTGCTACAAGAGCTTCACGCGCTCTGACCACCTGCACCGCCACATCAAGCGCCAGAGCTGCCGCATGGCCCGGCCTCGGCGGGGCCGCAAGCCCGCCGCCTGGAGAGCCGCCAGCCTGCTGTTCGGGCCCGGAGGCCCGGCCCCGGAGAAGGCGGCTTTCGTGATGCCCCCGGCGCTGGGCGAGGTGGGCGCCCACCTGGGCGGGGCCGCCATGTGCCTGCCGGGCCCCAGCCCCACCAAGCACTTCCTGGCGGCGCCCAAGGGCGCGCTGAGCCTGCAGGAGCTCGAGCGGCAGTTCGAGGAGACGCAGATGAAGCTGTTCGGGCGCGCCCAGCTGGAGGCCGAGAGGAACGCGGGCGGCCTGCTGGCCTTCGCGCTGGCCGAGAACGTGGCCGCCTCCAGGCCCTACTTCCCGCTGCCCGACCCCTGGGCCGCGGGCCTGGCCGGCCTCCCTGCGCTCGCTGGCCTCAACCACGTGGCCTCCATGTCTGAAGCCAACAACTAGGCTGGTCCTGTTGGCCCCGGTGCAGCTGCCCTGTCCTCTCTCCCAGCGGGCCCGCCTGCCCCATCCAACGGATCGGAACTTACTCCAAAATCACAAAGAAAAAAATAGATATATACATATATGTCAGCAGCAATGCTATTTTCCAGGCCTCCTGAGGCAGCTGCCTTCCTTTTGCCTGTGTCTGAGATGGGCATCTCCCCTCAGCAGGGCCAGCCTCTCCCTGACTGTCTGGCTCTCACACAGGACTCACAGGGTCCCCACTTCGGAGGAGGCCCCTCGCTGGGTGCTCCCAGCTGTGCCTGCAAAGAGGAGGCTGGGCCAGAGGCAGGCCGGATGGATGCAGCAGAGATGAGGGGATGGGCCTGGGCACACACCTCTGGTTGAGCCCCACAGCCTAAGGCAGAGTCCCTGCTGACACTGCCCCATGGGTCATTTTTCCATCTCCAGAGGCCCTGGGATCCTTATGGCAAATGTCCCATTGGTAGGGAGGCCTCCTGGAGTCAGGAGCGAGGCTCCTGGAGTCCAGGCCCATTTTTCCTCACCGTCCGTGACCTTGAACGGGTCAGCTTCCTGTATCCCAGTTTCACACTACTAGCAAGGGGGGCTGGTGATTTGGTTTTTCCTCTCCCACCACCACCCACTTGTACATGCCTGTACCTCCAAAACCATTCTTGTGAGGGTAGCAGCTGATGAAAACGGCTGGAATGTGGGATTTAGTTGTATCATGCCCACTTCTGTATTAGCACAGATGAGACATGTGGCCACACTAGATACCGGTGACAGAGAGAGAGAGCGGGGTGGGGATTGTCCAAAGCTCACAGACAGCTTTGGGTAAGTCCACACATTTTCCTCTGTTCTCTGGGCAGACTGCTCTGCATGTCTGCGATGACTTTAGCATTTACCTCTCCTCCATGCACTCTGTAGGGCAAGCGTGTCAAACTCGCAGCCCAAGGGCCACATGCCTCATTTATTTGGCCTGTGTTAGCCTTTGAGTTTGATATGCTTGCTGTAGGGAGTCTCGTGGGACTCCTGAGGTCAACAATGAAGGGATGGGGACCCTGACTTAACACCAGTCAACCGCCTGCCTCTACTTTGACCCCTGGAAATAGACCAAACTCCTGGTTCCCCTCGTTTATCTGCTTTTCAGGTTGTGGGTTTCTCTTGGCTGCTTTTGAACACCCTCTACCCTTCCCCCCTGGGATGGAGCTGGGGTGCGTGGCTCCCCTCAGGGCAGGGAGGCTGAGCCTTGGGTCTGACATGGGTCTGAGGGGCTCTGTGAGCTGGGCTGTCCACACACGCTCCCTGGTTCTCGAGTTTTTGTAGCAGGTCCTGAGAAGGAAGACAGCTCTGCTGGCCCAGTGCCTTCCTGGTCTCTCCCCTCTCCTGCCTTCCCTCCCTTTTTTTGCTGAGTCTGCTTTTGTCTCCCGGTAGCCAGGAAAGGAGGAGCATTCACCGGCACGGATTGCTCAGGCTGTTGCTCTCAAGCCCAGAGCCGTGCCCCCCCACCCCCCCACCCCTCCGAGACTTGACTCTTCTCGCCTTGGCTTCTTCCTGCAAACACAACAAACAAAAAGGCCAGAGAAGACCACGGACTCTGTCACGCCCCCAGAGCCCCAGAAGACACCCCTGACGCCTCACACTCTCAGATGCCATTCCGCCCAGAGGGGATTGCTCCGGACACCCTCTTATCTTCACATGTCACTGCCTGGACAGCGCCTCTGAGACTCCTGTCTCCATTCCGGACACTTGCCGACATGCCCTTGTCCCCCCAAGCCAGGGGGATGGGGCTGACCCAAACTTTAAAAGAAAACAAGGGGAAATGAACCAATTGGAATCCAGTGGTATCGGGCTTGTGTTTTTATTTTGTAAAGGTAATGCCTTCTTATAAACTCCATTTTTTTCAGATGACTGGTTAGTTCTCTTTGTTTTCTCTTGGCTGCAGTTTGGATCTGTACATTGTAAAATATCCAAAGATGCTGAGTACTGTACGTTCAAGGAGGACTTGAAGCAAATGGGTTGTGGGGCAGGGGGTCATTTTGTTTTGTTTCCCTTTTATTTTTTTGGATGTTCCGATTTCCCTGTCTAGCTATGGGAGAACTTTTGGATTTTTTTCTATTTATAACTTTTTTTTTTTTTTTATGTGATTGCTTTATGTAAAATGACACTCAACAAAGTTTGCCTTAGTGATTCAAGGGACAATCCTCCGTAACTTTGGTCGCACGCCGCATCCCGCAGAGAAAACTCTCAGCTACTTTTCTGGCCTATTTATTAAACAGTATTCGTTGACTTGATTAAATTCTATTGAAAGGTGACAGCAACCAGCCAATCTGTAGACATTCGTGGGTTAAGGTTTTGACGACTGGGTGTCATAAGCTTGCAATAATGTCAAAGACGCCTTTACAGAACAGCAGAACTTTTGGCCCTTACTTAATCGTTTGAAGGACAGTGTTTTGCGGAAAAGAGAGCTACACCTGCTCAAGGCCCTGGGTAACGTGGACACCTCCTGCCAGTTCTCATGCTGGGTGTCAGCGGGTGGTTGACTGATGGGGAGCCCAGCACTCAGTTCTTTAAAATATATTTTATTGATTTTTTACAGAGAGGAAGAGAGAGGGATAGAGAGTTAGAAACATCAATGAGAGAGAATCATCAATCAGCTGCCTCTTGCACACCTCCTACTGGGGATGTGCCCGCAACTAAGGTACATGCCCTTGACCGGAATCGAACCTGGGACCTTTCAGGCTGTAGGCCGATGCTCTATCCATTGAGCCAAACCGGTTTCGGCAGCACTCAGTTCTTTAATGGTCTCCTGCATTTCAGCTGTGTGAGCCACTGTTTGAACATAAGCTTTTGCACATCTGGGAATCTGAGTGTGAGGTGCATGTGTGTGTGTGTGTGTGTGTGTGTGTACATGTATGCACACACACTAGTGTGCAGATACAGCCTGTGGTGTGTGAGCAAGGGAACATCCAAGTGTTGCTGACCATTTTTACACAACCAGCCCTACTGGCTCCTTGGTGTGGTGTCTGGGGGGTCTGCGGGTGGCCCTGCTACCTGGGCTTCTTTCCTCTCATTCCCCAGCACTGGAGTTGGACTTCTCACCTGAGCCTTTTCCCCAAACAGGGACTGCTGGATCCAGAAAGAGGTAAGGAAATGCATTCTGTCTTCGAATGGGATCAGCTCTACTCAGAACCCAAAGCACAGATTCTGAATGAAACTGTTCTTTGAACTGCATTTTCCAGATAACCAAAGCCAGCCCAGAGCCCATTTTTGGTTCCACTCCCCTTTCTTGCCATGTAAACTCTCCTATAAATCTAGTGCCGTGGTCGGCACACTGAGGTTCTGTTGACTAATGAGTTTGCTCACCACGTGCAATGTTTCTTGGTACAAAGGGAAGGACAAGCCTGGGTTTCAAATTCAGACTCCTCTGAGCTGTGCGTCCTCAGGTTAACTACTTCTCTACTCTGGTCTTCACTCCCTCTCCTCTAATAAAGAGGAGGTTGAGTACATCAGTGTTTCTCCAAGTTCTCTACCCAAACACTCCTCAGCAGAGGGAACCAGCCCATTGGGGGCACGGGGGTGGGAGGGAGGAAGGCCTGGGGACTGAAAGAGCCCTAAGTAACCTTTGCGTGGTGTAAAGTCCTCTGAAGTCTCAGGTTTTGGCTCTGACCCAGGACTTGCCCTTCCCGAGGAGCAGGCAGGGCCACATCCCGACAAGCATTTTCTCCCACCCATTCCTGCTCTCCTGGGACCCTGCCAGCCCTTCCTCCCGGAGGTCCTGTGAGCACCACTGGCTGTCCCCCGAGGGCACCCTCCCTTCTGAAAGCTGGGGGAAGTGGGCTTCTAAGGGAAAGAGAGAGGGTGGGGCAGGGAGGCCTTGTCCACCACAGGCCCCTCTGCTGCAGAGTCCGTCCTTTCCAGAAGCAGCCAGGGAGGAGGCCCTGCAGGAGGGAAAAGCTACCTGCACACAGAGGCCCTCCGGGGACCTGGGACCGATTCTGAAGTCAAGCATGTTACTATCCAGCGGCCCCACCTCCCAACCCCCCAGTGAACCCTCTCCTCCATGTGCCTCTTCCTGCCGCAGCTGCCCTTCCGGATGTAGGTGCCCTCCCCTCTCTGGCCTCCCCTCTGTCCCTGACAAGAGCCACCCAGGTGACTCACGGGCTCCCCCTCCTGACCTCAGCAGCCCCTGTGCCTCCTTCAGGCTGGAAAGAAACACCCTGAGCCAAGCAATGTCAGACCTCAAGCAGCACGTAGGGTGGCTGTTTGGACAGCTGGCCTTGAAATCAGACCAGTGGGCAGTCACCAGCCAGCCGGGGCCTCCTGCTCCCTCACCTCTCCCCACCCTGCACTCCTTCCCTCCTTTCAGGGTTGCAGTGCCGAGGACTGAGCCAAACATGCATTCCCAGGAATTGATGGGAAGAGGATTCCCTGGGGAGGCCCCCCGCATTTTTCCTCCTTGCTACATCCTGGGCAGAAGTGTTCGCTAAGCCTGTTTCTCTGTGCGTGTGACCTTGGTTGGTAGCATCCACGTGGCCTAAGCCAAAAAATATGGGTCCAGAAACAGCCTCACAAATAAGGACAAGACATCACAAATCCGGACAACCCTGGAAAGCCTGAAAACTGGTCACTTTACCTGCAATCAGACAGGCACACACACAGGCACACACGTGCACACACACAATCATCAGACAAATGATACCCAGGCTGTTGTCATCCTCCTTGTAACCATAGGAGACGTGGCAGTGCATGGACAAGACCCAGCAAAGCCGTTTTCCCCACGGGTCTCCCCGCTGGAATATTTATAACACACACTCTCACTTTTGCCCCTGTGGTTCCTCTATTTAACCATGAACTCTGGCCCTGACAACAGAAGCAAGTGAATAAACAAATCATTTTCTGGAATTAAGGAAGGAAGAGAGAGTGAATCAGACCCCTTTCGGGTGTTCCTCTGAAAACTAACAAGCACAAACCCTCGGAGTAGCCTAAGTGCCTTCTCGGAGGATTTGGACTTAGCCGTAGGAAGCGCACACCATAGATGCATGGCCCTGTTTGCATCAGTCGGAGTTTCATCAAATGCCAGAACACTCTAAGAAGCTAGAGTAGCAAAGGCGTTTATTAAAGGGAACTAAGTCTCTCACAGAATTCCCACCAGGGCCAAAGAGCCAGGCCTGCAGGGCCACCAGATCAGCTGTGCAGGTTGCATACAGTGCCACCGATGAGGGGTGCCCTTCACACACTACACTGATTTGTACATTTTTTTACAATATTCATTAGATTTATATATCATAGCAACTTGCCAGCAGATGGCAGTAATGCGTCTAGAAGGGGTTCCCTGGTCTAATTTGGCACAAAGTCCATGGCCTGGAAGCCAGGAAACAGGGAGAGCCCCACACAGCAGCATCAGGCTGCTCCTACAGAGATGTGATTGCTGCTGCTGCTGCCATGTGCAGACCCCACGCTCACCCCACTAACACGAGGCCTGCCAGGGACTCTGGGACTCCACTCTTCTCTCCAGAAAACAGATTCCCCATGTCTGGACTTGCATTGCTTGGTGCTGATGCATCTGATTGGGAAAGCCATGTATCTTGATTGCAGATTGACTGAGAAAGTAAGCTTCTGGCTTCTACCTTATTTTCTCCTCCAGACAGAGTTCCAGGTGGCTGGGGAGGTCTCAGAGACTCCCTCCAGTCTGCATTCAGACCCAGCCCTCTCCCTGGGGACGCCTGCAGACTGGCTCGGGGCTCCTGTCCAGTGCATACCGGTGTTCCTCAGCCTGTTTCTGTTAGTAAAAAGAAGGAGGTGATAGCATCTGCTTAAAGGGTCTCTGGTGGAGTACCCAGGGCACAGGGAACACCAGCCCTGCCTGCCACCTAGTGCCTCCTCAGTCAAAGTCGGTCTTCTTTCTTCTGCGATCCATCAGTAACATTGAGAACAGTGGTGCTTATTTACGTTCCCTCGCCTTTGATTCTTCAAATAGAAAAGGAAGGAGGAGGAGAAGAAGTGGGAAAAGGAAAAAGGGGAGGGGCGGAGGAGGAGAGGCACTCCTTACTAATCCCAGTGATTATCAGAGTTGTTCTCTTGGATAATCTGATGATGGTGGTTAATCAATTGCCAGTTCCTGTGGGAAAGCTGGAGGAGGAAGTGACATGGACATCCTCTTTTTAAATCAGAATGTGGAGTTGTTGGTTTCTCAGAGTTTGCTGGCCTGTGAAGCTGTTTGAAAGCACCCAGGGAGACCCACTCAAAGGCAGAACTTTGATTACAGGTGGCTGGGGCCTCCTCTCCAGGTGCTGCCCAATTACAGCCCAACCTCCCTGGGCTCCCCAGCAGGGACCTCCCTGGGCTGACAGCCGTGGGCAGTGGTGCCTGCGCTGAGGAAAAAGAATCACAATAGGATCCTAAGGATTAGGCTTGGGAAGATGGGAAGAATCGTCAGCACTGCCTTTTGGCCTGGCAGCCAGGCTCCTGCTCTGGCCCCATGCCTTACAGGGCTCCCCGTGGGGCATGGAATCCGAGGAGCCAGGAGCCTGTGCCCCTTATGGACAGAGCATGGGCAGGGTACTTGGGACCCTCTATTCCCTGTTCCCAGCACCTCCATGGACCTCTTCCAGGTGTTTCTTCCTGAGGGCAGGTTGTTGCTGGCATTCCTCTGCCTACACTGAGGGGTAGCCGGGGCGGGGGGGAGGGGGGGGTAGGATGGAGCAAGGGGGGCCTGTTCATGGGGAGGATGGAGAGCGCTTGGCCATGTGGATTCAGTGTTCACATGCAAGACCTCTCAACCTCCCTTACAGAGCAAGGGGCAGGAAGAGGAGAGGCTGGGGGGCTGCCAGCCAGCAGATGGGCTCTGCCCCACCAGAACCCCAAGGATCTGAGGGTCTAACTGTGATCTGGCTTTCCAGGTCTCTGTGCTTGTCAAGATAGAGAATAGAAACAGAGTTTATTTAACAGCTTGTTAGCTGGATTTCTGTATTTAAATATTTATTTTTTTAAATATATTTTTACTGATTTCAGAGAGGAATGGAATGATGACCCGCACTGGGGATCAAGCTTGCAACCTTGATATGTGCCCTGACTGGGAATTGAACCATGACTTCCTAGTTCATAGGTCAATGCTCAACCACTGAGTCACACTGGCCAGGCTGTGTTTAAGTATTTAGACATGACACACAGACCTCTATCTGTATTCTAGCTCATGTAGGGAAAGCTATAGGGAAAGCTGTGGTGGTCCCATAAGTTCTATAAAGGAAGGGCAGGGGGTGTAAAAGTCCAGCAGGTGGTGGGGATATTGGGGGGTTGACACTGCAATTGCACTGACTTCACTTGAAGTTGCCTGCTTTTTGTTGAAGAAGCCAGACACGGTGGAGTGCCAGCAAGAAGGTGTCATTTTCTCCCATTACTTCCCTTCATCCAACTCTGCTGGGTCTTCCTTCTCTGACTCTCCATTTCGAGAAGAACCCATACATTTTCTGGGCATGTTCAGTAAAAGAAAAGTCTCATTTCCAGTCATCTAAACAGCCCAGCCCAATCCAACATCAAAACTTCCCTCTCACCCATCACTGCATTCCCTTCCTAAGGTCCTTCATGCAGGCCCTGGAGCAGTGGGGACAGGAACAGGGACTCTATTCATCTGTTCAGCTGCTATAACAAAGTACCACAGACTGAATGGCTTATTATCAACAGAAATTTGTTTCTCACAGTTCTGGAGGTGGGAAGTCCAAGATCATGACGCCAGCATAGCCCAGTTCTGGTGAGAGCCCTCTTCTGGTGTGCAGATGACTACCTTCCTGCTGTGTCCTCAATAGCAGAAGGCATGGAGAAGCGAGTTCTCTCATGACTCTTGCAAGGGCACTAATTCCATTCAGGAGGACCCCACCCTCATGACCTCACCTAACCCTAATTACCTCTCAAGAGCTCTACCTCCTAATACCATCACATGGGGGTCAGGTTTCAACATACACATTTGGGGTGGGGGTGGGGGGAACACAAGCATTTTGTCTACAACAGTTGCATTTCACTCTTTGCTCCACATCCTCAAACACCCACCAGCTACTGTTTCTGGCTCCTCTGGGGGTCAGCAGAGAGGAGAAAAGCAAGAAAAGGGTAAGGTGGACAGTGCCCTCTCCATAGCAGATTGTTCTCTCCCTGTGGGGAACTCCAATCTTACACTGTTCCCTGATGAAAAAGAGGCCCCTCTAGCTGAGTTCCTAGAATACTTACAGTATCCCCACAGACCAGCCTGAATCCAGAGTGGAGACGGGCTTAAGCCCCCTCTGCATGCCACTTGGAGCTGCACTAAACATTCCCCTGCCTGAAGGCAGGTCTTTTCAATTGTATGAGCAGTCCCATGTCCCAGCATTGGTCACTCCGTGAATGGAGACAAATGGCAGAAGGGGTGCTGGAGCCTTACACACGTTTCTGCAGGCTCCACGGGGTGACCAGCTGGATTGGAGACATTCTGACCTTTAAAATTCCCTTCCCTGGGGCAAGGCTATAGGCCCCGGTGAAAATTAATTATAACCTCCAACTTGATTTTATTTGGACATCAAAGACGAGTGCCTCTTTAATCTTTATAGTGAGACATACATAACAGAGAGCTAACAAGAGTACTGTGTCTGGGGACTCGGGCAGGCCATTCATTCTCCTTTGAATGTAGCTGTCAAGGTTCTTGTGTACGAGCCAGAGGAGACTGGCAGGGAAGGAGGAAGCGAATTTATTGGAAGGATATTGCAGCTCAAGGGCTGACGGGAAGTTGGGAGCATCAGAAAACAGGGAGGAAGCAAAAGGGGCAGAAGGTCACCACCAACACTACCGGTGTGAGAAGCTGCCGCTCCATGAATGTGGCCCCACGTGAGCGTCACCGCCTCCAGATGCAAAGTCCCAGGCGGGAGCACCCATGTGGCCAAGGCGACAGCACAGGTCCCCCAACTTTAGCTGCTAAGAGGCCCTCTTGGCTTCCGCTCCCTTTAATGCTCACTGAAGGAGGCTCTCCGAACTGGAGAGTGACTGAATGCCGGGTCCCCCAAAAGTGACAGAGGTCAAGCACAGTCAGGGCACATGGCCTGAGAGCCATGGTCACACTCCATTACTCTCATATGTTCATGTGAGAAAGAAACATCCCTGTGGCTTCGGGTGCCAATAGCAGGAGCCAATCATGCGTTTTGAGCATTTGTGTTTCAAAGCCACTTATTTATGATTTGGGGATTTGGGTATGTTTCCGTAATCATTTGTCATTTTTAATCCTTCATTCCCACTGCCCAGGATAGACTGGTGGCATTACCAGCCATTAGAAGGCTTGTTCTCAAGCCTTGCTCTGTCACTGACTCTCTGTGCAACCAGGAGAAAGCGACCTCAACCCTAAATCTGTATTTTTCTCACCTGGAAAATGAGGGGGAGGAGGAGATGATCCCCAACACTTCTTTCTGCTCTCACACAGAGAGATGCCATGCTTCCGTGCCAAAGAGCCTTTGAAAAGGGCCATCTCATCTCTCTCCAGAACGGAAGCTGCCTGTGACGCAGGATGTGCATAACTTCAGGTTGTCTGATGTAAATATTACTGAGGATGACTCCACTCTGGGGCCAAAAACACCCACTGGAAATGCCGTTCAAGTCAAATTACCAAACAGCACACAGGTGGGCTCCTGCTTTCATCGCTCCTAAGAGGGACATTTGCTAAATCTTATTTTCCCACATATCCATGCATCCGTGCTGACATGCAGGCACAGATGCACACACACGCATGTTCCTGTGTCATCATCACGGTGGCTTAGAGTTGTGTGTGTAACTGTATCTGTAAAAAGCTCCTTTGCGTGGGTTGTGCCTCACCTAAAGGCTCAGAACAAGCTCCTTTTCTTTCCATTCACACTGCGTCTTCCCTTTGTTCTCTGTGTGGCTATGTCTTAGCCATGCCGGTGGACATCTGGGGTGACTGCTATGGAAGGCGGGGGAGAGGAGGGACGGTGGAAGTGGAGTCTGAGGAAGGTTCCTTTTGAGGTGAACACTTGCAGGAGCCTAAATAGATATCTGCACCTGGTTCCAAGTTTTGTCTGAAGATAAATCACATTTTTATGACCCCAGTCAATGCTGTAGCTTGATTTCTGAAGGGAGGCCAAGTTCCCAGCAGCCCCCGGGGGCGCTGTGGAGACAGCCCTGTGGAGAAGTGTGTCAGGGCAATGGCAGGGCAATGCCTGCAGGGATGTGGGATCCCCAGGGGGGACCCCGTCCCCATGTCTTCTCTCAGGACCACACTTCCACCAGTCCCTGCACAGAATTCTTAGTGCTAAAAAGTGTGTCCACGAACCATGCATATTATTCTATAGAAAATCCACAGACTTATCATATTAGTGGCCAAAACGTCTGCATTGCAAGTATTTTGAAATCCATCCCAGGCCATGGTTTTCTGAGATTCTCCTTGGGCTCTCCGTCTGGCCCTCATAGCAGCTGGCAGGTGGGAGATCCTCCAGCCCCCCTGGGAATTAGGTCCAGAAGAGCAGGATCCGGCAAAAAGCATGCTGTGGTGCCAGGGCCCAGGGACAGAGGCAAGGTGCAGTGAGGTCACCCAGTCACTCCCAGGTGAAGGGACAAGAAAGCAGCCCATCAGTGTGCTGCGTGGTACGTACCCTTCAGTGGCTACAAAAAGCAAGATGCATGACTTGCTTTCCAGCAAGAATTCAGCAGGGATCTTTCCTTATGTGAGTTGCGTGGGAAAGCTGCCCCTGTAGGATCCCAGCCTCTGACCTATGTGGGATCACTCAAATGAAAATGGGGCTAAGCTTCCACTTCCACCAACGGCGAATCAGGATATCTTGGACCTAGCCTTCCACTGGCATCATGTATAAAATCTGGGGAAATTTTTAAAAATACATTTTTATTGATTTCAGAGAGGGAGAGGGGGAGAGAGAAACATCATTGATCGGCTGCCTCCTGCACGCCCCACACCGGGGATCTAGCCCACAACCAGGGCATAAGCCCTGACTGGGAATAGAACAGTGGTCCGCGCTCACCACTGAGCGCCCTCCCCCTGGAACCTCCTGCCGTGGCTGATGGAGTCTGCGAATGCTCCATCATCAACATCGCCCTGACCCTGGAGCAGAGCAGGCACCAGGACTGGGGTTCCAGGCACATCCCTGAGAGGAGTCTGCTCTATCTAAAGCGGAGGCTCTAAACGGGAGATAACCCTCTGCGACGCCCCTCCTCGCCACCCCCTCCAACTCCTACCTCCTCTCCCGCCTCCAGGAGCAGCCCCCGCGCGCTCAGTGCCCAGGCGGCCAAGGCGGGGCGCTGGACCAGGGCAGCAGAGGAGGGGAGGAGACAGGGAGGAAGGAACGTGGGAAGGAGCCCAGCCCCGCCAGCCGCCGCCAGCCCTGCTGCGCCCCCGTGTGGCCTTCGCGCGCATCTGCGTGGCTCGGGAACAAAGCCCACGGCGGCGAGGGCGGGGCCGGAGCGTCGGCCCTTCCTGGGGGTGGAATCCCAGGCTGAGCGAGCTCGGGAGCTCGGGCTTTCGGGCTCTCAGGCCCCGGGTCCAGGCGCGGGTACCCCTGGGCGGGCTGACGCCCCAAATAAAAGAAACCACGATTCTAGACATGGCTGCTGAAGATTACTCTCAGGGGAGCAAATAAGGAGGGGAGACAGCGCTGTGACGCCTCACCCCCTGGGAGAGATCACCCCGTCTTCCGCCCACCTGCCCCCCTAACCCCCTGAAGCGCCAACCCCAGCTCTGGTCAGCGGGCAGAGTTTGAGGACGAGAGAGGGAAGGGCGCGTTGCCTGGGAATGGGAGCTCCTGATGGGAGGTCCCGCAGAGCCATGCTGGGTAGGTGGCCGCAGACGCAGCCCCCGGCGCCCTCCACCCTCTCAGGCCTGGGCTTGGACAGAAGTTAGTGGAGGCGCAGAGAGGCACGTGGGAGTGTCCCCCACCCAGGGCTCATGTGCATACAGTTCACAAAGAACTGAAAACCTGGTAATATCCTTTCCTCCTTCCTTCCTCTCTCTCTCCCTCTCTCTCTCTCTCTCTCTCTCTCTCTCTCTCTCTCTCTCTCTCTCTCTCTCTCCCCCTCCCTCCCTACCCCCCCCCCTTCTCTTTTGCATTCTTTGAAATATCAGTGAGCAGGCTGATGACTGCACCGCCCTTTCATAAGTCTATGACTTCAGTTTCCACTCTTTTAGCTCCAGCTGAGCTGGGGGCAGCAGCCGAGAGAACACCTTTGCAGACGGAGCCTTAGCAGAGTGAGCGGAAGAAGGCCACCTACTATGTGCTGGGCCTCTGCCCAGCTATCTCTTGCCCGGATGGAACATTCCCAGACTCCATTGGCCACACCACGACGCTACAGGAGGAGGATGGAAGTGGGTGGACTCTGTCCCATTTCTCCTCTTGCCAGGGCCACGGTCAAAGGCACTCAGTCTGTACCAGGGAGTCTTCTGAGAAGCACGCTGGTGCCATCTCGGTCCCAGCGCCTGGGCCCGGGAGCTTGGGGGTTCAGGCTGCATGGGCGTCTGGGCGCCACTCCAGGGGCCTCTGTGTCATTTCCTGGAGACCTTCTGCACACAGAGGTTGCTAGGTGGGGCAGCCTGTGAGGGCCCAACCTTGCTGGGAACCAGGATAGCATCTGAGGAAAGGCGTCAGCCGCTGCCCTGGGACTTGCCTTCTCCCGGTTCTGCCTCTAACACTCTCTGCAGAGTAAGACCCCGGTTCTAGGCCAATGCACTCACTTTTCAGTTGGGAAAACTGAGACCCAAAGAGAGGGGTGGCAGGCCCTTCTAGTGAGCCACACAGTTCTAGAGTCTGGGTCTCTCCCAATCTTCCATGGCAGGCGCTTCTCCCACCAGCATTAACTACTTTAGTTATTGCTTTCGCCCTCCCTTACCCCTCTCCCCCACCACACACACACACACACACACACACACACCGTCTCAGCAGAGCAGCTGCCTGGGCCATGGCAGAGGCTCAGGCCACTGGCAGAACCTTGGGGAGCTGCAGCTGCACAACAAGAAGGCGGGGTTCTGTCCTCCCTCCTAGGGGGCCAGGAGGTGGGGGAAGTGAAGGGAAGGTCAAATCCAGAAGAGCTGCCTCCCAGGCAGGGCCTGCTTGCTCTGCTCTCCGAAGGGAGGTGGCAGGATGTCAGCCACCGAGGGACCTTGGGGTCCAGCCCCCGGAGCCTGGGTACAGTGACTTCATCAGACATTTCCAGCTTTTATGATCTGCCAACAAGGCCCTCGAGTGACGCAGTCTGACCTCCCCTGGCAGCCCATTTTCCCGGGCACGGTGATCTCAGCCCCGTTGGAATGCCACCGCCATCCGCAAGCCCCTTCCCAGTCCACAGGCCGCAGGCCACAGGAGCAGGCAGGGGCACTGAGCAGGGGCCAGAGAGAGTGGTGTGGCTAGAAACGGACAGGAAGTCCACAGGTGAGCTGGGGATGTCACCTGGGAGGCTGGGAGGCTGGACATGGGAGCAGGGAGTCAGAGGGCGCTCAGCCCTGGAGAGGACAAGAGAGCGGGCTTGAAGGAGCCATGACCAGCTGCTTGGTAGGCCCCCCAGCCTTGGGATGCCCATGGGCGCCTTCCA
This sequence comes from Pipistrellus hanaki, assembly GCF_964339955.1. NCBI lineage: Eukaryota > Metazoa > Chordata > Mammalia > Chiroptera > Vespertilionidae > Pipistrellus > Pipistrellus hanaki. The sequence continues at coordinate 73,447,536 of NC_140508.1, forward strand.
GATGCTGCTCCCTCTTTGTCGCCTTCCTAGGTTCAGGGGTCTCACACCACCACTGTCACACACACACACACACACACACACAAGACTTACACATCCAGGTGACAAACCACTAGTATTGCGTTCGATCCTGGATTGGATGGAATGACCTTGGACAAGTTGCTTCCCCTCTCTGAGCCTTGGTTTCTTTGGGGGGGAATGGGAATAGCATTAGCAGTGTCTTCCTCATAGGGCTATGGTGAGCCAATAAATAAGGTCATGCATCGTGCCTGGCACATAGGAAGTGTTCGGAAAAGAGTGGTTTTTATTGTTACCTTTGTCTCCCAAGCCAGTTAGCAGAGATTCCTGGCAGAAGCAGCAATTGATCCCCAAGTGTGGCTGTTAGGAAAGGGCACCAACATGTGCGTGACCATTGGTCTAGCCCAGTGTTCGGCAAACTGCGGCTCGCGAGCCACATATGGCTCTTTGGCCCCTTGAATGTGGCTCTTCCACAAAATACCACGTGCGAGTGCGCATGTATGGTGTGATTGAAACTTCGTGGCCCATGCGCAGAAGTCAGTTTTGGGCTCTCAAAAGAAATTTCAATCGTTGTACTGTTGATATTTGGCTCTGTTGACTAATGAGTTTGCAGACCACTGGTCTAGCCCATTAAACTTGAGGCTTCAAGGAACTATTCTCCATGTTCTAACAAATGACACTCCTGAGGCTGAGAGAGCATACACAGCTACTCAGAGTGGCACAGCCAGCAGATGACAGGAGGAAGGTTTAAATGCAGTACTTCACTGCCCAAAGAAAGCCCTGTAGTTCACCGACCTCTGTGTTTCCAGATTTTTGGACTCAATTATGCATATTTACATTACTTAGATGAATAGGGCATAGCTCCCTATGTGACCCTGACCCAGGTATTGTCCACATTCAAAAGAGGAAGAGATGGTTGGGAAGAGCAACAGACACAAAACTATTCAAGTACGGTAAGTATGTAGAATCTACAGCTATCAGCTGCAGATAAATATATTTTACAAAAGACACACAATTCATTTTCTGCCTAGAAGTAGTAGTGAGGCTATAGAGTGAGCTGTTATGACAGGGCCCACCATTACGATGCTACACATTTATCCCTCTCCCAGGAAAGTTGAAGGTGAGTGGCTCAGGGACTCAAGGGCTTCCCCTCCTATCCTCTGCCATCCGGCCTCTGCCAGTCTCAGGCGGGGGTTCCCCAATTCAATTGACGAGAATTTAGTGGCATGGGCACTCAGCGCCAGCTATAAGAAGAGTGGGAACAAGGTCTCTAGTTTCGGGACCATTTGCCAAAACTCTATTGTAGGGAAGGAAGGGAGGAAAAATTTTGAGGTATATAACGTGGGGTTTTCTTAGCTCTAAAAGTGGGAGGTGGAAATAGAGTAGTTTCTTTTTTTCTTTGATCATTTAATGCCTTTTTTCCAATGAAATCGCATATGCAGACAAAAGCAGGGTATCTTGGTGAAGTGATGCAGGGGGCCCGGGACCCTACCGGCCTGGCCTCCCCCTTCCTGACCCTTTCCCTAAGGTGGTTCCCTGAGGCACCTCTCAGGAACCCCCAGGCCTAGAACAGTTTGTAGCACGTGGTCTGGGGTGGGGGGTGGGGGTGGGGGTGGGGAAGAGGTGCATATCTGAGGCCTTTCCCAAACCTGCCTTTCCCTGATGATGCTGTGGCCCTGAGGTCAGGTCATATTAGACTCTCAGCAAGGGATGCATGATCTCCCAAAACAGGGGCTCATCCCTGTGGGTGAGGTGGGAAGTGCAGGGAAGGCTTGGGGGAAAGGAAAAAAAAATCCCAGCAGTTGGTGGAGTACAGTGAACACAGAAATAAAAAAGGTAGCATTCAAAAACACTCTTTGGAAAGGCAGAATTTTAAGAGTCGGTCACACTTATTTCATATTTAACTCGATCGCTGCCAGCTATGCAACCCTGTGCACGTGACCTCTCTGACCCTCAGTCTTCCAGTCTATGAAATGTAACCACCTGGAAGGTTTCGGTGAATATTCAATGAGATAAGCATTTAATACAGGATCTGGTATACACAGGGCCCAGTAAATGTTTTGTTGTTATTATTCACTAAAGGTGGGAATCTTTAAACAACCATTTTTGCAGAGGTTTCTGCAAACCATTCTGAAACGCGCAGAGATTTCAACTTTAAATCAGAGAATGGGAAAGGCATGGGCTTAGCTTTTAGTTATGTGGTCCCATATCCCTCTCTGCTATTGCCTCATTTCTGGGTTTCCTTTACCAAAAAAGCAAACAAACTCCTCAATCCCATTTATATGAAATACCCAGGGTAGATAAATCCACAGAGACAGGACTGGTGGCCAGGGTGCTGGGGGGAGTGTGACATAAGGAGAAACTGCTTAATGGGCATGGGGTTTTATTCTGGAGTGATGGAAATGTTTTGGAACTAGCTGGAGGTGGTGTTGGTACAATACTGTGAATGTACTCAGTGCCACTGAACTACTCACTCTAAAATAGTTCATTTTGTCCTGGCCGGTGTGGCCCAGTTGATTGAGCGTTGTCCCATGCACTGAGGAGTTGCTGGTTCGATTCCTATTCAGGGCACATACCCAGGTTGCAGACTCAATTCCCAGAGTGGGGAGTGTAGGAGACAGCCCTTGATGTTTCTCTCTCCTTCTCCTTCTCCTTCTCCTTCTCCTTCTCCTTCCTCTCTCACTAAAATCAATAAAAACATACTTAAAAATAAAATAGTTAATTTTATATTATGTGAATTTCACCTCAATAAGTTATCAAAAGTTTAAAAATTGTGTAAATATAATTCAGAACCATTGAGGACTTTAGTTGGATTGCTCTGCATGAATTTGCAAATATGTTTCATGGATGTGTGACCAGGTTTAGATACAAGTAAGGACCTTTCCTTTTTTGTTTTAAAATAATTAAATGAAAAACGATTGCCTATAGTCACAGGAAACTTAGCACGTCCCTCCAGATACCTTTCTCTGCACCCAGAATTGCCCAGGGCTCCATTGTTCCAAGGACTCAGCCGGGATGCAAATACCAGGCAGAGAGAAGAGCCACGTGTGATCCACTGAGGCTTCTGGCTACTTCCGGGCCGCCCAGGGTGGGGCACAGCCCCGCAGATGCTCGGCCAGTGTTGTAACAACAGTATCCAAGCTAATAGTGTTACTAACAGTAAGCAGCTCTGTTAGGACCACAGAACCCACACCCAGGGCTCTGCGCCAACGCTGCGCTCCTGCTGCTCACTCCCCGCTCACCCACTGCTTCCACAGCACCGTCTCCGCCAGAGGCACTGGTCAGGACAGCCTTCCGGCCCCAACTTTCCCCACAGCCACTGAGCCCAGGTGATGGGCCAGTGAGCAATCTCCCCTGTCCTCCTGCCTGATAACTGTGACTCCCTTGTAAATTTACCTCCTCGCCAGCCGCCAACTAGCATGTTAAGACATATTAGAATAGCTGCGCTGATCCGGCCGCAAAAGATCTTAACTGTACACTTTCTCCCAAGACAATTGGTGCCTTTGCAACTTTAGATTTTCGTGTATAAAGAATGGCCCCTACAAGATACCTCTCTGCTTCAACTTAGACCAGGAAGCAACTGGCTCTGTCATCTCATCATCACCATCATCATCATCATCAATAGCTAATATCTGTTACATGCCATGTGCCATGCTCTCTGCTCTCTTACTAGAACCTGTGAGCTAAGGACTATTATTGACTCCATACTACAGATGAGGAAACGAAGCTTTGTCATACACCCAGCCAGGCAGACTACATACAAAAAAAAATGTAGGTAGTCTAAGCTTTGAAAGCAGTGTTTATTAAAATACATCTCATTTTCAAAATGTAATAGAATCTACAGCTATCAGCTGTTAACATGCGTATACATTTTGGGGGACACATATCTCCTTTGGGGAAAATAATTAGTGAAATTATGTACCTTACTTGTTTAGTCTTGCTACCCATATTAATTCTTTCTGTCACTCTCCATTAAGCACGTTTAGAAAATACTAGAGTAACCAAATGGTCACGCGTTGGTGGGAATGGTATCGGACTAACAGGTGGAGACTTGAGCTGTAGTCCCAGCCGAGCCATTCTTTTGATGTGTAAATTCGGAAGAAATCGTATCACCTCTCTGAGCCTCAGCTTCCTCAGCTGTGAAGTGACAGGTGGACTGAATACTGTCGAAAAGTCTGTACTTCTGTGTACCAGCCACACCATAAATCTTGAACCCACCAGGCATGGCAGCGTGTATGCACACCCATGCAGAAAACACTTCAGGAGCAACCGCGCAGCCACAACCATCCATGTATTCATTCCTTCCAGACGGCTTGCAGGGAGGGGACCTCTCAGGAAAGATTAGCGGCTTGAAGCAAATGACGGTGAAATCCCTGGGAGAGCCAGATGCTCTTCACTCCGGGCTGGTTATTGGATCCCTTCTGATTCATGTCTCCTGGCTGGTCTTCGCTGGCTTGTTCATAGCGTGTCCTCTCTCTCCCTTGCTTCCTGCTATTGTCCTTTCTTGTTCCTTTCAGGAATGGTGGAGAACCAAATGTCACTCTTCTACGGGGAGAGAAGGTTCTGCCTGGGGAGACGCAGGCCCCTCACGCTCTCCTTGCTTCTCTGTCCAGGCACATGGGTTGTAGAAGGCAGAGCTGATTGTAACAACTGCCATTTTTATCATCTCTTGGGCATCCAAATATTTAAATATGGCATGGGACTTTAATGCTTAAGTGGGTGGTTCCTGCTTTGATTGCCTGTCCTGTGCATGGGTGCTAGTCAATTTCTCATGAAGTGATTCTTCCACTGTAATGGGGGGGAGAGCACACCCCTCCCCCACAAACATACACACACACACACACACACACACACACACACATACACACACACACACACACACACACACACACATTTCAGAGTTTCAAAAATCTTGTAAAACCCAATATTGATAACACAGACACTTTTCAATGCCCCTGATGGGAGTACAAGTAGGTATCACCTCTATGGAAGGCAACTGGACAAATGAATCAAACAATTTAAAGAGCTCATACCTTTGGATGAGCCAGTGTTTTCTATGAGGAAGCTGAGGGCCAAGCAATAATCACAAGAAAGACAACATTTAGATATGAGGCTGTTCACTGAAGCATCCATGTAACTGAAAAATGTTAGGTACGAAGCCAATTTCCAAGAACAGGGGATTGCAAAATTAATTAGGGTACGTCCATTACAAATCATGTTATAGAAGAACATTTAACGACGTGAGAAAATGCTCATGATACTGAATTAAGTGGAAAAACTTGGGTTCCAAAACAGTACATGCAGGCTAAATCCATAAAATATATAAACATACAATATATATATTAAAACATAACAAAGTAAGCATGCATGCCAAAATGTCAATAGTGGAATAATACATGATGCCTAGTTTCTGGTTTTATACGTTTTTAAAATGTTAACTTTATGAAGCAGGAGAAAATCTTTATATATACACCCATAGCTTAAAAAACAAAACACATTCACTACATCTTTGTGTCCCAGAGGGTCACCAGGCAAGAGAAGGGCAGGCAGGGGGTAGGTTTCCTCTCTCCTCTAGGAACAAGCCGTGGTTTCCTTCTGGCCACGCTCCCCTCTTGCTTTCTGCTCCTCGTTCTTCTCCTGGGAGGCTTGGGGAATCCTGCCTGATGGTGGTGGTGGTGATGGTGGAGTGTGGGGGCTGAGTCATTCCATCAGACTGCCCAGGCTTCAGGCCGCCCCCCACCAGTAACCCACCCTGTCTGGGATGCTGAAAGAGCTGTCTGTGCACATCTTTCCCCCGTGCCCAGTGGCACCGTGTTGGTAACCTGGACCTGACCATGACAAGAGTATTTACACTACAGAAATGGCAAAAGCCACCATCAGGGCTTTCCGGGACACTCTAGGTGGGTCCCGCGATCAGTGTTTTAACAAGTCCTGCAGGTGATTCTGGCACATGCTAAAGTGTACATTGGGCAGGACATCCCTAGGCCCTAGGAAGGACTATGCAAACCCACAGGTGAGAGGACCAGGCTCAGGGCTACCCCTCTCTAGATCTGGCTTTGCCAAACACAGAAATCCTGAACTTAGCCCTGTCCACCAGAGAATAACATTATTACACAAACCACAAGGACCCCACCCCCTCCCATTCTCCACTTTTCCATGGGGAAGATGTCAACAACCATTAGAGCCCTAGATCCTGAAAAGATTGTCTGCCTCGGCCTACTCCCACACACACATCGAAATTAAAGTGGTACAGAAAGAAGTCTAGCAATGCTCAGATTTCGTTACACTAAGGGAAGTTTACTCATTCTCCACCTCTTCTTTTTCTCCGTGCTTTGCTGTTTTATTAAATAAATGCTTTGTCATCCTCTGCACAAAATTGCCACCAAGAAGTGGCATACGTTTTCATTCGAGGCCTCCCAAGCAAACCTTGGCAGCCCCAGCTCCCCAGACACAGCCTTTTGTATATTTCAAGCAGCGGTGAGGACAAAGGGTCCCTGTCGATACTAGTCTCTTGCCGTAGGGAGCCATTGAGGGTCTGTGAGAACAAGACAGATAATTCTGGCCTTGGTCTGACCTCCACAGGACAGATGGGATGTTGGTACCAATGCTCTAGATTTGATTGGTCACTGGATTCAACCAGTGCTCTGAATGGGCAGCCCCTGGCCAATCAGGACAGAGACATTTTTTTCCTCCTTCTCCCCTCCAAAGATTAGGCACTGCTGGGTTGTCTTGGGCCATGTGCTGCCCAAGAGAGCACATGGATTGTCTTGGGATCCCTAAGTCTCCGGGCATCACCTCCTAGCTGTTTGACCATCACCTCTCATTGCAAAGGCAGGCATCTCCCTACCCGCACTCACAGAAGAGAGCAGTGGCATAAATAACTACATACAAATCAAGTTGCTTACATTTGGCTCCATTATGCACAGCATGTTTCAGGAAGAGCAGCAGATTTGCTCTTCTAATTTGCTTTGGCTGCAATTAATATTAACACGAGGTGTCAGGGAGCAGGGACAGAGCCTGGCTTGAATGACTTGTCACAAGCAGAACACCGAGAGCAGCCAGCAACTGGAGTTGTGCCCTGTGACTGCGAATGACTGGCTCGGCAGACCCAGGACATGAAGCAGGCAGCCATCCCCAAACTGCCACCCAGACCCAACCCAAGACCACAGCATCACCCCCCTCACGGCTGTTTCTCAGAGATCCCTGCTTTCCATCCGCCTGATGGCAGAGAGGCTGGAGCTCGCAAAGGCTCAGCGTGTTCTCAGATGGTGTGCATGGATGACCATGGCACATGGGTGGGACTTGTGTGTTTCAGCCCATTGGTTCTGCTCACCATGACTCCAGGAAAAATTCAGCACAGGGTATGGGAGAGAGACATTACTTTTGAGATAGTGTGCTACCATTTATGTTGAAAAAGAAAATTACCTCCACATCTCAGCACTTTAGTGTCAATAATGCTTGCAACGGGCATCCTCTCTACTAGTGAAACACCAGAGTCACCGCACCAAGGCAAGGAAACTAGTTCCAAGAGGACGAGACCACGCCCTGTGTCTTCATGGGCCCAGGACCCAGAGGACAGCAGCTGGGACTGGGCTAATGGCCATGAATTGGACATATGGGCAAGAATAAGAAGACCCGTGGGACTTACTAACTTGAAGACCTGCCAGAGTCCCTCGTGTGGAGGAAAATGAACTAGCACGTGTATATAATCATATCTGCAGGCTGACACTCTATCCACTGAGCCAAACTGGCTAGGGCCATATTGTTTATTGAGCATTTGCTCTAGGCTTAGCTCTGGGGACCATCATTGGGGTAGGGCCTGCTTGGACACATATGGAGTCTCCATTTTTCCTAATGTTCACAACAACCCTAGTCTTACACACGCCTGGTACAGGTGGCAGAAAACAGAGACCTGAGAGGTAAATGACTGCAAGGTCACAGTCAGTGAGGGGAGCACCATGATTTCACCCACAGTCTGATTCCCAGGCCTCTCTGTTTCTGCTCTTCCCCACTCTGCCCCATTCCCTTCAGATACTTCCAAGTCACCCAAGAGAGAAATGTACAGACCCAAACAGTGACTAACTTCATCCTTATTACCATATCTGATTCTCTTGCAACCTTATGAGGAAGGAAAAACATCCTTTTTTCACCAACATCACATAAATGAAGTTGGCATTAGTGTTGATATGGTGTTATAGTAACATTATTTTAAGTTAAATTGCAAAGTTTTTTTGGAGCCCATGCTAACGGCCACGCTCTTGGCATACAACTTGTAAAGAAGATAAGGAGCCAGATGCACATCAGGATGGTTCACAGTGCCCTGGTCACTTCGCCAAGACCACCCCCACCAATCCCACTGACCACACCTTCAGTCTCCTCTGGTCCCCGAACTGCCAGGCCCCATCTCCATGGGTGCCATCTTTCCTTCTTCTGCAGAAGAACTATGCATACCCTTGTCAGTCTTAATCCCTTCATCCTGCCCTCTCATTTTCATCACTCTCTTTGTTTATTCAAAAAATAAAAAGACTTGCTTACCATTAGTATTTGGTGGTGTCACATTGACTGCAGTCTAACTCCTGCCTCTGCTGCTTACCAGCTGTGCAGCCTTGGGCAAGGTACTCAAGTGCTCTGTACAAAGAGGGGTTAGAAATAAGCAACTCTTGAGGCTGCATGAGGAGTTAATCAGGTGGCATGTGACACCCACTGTGATAGTTAATTTTGTGTCGATTTGACTAATGTCTGCCAAACATTGTTCTAGGTGTTTCTGTGAGGAGTTTTTAAAAATATGAGGTGAACATTTAAATCCATAGACCTTCAGTAAAGCAGATTGCCCTCCCTAATGTGGATGGGTATCACTCAACCAGCTGAAGTCCTGACGAGAACAAAAAGACTGACCTCCCCCAGCAAGAGCAAATGCTCCAGCATGCTGCCTTTGAACTTCATCTGCACCGTTGGCTCTTCCTGGTTCTACGGTAGAATATCTTCGGATTCAAACAGAAACATGGGCTCCTCAGGGTCTTCAGCCTCCAGTCCATCCTGCAGATTTTGGACTTGTCAGCCTCCATAACCAGGTGAGCCAGTTCCTTATAATAAATCTCTTTCTATGTATATGCACATCCTATTGGTTCTGTTTCTCTGGAAAAGGTATATTGCCCCAGAGCTCCCAAGTCCATCCTGTGACTCTCATAATAATCCCTTTTTCAGGTTGCTATCCATTTTCTCACCCAGTAGTGCATCACTAAATCATTACCAGACATGGTGCTTTGATTCAACATTATGTTGTAAGATTCATCTATGTTGTCGAGTGCAGCTTCACTTTGTTCATTTTTTATTGTCTCATACTATTCTGTCATGTGAATCAATCACACTTTATATAGTCACTAGAGGCCCGGTGCACATCATTCGTGCACTGTGGGAGCGGGGAGACAGTGCTCCCTCAGCCCAGCCTGCTCCCTCTTGCAGTCCAGGACTCTTTGGGTATCCTTAGCACTGCTGCAGAGGTGGGAGAGGTTCCTGCCACTGCTGCTGCACTTGCCAGCCTTGAGCCCAGCTTCTGGCTGAGCAGCACTCCCCTGTAGGAGCACACTGATCACCAGGGGACAGTTCCTGCATTGAGTGTCTGCCCCCTAGTGGTCAGTGCACATCATAGCGACCGGTGGTTCCACCATTTGGTCATTTGCATATTAGTCTTTTATGATATAGGGTTCTACTGTTAATAAACTTCCTGCATGAAAAACACAATCTAAATTCAGAAAATGTGGTGTGCAACTGGGCCATGATCACTTTTTCAGTAGACACTAAAATTGTGAGGTTGAAAGGTTATGAATGCACCTGAAAACTGGTATAAATCCAACAAAAAAGAAGATAAACACTAATCTATTAACTAATGGGTCCACTGGATGTGAAATACTTCTGCTGACATAAGCCAGGTTTAAATCTAAAAATATATATATAAAAAATTAGAGAAAGAAATTTTTACTTTAAAAATTGTTGTGATGTAAGCCGCAAATGAACAAGCACAAACCCTAATAAATTATGGTGAAGAGGCCAGTTAGCAACCAGGGCAGTTGTGCTGTAGATCATGTGACTTTAAACCGTAATTTTTATACACCAGGCCCAGTCTGGGTGAGTACTCAGCCTGGGTGAGGAACACCTTTGGGGTTCTCTGAGAGTGGCATCCACTTGAGCAGAAGCAGATATATGGAAACCACTTATGACCTCAATAAGTGGTAGTGGCTCTTAAGAGCAAACCCTGCCAGCCTCTCTGTGAGGGGCAGAAGGAAGCAGAGCATAGAGCTCAAGTCACGTGTTCACATTGTGACCAGTTCCCCTCCCTGCTTCTGAACAGCCAGCAACATTTGTCCCAAATCTGCAGTGTTTGAGGTTTCCTCAAGCTTGAGGTCAAGGCTAGCATGGCCCTTGCCCATTGTCCCACCCCTTGGAACCCTATGCTATTATTAAGATAAAGAAAAATCCCCTTCTCACTCTCTTTGTTTATTCAATTGCTGATTTTATTTTCTATTATTATCTTTTTTTCTAATAAATATGTACAGAGTTTCAGGTGCATCATGGTCTAAGCCAGTTTTATGGGTTAGCCTGGCACTATTATTTATAAGTTAAGAGTTGAGGTTTCAGGATTTCAACAGTGTTTGTTGGGAGGAGATGGGGAGGTTGTTTCTACATCACACCAGGGGAAAGGGAACCAGTATTTCATGAGCAATTGCTCATTGCCCAGCCCATGTGTGAGCTGCCTCATTTAATCTTCATAAGCCATCATTCCCAACCAGTTCCATATTTTTCTCTGCATTTCACAGTCAAGGAGAGGGAGGCCTGGAGAAGTTAAGTACTTGCTTGTGGTCACAGAGCTCATATAACTAGTAAGCAATCATCAGGCGTCTGGTGAGCTCAGCGGGCTTGGGGGATGACCCAGTTGCATCACTTCCACGTCGTGGGCCTTGGCAAATCATTTCATTCCCCATGGGGTGGGGATAGTCATGGCACCCTCTCCATGAGGTAATATGTGCAAAGGTACATAGAACGAATCCTGGTCCTAATGAGCACTTTCTACTGGTCAGCAACAGCCATGCATTTGCTTGTGGCTGCAATTTGGTCAGGGCGCTCAGGGTAGAAGCTCTCTGCTCTGCATGGCGTCAGTTGGGGCAGCTTTACCCAACTGACTACAGCTGGATTGGCTGGGTCCCCAAGGTCCCTCTTTCTCTCTCCATGTGGCCTCTTTTCTCTAGCAGGGCAGTTAGACTTCTTTGCCTGGTCCCTAAGGCTATACGACTCGTCTCTGAAAGGGAAGTGCCTGGTCTCTGAAGGCCAGAATTGCTCAGACCAATGGACTGAGCTCCATTGGTCAAAGCCAGTCACGAGGCCAGCTGGGTTGCTAAAGGAGGACAAGTAGACTCCCGCTTTGGAGGGAGGAACAGCGATCCTGCGGGAATGAAAGCACCTGGTGGCCATCTTCATGGAGGATTCAGGCTGTGGAAATGTAGGACAGATGAGCCAAAGTGGTTAGACCTCATAAGAAGAGACATTCTGGAGGCTCTGAAAAGAATGGGTGGGGCTAGAAAAAAAAAAAAAAAAAAAACAAGAAAGAGAAATTTGACAAAACTCAAAGCAAAGTTCCATGAAGTGGCTTGAGACGCAGCTGCTTGATTAAGGTAGGGCCTGCAGATAAGAAGCTGAACTGGAGGGGGGAGGAGGGGAGAAGAGAAAGGCGGTTGGAGCATTGAGGCTTTGAAAGGGAATCCCAAGGGCAGTGGGGAGACTAATGTCCTCTGGATGGAGAGAGACATGCTGGAAGTGGTGTTTCGGGAAGTCATCTGCAGCAAGTCCGGGAGGGGTTGGGGAGCAGAGACACTAGAGTCAGCAGTAATGCGGGTCTGAGGGCATGAGAGACCAGAGGGTTGTTCAGAAGGAGGAGGAAGGGCAGAGCATCTCCTGTCTTTGCCAGTGTTTTATATCCTGTCTATGGTTGTCTTGGAGGAGGGGAGAGACTAGGCCTGCCTAAGCCCCAACTCCCTGTGTGACAGACCAGACCTCCCTCAGGAACCACAGTCTTCAGAGGAGCAGGTGACACTCAGCCATCAGAGAAGGTGTGGCCCAGTCTGTTTCCCCAGAAGGACCAGTTTGTTGAAACCCATTCTCATTTTTGCCCTTAGAACAGGGCACTTTCTACTCAGGGCTGAGCCAAGGTCCCCAGACCTCAAACCCTCCTTCCTATGCAAACCTTCCCCCCAGAATAATATCCCCTCCCAGACTTCCAAATACACCCGCTTCTCCCTCCCTTAGACTATGGTCTCCTGGGATGTCTCTGCTCTCTCCTTGTCCCCTGCCCTAACCCTTCTCCCATTCAGGACCCAGGTGCACCCCTCTGCAGGGAAGCCAGATAGGCACCCCCAAATCTCCTCTAGACTCACCACCTCAGCAAACCCCACCACACAACATGTTTTCTTTGCATTTCAGCCAAGGAGAGGCAACCTGGAGAAAGTAAGGACTTGCTTATGGTCATGTGGCCCTTCTCAAAGGTGGTGTGTGACACTCTTATCAGCACAGCTGCACCGGAGGGCAAGGGCTGTGTCTCTCTTGTTTCTCTTTCCCTCACAGAGCTCAGAACAGTGTTGACTGTGCAGTAAGAACCTCACATAAAGGCAGAGAAGATGAGTTGTTCCTGGCCTCAAGCCCTCTGCTTTCTACGCAACTAAGACACAAATTCTTTGATAACTAGCAAGAGTTAGGAGATATCAAAGTGACACCAAGAGACCCCTGAAAAATCAGTCAATATGTTATTATTATTGTCCTTTATCATTCTTTATCAGAACCGTTAGAAGCACCGATGCTTGTTTAACCGGTGTAGTGTGTTATCGGTGGCAATCAGGTTGGGAGATGGATGTCTTAGGCTGGGTTCACTGGAAGCAGAGCCCGGGGCAAGGATTTGGCACACATGATTGATTGGGAGAGTGCTCTCAGTAGGGAGAGGAGCAGAACCTGCCCAAAGGACCTTAGCAAAGGACATAGTTTCTGCTGAAGTCTGTTCTCAGCCTGATAGGGGTAAGGTTTGGGGTGGGGGTGGGAGGGGGCGCTAATTTGCCTGGAGCTGTCTTAGTTTTAGCAAGGAGAGTTCTTTGTCCCAGGGACCCCGCAGTTCCGGGTAAACACTGTGAGGTTTTGTACCCCAGGTCCATCAGTCATCGGCTGTAGGTTGCTCCTGAGCAGGAAGAGGAGCGAGGCTCCTAGACCAGAGGCAGGCCTCCGGTGAACGGGCGGTAGTGGTGCACCAGCCCAGCAAAGGGCTAAGGGGTCACTAATGGCGTTCACTCCCCCTGACAAGCCCCTCCACAGCGTCCCCCCGCCCCTCCACACACAGCAGGGAGCAGCACCCGGTCCAGGCCCACCTGCCTGACCCCTGCAGCGGGGCCGGGCCCACAGAGCGCAGCCTCCTCCAGGCCCCTCTCTGGGCTAATTCTGAGAACACCTAATAGGTTTCATAAAACCTGCTTGGCTTCCTGGTTGTTTGTGACTCAATTAAATTAACAAATTGGTCTCTTTGCCCAGAGTCTTCCCACCGCCTGTATTTTAGCATATGTCAGTCAGGCGGCCCAGCGTCTCCAGATGGCTACGCGCTCACTCTACAGATCTGATGCCAACTCGGTGCTGGGAAGTGTGTGTGTGTGTGTGTGTGTGTGTGTGTGTGTAGAAGCCCAGAGACAGAGACACAAAGCCAGCGAGGAGAGAGATGGGAAATGAGGCAGGCGAGACAGAAAAAATGAGAGAGAGGAAGAGGGAAGGGATATTGAGGCAGGAGAGCCTAGATTCTCTCTCGCAGGTTAATCAGCAGGTTCCAAGGACCCTCACCTCTCTGCAGGGAAGCCCTCTCCTCCTTGTGGGGGCAGAGGCAGCAGGGCTGCCTAAAGAAGACTCTCTCAGCCTTGAGTTTCTCTGAAGGACAATGCCAGTGTTCCCTGGGCCAGCATCATCAGCCTGACTTGGGAACTTGTTAGACAAGCTAATTCTCTGGCCTCAGACTGCAGGTGGGGCCCAGGCCTCGGGGTTTCACAGCCCTCTCGGTGTTTCTGATGCCTGTTCGAGTCTGAGAAACACACTCCTGCGGTTGTAATGCTTGACCCTCCTCACAGCAGAGCTGTGTGGGCTCCACGCACGGAACCCACCCTCTGCCATGGCCACGGACTGCTGCCTTCCAAGAGGAGTGAGGTGGGTGGTCTCTGAGCTGGCACCACACTCAGAGCCACTTGAGTGACCCTCCCTAGCCCTCAGTTAACTGTAGGGATTGGGGAAATAGGAAGAGGAGTCAGGCAACGGCCCGGAGGAAAGAAAAGGAAACCTGGAGCAAAGGCTGTAAAGGCCAAGGCTTCAACTGGCCGGTGACAGCTCCTGCGGCGGGCTCTCGGCTCCTGTCATGCAGGACCAAGATGGAGAGGAGGCACTAATGGAAGTGCAGCCTGACCCAGCCCTGGTGCAGTGATGGAAGGTCAGTCTGGGGGTTAATGGTGGTGTGCTGTCTGGATTCTGCTGAGAGAGGGGGGGGGGGGCGGCAGAGGAGGACAGGAGGGGGATGGGAGTGGGTAGGAGGAGGAAGAGGAGTGGGGGAGAGAGGGAGACAGATACTGGGGAGCTGGGGGCCCAAGCACAGGCTCCTGCTCCAGGCCTAGAGTTTTAGGAAGACCTTCGTCATTGTCCATCCATCCACCTTGCTCTTCTGGCTTCCGAGGCTGAAGACCAAGGGGTGAGAGGCTGAGTGTGCCCCTTGGGGAGAGGCCTGTTCTCATTTCAGCAGGTGTGGGTGTTAAGGTTGGTCCATGTGCCTGGCATGGGTAGAATGGTCAGGGACCTCAGACACAAAGGCCTTCAGGGCCCAGACAGATAACAGAAGAGAGGAGCCCAGGCTGGATGGAAAAGCCAGAGCAGATGTTGTGAGCTGGGTGTGCAGGCTCTGGAATCCTGGCCCTGTCTGCACCACGCCGCCAGACTCCAGCCTGTTGTTAGCACCCAGATAGGCAGCCACATGCCACCAGGCTGACCAGCTCCAGATGGAGGTGTAAGATATCAGGTAATGTGGGAGAAACTAAATGAAGCTCACTCACAGCCTGAGGGTGGTGGGGAGGTCTGGCTGTGGAAATGGGCTGTGAGGGCCTGGGACCCCCTCCTGTAGTGATGGGGCCGTGAGGCTCTTCACAGCGAGGACCACTATCGTCAGAGCCCTCTAGGAATGGGCTTTAGAGGGACTCATTCTGTATCTCCTCTCTATTCTGATGCCTGCTCCCTTTCTTCTGTTTAAGGGCAAATGTAATGCTGGGCACCTGGGGTGCATTCTTTGCATAAGCCTTCAGGAATATAAAATATTTATCTTCTCTATTTGATCCAGCAAAGCTGAGGACCAAAAAGTGCAATAACCTGTACTGAGTCCTTAGCCAGGAGGCAGGGGGCTTGGGGAGTTGGGGGCAAGACAAGAATGTAGTCTCTGGGCCTGGGGTTCCCACTCAGGACACAGGATTTTGTAGGAAGGGCCCTGCAGGTGGGGCGGGAGCAGGGTGCTGGAGCTGATGGGGCTCTACAATTTGTATTTATCAAAACACTCCTTTGGCTTTGGCCTTGAATAATAGCAGCTGAGGCTCTCCTCACCTTTGCCTCCTCCAGATGTCCTCAAACACCCTATGATTTATTTCTACTTGGAAATAGCAACAAATCAATGAAGGAATGTCGGGGACATGGCTCACCTTTGTCAGGTTTGAGGTGCAGGAAACTGACCACCAAGACATATTAAAGTAAGGTTTATTCCTCAGTAATGAGCAGGACTCATTACGGAGGTAGAGAAATCAGAATTAAAGGAGTGGGGAGAGGAGAAAGGACCCAGCCCGGCTGCCTCCACAGATGGAGACAGAGAGAGCAGCACATGGGGGGGGGAGCCTTTTGAGGGGAGGAACAGGAACGGGTTGGACCCAGGGTGGAACAGGAAGGAGTGGGCTCAGGGCACTTCAGCACATGCTGATTGTTGGTTCAATGTCTTGGGGATGTCTCTGTGGCAGATGCCAGTAATGTCATAACTCCGCCCACCAGTTGGGGGGAGGGAGGATGTCACAACCTTCCTCTAAGGGGCTCCAACCCCTTTGTCCTACTTCCCAGTTGGTACTTCTGAGCATTAGGGTGTCCACTGGGGTTTGAAAACCAGAGGTCTCAGGTTACCTGTAAGCTTTAAAAGTGGTTTCTTTTGTGTTGTTGTTGTTGTTTTTTTTTCAATACAAAAATATGTTCATTTTTACTTCTTATGTATCTATGTGATTTGAGGGTTCTTTTTTTTTTTAAGTATATTTTTATTTATTTCAGGGAGCAAGGGAGAGAGAGAATTATGGATCAGCTGCCTCCTGCATGCCCCATACTGGGGATTAAGCCTGCAACCCAGGCATGTGCCCTGACCAGGAATTGAATCATGACCTCCTGGTTCACGGGTTAACACTCAATCACTGAGCCATGCCAGCTGGGCTTGAGGGTTCTTTTAAAAACAAAGAGTAGGTATGTCATTTTAACATTAAAAAAAAAAAAAAAAAAAAAAGGGAGAGGTAGAGAAAAATTCTTATTTGTACTAACCTGTTCACTCTTTGGCTTACTGTTAGTTTTCTTTTGTTGGTGGTGCTAACCTTTAAATGCATCCGGAGCAAATGAATTCAACGTTGGGGGTGCTTGGCGCTCCCTTCTCTGCCATGAACCCCCTCTCCTGGGGAAGGCTGAGGTGCCTCTTAGAATTGGCCAGTGAGCCTCAGCCTGATGGCCATTTCAGTAGTCAAATGAGGTGAACGGGGTGCAGATTAAGGTGGATTAAAGGATTACAGTTAGGATTACCATTAATCAAATGCCCAGCATCTACAGAATTGAATTTGGGATTGGGGTTAATAGCACGTTCCTATGAAATAAGGTAATTACTTCAGCAAGGACCGCTTAATGCAGTGGGAAAGCGGCTTCTGGTTTACTAAGCACTTGCATGTGTCAGTATTTTGAATGCACAATTGACAGGGATCGCTTCCGTGACTGCCCGGGGTGGCCTTGTTTTCCTTTCTGACCGTATCGATTAACTTGGTTTTCAACAGGGCTTCACAGCCCTGTTTTCTAAAGCTGGAAACAGGAAATAATCTGCTGAAATAAATTTCCCTGGAGCACAGCCATTCATTTAAAAAAAAGAAGCAAGGAAGACCGAAACACTTTGTTCAATATCTGGGAGATGCAAAAGCCTGTGGTGATATGCAAAGTACAGAGAGGCTGGAGGCAGAGTGTGTCTAGGAATTGGGGCGCCCAAAATACTCTCAGATAAAAGGAAAATAAATAGACCTGGCCTCCTCTAAAAGGAAAGAGAGGGGAGAAAATAACCCCACCTTATCTCCTCTCCTTTAGTCCCTGCCCTCAACCCCCACTGGAACTGCTCATTACCCTTGACAGCTCCTTTCCTGAGACAGAAAAAAAGAGAGTTTTGAAAAAAACAAAAGAGAGAGTTTTGAGGGCCCTGAATATCTGAGGTGTCTTGCAAGGAGAAGGGGGCGCTGGGTGTGGGGATGACAAGGAGGGCCCTGGGCTTCTGAAGGATGACCTTTGGCCTGAGGTAAAGGAGATCTGTGAGAGCCTGGAGGGGGAAGGGAGAGAAGGAAGGTATTCCTAATGATGGAGCAGCAGGTGCCCAGGCCCACGGACCCAACTGGAGGATTGGAGAGAGTGGGCATAGGCTGAAGGCAAACTCAGGATTGGTCTGATTCCATTTTGTGTCCCTGTGACGTTGGCAGTGTGGGGCTGGTCATGTTGAAAGTGGCAGGATGGAGAGCCAAACTGAGCACTCGCTGGATAACAGTGTAGCCCAGTAGGAGCGCCCTGGGCCCGGCACCTGGCTTCTTTCAGGGTGCTGATGTGGACCTGCACCGGTGCCCTGGGAATAGAGACCTGCTCTCGATGCCTGCAGAGGGGTGGGCCCAGGACAAAACCCCCTTCTAGAGGGTGGGAGTCACTGCCGCTGACCCTGGGGAGGACGGGTGAGCTGGCACTTCTGGGAGAAACAGTGGCATTGGGAAGCCCAGAACTTCATGGGGGTTCAGGTAAATTTGGTTCAAAGCACAGAGTCCCATGTAGTCCAGGAAGAGTGCCAAGGCTGAGGGGCTTCAGAAATGGGTAGGGAGATGGCAAGTGAAGCCAACCAAATGGTCACTTCTGAAGATAGGGTTACCAGGTAACATACAGGTGCCCAATGAAATTACAAGTAAACTGCAAATAATTTTTTAGTGCATAGATAGCACAAATGTTGCATTTCTTTCCTTCCTTCCTTCCTTCCTTCTTTCCTTCCTTCCTTCCTTTCTTTCTAAAGTAAACCTGGCAACTTTATCTGAGGATGAGTACAGGTGTTTTTTACTTCCTCCTTTGATTCTTTCTGTATTTGCTACATTAGCTCATGACCAGGTATTACTTTGGCGTCAGGGGAAAACAATGCTGGTCCCACTCCCACACTAATTTCTGTTGAGTCAGGCTTAGGCGATGGCCAGTCTGGAGACAGGAGGGCACTGAGGAGCATGTGCACCCTGCCAACACCCTAACGGGGTCCATGGCTCCCAGACTTTGCAGCAGCTTCCAGTCTTACATCTTTGTCATCATGGACCATTTCGGTCACATCCAATCTCCTAAAAACTCCAGTTTTCCCCTCCTTCCCCCTCTCAGTCCATTAACAGCCTTTGCGCCTGAGTCCCTAGACCTTACAGATCTTTCCTGTCCGTCAAGTTTTCCTGGGAGAAGGGCCCTCAGCACCACTGTCTGCTCACCTTACAATCTCCTGCATCTTTCCAGCCCTTCCACTTATCTCGTGGGACTTCCTTACCGGGAGGTTAGATATAAAATCATACAGATACCAAAGTGTCTAATTCATTCCAACCCTCAATCCTTGCTTGTTTCTAGCCTATTTGAATTCTTAATGAAATTCTATTTAAGTATACATATATTAGTATATGTGTATCTTAAAATATTTAACTTCCACTCACTGTTAGAGTCCTCAACTGCACCTCACTGTTTAGCATAGGGGTGTCGAACTCAATCAGAGAAGGGGCCAAAATCTAAAATCCAGCCTAAATCGCGGGCCGAATGGTTTACTGAACAGTCATAAACTGACAATGTCATAAACTGACAGCGGAGTGCAGTGATGACAGCACGGTGCGGGCCACATTGCAAGGCCTGGTGGGCTGGATTTGGCCCGCGGGCCTTGTGTTTGACACATGTGGTTTGGCACCAATTAGAAACAATCCAGTCTGGCCTTTGTCTTTAATGGTTTTATAAGTGCAAAGCTTTGCATTTCTAATTAGATGATAAACTGTTCTTTTGCTTCCCTAATCTTTCCCAGGACCTGCTACAGAGTGGGGTGCACAAAGCAGCCATTTAATGACATGTCTCAAGCCACATGGCTCAGATGTTCTGTTCTCTCCTCGATGCCTAAGCCCTGCTCCCAGTGCAGTCCCCCCACCCCACCATTAAAAACAGGCTCCGTTTTAATTTTATTTTTTACTAGGTTTTTATTGATTTTGAAAGAAAGAGAAAGAGAGAAACATCCATATGAGAGAGAGAAACACTGATTAGCTGGCCCTTGCAGACCTCCTATTGGGTATGGAGCCTGAAACCTGAGCATGTGCTCTGACCAGTAATCAAGCCAGCAACCTTTGGGTGCATGGGTCAATGCTCAACCAACTGAGCCACATTGACCAGGGCTGGGCTCAGCTTTTTAACCCATCATTTATAACATCTGCATCCCCTGATGAATGAGTTACACTTGTTAAATTTAATCGGCACATCTCTCAGAATCACACTTCTTTAGCTATTAAGGATGCCCCCAATAAACCTCCACTTCTCTCGAGTTGGGAGAGCAAAGGGCCTTGAGTCTCCTTGACTTTCTTCAGTTTGAGAGTACTGAATAACCAATATTTTTGTGTATATTAACTTGGATAGCAATGTTGCCATATAAAGCTATTTTTAAAAAAAGAAAATATATGTTTCTCTAAATACAAAAGCAATGCAAACTTTAAAAATATAGACAAGTACAAAGCAATGCACATATAATTTTGTTTTATTTTCCTAGACAGGAAACATTTAGGTATTGAGCGTTAGTGTTTAGCTAACCTGTCCTTCAGAGAGAATTGACTCTTTACTTGGGGCCCTTGGAGCGAAGGTGGGGGCTTTGCATTCCTCTTCCTGCTGCTCATGAGAATCACTGATTGGGGGGCAACAATAGCCTCTCCAGGGACTCCCCAAACATCAGTACTTCTAGCTGCTAACTTGTATTCCAGCCTTTCTTTTAGGTGCCTTCACTTACCTAGTCAAAGGATTTTTTTTTTTTTTTTTTTTTTTTTTTTTTTTTTTTTTTGAGCACTTACTATGGGGCAGGCACCGTCCCAGGTGCTGGGGACATGGCCGTGGATAAAAATCATGTTTCGGTCCAGGGCACAAAGAATCTTATGGAAGCTCTGGGCTATAGATGAACTTGTCAACTGTAAACTTCATCTTAGTGTGTTTGGCCTTTTCCACATGGGACCACCATGCCGGTATCTTGGGGTCTTTCCTTTGGTGTTGATCAGGTGATCAGAGGAGATGCTATCCAGCTCCTGCATGAAGGGTGAGGTCTGGCTGCCAGGCGTCCAGGAGCTGAGTCGGCAAGATGGCACCTGGGAACTCGAGCATATTCAAGCTAATCTGATGGCATTGGATCCCAGAACCACTTACCAGCTGGGTGAACATGGGCATGTCACTTAACCTCTCTGTGTCTCAGTTTCCCCAGCCCAGATCATGAAAACAGCACCTCCTAGGTTCCTGCGGGAAATAAAGGGTTCAATAGCTATAATGCTCTTGGAAATCCACTTGGCATATGGTAAATGCTCAGTACATGTTAACCTTGCAGTTACACTGGGTCAACAACATGGCAGAAACCTCAGGCATCCTCAGGCTGCTCCCACAAAAGAAACATGATTTTAACACTTTCTCTTCTGGGCTCCTGGCCTTGTTGTTATTGTCTTTTCATTATAATCTTAACTATCAGGTCAAACCCTGCCTTTCCAAAGTACTTTTGAAGAACATACTCCTTGCTAAAAGCTTGGCTACTGGCCCAGGTCCCAAGCATCCTTGTGTGTAAACTTGTCTTTTTAAACCACAATACTACAGAACATCTGAAAGATGCAGCTGGACAATCAGTCTTCAAAATAAATACAAACACAGTGAATTCCCAGCTGTGCAAAGGTATCCACGTCCTTAGTAATGGTATTCTAGTCCCTCCCTGATGAACTCCTGACTCATAACAGCATCATCATAGAGCTGGCTGGGCAGCTGAAGATGATTGCAAAGGAGGAACTTTCACTGCTTAGTAACACTCTTCAAAGGAAAGAGTTTTGTTGTCATCTTGGTAAGGTAAAGAGGATCTAAAGCGCTTAGCTAAGAAAAGTTTTAAAAGTTTGTGAAACCTGTGTTTTGACCTCATCGCTGTCCCTCCCCAGTGGACAGGGGACTCAGCCTTTCTGGAGACCAGCTTCCTCCTCTGTAAAATGAGAGGATTCCCTGGCAGAGAGATGGCAACATACACATTTACATCACCACTCTCTCTGAAACCCACCTGGAAAAACCAAGGAAAAAAAAATCAAGCACAAAATGACTAGGGAACAAACACAATCTCAAAAGACAGATGAAAAAATATTCATTTATTCATTCCTGTTTTATTCGTTCAACAAATATTTGCAAAGCACCTCTGAGATGCAAGCACAGCTCTGGATGCCAGGAGTTCCATCAGCTGCATGTGATGAAAGCCAAGCCCAAAAAAAGGAGAGCACCAAGGTCTGACACCTTTTTCCTCCAACTCAGAACAGGTACAGATTTAGGAATGTACGTCAGAACGTTCATAGGATTCTGTAGCAAAGACTTTAATCTTTCCCAAAGAGAGGCCTGGTCTTTGCCCATAGCTTCTGGGATGTAATCTCTAAAGCCCTTGGAATGTCATGCCTGATAGGAATGTTTTTGTTTGTCCAGGCCCTTGAGTCACTCCAGATAGTCTAACAATGTGATTGGGGATGGGGGCGGGATGGGAGTAACAGGGTATCAGTGAGACCTTGGAGGCTGGAGAGCAGGCACATGGCCAGCCAGCCTTGCCTGTGCGATAGAGCCCTAGTAAGAGCTCTGGACGTTGGGGCTTGGGTGCCCTATCCTGTGGGCAGGACTCTGTGTGCAGAATCACACATCGTTACTAGGAAAAGGGGCACTGCCCCCACGTCACTGGGAAGAGACAACTGGAAGGTCTGTGCCTGGACTCTGCCCCATGCACCTCTTCCCATGGCTGACTGTGATCTTCCACTTTCACAAACTGTAACGGTCAGTGTAGCGGCTCTCAGTGAGTTCCGAATCCTTCTAATGAGTTATTGAATTCAAGGGTGGTATTGGGGACCCCTGGACATGCAATCGTTGTTCAAATTGGCAGAAAAAAATATGACTTATGCAGATAGCCACTTCCTGGTTTAGGAGAAAATAAACCTGGTTTTCTGCCCTAGTAGTCATTCAAAGATTAAAATGTTAAAGAGAAAGAAAGGAAAAAGAATTACTAGAGGAAAATGGGAATGAATTATTTTTATAATCTTACAATAAGAAAGGCCTTTCTAAGCATGATGTGAAAAGCACAAGTGACAAAGAAAATGTTTGATAAGTTTGTCCACTTAGAAAACTTGAACATTTTTTATGGGGGGGGGGCAGGGAGGACAGTCTAATAAAGTCAAAAGTCCGTACCCCGCCAGTGTGGCTCAGTGGTTGAGCATCAGCCTATGAACCAGGAGGTCATAGTTTGATTCCATCAGGGCATATGCCCTAGTTATGGGCTTGATCCCCAGTAGGGGGCGTGCAGGAGGCAGCCAATCCATGATTCTCTCATCACTATCTCTCTCTCTCCCGCTCCCTTCCTCTCTGAAATCAATATATATATACATTTTCAGGGAAACGTGGTTATATATATATATAACCACGTTTCCCCGAAAGTAAAACATCCTCCGAAAATAAGACCTACTTACAGGTTTCCTTCTGAGTCAAATATAAGGCATCCCCAAAAAATAAGGCCTATCTCCAGATTCTTGATATTGCAATAAACAAGCCATTCAAAGACAATTTGCGCATGGAAATGAATGACTACATTGAAAATAGAATGGAGAGAAATCAGTGTGGAAACTTTGTGAAACCTTAACTGCAAGAAGTTGTGACTTGGGTGAAGAATTCATGGGAGAAAATCACTGACAGTTGCATTGCAAATGCACTGAGAGCAGGCTAGCTTGATAAGAAGTACTCATTTAAAGACAGGGCTATTGCTAAACATGAGAGATTTGGTCCACTGATTCTGAAAGAAATGGAGTCACAAGAAATTCACCAGGAAATTCAGGAATTGGATTGTTATGATGATGTTCCAGAAGATGATGACAAGATTGTCATTGAATAAATGAGTAAATTCTTAATACTGTAGGATTCACAGTTTGTCTGGTTTGTGTTGACAACTACCGTACTACCGTACCATATACAGGTAATAAATTTCCTTTATTTTCATTTAACAATAAATGTGTACCATATTCTTCTTCATGGAAAAATAAGACATTTCCTGAAAATAAGACCTAGCGCATCTTTGGGAGCAAAAATTAATATAAGACACTGTCTTGTTTTTGGGGAAACAGGGTGTATATATACCCCTGTTTTGTTTTTTGTTTGTTTTTTTAAGAAAATGTTTACGGTTCCCGATAGTTTCTTTTGGGAGCTGCTGCACCAGTCCTGGCCCGTTCACCTCTGCACTTCTTGTGATGCAATAAAAAACGATGTTTGTTTTGTTAAGCCACTGTAGTAGGGTTACTATTATGTGGAGCTAAATGCAATTCCCAAATGATACAGTGGGTTACAAAGCCATGGAGAGAAAAGAAATGATCAGATAGCTGGAAGGAGAACCAGAAAACTATAGCGTCTTAGTGGCCAAGGGAATCAAAGAAGGCCATTGCCAGCAGTTGTAGAAAGGGCATTCTAAGGACAAGCGTGGCAGAGCAGAGCTGTGAGTGGATGGGAGGCTGGCAGGGCAGCTTGTACGCAGCGGAGAACAGGCCCAAGGAATTGAAGAGGCAGAAGTCAACACATTTGTCAGGCTGTTGACATGAATGTTCAAAGTGACTGGGGTAATGGCAGGGTGAGAAAAGAGAATGGGAGTCAGGTGCCAAAGAGTTATCTCGGAGCTTAGGAACGGGTCCTGCATGTAAAGAGAGTCCTAGCAGTGCCCAGACAGCATTTCACCAGCCGGTCTTGTCTTGGTTATGCCACAGCAACTGCTTGTTTCCAGTTTTCTGTGGTTGGCCAGATGCTCCGGAACAGTCTCTCACTCTTGTGATTAATAAAGTTGGACCTAGAGAGCCATGTGCCTATTGACTAACGGTGGGAAATGTGCCTTCCCTCAGATTAACACGCTGAGAATTATGTGCTTTTCTTGGCCTCCTTGGCCTGGTGTCCAGGTAACTGGAAAACCAGCTCTATAGGCAGAAGATTGCTTTATGAGCCCAGGACGGTAATGCTTCGATTAGGGTGCTTTCTGGGGAGCGGTGAGGCAGGTGAATCCCCTGCACCTGGGCTGTGTGCACCTCTCTCTGCTCCGGTCCCCACATCTTTCTTCAGTTGTGCAGAGCCCGTGAGGGCCGCTGGAACTAGGGCTTCCTTCATGCTGTGATCTGAGCATGCAGATGTCCCGGGGGTCACCTGGGGAGGCCTGGCGTAGCTGTGTTTCTGTCTTCTCAGCAGCTCCTTCAGAAGCCACCGAGAGCTAGGTGGTGAGACTCCCACAGACTAACCTTGCCTTGATTAGCACCATTTTCACTTTCAAGGAGTGATAGCCTTATCCTCAAATTCGGGGCTGCATTACTGATACTCTTATAACTCAAAGACAAACATGGACAATAATCACTTCAGTCCTTTCCAGATTGATATCATAGCTTCAAGTCCCAGAAGCAGCACAACCCCTGACGGTGGCCGGAGGTGGCCACCTGTGCTTGTGTCTGCTCCTTTCTGCATAGTGGACAAGGGATGGCCTTCCCCGCAGAGCAGGCAAGCATTTGCCTGGTGGCTGATGCACCTACTTTTTGGCTCAGAACATAGAGCCACTAAACTCGTGGGATAACACTTGTTCTGGGTGTTTTCAAAGAGAGCAGAGAAATATGTGAAAAAGGTGAGCAAGTATTATCCTTCATCCCTAGACATAACTCCGTGCACATTGTCCGGAGCTCCCAGCCTCTCCCAACTCCACACTGTGGGGCCCCACCCTGGTCTGAGTGTACCTCTTTCAACAACATGGCAGCAAGGATGGCAGGGGCGCGAACACCTCAATGCTGCTGAGCAGCAGGAAGCCCTGGAGAAGGCCAGTCTGAAGATAAGACTGGAGGTGCCATGGCACCTGGCCTCTACATATTCACAAATAACTCTGGAAAGAGACCAAAAAATCTGATAATAGTAGTTATATCTAAGGAAAACTGAATGACTGAATGTATGGAATAAATTACTATTTATATATTTATTTTACTTCTATGCAATGTGCTACGTTACCTATCAAAACAACAACAACAACAATAATAATAAAATATACCTTAGCTGCCTTAGTGAGAAACCCAGGTACAAGGGGGTGTGAGGAGGGCAGCCTCTAGGACAGTGTTTCCCAACCTTCTCTCATGATGAGAATCACCTGGTGGAGTTGTTAAAACACA
Organism: Pipistrellus hanaki; assembly: GCF_964339955.1. Taxonomy (NCBI): domain Eukaryota; kingdom Metazoa; phylum Chordata; class Mammalia; order Chiroptera; family Vespertilionidae; genus Pipistrellus; species Pipistrellus hanaki. The sequence goes on from NC_140508.1 coordinate 73,473,320, forward strand.
GATTCCTGAATCCCAACTAAGAAGTGCTAAACTAGAATTTTTGGGAACATATAGGTAAAATTGTATACTTAACTAGTGCTCTAACACAGATGTTATATACAGAGCACTAAGTTAGGTATGCAATTTTTGGGAACATATAGGTAAAATTGTATACTTAACTAGTGCTCTAACACAGATGTTATATACAGAGCACTAAGTTAGGTATGCAATTTTACCTATATGTTCTCAAAAATTCTAGTTTAGCACTTCTTAGTTGGGATTCAGGAATCTGTGTTTTAACAACTCCACCAGGTGATTCTCATCATGAGAGAAGGTTGGGAAACACTGCTCTAGGAGTCCCAGGGAGATGAATGCCCATATTTAAATGAATGTCAGCCTTGCCCAAGTTTAGAAATCATCTGTGGCAAATTCAACGTAGAACTAGATTAAATTGAACTTGAGCCGCCCTCAAATGGATCATAAAAATGAAAAAGGGTCTCATGACTGTTAATAAGTAAACAAGTGGCATTCGCTTGGTTTGGGAACTCTAATTCCTGTACTCCTGGATGGGTATTCTGGCACCTGGGCGGGGTTTCCATTTTGCCACCAGCTGGTGGTATGACCTTGGGCAAGACACTTCGTTCCTCTTGGACTCCTGGAGGAGTAGCAAGCTCACAATTCATTATCTAATTCATTCTGTGGTAATCGGGGTGCGGGTGGGAAAACCATTTCAGAGCAACAGAAACCTACGGTCCTGGGAGATCAGAGAGACTATAAAGGAAAGCACAGCCAAGGTGGGCTAAGCTTTGTGAGAACTGCCATGTTCTGTGTTCTGCCCGAGCTTGGCAGGCCCTTTACCAGGCTCCAATGAATCACCAGCTCTCTGTCCTGCATGGCTTGAGGCACAGCTCACTGCACAGATGGTGCTGGGAGCCCAGCAAGCCTCGTTAGGCGGTAAATCTCTTCTCCGGCGCTAATCCCAGTAAGCATATGCTTAATTAGGCAAGGCTGGGTGGGACTTCCACCATTCAGATGATTGAAAATCAGTGCAGGAGATGGAGCAGTTTCACTTTAAAAAGAAAGATACGCACATGGGTAAGGTGTGACTAAATTAAGGAGATGGATTTTGTTAACCTTTGCATTTTTATTGTATACTTAACTTTACAGAGACTAATTTTAACTGAAACACCACCCTAGATTCTTTTCTGATCTTGTTTAATATGCAAACATATGTTTAAAATTATGTATTGTATTTTTATTTCAATGATAATGTGTGCTTTTATAGAAATATAATTTTATTTCAAAGGTAATCATACTTTTTATAGAAAAAATTAAAACTACAGAAATATGTAATACAAAATATAAAATTCATGAAAGACAGAGAAAGGAAAATGAAAGGTACCATGGTAGTAGGGTTGCAAATTATTCCAGTTATACTTAGCTGTGTTAAGAAATAGGAGTTTCACTGTGCAATAAAAACTTTTAAATGATCTGATATTTCCCACAAGCACCTCGCCCGGATAGTAGAAATCTTAAGACTTGCCAATGAATAGTATCCCCATGTTCTCTGGTTAAACATCTACTTTTAAAAATATGTTTTTATTGATTTGAGAGAGAGAGAGAAAAGGAGGACAGAGAGCTAGAAACATTAATTGGCTGTCTCCTGCACACCTCCTACTGGGGATCGAGCCCTCAACCCGGACATGCACCCTAACTGGAATCGAACCGGTGACCTCTTGGTTCATGGGTGGATGCTCAACCACTGAGCCACATTGACTAGGCCAGTGGTCGGCAAACTTGTTAGTCAACAGAGCCAAATATCAATAGTACAACAATAGAAATTTCTTTTGAGAGCCAAATTTTTTAAACTTAAACTTCTTCTAATGCCACTTCTTCAAAATAGACTCGCCCAGGCCCTGGTATTTTGTGGAAGAGCCACATTTAAGGGGCCAAAGAGCCACATGTGACTCACAAGCTGCGGTTTGCCGACCACTGGACTAGGCTATACATGTACTTTTAATTTACAAACTCAGACTTCTCAGAGAGTAATTCCCCATAAGGCATCAGCTGCTTGGGGACTGGAGCAATCTGATACCTACACCTGGTTACTACTACTGAAGGGCACCTCTTTGGATCATGTGCCCCATTGCCAAGGTCTTTGAGCCCAGCCATTGGCTCAGCTGCACTTGCTTCTGCTGGTACCCTGACCCTCTCAGCACTATTGCATTCCCTACAGGCATCTGGCTCCAGGGGGATCCTTCCCTGACTGCAAGCAGGGAGAACCAGGAGCTCACCATTTGTCTTAACTCATGTCCGACCTGCCTCAGCCTCGCTCTGCCCTTGAAGTAGCCATAGGTAGGGTTTCTCCTACGTTACTTCCAAGAAGTGAGCTGCTGGCCCCAACGCCCTTGGGCTTCCCAAAACTTACTTGGATGTTTAAGTGCTTGCCTGGCCAAAATGGAGAGGAAAAATCAGTCTTTCTTCTGTGTTCTGCCCCCTGAGGATCTCTGTGCCATGTCCTCCTTGTCTCTAAGTCAACCAGCCTCTGCATTCAGTCACCACAGGCGGAAGTGAAGTTTCTTGCACAGTGGAAGGAGCCACATGCCCTGAGCCCTCCTGGATTAGCCCCTGATCTGGTTAACCAGGAGCCTCAGGAATTTGAAAATCCTGTTTGTCTTGACAAAGTCTGTCTCTCAGGACTTTTTCCATGCTATGAAACCCAATTTTGGATATCAAAAACAAATGGTTAACTCTTCTTTTTTTTTTTTTTTTACAGTACAAACTTCAAGTAAACACATTAAGAACTGCCTCTCCTTTCCTCTTTTCCCCACACACACACCTCATTCTCCTTTACTCAACACAGATGGATTTCATAGGCAGATTAAAGTTAAATGCATAGAACCGTTAAGCAAACCACCACATTAATATACTTAGAGATATTACTTGAGTTACATAATTTTATTGTGCAATTTTTTTTCTGACGACTAGTAAGATTGAACATTTTTAAAAACATGTCATATATATAATATTTTTATTGCTTTATAATTGTTCTGTATATAAAAATGCTATTAACTCTTTTTATTTAATATATTATTTTCCTATAAAATGTTTTTTGGTCTTATAAAATGTTTTATGGAAACAGATATATAATTCTTGCATTTCTATTTCTTTCATGATATTATGTTTAGAAAATCTGTCCCAAGACCATTTAAAATGTTTACTTATATTTCACATTTTTAAATCACTGAGATTTTTATTATTTTATTTTTCCTCTTTAATATATTTTATTTTTCCCCTTTAGCATATTAACTTATTTTAGGATATAATGTAAAGTGAAGTCTAAACTTGACTACTTCTAAGTTGCTGATTTTTCCAGAGTCATTTGGTGAATATTATAGAAACAAAAACATTTATATTGCTATGTTTGATATGGATGTATTAATTTGTGCTTTTCATTATTTAACTTTTTGAATGACAAGCATATACAACCTCTAACAATCCAATGACTGGTTTCCTCCTGAGTAATCTCTTCAGAAGACTGTAATTATCCTAAGGATGCTTCCATTGCTGGAAAATTCTTTCTGATTTACTTTGGAAATTGGTTTTGGAAACAGCTTTTGAGCCACATAGAAACCAGTCTGGTAACTTAATAATACTTCTCTTTGGACCCCAAATTGCAAGCTGCAGCTCGATTACCCACCTTATTTGCCAGAGAATCTGATTCCAAATGACTTCTTTCTATTTTCAAAAAGAAAATGCACTTAGAAACATGTTGAAGATAAGCAAAAGGATGGGCCTCCTTTCTTTCAGTCCCCAAGCTGATGCTCTATCCACTGAGCCAAACCGGTCTCGGCTGGGCCTCCTTTCTGTTATGTTTGTTTTGACCTTGTGACTTTGTAGCTGCATTTGATCAAGTGTGTATATGCATGTATACAAATAACTTTCTGTCTTCCTGTTCTACATGTTTGACTAGAACTATAAATGGAAGTCTGACAAAGAGAAGCATAAGAAAGAGTGATGCTCTTGGGAAGAAGGTACAGGCCTCTAAACTAACTCAGTGCTCCTTCTCTCTCCCTCCAGGAGGAGACTCATTGGATCCTGATCCTGATTCAGATTCACCAATGGAAATAGCAAGTGATTCTTGGAATAAGATAAGCTCTGTATGTCCGTTGTAAAGCCCATGGTTCCATTTAATTTTTTTCTAGGGCCCTACACACTTATAACAACATTGACTAAAGGAAAGAAATGCCAAAATTGATATCCCTCTGGATTTTATACATTTCCCAATTTTCTAATTGCTACAGCTATTGCCAACAAAACACACTGAAAGAATGCCCCATAAGGAGAGGTCTCAGAACACACACCACAGGATAGGACTGCAAATTTCAGTGATTACAAACAATTAGAGCGGGCAGCCAACATATAATTTTCCTTTTAGGCATGGACATAGAATGAAAAACTACTTTCTAGGCTGGAATAGATAGAAATAGAGCCGTTTCCCTTTGTGTAAAAAAAAATCACACTTGATCAAGTGGAGATTAAAGCTAATGTGTTCTCCCCCCCATTTGCTTTTAAAATTGAGGGATGTGGAAATTAGTGAAATTAAATTCACAGCTGCATTAGTTGCAAGTAACAAAAAATATCTTATTTGTTCTTGCATAAGCAAAACAGTGGAATGTTTGGGCTTGTGGGGAAAAAGGAAAGAGTTGAACATCCAAAACAGTGAGAGAGCCAGGGAGGCCGTAGGGCCTCCAAGAACAATTGGAATCATGGCCCCAAGTATGACCAGAACCGCCTCCCTCTGTTCTGAATTTTGGCTTCTTTCCGCACATTGGTTCATTCCGTCTCACTTGGGACCAGACTTCTCCATGTGTCAGAGTGGATGCCTGTCCCCAATTCCTAATTGTTAACTCTACTACTGGAGAGACACTGCCTGTCATATATTTTTGGTTTGAGGTGCAAAAATTCTACTGTTTGAAGGCTACCATTCAGACCACAAATATTATATCGATAGATCTCAACAATATCTGCACAGATAGGCATGAAGTGTCTAGGAAGGGGCACCTTTTCTAATTTCCACAGAGATGCCATATGGGCTTGTAGTGATTCTGGGCAGGGTTCTGATTAGCACGGGTTGGGTCACATGCTCACTCCTGGACCAGTCAACTATGGCCATAGAGTTGAGATCTTCTAAGAACATGGCAGCCCCTATAGGATCCTTATAAGTGGAAGAGGAGCAGTTTCTAGAAAAGGGAGGTACAGTTCCCTAAAGAAAGGGATATTTGTCTGATGGGCAGAAAAAATATTAATTGTCCACTATATAACTATTGAGAGCAGTTTTGTGAGGCTACTGCACATTTTCTTTGAAAAAAATTTCTTGCTTCTACTCTTCTTTGCTAAATTTAAACTCTAATAGGGCAAGGAATGAAGCTCCATATGTTCCCAGAGCCAGCACAAATACTATTTGTTAAAAGAATACATCAGCCTGGCTGGTGTGGGTCAGTGGATTGAGCATTGTCCTATGTACCAGAAGGCCACTGGTTTAATCACAATCCCCAGTAGGGGGAGGCAGGAGGCAGCCAATCAACTGATGTTTCTTTCTCTCTCATCAATGTTTCTATCTCTCCCTCCCTCCTCCTTCATCTCACTCTAAAAATCAATACAAACCTATTTTTAAAAGAATACATCAATTAATTTATTAGATGGTTCTTCCGAGTATAGAACATCTTTCTCTTCTTCATTTCTTACTTCCTTCTTTGATCTTGCATAAGCAAAATTAAATAGTTAAAGCATTCTCTTTAGTGAGCATTTGCATGTGGTAAACTCTCTGTAAATTATCTAGTATGGATTTAGTTTTATTTTATTACCTGCTACTTAATATTTTAAGCCAAGGACATTATCATCCCTAAATTCTGTCAAATTTTCAGCTGCCACCTCTTCAATTGTTGTTTCTCTCTATTCTTTTATTTTGGAATTCTTATTAGATGTATTATTCAGTTTCTTAGTTTATTCTCTATGTTTTACAACTATTCATGAAAACTTTTTATGTGTTTTGTATTCTAACCGAATTGTGATACTATCATTTAATCAACTCCTTTGTTCTTTAAAAGTATCCAGTGGCCTCATTTTTTAAATTTCAAAATCTATATTTTTATTTCAAATTTTTAAAATCAATTTTGTCATATATAGAAATTCTTGTATCTGCCTGTTTGCTTTTTTTTTATTTGTCTTTCATTTTATGAGTGTGATTTTAGCATGTAACATACATATATTTAGGTCTCTTTTTTTTTCTTCAGAATTACATCTAAAATTTAACTCTAATGGAGAAAATTTGTATTTCATTTTATATTTTTAGAAACAATTTTTAAGTTTTATTTTTCAATTATAGTTGACATTCAAAATTACTTTGCATAGTTTTAGCAATACCAGCAAATTTGTATTTTAATTACTGATTTTCACTGTGACCTTTCTTAACCTTAGATTTCTTCATATGCCTTGTATAATTTTAGTTTTTTAACTCTCTTGGAGGAGAGTTGTCTCTTCTTTATTTATTAGATTTATGATTGTTTCTTGTTTCTTATTAGTTTTCCCCACCCTCATTCCAATATTTCAGTCTGGGTCTTATATGTGTTACTTTCAGCTGCCACCTCTTCAATTGTTGTTTCTCTCTATTCTTTAATTTTGGAATTCTTATTAGATGTATTATTATAACATATATATGAAACTGAAATAATACATCTAATAATAATACAGAGAAACTGAATAATACATCTAATATATATATGCCTTATATGCCTTATATATGCGATTGGAATTCTGATCCTATAATGATAGGAGGATGTTTCAGATTCAGTCATTGGGCAGCTTATTTCAGTTTCTAGTCATGGGACTGTGTTTCTGTCTCCTACCTTCCTACATTTCCCTCCTGCCTTTGTAAAAGCTGTAAGCACACACATTAGTCAACAAGAGCTTTCTTTTTCAGCTTCCCTAGATGATCAGGAATGTGATCTTGGCTTCCATACTGTCATGTGGAGCACATGACTCTGGGGAAGCTGGACACCTAGCCACCACTGCTGCCTCTAGACCAGAGGCCCAGCATGCCCTGGCTTCAGCTCTATTTACTCCTTGGCGTTTCTGTGTTCTTTCTGGGTCATGGAGATTTTTATCTTGTTTTGAACTGGTAGTGTTATTTTAGTTTTATTTTTTTTATAGTCATCTATTATTGCTATACTTTGGAGTAAAAGAGATGCTTCAGAATTTGCTATCTCCACTGGAAATTTTAACTCCATCATTTCACAGTAAAGAGGTGAAGGGGGGTATTCAACAGATTGAACACTAGCATATATATATATATATATATATATATATATATATATATATATATATATATATATGTATGTATGTATGTATGTATGTATGTATGTATGTATGTATATATAAAGAGCCAGGATCTGTAATGTCGAAAATGACCTAAGGGATGACTGAACGCCAGGCTGTGCGCGCAGCAGGCTCGGGTGGGCAGGGACTGGCGAGCAGGTTGAACTGCTGACCTCTTGGAGAGAGAGAGGCAGGGCTGATCAGCAGCCGCCCCAGGCTGCTGGCAAGACCCCGGGCGGGAGAGGGAGAGAGGCAAGCAGCTGAGCTTCAGGTCAGCAGTTCAGCTCACTCACCAGCAGCCTGGGGCGGCTGCTGATCAGACCTGCCCCTCTGATCAGACCCAGAGATAGGCCTGGAGATGCTGACTGGCATAGAAACTGACCAATCAGAACCAAATCTGGGTGAATTGTGAGGAGCCAATGGCTGCCTAGGAGGTGGAGCTTTTGGCGCTGACTGGCATAGAAACCGACCAATCAGCCCTAGCCAGCTTGACTCAGTGGATAGAGCAGCAGCCTTTGGACTGAAGGGTCCCAGGTTTGATTCCAGCCAAGGGCACATGCTTGGGTTTTGGATTTGATCCCCAATAGGGTGTGTGCAGGAGTCAGCTGATCAATGATTCTCTCTCATCATTGATGTTTCTATCTCTCTCCTCCCTTCCTCTCTGAAATCAATAAAGAAATATATATATAAAATTTATATATAAAAAATATATATATAATATATATGTAAAAATATATTATATATATATATATTTTTTTTCTTTTTAAAAAGAAACCCACCAATCAGAACCTAATATGGGTGAACTGTGAAGGCAGAATCTAAGGTGGTACTGAGGAGGGGTTTTAAGGGCATCAGCTGTTTGGTGTAAGGTGTAAGAAAGTGGTACAATTTTTTAATGACCGGTTTGGCAGTATAGCACATATGGCTAGCTATTGGTCTAAATATCGGGATTATGTATTTTTGTCTGCCAAGAGCATTTCTTTCTGCTGAAAAAGGCTCCTCCCCACCATTTAAGCAATCCTATCCTATATAATCTATCTATACTAATAGAAGGGTAATATGCTAATTATACTGGGTCAACCAGCTATCTTCTGGACGTCTGACTTTCTTCTGGAGGCAGAGGCAGTTAGAAGTGATCAGGCTGGCAGAGAAAGCAGTTAGAAGTGATCAGGCAGGCAGGGGAGAACCATTGGGGACGAGATCAGTCCGGCAGAGGAGGGCAGTTGGGGGTGACCAGGCCAGCAGAGGAGGGCAGTTGGGGGCAATCAGGCAGACAGCCAGGCAGAAAAGTTAGGGGCAATCAGGCAGGCAGGCAGGCAGAGGGGTTAGGGTCAATCAGGCAGGCAGGCAAATGCAGTTAGGGATGATCAGGCAAGCAGGCAAGTGAGCAGGATCAGGGCTAAACCAGCAGTTGGACAGCCCTCAAGGGGTCACCAATTGGAGAGGGTGCAGGCTGGGCTGAGGGAACTCCCCTCTCCCCCCCACCCCACCCCACTCCACCCCCCGCCATGCACAAATTTCATGCACTGGGCAACTAGTTTATTTATACTTTATTCCATAAATGAGTTCAAGAATTTTTCTATAATATTTAAAATAGTAAAATAAAATTAGTTTTAAGAGAGAATATCAATTAGAATAGAATATTAAAATTAGAAGGAAAATATAAAATTCACATATTCACACATGATAAGAGCCCACATTTTAGGCTGCATCTTCAGCCCTGAGATTCCAGGATAGCCAAAGTGAATAAGCACAATAGGTTACCTAGTTCTCTCTTTCTACAAAGAAAACCCTTGCCAGTTTTTTGAGAAGTATTTTTCTGACAACAAGTTATAAGGTAAATTGGTCCTATGTGCATCATAGTGGGGCACTGAGAAGTGAGATAGATGATGCCTTCGACAACTCTGTTACAACATTAATTTCCCAATGGAACCTAAGCCATAATGCCCACTCAGCTAGCATATGGCAGATTTGAGACAAATTCAGGTCTGAGTCTTTTTTCTTTTTTCTTTCAGAGCATGTTTATTAAAGCTGGGGACAGTGAAACAAGGAAGGGTTTCAGACAGAAGAAGCAATGGGAGAGAGCCTCGGTGGTGCTCAGCTTTGTCTCCCTAGAAATGTTATAAGAAAGAAGCAAGCCAAGGTGGGGCTGCTGTCAGCTCACTGAAAAGTCAGAGAAGTCGGGGCCTTGGAGACAGGTTCAGGGGGCTAAACTGGGATGAGCTACCGCTGCCTACTGCTCCCTTCATTACAAGTCTCACTGGAGCCCTTAGAAATTAGGAGAAAAGCCAAAACTGGTTTGGCTCAGTGGATAGAGTGTCAGCCTGCGGACTGAAGGGTCCCAGGTTCAATTCCAGTCAAGGGCATATACCTTGGTTGCAGGCACATCCCCAGTAGGGGGTGTGCAGAAGGCAGCTGATCAAAGTATCTCTCTCATCAATGTTTCTAACTCTTTATCCCTCTCCCTTCCTCTCTGTAAAAAAAAAAATCAATAAAATATATATTAAAAAAAAAAAAAAAGAAATTAGGAGAAAAAGTAAAGATGCTCACCTGAGAGGGAAGAAAGGCCTGGGGGGGTGCTCCAGAGAGAGCCCGCCAGGAAGGAGGCTTGATCAAGTAATGGTCACAATTCTTCCTCCTCTCTGTGGCTCTAAAACAGGGGTCCTCAAACTTTTTAAAGTGGGGGCCAGATCACAGTCCCTCAGAGAGCTGGAGGGCCGGACTATATGAACTACTAATTCCTACTGTAACACCTCGGCTGCGCTCACTGCCCAAAAAACCTGGCGGGGCGGATCAGACTCCTCTGCGGGCCGCATGTGGCCTGCGGGCCGTAGTTTGAAGATCCCTGCAAAAGATCCCCATGTAAGAACCTTGCATTAGATCACTTTGACCACCACGAAGCAAGAGGTCACTTCCCTTATTATTTATCGTATTGTTCTTATTGTTGTACAAAAGATAAGAACTCAACTCCAACTAGCTTCAACAAAACAAAATTAAAGTTTTTACAAAATTTTTATTGTCTCATGAAACCAACTAAATAATTACAGAGAAGGCAGGGTAGCTCTGGCTATAGAAACAACTGACTTCTAGAAATCAGACACTGCCAGGATCCTCTCCATCATATTTCTCTTCCGTCTTATGTTGCACTAATTCCTTCTTTCTCTCTGTGGGGCAGTGTAGGTGGCCACAGGCAGTTTCAGCCTCATAACCAGAGGAAAGAGTACTTCTTCCATGGATCAAGCTGTAACACACCTAAGGGAGGATTGACTGGTGTTGTTGGATTCTTATGCCCACTATGATCCTCCATTGATATTTATTAAGCACTTATTATGTATCAAGATCAGTATTAGAAGCTTTGAGTGGATTATAACATTAAATCTTCAGAATAACCCTATAGGAGCAGTAGAAAGCGAAGATGAGATAACCACTTTTCTATAGGCGATTTTCTCTTGATCTTGGCCTCTCAGATCCTTGATCCCTCACCTGCAGTGAATTTACCTTTCACTCTACCAAGTCACTTACACTCCCAGGATTATGCCCTAAACTTTACCTTTAACAACTGCATGATCCCAATGTTAAGTGTCCCACTCTCCAATCACTACTTCTGGTAACCTGACTGCAGCATTCTTAGACTTTACTAGGTCTTCCAAACCATTGATCATATCATTTTTTATTATTTTATCAACACTTTCTTTCCTCTCTCCCCACAATAATGTTCTTAATTCTCTTCTCATCTGGTTAAAAACTATGGTTCATCATTGTTCTGTTCAGAAGCTGATCCTGAGACCAGGATTTGAGTGCCAGTAGTTTGAGAGGCGATCCCAGGAAGTGTTGGAAGGAGTGTAAGAAAGTCAGGAAGGGAAGGAAGAGAATAAAGAGCATTTACTGAGCAGATGAGTAAAACACCTCAAATTTATTCCCTTCTCTGAGGCCAAGAAACTGGGGTAACCCTTCCTGATTGGCTGGAGTTTATTCCTGAAAGTACTGACATCCCAGCACTTCTGGCCTGTCTGGAACACAGGCCAACAGAAAGTTGGATGGGAAGTTGCAACTGCTTGTCATAAAAAGCCAATAACTTGTATTGCTGTGGAGTACCTCTTGCTTGGGATAATCTAATGATTGCTGGTGAGAAGTAGATCCCAATTACATTATAGAAGCCCAAAATATCAGCCCATATCTTCCTAGCCCTGCCTGCAACTGCTGAAAAAAACAAACAAACAAACAAACAAACAAACAAAAAATCTAACATGCCAAACTTGGTAAACCTAAGGGATTTGCCCAGCTTCAAAGAGGGAACTCTGGTAATGTAAAGGAGGTTTGGTGGAGAATCCATTCTGGTGGCAATAAAAAGTACTGCAGTGACATCTGGTTTCCAGGAGCAATAAGGCTGGTAATGCCAGTGATGGGTGGTGCCAGTGTCCAGTGCCATTGAATTGGAAGTGTAAACTGAGGTACAGAAATGGCCACCTCCCTCAACCTACTGTATTGTGATGTTGGCTGTGATCCTAGCTGCTGCCCAGACTTCCTTGTTTTTGCTTATTGTCGGAACCTAATTTTGCAGCCTTCCCAGCAATTGTGTCAGCCTCTCAATATCTTTTCAACAAATTCCTTTCTTCTTAAGACAGCAATGTCAACTTCTTCTGTTGCTTGCAACTAAGAATCCTAGCTATTACAAAGAATACTGGATGGGTGGGTAAGTGGTTGGGTGGATGGATGGATGAATAGATGAATGGGGCTACATGAATAGAGGTTAATCAGGCACAAATGCATTCCGGGCAGAACAAAGAGCACAGCCTAGCCACTGGGAAATGAGAGAGCATGGTGTACTGGACAAACTGCCAGGAGTTCAGTATGGCTGGGGGCCAAGGAGTAACATAGGGAGTGGTGAGGTATAAAGCTAAAGAGACTATCTAGGGCAGCTCATGAAGGATCTTTTAGGCATGCTAAAGATCCTGAAAAAAAAAAAACTAAAGGAAGAAAATATCAATTTAATCAAGATAATGACATCAGATTTGCAATTATAAAATATGGCATTAAAGAAATCCTGGCAGCAGGGAGAATGGATGGGAGGGGAGAAAGGCTGGATACATAAAGACCAGTTAAGTAGCTATGACAATAATCCCAATGAAAGATGACAAAGGTCTGAGTCAAGACAGTGAGCTTGGAGAGGAGACATTGGATCTGAGATGTATTATACATTATGAAGTTAGAGACAAAAAGCATTTTGTCCTCATTTTAATATATAGAAATTAAGGAAGAAAGATCATGGATAACTCCAAATTTTCAGCTTAAGTCAGTAGATGATTATGCCACTTATGCATGCAATCATTCATTCAACAAAAATTTAATTAACAATTATTATAGGAGTACAGACCTGGTCCTACCTTTGCTGTGGTAATAATTCTATATAATAAATAGGCTATATGCAAATTGATCATCACTCCAACACACAAGATGGCCACCCCCATGTGGTCAAAGATGGCCACCCTCATGTGGACACAAGATGACGACCATAGATGGCTGGCAGGGGAGGGAAGTTGTGGGTAATCAGGCCAGCAGGGAAGGGCAGTTGGGAGGGACCAGGCTTGCAACGGAGGGCAGTTGAGTGGAACCAGACATGCAGGGAAGGATAGTTATGGGAAATCAAACCAGTAGAGGAAGGCATTGGGGGCAACAGACTTGCAGGGGAGAGCAGTTGGAGGGGGGCGTGTGTCCAAGCCTGCAGGGAGGACCGTTAGGGGTGACCAGGCCAGCAGGGAAAGGCAGTTAGGGGTGACCAGGTCAGCAAAGGAGAGCAGTTGGGGGCAATTGGGCTGGCAGGGGAGCAGTTAGGCGTTGATCAGGCTGGCAGGAGAGTGGTTAGGGGGTGATCAGGCTGGCAGGCAGAGGTGGTTAGGGTAAGGTGACCAGATATCCCACTTTTGGCAGGATAGTCCCGATTTTTAACAATTTTTCCTGCATCCCATGGCATTTTTTAAAAGTCCAAAAGATTTAAAAGAATCTTTCCACAAATCGGGACTTTTTTTTTTTTTTTTTTTTTTTTTTTTTAAACTCCGCGGGACACAAGACAAATTGTTCAAAATCGGGACTGTCCTGCCAAAAGGGGGACGTCTGGTCATCTTAGGTTAGGGGCGATCAGGCAAGCGATTGGTTGGGAGCCAGCAGTCCTGGATTGTGAGAGCGATGTCCGTCTCCCCATTTATGCCCGATCCCGGTGGTGAGATCAGGCCTAAACGGGCAGTCAGACATCCCTCACTGGGTCTCAAATTGGAGAGGGTGCAGGCTGGGCTGAGGGACACACACACATACACACCCGTGAATGAATTTCGCGTATCAGTCCTCTAGTTACTCTATATTAGGCTTAGTTTATGAGTCTTCTCAGATTTACTGGGCTTTAGCATCTCTGGAACTCTTGGCATTTTGCTCTGTTTCCGTTGCCACCATGCGTGACTTAGTTAAGTCCCTTGTGGTTTGGTTGTCCAAGGCCGCCCAGCCACATACTCACAGACTCCTCCCATCACTCCTAGACTCTAGGGCAGGGCACTTGGCTTTCTGAGTGGCTATCAAAGCATATGGATAACACAACTGGGCAGTGTGGGAAGTTAGCTTCCTGTGGGACAATCTTTGACTAACAGGAAACAGGGGACATAAAGTTCCTCCCTTCCTTGGATTGTTCCAAAGCATGACTATTCCATATTGTCTGTATGAAGATGTTCTGTATGGCCAAGTGATTGCACCTGTTAAAAGACTGGCTGTTAATCTACAAGGCTTGTCATTAGCAATGGTTATCACAGTAATGCATCACCATGCATTGCTCCCCATTTTTCCTTACCTTTTCCTCCCTTAATGTTGCTGCTTTGGGATAATAGCTCCTAAGTAAAGCCTCGGCCCTTAATCCTTACATGAGGCTGTTTTATAGGGAACTGTGCTAAGACACACCCACACAGACAATAGAAGATGAGTTTGAGTGAACTTAAGTAAAAATTATCCATCCATTTAAAACTACTTATTGAGCACCTCCATATATACTTGAATTAGGGATGCTATGGTGAAGAATATAGACATGTTTCCTGCTCTTGTTGAGCCTACATTCATGGGGAGTGGTAAAAATAATAAGTCAGCACAGAAATAAATGAGCATAATTACAGATAGTGACAACAATATTAAAGAACAATATATGATATGATAGTGGGACTAGTATATATGTGTGGGGATGCTAATCTAGACTGGTTAGTCAAGGAGACAAAAAATAGGTAGAAGAAAAAGACTTCTCTGGAAGGAGGATCAGGTCTTTCACAAAATGTCACTGGGAGGATGAACATGGACACAGACATGCTGTATGCATTGGGGTTTAGGTGCAGGTAGGAAATGTATCCCTAATTTGACTGTAAAGAAGTTGGTCATGAAATATGCATAGAAAATAATGGGAATAGGGAGATTGAAGAGAGTAGAGAAAGGATGAGGGTGCAGATCAGACACAGGTGAAGAATTAGTGAGCAGTGCCAGAGCAGAAAAGGTGGCCACTCTGTGAATAATCCTTGACACTAATTGGCCATAGAACTTTGGAGAAGTCTAGTCCTTGGTTGTTTTAGCTCCAAAATAAAGGTATTGATCAAGGTCCGCAATTGTATGAAGGCAAGGAAGAGCTGAAATGAAACCTCTATGTAGTTATATAATTTACCCCTTGAAATACACCACAGAAGTCTTTAGGACCCAGTAATAATTGGCTTTCTCCCACCATTAATTATATTTTGGTCAATCATCAGGTATCACAATAGTTAGTCTCCCTCAGCAAAATGTCTTTTTCATAACTGAGGGCTGTTTACAGTACAAACATACAAACATTTGGGGCTCATTAACTCAATCACTAGGACACTGATTATGCATCTATTGTCTACTCTAGTCAGTTATGTTCAATAATGTCTTCAGTATTCATTAGAACAATTATGCTAATAAGCTTGAAATTTCCCAAGAGTATTATACCTTCACACACTTATCCTGCCTACCAGCAGTCTGGCTCAATATTGTCACACACAGACAATCTATCCTATATAATAAAAGCCCAATATGCAAATAGACCTAATGGGAGAACAACCAAACAACTGGTCGCTATAATGTGCACTGACCACCAGGGGGATATGCATGGAACATGGCAGGCAATGGCTGCATGTGGGCACATGGGTGGGTCTTGGCCCATCCTCTGTGCCCATCCCATGTGGGATGGTGGAGCAGGTGAGTGGAGGCACCAGACAAAGGCTGAGCACCAGGCTCTGTCATAGAGGCAAGCTTCTGGTGGTTACTGAAAATTCTTTGCTCCTGTGCCACGGTCCCACCCGGCGCTCACACCTGCTGCCAGCACCAGCCCCACTCACACATGTAGCCAGCACTGGAGCTGCTGCTTGTACCTCCAACAGTCCCGATCACTTGGTGCTATCAGCAGGTGCCAGCCCTGATTGCCCCTCAGGACTTCTCCATCTCCCCCTGCTCCTGAGGGGTGATTGGGGCAGCAGGCACAGCTTGCACCCACTGACCGCACTGTCCCCACTCATACCTGCTGCTTGTGCTGGCCCCAATTGCTCTGTGCCATCAGTGGATGTGAGCTGGGCTGGCACTAACAGCACATGGGAGCAGTGGCAGTGGAAGAGGGGCTCTTCTCTTGGGTTAAGGTTTTTGGGGACCGGGCTCACAACAGGTGGGGCCAGGCTGGGATGCAGAGGATGGGCCAAGACCCACCCATGTGCCCACTGCGGCCTCTCAGCCCACAGTTCCTCTCAAGATGCATAAATTCATGCACTGGTCCCTCGTATATACATAAAAGCCAAGTGACTGGAACTACAGGTCATTATGATGCTCACTGCAGCCAGCCAACTGGCCCAATCAGGGGCGGGGGGGGGGGGGGGGGCGGCTGATCTCCTGTGGCCTCTCCATAATTAATGGTTTGTTTTCTTGAGTCATTTTAGCATAGAATAGTAATTTCCATCATAATCAACCATTGCTTTTACGATTGGCACGTAACAGATACCGATAAATACTTGTTGGATCCTTTTTTCTTGTATATGCTTTATTCTTGTCTCAATCAGATGTTAATTTTCATTTTTAACAAAAGCTAGCATGTGAATAAGGAATGTGTGTGTGTGTATATATGTGTAGGCAGGTGTACACACCTTTAATACAAATTCTTTTAAAACATAAAATTTCATTGTATTGAGATAAAAATCCAGCTGGTATTGAGTTTTTTCTGCCATTATTTACAACAAAAGTAACCCCACAAGTTTTGTTCTTTACAATTTTTCTTAGGTTATTTCATGTAATCAGTGTCCTTTCAGTTGCAAATAATCGGATGTTTCCTCAAGATGTAGCAATGCTCAATGCAACTTAGCTCCACCAGGATAAGCAAATACAGAGATCAGATGTTGAAGAGATGCTCAATGGCTGTACTGAGATCAACTACAAACTGAAAGGATGGGGCAAAGCTGTGAATGCTTATGGACTTATGATACACACAGCATGCTATACAAATGCTGTATTCACTTCAATTACTTAGTCTTTTGGTAAGGGTGTGGGAAGACAACTGGGAATGAGATGCTTTCCTTATCCTTCAGGAATGTACAATCTAAATGGGGAGACAAAACATACATACATGAGAAAGCTAAAAACCTTCTCAAGACTAAACTAACACGTCAAGATTAATCAAAGCCAAGTCATATGTATATCATCCAGGAAAGGCTTTCCAGATCTTGTCAGAGAGATGGATTATGAGTTGTATCTTTTGAAAAATCAACACATGGATATTTTTAAAAATTCAAACTACAAAAGAAATAATGATGAAATTTAAGTTTTCCACTCATGACTTCCAAGTTCTCATTCCAGAAGCAATCACCAGTACCATTTTCTTATGTCTTCCTAGTACATTTAACTAGGAAGACATAAGAAAATGGTAATGGTGATTGCTTCTGAATTGATTTTAATTTCATTGATTTTGCAGTATCATGAATAATGGTTAATTTAGTGTCTATTCACATAAAAATAAGATTCACTTAATATAATTTATAATTTATGCAATAGGAATCTACTGATGATAGGTCTTGAAGTACCCTAGGGGATTTCCCAGTTGATTGTTGCCATGGCAATCCTTCTCCATCTGCCTTCAGTTTCTGTCTTGACCCACTTTGGATTAGACACATTTCTAGCAGAGGGGACGGTAGGCATGTTCCCATTTCAAAACCTATGGGCACTGCATTGGTAGCCAGATTGCCCTCCTCCCATTTCTACAATCTCACAGATCCTAAAAGGATTCCAGAATGGAAGTTAGGGACTCAAAAGTCTGACACTTTGGGAAGATGGTCTTAAACTTCAACCATATCATCTACTGAATTACTGTACTCTTTAATTGTACCCTAACTCACATAGCAGATTCTTCTGGAATCCCAGCCAGCTCAGGCATCCCCCATCACCCAAATGAATACTCAAATAAATGTACACCCTGGTCACATAGGAGAAAATATTTGTGTGACCCAGGATAGCTTTATTTTATTTTTTTAGTTTTTATTGATTTCAGAGGAAGGAAGAGGGAAACATCAACGATGAGAATCATTAATCAGCTGCTTCCTGCACACCCCCTACTGAGGATCAAACCTGCAATCTGGCATGTGTCCTGTCCGGAATTGAAATGTGACCTCCTCAGTTGACAATCAACCACTGAGCCATGTCTGCCAGGCCCAGGGTAGCTTTTAATAGGCCATTTCATATTAAAATGGTTGGCTTGGATCAGCAGGAAGGACCAAAAACCAGAAACAGCCTTCCTACTTCTAAATTGAAGAGCTTTTGCCCTGGCCTAGACCATCCTCCCTGATGGCTCTGGAATATGGAAGCAGAGGCTTAGGTGATGGATCAGTTCCATCAGTTGGCTTCCTGGGTCTCTTTCACAAGCTATTTTAAAAAGTAGGTGAGTAGAGCTGCCTCTAAGCTGACAATGGAAGAAAACACCCCAAAAATGGAGGTCAACTTTTGAGGAATTTCTGCTAAGTTTATCTTAGCATAAATACATGAAGGCAACCGAAGGGAAGAAATGTTAACAATTATTAATTTTCTTTGAACTCCAAAGCCCTGTGATATTTACTATTTTCTTTAATCACCACACAACTACATTTGAATAGCTATCATTGCAGGTGAGCTCCACTTGCTGAAGATCAGATTTGGAACAGAGTAGAACTAAAAACTACAATTTGCCTATGTCCAACTTTTCGGTGAGAAGAGTACTTCTATGTTCGAGGAGGGAGATGGTGGACATGAAGATTTTGAAAGGACATCTAGAAAACCTGTAAGACTCAGGGAATGGCCGAATTATCTCCAGAAGACACCTTCCTCGGAGAAGCCTTCATAGCTGAAAAGAAAGCATACACTTCAAGTACTCTTACTGTTTGGAATGGTCATTTGGGACTTCTTGTTTACTGATTTACATGGTCAGCGCCCCTCTCCTGCTTAAGTCGCCACAGGAAATTCATGAAGGAGCACATGAAATGGAACGCTTTACAGGGAGCCAAGAAAACTGCCCTGTCTCTGCCACCAACTACCTGTGTGAGACCTAACTTTCTTTTTAACTTTAGTTCTGTGGTGCTCCCTGCCCAACGCACTAAGTGCTTAATAAATACTTGATGTGGTTAAATTAGTTGGGTTCAATATTTCAGCAGAGATTTGGGTGTCCCTAGGGTGAATGCGAAGTTACCGGAATGCAGGTATGCCCCCACCAGTTTTGGTCAGCAAGCAGCTCTCTAGTAGTTAGGGCCTGGAAGCGCAGATGCTGGGGGCCTACCCACATCACCTCCACAGCGGAGAAATGGAGAGAAAGAGAATCCGGCAATTAAGGGGCATCGGGCTTATTTTTCCAGACTTCACAAGGGTCGTCCACAGCATGCATTGGTTAGATGCATTTTTTTTTTTTTTTTTTTTTTTTTTTTACTGAAGAGAGAACCAAGATTCCGGTTAAACCTGGCATCCATCCCTCACCCTGGTCCTAAGACCCCTTGCGAGGGATGACCCCCGCCTTAGGGGCTTATTTACATATCGGACCCCGCCCCCATTCATCTCCACTGGGACCCCGCCCACTCGCCCGCTCCTTCGCTATGGGCGCGCCCAGAGTGGATTCAGTACCGCGGCTCCGGCGGAACCATCCTCCGGCCCCTGGCTCGTCCTGTCCTCCAGGCGGGCTCGGTGCTTCCTAGGGGATGCGCACTTGCCCCTTCCCGGCTTGATTAGGAAAGGTGGGCCCAGCGGCGGCCCTCGCAGGCCCCACCCAATGGCGGTGGAGAGACCGAGAAGGGGAGCCAGGGCCGAGGCAGAGGGACGGACAGGCGATCCCGGGGCTGATTCCCCCACCGCGGCAGGATACGTGCTTCCTTCCCCTCCATCCCTTCCCACAGCCTCTCCTGGGAGCTCCCCGGAGACGAAATCAACCGAAACCGGGGGCGTCCCACCCCACCGCGCCCGCTGCCGCCGCCGGCCGGGCCGCGCCTCGCCTCACGCTCTACGGGGGAGGCGGGACCAATCAGGGAGCGACGTCTCCCTTCCGATTCGAGGCTCCCGACGCGGGGCTCACACCCCGGGCACCTCGCGCGCTGATTGGTCGCGCGCGCCGCCGGTCGGGCCGAGAGGGCAGGGCGGGCCGGGGTGGGAGGACAGGGGGGCGGGGGGAGAAGGAGGCGGGGAGGTAGTGGCCGGGACTCTCGAAGCCCCGCTCGCGCACCGGCCCTGCTGCTCCGGAGCTCGGCCTCCTGCCTTCCCTCCTCAGCTCGTCCCGTCTTCCGTGCGCGCCAAGGGCTGCGAGCGGCCGGCGTGCCTCGCGCCCTAACGGACGGCCGGGGGCGCCAATCAGCGGGCGGCAGGGTGCCAGCCCCGGGGCTGCGCCGGCGAATCGGCGGGGCTCGCGGCCTGGGGTGGGAGGCGGGTCTACCGCGCGGCCGCGGCGGCGGAGGAACAGCTCCCAGCCAGCAGCCCGCGAGCTCCGAGGGAGCCTCCCGGAGGTGGGTGCGCCGCGCCGCTGCGGCCGGCGGCGGAGGGCGCGGGGCGGAAGCGGAGGTGGGCCGGCAGGCGGGCGCGGCGGGGAGGGCTCGGTCGCCCGGGCGGCCCCGGGGTTGGAGGGATGCGGGCGCGCGCCTGAGGGGAGGAGGGGCGGCGGCGGCGGGACGCGCGTCCCCACCCCCTCCTTCTCTCTCGCGGGCGGCGTCCGGGCCCGCGTCCCCTCCCTCCCTCCCCTCGCGCCGGGGCCGCGGGCCGGGCACTAGCTGGGGAGGCGGGGCGGGAGGCCGGGCGGCTGCTGCTGCAAGAGTGTTTTCAGTTCCGCCTCCAATCTCCCATTCCCCTCTCCCCTCTCAGCCCCTCATCCCGTTCGGAAGAGGAAGGAACAAAAGGTCCCGGACCCTCGGCTCCGACGGGGCGGGACCCGGAGCCTCGGTCCAGGTAAGGCGGCGGAGCCCGGCGGGCCCCTGGGGCTAGGGGTGTGTTTGTGTCGGGCTCGGGTCCTGGAGGCTCCGCGTCGCCTCGCCGCCACGGGGGCTGGGGCTGAGGTGTGGCCAGGTCGGGGCGGCGGGGCGCCCGGCCCTCGGGGTGCGGGGACGCGGGGCTGGGCCGGCCGAAGGGAAGGAAGGGGTCGGCGCCCGGAGCTGCCCGCCGGCCGGCCCTACCCGGCTCGGGGTCCGCGGAGGCCCTTCCCCTCCGTGGCGAACAGTTGATTAGTTCGTGGTTCTGATTTTCAAAGCCGGAGAGACAGCTCTGGGTTAGGACTCGCGGGGAAGCCGCGTTCGGAGCGGGCGGCACTTTGCTCCCACTTGCTTTCTGGTCCCGTAACCTTTGTTGGCCATTCTCTGTCTTGGGGTTCCGAAGTGCCCAGGGTCCTCTCGCCCGAACGGGCAGGCGGCCCTTCTCCCCTCACTTGTGAAAGTTCCCGTGTGTGGAGCCTGTTGGGTTTTCTCGCACGCCTTTAGGAAGCATGCTAAAGGATTTCACGGATTTCAAACTTGGTTTGAAAATGTGCAACTTGAGTTGTTTTGTTCTCTTCCTGGGGGGGATCCTGTCCTTGGGTTGGGTCCTGGTGTCTTTTACTTACTTAATCCTTAGGTGGTTAATGGTTTCCTTTTGATCCTAAACAAAGGAATAACAGCTCTCCTAGGTTGGTTTTGTTATTCCTTCCTCTTGACCCTTTTAGCTAAATAACTACGGGTTTGTGGTCATCTAAACCTTTGAAACAGCCAACTCCAGGTAAACGACATTGGAAGTAGCATTTTCCTTCTGTCATGTCTTGCATGTTACGTTGGGAATATTTTAAATTCTGGTGTGTTAAATGGCACGTGAAAGGTAATGGTTAATAAGGAAATGATCACGCAAACTTCCAATTCCATCTTTTTAAAAAAATGGTCCCTGAAATTTGAATTATTTTCAGAATTCTAAATGATTCTATATTCCTAGATCCTTTTCATTTCCTCTCTTCTGATTTCATATGAATTGAACGTGTACCACTGATTGCAAGGGTGTTTTATTGGAGCCTAATAAGATAATAAATTGGCTATTACTCTGCAAATACATTTGTTGTTATAGCTTTGACCCACCTTAAAAAGTGTTTCTCTCACATAGAAGAGTAAATCAATTAGTTAAATGAAGTTTGAGGAGTTTTAGTGTGAATAAATAAACAAGCAAATGTAACACAGAAATGGGAGAAATAATATGAAATGGATTTCATAAGTGTACCACAGTGTAAGGAATTTCTTATTTGCCTTAAGAAAACCATCCAGGATATCTATATACTTTCCTCCACCAAAAGATCATTTAGCAAACATTTTTATTCAATTCAGAAAGTAACACTGATTTTAAAGTTTCTTGGTTTTTGCCGTAAAATTAGTTATTGTTGGCAAATAAGAATAGTCTTGTGGACATTTTAAGGTGAGTACCCACTTACACCCTTAATATTACAATTAATTGACTTTAAAGTTGTTCATTGGCCAGTTTTAATTAATGTAATGTGATTGGAAACATCAATTTCCAAGCTTGTTTTAGTAAGAAATTGCTCTTAGAGCCCTGTTTTTATACTTTATAACTATACCTTCTAAAGTGAATTAACATTGTAGATGTTCAGAAAAGTTTGCTTTTCAAGCTTGTAACTTACATGTACCTCTTCATAAGTGGTCAGATCTTTACACAGTCTGTAAATTCATAAAATAATAGTCTTGTAAGAAACTCTGCAGGGTAATTTCCTGTTGTTCGTGGTTTGTCAGGCTTGGTATGTGTTTTAACACTCAACTAGGAATTTGGGGATGTTTTATATTTCAGCAAAAATCTTTTTAATAGAAACAAAGGTTTTTCTACTGAAAGATGGCAAAAGATCCCCTTTTTATTTTCATTTTGTAAATATTAGAATTATATTGCTATAATCTTACTACTTTACATTGGGGATGAAAATCACTCAGTTTAGCTGCATAACCTGCTGATCATATAGACCTGTTGAGTTTTTACATTTTGCAAAAATTTTCAGTTGTGTCTTTTTATAAAGGTCTGAATGCTTTTTTTTTTTTTGGTTTTGATTCTTCTGGTTTTATATTTTAGGACTGCAAAGACTGTGTTTTTAGCAGCTTTGTTATACAGGTGTATTTATAATGCATCTAAAAACTATGCAGTTTGGCAGATGGAGGTTTATTCATATTCTTGGGACAAGAGTCATTTTTATAGTCTAGAGTAGGGGTGTCGAACTCAATCAGAGAAGGGGCCAAAATTTAAAATCCAGCCTAAATCGAGGGCCGAATGGTTTACTGAACAGTCATAAACTGATAATGCCATAAACTGACAGCGGAGTGCAGTGATGACAGCGCGGTGCGGGCCACATTGCAAGGCCTGGCAGGCTGGATTTGGCCCGCGGGCCTTGTGTTTGACACATGTGGTCTAGAGGGAGCATGTATATCTTAGATTTCTTGTCTTTGATGGAAGTAGAAGAGCCATTTTTAAGCTCTTAGTTTCTGTAAGAGGACAGATGTTTTCCACTAAGTATTGTAAGGGTATGTCAGAAGATGTGAAAGAAGATGATTTCAAAACCCCATTCAGAAGAGTGCCGTTATGCATTGACTAAACAAATAGTCTTTGATGTGTGCCAGGCCCTGAACTAGGCTGTAAAATACCTAACAGGGAACAAGTATATTATCCCTGTTCCTTCGTAGAATTAGAAAAGAAGTTCCTCATATCTCTTGCCCTGTCCTCCAGTGTTTAGAGTAAGAAAATCATGTTATTGCAAATTGAGGGAGCATGTAATGCATTACTGAGACAATTTCTAAATATGCTTGCAGTGCTTTGTGTAATGTAGAGGACAGCATTAAAGAAGATGTCAAATGTTAACTCAGTGTCACTGGGAACTGTCAGTGTATGGGGGGTGGAAACATTACCATTTTTGCACACACCATACAAATTGAAGATAATGGCCGATCTTTTACAAACATATTTGTTTCTGAGCAGATGAACACTTGTAGAGTTAAGCTTAATTTGGCCTTTGTTTATTCATTTGTTTGCTCTTTAGTTATAGAAACTAGTTAGGGAAAGCAAACTTGAATGAGTCTGGTTCCAATAAAAGCATCAGAATTAAACTGTAGAGACAATTAGGTAATCCAAATGATTTGCCTTAGCTATCTCTCTCCAAAACCCATGGCCTTCCCACTACATGATACTGCAGAGATAGCTAAGCTAGTAATTGTCTCAGTTACTGTCTGAGGCAAATTGCTTAATTCCCGAGCCTTGGTTTTCTAACTGAAAATGGAGGTAACAGCTACCTCTTATGATTATTATAAGGGTTAAATGATCATGATGAAAGTGCCTAGAACATTGCCTCAGACATAAGGGTCCTCCCAAATGATCTTCTGTTCTGTTTTAGTTATGGTTTTCAGTTGTTTTCTTTCTAATCCAAATGATTTGCCTATGTTCTTATCTTTGACCTATTATAAAATCCACTTGAGAGTAAGAAACTAAGCAAAGAAGACCTGGGGTATTCAAATTGTCCAAGTCCATATATATTAAAGCTTTAGCCACGGGAGAGCCATTGAGACCCTTAATCAGAACCTGTTGACATTTATCTATTGGCATTTATTTCTGATATTTCTAGCAAGGAAAGCTATCTGGCTTCTAAATCCACAATAGATTAGAAAGTAGATTGTGAGTATTGGGGGAGGTTAAGGAGAGGGTGGTGGGAGCAGGGGTGGGAGGATGGGGAACTGTTACCCACTGTCTGTTGTAAGAAAAACAAACAAACAAACAAACAGATAACAACCTGGTAAAGTAGACTTAATCTACAAGACACAAAAACAAATATTCAAAGCCTATCTAGCATGTCTGGGACCATTCAGTGCAGGACCAGACCTGAAAGTGTAGTAATGCATGTTCATCAATTAGCTTAAGTCATGTTTGGGGAACTCTTTATGAGAGTGCAGTAATCTACATAATATACTTTAGATTGTCATTCAGGATGATTAACAGTTCTTCTTAAAGGGGTAAAGCACTGAACTATATTGAATGACTATTTCATGGAAAAACCACAGTACTTGCAAGCAGAGTACTTGCTAGTGTTTTTCATTTGGTTTGTCATTCAGTGTGCCATGTTACAGGCTAATAAAAAGCCTTTCATGCTAAGCTACTAGTAAAGAAATGTGATTTAAATGGCTTAGCACCCCATACCAAACCTTTCTTCAGAGTAAGCCATTCTTTTTGTCAACTATAAGGATGTCATGTAAAACTTTTCATTCAAGCTTTGAAATAGTGTGCTAGAGATTTTTCCAGGACCAAACTAACGTGGACAGTAGCTAGGATAGTCTGTCTGTTAAGGGCTTCTTTCCTCTTACATGTGACTTCTACTCAGTATTAGCTTTGATAATTTTTTTTGATCCTCCTTTGTATCTCAGAGTTACTTTGTAAACAATCTACTCCACCAAATATTAATTGGTGATGTTTATAATATATAGCCTTGACTTTCTTTAAAAAAAATAAACAACAGGATTTTTTTTTTTTTCTTAAGCTAGTAGTACAAAAGTAATCCATCTTTTTTGTTTTAAAACTGCCCAGTTTGAGGCTTATTGCTTGCCTTTCATTAATTTGATCCTTCCTGTAGATTGGTATAATTGTGATGTATTCAGTTAGGATATATTTCAATGCTGATTCTGAATATATATAGTATATCTCATGAATAGCTTTCAGCTTAAATTTCAGTAATTTCATGTATGGAGAATATAATTTTGCCAAGCCAGGTGGATTTAGACACTGCCCCTGGCTTGGCGAGATAGCTAGAATGATTAGGGTAATTCTGTGACTTACCTACTTGTCTTACAGAGCATGAGTGGTTCTCCTTTAGCTCAATGGGTTCTTTTCAGATGTAACTGAGCCACACTAATAGGACATATGTCCAGTAAATTAAATCTTTAGCTTTATACTTTTAAGAGAACAGAAATCCTAATGATTTTATTCTTACTAAAATGTGCAATTTTACTATGAAATTGTTACTAATTTTTCCAGATAGTTCTGAAATTTTTCAAAATCTGGAATACTTTGGCCTCAAGACTAGAGCAATGGAAAGTGAGTGTAGACTTTAGTTGCAATCCGTTCAGTACACGTCCAGTTTGTACTTGAAAAGCTATATTTTCTTTAACAATGTGCAGTGTCCTACCTCTACTATCTCTCTTCCCTTTTAGGCGGGAGGGTATAGTTTCATGTTCAAAGTACTCAGGAATGAATAATTTTGGAGGAGCCACTAGAAGTTCTAGATTTTAATTAAAGACTTGACCTGAGGTAGTAGTATAGTAAATCTGTGATCTTGTAATTTGCCTTTGTTTAAATTACATTCTCATATGCTGCTTAAGCTTCTTCCAAAAATTTTACAGAGAATAGTTAAGGTATTGTAAATATTAAGGAAATACTAGCAAATGCTCCTTAATTGCATCCTTCATTACAAAATGTGAAATGGGGAATCTGATTTGCAAAGTTCACAGAATGAACTCTTGATAAATGATGTAGTGCAGTAGTTGGCAAACTCAGTAGGCAACAGAGCGGCAAACTGTGGTTCGAGAGCCATGGTTTGCTGACCACTGGTGTAGTGGAAACTGGGCCAATGAGCTTTCTTTCTCCTTTGATTTGAATGAGCTGTGGAAACTTTTTTTTTTTTTTTTTTTTTTTTTTTTTTTTTTACTGAAGATGCTTTATCTGTGGCAGTGAATGCAAATTTTCCAAGTTTAGACCAAGTTTCCCCTCCTCATTCCCCCAAGTTTTACTTCATAGACAGGTAGATAGTTCATGTAAACTGGCTAGTTAAAATTTTCTTTATAAATTGTTTAAGTATGAGGGGGCTCCAGCTTTGGTCTGAGGTTTGCATATTGACCATTTCTGCTCTATATCACTAATTTTCAAACTTAGAGCACACACACACTCACACACACTTATGCACACAACAGCATCTGTCAGGCTCATTAAAAAAGCAAACAAACATGCAGAATTTCAAAATGTAAGGGGAATAGATGGGTGCTGAAACCCTGCCTGCTTAGTTTTCCTGTCATTCTTACCCGTTGGAAACTCTACTGAGGAATAATAGATCTTAAGGGAAAATGTTTGCTATATACCTGCACTGTCCAATATGGTAGCCATTGGCCAAATGTGGCTATTTAGCACTTGAAATAAGGCAACTGTGACTGAGGAAATGAATGTTAATTTAACTATAATTTTAATCTAATAGAAGGTTCTTTTGGACAGTGCTTTTAGACTTTGTTTTGATTGCACTTTTACACTTTGAGAGCTGTATACACTTGACCTGGATCTAAATTGTTGCTCAGCAGAGGGTCAAGACAGACCTAGGAATTTGAAGGTCAGTTGGAGTACTGAATATTTGTGCAATTTGTGTCTGGGCCTGTGTAGTCTGATGGATGACATTTTATAATTTGGGAATGATAAATCAGTATGTAAATTTATGTTTACAAGCTGATTATAGAACTCTAGATTCATGAAAGGTAAAAGGAATATAACGCAACTAAAAAACAGGTAGTTTTCTTCCCTGGCAGTGCCTATATAATATGGCTTTCACTGAACCAAGACCAATTTTAGGATTAAATTCAAGCTCTAACATTAGATTTAGCAGCTCACAAAATTGAACACATTATTTATTTATTATTTAATTTTAATTTAATTTTATTGTTTAAAGTATTACAAATAGTAGTACATATATCTCCTTTTTTCCCCCATTGACCTTCCCCCAACCTCTCCTACCTCCCTGTCGCATGCTCACATCCCATCCCACCAGTGTCTTGGGTCCATTGGCTGTGCTTATATGCATGCATACAATTCCTTCTGTTGATCTCTTCCCCCTTGCCCCTCCCCCAACACTCCTCAGCCTTCCTGCTGTAATTTGACAGTCTGTTCGATACTTTACTGCCTCTGCATCTATGTTTTTGTTCATCAAGTTAAAATGTTTCTTATTTTCCATAAATGAGTGAGATCATGTGGTATTTTTCTTTCATTGCCTGGCTTATTTCACTTAGTACAATGCTCTCCAGTTCCATCCATGCTGCTGCAAATAGTAAGAATTCTTTTTTATAGCAGCGTAATATTCCATTGTATAAATGTACCATAGTTTTCTAATCCACTCATCTGCTGATGGGCATTTAGGCTGTTTCCAAATCTTAGCTATGGTGAATTGTGCCACTATGAACATAGGGGTGCATATATCCTTTCTGATGGGTGTTTCTAGTTTCTTGAACACATTAATTTTTCTATTTGCTTTGTTTAAAAGACACATTGGCCATCGTTCTCCACAGGGTCAACTTAGATTTCCAATTGGCAGTGTGTTTCTTTACTAACTTATAACTTTGGAAAAAGTATAGTTATAGTGAAAATGGAAAAATCTATTTTTTAAAAAAATGGCTTTTAATGTATTTTTATTTTTTAATTCTTTCTATTGTAATGATTTCTTTGACGAAAAAAACTTGTAAAAATCCAGATCATAAGTAATCTTTTTTTCTCTACCTTGTATGATAACATGCTTATGGATTGCCAAAAATCTAATAATGATTTTATACTATTTCTGGTGGGACTTGCGGTGTTCTTTGTGAAGGCAGAACCATCACATTTCAAGTGTTTTATGTTGCAGTATCTAACTTGACTTTCCTCTTAAAGTAAAAATTCATATAGGTATTTTGGGGGTATTTTATATTTGAAATTACATTTGCTTTCTATACTTAATCACTTCCTTTTTTTTTCTAGACTTGGACTTTGTGTAGTTTTTTTTTTTTTTTTTGCCTTTCGGAAGTCATCAGTGAATTCTGAACTGCCAAGTTTAGCAGTCTTTTCTCAGTTATCATACTACTTTCTTCAGTCTATGCCATTATTGACTGTTCTCTAGATTTCTTAAAATCACATAGGCATAGTAGAACAGACACAGATTAGGCTCTTCAGCTATAAATGTTGGATAAAATGTTAGACTTGTTTTCTTTTATATATGTCTGATCTAGAGAGGGAAAGAAAAGCCCCTAAGAACAAGAAACTTAGAAAAGTCAGTGTTCAGGAAAAGGAGGTCTTAGGGAAATTACTAGATAAAGAATTCAGTAGCAGGGGATGGGGTTGTAATGCCATTCGGGGAAGGGAGACAAAACTCTAAGAACTGTATGCTAAAATTATATATTTATGTAAAAACTGTTCCGATGTCATTGAAACATCTATGGCCTCTGCTGGGAAAAAAGCCTCAAACTCTTTGGAGAAACTAGAAAAATGCTAGTCTTTATACATGAACTTTAAACATTAAGCAGGGTCAATAAAAAGCAAAATACCAGCTAAGTATAAAGAGTGGGTATTTTGTTTTTGTTTTTTACAAGTATGTATTACTAGAGGCCCAGTGCATGAATTCGTGCATGGGTGGGGTCCGGCCAGCCCACTCAATCAGGGCCATTTGGGGCAGGGCTGGCCAGGGGAGGGGCCATGGGCAGTTGGCTGTCTGGCCCCACCTTTAATCGGGGTGGAGGGGGCCAATCAAGGGTGGGTCCAAAAGTGGGGAGGTGCCTCAGGCGGTTGGCTGGCTAGCCCCATCCCCTGGTCTAACTCCTGGTTGAGAGGACAATTTGTATATATAGGATTGTAAAAGGTCCAAAAGAGATTGTGTGTGTGTGTGTGTGTGTGTGTGTGTGTGTGTATCAGTGTGTCAGCCTGCTGCTTGCCACTCAATTGCCATTTCAAACACAAGTAGCATTACTAGGTTTTTATGAATTATTCCAGAGATTTTATGCATGTCTGAGCAAACTTTCTCCATATGTTAGCTTTTACAATAGTACAAGTGGCCATATATGTATGTTACTTAATAATGCATCTTGTAGATTATTTCATGTTCATACTTTTTACTTTTTCTTTTGATTGCACAGTATCCTTTTGTGTGAGTGTCTATAGTATACTACTATTTCACTATTTCATCAGTCTTCTATTGATGGACACTTAGGTTAGTATTTCCAGTCTTGTGGTATTAAAAGTCGTCATTATACACATATATAAGGTAGATTTCTAGAAGTAGGATATTTACACTTGTATACTTATTTAGGGAATGTATTCATTTTTTAAAGTAGGTAATAAATGCATATAGTACAAAGTTCAAAAGGAACAAATAATGAAAAGTCTCCTTCAGATCGTCTGCATCCTGCTACCTAATATACTTTCCAGAATGTAACCATTGTTACTGCTATCTGGCCACTAGACAAATGTGACTATTGAACACTTGAAATGTAGCTAGTTCAAATCAAGATGGGCTGCAAGTATAATACTTAATCTACAAAGTAGAATGTAAATTATTTCCATCTTTAATACTGATTTGACATTAAAATGATAGTTTTGGCATATTGGGGTGAATTAATAACATTATTAAAACAATTTTACCTATTTTTTTACTCTACTTCTAAAATGTGGTTAATAGAAAATTTATAATTATATATGTGGTTTGCATCCTACTTCCATTGGACAGCATTGGTCTAAAGAAATACATTCATACATATATAAATGTGTATTAATATTTGGGAATTCTTCTAATCAGGATTCCCTTTTGCATTGCAATCTGGGGATCAGAAATCTCTTGTTAAGATGTGGTTAAAGGAGAGGTACCAGCCTGGCTGGCATGGCTGGGTGATAGAATGTCAACCTGTGAACCAGGAGGACACTATTTGATTCCTGGTCAGGGCACATGCTCAGGTTGCCGGCTTGATCCCCAGTGGGGTGTGCAGGAGGCAGCCAATGATTCTCTCTCATCATTGATGTTTATTTCGCCCTTCCTCTGAAATAAATGAAAAAAAAAATTTTTTTTAATAGGAGAGAGAGGTACCAGGCTATTCTTTATTGTTTTACTAGAGGCCTGGTGCACTAATTTGTGCACCAGTGGGGTTCCTCAGCCTGGCCTGCAGGATCTGGCTTAAACCAGCTCTCCAACATCCCCTGAGGGGTCCTGAATTACGAGAGGGCACAGGCCAGGCCAAGGGACCCCACCAGTGCACAATCAGATCCAGGGAGAGATGTGGGAGGTTGGCTGGCCAGGGAGGGACCACGGGGAGGGCTCCAGGGCATGTCCAGCTCATCTCACTCAGTCCTGATTAGCCAGACCCCAGCAGCAGCTAACCTACTGGTTGGAGCATCTGCCCCCTAGTGGTCAGTGCACATCATAGTAAGTGGTTGAGTGGTCTTAGCATATCATGCTTTGATTGGTTGAACGGCTGACCAGATGATCAGAGACTTAGCATATTAGGCTTTTATTATATAGGATAATAAGACCATTTACCATGATAATTGTTGGCCTCATTAGTGAAAGTCATACATCCATTGTCCTTTTTTTTTTTTTTTTTTTTTTTTTTTTACTTCCATTGTCTTTTAAGATGTATGTTAACTTCAGGGAGAAACCCAGCATTACTCTTGGCTTCATGTTTTTGAACCTGCTCTAATTTGCATTGGTTGCCTCTCTACTCTTAGTACACAGCAGTCAATCTGGATCCCTCTTCACTTCTCTCCTTTGTTAATAAATCTCATACTCTTGTTTTGTGCTCTCTCCTTTTGATGAAATATTCTTCAGGACTTTTCTTGTGTATGTGGGGTAAATATTTGGTTATGTTGCACGTTCAAAAATAATACCTTCATTTTACCCTAGGAAATAGAATTCTGGGTTGTAAATAATTTTTTTCCTGGAGTTATGAAGGCATTGCTCTGTTGACTTCACTTACAGTGTTTCTATTGAGAAAACCAAAGGTATTCTGATTATTTTCCATATGACTTGGTTTTCCCCCCCTGGAGATTTTAGGCCCTTTGTGTTCAGCATTCTGAGGTTTCACAGCCACTGGTCTTGATGTTGGTGTGTTTTCATCCATTGTCCTGGGGTCTTGATGGGTCCTTTCAATCTGGAAATTCCTATCTTTCAGTTCCAGGGATATTTCTTGATTTCTTTATAAACCCTCCTCTCCTCCGCCTTCCATTATCTCTGATGTCTTTTTGGAAAGTTCTGTTTGGACATTGAACCTCCTGAGTTGGTCCTTCAGTTTTCTTCACTTTACTATATTAATTTTCATCTTTGTTTTTGATTTACTTTCTAAGAGATTTTCTCTTATTTTATCTTCCAACCCTCATGTTGGTCCCTTTCCCCATCCCCACTCCTGTCAAGCTGTTTAAGAGCTCTTTTAATCAATGTTCCCTTTGTACAGCAGGATGCTGCTCTTGCTTCAGGGTGGCTATATCTTCTCTTATTTCTCTATGTATATTGATGATTTTTACACTATGTTTTTTCTCCGGATAGTCTCAAATTTTTTGCAGTTGCATTTTTCTGTTTTCGCATTTTTCTCTCAGGTAAAGTTGTACTAGGTTAAGAAGGTAGGGGTCTATTCTAGCAAGCTGATGGGAAATGAAGCATGTGGGTGAAGCTTTGTCTCCTTTCAGTTTCACTGGAGAGTGATCTGAGTGGGCTGTTTGTTGGTAAACTCTCAATATTAGTATGTGTACATTTTCCCTTTTGGGGTTGGTCAGGTACCCCAGAGAGGAGTCTCAGTATGACTAAACAGGTAAAGGTCTGGCTGCTAGTATTTTTGGGAGCCAGAACCCAGTAGAAGGGTTGAAGAGTGTACTTTTAGCATGCAGTATGCTCATTTTCATTACTCCTCGCTTCTCCTAATGGTACTCAGGCCATCTTCTAGTCTAGGGAGAGTGTTTCACCCTCTGCCAAGAATAAATATTTAGTTCTCTGGAGAGAGGCAGTTACCCATCTAAGGATCTAAATGCCTCTCAAGTATCTCTCACCCAATCCTGCCTATTTTATCTCCTTCCCCTCAGTTCCTGCTATGACTGGAGCTGTTACTTAACCTTTTGAGGATTCTGTCCTATAAAACAGGACATTTACCTACAGTTAGCCTATCGGGTCTAGTAATAATTAATGTCGTTTTTAAACATTCGTTTAAAATCTTGCTTGGCGTTGACTTGTATTGACATAACCTTCAAACACGTGGTATCTACAGAATGTGTGAAGTGCAATTAACAAGTTTTGCTTGAAAAAGTTTGTGTTTGGTTTGGTTTTTGTTGCAAAACTAGGGCTAAGAAGATGGCGGATGAAGAGCATATTCGGCACTGCATGCTTTACGAGTTCCAATTAGGAAGAAAAGCAAGTGAGGCTGCAAAAAACATCTGTAGTGCTCTTGGTCAAGATGCAGTTAGCGCCAGAAAATGCCAGCGTTGGTTTGAGAAATTTCGCGAGGGAAATTTTTCGTTAGATGACAAGAGTGGTCGAGGCCGTGTGTCCAATTTTGATCAAGAAGCTCTTCAAGCTCTTTTGGTGTAAAATCCTCAAATTACCCAACAAGAGCTTGCGACAACTTTAAATTGTTCACAAAAAACAATTTCCAATCAATTGCGTGCACTTGACAAAGTCCAAAAGTTTGGAAAATGGGTTCCTCATGAGTTGACCGACAACAACCGTGATCAAAGAGTCACAATTTGCAGTTCGCTCCTTTCTCGTCAAAACCGTTTGCCGTTTTTAGAGCAAATTGTTACCGGAGAGGAAGAATGGGTGCTGTATGTTAATTTGAAAAGGCAGCCTCAATGGTTGGACAAAAATGAGGCTCTGCAGCCCACGCCAAAACCTGACTTGCATGCGAAAAAAGTGATGTTGTGTGTTTGGTGGAATTTTAAAGGAATTCTTCATTATGAACTTTTATCATCTAACCAAACCATTACAAGTGCAGTATATAGTGCCCAATTGGAAAGGTTAGCCCAAGCTTTAAGAGAAAAAGAACCCGCGCTGATTAATCGGAAGGGCGTAATTCTTCACCACGATAATGCAGGACCGCATACTGCAAGAATCACTGCTGAAAAACTGCGCCAGTTGGAATGGGAAGTTCTCCCTCAACCTGCATATTCTCCTGATATTGCCCCTTCCAATTACCATTTGTTTCGTTCTTTGCAAAACTTTCTTCTTGGAAAAAAATTTAATAATGAAGAATGCCTCAAAAATGCATTGACCGAATTTTTTGCATCAAAATCACAAGAATTTTACAACAGAGGGATTAAAATGCTTCCTGAGCGTTGGGCACAAGTAGTAGAAAACAATGGCAACTATATTGTTGATTAAATTTTGTTGTATTGTTTAAATAAATTCGATTTAAAAAGTATTAGAAAACGACATTAATTATTACTAGACCTAATAGAATTAATAGTCTCTCTTAGGAGTTCATAGTTAGTACTCATCCATCCATTTTCCAGTTATCAAAATTTTGCTTGTTTCCTCCTTATTCTTTCCCCCTATCCTTGTGAGATTGTCTTTTCTTTTTAAATGCCTTTATTATGGTTTTTTAAAATAGGCTACTATCAGTAACTACTGATTAAAGTTTCTCATGAAAAATGTCTTAAGGATAACAGAATGTGTAACTTGCAAGTCAGTGGGGATGAAGGGGTGTAAAAGAAGAAAATTTGATAATTTTGTAGAGGTGGGAAAGGAGAAAAAAATAAAGAAAAATGCATAGGAATTAGAAAACACAAAATGAGTTGGTAGAGAATAAATATCTCCATAAGCCTAATATATAAATTCAAAATGAACTTGCTGGTAAGGGAGAGTAAAAACTTAAAAAAGTTTTTTTTTAAATTAGTTTTGATTTAATTATCTGTAACCTTTGGATACTAATCACACGAAGCTACAAAATTAGCAAATGTTTTAAAATCTGTATATTAAACATAATTTATGTCACATTTCAAACTCATTTATTAGTGTACCACTCAATCTTTAAAAAAAGAAAAGGGAGGCTTCAAAGATAGTCTTACAGCATTCTTTAAAAAGGAAACTGTTCCTTTTAACTTGACTCCCACCCCATATACCAATTTCAAAACATATCATTTAATCGTCTTAGTCATGGACATTCCCAGGATGAGATTTTTATATTTCGCTCTGATAGCTTCTGATTATCAGAAAACCAATTGCTTTTCTTTATTGAAGGAATGTGATCCTGCTGATGTTGGTGGATCCCTTTTAATATTCTTCATCCCCATCTTTGCTTCTTAGAGACGTTCCTCAGGTTCGCTATCTTCATTATCTAAAATTTTGCCATCTGAGATGTGGACTAGACATTTCCCCTTCTCATAATACCTATCCCATTGGAGGTATCAAGAATACAATTGACTTGCAAAATGACTTTTTGCGTTTTTTTTCTATAACATTTTGTATTATGATTGGAATTACTGACTCATATTTTATAGAATTTGGTCATTTGAAGTTTTCATCTGGGTTTGGATTTTTACTTAATTTTTTTTTTTTTTGTATAGGTAGATTTCTAATGAATTTAAGATTTTAAATTACAACCTAGTTAAGTTTCTTCTTCTTAAGCCAATTCTGATAGCTTATTTTATTAGAAATTGTCTTTTCCACTTTTAAGTTAAAGGTAAAAAAAAAACTTGGTGTACTTAGTTTCAAAATCTATTTGCTGTAGTCATACCCTTCTTTATTTCTAATACATCTACAATCTTTTCTTCCACCAATCTTGGCAAAGTTTTTCAACTTAGCACCCTTGGTTTAGTTGCTCCAATTATATATTTTTTCCATTGTTTCTCAACTTAATTACCTTTCTCTTTCTAATTCATTACATTGTACACTTAGCTCATTAATTTTTACTTAGTTCTTCACTAATAAACATTTAAAATTCTATCTAAAGTTTCCCAAATGGGATTTTTGCTGTATCTAGTTTTGACAGGTAGTATTTTCAGCATTCTTTTCTAAGCACTTCTTAATTTTTATGAGTTGTTCCTCATCTCATAAATTCAGAAATATACAACTTCAGATTTGGGAGCTGTTGCTATCTTCCTGTTATATTTCTGACTGAATTGCAATAAGATCCAAGGATGTAATTTATAAGATATAAATTCTTAGGAATTTGTTAACAATTGCTTTGAGGTCTAAGTAGATCAACAATTCTTATAAAATTTCATGAGTACTTGAAAAGAATACATATTCTGTAATTGTTGCATGCTTGCTAACTGAACCTCCTTTAAAACCGTGTGTGTGTGTGTGTGTGTGTGTGTGTGTGGAAGTTTTAGATAAAATTTTAGTATTTGTTATAAAAAAAATACCATGACTAAGGGTTACCTCAAGAATGTAAAGATGATTGTTAGAAAACCTGTAAATGAAGTTCATCACATTAACACATCAAAGGGGAAAGGAAAAAAACCCATATAAAAATCTTGACTAGATTATAATTTAAACACAAATTCATAGCACCACCAAAATAAAGTTAAGTAAAAAACCAAAAAGCAAAACCCAAGTGAAAACCTTAGCTGGGCAAAGGGAAAAAGACATGATAAATTGCAGTACATTTTTTACAAAAATTCTTAGAAACTAAAAATAAAAAGGGGGGGCACAGAAGAGTACACATAATATTCAATTATATGAATTTCTAGAACAGGTAAAATTACCTTGATAGAAGTCAGATCAGTAATTGCCTGGGGTAAGGAAAGCAGATTGACTAAAAGGGACACAAGGAAACTTTATGAAATAATGGAATTATTCTATGCTTTGGGATGATGGATATATGGAGGTATACATTTTTTAGTACTCATTGAATTACCGGTATATAACATTTGTGCATTTCGTTATATACTAGAGGCCTGGTCCACGAAATTTATGCACTGGGGGTGTGCGTGTCCCTCAGCCTGGCCTGTGCCCTCTCGCAGTCTGGGACCCATTGGAGGATGTCCGGGACCCCTCGCTCCGCTCCTTACTGCTTGGCTCGCTGCTCCTTAGTGGTACCACAGAGGTGAGAAAGGCTCACGCCATCACCGCTGCACTTGCCAACCGTGAGCCCAGTTTCTGGCTGAGTGGCGCTCCCTGCGTTGAGCATCTGCCCCCTGGTGGTCAGTGCACATCATAACAACTGGTCGTTCTGGTTCTGTTGTAATGGTAGCTTAAGCTTTTATTACATAGATAAGTTATGCATCAGTGAAGTTGATTCAAAAAGTTAAGATGTAAAAACCAAAGCATGTCTATATCAGCGACAAACAAAATTTAAATAAAATAAAAAAAATCCCACCATTTAAAATGACAGCACAAACTACAAAATCCCTAGGAAGAAATAAAACAAAAACATGTGGGACCTGAGTGGAGAAAATAAGACATGTATAATTCAAATTATAAAATATATACTTGTGTTTATGACTAGAAGGCACATTACCATAAATCTATCAGTTTTCTTCTACTTGTTTGTAAATTTGGTATCATTCCAATTAAAATCCCAGCAGGTAAAAGAGAATTTACTTTATCCGGTACAAAGACAAATTCTGTAGCTTTAGTAGTTAAGCCACAGTATTTACCTCAGATATAGACTAATTGGGGGGAGGGAGAAAGAGCTCAGAAAAACAAATAGCATTGTAATCAGTAGGGGAGAAGATTCAGTTTATTATCTTTGCTGGGGAGGAGAAGGTACCTGCCTTGCACCACACACAAAAATAAATTGCAGATGTGAAAGAGAACTTTAGACTTTATAAAGATAGCATATGGAAGATTTTTTTAAGAAGCTACATGTGTATACATCATATAAGATTTTAGATTGATGTGCTCAAATTTAAATTGATAAACTTGAGCACATTAAAGTCACTATCTCAAAACAATACAAATATATTTTTAAAAAACTCTTAAGTTTGGTGGGATTTGAAAAGTTAACCTTAAAATAACCAACATAAATTTGAGAAGTAATGATATCTACTCTGCAGATATCAACATTCTTGAGAAGCAATAAAATTCTGTGATATTGAAGTTATGAACAAGTACAGAAATGAACAGAATATAAAGCCCCCAATCATAAATTTATTTTATAGGGATTTGATGTGTGATAGGAGTGGTATTATGAATTATTAAAGAAAAGATAAATTACTTAAGTGCTGATAAAATAGTCTGTCTTTACAGGAGATGTTTAGATTGCTGTTTCACCCCTTAAATAAAAACAAATTTCTGATATGTTGGATATCTAGATGTGAAAAGCAAAACTAAAATGTCTGAGAATACATGGGGGGAATCCTATATAATACAAGGCTAATATGCAAATTGTCCCCTTGGGAATTCGACCAGGAGAACAGGAGTTCCATCGCTCGCTATGATGTGCACTGACCACCAGGGGGCAGTGCGGAACATGGTGTGCGACCAGCAGGGGCAGTTGGGTACTGAGGGAGTGAGGGAAGGAAGAGGCAGGGAGGCCCGGAGGTGGGGAACCTGATCGGCCCTGATCACTGGCCAGGCCTAAAGAGACTAGCCGTGCACGAATTTTGTGCACCAGGCCTCTATATCTTTATAATATCAAGGTACTTTTTCATGCCTCAGATTCCTCATTTATAATTAACTAGAGGCCTGATGCATGAAATTCGTGCAAGAGTAGGCCTTTCTTCCCCCAGCTGCTGGCATCAGCTTCCCTCTGGTACCCAGGACCCGGGCTTCCCTCTGGTTGCTGGCAGGCACCCAGGACCCGGGCTTTCCTCGCAGCCCTGGCTTTGTCCAGAAGGCCATTCGGAAGGATGTTGAGTCTAATTAGCATACTACGCTTTCATTATTATATATGGTACCTATTCCACTGGATTCTAATTAGAATTAAATGAGTTAATGCTTACCTGACTCTCAGACTGTGTCGTAGTTAGCATTCAGTATATATTTCCTACTGTATTTGGGTGCAGAAAGGGGTTTCTTTGAAAAGAAGCAAAGTTATATCGTAAGAGAAATACCATGGTTAAAATATAAAATTGTGTTCTAAAAGACAAAGTAAAATATTCCAAAGATTTAGAGATTTTTTGAAATACATATACAGTGCTAGGTTTAGCTAAGTATTTATAAAAGGCTATATGACTGTATGACCATCCGACCAACCAACCTATCGGCTGTATATATGACATACTCTGGCAATTTAAAAATAAATGTTGATTAGCACATGCGTGATACATATAAAGCTCTCGCTGGTGCCAGTCTAGACAGAGTAGGAATATTCCTTCCTGAACCCATTTTTGGACATGATCAGTTATATGATGTTTTCTCTTGAGTTCGAAGACTGTGTGATGTTAAAGTTGTAAATACTTCATCACAAGGGAAATCAGTCAAGCACTCTGAAAGTGTTTTTTACTCTTATGTGGTATACAGAGAAATATTAGAATAAGTTTAATCAATTTACCGGTTGTTTTTATATCATGTCTTTGTTGTTGTTGTGTCATGTTATTTCTTCTAATTAATTTCCTTTCAGTGTGCATGAATACGAGCAACAGGCCACTAGTATCAGAATAAAAACAGTAAATAAAGGAAAGAATAGTTGATGACTTTGCAAAGAATATGAACTATAGTTTAATAAAACATAGAGAATGGTAATTGCAAAACTTAAACAATTATTAATAACTTGAATGCTTTATCTGTTAGTTCAGGAAAATCAGACCTCTTACTTAACTGAAACTTTCCAGTGAGTAATCTTATAATCCCAATTTTACTAAGGTATCACTTGATAAGCTTTCTTACTTAGCTATTGTCTTCCTATTCTATTGAAACCTGAATTATCTAAGTATCACTTAGAGCTGGAATTAGGAACAGAATTAGTGTCTGAACTTATTTTTCAATTTTTGCAGATGTTGAAAAAAAATTCTAACTTCAGTATAGAGCTTGCTGCCACACTAGTGAAGGAAATCTGTAGAGTCGGTAAATGATTTGTTCACATATCAACAACTTGATTTTAAATTTAGTTTTCTTTTATTTCATTTTGTCTTCATCGTAGAACATATTGACATTGATTCCTTATAAAAGCTTAAATTCAATATGTTTGTATTACAAAACTATTGGCTAAATATCCTAGATATTTAAAATGCTCAATTGATAAAAAAGCATTGTCATCATTACTGAAAAATATTATTTTATTGCATAATTTAAAAATTCTGCTGAGATAATTAGCCAGATGTCAAGCAGCCATGCTTACTAAGACATAACTTAAGGCTGCTAACTTAAATGCTCACATAGTTCCAAAGTGGTTATAACTGCTGTTCTCTAAGGCTTGGGACACTGAAATCATGTGGCAGTACTAGGTCATGAAGCCATTCAAATGATCCTGAATAGCCTTAAACTTTTCTTGTTTTTATTTCCATAAAGAAAAATAACTTAAAAAGGTTTTATAGAAAAATTAGATCCCCAAGAATATATCTCAACTCTTAAGAAACATTCTCCTAACAAAAGTGTAACAGAGAACCTGTAAACTCAGAGTCTAACACTGGAAATCCCTTTCATTTTTGCTGTTTATACATGTTTGATTTTTAATCATTTTCTTAGGCTAAATTCTCATGAATACATTAAGTCAAACATATCGACACTTTTAAATAAAATGATCCTTATATCGTCCTTGTCATAATCAGTTTTTCACAAGGAATAGGGATGATCCTTCAGAGTTTTCTAAAGATAACATTGGGGTGGGCCTGCAACAAGACCCAGAGAGTTGTTCCAAACCAAGCTTAGAGACTGGATGCTCTGCTTTTCTGCAGGACTGATTATCTCTGCCTTGCTTGGACACACACTCTTATTTGTGCGCTGACCACCCTCTCTTCTGAGCTTCCACTTTCTGGCCATATGATGAACATAAACGCTTAAATCAAAGCATGTATAATACTGACCCTGTAACTGTATCCTTCAGGTTTGCTTTTCTTTCTGTGTTCCAAATAGTGATTAGTGAACAATTACATGCTCAGTTACATTAGTTAGCAACAGTTAGCTTTGTGTCCTCCTTTTCCCTAAACTGTTCATATCCAGTTGCTCAGTAACAGTGTGAATTTTTTCTAAAATAATGAATAGTCCTATCATTAGCTCTAACTTCTGTATTCAGCTTTTTCATCTGACTAGCTTTCCTCTCCCCTATCTCCTACACATTACTTTCTTATATTCCACTAGAGGCCCAGTGCATGACATTCGTGCACTGAAGTGGGGAGGTCCCTCAGCCCAGCCTTTGCCCTCCTGCAGTCCAGAACCCTTTGGGTGATGACTGCCTGCCAGCTTAGGCCCACTCCCCAGCAGAATATCCCTGGCAGGTGGACATCCCCCAACGGGTCCTTAGCACTGCTGTGGAAGTGAGAGAGGCTCCTGCCACTGACGCTGCACTCGACAGCCGCGAGCCTGGCTCTGGTTGAGCAGTGCTCCCACTATGGGAGCACACTCACCACCAGGGGGCAGCTCCTGCATCGAGTCATTCCCCTGTTTGGTCGATTTGCATATTAGCCTTTTATTATATACGATATTCAAAAAATTTCCTTATCCCTAAAAAATTAACTTTCTGCTTGGTGTATTTTTTCTCCCTTAAGACTTGCTCTGGTGTCACTTTAGCGATACCTCTCCCTTCCAAAGGTTGAATTTATCAGCTTGCTCTCTGTGCTCGGATAAGACTGTGTCACATGGTATTGAGGTTTATATAGCTGGCTTGCTCCTTACATAGTATGATTTGTGACAGAGCAGGAATTTAGCAGATACCAAAGGTAGTCAAGTATACCTTTTGCTGCTTGGTAGTCGTGTTTACTTTGGTGGATTATTACATATGTATTTAATGGAATTTTGTAGTTTGCTTTATTTTGTCAAGTTGTAGTTTTATATACTATGGTGCTTATTCATGTCCATTCTAGTCTACCACTAGACAACAGTGCTGCTGTCAAATTGTAATTGTGGTCCCCTGAGAATTCAAAGTCGTTTTTTGAGAATTATACTTACAATTCTTTTTCAAGAAAATGTATAGTTCTAGTACAGCATCCTTCCCACCAGTGTCCCATATAAAGTTTGTGATTAGATAACATGTCAAATAATTTTAAATATTTCCCATAGCTCCTTAGGCCCTGTTTCCCAACATTTGTGTAAATATGCCTGCAGATGCTACCTGCAAGTTGTGGGCAGGCTCCCTTAGGCTTCCATCTTTAGTCATCTGCAACCTCCTTTCTTCTGAAATTTACAGTATGCATTGGCATTTTGAAGGTTTGAGAAATTCTTAAAGAAATCCATTTAACTTATAGTGGTACTTTTTAAGGTATTTGTCCTGAAACTTTTTCAAAATTGTAATTTATATTTGATAAAATGTTTTTTGTGAGTTTTATAATTGTATACTCATATAATTTCATCTTTTGACTGATGTTTGCTATTCTGTCTTGTAATTGATTGAGTGCGGAATGTTTGTAAAAAAAATAGTACAGATTGAAGTAAGCATTATTTGCTTCCAAGAAATGGGCCATCATTCTATATAATAAAAGCCTAATATGCCAATTGTCCCCTTAGGCGGTTGTTCCATCGGGAGTCCAGGAGTTCAATAACTCACTATGATGTGTGCTGACCACCAGGGGGAGGCATGGAACGTGACGGGTGTTGGTGACACACTGCGACCTCTAACCGGGGGTGGGGGTGACAGGACAGAGGTGTGGTGAGAATGTGGGTGTCCACCAAGCTTGCTCACACTCCTCCTGCTACCCTCCCTCTGGGATGCCAGGGCTTGCACACTAGGGAAGCCCCCGCCCTCAGGTGCCTGGGGGCTGCAAGGAGCCCACCCCTCTCCGTGCAGCATCTTCCAGATGAGCCAGGCCAACAGCTGCCAGGATTGCAGGGGCTGGTCAGGCTCCCCGTGGGTTGGTGCAGGAGCTGGTCTGTGAGGCTGGCCAGGAGAGTGCGCACTGCCTGCCCAGCTTCCATGCAGCGCTGCTGGGTGGCCCAGAGGCCCACTCTGTGCTCTGACCCGCAGCAACTGGTCGTGCTCACCACATCTTCGCATGGGGACTTGGGCGCTGTGGCTCAGATGGAGGGGACAGTGGGGGTGCAGGGGCGCAGGGGCCCAGCTGCTGCCAAGGGCCCAGAGGTCAGCTGGGACCTGCCCTTCCACACCAGATGCTTGCATTTCAATCACGGGCCAGGCCTAGGGATTGCACCAGTGCACGAATTTCATGCACTGGGCCTCTAGTTTCTTAAGATAGTCTGATAGTGGGGCTAAGTCAATAGGATGAATAGTGGAGTTAATTCTGGGCTTTGTTGCAATTTCACTTTGATTTCTTTTAAGTGCTTTGAGAGCAGGATTAAGACTTTTCACTTTCTGCAAGATTTGTTGTCTGATTGTAATTTCAGTTATTTCTTTGTGCATTATATCTGAGCCATCAGCTGTGGGACCTTTGGGCATTTTCTCTGCTTTATAGCCTGTCTGTTCTTTGGTCATTCTGGAGTACTTTGTGCTCATCAGCCCTGCCCCAGGCTTTTTTGTGTCTGTTGTGAGAACCTCTCTACCAGTAATGCCTTCCAGGGTTTTCTCTCAGCATACCTACCTGTCTGGTAATAATGTGCAGAGTTTCTGGGTGGAAATGGTTCTCTCAACTCTCCTGTCTAACCTCAGCCCTTGGCAGCTTAATGTTTGGCGAGTTTTGGAATAATTTTTTTTTTCACTTTTGCCCATCCCACCCTTCTCCCCCCATCAGAGGACAGATTTATTGCATTTGAGGAAGACTGTAAGTTTCTTAGGCTATCTCTCAGCTTTCCAGCTCTGTCCCCCAATCTTGGACATTTTTTCAAGCACTTTGGTGAAGACCCGTGGGAATGAGTGATTTGCTTTGTGGAATTCTGATATGTCTTGCCAGCCTATATGTTAAGATTTATTAAAGGTAGGCTGGTTTCTCTTATGGTGGAATTATTCCTCTTTAGCCCCTCCATCAGGAAAGACACCATCTGTGAGCCTCTTTTCTATCAGTTAATTCCACTTAGGTTACTATGCATCCTTCTCTCTCTGATGGGTTCAGAAAAACTATGATTTTGTAGCTTACATGACCTGTTTTGATTATTAGGGTAAAAGTGATGGTCTATTGTGATTTTCTATAAACTGATTAGGAATAGAACTCCACTCATGGATATTTTTGTTTTGTTTTGCTTTGTTTTGTTTTGTTTTGTTAATCCTCACCTGAGGATATTTTTCCATTGATTTATTAGGGAGAGGGAAAGACAGAGCGAAACATCAATGTGAGAGAAAACATATCAGTTGGTTGCCTCTGTCCAGGGCCAGGGCCCGAGGAGCCTGTAACCAACGTACGAGCCCTTGACTGGGATCAAACCCGGGACCCTTTGGTCTGCAGGCTGACGTTCTATTCACTGAGCCAAACCAGCTAGGGCATCATGGAATATTTTTTTAATGTGTAGTTTGGTAAGTATCTGATAAAATTTGTTGTTTCAGTCTAGTTGATTTTTTATAATAATTCTCAGAACTAGGTTTCTGAATATTTTCATCTCAAATCTTAACTTTTCAGTTCTGTCATCAAGCAGTCAATTGACTGATCTTTCTTATCTCTTATTTTGAGATTAAAGTCATCAGCATTAAAATTTAATTGAGGGTCTTGTGAAGAGTATGGGAAGAATTTGTAGGTACATAGAAAACCAAGCAATAAAAAACAAAGGAAATTAACTCAAAGGGAAAAAGAGTTGTATACAAAGGGAAAAACAATTAAGTAATAGTTTACTGCTAATCTCATCAGAACTACAATTGGGAGTTAATTATCTTAAAGGTTGGAGGAATGTGAGTGTTGTGGTGTAAATACTCATTTTCCACTGAAAAATTTGATATTTCAAAGTATACCATTATATAAGTCTTATTACAGTAATGAATACTGTCCCCACCCCCTGGTTACTTAACAGCTATCTCAGTTATTAGATCAG
Source organism: Pipistrellus hanaki (assembly GCF_964339955.1). Classification (NCBI taxonomy): domain Eukaryota; kingdom Metazoa; phylum Chordata; class Mammalia; order Chiroptera; family Vespertilionidae; genus Pipistrellus; species Pipistrellus hanaki. Next base: position 73,517,868 of record NC_140508.1, read on the forward strand.
TTATCAGAAAGAGAGAAGAGATAGACAGTAATCACCCCTAATCCATTGGGAACACATTCAAAGATCCCCCCACCCCCACCCACCCCCAGTGGATGCCTGATACGACAGGTAGTACTGATATCTCTCTCTCTCTCTCTCTCTCTCTCTCTCTCTCTCTCTCTCTCTCCCTCCCTCCCTCCCTCCCTCCCTCCCTCCCTCCCTCCCTCCCTCCTTCTCTCTCTCTCTCTCTCTCTCTCTCTCTCTCTCTCTCTCTCCCCCCCCCCCATCCTATATAATAAAGAGCTGGTATGCTAATTAGACCAAACAGCAGAATGACCTTCCAGACAAAGCTGAGCCCCTTGGCACAAATTTTGTGCATTGGGTCTCTAGAGTGTGTGTGTATGTGTGTGTGTACTATTTCCCCCTATAATACATATTTATGGTAAAGTTTATAAATTAGACATAGTAAGAGATTAATAATAATAAGTAATTAAATAGAACAACTATAACTACGTTATAATAAAAGTTACGTGAATGCAGTTTGTCTTTCTCTTTCTCTCTTTCTGATAATTGATCTAATAACCAAGATGGCTGTTAAGTGACCAGGGGCTGGGGACAGTATTCATCATGGATATTCTTGAGATAGGGATGATTTACATCCTGGGTGGGATAGAGTGGGACAGTGCTAGATTTCCTCATGCTACTGAGAATGGCATGCAACCTAAAACTTACGAATTATTTATTTCTGGAATCATGCATCTAATAATTTTGGATTGCTGTTGACTGGGTAACTGAAATCCTGCAAAGTGAAACTGCAGATGGGGTCTGAGGGGTTAGGAAGGGGTGGTTAGGGAAACTACTGTATTGAGTTATAAATATTAGCAAGATTAAATAAAAGTTTTAAGATTTAAAAAAATTATATCTTGGTGTGAGAAGAATAGCTATGTTTGATTATACTCACTATGCACATTACTTAAAAATGAAAATATATTTTTTAAAAGAAGCTTAATTAAAAATCTTCTCAAGGGATGTAAAAGTGAACCAAAGAGGGAGAGATAGAAACATCACTGATCAGAGAGAATCATTGATCAGCTTCCTCCTGCACAACCTCTACTGGAGATCAAGCCTGCAACCCAGGGCATGTGCCCTGACTGGGAATGAAACCATGACCTCCTATTTCATAGGTTGATGCTCAACCACTGGACAACACAAGCCAGGTCCCAAACCTTTTCTTAACACACTGTGTCTTCCTTTATTTCTTTACTAGAGTCCTGGTGCATGACATTTGTGCACTGGGGAAGGGGGGGTCCCTCAGCCTGGCCTGCACCCTCACACAGTCCAGGATCCCTTGGCAGGGAGTAGGCCTAAGCCAGCAGGCCAACATCCCTTGAGGGATCCTTAGTGCTGCTGCAGAGGCAGGAGAGGCTCCCACCACTGCCACTATGCTCACTAGCTGTGAGTCCAGCCTCTGGCTGATCGGGCATGCCCCCTGTGGGAGCACACTGACCACAAGGGGGCAGCTCCTGCTTTGAGCGTCTGCCCCCTGGTGGTCAGTGCTCATCATAGCAACCCGACGTTCTGCCATTTGGACAATTTGCATGTTATTATATAGGATTCTTGTTACATATTTTACACTTTCCCCTTCTTATAACTTTAGAGTTTGTTTCATGATATCAAATCAGTTACAAAAGTTCAGAACTTTGGGGAGAGTAAGCTTGTAAAATTTTAAAAAATATTTTTGTGAATGTTTTGAGAATTAGATTGAAGTTCTAAAGAGTGAGAAAAAGTTTTTCTTTTGGTGAAAGTATTTTAATTACTGACACTATTAAAAGTTAATATAGTATTAATAGTGATTAACTGGTCTAGTATTGATAAATATATTACTTGTAAAATTATTATATATACCCACTTATAACATTATGTTTTTCTTGAAAAGGGTTTATTTCCATAATTTGTTTAAATTAATTAAGATATTTTAATGGGTGAAGAAGAGAACTTCTGAAAAATCTGTTGTGAAAGTAGTAATTTGAATTTCTATTTCATTTTGTAATTTGATATCATGTTGAACTAATTACTTCCATATATTTTCTAGGTTAGATAAAAGAGGATATTTCCTTCCTGTGGATTGCTGCCTTTAGTAAGAACATGTCGTCCATCTTGCCATTCACTCCACCAGTTGTGAAAAGACTGCTGGGATGGAAGAAATCAGCTGGTGGATCTGGAGGAGCAGGTGGAGGAGAGCAGAATGGACAGGAAGAAAAGTGGTGTGAGAAAGCAGTTAAAAGTTTGGTGAAGAAGCTAAAGAAAACAGGACGATTAGATGAGCTTGAGAAAGCTATCACCACTCAAAATTGTAATACTAAATGTGTCACCATACCAAGGTAAGTGTTGTCAGATCAGAAATTTGATGGTCGTCATCCTGTTGAAAATTGTTTGAAGGAATCTGAAGGAGAATTATTAAAATTTTGTTAACTCTCAAGTCACCTGTAAATAGTAATTATTAAAATAGGACAACTATTTTTAGCTTGTTGTATTAATTTTGATGTACTCTTTAGACTTATTTTACAAGTAATTTTCTTGAGCAGTGAAGTTTAATCAAGCAAAATAAAATTCTTCCAATATGTTAAGTTTTATCTTCACTGTCTTCTTTTGACTTTGTTGCCTAAATGCTTCCATGGGTTTTATCTAATTTCTGTGATTGAATGACATTTGGGTAAAGATTCAGTGCTTTTCTATCTAGTGCAATACTGCTAGACAGATTTCTCCCTCTTGGTTAAAACTTCACACAGTGGGGAGTTGAAAGAGGCTACTACTATTGTGTTGAATTGTATGTATTATTTTGTTTGAGTTGTAGTGTTTCTTCCAAGAAAGTACAATATGTAAGGCAGCTTCTTAGATGCTAGACATGTCTTAAAGACCTACCTCTTGTATTTTACTTAAGAGGTCAAGTTTTAGTGTAAATTTTATAATTTATAGTTAAGTACCACTGTGAGAAATACTGTTTGTTTTTTAAATAACGTAGTAGATGTTTTTTAAGTGATTCATTCCTTTTTATGTACGTTACAGGGCTTTTTGGGAGTGTCTGCATAAAAGGACTGTTTGCTGTGTCATGCACATGGGCTGGCATATGGGTATAGCACATGAAACCATTCCACTTGACATGTTTTCAGTGAGCTTTTGGAAATACACTCTGGGTGCTTGTTGATAATAGATCCAGTAGCACTCCACCTATCTACTTGCAAATACTAATAGTAGACTGTTTCCTTCTTGTTTGGTAGATTATTTATTCATTTATTTTACCTTGTTTCATATATATCTTAAATAAGAGTCATTTTTCTTGTTTTATTCTTCCGTTTTACAAACGCTTATGAGTACCTGAGGTGTGCAAGGTACTGTTTCTAGGCACATGGGGATACAGTGATGAACAAAACACCAAGTTCCTGCCATCATGACGGATTGATATATAAAACTAACAAGTGGAAAATATAATTTGGTAATGATTGCAAAAAAGACAATGATTGAGGGATAAAAAAAGCCACTTTGGATTGGATTGTGATTTTTTTTAACCTAAACTTTGAGAAGTACCAAGCTAGCTGAGGATTGAGTCTTCTAGGCAGAAGAAAGAGCTGGTGTAAAGACTCTGAGATGAAAAATTATTGTAATAAAGCTCTGTAGAGTTGGAGTAATACAGAATGAGTACAAAACTTGGAAGGTGTCATATCATATAGGGCATTGTAGGCACTGTGATAGTTTGAATTTTAGTATGAACTTAGTAGAAAGCATATAAGGATTTTAATGGATTTCTAAAATTTAAATCCAGCTTTTAGAGAATTTCTTACATTCACTTTTACAGACTGCTGGGGTCATGGTGGTGATGGGGATTGTGGTGTGAGTATGTGTATGTTTTAAAATGAATGGTGGGTCTGGAAGCAGAGAAATCAGGAGGCTATTATGGTAATCTAAATGAGATTCGGCAGGCTGGACTGGCGGTGGCTGAGCATATGTGAAGTGAATGAATTTGGCATGTGTTTTGGAATTACAACTGATAGGACTTGCTAATGAATTGGCTAAGAATAAGTCAAGCTATGACTGTTAAGTTTTCATTGTGTAGCACCCAGCATTTCAATTCAGTAAACATTTTTCAATTAGCCACTACATATATGATAGGCTCTTGGAGTTAAAATACAATTTCTACATTTGAGCCACTTTCTGTTAAGGGAGACAAACTTTAAAAATATAAAAAAAGATAAATTTTGTAAGGTGCAGTAGGTGTTATGAAAGATGTTTGCTCAGGGAGCTATGTCCAAAGGAGGAGAACTTTGCCTACTTTGTGTCTTGTGGAAAGTTTCCTTCTGGAGGAAGATTGGTACCTGGATTGAATTTTGATGGATATAAGGGAGGAATTTAGTTAGAAGAATCCCAATTCATCCAGAGTAGCACTGTGGTGTTGAGAGTGGTGGTAGGGAAGGGCTGGTGAAGGGTTCTAAGTTACCTTGTTTCCTGGGAGTGTGAAGTGGGAGTGGGACATGACAGGAGTGAGTTTATGTATGTGTTTACAAGAAACTACACTGACCTGAGGAGTTTACGCTGCACCTGAATATAATTGGGGGTGGATTCGTTGAATAGTCTTAGGTAAAGAAGACTCATAAATCAAATTAATTTTAAGTATAGCATCTGGCTGCAGTGAGAAAAATGGTTGTGAGACTGTCAAGAAGGGAGGCAGTTAGAGTATGTTGTCTCCCTCATCAAAGTGATGTAATCCAGAGGTATGTAGTCATATTTTTGCCCAGCTTCATCTAAGGCTCAAATTGCCTTTGCTGTGAGATAATTGACAGAGCAGAGCCTAAGAGTAAGGCTATGCAATCCTGTCCTTTAAGAAAGCATAGTAGGTAGCAACCTACTGATTAAAATTCACAGACGTGGGTATTTAAACTGGAGGTTAACTGAGTCAGATCTCTCTTCCTTACTTTTTTTATTCTCCTTTTTGTAGTCTTTTAGAGACTTCATATTCTAGAGTTACTTCATCATTAAAAGGTCTTTTTCTACCCTTTAACTCTATGAAAGCAAAGTGGTGGTTGTCCTTTACATTATCTTGTGTTTTACCATCAAAAGTTCCTTGAAACTTAGAAACTTGCTTGTCTAACTTTGTGTTACTTTTATATTGTAAAAATGTAGATTTGTTAATATTGCTTGTGTCTTTCAAAAAATTTAAGCTTCTTACACTATGGTTTGATGCCATATATTTTATAAAGTTTGCTTTGTTTTCAAATAGTACGTTAGTTATATTATGTTAGATGATTAGTGATTTCTTAACTATTAAATGTCTTCAAAGATAATTGTAGACTGAAAAGGGTAGGAAATGGTGTGAAAAAATGTATTTATGGATAAATCCAAACCATAGTTTAAACAAAATTATTTAAAATGTGATGGCAAATTGATTTAATGTAAGCTTATTTACTTAAAATTGCAAGTAAGTTGTTAATAAAATATCTCAAGATAACATCTCAAAACTTATCAAAGAAGAGTTATCTATCTCTAGAAATTATTCCTAAAAGGAGCAATCTCTCTTAATTCCAAATGTCAGATTATCAAGGATAATAAAATAGTCATTACATACTCCTATACAAATTTAAAATTTAAGCCATCATTTTGCAGAAGTATACCTTGAAAAATGTAGGCTCTTAAACCAGCCACATATAAATCCTGGGTCTTATCTCAATAGTTCTGTGACTGTTTATTTTATTTCTTTATTTGAATATAACAGTCATGTTAATTCACTGTAGGGTTGATGTGAATATGAATCACATAATACATGCAAAGCACTTTGAATGGTTCCAGGTACATAACAAATGCTTAAAATAAGTGTTGGAAAGTTTGAGGTAAGTTTCCTATAGCCAATGAAAATTTAATTGTTTACTTGTATCTTTTGCTAATTTGTTAAGGACAGGGTTGTACCCAAAGCTTCTTTCTTAGTGATGGAAGGTAAACAACAAACAAACAAACAAACAAACAAAAACTTATCTGAATGTAGGCATATTCTTTTTTTTAATATATTTTATTGATTTTTTACAGAGAGGAAGAGAGAGGGATAGAGAGTTAGAAACATCGATGAGAGAGAATCATCGATCAGCTGCCTCTTGCACACCCCCTACTGGGGATGTGCCTGCAACCAAGGTACATGCCCTTGACCGGAATCGAACCCGGGACCTTTCAGTCCACAGACCGACACTCTTATCCATTGAGCCAAACCGGTTTCGTGAATGTAGGCATATTCTTGTTTTCCATTCCCCATCCTTCAGCTGTACAATGGTGAGGAAGTACACAAACATAGATATAGGACATGTAATTATAGAGACTTCCTTTTATTATCGTGATCAGCTCTTGATTTCTGAATTATTCAGTCATATCTAAAATGAAAGTACTGTTTTGTTGTAAATAGAAATAATTATGGATGATGCATTACAAATTACTTTGTAGATGTCCATATTTCACGAATACATCAATAATGAATAGCTGATTTGAAGACTCAAATGAAAAGTTTCTTTTGTGTATACCATTCTGTTAATTTATTAACCCCTTTAATTTTACTCCATGTTCAGCGTGCTTTATAATCTTTCCACACTGACAACCTAGATTTTTGCTCCTTTTGATTTGTAGAAGAAATGTATTCTTTAGGCTAGAAGGACATGAAAAATAATCTACCTGTTAAAAGAGTAACATGCTAATTGACCCTACCTTCGTGGTACCCACCAGCCAATCAGAAGTGAGTATGTAAATTAATGCAACAAAGATGCCAGGTTAATTTGCATACACTGTCGCTGAGTGATCGGGGGCAGGGCTGGATTCTTTCGTCGTCACTATGGTGATGATGCAGGTGTTCTGTACCACCCCCAGCCTCTTGGGCCTCTGAGCAGAGTGGGAGGGCAAAAAGGCGGCTTCGGCCCCAGCGAAGGCAGTGCTGGCAGCCAGGGAAAGAAAGGCCCATTCTGGCACGAATCTTCATGCATCGGGCTTCTAGTAAATTAATAAGATTGAATTAAATCATGCAAATATGGCAGGAACAGGGAAACCTTTATAATGGTTTATATGACTCTATGATATGAGCCTTCAAAGCCAGTGTTACTCTCTTTAACTTAGTTCTTCTCTTTCATATCCTGATAACAAGTACATGTTCTTAATACAAAAAGAATGTCAGTTAACAAAGTGCAAAATGTTAATGTAGATGTGTGTGTAAAATACCATGCATGTTATAGTTGGTAAATTGCACTCGGTTTAAAGTTTTAACTTCAGTTTTAAAAAATCTGTTTATTAGTTAAAAAAAGCTTTAATATGTTAATTTTACTGATACTTTAAAAGTGATACTAGGGAAATTCTGTACAGATTTCTGCCAGGTTTACTACCAAGCCATCTGGTTAATCCATGATCAATTAATACACTATAGGCCATGCAGACTTCTTTGGCATATTAGAGTTCTGATAATTTTAATAACTTTCAACTTTTCTTCGCCAGAATTTTTTTTTTTTTTAACTCAGTCTATGTAAGCAAGAAAATTGCAGAGTTGATAGGGGATAATCTGCCTTTAAGAAATTATGTTCTAGCATGTCAAAACAACTCTTCGCAGTAGGACAATTATTTCTACTTTACAGGCAGCAAAGCTGAGGTTTAGAGAGGCAAAATATGTTGTTTGAGGTCAGCCTGGTAATTAGGGTGCTGGGATACAAACCCATCCCTGAGTGGCTCCTGAGCTCCGATACTCAAACCACCAAGTGACCCACCTCAACACAGCAGGGAGAACAAGGCTACTCTACAGGCAGAACTTCTTTTCTGTTTTACTTGTGTATTTTTTTTTTGCTAATTGCATAATGTTTTCATTATTGAGAATTCAATGCATTTCAGAATTTGGTACTCTTCTTTGTCTGAGTTTTCCTGGTCATTCTTATTTATTTTGTTACCAGAGGCCTGATGCACAAATTCGTGCATGGGTGGGATTTCTCGGCCTGGTTGGCAATTGGGGTCGGCCGGCTGGGGGTGGGGTGGGGGGAGGACTGCAGGAGGTTGGCTGTAGGACTGCACTGACCACCAGGAGGCAGCTCCTGCATTGAGCTTCTGTCCCCTGGTCCTCAGTATGTATCATAGTTACTAGCCGATCATCTGGTTCTAATGGTCACTTAGGCTTTTATATATATAGATTTTATTTTTCAAGTAATTTTGTCTGCGTTAAACATTTATTAAAATTTAATTTAGATTCCATCGAATATATAAATTGGGCAGAATTTATATATTTGATGGTATTGTCTTTGTAGGAAGATGTATTTTTCTTTGTTCAGTTTATTTTTGTGTTCTTTGATAATTAAAATGTTACTTGTGCCGAAACCGGTTTGGCTCAGTGGATAAAGCCTTAGCCTGCGGACTGAAGGGTCCCGGGTTCGATTCCAGTCAAGGGCATGTACCTTGGTTGCAGGCACATCCCCAGTAGGGGGTATGCAAGAGGCAGCTAGTCAATGTTTCTCTCTCATCAGCATTTCTAGCTCTCTATCCCTCTTCCTTCCTCTCTGTAAAAAATCAATAAAATGTATTTAAAAAATAAATTAAAAAAATAAAATGTTACTTGTAGTTTTGACACATTTATAGTTATATTATTTCTAGGTGCTTTGTATATTTTATTATAAATTAATTCATTTTAAAAAATTTTCCTGTATAACCAAGCAAAACTTTTACTAACTAGAAGTAAATTTATTTTTAAGTAAACCTTCCAATTTTGTGAGAGAAATATAAAGGTGGATAGAATTGAGGCTTAATACCCTATGATGGCAATTGGAAAGTATCAGAGTTAAAGTTGGGATTTGGGTCTATCTGACTCTGAACTAATTGCATGTTTTTAATGAAGCTTGAATAAAGCACAACTTTAGCTCTTCATGCCCTTTTTAGATTCTTGTTCTTGTGTCATTCCCAGATTTATTGGAATGAAATGTTCAGCCTGATCTTCATATGAGCAGAATAGCCCCTTGGTCTGATCTTTTATTAATTATCTTTCTTCAATTATTGTCCAAGAAACAAGAGTACATTGTATCCTGTTCCGAGGTTTAAATTCAGATTCATAAGACTTTATAGACTTCAGTTGCTTTTATTGTAATTTAAACTACATAGTACTATATTGTCCCAGTATTTGACAACTATCTTAAATAAAAGAACCATTGATTTTATGGTTTTTTAGTCAGTACATATTTGGGGGTAGAGGAGGGAAAAGAGGTCTAAATTATCTTTCAGGTTTTGGGCTTTTTCTGACTTTTGCGGCTTGGGAAATGAAAGATAGATGTCTGCAGCCTAAAAACCCAGAGAATCTTTAAAATATCTCAAGGTGATGGAGAATGTCCGAAAATGCTTTTTCTTGAACTGTCCAGAATTACAGTTACTGTAGCCCCAAAGTATGGCATGAGATGTTTCTGCCTCCCAGTGGTTATGCAAGAGACCCAGCATCCCACGTGATGGATGTGTGCTGCCACAGGAAGACAGCACTTCTCACTATTGCCTTTGAAGTGTTCATTAGTAGTGTGTACATCTAGAATTTAATTACCTTTATGAACTCTAATTTTTTAAAGTAAAACTTAGGATCTGAGACACCTTGGGGTCAGAAGTTCATTCTAGACAGCTTTTAAACTTCTCTTCTTCCCTTCTCCCATGGATGAGAAGTTAATGTGAAATGCAGTAGTAATAGGGGAAACGGGAAATTATCTCTAGACTGCCCCGGTTCTGAAAAGGAATGTGGGAGAAAATTTTTGAGTTTTTTTGCTCTGTGGATTTCAGGCATACTAATAAAAACAACAACAAAAAAACTAGATACAGCAAATTTTTCATATTCATACTATCTTTTAAGAATTTGGTGCTTTCACATATCTTTAGTTCTTATAGAAATTTCTTAAAATTTTTAAGATGGTATGCTACATTAGAATGATTTCTAAATCTACTTCCTTGTCCTTTGGTGTGATAAAAGATAAATAATTTCTGTAAAAGTGAATATATAAGTATTTCAAATAACTTGAAAATCTTAACTGTAGATATCTCTGATTTAATTGGAATTTCTCCTATATTTAAAATACGAGTTAACAATTGTGTTTAGATAAGTTTTTTTAAAAACTGGATTATAAAATGAAGCACTGTTAGTAAGGCTAATGACATAGGTATTAGATCTTTTGTGATGAGTAGAGGAAATTGAAAAGGACATTATAGATATGATTTCATTAAGCTAGAGAGCATTGGTGTTCACATTTTAAAAACATAATCATAACTTATCTGGAGTCACATGTTCCATTTTATTGGCTTCCTTCATATAGAAAATATAGAAACCTGTATTAAATGCCTGTGAAAACATGAAGCAATGTATATTTTCTCAGTGAAGGAAGTATTCTGTACATTTTTCATGTTTTACATCATGGTATTTTGAATAACCATGCTTCCATGTTCACATCAATTTTTTGTTTTTCAATTTATGCACAGCACTTGCTCTGAAATTTGGGGACTGAGTACACCAAATACGATAGATCAGTGGGATACAACAGGCCTTTACAGCTTCTCTGAACAAACCAGGTGAATATTCTGCCCTCTGTCAAATCCTAGCAATCTTGTGGGCGGGGGGTATTTGTAAGACCTATTAAGTGGGTTGCTTAATATAATTTTGCCTAGGATGTTACCTTAATATAAAATAAGGCATAGCATTTAAAATACCTGCTTGCCGATATTAAAAGTATTATTAAATGTTTCAGCTGAAGTTTTGATCAATGAATTCTAATTTTGAATCTTTAAATTATTGAATCCCCTAAAGAATAGGAATTTTGATATAACTATATTCTCATTTCAGTTTGAGATCTGTTGTTGGCCTAATTTTTAAATAGATACATAACCAGGTTTGCTACATTTCTTGTATACTAATCTCATCTGTATACTAATAAATAAATATTGATTACTGAACACAATTAACACAAGGCTAACTTGTTTTTTTATGTTATCTTTTTTTAAATCACCTCATTCTCTTTTTAAACTTATTGGTATTTGTCCATTTCATCTCATCATACTCATCATCATCTGCATTTATGTGTGAGCTATAAAAATAATACCTCAACACACTCACAATTGGGTAATGAGTTACATTAGTTTGAGTAAGTTTTATATCATTGTTGGTATTTACCATTCTTCATAGTAGTTCCTTTTTTGATAACTCAGTCACCTACAGAATTAATGCCCCTAAAAGAATCTCTAAATAAGTTTGATTTATTAAAGATAAAAGTTGACAGAGTTTTTCAAATGTAACTATATAATACTATTAAAAATCTAGTTTTCCCTAATGGTTATCCATTCACTTACACTTAACTCATTTGTGTAAACATGTTTTAAGAAACATCTGCTAGAGCTGCTGCTTTCTTTTATATCAGATCCATAATATAGTACATTTTTCTTCCTTGTATTCACTAAAACTAACTGAATGTCTGTCATTTTTTTTCTTTATGCTTTTATTGTACTAATTTAGTCCAATTGAGTATTTCTGTTTTCTTAAGCTCCCACCTTTCTTTTCCCCTTGCTTCCCAATAGGTCTCTTGATGGTCGTCTTCAGGTATCTCATAGGAAAGGACTGCCACATGTTATATATTGCCGATTATGGCGCTGGCCTGATCTTCATAGTCATCATGAACTCAAAGCAATTGAAAACTGCGAATATGCTTTTAATCTTAAAAAGGATGAAGTATGTGTAAACCCTTACCACTACCAGAGAGTTGAGACACCAGGTAGGAAAAGTAGATTTTTAAAAAAATAAATTAAATGCTTGAAGTTAAGTATATTAGGTGTTCATTGTATCTAGTTGACTCAGGAAAATTTTGGTGTAAAATTCTAAATTACTTTAAATTCAATATATTATTTGGTGGTCATTAAAAATACTTTACAATTAAAAGAATATTTTATCGAAAATATAACTTAGTGGTAAAGATAGTTTCTTGGAATAGCATATTAGTTCACATCAAATTACATATATAGGAAATTCCAGTCTGCTTAGAAATAAGCTGATGAATCTGTTTCCCTGTCTGGTGCATTAACTGTTTTCAGTCATTTTGCTCTCTGAGTCTTTTTTTTTTTTTTTTTTTTTTTTTTTAAGTATTTTAATAATCTTATTCCTATCTAAGCAATTTAGTAAAACTCATAGAAAGACTTTACCTTTACTTAGCTGTGTACTTGAAACGTTTTAAGACTATAGCTGCATTTTTAGAAAATGCCCTAAATTTGATTTTACAAATCTTTTTGCAACCTTTCTAATGGGGATTTTTGAACTTTCACGGTAATAAATATTACCAGCATCACCTCGTACCAAAAAGTACAAGATAAATTGGATCTTGGAAATTATTGTGAACCACATGGTAAGTTAAAATCATAATCAGATTTGTCAATTTAATAACTTGTATAATACCAAATAGGTAGACCCTAAATTTTAAAAATTAAGTAGGCTACTTCTTTTTTGTGTGAAAACTTAATAAAGGTCCTGTTCCCTACCCCTTGCTCCTTGCCATTAACTTGGCTTGTTTTTACTTTTTAGTTTTGCCTCCTGTGTTAGTACCACGGCACACTGAGATCCTAACAGAACTACCGCCTCTGGATGATTATACCCACTCCATTCCAGAAAACACTAATTTCCCAGCGGGAATTGAGCCACAGAGTAATTACATTCCAGGTATTTTGCTTTCTGAATCTTCTAAAAATTGGGATAGATACAAATTTTGTTTATAAACATTCAAGTTTTAGTAAACTGTGGTTTGACTTTTTAAAAAATTCCTTTGGATTTTAAATAGAAAAATATGGTCTGTTGGGTGATTATTTTTGTGAAATGTATAAACCTCTAGTACATTAAACATTTTTGTGTGGAGAAAAGTTTTACTTTATATTTCATTTTCTTTTGCAGTGGCTTTAATCAGAGTACTCTGAGAAGCAGAAAAGAAAAGATCTTAGTAAGTTTATCTTAGTAGTTATTGAAGCTAAGAGAGATATAGAATGTAAGCAAAATAAATGATACAGGAAAAAATATTCCTGAAACAAATGTAATTAAAAATTAACCAAATAATTACTTTCATAGATAATGTTTAAGAGAGATACAACATTTCTGTGGGAGATACAATATTTTAGTTCTACAGACAGCACACCTATGTTGTACTGAAAATCAGAACACTTCTATTTTAGTTCTTTTTAATCTGGGCCTCAGTAACTTCTGCTTTAATTATTGTATTATGAGATCTAACAACATATTCCATGATACGGTAGCTACCTACCCTTTAATTTTCACTATTTTTTAGGAGAAAAACTAACGTTTTCTTACTTTCTGCCCTTCCCCCTTTTAGCAGAAACTAAAGGTATACTAGGATGAAAATTAAGCTAGACGTTGGATTTTTTGGTGTTAATGTTTTTCTCTTTTTGCAATATTCCTCTATCCCATTCTTATTTTTATACAACTGAAAATATGTAAGGAATTTAGAGTTTCAAGCACATAAAACATTTCTTTAATGTGTCTCATCATGAAGATAATGCCTTTTCATTGAAGACAATTTTTAAAATATAGTATTTTTCCAAAAAGTTAATTTTTAAGTTAGAAAGTATCTTCTGATTGTTTAAAGGTGCATTTCTTTGATTACTATTTTATTCCAAAAGAGGAATTTAAGACTGCTCTTTGGTTGCTAGGAAACAAACTTTTTAAGTTAGGAAGTAGTGTGATAGAGTGGAATGCAGTATGAGAGCTAGGATAAGGGGGAAAGTAGGGCTAAAATGGCATTTTCTAGAGAGAATTTAGAATTTGGCTGAAACTGGAGTTAAGTGTGTGGCAGGAGGAGAGGGGGAGCCATTTTAAATCTTTGAAGTGGGACTTAGCAAAATTAGGGAACTGAGGTACCAGTAAGCATACAGTCATACAAGACCATGTACCCAATAATTATTTGGAAGGATGTTATTTAAAATGCTTAGTGACTTTCACTTGTGGAGATGTTTGGACTTGTGTTTTCTTTATTTGTTTAGATTTGGGTATTTTACAAAGTAGTACATCAAATGTACCTATTGGTGTTTTTTTGGAGCTGGTTTACCGAGCTCTGATTGATAGCAAAACCTAACAGTTTACTTTTTATTCCACTTCTAAAGAAATTTTAATATTTTCTCCAAAATGCTAATGACTATTATTATTTTACAAATAAAAATGGAGAAAAGTAAACTAGGATAAAGTATTTCTACTTAAAATTTGAAACATAGGCAGTTAGACTGGCAAAGCTTAGCTCTGTTTAATTTTGTCACTTTTAGTCTTTGAAATAGTGCATAATCCTACCTTATAAAAGTAATATGCAAATTAACCATCCCTCTGCTCAAGCCACACCCACCAGCCAATCAGAGCGAGTATGCATATTAACCCCAACCAAGATGGCTGCAGCCACAGAGGGCAGTTGAGAGGCTTGGGTTTCAATAGAGGAAGCCAAGCTTTCCACACACCCTGGCTGGCCTAGGCCTCCACTCAAGGATATAAAGTTTCAATTATAGAAGATAAATCCCAAGAAAAATGGCGGCGGCCACGGAGCTGGAGAGAGCAGGATAGGGTTTCCCCCAGCAACTAAGGAAGCAAAGCTTTCCACCTGCCCTGGCTGGCCTAGGCCTCCACTCAAGGCTACAAAGTTTCATTTATACAAGATACATAAAACCAAACAAATGGTGTGAGTGAGCAGGGGGCTTGTTTCAATTGTAGAAGGTAAATAAATTCCAGATACCAGGGCCTCTGCTTGGGTTGCCAGGGGGCGTGGCTGGCCTGCAAATCACCACAGGCTCCTTGCCCAGGCCACCCCACAGCCCAAGGGAGCCCCCACCCTGATCCAGGTCACCCTTCAGGGCAAACCAGCTGGCCCCCACCTGTGCACCAGGCCTCTATCCTATCTAGTAAAAGAGTAATATGCAGATTGGCCATCACTCTAACACACAAGATAGTTGCCCCCATGTGGTCAAAGATCCTGCCCCCATGTGGACACAGGATGGCCAGCAGGGGAGGGCAGTTGGTTGGCACCAAGCCTGCAAGAGAAGGCAGTTGAAGGCGATCAACCCTGTAGGGGAAGGCAGTCAGGAGTGGCCAGGCCAGCAGAGGTGGTAAGTTGGGGGCAAATGGGCTGGCAGGGGAGCAGTTAGACATCAATCAGGCTGGCATGGGAGTAGTGAGAGGGTGATCAGGCTGGAAGGCAGGCAGGTGAGCAGTTGGGAGCCAGCAGTCCTGGATTGTGAGAGAGATGTCCGACTGCCTATTTAGACTTAAATGGGCAGTTTAACATCCCTCTAGGGTTCCCAGATTGGAGAGGGTGCAGGCTGGGCTAAGGGACACCCCCACCCCACCCTGTGCACAAATTTCTTTCACCAGGCCTCTAGCGGTTATGTATTACTCTCTCATGTTCTTTGTTGTTTGAACGTATGAAGGTATTTTATTCTTAGAATTTCAGTATTAAATATTTTGGGGTATCAAACTTAAGAGTTTGATATTAAGAAGTTAAAATTTATAGTTAGCTTATTGAAGGGAGATTGAAAAGGTTAATGAAGAGTCCTAGCCGGTTTGGATAGAGAGTCAGCCTGTGAACTGAAGGGTCCCAGGTTCGATTCCATTCAAGGGCATATACCTTGGTTGCGGGCACATCCCCAGTAGGAGGTGTGCAGGAGGCAGCCAATCAATGATTCTCTCTCATCATTGATATTTCTATCTCTCCCTCTCCCTCTCTGAAATAATACAAATATATATTTTTTAAAAAGATTAATGAAGAAAACCATTAACCCTCTTCTCTCTCTTCCTTGTGTAATTACAGAATTCTTTTTGAGTATGGATCTGCATTATTTGAATTGCTTAAAATTTCCAGCAATGTATATATTAAACCATTGATAATCATTTAAACTTACTTTTCATTTGAAATTATAATTGGTAAAATTGTACAAATGTTTTTATTTTACATGAAGCTCATTCAGGTATTCATATGCCTCCTGAATAAACATATTGGAAACAGCACACTGGAATCTTATTTTCAGGGGAAATTTTGCCTCTGTTTTGTGCAGTAATCTGTATTTGAATTTAATTTTCTGCTTTAATATTCAGGAATTACTGCTTAGAAATTTTTGGAGAAATACACTTTTTGGTAGAATTCAAGCTAGTCCAGTCCTGAAGTATATTACCATATTTTGCCTTATAAAACTTAGTGGAAGATGTAACTCTGTATTACTCTGTCATTTTAAATTGTGTGTGTGTGTGTGTGTGTGTGTGTGTGTGGTGTGTGTGTGTGTGTGTGTGGTGAGACCAAGAGGGGCGGGGGGGAGTTCCTTTAATCATTTACTCATCCATGGTGGCGATTAGTTTAAAAAAAAAAAAAAAGCAAAACACATTGTAGGCACTAATATCTTTGAAGTATACTGATCCAGAACTGAGGTTTCTTTGAAGTTATATTTTTGCTCTTGCCCCAGAAAATATACATAGGAGAATGAGCCAGATATGTAAATAATAGTTAAGAAAATACGCCCAAGCAGCTCGATTGTATTTCAAGTAGGCTTTAAAGGTTTGCCTACAAGGTTTGGACCAGAGCCTGAATCCTAAGCTCTTAGTACCCAATACTGCTTTTTATAATGATGTTATATAACATTTATGTTTGTTAATCGGAGCAATTTGTTGGGTTATCTTTGGTAGCTGGGAAAAAAGGTGAGATTAAATTGTAACTCTATTCGATTTGTTCTAAATTTCTGTAGAAACACCACCTCCTGGATATATCAGTGAAGATGGAGAAACAAGTGATCAACAGTTGAACCAAAGTATGGATACAGGTAAAAAAATTTATTTATCTTTCAAAATTCTTTAGCAATTAGATAACCATTTTTGCCTTATTTGAAACTCACATGAGTTTTTCATAACTCTTAATTAAAGTTAGAGTAGTTGGGACACACAAAAAAACAAAACAAAACAATGTTTATCTTGATTTAATTATATTTGAGCCATCACAGGGTCCTGTTGTCCATAAAAAATTAACATATGCTGCTCAGCAGAGAAATTGGTAAATTTTTTTCTTGTTAGAGTAAATAAGAATTTGAGAACGCTCATTTATTTCTCTTTGTAAATATTCTGTGCTTCTGTTGAAAGTTTTAGTTATCCTGTGATTAAATGTCTTTGTGATGAAAGCTCATAATTAGCCCAATTACAGATTTTCAGAAGAATTTGGAAGGGATGGGACTCCTCTTTTCAGTGCTCTTTTAACATAAGAGTGAGTTCTCAATTACAATAGACTGTTTTTGTTACAAGATACAAAAAGTATCTTGTACCTCACTTAATGAAATTACTTTCTAATTAACTTAGCTATCAACTCCAAACACAATGGAGAAAAAGTTTCAATATGTAATAAATATTACACACCTCAAAGCTTTAAAACAGTTGTTATGTAATAATGTATAATCCACCAGAACTAATAGGTTGCCAGTAAAATAGATGTCATTGTAATTGTCCATTTTTATCCATTTCAACTTGTCAGTATCTTAAGGATTGGACACATTAAAATTACCACCTGACAAATTTCTACAGTTTATAGTAAAGCATTCTGCAGTTATGATAATCTAAGTTGTTTTTAAATGAATTAACATTGGCAGTGGGGGGAAGTTGGGGTGGGCAGGCTTTTACATTAATTCTGTTGTTTAAATCCTTCCATTATTTAGACTTTAATGTAAGAAAGCTTCTACTATAGTTAATCATACTTACAGGTGTTCATAGTAGTTGATAGCCAAGTAAGATAGATAATCTAATGATTATTGGAAATAACGTTATATATTTTAATGTAAATGTCTTTCTGCAAATGATATTTGGCTTTCCAAATGTATCTTTCTAACACACCTATATATTGAGAAATTGTGTTCCTGAATCAACCTTGTTCCTATTTGTGCCCCATGATGGTCAACTGCTGCTCTACATTTAAAAGTGAATGCCATGATAAGCCAGCAGGGAAATGCAAATCAAATCCAGTGGCATACCACTTCAAAGGCTAAGCAACCTGCCAACTGGCCGGTAGCTATGAGCTATGGTGACTTGGCAGCTGTGGTTCTTGGGTGATGCATCCGGAACCAGAGAGGAGAGAGCCCAATTCCGGGCTATGCCACCCTGTCGCAATCCAGGACCGCTCAGGGGATGTTGGAGAGCTGTTTTTGGCCCAATACCTGCAGGCCAGGCTGAGGGATCCCACCTATGCACGAATCTGTGCACTGGGCCTGTAGTGGTCATAATAAAAAGAGAAGGATAATAACAAGTGTTGATGGGGATATGAAGAAGTTGAAGTCTTCATATGGTTCTGGTGGAAATATAAAATGGTTTAGTTGCTTTGGAAAAATTCTCTCTTCCTCAAAAAATAAATTATAGAATAACTAGAGGCCCAGTGCATGAAATTCATGTATGGGGGTGTGTATCCCTCAGCCCAGCCTGCACCCTCTCCAATCTGGGACCCCTTGAGAGATGTCCAACTGCCTGTTTAGGCCCTATCCAATCAGGCCTAAACAGGCAGTCAGACATCCCTCTCAATATCCAGGACTGCTGGCTCCCATCCACTCGCCTATCTAACTGCCCTATTGCCTCTAATCACTTCTGCCTGCCAACCTGATCACCCCCTAACCACTCTTCTGCCAGCCTGATCAACACCTAACTGCTCCCCTGCCAGCCTGGTCACCCCTAACTGTCCTTGCCTGCAAGCCTGGTGTTCTGGTAACCCCTAACTGCCCTCCTTTGCCAGCCTGGTCGCCCCTAACTGCCTTCCCCTGCTGGCCTGGTTGCCCCCAACTGGTCTCCCCTGCAGGCCTGGTTGCCCCTAACTGCCCGCTCCTGCTGACCTGGTTCCCCCCAACTTCCCTCCCCTTCAGGCCTAGTTTCCCCTAGCTGCCCGTTCCTGCTGACCTGGTTCCCCCCAAGTGCCCTCCCCTGTAGCCTGGTTCCCCCCAACTTCCCTTCCCTGCAGGCCTGGTCCCTTCCCAACTTCCCTTCCCTTCAGGCCTGGTTCCCCCCCCCCCCCCCCAAATGTCCTCCCTTGCAGGACTAGTCCCTCCCAACTGCCCTTCCCTGCTAGCTTGATCACCCACCACTGCCCTCTCCTGCCAGCCATCTTGTGGTGGCCCTCTTGTGTCCACATGGGGGCATTCGCCTTTGACCATATGGGGGCAGCCATCTTGTGTGTTGGGGTGATGGTCGATTTGCATATTACTCTTTTATTAGATAGGACAATATAACCAGCAAGCTCCTAGATATATGCCCAAGAAAATTAAAAAATAATTTTGTACACACCCATTGTATACTTGTAACCAAGTGTTCATGTAAAAGTGGAAGCAACCCAATTATCCATCAAATAATGAATGGATAAATTAAATCCATACATTGGAATATTGGTCAACCATATAAAGGAATGAAGTACTGATCCATGGTACAACATGGATGAATCTTTGAAAGCATTAATTGAAAGAAGCCAGACACAAAAGGTCACAAGGATTCCAACGGGAGTAAGAAATGCGTATTTTATAATATAGATGAAATGTTATGAGAAAAATAAGATGAATATACACTAGTCATTCCAAATCTGCAAGGAATATGTTGCAAGACCCCCATGCATGCCTGAAATAGTGGATGATATAGAGCCCTATATATAATACTTGTGGCCCAGTGCACAAAAATCGGTTCCTCAACCTGGCCCACACCCTCTTGCAGACCAGTAGCCCTCGGGATGTCTGACTGCTGGCTTAGATGCTCCATAACATCTTTAGCGCTGCTGCTGTGGTGGCCACTGCCACTGCGCTTGTGGGCCATGAGCCTGGCTTCTGGCTGAGCAGTGCTCCCCCTGTGGGAGTGCACTAACCACCAGGGGGCAGCTCCTGCAATGATCATCTGCCCCCTGGTGGTCAGTGGTGCATGTCATAGTAATCTTTGATTCCTCCATTCAGTCGATTTGCATATTACCCTTTTATTATATAGCAGTGGTTCTCAACCTTCCTAATGCCGTGACACTTTAATACAGTTCCTCATGTTGTGGTCACCCCCCAAACATAAAATTATTTTTCTTGCTACTTCGTAACTGTAATTTTGCTACTGTTAATGAATCCTAATGTATATAGTATCTATGTTTTCCGATGGTCTTAGGCTCTATAATTGCAGTTCTCAACCTGTGGGTTGCCTAAAACCATCAGAAAACCACTAGCAGGGTTTCCTAAAACCCAGTGTACTGCACACATTTCTGCTCTTCATTCCTTTGCATAGACATTTGTCTAGTTGTGTTGGTACCATTCGTTGGAGATTCTTTTCCTGTTGATTTACCTTGGGTTCTTGAGTGAAAATCAAGTGATAATATATATGTGGGTCTAACTTATGGTCTGCTGTTAAATCAAGATAGTGAATTCATTTTCAATCATCTTATTTTTCAGTTTTACAATTTTCATTTAAACTTATTTTTGTTAATCTTCACCTGAGAATATTTACTCCATTGATTTTCAGAAAGTGGAAGGGAGGGGGAGAGACAGAGAGAGAAATATTGATTGGTTGCCTCCCACACAAGCTCCAGCCAGGGTCAGGATGGAGCCCTCAACCCTTCAGTGTGCAGGCCAATGATCTATCCAGTAAGCCACACTGGCTAGGGATTCACTTAAACTCTTAATCGGATAGTTTCATTATCTGGTATATGTATGTAGTTTTTTTCTACTTTGCATTATTATGTTGTTTTTGATTGGATGGTGGGTATTGTGAATAAGGTAATACTAGAGAGTAACATAGAACTGGCATGCAATGATACATGCACAAGCATTTCTGTAGATGTTTTAGCTAAAAGTAACAGAAACCTATCTTAAGTGACATCAGAGGAATGGCGGCGTGATAGATTCCATTAGCCTCTCCCCCTGAAACTTTAACAAGTTAATGAACTATAACTCAACAAAGGATTCCAAAAAATAAAAAATAAAATAAAAGTAACAGAGACCGGTGATGCAAACCAGTGAAATTGGATATTTTTTATTTCTCATAATAGGAAGTTCCAGACCTTAGTAACAATGTGTATATATGAATAACTAGTAGGTTAATTGTTAATTAACCTGTGTTTATAAAAATGTTTTAAAAAACTTGTTAGTTAATAAATTGTTACCTTAATTTAACTTTTAAAAGCTTTGTGTGTGTGTGTGTGTGTGTGTGTGTATGATTATAATGAACCTTTATTTTTGTAATTCCTAAATTCTTTTATCACGTCTGACTGAACTATTAGTTTAAATTAATGAACTGTAAACTAACTACTGGTCATTTCTGATAAGTATTTAAAAAGTTAAAAATTGGGCAGTTTCCTCCATGTCTGATAGTGGCTTTGTTTATTTTATAACAGCTTCAGGAAACAGCAGTGAGTTTTACTTTATTGTTCTAAATATATTTTGACCTTTCTTAGTTGTACCTGTTGGTACATGCCAACAGATTTTTCAAAATGAGGAACAAAAAAGAACCTAAGAACTTAATTTTGTTATGGAAGACTGTTCTCTTCTAAAAATTAATTATCATCTGTTCTCTACTTTTTATTCATCTGTTTTATTGGGGTTACCCTTTCTCTTGTGGTGCCTGGAATTTTGTGTTATGGTTATAATAGTGTGGGGAGGGGAGGTACACAAGGGGGTCTGACCTGTCTTATTCTACAAAGATGCCATTGCTATATATGTGAAGCTTGGGAGCTGTAGGTCATGTTTTTTTAATACAACTTTCCCAAAAGATATAGAAAAGAATGATCAAAAGACAAAATTTATAATTATTGTAACTATTTAACAAATGTTATTTAAATTAGTTGCATGGTATTGAGTGGTCTTGTTTTTTGTTTTGTTTTGTTATTTTGCTTTTTTTCTTCTGTGTCTGTAGTTCTACCTTCTTTTTTTTTTTATTTTGTAATCTGTGCCCTCTCCCCATATGTGCTTGATTAGAGTTAGCTTGCTTACCTAAAACTGGAAGACATGAGTAATTTTCTAAGAAAATATAATACCAAACTGACTCCAAAAAATAGAGCTATCAACTGTCATAGAAGAAATAAAGAAATGTCTTAGAATAAACCCCTGATAATGTTTAACTGCAAACAATTTGACAGTGGATCTCTATGAAACTATTAAGGAATGTTATTAAAATGCTCTTTAAACTGTTCAGAGCATAAGAAAGGCATACAGCTTCTAGATTATAATTATTAAGTAGCATAACATTGTACTCACAGTATAAATCTGCAGACCAGTATTGCTTGGGAGTATTTATGCAAAAATCCTAAATAAGCATTGTTATCTCTCATCATCAAAGCCAGCATTATGCTTAATGGGAAAAATACTAGAAGTATTCTCTTAAAGTTAAGAGTAAAACAAGAATATCCATTGTCACCACTATTTTACCGAAGTGTGATACATCTCAAAATGCCTGATAAATTATATCATGTAAAAGTTTTTTTTAAGTACTGCTTAATCAGAATTAGGATGAAGAGTCATAAAACAAATATTTGTAACTCATAGGGCTAAGATGCCTAATACATAAAGAGCCATTTATAGATCCCTAAGAAAAGTGATTAGAACCATAATAGAGAAAAGAACAAAGGAAAAGAATAGACCATTCACAGAAAGGAAATCTATACTAATAATGGAGATATATGCAAATTGTCTGGGATGTCATCATGTAATGGCCAATCAGGACAGGGGCGGGGCCATGGTGGAGAGCTCTCAGTCTGCCTGCACCACAGGTCCGAAGGGCATGGTGAAGAAGGGAGAGAGCAGATAGGCAGGGCGATGAGGCCAGGAAGGGAGAGCAGATAGGCAGTTAGGGGGATCAGGCCAGGAGGGGAAAGCAGTTAGGCAGTTAGGGCCATCAGGCTAACAGGTGAGTGGTTAGCCAGTGGTTCCTGATTGCAAGAGGGATCCCGGATTGGAGAGGGTGCAGGCCAGGCTGATGGACCCACCTGTGCATGAATTTCATGCACCAGACCTAGTTTGTATATAAAAAACAGGGAGCACAGAACAATATATTTGCTTATTTGGTTCATGTGATTATTTCTGGGAAAATACACTGGATGCCTTTGGGAAGGGGAGCTCTGTGACTAAAAGCCAGGACTGTTTTACACCTTTTTTACCTTTTATATATTGAAGCCTCCAAAATTACACTCACATAAAGCAGCTGTATACTTTTTAAATTTATATTTATTGATTTTCAGAGAAAGAAACATTGATTTGTTGTTCCACTTATTTATGAATTCATTGGTTGATTCCTGTATGTACCCTGACCAGAGATCAAACCAATAAGCTTAGCCTATCAGGACAATACTTTTAACCAGCCTAGCTACCTGACTAGGACCAAGCGGCTGTATATTTATAATGCTTGGGATGTAAATTATGTATTATTTGTGACACTTAATTATAACCTGTATTATTACGTGGTCAGAAGTTCTGGAAATACTTTCATATCTGTTTTTAAATTAATTTTTATTTCAGGATCCCCAGCAGAACTATCTCCTACTACTCTTTCCCCTGTTAATCATAGTTTGGGTAAGTTGAAAATGTTTTCCTTCCACTATTTTATACTGCATCACTTACTTAAAATGTTTTCTCTGGTCATTATTTTATATATGAGAAAGGGAACCCAATAAATAATCGAGTAATTATTCAAATTAATGCTTTTTAAAAATGATACTGGTAATGTGCCTCAATATTATTAAATCGCTTTTCTACTCGCACATGTAAGAAATTAATTATCTGTTTATTCATGGAAACAATATTTTTAGTCACAGTAAATTTTATGACATAATGACTAGATATTTGTGGGAATGTTATTTTATGATATGTACTGTAATAGAAATTATTAATATAAGAGGTAAATATATGTACACATAAAACAAATACGTGGTTTGGGGGCTATGTGTATGTGAGAGCTAATGTGTATATGTGTGTGCACGCACATGTGTGTACGTGTGTGCATATAAATATTCTGTAGTTTATTTTTGGACTTTATTTTATCTTGCTATTTCACAATTTCTCTTCATTTGATACATTTGAAATTTATTCTACAAAAATGGTCATTTTTAAAATGATACTCCTTGTGATGGTTTTTAATCAAAATTATAGAACTTAAATACATGTGATCCTAGTTTTCCCATGCAATATATAGATTCTTTTGATTCCATGTTCTGTTTCTACTAGCACATTCTTTGTATTTATTAACTTTTTGGGTTTTTTTTGTATGTGTAGGAGGGTGCTTTATATTGTAATTAGGGTAAGCCCTGAAGATCTGATGTTAAAGTAAACAAATATCAAAAGTATGTCATTTTGTGTTGTATTATTTTGACATTTTCCTTCTTGTGGCCATAGATTATTCATTCTTGCTCCAGCTTTATTCCACTTAATTCTACCAAAAATTGGCTTTATTATGCAAATGTTTTATTTATTTATCTAGGATGGTTTTATATTGAACAGGAACTAGTGTAAAACTACTAGGACAGTGATCAGCAAACTGTGGTTTGCCACTCTGTTGACTAATGAGTTTGCCAACCACTGTATAAGGCATTACCCTTACCCAGAAGTTTTGACTTCAGGTTAAAGACATTAGTACATTATTAAAATGTTTTTTAAGTGTTTTTCCCTAAGGCAATGGTCGGCAAACTCATTAGTCAACAGAGCGGCAAACTGCTGCTCACGAACCGCATGTGGCTCGCAAGCTGCAGTTTGCCGACCACTGTACTAGGAGAACAGATGATGCCTCAATATCTAAAAAAAGAGCTTTGAAGATTGAATGACTTAATGAGATGGGGGAAATTGAAAATCTGGTATGTTCTGTAGACTCTGGAGTTTGTGACGTAGAAGTTAGGTCTACTTCCTAAGCTGTTGCCAGAATAGGCTGGCACAGAGCATGTAAAGGTGATAATATTCAATATATTCTTGGCTTGAATTGTTCACACAACATTTCTTACTCTTATGGGTTTGGTTTCCTCCGCCCTAGACTTGCAGCCAGTTACATACTCAGAGCCTGCGTTTTGGTGTTCAATAGCCTATTATGAATTAAACCAGAGGGTTGGAGAAACCTTCCATGCATCACAGCCCTCACTCACTGTAGACGGCTTCACAGATCCATCAAATTCAGAGAGATTCTGCTTAGGCCTACTCTCCAACGTCAATCGAAATGCTACAGTTGAAATGACACGAAGACATATAGGTATGTTTTTGTTTTTTTCCCCCCTGTGTGAAAAACCAATATCATATACTCATAATGTGAGCATTATGTGGTTTACCACATCAAACGATTGTGTGCAGAAAAGCCTGCCTTGTCTCTGTCAGTTTAAGTGCACAGCTTCACTGCTTTTAATAGATCCTGGTGATCCTGCCATCTGCAAACTCTTTGACTTCTCTTTATTTGGCATATTTGATACTGGGAAGTCCTTCAGTGAATAGGTGTTAAAATAACTTTACTTTGCTGAGTCTCTACCAATCATAAAATTATCATGTTCATATTTTTTTAACAAATGATGAATTTTTTTTCAGTTCATTTACATTTCCTAGTTTCTCCCTTCAGTGAATTCATGTGTTAAATCTCACTTTTAATCTGAAGCAAGATACGTAAAATAACAACTATTATTTCTGAAGCTCAAAAATAATCCAACAAGTATCTCAAAATGTGGTAGTCCCAACAACCTTTTAGCAAGTTTGTGAGGTCAAAACTATTTTCCTTAATGGTACTAGGATGCTCTTTGCCTTTTCCACTGCCATATCTCACACACAGTGAAGTATTCAGAGGCTAGATGGCATATGAGCTTGCAAGAGATTAAATATACATTAAAGATAATCCAGGGCTCTTCTGTTAAATTAGACATTAAAGAGATTTGCAAAAATACATTGCTACTCTGAGAACATATATAAAATATATGTATATTTTACTTTGGGAGGTTACTTTTTTTAATAAACATGTTATTTATGTTAATGTGTTGAGGGTTCTTTTATTTTAAGTGAATACATTTTTTAAATCTTAGTTTTAATGTCTAGTATGGTAAGTTTCCATAGATGTAAAACTCTTTGGGGTTCTTCAATATTTCCTTTTTACTGATGTAAAAATAATGTTTGAACACCACTGATATAACTGACCATAATTCTTATTACCTTAAAGTAAATTCTTTTAAAACCTGTTATCCGAGCGGGATGTATAAATACGTCAAACGTAAACAATATCGGGAACGGGTAGGACGTATGAATACATCCTGGAAGTATATGTTGCGCCCTGAGAGAGACGGTATATATTTTTTGTAATCTTTATAATTGTTTGTAAAATTTATAATTTTTTAATTCGATGTTTCCATTTTTTTGTTGGTATTCTTTTCTATTTGTTTGTAATTTTGTATTTTCCTTTGTGCTTTATATATTAATAAACGAAAAAATATATATTTCATTTATTTTAATTAAGTATAAATAAAAAAATAATAATATAAAATTACGTCCTCTGAGTGTGACGTACTGACACGTCCTAGTGAAAGAGTATGCACCCGTTGTACGTTGTGTAATTAAAAAGGGAACTCCCCAGTTAACAGGTTAACAATTGTTTTCTTCTGTTTCCATTTAATGAACAGTCACCTCATATGATAAATGATCCTGATCACTAAAGAGTGAGTGTGATACTGTAGAGTATTAGGGATTTAAGAGGTCTCTTATTTGGCTTCATGTGGAATTCCTCAAATCTTGCTTGATTTTTAAAATTTTGCATATCTTGTTAGGATACCAAGGTATCTTATAGATGAGGAAGGCCTTTGCATATCCACCCTACTTTAAAATATTGTTTTTTTAACTTTAGATTTCTAGTTTATTAGGTGTCTTTGACCAGAGAATATAGCCTGAAAATATCTTTATACTTTTTAGACTTAATGTTTTCCTGATAGTCAAGTAAATTGTTATTTTTAAACACATATTCTCTAGTTATAAGAGAACATGGCACCAGATTTTGTACCTATATATTAAGTCTGGTTTGTTGGTTCTTTTATTAGCTTTGTGAGGGAGTTTTGTGTTTTTTTTAATTGTATGACATACTACCATACACTGACCAGCCTGAAATAACACAAATTTATCATCTCACAGTTTCCATGGGTTAGAACTCCAGGCTTGGCTTAGGAGTCTAGTCAGGGTCAACAAGAGGAATCAAAGTGTCATCTGTCTTCCAGTCTGGAGCTTGAGGTCCTTGTCCAACCACATGATTGTTGCAGCGTTCACTTCCTTGAACTTACAGTACCAATGTCCTCATTTCCTGCAGACTGACTGTTAGTGGCTGCTGTCAGCATCTAGGGTCCACCTACATTCCTTGCCAGTTGACCTGCATTCATAGTCCCCACTGGAAAGTCCCTTGGGTTGACCGTCTCTCAAACTTTGAATCATTTTCACCAGGAACAGCCCAATCTCTTAAGGGTATCGCCTGATTAAGTCAGGCCCACCAAAAAACTGTAGGTAATTTTTTATTATTTTTTTTATTTTAGAGAGAGGAAGAGAGAAACATTGAGGTGAGAGAGAAACATTGATTGGTGTCCTCCCATGTGCACCCCAACCAGGGACCGAACCAGTGATTTGGTGTGTACAGGACAATGCTCCACCAACTAAGCCACACCAGCCAGGGCTTGACCATTTTTATTACCTTTTTTTCCCTTAACTTTAGTGGACTCTTTAAAGAAATACTGTGTATGATAATGAAGGTATATTTCTCCAAACATTAATTAATTCCTTCAAAATTAACTCAATTTCTTTTACTTAATTTTAAAATACATAATTGGTATAAATTTTTTATACTACTATCTGTACTTTTCTACATTGTTTAAATAGTTTTGATAGGCGTGTATTATTTTTGCAAATCAATAAAGCAATTGTTGAGAAATATTTGGGAAAATATACTGTAGCACAGTGGTAGGCAAACTCATTAAGTCAACAGAGCCAAATATCAACAGTACAACGATTGAAATTTCTTTTGAGAGCCAAATTTTTTAAACTTAAACTTCTTCTAATACCACTTTTCAAAATGGACTCGCCCAGGCCGTGGTATTTTATGGAAGAGCCACACTCAAGGGGCCAAAGAGCCACATGTGGCTCATGAGCCACAGTTTGCCAGCCACGCCTGTAGCATGTTAAGCATAACTATGGAAAATGTCATCTAAGTACCTTATATCATTTTAGTATTCCTCCAGAAAACTTTTGCAAAGTCATGCTGAAATAGTAAACGTTATAAAACTAATCCCATATGTATTTTGTTTTAGGAAGAGGAGTGCGCTTATATTACATAGGTGGGGAAGTTTTTGCTGAGTGCCTAAGTGATAGTGCAATCTTTGTGCAGAGCCCCAATTGTAATCAGAGATACGGCTGGCACCCTGCAACAGTGTGTAAAATTCCACCAGGTATGGATACAACAACATAAATAAAACTTCTTTTCTGGCTGCTGTTAATTTTAGGAATCAGAAGATGATTTGCATGCTTGTATTCTAATATGTGTAGCCCTTTGAAAACTATTTTCTTACAATGGTACTCTTTTTACACAATTATTATTATTATTTTACTTTTTTTTTTTTTCCATCATAGGCTGTAATCTGAAGATCTTCAACAACCAAGAATTTGCTGCTCTTCTGGCTCAGTCTGTGAATCAGGGTTTTGAAGCCGTGTATCAGCTAACTAGAATGTGCACCATAAGAATGAGTTTTGTGAAAGGGTGGGGAGCAGAATACAGGTATGAAATACATATTCAGTTGTTAAGTTTCCACATACTTCTTTTTTTTCCTGCATTCTTTGCACAGTCCGGAGTTCACATGTATCTGTTTTCATTGAAGTTATGGAGTCAGTAGATCTTTATGTGAAATAAAAGAAAGTTGAGGCCTTCTAGATTCAAAATATAGTGAATTTCTGTTGCTGGCATTATAAAAGATAGGATTGAAACATGTATAGACATTCACTGTAACATAATACAGGTTGTTAAATACCATAAAAAGGGTGTAAAGGAAGGATGATGTCAGTTCAGTTCATAGAAGGAGGTGTGTTTTCACTGGAGTTCAGTGAAGGTTTTTGGTAGAGATAATGGAGATCATGTACATTCTAAGAGATGTACAGTAGTAGTCATAGCTATGAGGGTGTGGCAGATGGTGCTTCTGGCAATAAAATAGCAGTTCAGTTTGCCTGGAGTGTATAGAAAATACAGAAGAAGAAGTCTGGACAAATAAGTTGAGACCACCTAAATATAAAGTTAAGAGTTGGAACTTGATTCAGTAATAGAAGGGGGTACTTATTAGGTGTCAGGCACTGTGCTTGTTTTAAATGTAGTTTCTCATGTCTTTCAACATTGCTAAGAATTTCTGTTACTATCTTTATGAGGTTGCAGTCTTTGTAAATAAAAAAAATGGTTCAGACTTATTTGGAAATAGGCTTACAAGAGATTTGATCATTTGCCCAAGGACACATTGTAAGTGGTAGAGACAGTACTTGACGGAAGTTCTCCTTGACTCTTACCTTCTTTAAACATAGTGGTACCAGTTACGTAATTGAGTTTTACAAAAGCACATTTGTCATCAAGGGGTAAGATAGATTACAATAGATTGGATTCCACATCAAAGAAAAGGATGACTTTCTCAGCATATTAAAGGATGGAATTGTAAATAAAATACTTGACCTTTCTCCACGCCATTTGCTTACTCTTTGAATGTCTACTTAAGAAGATGTTCATATAGTATAGCAATAGAATTCCGCAGTTTGGGCCCTTCTTCAGAATTTATTTCATTTCATTTGGACTTGATTTCTGATCTTAAGTTGTGTGAGGTGGTTAGATTTGAGGTCTGTTGGTTGTATACTTCCACAAAAATATATTCTGTGCTGTATATTTATATCCTAGAATGAAGACTTCCCACTATTTTGTCCTAGTTATATTAGAATAATTCATTTTGTGACTTTGCTGTAGTTCTCTTTGCTTTAACTATTTCCCTTTTGACATGTGATACGTCTCAGAACTGCTGAATTCCTTTTTTTCCTTTGGACTTGAATTGATCTGAGTTGATATTAAAATTAGATTCTAATAGTGCTATTTGATATGATGTTTTCAGGTCAGATCTTTTTTTCCCTTTCAAGTGATTAGAATATTGCAGAACGTGGTAGAAATCAGTTGAATTAAATATGAATAGATTAGAAAAATAGATTATAGGTCTCCCACTAAAAGCAGTTTTAATTGGGAAAGAGAGATACTGCCCTTCATTTACTGTGGACTGCCATTCTATAACCTAGAGGTCATTTAAAACCTATAATTATGAGAAGCAATAATATACAGTATGGCTTTATGGGTGTAGAGTTAGGTACATCTACTTGGATAATTAAGAAGCTTTCTTAAAATTTATAAATCAAAATACCTATGTATCTGTGAACTGTGGGTAGTTACCAGGAATCTTATCTTTAATGACTTTGGAACTGAGGAGGTAGTTTGTACTTCAAAGTTGGACTTCTAAAAACAGTTTTTGCGTTTCTTTAATGCCAGCTCAATTTCCAGCATAAAGTCAGGAATACAGTAAAACGAAATATAGATGTGTAAGGAATTAATATTTTATTGAGAAATAAGTGAACCAGTACTGGAGTAACTAAACAGATAGAGGGATGAATAATGCCTCAAGTGCAATTTTGTGCCCAAATAGATATAGTGACAGTATTCTTAAACTTTTTCTACCCTTCAGTGAACTAGATTAAGGATTTTTTCTCTAAAGGTTAAACTAATATAGTAATGAAATGATCAGATTGAAAACAAACTGGAAAAAAACAAACTTCAGCAAAAATCCAAACTTCAGCACATAGCAAAATCAAAATTAAAAGATTTTGGCAATATGGCTGCCAAAGTTATGATCCAATGGAGAGATGAAAGGCAATAGAAACTGTGTGAAGAACAAAACAAAAAGAATGAAAGGGAAGATGAGAAAGGGTCAGTCTTGCCTATATCTCATGGCAGTTTGTAAAGTGTGCTTGTGCAATTTTAAGCTGCATAGATATTAGTAGACATAGTATCTAAATCAAAACAAGGCAATGAGGGTTTGTCTCAGTGGATAGAGCATAAGTCTGTAGACTGAAAGGTCCCAGGTTCCATTCCAGTCAAGGGTTGGGTCCCCAGTAGGGGGCATGCATGAGGTAACCGATCAATGATGTTCCTATCATCTCTCCCTTTCCCTTCCTCTCTGAAATCTATAAAATAATAATAATTTTTTTAAAAACAAGGCAGTGAGTCTATTCAAATCAGATTTGAACTATTGTGTTTTGTGTGTCATATTTTAGGAATGTCTTAGTATTTGTCTCAGACACTGAGACAAGGATTCAAGTGCAAAGTGTTTGTTCAGGAAATGGAGGAAACACTGGTAAGGAAGGAGGAAGTTGGAAGTGAGGTAGGGGAGGGAAGGCAGCCAGTATCATTATTAATCCATCTACTATAGCGGGTGGGTCACTAGTTTATTCCCTGAGGGAAACTTTGGAAAATGGTAAAGAACATTCAGAATTATCCCACCCAGAGGGAAAGGAAACAACATTTAAATGCCAATTCCTTTGTCATTGCTTGAAGGCTGCTCCTGGGAATATTAATTTTCTGGCACTTCTAGTCTGCTGCACATGTGGACAGAGCCAAGAAGTTCTCAGGCAGATAAGTGCAGACACCTGCAGTTGGAAGATGTCACCATCCCGTGGTCCATGGACCAGTAGTGGTCTGTGAGGTCCAAAGGATGGCGAACCGCTAGTCTGGAGAACACTGAAAATTCTGAAGGGCATAATAGAGCACTGAGACCCTCTGCTACAAAAAACCACATCCCTTTAAATACAGTTTTAATATATTGAGCATGTGTTGCTTGGAGGTGAAATGTTGATAATAGCCTTTTCTCATGTTTGTAGGGTTGTCACAAAGAAGCAAGCAGATTTACTGACATATATTAAATAAAACAACTGAAATCAGTACATAGAAATGACAGGATGTCATCGAACAATTTATGATTCCCAGACAATAGCTCTTTTTGTTGAAGTAGTAAGGATGTTTCTTATTAAAAGTCTGCATGATGTTGCTAAAAGGGATAGCATTGCTCTGTCCAGGAAAGTAGAACTAGTATAACTGTTAACATTTTATGATAAGCATGGGTCAGAATTATGTTTTGGTATACTTTAACCTTATTCAATTTAGACTTCATATGGTATTTGAATATCTCCTGTCCTGTAATTGTTAAATAAGTAGGGTAACTATATATTCCTGTTAGCATGGGACAGTCCTGGTTTACGTCTCTTGCCCTGGCATGATTATTAATAGTGACTAAATTCCCTCCTAAAGGTGTCCCATTTTGGATGGTAAATAATAAGGTCACCCTACTAATTTTAATTTAAGGGGAAAAGAATGTTTTTTATAAATCATTTTAAAAGAAAAATGTCATTGAGAATATTTTGTTAGACTTTGAGGATTAAATAATTAGATACCCAAATTTGTTCAAAAGAATTTAGGTTTCAGTATATACCACTTTTTACTTTATCTAAAATCTTATTGCATGTAACTAAACATACTAGTCATGTTCTCTTAACTTCATAATTATTTGCTTGTATTCTCTTAAACAGAAGGCAGACAGTAACAAGCACTCCTTGCTGGATTGAACTTCATCTGAATGGACCTCTACAGTGGTTGGACAAAGTATTAACTCAGATGGGATCCCCTTCAGTGCGTTGCTCAAGCATGTCATAAAGTTCCATCACCAATCCAGTCCCATCAAGAGACTTACTGTAACAACTCTTCTGTCATAGTATTTGTGTGTGGTCCCCATGGACTGTTTGTATCCAAAAATTCAACCAAGAAAACAGCACTTGAGGTCTCATCAATTAAAGCACCTTGTGGAATCCGTTTCCTATATTCGAATATTAGATGGGAAAATTAGTGTCTAGAAATACCCTTCCATAAAGGAGGAAGAGAAGATTTTAAAGACTTACTGATGTCTTGTTGGGCATAAAATTGAGTGTCCCAAAGGCTTATTAATAACTGTAGTAGATATGTGTACAGGTAATGTATCATGATCCAGTATCACAATATTGTGCTGTTTATATACATTTTTAGTTTGCATAAATTAGGTATGTGTGTGCTGCTTTTTGATTTAGGCAAGCTTTTATAAAGTTACAGTACCTAATCTGTTATTCCCACCTTTCCGTTATTTTTGTGTGTCTTTTTTAATATATAATATATATCAAGATTTTCAAAGTATCATTTAGAAGCAGATTTCCCTTATAAAAAAACTAATTTTCTGCCTTTTACCAAAAATAAACTCTTGGGGGAAGAAAAGTGGATTAATTTTTGAAATCCTTGACCTTAATGCGTTCAGTGGGTCTTAAACATTTGTTCTTGTTGGTTGGTTGGTTTGTTTACTGCTAAATTTCTATAACAAAGCCTTGCAGAAAATCTTTTCAAACCTCTTCTCCATTCCTACTTTTGTTCTGGTACAAAAACAGAATAGCATGCCATCCATCGCCAGTAATGGTTGCACTGATAGTGCCAGCACCAGTTGCTTCTGGTGTACAGTAAGAATGCATATGGAGTAAGTTGCTTTGTCTTACACATTTCAACAGGTAATACTTGACTTGTGTGACCTAGCAGTCTATTAATTTATCCTTACACCTCATAAAAATATACATAGGTGGCAGTTTAATTATTTTCAGAGATATGCTACAATTCCATTTATCCTTTTTTTTTAAAAGCCAATCTATAGATGTAAACACTTTTTTTAAAAAAGGTATTTTAAATGTTTCAACAGCAGACGTAGTGCTCTTTGATTTGAGTTTCACTTGATTTAGTTACCAGATTATTTTATGAATGGACCTTTTGTAAATGTAATTGCACCTGCAGAATACCTAGAAAAGTGATGCTGAGGTGTGGTCAGCAGATAAGGGCCATCTGTTTTTAAAATATGTTGTATTCAATTTATAAAATCACTTATTTTACATAATTATTAATGTAGAATTTTAAAAATTTGGGGAGAAGCAGTCTAGCAACTTTTTAAGCTTATAATCACCTACAGTCTGAGCTGTTCCTAACTACAATAAAACTGAATATACGTTTGTTACTATTATAGAATTGACCACACTTTATGCTCTGCAGTAAGAGGAGCAGAAGCTTTGTGGGTACTTCATTCTGCAGCAAGTAACTCTTAGGTCTAATGTGAAGTTATTGCTGTTTAAAGATTACTTGTTTGCATCTTAGTAGAAATGAAAAATAACCACTCCTAGTCCCCTTCTAGTAAATTTTTATATTTTTAGGATAAATATCTTAAGTACTTGTTTTTTTGAAATCACAGTCACCTGTTTCTACAGGTGTCATTTTCAGTACTTTCAGCATTTGGTTGTTTTCTGTTAAGTATTCCTCATTTTCAAATATTTGTGTGTACATGCATGTATTCTTGTAAACATGTAGTAAATTTTTACTTAATCAACAAATATTTATTCCTCACCTGTTATATGTGCCAGGAACTTACTTAGCTTTTGGGTAAAGTTGAACACTATAGCCCTTTATCAGTTTTTTTGTATGTGAAGGAAATAAATAGGGTGATAGAGTATTACAGAGTGAAGGCTTCTCTAAGGAAGTGTTGCTTGCACCAACTCTTGGTGTGAGAAAGGAGCAAATGGGCATTACTGGCAAAGAAAATGGCATGATATGCAAAGGCTCATTTTAGAGGAAACTCATTAGTTATGAATGCTTTATATGAACACCTCTACAACAGATCCAAACTTGAGGATCAGTATGGTTCTACAGTTTATCATAGTTGAAGGTGGCCTTATTTTGTGATAGACTGTTTCATTCTCAGTAATATTTCTTCTTCGTCAAGCCCTTACTCTAAAGTTCATCATTTGTCATACCATTTAACAACCCCTTCTTTAAATTGGCCTTGGGCAAGTTTTCACCATTATGGTGTCTGGCTGCTTGTTTCCAGACTTCTTGCTGCTCACTAATTACTACTTCTACAGGACATCTTTTGATTTGTGTAAATGTCCCACTTATTACCACTGCAGATCTGCTGGAGATAACAGGGGAATCTCTGCCCTTTGCAGGTGTTCCTTGAAACTTGGGAGCAGTTCTGGGGACAGAGAATAACTTGGAAACTGGTGGAAGGTCTTGGCAGTCTCTCTTGCATTGATATGTTAATTGAAGCAGTGCCAATCACAGCATGCCAATATGGAGCTCAGCTCCAGTTGCAATGGAATTCTGTGCCACCAGAAGCTGGGACTCAGCTCTTAGGAGGCACCTGTTGTATTGAGCAGTTATATCTGTCGAGCAGTTGGCTTTATGGTGGTGACTACATTTTTGTGAATATATTTAATGGTCACGGTCATGATTGTTTTTTACTTATAAATTATTTATTTCTGGGATTTTCCAGACTATGATTGGTCAGGAGTAACTGAAACTACAGAAAGCAAATCATCAGATAAGGGGGGGACAACTATAGTTAACAGAAAGGCAAAATTATCCCATGTACATTACTTGTACAAATGTTTTTAAGCAATACCGTACCTCCCTAAAGTTTTTTTTCAAGATATTGAACCCAAAAAGCATTTGTTTATCTGCTTTTCTTCTTCATATTTCATGTGGCCCCCAAATATACAGCAGTTTCTTGGGCTGTTCAAAATTCAAATTTCTTAGAATATTTTAACCAAAGAGCATCTGCAATGCCCAAGTAATAATACCAACCCTCAGCTTTTTCCCGTATTTGCTTTTTTTTTTTTTTTTTTTTTAATATATTTTATTGTTTTTGTACAGAGAGGAAGGGAGAGAGATAGAGAGCTAGAAACATTGATGAGAGAGAGTCATCGATCAGCTGCTTCTTGCACACACGCCACTGGGGATATGCCCGCAACCAAGGTACATGACCTTGACTGGAATCGAACCCGGGTCCCTTCAGTCCCCAAGCCGGCGCTCTATCCATTGAGCCAAACCGGTTTCGGCCCGTATTTGCTTTTTAATGGGATGCTGTTTTTGTATTCTGTATTGTCTACAGTGGCCTCTTAACATGGACCCTTTCTTTTTTCCCTCCCTTTATAGAAACAGCTTTCATTCTTCATGTGAAATCTCTTCTTTGTTGAATTTTGTCTTTCTTTAAATTAGCAACATTATTTAGAACTTCACAGTGCTAGTAATTTCTTCAACTCAAAGTGAGAATTGAAGGACCATGCTGTCTGTCACATTTAAGTGAATGGTGGTTTTCATAGTGGATTCGAGTCCATAGAGACACCTTAGGGCTGGTGATATGCCCACTGCTTTTGGTCTAACCAGTGGCAGTTTCATTTCAATTCTATATTAGAGTTCAAGAGAGATTTGTTAAAAAGTTTTATTGCTTAAAAAATCGTTTGAAAAGTTTGTGCTGTTTAAAATTAGAGAAAACTGGATATCAGCCCACATTTTGGAATAATTCTTTGTTCTTTTCTCATCCCACTTTAAGGAACTTTCCTGATTAGGTTTGAACTAATTATACTAGCTATACATTATGGTATACATTTATTCAGTAAACATTTAATGATGCCTATTCTTTACCTAGACACTGTGATAGGCATCTAATAAAAGGGTAATATACTAATTAGACCAGACATCTTTCGGTCATCCTTCCAGATGTCCTTTCTGACAAAGCCACAGTAGTGGGGGCCGAGGCCGAAGCAAGGGAGCAGTTAGGGGGCAACCAGGCCAGCAGTGGACCAGTTAGAGGGTGAACAGACCAGCAAGGAGAAGCAGTGAGGGGGTGATCAGGCTGGTAAGCAGAGGCAGTTAGGGGGGCGATCAGGCAGTGAGAGGTTAGAAGCCAGCAGTTCCAGATTGCGAGAGGGATGTATCTGTGGGATCGGGCGTAAATTGGAAGTCAGTGCAGTACTGGACTGAGGGACCACTCCCCAAAACCGTGCACAGATTTTGTGCACTGGGCCTCTAATTGAGTAATAAAAAGATAACTAGGATTTGGTCCTGATCGTCAAGCTGTGTTTAGCTTAGTCTTGTGGGAGTTACTTTCTCTCTTGGGACCTGTCACTTGGCAAGAAGAAAATCTGCCTAGTTTTTCTTGAAAGCTAAATAGTCTTATTCTGTATTCTTACTCTTATTCTGTATTCTAAGTTTATATTTGCAAGTTGTGAATGCCTGGGTTGTTTGTGTGTTTTGTTTTTGTTTTTGTTTTTTTTAACCTTAAACTATATCCAATTTTGCTTGATTTATTGGTCTTTTAAACATTGTCAGATTTTCTCTTTTGTTGTTAATATTATTTTAATTTCACTTGATTTGAACCTTTATTGTCAGTTTCATCAAGACTAAAACTTTGAAGATGAAATACAATCAGTCTAATATCTTGCTAATTAAAATCAAACAAGAGTATATACCCAGTTGGTTTCTCTACCTCTTCCAAAAACTGTCCAAATATGCTTTTAGGATATTCCTTCTTTTTAAAAAATAACTAATTACTTTGAACATTCATCAATAATAGGGACCCTCCTGGTTGATGGTGGGATATAAAGTAAACAAGACAATCTTTACTTAAAACTTGTCTCATGTGCAGTTGCTTTCATAACCAAACATTCCAGTTTCACAGTTTGCCCCACTCCATTACCACCCCCACACCACGCCCCGTATCTCTTTAGATAACTTAGTAGTCTGTGGACATAGAAACACACTATCCTTTTCTTTTAAATTTTACTCTGATCTAAGGCATTGATGTCTAGACATAACAAATTATTGCCTATTTTCATTTTGCCATGAGCTTTTACTTTGCTAAATCCTTTATAGTTATCAGCTAACTTTTATTCTTGCTCCCCTTCTCTTGAGATACGTCCCTAATGGTTTTGCTGATTGCTCTGATTATTGCGAGTTATGTTTTATCAGCGTGCATCAGAATGTTTCTCTCCTTTGACTTTTACAGAAGACCAAAAAGGATGGTGCTATTCATACCCAGGGTCCTAATTTCTTCGTGAAGGTTGATGTTCAAATTGGCCCATCACTTGATGGGAGAAATTATCTAGTTTAATGTCTTTGTGACTAGCAAGTGGCATGTCATCGGGTTCTATTTTAACTTATGTTTAGGTTTATGAACTTTTCTGGCAGCGCAGGCCATGTTTTTCCTACAATATTGGCCCTGTTTCCACCTTGGAGCACATTGGTTTGTCACATTTAGCACTATCAAGAATAATGACGATAGTGTGTGGTCTCTAAAGGCAGGCAGAATATTATTATTGAGTTCCTTTCATGTCTTCCTTTTCAAGCTTCCCATGGATATTTTGACTGTTCAGACTGCTTTGTTTTATGTATGGGGATTGTGGGACAAATGATCTCTGGGTGTGGAATTCCTGTGTTTGTAGCCTAAGCCAGGAAATGGGAACTATACTAGATCTAGATGGCCTTTATAACTTGTCTAACGTGTTCACATAATTCCTCGAGTAGTAACTGTTTTATCTTGGATATTATAGCTAACTTTATAGATAGAATAACTGCCTTAAATCTTTTTAGTAGGAAATAAACTATATAATGTGTGTGTGTGGATTTATGTATACATACATGTACACTCAAAAACCTTAACGTAAGGATCATTTATCTGCATATATTTTTAAAATATTGAATGCTTCTCTTGCTTTACTAGAAAGTTCTTAATTTGCTTGCAGACATTTTCCTTTCATGGACAGACCATCAGAGTAATTATTTTTATTCTGCCAGAGTCCTAATTTGATGGTTCAGTTACTATACCGTTTTTTAGGTATAGTGACAATTAAGAATCATAACGAATTCATTAACATCAAATAAAGCTCTGCTATATATCCCATAATTAAATTATTGTAAATTCACTGGTCTCTGGGAGGTACTAATTTAGAGTTAACTTTTTAAAAAATGTTAGATGGTGGCTCCCCACCACCTGCCTTTAATTATTTTCCCTTTGGTATAAAATAGTTGCTTAAGATACCATGGGAAATACCACTACCACATTGAGTTCTCTGGTATTTAAGGGGACCTGGAAGATTGCAGACCTGATTTTCTTACCTGTGCCCAACAGAAATGGCTTTCTAACGTACTTTCCGTCATCTCTGATTCACATAGGATCTGACTAGAGTATATTAACCCCAGTTAATTTCAATATCAATTGCTTTGCTGCCGTGAGATCCATAATAGACTCAAATTTTCACCGGTAGTTGAGATGGAGGACCCCTTGTAAGAATAATGCCACTGAGAATGGGAGTGAGAAGGCTTCATTAACTGTACACAAAGGACTTTTAGATTTTTCTTGCAAAAATATTCCTGAAAAATAATGTTCTCCTGCCCTCCAAGGAGAAAAAAAATTAAAAAGTTCTTAATTTATCCAAATTTTTCAGTTTGCTTTTCTGATTTGGGGATAAGGATTTGCTTCCTATTTCTAATAAAAAGGTGATAATTTATGGAATAATGAAATCCACAATATATTGATTTATAAGAACAAAAAGTAAAGTTTTAGAATTGTATAAATAACATTTTCTATTTCACACTCTACTGTTCTTTCTCCCTCTGGCTTTAAAGCATTTGGCTATTTACAATGTTAGTCACTGGGGAACTTGGCATATTTCTGGTTCTATATTAAGTTCTACCCTTTACATTACTGCAGCATAGAGCTGGTTCTAAACATTTGTCTGTAGGAAAAGAAGTCCTACTAAAGTCTCTTTTCTTCCAAAGAGGTTTTCCTAAGAAAATACCTGTCACTTCCATTCAAGTCCCATTTCTTGGCAAAATGCAGAACCCAAATTGGTCATTTCTTAGATCACCTTTACCTCAGGCTTCATTTTTGCTTTTTTGACCCTGACCTTTAAAGCATAAGTATTTGTATATTTTTATTAGTGATAGTGAAACTGTGACACTAACCAATTTTATACAAGAGGGCAAAGCAAGAAAAACTACAGAGATTAAGATGAAAGTTCTGTACTTGTTGAACTAGATCACAGCATTGTAGGCAAAATAAACCTTCCATATCTTAGAATATTCTTTATGCCATTTCCCCCCAAGGCCAGACGCTCTGGTGGAGGGAGCACTGTTAAAAGTAACATAATTCAGGGCCTTTGGGTCTGAGGGAAATAATCTCCAGTTGGTGGTAGTCTTCAATATATGAAGCAAGATATGGGAAATGATTCGCAACAAGTGCTTTCACCTAAAAAATCGTGAAAAGACATAAAACTGGATTATTCACTTAGCTCTGAAAATTTCAAAAAAATACAGCAAATTACTGTATAATTCTGGACAAAAAGAATTGTTAGGATTTGTCAGAAGAGAGTTTGCAAGAATGAACCTATATGCACTGTTCACAAATGTGTTGAAGTACTACCAACTAGTCTTAAAATTGACAACTTTAAGATATTTATGGACTCCTATGAGCTGATGTCCACATAGGTAGATTTATGCTCTTGAAACTTTCTCTTTTCTCTAGAGATACCAAGGGAGGCTTGAGTGGTATTTTTAGGGTGAGCATTTGCTCTGGTGTGCCTGGACCTGGGGTTCTCTGGATGTGGAACTTCCAATTCTAAACATGGGAAAGTTCTAGGCACCCCAGGAGCTGATCACCCTATGTATTCTTGTGATTTACCCTCAGTCCCATAAATGGCTGTAATAGTTGAAATGAAATACAGCTGCCCTGTGACTGTCAACGTTTCCAATACTTGAATATGTGTCCTTGAATCACTTATTACTGTGGATGGAATGTGAGATTTCTTCTAACAACAATAGCTATTAACACCAGTTGGTAATGAGACTAACACTTAAGACATCCAAGGAAGGTAACTAGTGGTTTAATGAAGATAGAGAAGAGACAACTTAGATAGCTAAGTTCTGCAGATCCTGTGTGTATATTTAAGTACCAGTTACATTTTGATGGGGTTAATGTAATCTGAAATTTAAATTTTTCACAATGAAAATTAAATGAAAACTGGGTGGATTTCTTCTCTCGTGGGAAAATACGGCCTTTGATACTCTATCCTCTACATTCCCCAGACTTTTCTGGCTAAAAAAGCCAAAATGTGGTGTTATATATATTTTCCATAAATGTATTGAGATTACTAAATGCATCAGCCACTGGCAGGTGAATGAGCTGGTTGCCTGATCCAGACTGAGCAGTGCCCTCAGTTTATAGCCTCCTACTCCTCAGGTGCTTACCAGCTAGAACACCGACCACGGGAGGTGAGATTTTTTTCTAATATGGCATTAATTTTGTAATGCAATATGATGGATGCAGAGTCTGTTCTTGTTTCCCTCTAGTAGTCTTCAGATACTGCATTCTCTGTGCACTGTGATGTAGATGGTAGATGTATTCTTTGTAAGCTTTAATCCTGTGATTGTCAAAAGTACGATGTTCCATTTTTTAAAATTAAACAAGCTGAGGCTTTATTACAGCTGGTTTTCAATTTAAAATTGTGGAATACTGATTTTCTTTCTCCCCACCCACACCAAATAGTTTATTTAAAGTACAAAAAAAAAAAAATAGTTCTATTGATACTTAAGAAAACATTGCTTAAGTATTCTGTGATTTCTGGTCAATTTGTGTGTGTGTGTGTGTGTGTCTGTCTGTACATGCTTTCACTTTTTACCTTGTTTGCTCTCTACCTATGTTAATAGTACTTTCACCTTTGAAAGTTCAGGGTTTTTTTAGCATTAAAACGAAAAGCCATTTTTGAGTTGCTTATCATGTTATTATGTTACTAACTTTTAATTGGTTTTGATTTAATTTGAACTTTTTTTTAGAAGGGGTTATATTTTGCTGTACATGCCCTAAATTATTTGGAAACAAAAAAGTTCTGTGTGTGTATTTCACATAATGGAGGTCTAAGAGTACATATTTTTTTTTTAAGTTTGGTATTATATATGAAATTAATCCCACTCCCCTGACAGATAGATATGCATTGCTTAATATACCCCCCCCAATACATAGCAACTCCCCCACAGTGCTAGTAAGTTATGCATTTTAGTTAACTTCAGAGTGTGCTTGTGCCAAATTAATGATCAACTACTATAAATAGACTAGAAGGTAAAATTCACATTTGCTCTTAAAATGTACTCTTCACAAAAATACAAATGTTATTTTTTAGACTCCATTGAAAATATTAGATGGGAAGTAGTGTAGTCATAATTAGTTCTATCAATATCGTGAAATAATTAAAAAAGTTAAAAAGACTTTTTAGATCAATCAAACTTCCTGTGTCTTGCAGGAGCTCAATTCCTAGGATAAATAAATAATTTTCTGGTTAGCAGACTGTTTTCTTCTAACCATTTAAAACATAATACTTCAGGATACAACAAAAGAGACCTCAAAAGCTTAAATACACTACCCTACTTGGCATTGAACAGCTCAGGGATTAGCACTTGTTCCATCAACAATTTTGTATTGGTGGGAAACCCATTTAAACAAATTCTAGTTTAAATGGTTATACCATATTCCTCTATAAATGCCTGAAAGGAATTTTCCAACATTGAACTTACTGTATTGCTTCAGTTGACACACAAGCAGAGATTCTTTTCCACTGTCACCTCTCCCTGGGAGCATCCTGCCAATCAGCCTGTTGTGACACTTGTTATCTGCATAGGGTGGTTTCTGTAACAACACTCGTGTCTAATGGCACATTCCTCAAGAGGCTGAAGAGTAGGGGAGGAGTATTATGTTGTAAGTTTGGGCTTTCTCATGGCTAAATGTTTTTTTTTTTCTTTCTTGTTTCAGAACAGATTGGAAGCCCCTTAGTGGTGGGAAGCAGGCATGTCAGTATCAAACAGGTGTACCCCAATGCAGTCTTTTTTAACACCAAAGGGTTGAAACCAGGTTCTTTTGCTACTCAAGAACATAGTCACACCATAAGGTTGTGTAGCTTTCTTTTTAAGAGACATTCTTTTTATCAAAATATACAAGATGAGCCCAATCTGAAAATTAAGTTCACAAATGTAGGAATTCAGAAGAAAATGTGAAAGGGGTACATCAAAGCTATTTTCTTACAGTAAAAGTGGTATGGAAATATTTGTTGAATTGATCAAATTGGTAAAAAAGCAAAAGTCATGCTAGTTTGCACATAGGAAGGCATAATATTTGACTACCACGTTAATAGAAGGCAAGAACAC
Source organism: Pipistrellus hanaki (assembly GCF_964339955.1). Lineage (NCBI taxonomy): Eukaryota > Metazoa > Chordata > Mammalia > Chiroptera > Vespertilionidae > Pipistrellus > Pipistrellus hanaki. The sequence continues at coordinate 73,560,976 of NC_140508.1, forward strand.
TGAATCAAGTTCAGGGGTAAGCCAAAACAGACTTAAGTGTGCCCTTTTAAGAAGCTACAAGATGTGTTACTGTGCTCCAGTCCAAGCTACATGACCGTATTGGTTATAGAATACTTTGAGATAGGCATTTGCCAATTTTTACAATCTAAATGTAGTTGGCTGCCTCCGCACCCTCCTTCATGCTATGTGATGATAAAGTCACTTTGAAAGTTTTTCAAGTAGTTTAAGGAAGATACCACAGAGGAAGGAGAGATGGTGCTTCTGAACGATGTGCCATTTAAGAACAGTCTTCAAGGATGCATTGAATTGGGATAGATGGAGAGGACATTTGAAGCCAGTCAAATGAGGTCTTGGAACAGAACTCTTGTTTTTGAGTCTCAATGTATGTATGCTGGACCTGATAACTGCTGTGTGTGGTGAGTATAAAACTGACAACCACATGCTACTGTGAAGCCTGTATCTAATAATAGAGCCTAGACTTCCAGGAGGTAAAAGCCGCAGATACACCTTGGGTTTCAGAGTCTGCAATGAGACTGCTGCTAAACAGGCAAGCTAGAGCACAGGACAGAATAGCAGCCAATACCCCCAGCCAAGGGTAGGCTGGTGGTTTGGGGGAAGGGAAGGAGTTGAAATACGTGTGTGTGGGTTAAGTGAAACTTGCTCACAATAAGATTAATAATCTAGATAGCCCTCTGAAATTTTGTGCAGAATTTTGTATTTATATAGTTTTTCTGATGGGAGGTAGCAGTGATCAGATACCTTAACACTACCCTACAGCAAGCAATTGAGACCTCCTATCTTGAACTTAAGTTAGAATTTACTCAAATTTTGAATCTTGTTACAAGTTTTTTCAGTGAGAGATCTTATCTCTAAACTACATTTGCTCACACTTTTAAATATAAATGCCATATAAATAATATTTTAATACATATGATTGCCCACTTAAGTGATGGTGTGCAGTTTTTAAGTATGTTTGAGTTATAGTGGGACAATGAAGATTTAAATAAGCCTAACCTAATATTTGAAATAAAAATATTTTAGGGTGGCCTTTTTATATTCAAAACAAAACAGATTAGTGTCTTTGTTTTACCAAGAACCACAAGCTACTTCCAACTTCTAAATTAAGATCTTGAATAATAGCATATGGTATCACTATGTTTCAAAAATGTGCTTGGTCAATCAACAAATACATTTTCTAAGGAATTGAATCTTAGATAATTGAATGCTATCGTCTGTAACAGAATTAGTAGCCTGCAAACCACTGTATTTTTTATTTTTATTTTTTGCTATACTCTGAAATTGTTGAAGAGTGAAATTTTCTGCTACAAATTACCTGCATAAAAGACATTTGAGGGAAAGAAAATTCCGTTTTTAAATTCTAAAATGACAACTACTGACAAAATGTTTTATTCTAAAAGTTTAATCTTTAAAGTATTATTTTCCTGTCAGTTCTGGTATCCTCAGCTTAAATTTAACATAAGTGTAAAATGAAATACTTTAAAATCAAGCTAGATTTGATAAATTAAATTTGTAGTACATAGTTTCTAGCAGTACCGATATAACATCTCCTATGGTTTGATTTTCATTTGCCAAAATGTCAACTTCATTCCCTCGTATGTCCTGCTTCCCACTTTTCAGTTTCCTTCTATAGTCCCCCAGCAATTAAAGAATCTTAGAATACTGTCTTATCTCAGTATATTTAATAGATTTGTTTCTATACCTTTTTTAGAGCCCAAGTCATGAAAAGCAGAGATATCTAAGAATCTGGCTTGTTACGACATTCTTTTTAAGTAAGTTCAGCCTTAGTTGGGTTGGGAATGTATAACATTGGCCTGTGGACTAAAGGGCCCCTGGATTTGATTCTGGTCAAGGGCACATGCCGGGTTGTGGGCTCAATCCCCAGTAGGGAGTGTGCAGGAGGCAGCCAATCAGTGATTCTCTCTCTCCATTAATGTTTTTCTCTCTCCCCCTTTCCCTTCCTCTCTGAAATCAATAAAAACATGTTGAAAAAAATAAAAATAAGTTCATATTTTGTGTATCCACTATTTCTAATTTATACTTGCATGGGTGTACTTTTTTCTAATTAGTGTCACCACCAGGGACTCTTAAAATTTACAATTTACATAATTAGTGATTGGCTGAAGAGGAATATTGAACATAAAATCCTTTAAAACAGGGAAATGGTGGAGTGTCTGTCAATATGATTTTGTCTCTGGTTGTGTGGGTGTTTTTCAACTGGGAATAGTAATATTTTAAAGGCCATTTAAGCAGCAAGAATGCTAAGAGTGGAATGCCTGAAGAAAACAATCCTGTAATGGTCAAATATTTCAGTTATCTTGGGTGATGGAATAAAAACTCATTTGCCCCTCCCTCTTTTTTTTTTTTTTTTTAAATCAGTTGTCTTCTTTAAACGAGTTTTTTGTCTTGTCTTTAATGACTTCAGACAGAATAACATTCTGCTACTTTTAAACCTTAGTTATCCTTTCTGATGTAATGGAAAATTTAACTGGTCTCAGACTTCTGGTTTGGGCCCTGATTCTGCCAATTTATGATGACTTTAGATATATCATTTGATCATTCTGCCTCAAGTTTTTCATTTCCTCAAATTCCCCCAAATGAAGAAGTTATTTTTGAGGGAGGTTATGAGGCATTAAATGAGAGCCCTTGGGAGAATACTTTGCACAAAGTAGGTGCTCAGGTGACTGAATACTGGTGTCTACAGAGTGTCAGGAGATGCCAATAGTGAGGGTCTTTACTACCAAATCTTCCTCTCAGAGAAGTTGCGAGAAGAGATGTCACACTAGGATGTTAAATAAATGAAAAACCTGTATTAATTATCTGTTGCCACAAAAGTAATGTATAGCAACCACCAAAATCCAGTGGTATGCATCGATGAACATGCACTCAGTGTATGAGAGCGATGATTTAGGCTGGACGGCTCTGGGAAGTATTTCTAGTCATGCCTCAGGAGTCTTGCGAAAGGGGTTGGCTTTGACTGGAGCCACTCAGCCCTATTCCACATTTTTATCCTCCATCCTAGCTAGACCAGGCATGTTTTCATGGCGGTGGCAGAGGGCAACAGTAGCTGAGTCCAATCTCACAAGCCCCTTATCAGGTTTTCATGCATCTGCCTACCAGCATTCCCCACAAGCAAGCCACGAGGCTGAGTGCAAAGTGGAAAGGCACTTAGGAGTTAAATGGCAAAGGGGGTGGGGGGTGGGGGGGGGGGAGGCGCAGTGCGCGTACAACAGGGGTGAACAATTGGGGCTCCAAATGCAATCAGTCCACCATGCCCAAGCTTTGTGTTGACAGTTTGTTCACCAGCGAAGAGTGGAAAATGTGCAGAAGCCTAAGAGATCCTAGGCAGGGATCTATTTGGTTCAAGTGTTTTTTAATTCATAGAGCATTGAGTAGAAGCGTATTCTAACATACACTGTGAAAGTGAGTTAAAACCAAAGGGATGTATCTTGTCTATTCTAGGTTTATCGCAATTGCACCTGGCCATTACCACATGGCCATGACATAATGAGCATCCTAAGCCCTGAGTTTGACTTGTACTGACTAGGAGAGTCCACCTCATCAAAGTAGTAAAAGGAAGCATTCCTAGAGAAAACCTTTAGTAATGAACAGTGATAGTTATGAATGCTACTTCCCAAACCTTTCCAGGGCTTTCTTAAATGCAGAGATGTTCTCTGTCTGTTGTGCTCCATGCTGGCCATTTTCAGAAGCATGGAGTGCTCTAGGGGAGCTTTACCATGATAATGCTTTAGCGGTAATCTGGTTGATCATGTATGTCAGAAGTGACACAAATTTTAAAAAGGGAAACACCACAATTATTTGTGTCCTGTTTCGATATGACAAGAATAAAAAATTGTCTGGAGAGTCTGAATCTCTGCAATGGAGGAAGTTAGGAAGTGAGCATCTCTGGTGACAGCTGTTCTTGGCAGCCCTAGAAAGTGGGGTTGACCTCAGCCTTTAGTCTCTCGGGCCTATTTCTTTACCACGTTTTTCCAGAGAACTGAATATACTTCTCCCTGAATATATCTGTAACCGGGCTCCTCTTCCCCACAATCATGGTTATTGGTCATATAGCTTATTTTGATTATCTCATTCATGTAGATACAAAGAAATATTTTTCTTTTAATGGCATCCCAGTGAATAGGACTATTAAAATTATTTTTTAAACTTTATAAAAAGCCTATTTATGTAAAATACAAAAACACCAACAAAAAAATATACATTATGACAACTAGAGAAAACCACTGTTTGGTGTAATAGTTTTTTACGTTTACTTTTTATGTATATTCATCAGGAAATATTTGGAGATTCTCTAACAGCATCTTCAGTTAGAGAAAGTTATTACAAATCTTAAGAAAAATCTCTAAAATGCATTAAGCCATTCAGCAAGCCATAATGGGCATGTAATTTCTCTTGACTTGCTTTAAGCAACACAAAGGATGTATTAGTCTACTTAAAATGTGATGTTTGCAGATAAATATAAAATTTTAGACATCTTTTCATGCATGATTTTTATGTATTCTAAATTGAGTATACACTTTGACTAGTATATTTAAAACCAAATGTGTTTTTTTCTTTTTTTGTCTTGTCTGATACAAGTTTCCTAAAATAAAAGTGTGCAGTAGAACCAAGGAATTTTATTGATCAGCTAGCAGTAATTATTCAGATACAATGAGCATAGAAAATATTGTGGCACCCTGGCTAGTTTGGCTCAGTAGATAGAGCTATGGCCAACAGATTGAAGGGTCCCGGGTTTGATTCTGGTCAAGGGTACAGACCTCAGTTGCAGGCTCTCATGCAGGAGGCTACTAATCAATATGTCTCTCATATTTATGTTTGTCTCTGTCTCTCCCCACCTACAGGGTCCCATCTTGATCAGCTGTTCTCCTTTTCTCTTTTGTGATCATGGGCTTTGGCAAACCTTCCAATGTGTATGTTTGGGGTGCGAGCTGTAGATCAACCCAATCCAGCTTGTAGAAGTAAACTGGTCCCTTTAGGGCCCTGCAGCACTCCTTTGGATTTCAGAGGTAGCTTCTTTCAAAGCAGTATAGACCAACGGTCGCCAACTGGTGGTCCGTGGACCACTGGTGGTCCGTGAGGTCCGAAAGGTTGGCGACCACGGGTGTAGATTATCTGATGTGGTACACCATAAGCTCTGTGGTTCTCACTCAGTTATCTGGTGGATAACTCTGTCCCTGGAAGCCAAGTGGACAGCAACTAGTTCTTACCTTCATTATTGCACATTTGGGGCTGGGGGCTTGGGGTCAGACTGATCTCAGTTGAAGGTGCAGATACTGCAGTGTGGTCCTAATGAATATCCTATGGCACTCCAGTCCTTGGGAGATGGTCATGCTCATTCCAACAGAGAAACCTCTAAATCAGTAATTGCTTTCTTTAAGAGAACCAGACAGGTACATTTGTTATGTCATTTGCATCCCTTGACCCTCAACAACTGGGCAAGGTAGAGAATGCTAAATCCAGAAGATGGTGCAAGAGTATGAAGGTTAGCCATGGTTGCTTCCTGATGCATGGGGCCATTTTATTTCTAAGTCAAATGTGTTGTTTGATCAGCTGGTCTTTATATATATATATTTTTAATTGATTTTTTTATTTTATTGATTTTTTACAGAGAGGAAGGGAGAGAGAGAGCTAGAAACATGGAAGAGAGAGAAACATCGATCAGCTGCCTCCTGCACACCCCCCACTGGGTGTGCAACCAAGGTACATGTCATTGAACGGAATCGAACCTGGGACCCTTCAGTCTGCAGGCCGATGCTCTATCCACTGAGCCAAACCAGTTTTGGCGATCAGCTGGTCTTTTTAAACACTATTTTGGTGCCCAGCACCATGGGGACTGCAGAAGAAAGACACACCCTATTTGGAAGGACATTCGTAGGCTGCCACGGATAAAGCAGTGCGGAATCAGAAGATCGAAAGCACATCTGTGGCACAAAGTACTGCAGGGTCCCCGCAGGAGCAATTAGGGTAGGCCAAGGTGGGCCAGGATGGTGAGTAGTGTTGGACTTTGAGATCATGGCCTAAGCAGAGGCACAGTGTGGATGGGAGTGTGGGGGAGGTAAGTGGCAATATGGTGGTGGGGGTGCGGTGGGGGTGAGTAATGGTAGAGAAAGGGAGGAGTGGGTAAGGAGAAAACCCAGGAAATTCTGAAACAGAAATGACTTGATTGGTGGCTACAGTGTATTTTAATATGTGTACAATTTTAAATTCGCTTGGTCCTTAGTATACCCGAGTTGGATTAAGTACCTTCTAGGATGAGAAGCCATTCCACAGGCTCTGTTTACCTGGCTGGGGTATTTTTCAGTGGTTTCTCTGTGGCTGTGCTCAGATGAATTGGTCTGGGCAGCCAGGATGGCAGGAGATCGCTGACTTCATGTCTGCACGAGTACGTGTTTCCACTATATAATTACCAGCTTTTAACAGCCTATATCAGCCCTCTTTAGGATGGCTTTTGGCAAATGAGGTAGAACTCTATTATGCATTTAAATTATACTCAGTCTTATCCTTAAAAGGTTTTCTGCGGCAAGTCCATTCTATTCCATACCCAAATGTGCTTCAGACCATGAGTCAAAAGGAAGTAGGTAGTTTATTCCTTTGGGTTAGAGAATTAAGAAGAAATCTCTATCCAAATAACAGGTATGTGGTAGAAAAAATAACCTCTCCCTAAATGCTTAATCATCAGTCAAGGAGAGGGGCAGGAGAGTGTTTAGTAATGGGGAAACCTCAGATTTAAAGAGAATTACAAACAGACAGGCTGAATGTTGGACACCATCCAACAAAGCTCTTAAAGGATTGGAGTCACTAGCCTGTTCTTGACTCTGACCTGCAGGGAAGAGGAGTCTGGAGACCTGGCACTGGCTCAAGAGCATTTACTGTCTTTCTGGTTCTGGGTCGTCTTCAGCTCCCTGGAAAGGGGGGCTGGAGTGAGGCATTGCTCCTGGGTGCAGACAGCTAGACCAGCTAGTCCACTTTGCAATCCCCTGAGGGTTTCGTGATCCTCTTCCTGGTTCAGTTTCCAAGTTGGAGGGATAGACAGGGCCCCTCAACCCCCATACTCACCCTGCCTGCTTTTCTGGCTGGGAAAGCTAAGATAGCCCTTAACCACAAACTGCCATCTGCCATATACTTTAGGGAACTGAATAAAGAGGAAGGGTAGGGAGAGGGTAACCAGAGAGACGAGGGTGCTTAATTAAGGTCTGAAATAGATGGTCTGTTTCCCTAATTCTGCAGAGCTTCCCCATCCCACCACCTCCCACAGAGATGGCATAGGACAGTACGTGTTCCCAAAAATTCTTCCTTGAGTGCTGCCTTTTACACCTTTAATAGTTCTTTCCTATGGGCGGGGCCCGTGGGCAGATTGTCAAAGGCCTGGCAAGGGGATTTTACTGGGACAATTTCTTCTCCAAAAAATATCCCGCGAGAGACAGTAACACAGAGAGGTTCTAGACCAGAAGGGGCTCATGGTGGTGGATGATATACTAACTCTCCCACTGCCACTCTGGCTCAGCCCCCTGAGTGACCACACTGGCCCCCAATTGGTTCTCAGTTTCTGCTCTTTTCCACATAGAAGCCAAAGTGGCCATTTATTCATTTCATTTTTGAATAGGAAATAGATTGACATGGTACAAAATAAAATAAACAGGCTGTACATTAAATATTTTTTCCTCAGGCAGTCAATGTTACCAGTTTTTTTTAAATATTATTTCAAGATATGGCTCATGGCTATGTAAACAGTTTTATCTATCTCCCACCTTAAATAGAAATATACTAGACACTGTTCTGTAATTTATTTTTTTTAATATTTTTATTGATTTCAGAGATGAAAGGAAAGAGAGAGATAGAAACATCAATGATTGGAGAGAATCATTGGTCAGCTTCCTCCTACAAACCCCATACTGGGGATCATGTTTATAATCTTAGCATGTGCCCTGACCAGGAATTGAACCATGACCTCCTGGTTCATAGGTCTATGCTCAACCACTGAACCACGCTGGCTGGGCCATTGTTCTGTAATTTAACCTTGTCACTTATTATTTCTTAGAAATCATTCCATATTAGTAAATAAAAAACACTGGATTTTTTCCAACTGCATAATATTCCATTGAATGGATACACTATGCTATATTTAATCAGTCCCCTGTTGGTGGGCATTTAGATTAGTGCTGGTGCTTTATATATAAACTAGAGGCTCTATGCACAAAATTTGTGCAAGAGGCTTTGCCCTTGCATCCACAGAAGCTTGCCTTGGCCCTTGCAGCCCTGGCTTTGTTCGGAAGGATGTCCAGAAGGCCATTTGGCTGTCTGGTCTAATTAGCATATTATGCTTTTATTATTATAGATCATTATAGATAATGTAGTAACATTATACTTTTACTCATTTTGCACAGGTGCAAATATATCTGTAGAATAAGTTCTCAGTGGTAAAATTGCTGCATCAAATTACATTTGCCACATGCCTTCATCAACCCAGTGTATTATCAAACTTGTTCAGTCTTTTTAATCTGAAAAGTGGAAATGGAAAGATGATTTGATCTTTTAAAAAGGTAGATCAGATTATGTCATTTCTGTGTTCAAGACCATCCTTGCTTTTCCATTGTTCTTAGACTCCAAACTCCTGGAGCTCCAGAAGGTACCCATGATCTGGCCCTACTGTCTCTCTGACTCTCCTCCTCTCTCCGCCTGTTTACTAGAGTCTTCCTGGCCCTCTCATTCTTCTTCAAATGCACCAGGCTTGTCCCAGCTCCAGGGATTTATATTTGCCCGTTCACCGGCCTACCTTCTTTGTGCTTAGTGTTGCTAGTTCACTTCTCTCACATTGTTTCAGTCTCCAGAACTTATCACCTCAGATTTCAAAGAAGCCAACACTAACCTCAGCTCCATAGCCCCAACCCAGGAAAGGAAGAATACTTGCTTACATATAATATCAACCAATAAATGGGGGGAAATCACCATATTTTACATCCCAGAGTAATGACTAAGTTATGTAAGGATCATTAATGGCCACTAAAACAATTGGGTAAAAGTTAGTTGGAGATAAGGATATTTGATTTCCTGCCAAAATACAAAACCTGAACCTAATTATGGTGAAACATCAGAGAAAAACTCAAATTTGGGGTCATTCTACAAAATAATTATGAGCAGGAGAGTAGATAATTTAGTAGGATGAACACAGAGAGGTGTAACAATGAGCCTTGTAGACTATTGTATGATCTTTTTTTTTTTTTTTAAGTGAATAAGTTAGAAAACCATTTATGGGTTCTGAGCTGAGAGTTACATACGTGTATAGAGGCAAGGACAGAAGCCATGTGCAATAATCCAGGCAGGAGATGGTGGTGATGATGGCGGTGGTGAGAAGTGGTTTTGTCATTTCAAACATTTATGAAAACAAAATAGGATAATAACAACCACATACCCATCACCAAACTGCCACAATTATCCCATGGCTGATCTATTTCATTTATACTCTTAACCACTTCCCTTTATCGTTTTATTTTTATTACTATTAGTATATAGTAAGATGTACTATTTCATTCTGCATATGTGTTAAGAATTTTATGATGGATTGGATGTAAAATGTGAGGGAAAGGAAGAAGCCAAGGATGTCTCCAAAGCTTGCTGTGGAGAATGGAGATACTATTTACTAAGATGCAGAAGACTGTAGGTGGAGTAATTTTGGGAGGAAAATTATCACGACATTACTTCTGTTCATGTATACTTTGAAATGCCTATTTGACATTCAGAAACTGTTGGATATACAAGTCTGGACGTCAGGGAGAGGTTGGAACTGTAGATATAAATTTGGAGAGTTGTCAGATTATAGAAGGTATCTACAGCCAAAAGAGAGAACTTCAGCCTCTGATAATCACAGAGTAGCCTGTATCAGACTGATTCTTGAGCTGATAGTAATTATAAGCTCTGGAGGCATGGGAGAGTGGCCTAAAACAAACAGATTCTGGAGAAGATTCAAGTCTTGAGAGAAGGGAGCCACACTGGATGAGATCCATGTTTATACAGGTCCCCACCGTACCCCCATACCCCAGGGGGTACTTACTGGCCCATGCAATACACAGGGAGAACTCTAGCCACAAGAAGCAGCCTAACTGGGCTGAGGCTTCTAGAGAAGCTGGAAATTGAGGAGGAAAAATGGAGTCATAGAGTAGAGAACCCATAATCTGTGTATAAATTCTTCTTGAATTCTTGCCTAACTCCTTAATTATACATGTGGGGGTTAAAACTCCAAGTGCCTAGAGGAAAGCAACAGCTGGAAAACTGAAAGAACTGAGCAGAGATTTATTTTATTGTAGCTTCCCACTGTAGCTTAAGTCTTTCCAAGTACTTGGTTTCAGACTTCCTATTGAAACTCCAGAAGCTACACTTTAGGAGTAAAGATACATTATCTCACACTAAGGGATTCACCCTACAACAAAGGACAGAAGTGAAGTAGACCCACCATAACAGAACTTGAAATTAAGCCATCTCAGGATTAAGAGGATCTGCTGGTAACTAAACAGCTTGTTAGAGCAACATACTGTACTCTTCAGAGAGAGATAACAGAATCCAGAGTCTATATAAGAAATCATCTGTAATGTTAAACATACAGTCCAAAATTACAAGAAACAGAAAAACAAAGAGGAAGATGTGACCCATAGTCAAAGAAAAATATTAGTCGACAGAAGCAGACACACAGGTAACACTGATGTTGCAATCAGCAGACAATCATTCTAAAATAAATTTTGTAAGCCCTTTGAAGAATCAATATGAATAATGGACTAATTGGTAAAGAGTAAAAAGTTTCAGGAGAAATAATGGAAACTGTAAGAAAAGAACTAAAAGAAAACCCTAGAACTGGATTACACAATATATGCAATAAAAAATTTAAAGGATTGGATACAAGCAAAGAATGAATCAGTGAATTTGAAGACAAGTCATCATCCAAACAAAACATCTAGAAGAAAATATTGGGGGGGGAAAATAGAGCCTCAATGACCTGTATCAAAAAGTGTGACCTGCATACAATTGGAATTTCAAAAGGAAAAGAGAGTTGGACAGAAAAATATTTGAAGGAATATCGCTAACATTTTTCAAGTTGCATTAAAAAACAGCAACACACAAATCCAGGAATATTAGTGAATTCTACACAGGATAAATACAGAGAAAACAAGTACACATTGCTAAGTTGCTAAGCCAGCATACCAAAGATTAAAAATATTTAAAATAGCAAGATAAGAAAGGCATTACATACAGGGCACTAGAGTGAGAACAATGGCTGACTCCTCATCAAACAATAAAAATAAAAAATATTGACAATAAATTAATATTTGTAGTGATGAAAATAATCTGTCAGAATTCTATATCCTGCAAAAATATATCTTAAAAATAAATGAGAAATAAAAAACATTTTAAGGTAAACAAAAACAGAGAATTTGTTCCAGACTCACAGAAGAAAAAATGCTCAAGGAAGTTCTTCAGGTTAAAAGGAAATACCTGCAGTGGTTAAGTATGAGGATGTATTAGTCTGTTTGTGCTGCCATAACAAAATGCCATAGTCTGGGTGGCTTATAGAACAGAAATTTCTTTCTCACTCTTCTGGAAGCTGCTAATTCCAAGATCAAGGTGCCAGCAGGATTCTGGTAAGGGCTCTCTTTCTGGCTTACAGATGACCACCTTTTTGTTGTCTTCTCATATGGGGTGGCGGGGGGAAGAGAGGAGGGGACACTCTGGTCACTTTCTTTTTTTATAAGTGCACTTGTCCCTATAAGGGCTCCACCTTCATGACCAAATCACCCCCCAAAGGCCCTTACCTCCAGTTACCTTACATTAGGGATTAAGGCTTTAATGTGTGAATTTTTTCCTGGGCTGAGAAGGGACACTTACTTCTAGTCCATGGCAGTGGGGTAAATAGAAAGTCATGGAATGAGATATATAAGGAAGTGATATGGATTCAGGGGAAAGTACTAGAGTTCTATTGCTATCTTTTCTCCATTCCCAAGCTCCTTTCCAAGGGATTCAGGGCCCTGGGGGAACATAGATTTTTTTAGTACACAGCTAGCATGGTGGTACACTCTGAGGCACTGTCCTGCCATATTAGATGTGAACCTGGGGACAGGCTCATAAAACCACATCAGAAGTGGCAGCTCCCTGAGCCTATTCAGCTGGGCTACTGGCAGGACTCTCCTGCCTGGGGCCTGTGCACTCTTGCTCCCTCCTTGCCCATTGGCCTAAATGGCAGTGATTCAGTTAGGATGCTCTTGGCTAAAAAGAACAGACATCCAATTTAAAATAGCCTAAATAGTGAAGGAGCTAATGTCTCACAAAATAGAAGTCTCAAAATAGCCTAGGCCCTGTGTTGCAAGGGAGTGAGTTACTTCCTGTCTCTGGGCTCTGCTACTGCCTTCATTAATTCATTCACACATTTATTCATTCAACAAATATTTATTGGGTACCTACTTCATGCTAGGCACTGCTCTAGGGGCTGGTGCTACATCAATGAACAAAACAAATAAAATTGCCTCTTTTGCCATTTACATTCTATTTTGGGGAAAGACAAATAAAAATAGGGCACATGGTGATAAATGATACAAAAATAAATCAAGCTGGGCAAGGGAGTATGAAGTAGCAGAAGTTGTGAGGAGCCTATTTTATATAGAATGGTCAGGGAAGATCTCTCTGATAAGTGACTTGAGCAGAAACCCATGGAAGCGAGCCATGTGGATTTCTGGGAGAAGAACATTCCAGGCTGAAGGGAGAGCAAGTACAAAGACCTCATGTGAGAATTGCTCAGTGAGTTTGGAGACATCAGGATGGCTAAGGTACAGGCATGATGAGAGATGAGGAAGAGAGAGAGTAGCAATGGGCCAATCACATAGGACTTTGTAGGCCATGGTGCGTACATTGGACTATTCTCTGCAATGGAAGCCTGGGAAGATTTTGAGAAGAGTGCTTGGATTTAGTGTAGTCTTAAAGAACCCTTCCAACTCCATTACAGGATGGGGAGTCAAGAAATACTCATGATTTTTGGCCTGCATGACTGAAGAAAGTTGGGGGTGGACATAATAGATTTAAGGGTTAAAATCAAGGAGGGGAGGGGTTTGGACATGTTTGAGTTGACCAAGTAGGGATGCCCAAGTTAGGCAGCTAGATATACAAATCTGACATTTAGGGGTGATGAGGGGGTTAGAGATGTAATGGTAGAGACATCCAGAAGCAGGTGGTATTCAATGCTGCATGTCTGATGAGCCACTGAGAAGGTGAGTATGGCTAGAAAGCATTAAGCCCTAGATTCTCCAAAGTTTAAGTGTCATAAAGATGAGTTGAAACTAGTAAAGAGTGAGAATGAGCAGTTAAAGAGGAGAACAAAGGGATAGTGTTGTCCCTGAGACCAAGTTTCAGGGAGGACAGAGTGACTACATGTGTCAAATGCTGCTGGTGAATAAGAAAGGTGAGAATAGATTGACCATTGGACGAATAACATGGAGGTCACTGGTGTCTGTGCAAGACCAGTTCCTTGCACAGACACCAGTGGATGGTGGACAAAAATCCTGAGTGGAATGGGCCAAGAGAGAAGGTAAGTTGATTAATTGGCAACAGAGTATAGACAACATTTTTGGAAGAGTTTTGCCATAAACAGGAGCAAAGAAATGAGGTGGGAGTTGAAGAGGGATGTTGGATCAAGTAGTATTTTTAAAGATGGATAATGACAGTATATTTGATTCTAAGGAGAATAACCCATCAGAGAAGGGAGACAGAAGTGATGTTCAGGAGTAGATGAATGGTATAAAATTCAGTGCATAGATGGAAGGGCTTTGGATAGGAGCATGGAGGGTGCAGAGATGGTGAGAGGAGAGGAGGCTGAGAACATACACTCAGGTGCATCTAAGTTGGTTGCTTTGATGATGAAAGCATTGGAAAAATTTCTGGCTGTCTCTATTTCCTCTATAAATTAGAGTAATCATTAACTTGCTACACTGGAATGAAAGTAGAGGTGTTAGACATTTGAGAAGAATGGGCAAGACATAATATAGTGACATAGCAGAGTGGGGAACTGAACAGACTAGTCACAGGGAGACTTGCTGGATAGCATCAAGAGCCATGTAAGTGAATGGTATGCCTTTTAAGTGAGACTGGGAGCTTGTTTGGTAGACTGTATTATTTTGCGAAAATATTCACCAGCCATTCCTGGGAGAGGGGGGACACACTCTATTTTCCTACATTAATGACACTAAGGTTGGCCATAAGACTTGTGATCAGCAAAATATGAAGGGAAGTGATGTGTGTCACTTCAAAGAAGGAGCTTAGGAGACAAGTTGTATTCACCATGTGTCTGGTTTTCTCTCTGGCCATGTCCCAGTAGAGGCGGTTCCATCAACTTGGATGCTGGAGTTAAGACACTTGGAAGCAGAGCGACACACACTGACCTGTAGTGGACCTGTTCTCTGTGAGTGAAAAAAATGAGCCTTAGAAGTATAACCCCTGAGATCTAGGGACTGTTTGTTACTGTAGCATGCCCTATGCTGACTGATACAAAAGTTGTGTACTTTTCTCCAGCTCTGTTCCCTTGCTATTGTAATATGCAGGAGCAGAGAGGATGGACTCTTGATGTAACCAGCATTGGGCTTTTGCCAGGGAAGCATGACAGAGAGAAGGGGGAACAAGGAATTGAGGCTGTATTTAATGAGGCTTGAGCTAGGTGAAAGGGAACTGAGGGAAATGCTAGATTCCTCCTGAGGTTCCTTTATATACTTATAGTTACAAGAGGGCTGCCAGAGACAGTCAGGGCTAAATGCTTGCTTTTCATGTCCCTGAGGAGAATGTGTTCCTGTGTCTAGGTGGAACCTGTGGTACATTGAGAATCATCAAGCTTTCTTTTTGTAAGGGATCATTTTAATCCTTTTTTTTCCCCCCAAGTGGAATCTGTGCCACAGCCATCCCTGGTGCTTCTGATTTTCCCCACTGTGTTTTCTGTTTGCCCACTGGGCCAGTAGGGATTTTTGCATAATACAGACTCTCCATGTAGTCTCACAGGTGAGGATGATTATGTGAGGTCTGCCCACACCCTCCAGGACCTGATCACTGGTTGTTCATTATAAATGACACAAGGTCCAAATCACATATTTTGGAAGCTGGGCAGGCTGGAAGCTGGTCTGTCTTACTCTAGGCCCATCTTTCCCTGCACCTTTCTACAAGGGGCCAGAAGGACCCCATCCTTATTCCCTTTCCCTTATTAGAGAAGCCATAAGGCCCTGCTCAGTGATGGGCTCTGCCCCCAGAGACAATCTGTAAGTTCTGGCACCAGCCTTCGGGCCCTCTGCCCAGCCAAGCTTGGATGCCTCTTCCAGCCACCCATTCCTCCAGCCAAAGACACTGGACAAGACCCCACATGCTCCTTATTTTTCCTCGGCCTTCTTTCGAGCACCAGCACTTTAAAAAGGTTACATGGCAAAGGGTGGAGTGTCCAGACAGGCCCCGTGTTTCCCAAGATCAGAGGGTGCATGCCCTGGCTAGGCCAAGCCAACCCCTTCTTCCACAGGAATCTGGCTTCACTGCAGACTGGCTCTGTGGGCCTGCCTGCACCCCCATCTGCCCTTAGCAAAGCTCCCCCTAAAGGCAGGGGCATAAAGGAGATGTCCCCCACAGGGGTTGGGAGGGGGGACAGGTCTCTCTCTATAGAGCTGGCATGATCCAATAATGACATTTCTACAGCCGTTATGTCTGGCGACCCTCCCAATGGCCTAAGGTGGCATGAAGAACAGGGGTGTATTTTACAGAGGGAAAGCTGATACTCAGAGAGGGGAGCAGACACCCAAGGTCACATGGCTTGTTGGTGGCCAACTAACCCATGGCCTCAGGACATCAAGTCCATTGTTCTTTTCATGTCTGTCACTCCCCATGGCACCGGCATTCAATGTGATGTTAGCTAGGCCACCTCCACTGAGGTTCACCACATCCTCAGGCCTTTCCCTGTGACATCTGCCTTGGCTAACTGGTAAACCTCACCCATGGCTCCAGGCTGGCCCTTTCAGGGAGTGCTGGGACATGGTGGGGTAGGCAGGGCCCTGAATGGAGGCTGCCCAGGAGAGTAGACAGAGAGGGCAAGAGAGTAAGTGTTCCCAGGTTCTCCTAAAGGACAGGCCCTGCTTTTGTATTTTATAGGAAGCAAGTGTGTTCTTTGCTCAATGACCAAAATTTAACCTCAGCTCCCTTTGAACAAGCTCTGAGCTCTTGGATGAATCCTTCCCGTTGCCTCAGTTTCCCCATGGATTTTGGATTCAGTGGTCAACCACAACGATTCTGAGAGGACAGGACACCTGGCCTGGCTCACAGGGGCCTGCCACAGCGGGAGGAGCGCATGGCGGGTGTCTGGCTGGGTGGGGAGTGTCCATGGTTAGGGCTGGCAACAGTGCCTACCAGAGGCACTGACTCACCACCCTTGGGGCTCTGAGCAAGTCAGGCAAGCCAGCCTCAGTTTTCCCAGCTATGAAATGGGGTTCGGGCCGCTTGCTTCCATGGGAGGGCCTGGAGGGCTGTAATTATGGGAAGGAGTGAAAGCCCTGGGAGACCCAGGCTGGGGCTGGGCATCCTGAGAAAGCTGGCAGGACGGCCCTGGGTTTCAATTGGTTGGGGGAACTAGGAATTTCCTTCAGAGAAAAGAACTGCAGGTGAAGAGGGTGGGGGTGGGGAGGGTGAAATGAGGACTGAGGGAGAATGTGTCTGACGCCCTTGGGCAGCCATCTTAGCGCACACCAAAGCCCTGCCTCACAATGCAATCAAGTTGTTGCTTCTGTTCATACCAAAAGGGCCTTTTTAAAATACAATTAGGCTCTGTTTTATTATGTGTGACAGACGAGGCCATTAACCATTCCGACTATTAAATCAGACTTCATTAAAAAAAATGGAAGTAACTGTAAATTGCCTTGGGTCACGATCATTTAGAGCCGAGACATTGCAAAGAAAAACATTAGGGAGCTCACTACCATGATGAAGTTAATCAATTTGACATCCCTTGGTGGGGCGTGTGCACCGAAAGAACTGCACCCGCGCCTCTCCCCAGAGCCGGCTCCTGGGTGGGGGCCCCACCTCGTCCCTCTCCAGAGGAGAGCCAGGGAGGCACTGAAAATAACTACACAATTGGGGGAAGGAAGGAGGGAATGTCTTTCCCCAGAGAGGTTTTGTTGGTTTTCTCTTCTGAAAAATTATCTAAATATATCAAATGTGATACCAAGTCATACATAATACATTTTTTAATGTTTTTGCACCAAAAACTGACTTTAGAGCTATAAGGAGCAGTGCTATATAAATATGTGTCTCCCCTATGTCCAAAAGTAGGACGGGGCAGGGGGTGGACTTGCTAATTTTTCCAGAGTTTGGGTCCCTCCTCAAGGCCTGAGCCTGATGGTGGCTTGTTGGTGGGTTTGGAGGGGAGGCTCTGTGTTGGGTGCACCTCGCCCTCCTCTCCTGTGTGCAGGTGGGAAGGAGAGGGCAGCAGAGTCCAGGGCACCTACAAAAGCTGAGGTGACACAGCCCCTGTGCCCTCCTTCCCTAGGCCCAGCTTCGCCCCAGAGACCCAAATCCCAAATCCCAGGCAAGCTGGGACAAAGCCAAGGAGGCCCAGCGCGGGCTGGGGGCTGAGTTGTGTCTGGAACAGGTCTCTGGCCTTGAGATGGCACCAGACGGGGATGGGGGAAATGGGCAGAGAACACTCAAGGCTGCCTTGGCTGGGATGGGGGCCATGGGGAGCCACAGCCCTGTCTACGCAGGTGTTTCCTGGCTAAATAATTAGCCTACGTTCACCTAGGCCTTTGGGGATGTGTTCAGCTGGGAGGCAGAGGTGGAGGAGCAGGTGGCTGTCAGCCGCGGACAGCTTGTCCCTGACACCTTCCTGCTCTTTCCCTTCCTCTCACTCTGCTCTTTCAGAGTCACTAGCGTTCACCCCTCGGGTGTGACTTGGGGCCTGCAGAACCCTGCACAAGACTCACCTCCTCCATGAAGCTTCTCCGGCTCTACCTCTGTGCTTGGAGACCCTCTGGAACCCTAGAACTTGCCTCCTGGCTCTGCTGGCTCTGTCTGAAAGCTGCTAAATCAAGTAGTTCCTTGCCGATAAGTTTCCCACCCGCCCCATGGCTCCCTGCTCGAGCACACCCGCCCCTCCTCATTGTCTGTGTAGCTTCTCTGACCACCTCACAGCATGAGTGCCCATCTGGAGCTGCCCCACCTACTCTCTGCCTCCCCTCCTACTGCATTTAGCCAGCCGGTGGCCCCTTCTAGCCTCCTTAACCTTGTAGGAGCCGCTCCCTTTGCCTGAAGGCCTGGTCCTCTCTTCCCCACCCAGGGAATTCCTACCAGCCCTGGGCCACCTCCCCTCAGAAGTCCTGCTCAGGTCTGCCAGAATTGGTACCTCATAGCATTTTCCCTCCTCATTCCCTTCTCCCAACAAGCCCTGTGTCAGGAGCCTAGAACTCCGCAGGGAGCAGGACAAGATCTCTGCCTTCATGGACTTGATATTTGAGCAAGACAATCGATATAAGATCGGATGGTAACAGGACCATGAAGAAACCGAAAGAAGGGTCAGGGGATTGGATGGGAGAATGGTCAGAGCAGGCCTTCAGGACATAGGGCTTTGAGCAAAGACATGAAGGAAGAGAGGGGCAGCCTGAGACCATGGGTGGGAAGTGCTTTGACTGATCGCTCTGAGGCCTTTTTTTGCATGATTTGCCACAATTGTCCTTATTCCAGCTTTGGTTTCCTCAGGCCTGAGGAGCCTCTGTGGGCTAGGACGTCTCAGTGTTAGTGTCCAACAAGTATTTGAATGGGGAGCAGATTATAATATATGGCAGTGACCAGAAATCTTTCTGTAGCCAGCCCAGCACTGGGTACTAGAGGGCAATTAGTAGATGCCTGTAGGATGGAAGGATGACTGGACACATGGGCCAAAGAAGACATGAATGGCTTCCTGGACTTGGGGCAGGCCCTGTAGCATGTCTGTCTGCATAGTATCCTGCACATTCTAAGCCCTGACTTCAGCCTGACTCATTGGAGCTTCAAACAGGCTCGTGCTCCATGAGGCTGGCAAGACAGTGGTGATATTTTAAATTTTTCTTTGTAAACACCATTTAACATACTACACAGAAGCTCGGGGCTCTGAGGATGGGAGGTTATATCAATATATTATGGCCTATCTCCTCTCACCAGAATGGGAATTGTCTGAGGGCAGGGACCTTTCTATCACATTCATGTTTGCATTCCCATGCTTGCAACAGAGCTGACTCCTCACACATACCCAGTGAAGGTGGACAGAGCCTTCACTTCAGCCACAGGGCTCCTACACAAGAGCTCTGTCTCATCTCAACCCAGGAACTGACCACTGAGAATCTGTGTTTAGAGAAGACTGTGAAGGGCTGGGATTGAGATATTGGGGGGCTCTGGCCATGGAGAGCATGGTCTGAATGTCTGCATTGTTTCCTTGTTCAGATCATTATCTTAGGAGCTATTTTTCTGCAAAGATGGGGTTAGATCCAGAGGAGAAATTTTTTTTTCAGGTTTTTTTTTTTTTTTTTTTGTAAGAGGTCCAAAATAAAAGGATGCAAAACTGTTAAACTTGGACAAGCGACATCTAAAAGATTCTCTCCACAGCCGCTCACATCTGTGGGTGTGATAGGGCCCATCACTCCCGGCTAGGTGGTCAGTGATCTGTGCCTATAGAAGCAGACAGGCCCGTTTAGGTTCACCTCTGTCTCTGTCCCTGTCTCCAGGCTGGAGGTGGTGGCCCAGCCATGACGGAAAACTGGCCCCCAAGGGCAGGTGAGCATGCACCCCTTCCCCTCACTGTCCTTCCCTCACGCTACTCACTGGCGTCCTGGAGATCGGGACTGCTGCCAACCATGGTAATTCCAGTCCTTCTGTTTTTCCTTCCTGGAGACCAGGACCTGCCCCAGGTCCGTCCATGTAGAGTGCCTCCTGTCCACTCGCTGCCATTTCCTCTCCAGGCTGCTCCCTGGGGAGGAGTGAGTCACAGTCACAGTCCCTCTGCAGAGGGGAGGGCTACCATGAGGGCTGGGGGCAGGGAGCTGTCTCCTAGGGGTCCAGTAGAGGGTCCTACTATTGCTTTCTTTGGCTCTTTGCTCGTGGCTTAATAAAAGCAAAGCTCTGTTCTGGCCTGGCTAAGTGATGGTCCGAGCCTGGCAGGCCTCTGGTTCCCTGGCAGAGGAGGTGCTTTTCTCAGTTTCCTGCCCTAAGAGAGCCCTGTCTTGGAGGAGCAGAAACCTCCTGTTTCTAAGCCACTGTGGCGGGTTAGCAATGCCCACACCAGAGAGGGCGCCCAAGGAATCGCTGGTGTGCCCTGGAGAGGTCTCACCCTGGTGCCCTGACTGCCACCACCCGAGTCCCCTTACCCCAGTGTCCATCCATGAGCCCACAACCTGACCTGGGTAGCCAGAGATGATGGGCTCCAGTAGAAACTCTGTTTTTGGTAAGCTGGGTAGTCTCTGCAAGAGCCCCCCAGACCTCCCCAGCTTTTATGTATCTTAAATGTTGATTACACAGAAAAATTTTTCCTTTAAATGTATATTGATTTCAGAGAGGAAGGGAAAGGGAAAGAGAGATAGAAACATAAATGATGAGAGAGAATCATTGATTGGCTGCCTCCTACACACCCACTATTGGGGATGAAGCCTGCAACCCAGGCATGTGCCCTTGACCGGAATCAAACCCAGGGACCCTTCAGTCCTCAGGCTGATGCTCTATCCACTGAGCCAAACCAGCTAGGGCACGCAGAAAAAATTTAAAATATCACCATGGGCCTGTTTGGAGCCCCAATTAGCCAGGCTGGAGACATGACTTAGAATGTGCAGGGTGCGCTGAAACCGGTTTGGCTCAGTGGATAGAGTGTGGGTCTGCAGACTGAAAGGTTCCAGGTTCGATTCCGGTCAAGGGCATGTACATTGGTTTCGGGCACATCCCCAGTAGGGGTTGTGCAAGAGGCAGCTGGTCGATGTTTCTCTCATCATTGATGTTTCTAGCTCTCTATTCCTCTCCCTTCCTCTCTGTAAAAAATCAATAAAATATATTAAAAAAGAAAAGAAAAAAATGGGCAGGGTGCTATGCAGAGACACCCTTGTGGATATTTTTATTTTTTAACATTGTGGCTTTGTACTTCTCTGGACAATGCATTGGTTCACTCCCTCACCCCCGTTACCCCGCTTTGATTTCTCCCTTTCCCATGGATCAACCTGCTCTGTCTCTCTCATTGTGAAAGAAAACCTTCCCTCACCTCCTTGCCCTTCTGTTCTTGTTCACAGTCATGCTTGTCCAAAGAGGTGCCTACACATCCTCTTGCTCGCTCTTGACTTCTTTCTTCCTCAGATCACTCTGGGTGGATTTCTGACACTGAACCTTCTTTCCTGGCACTGCCTTTATGGAGGTCACCAGTGGCCCCCATGCCTCTAAATCTATCAGGCACAATTAGAAGTCCATCGGACTTGCCCTCTGACTCCCTAACAACCCAACTGCCATCTGCTCCTTTTTCGGTGCCTCTCTCCTGTTAGCTGCAGGGACCTCACTGGGTGGTCGACCTTCTCTGACCCTTCACTACTTCTGTTTCCTTTGCAGGCTTTCCTACCTCCTACATCTGACTGCTAAATGCTGGAGGTCTTCAAGGCTCTGTGTTGTGACACTGCTTTCCTTTAAACCTTTTTTTTATTTTTGTACAGAAAACTTCTAACATATAAAAATGGAAAGCCTAGTGTAATGAACTCCCATGTGCTCATCACCCATCTTCAACAATTACCAAAACAATGGTCTAAACAATCATAATAATACTTCCCCTCTGGTTTACTTTTAGGCAAATCCCACACTATATTATTTAATTGTAAACGTTTTAGTATATTTGTCTAAAAAACAGGACTCTTAAAAGCATAGCCTCCATATCATAAACATATTCAAAGACTGTTTAATAATAACTGGTTAGATGCCCAGCTGGTGTGGTTGAGCGTCTACCTGTGAACTGGGAGGTCATGCTTTGATTTCTGGTCAGGGCACGTGCCCAGGTTGTGGGCATGCGGGAGGTGGCTGGTCAATGATTCTCTCTCATCAATGATGTTTCTATCTCTCTTGCCCTTTCCCTTCCTCTTTGAAGTAAAAAATATCCTATATAATAAAAGTCTAATATGCTAAGTATCTGGTTGTCCATTCAACCAATCAAAGCTTAATATGCTAATGATATGCTAAGGGTGCTCAACCGCTCATTATGACGTGCACTGGCCACCAGAGGACAGTCAACTAGTCAACCAGTCACTATGACATTCACTGACCACCAGGGGGCAGATAGTTGACCAGTTGATCAATCTCTATGATGTGCACTGATCACCAGCGGTCAGGTACTCTAACTGGTAGGTTAGCTTGCTGTTGGAGTCCGGCTCATTGGGACTGATCAAGATGGACCAGATACACCCTGGAGCCCTTTTTCTGTCCCTCCCTTGCTGGCCAAACTCCTGTGTACCTCCCAGGCCCTGATTGTGCACTGGTGGGGGTCCCTTGGCCTGGCCTGCTTCCTCTTGCTATCTGGGACCCCTCTGGGGATGTCGGAGAGCTGGTTTTGGCCCAATCCTGCTCAACACAGGAGCTGTCCCCTGGTGGTCAGTGCATGCCCACAGGGGGAGCACCGCTCAGCCAGAAGCCAGGCTCACCACTGGTGAGCGGAACGGCAGTGGCAGGAATCTCTCCCTCTCCGGGGAAGCACTAAGGATGTTTGACTGCCCATGTGCGTGGGCCTAAGCCATCAGTCGGATATCCCCTGAGGGCTCCTGGACTGTTAGAGGGTGCAGGCCAGCCTGAAGGACCCCCCACGCCCATGAGTGCATGAATTTCGTGTACTGGGCCTCTAGTATATATGTAATAATAATATAATAACTGGTTAGTCCCTTTTTGGTTCTCTTTCCTTAGGAATCTTGTTTATATTCATGGCCTTAAGTAGCTTCCATAGATTACTGTCTCCCAGGTTTACATCTTCAATCCAGACCTTTCTTTTAGCTCCCAAGTCCTATTTTTAATTCTTGACTTGACATTTTCACTGTGGAAACCTCTCCGTCAGCTTGCCTCTCACTAGCACCCTCTGCTGACACTCAGCTTTTCACTCAGATCATCCAGGCTGGATATTCAAACATCTGAACTTTCCTTCTTGTTAGTAAATAATCACTGCTTCTCTGGACAATGAGCCACACCCCATCCAGGGCTTTACCCCCATCTACCCACTGCCCCAGTAGACAGGACCTCAGAGAACTTGCTGTAGTTTGGGTCTTAGCTGGAATATTTAAAAATGCTGTCATTTTAAAAACTCCCATCTAAAGTGGCTATTCTGATGACCTAATAACTTCAGGCACCTTCCCTAGTGAGATTCAAGGGAAAATCCAGAGAACTCTACTCTCATACCCTTCAACAGCCAGAATAATATATTTTAAAAACATGTGATACCCTATCTTGGAGGAGAGGGGGAGGAGAAGTTGGGAGGGGAGGGGGAGCAGAACGTTGGGAGTGTTGGTAATGTTCTATTCTCGATTGGTGTTGTAGTTACACAAAAATATTCACTTCGTGAAATTCATTGAGCTGGACACTTGCAATTTTATACTGTTCTATCTGTCTTGTATTTCAATAGAGTTTACTTAGAACATGTCACACCAAATTTCCCTGTGGCTTCTGCTCAAGAACAGTAGCCTCTTGATCTTACTTTTTCTCTTTTTCACATTCTGTGAAAGGCTCCTGCAGAGCAGTGGGCTCCCTTGCCATCCATGACAGGCTTTGCAGTGGTTACCATCGGTTACCATTAGGGGCACTGTGCAGACCCCAAGAACATTCGGTGGATGGATGGGCTTGGAGCAGGACTCTCTTACCCAGGTAGTCTCTCCCTCCTGACTTCACAGATCAACTCCTCCAGGCTACTCACGGAGCTGTGAATTTGTTTCCCAGGGGTTAGAAGAGTTTTGGATTACCGAGTGCCAGGGTAAAGATTTAATTTCTGGCTCTTCTGTACTTTCCCTTAAATCTCATAGGGGGCGTTTTCTAAAGATTCAGACCATGTTTTGAAAAAGCCATGAAAAGATGTTCAATCTCACTGTTAATGAGGGGAAATGCAAATTAAAATCCCAGTAAGAGGGGAAAAAAATCCCAGTGAGACACCATTTCCTATCCATTAACTTGGCAAGAATTCAATCATAGCAAGTGCAAGGAAGGCCATGGTGAGTCCAAATGCCTACAGGTGGGAGTATAAATTGGTAGAACCACTTCTGAGAACAATGTGGCAAGTTACAAAACAGGTGAAGATGCTCCTGCCCCCTGCCCCAGGCACTCACATCTAGGTCAACACTGCAGAGGAGCAAGGGAGTCCCATCAGCTCAAGAACCTTCTTGCAAGATCATTTTTGTGGGGGAGATAAGAGATCAACTGAAAGACTTGTGTGCATGCATATAAGCATAACCAATGGACCCAAAACTTTGGGGGGTGAAAGCATGTATGGGAATGGAGTGGGGGTGGGGGGCAATGGTAAGATATGTACACATATAATACCTTAATAAAAAATGGAAAAAAAAATCACTTTTAACATTAAAAATATAAAAAGGGAACAAACAGAAAATAAATTTTAAAAAAAATTGTGACCTATTCATATAGCCATTAAAATGAATGAACTACAGCCACATGCAATCAACATGGATACAAAGACATCACAGCCCTTAAAAGAAAGCAACTCTGTTAACACCTTGACCTTGGACTTCCAGCCTCTAGATCTCAGAGACAATACATTGCTGTTGTTTAAAAAGTCTGTGGCACTTTGTATGGCAGTTCTAGCACACCCATCCGGGGACTAACATCACTGCTTTCTGACTGAGGACCATGGCTGGCTTCACGCAGCTACTAAGAAACGGAGCTAACGCTTGGTTTCTCTGACCGGGTCACGGTTAGTCTGGCACTTTATAGGAGAAAGTCAGTGATTTCATAGGGGCTGGGATTAAAAACATTGCAATTTATTCTTCTACTCAAGCGTGACAGGTTGCAACGGCGTTCTGGGTGGTCTGTTCCTGAGCTTGATCTGGATGGTGTTTGGGAAAAACAATACTTTCTCTTATCACCTGTACAAGATCGAATAACAAGCCGGATTAATGTCCTGGGACCCGTCATAAAGACTGCAGCCTTCAGACACACTGTCAGCGTGCCGGGTAATTATAACGAGTCTGGCATGTTTGGCTGCTTAATTTATAGCACCCATGGCATTTTGGCAGCACCGTGGCCTTCTGATCCAGGCGTCCTTTCTGCTTTATATCCTTGGGTGTGGATGGTTCTAAACCCCTTTCTCTGGGAGGGATCCCTTTCCCCCTGTGACTCTGCCAAGCCGGTTCCCACACTGCGGCCAGACTGCTGGCTGGAGTTTTGAACTGAGTGATGAGGAGGGTGGAGATGTGGGAAGGATAGTGGCCACCAGTCAGGAGATCTGAGGCACAGGCCTAGCTCCATCTCTCCATCCTTAGCTCCGTGGCCTGGGCCAAGCCATTCTCCTCCTGGGCCCTAGTTTTCCCACTAGGAGGGGGAGACCAGCAAAGACGGTAAAAGATGCCAAGAGTGGGACTGGCTCAGCAGTTCTTTCTGGTGCTTCCTTCATGCTTCTCCTCCCTCTTCCCCCCAACTACCCCCTGATTAAAAAATTTTTTATTGATTTCAGAGAGGAAGGAAGAGGGAGATATGGAAACATCATTGATGATCAGCTGCCTCCTGCACGCCTCCTATTGGGGATTGAGCCCACAACCTGGGCATGTGCCCTGACTGGGAATTGAACCGTGACTTGATTCATATGTCGACAATCACTGAGCCACACCAGCAGGCCATCTTTCTGGTGTGTTTAAAACTCCCATCTAAAGTGGCTTTTCTCAAGCATGCACCTAACTAAGCAGGAGGCAAGTGTCAAACATCTGTCAGCTCAGCTTGGCCTGTTGTTTTGCCCATGTTTGCCAGACCTGCTGACTGGCAGATGTGCATCTTGGGTGAAAAAACAGGAAACGGTAATTAATTCTCAATTTGTACAATTTAATTGGCAAGCATCTCTTCAAACAGAAGTCCTTTTGGAGATACTTATTAAAAGATGTCTTTGACAATGAAAACACCGAGAACCAGTGGGCAGGGGTCTCCAGATTGCCTCCTCCTCTAAAACTCCATGATCCCAGCCCTACCCTGGAGGGATGGTCTCGGGGTGATCTCGGTGGGTGGCAACCCCGGCATCTATGACCCATCTCTGAGGTTATCAGTGACTGTGCCCCATAATGTCCTTCCCTCCCTTGGCCATGCCACATCTCTTCTTCAGATTATAATTCAAGGTCACCTGATATGAGGGGATTTCCATCTACAACTTGCTGGTGGTTGTCAAGACCCTCCGTGGCAACTTTTGTATATATATTCATGTTGAGAGTTGTTTTTGTGTATGTCTTTGTGTCACATGTGGTGTACCTTCCCTTTAAGATGTAAAACTCCTGTAGCATCAGGCCAGAGTTACTACAGCCCAGAGATTCTTCTAGCTCATGGCCAGAACCTCGGCCTCTGGCATACAGTGTCAGGTATAATGAGAAAGTATCTTAGAGAGAGTAGATCAGTGGTGGCCACCACCGCCGGGCAGGGCAGAGTCGGAAAGCAAACCCAGAGCTGTCTGGCTCTACCAGCACTCCCTGCTCTATAGCAGAGCTGTGCTGTACCACAGCCCACTTAACTCAGGGGGCCTGTAAGAGGTGGGCTTGGGCAGCCGGACAGGCTTTAGAGGGCCTACTAACACAATGCAACGTTAGTGGGAAAGAGAAGTGCTTTCCTCGGCTTGGAGTGAGGTCAAGACCAACTTGAGAGGCAGGTGGGGAGGTCTGGGCTGGGCTTGACACAGGCGGTCCATGGAAGGAGCATCGCGGAGGCAGACGGGACAACATGGAGAATAACAAAGCCATAGAGATGGCTGCGGTTGCCCTCTTTTTCTTTAATAATATAATTCCCTGATGTTTTCTTCTTTTTATTTTTATGGTAGGCACTTGACTGCCCAACATAGAAACTACAGTTCCCTGTCTCTCTGACCACGTGACTACATTCTAGCCAATGGGATGTAAGCAAAAGCGAGAAAGTGTCTTGAAGAGAAGGGATGTTCCTTTTTCTCCTCCTTTCTATTTTGCTGCTCTAAAAAGCAGGCATGATGGCTGGTATTGGAGCAGCAGTCTTGGTCCTTGAGGTAACCTTGCAAGCTGACCTGGTGGGATCGCAAGATAGAAAGTATCTCTTCATAACACTGCAGGGTGTTATAGCAGCCCTTGTCCATCTGCCTCTGGACTTTTGTGTGAGACAGAAATAAATTTCTATTTAGTTTTAGCCACTGTTCTTATCACCAAGTTCCAAATTACAGGTAAGACTTATGTCTCCTATCTTTTGGTGCTGATCTGTCACAAACACCTCTCCAACATTTGCTGAATCTTCCCTGTTTTAGCAAAGAAAGAACAGAGCTCACTCAGGCTCAGAGCCTTTGGCAGGCACCAACATGTAACTTATTGACATTGTTTTGTTTCTATGGTATTTATTTTTAGCTTACCATTTACTTAAGGTAAATGATATTGCTTTTCCATTTACAAGTAACATGAGGTCACTTTCCTTTTTAAGTAACTTACTTAAACAAAAACAATTGAGTTGATTTAAAAGATACTAAGTGACTAAGGTCATGTCAGCCATGGCAGGAATCAAGGAGGTGGCTAGAAGCTGACTAAAGCTTGGGAAACAAGGATATATATATATATATACCTCGTGCTGCTTCAGAAAGAATCATCTAAAGAATTATCTCCAACATTTTACGGTTTTTATTTTTAATGATTCAAAGTATTCTTTTAATGGAGCTTCCTGATTCCTCAAAGCAATAATTCAATAAATATTCCCATAGACCAAGCATGGTAGTTAAGGGTGTGAGTGCTGAAGCCAAACTCCCAGGGTTCAATTCTTGGCTCCTGCAATTGCTAGCCGTGTGACCTTAGTCACATGACTGCACTTCTCTTTGGTCAGCATCTCCTCAGTAAAACAGAGTTGATGATGTTGATGGGAGGATTAAAGGACACATTGTATGTAAATGTGCCTGGCATGCATTAAGTATGCCATAAATAACAGCTGTAATTATTATCCTTATGTCTGACTTGAGCACATCAAGAAGTCACTGTTGAAAGCTTGATACTAAGCCCTTGGGAGTAGAAAAACTGTCCCAATGCCCAAGAAGTTTCACACTTTTCCCAGCTCTTCTTCTGTTCCAGGATCCAGCCCAGGACACCACGTTGCATTAATATTCACATTTATCTCAGTTACCTCCAGCCTGTGACAGTTCCCCAGCCTTTCCTTATCTTTCATGATCTTAACACCCTTTAGGAGTACTGGTCTGATATTTTGTAGAATTTCCTGCAATTTGGATTAGCCTAATGTTTTCTTATTGGTAGAATGATGTTATAGGTTTTGGGGAGGAATATCACAGGGGTGACATGTTTTTCCCTCTTAATTTCTTTAAAATATATATGATTATTTAAAAAGGAAATAATATTTCTTGCAGGTTACAGCATGTGTAGACTTAATATACCTGCCAAGCAACTATAGCAGAAAGAGTGCTGTGGTTTGGGGTGTTATTAGGAAAAATGGAAATATACAGCTGTAAAGTTTCTGTGTCTTATGTGAAATGGTATAATATTAACTCTGAAGAAGTAAGGGGGTATACTGTAATCCCTACTGCAACCTAGTACAATCTCTAAGAAATAATACAAATCCTTCCAGTTAAAAGGCCAATATAGATACATTAATTGGAATTTTAAACATAGTTAAACTAGAGGCACAGTGCATGAAATTTGTGCACGGGGGAGTGGGTGGGAGGGGAAGGTGGTCCCTCAGTCTGGCCTGCACCATCTCACAGCACAGCAGCCCTTGGAAGATGTCCAACTGGTAGCTCAGGCCTGCTCCTTGCTCAGTCCCAATTGGCCGGACCCCAGCAGCAAGCTAACCTACTGGTTGGAACATCTGCTCCCTGGTGGTCAGTGCACATCATAGCAAGCAGTTAAGCATCCTTAGCATATCATTAGCATATTACACTTTGATTGGCTGACCAGATGACTGGCCAACCAGACACTTTGTATATTAGGCTTTAATTATATAGGATAGTCCAAAGCAGAAGGAAAGGAGGAATAGAGGAACAAAGAAAACAGTGAAGACAAACAGATAAATAGTAAAAGAGTCAACCTCATTACAATCTATACTAATAAAGGGAAATATGCTAATTAGACGTCCTGATATCCTTGTGGACAAAGCCATGTTGGCATGGCTGAGGCAGAGACAGTTAGGGTAAGGTGACCAGATGTCCCACTTTTGGCGGAACAGTCCTGATTTTTAACAATTTGTCCCGCGTTTTAAAAAAATCCTGATTTTTGGAAAGTGCACGACAAGCTAGGGAACGGTGGGAGAATGGGAAGGGAATATACAGTTTTCAGTAGCCATGTGGCTATTTAGCCAGGATATGAGTTTTATATTATTTTTGTTAATTTTATAATGTTAAACTTTAATAATAACAAATAATTGTTGAGAACTGGTTATCAAGAACTGCTTATCAAAGTTCGCATTGTTGATCAGTTGTTAGAATTCTAAAAAAGCCTTCCTCATCTCCCCAGCAGGCAGGGTGCTCCTAGAGAGACTACCTGTCTTCTCTTTCGGTCTCTGCTGAAAGCCTTTGCTCACCCTGGATGCTTAGAGCACAGTCCTAACTACACCGGGAAGCCCAGAATCAGTGCTTGAGAGGATATAGTGATCCTTGAATCCATCCTGACAAATACCTGTTTCCCTGAATAGAAATAACTCATATTAGGTTTTAAACAGATTTTTAAAAATTAATTAATATGCACAATACTTTTTAAAATGTTGTACAAAAAGGTTTTCAGTGAAAAGTCAGCCTCCTTCCAATCTGTATCTTGAATTAATGAGCACAAAGTATTTATGTGTCCAGTCTGAAACCCCTCCTGAGGAACTGGTGGGGTGGGGTGGGGTGGGGTGGGATGAAGTGGAGTGGGGTGAAATGAAGTGGGGTGGGGTAGGTAGCTGCAGGAACAGTGGGGTTTTACATTATTTTCTACTCAGACAGACATTTGCTTCATGTTAGTTATTTAGCAGTTGAAGTCAACTTCCTGGAAGCTATGTCCTCACGATGAGCAAGCAATAGTATTCCAGAGAGCATATATTTTTATGGAGGGAAATTCAGCTAAGCATGTTGGGCTGCTCCTGCCAGCTTCATAGTATACAGAATTTGCATTAGCAGGAAAGTCCTTTGTAACTGTGAGGTGAAGGGGAAATAATATTTGATGTTTAAATTTAGGATTTTTTGTGGGGGGGGGGCATTCAGAAAACACTATTTCATATTCACATGGTTTGGGATTATTTTTCTTTTTAAAAAAATATATTTTATTGATTTTTTACAGAGAGAAAGGGAGAAGGATAGAGAGTTAGAAACACGAATCAGCAGACTTCTGCACACACCCTATTGGGGATGTGCTTGCAACCAAGATACATGCGCTTGACCAGAATCAAACCTGTGATCTTTTAGTCCGCAGGCCAAAGCTCTATCTACTGAGCCAAACCAGTTAGGGATGGGATTGTTTTTCTTTAAAGGATTGGAAATAGAGTGGAAAAGGTCATGGGCTATGGAATCTGACAGAACTGGTTTTCATGCTCATTCTGCCACTAAAAGCTGAGATAAGTCTCTAAACCTCTCTGAGCCTCAGCAGTTGCCTTCAGTAAACTGATCCTGGCACATAGTAAATATTCAACAAATACAGTTTTCCTACCAAGCTCTTCACCCTCCCTGTGTTTTGGTGTTTTCTAATACTGCATAACAAACCATCACAAAACTTAATGGGTCAACATAACGAGACATTAACTTTGCTCAACCTGGAAGCAGCCTCTTCCTTGTAAAATCCTCTCTCCCATGTGTGGCTGGACTTAGCGACTTGCAGCTAATGATTAGAATGTGGCAAAAGGGATGGAAGTCACCCATCTTGCTACCACGTTCACTCGGTTGCCTTCTTGGTTTGCCTGAAGTAAGCTGCATATGATGTTAAAGGAAACACTTGTGACAAGGAACTGAAGGTGATGACCCAACAGGCTTCAAGGAACTGAATCCTGCCAGCAACCACGGGGGTGATGGCAGCCTTCCCAGTGGCACCTGAGACAGAGCCCCACCAACACCTTGATTCCAGCTCTGGAAAGAGCCTGACACAGAGGACCCAGCTAAGCCAGGCCCAAATTCCTGACCGACGGAGGCTGTGGAAAAATGAGTGTTTCAAGTCACAAAATTATGGGATAATTTGGAGTAATAGATAACTGATATCTCAGGAATCTGTAATTTGGGGCGGGATAGCCCTTCTCTTGAAATTGTCAGCTGGGTGGGTGTGGGTGCTGGGAACTGAACTCCTGGGATGGTTCCCTTCTCTTTCCTCAGTTGATGCTGGCCATGGGCTGCGACCTTAGCTCCTTGTTGGCTGGAACACACATGTGTGGTCTCTCCATGAGGCCTTGACTTCCTCATAACAAGAAGACTGGGCCCCAAGGGGGGAGAGGAAGGAGAGAGATAGCGAGCTTGGTGTACCAGATCAGCGATAAGAAGTATAAACCCAGATGGAAGAGTGGGATAAAAATATGGAAGAGCAAAAGAATAAAAAGCATAAAAAGTAAGAAAGCAATGACCCATTGTCACCCAGAATGAGGAAGTGGAGTGTAAATTGGGTTTAAAAGAACAACTTTATTGTGGTGTAATTCACATATCACATAATTCACTCATTTAAATTGTTCAATTCACTGGTTTTTAGTATGTTCACAGAATTGTGCAACTATCACCACAATCAATTTTAGAGCATTTTTATCTTCCCCAAAAGAAATCTGTACCCACTAGCCGTCACTTCTCATCCTTTCCACCCTCCCAGCCCTGTGTAACCACTAATTTACTTTCTGTCTTTATAGATTTGCTTGCTCTACACATTCCATGTAAATGAAATCATACAGCATGTGGTCTTTCGTGACTGGCTTCTTTCGTTTTCTTGATGGTATTGTTTGCATCACAAAAGTTTGAGATTTTGATGAAGTCTACTTAATCTATTATTTTCTCTCATTACTTGTGCCTTCGGTGTCATGTCTAAGATTTTTCTTAACCCAAGGCCATGAAGATTTACTTCAGGGTTTTCTTTTAAATTTTTTTTGTTTTAGCTCTTACATTTAAATCTTCAATCCACTTTGAGTTAATTTTCATGTGTGGGTAAGGAAAGGGTCCAACTTCATTCTTCTGCAACTTTATCCTTATCCATAAAGTATTTTCTTTCAAATAACACAATATAAATTCATATTTTAAATGCTGCTCTTCTGGACTAAGCAAGATAATGTGGGACCCAATATCCCCTGAGTTCAATCATATTTCTGTGGCCACTTCTTTTTCACTCTCAGTTGGTGTATTATGTGAATATGGGTACATTTCTATGGTATATAATTTTGTTAAAGGGCTTCAGTTATTTCATATGTTTAAAAAGAGAAAGAAGAAATGCCCTAGATAGTGATTCTCAACCATGGCTGCTCATTAGAATCCTTTAAGAGCTTCGCAAAGTCCCGTGACAGAGTGCCATGCACAGATATTCTGATTTAATTGGTCTGTGATAGGATTGGCCAGAGCACAGGTATTTGCTCAAGTGTCTCAGGTGATTCTGTTGTGCAGGCAGGGTCATCACCTTTGCTCTAGATGGTCTTTGGGCTTCCCAGGACTAGTCCTCTATGGTTCTGTGGCAGTTCTGAACTTGGGACCCTGACAGATGTGACTCTTTTAGCCCAGGTGGGTTCTTTCACCAAACACCCATGCTGGAGAGCACGCCCCCTCCCTTCCCCCTCCTCCCCCCAGTAGCTGGGGTATCTTTGGGTTTGACAGGGAAGATAGGCCCATCTCTTCCAAGAGGAGGTGGCAGTGTTGCCATCTGGTCCCTGACCCCTGAACTCGCCTTGAGGGGACCTCTGAAACAGTGCAGGCCAATGGCACTGTTCACAGGACTGCTGCTCCAGCAACCTGACTTCCACCAGCCACACTCCTTACCTCCTCTCACCTTCACACCTGCAGTTCCTGCTTCCCGAATGCTCTGGCCTTCCTCTCTCCTCCGCCCAGCTTCCTCCTGCTCTCTCCTCTGATCTCAGCATAAACACACCCCCTCAAAGGAGCCTTTCTTCCTTCCTCTTCTTTCCTTCGGACTCTCACCCCCTCACATATTTCCAGAGCACGATATTCCTGGATTCCTGCAATTGACAATTATTAATTATGGGTGTAATTATTTTCCAGAGTGTCTTCTTTACTAGGTTGTAAGACAGGAACCACATCTGCCTCGAAGGCCACGGTTGTTTTTGCTTTTAAATATATTTTTATTGATTTCAGAGAGGAAGGGAGAGGGAGAGGAAGATAAAAACATCAATGATGAGAGAGAATCATTAATCAGCTGCCTCCTGCATATTTTCTATTGGGGATTGAGCCCACAACCCAGGCATATTCCCTGACCAGGAATCAAATGTGACCTCCTGGTTCATAGGTCAGCGCTCAACCAGTGAGCCACACCAGCCAGGCTCAAAGGCCACAACCGTATCTCGAGTGCCTGGAACAGTGCCTAGCACTTAGATGTCACCCAGGAACAACTTTAGAATAAATAAATGATTCTGAAATGTCAAGAAAATTCTTAACTCTGCCCAGTGTCTTCTCTTTAAGAAGACAGAATGGTCCTCAGGGTACCAAAAGGGGTAAATCTCTCCCATGTCATAAGCTCTGCCTCCTTACCTCCTTCATCCTCTCCAATGCACCCCCATTTCTGTGCCCCAATATGCAGATAATAGTAGGATCATGATTTCTCTTGGAAAACGGAGCAGCAGTTATAGATTAGAATAAAAACAAACAAACAAACAGATCTGAGGTTCAGAGATAATCAGTTCACAATCCCCACAAACCACAAAGTCCCTCCCACTTTTGTAAGCCCCGCCCTTCAAACAAGCTAATCTCTGTTGGGTGATTCTCTCTTCCAGCTCCATTGCTGGAGCTGTTAACCCAGACTTCACCAGGATAAGCATGGACATGGGTCTGACCACAGGGAGTGGAGGCTGTGGGACTTGTTTATCCTCTAGACAAGGAGAGAAGTGGTGGAGATCAGAGCAGGGATTCCTAGGCTGAGTTACAGAAAATTCTATGGGATCCGTGGGTGCGATGGAGGTGGGTCTAAGGGTACTTTGAAGCTGCATGAGGAGATTGAGTTTATGTGCTGGGGCATTTCTCTGGGAGGGGGTCAACTGTTTTCATCAGATTCTTAAAGAGGCCTGTGGTCTCCAAAAGGTTAAGGAAGCTGGCCAGGATTATCTCTACTGAGGTTCCTCTGCTTCAGGCTTCTGCACTTCTGAAATAATATGTGGCCTCAAGAACCCCAGAAGAGGAGATACCGGTAGTGACTGATTCGTTGGGGCCACCTGATGGTGCTCAGGTGCATCCATCCGTTGGGTAAGAGGAAGAACCGTGGGGCTATTTCCTGTCTGGACCAGTTCTAGGAACGTGGAAGGAGGTTCTGGTGTCTGGATGCAGCTGCCTTCTTTCCCAAGGGCGTAAGCATAGTGCTGGCCCAAAGCTGGAAGGGAGGGACTGGCTGGTAGGAACCCCTTCTCTTCACTGACTTTACACTTGTCTTCCTCTGAGTCCCTGAGGGAGGCTGTGTGGGGGTCCAGAGTCCAGAACCAAGAGAGCCTGTGTCTGGTCTATGTGAACAGTCTGCCAAGAGTGGCCTTGGGTGGGAGGGAGGTGTTTCTGGCTTAAATGGGGATGGAAGGGCTGAAGAACCCTGGTCAGACTTGAGAATGAAGGGCGCCCTTGAATCAACTTCTCCACCCAACTTCCATCCTGAGAGGCAGGCATTGTTTATGCCCAATTCACAGATGATGAAACTGAGTCCCACAGAGGTGACATGACTTGCCTAAGACTACACAGCTAGCCAGTTGTACAGGCTGTCACTCCCATGATTATGTTTCTTTATTTGGGCTCTCTGCAAGCAGACAGAAGAGAGACTTCCCTGCCAGTTGAAGAAGCAAAAAATCATGTGTGAACTGACAGTGGCGAGGGCCATGTGGCCAGGAGCTGTGGGAAGCCTCTGAATGTTGAGAGAGCAGGAAAATGGGGACCACAGACCTATAGCTATAAAATGAACCCTGTTGACAACCTAAAGGAGCCCGGAAGCAGAATGACCCCCCAGTAAAGCATCTGATCAGACTGCAGCCCTGCAGAGACCTGGATTGCAGCCTTGTGGGGACCTGGGCATAGGCCTAGAAGCTGTGTGTCCCTGAACTCCTGGCCCATGGAAATAGTGAAGCAATAAATGGGTATCACTTTAAGTTTCCATGTTTGTGGTAATTTGTTAAACAGCAACAGAAAATGAATACGTTTATATGATCTTTTTCTAATGCTTTGGTTAAATTTGCTG
Source organism: Pipistrellus hanaki (assembly GCF_964339955.1). NCBI lineage: Eukaryota > Metazoa > Chordata > Mammalia > Chiroptera > Vespertilionidae > Pipistrellus > Pipistrellus hanaki. The sequence goes on from NC_140508.1 coordinate 73,596,546, forward strand.
GTAAAGCCACTTGAACCTGAGGCTTCCTTCATGTGAATGTTTTAAATGATAGATTTCATTACAACAGTTACAGGACTACTGGGATTTCCTGTTTCTTCCTGCGTCAGTTTTAGTAGTTGCATGCCACTAGGAATTTGTTCATTTCCTCTAAACTTTAAAATACATCGGCACAAAATTGTTCATGTTAATTCTTCTGATCTTTTTACTATGGGTAGGACCTGTGGTGATGACCCTCTGTTCTTTCCTTACACTGGTTATTTGCTCCTTCTCTCCTTGTTCTTCACTAGTCTCACCCAAGGGTTAGCTTAGCTTTTATTTTTAAAGAACCAATTTTTAGCTTTATCATCTACTATGTTTTCCATTAAATTAATATATTCTCTTTTATTATTAAACTCTAAATCTTGTTCAGGGGTTTTCTTTGTTATTTCTTTTCTAAATTCTTGACATGGATTTTTTTTTTAAACCTTTTCTTTTATATTTTTGGTAATATAGGCATTTAATCCTATTAAATTTTTCTCTGGTGTTTCAGCAGCATCCAATAAGTTCTAGTGTTTAGCATTTTATTAACACTGAGCTTTAAATATTACCAAATTTTCATTGTAATTATTTTCTTTGACTCATGGGTGTTTTAGAAATGTATTTCTTTAATTTCCATGTACATAGGGACTTTTCTGTTATATTTGTATTATTAATTTCTAATTTAATTTAATTGCGGTTAGGAACATGCTTGGCATAACTTGGTCTTATTTTTTTAAATTGAAGTATAATTTACATACACCAAATTATACAGCTTTCAATGTAGTTTGACAAGTTGGGCAAAAGTCTACATCCATATAACTGGTAATTCAATGAACATATAGAACATTTATATCTCTTCAGTGAATTCTTTTAAAAAAATATATTCTATTGATTTTTTTTTTTTAACAGAGAAGAAGGGAGAGGGTTAGAGAGTTAGAAACATTGATGAGAGAGAAACATTGATCAGCTGTCTCCTGCACAACCCCTACTGGGGATGTGTCCACAACCAAGGTATATGCCCTTGACCAGAGTTGAATCTGGTACCCTTCAGCCTGCAGGTCGGCACTCTATCCACTGAGCCAAACTGGTCAGGGCTTCAGTGAGTCCTTCATGCCCCTTTCCAATCAGTCCGCTTCCATCCTCTCCTCTTCTGCTCAAGGCAACTACTGTTTTAGTATCTATCACCAGTGCTTAATTTTATCTGTTCTATAATTTCTCTCTATATAAAGCCAGCAACCGTAACACCATAATGACTATAACAACTGGTTGCTATGACTCCCACTGTGGCCAGCAAAACGGCCTGATCAAGGGGTGGGGCTGGCAAGTCAACCTCCCATGGCTCCTCTCCATCCCCCCCCCTCCCCCCGCCCACCCCTGATTGGACTCTCCCATCCTGATCAAGGGTGGGGCTGGCGGGCTAAACACTCCCACTTCCCTCTGCCCTGCCAGCCCCACCATGATAGGCCCACAGCCCCTCCCCCCAGACGCCCTTGCCCCTGATGGGGTCCCATCTCCCCGATTGGCCCACAGCCCCTCCCCAGATCATCCCCTCTCCCCTGCCAGCTCCAGCTCCCCCAACTCTGATTAGGGGTAGAGCTGGTCAGCCAACCACCTATGGCCCCTCCCCCAGGCTGCTGGCCTCCAATAGACCCACTGCCCACAGTCCCTCCCCATGGCCAGCCCCACCCCTGATCATTCCCACCACCCTGATCAGCTTGAGGCCCAGCCCCCCAGCCAGCCCTGCCCTTTATTGCCCATAAGGTGGGGCTGGCCGACCCAGCACACACAGCCCCTCCCCATGACCAGCCCCACCTCCAATTGGTCCCCCCCATCCCAATTGGGGGTGGGGCCCACTGGCCAATCACCATGGCCCCGCCCCGGCTGGTTCAATCCTGATGGTGCCCCAATTTGGGGTGGACAGGCCAGCCAACCTCTCACTGCCTCCTCCTCTGGACAGGCCTAGCCCAGATTTGCCCTGATTGTGGCCAGGCTGGCCAGACCCCACCCGTGCACGAATTCATGCACTGGGCCTCTAGTCCTATATAATAAAAGGCTAATAATATACAAATAGACCAAAAGGCAGAACAATTAAAACAACTGAATAACCGAACAATTGGTTGCTATGATGTGTGCTGACCACCAGGGGGTGCGTGTAGACATGGCGGGCATCGCCCTTTTCTCATGGGGTGGAGGTAGGGACCCTGGAGATTCTTCCTGTTGAGATCACAGTAGTAACAGATGGCCCTCACCTTTGCCTTCCATATTTGGTATGGGGGTTGGGGTGGGAATCAGAGGATGGTGTGAGGAAGCTCTGTGACATAAGCCTGATTGCAACTTTGAGGTGACAAGTGTATCTTTTCTTCTCTGAATCCTCAAAGCCTGGTGAAAGCAGAGAACACATTAATCACAAAAGATACTACCCCAAGGGTTGTCTGCTTGAGTTCTCTACCTTCGGTACTTGTCTTATCCTAAAGAGGATTATTGACTTGCTCATGGTCACGGGCCCTACATTTTCTCAGGGTCGTACCCAGTTCTTTACCACGTCTGTTAAGCTCTCTGTGTCATCATTTCAATTCATTTGGGTTGACCTTTTGTTGATTTATTACAGCACTTAGCCTGAATTAATCATTTTATTATCTCAATAATAATAGCATCCATTAAAAATTAGTTACTGTCTGCCAAGCACTGTGCTAAGTGTTTAAAAAATGTGTTAAATGTGTTTTTAATCTTTACCTGGGGATATTTTTTTTTTTTTTTTTTTTTTAGTTTCAGAGAGAGAAAGAGAGAGAGAGGTATGTAGGAGAGAAACATCACCTCCCGTATGCACCTGGGGATTGAACCCACAATCTTTTGGTATATAGGACAATGCTCCTGTCAACTGAGCTACCCATACAGGGCTGTGCTTAGTGTTTTAATGCTTCAACTTAGTTCATTTTCAAAGCAACCCTTTGAGAGAGGTACTTACTTTTAATATTCATATATTAAAAAAGAGGAAATTGGTGTTTACAGAGGTTAAATAATATGCCCAGAGAAGCACAGCTAGTAAGTGCTGGGGTCAGGATTTGAACCCTATGTGGTTTGACTCATGTTCAAAAGCAGGTGCAGAGGCATGTTTTTATCTCCCTCCCCCCCCCATTTTTTCCTACCGCAACCTCATCCTCCTCTCTGTGATGATAATGCTTTATAGTTGCTTGATGTCTGATAAAGATATTTTTTAAAAATATAATTTTTATTATTTTTTTACAGAGAGGAAGAGAGAGGGATAGAGAGTTAGAAACATCAATGAAAGAGAAACATTGATCAGCTGCCTCTTGCACACCCCCTACTGGGGATGTGCCCACAACCAAGGTACATGCCCTTGACTGGAATTGACCCCGCGACCTTTCAGTCCGCAGTCCGACGCTCTATCCACTGAGCCAAACCGGTTTCAGCTGATAAAGATATTTTGACTCACTGAGATTTCAACAGCCCACTGTCAGGCTGCAAGCTGCCACTAGGTGGTGCTACATTCCAGAGAGTGGATAGTAGCTAGCCCTTCAGCCTGCAAGAGGCAGGCTTGGGCAGCTCCACACCCTGGGAAAGGAGCTGGTATATTCAGAAGTGAGAAGGCTGGGCAGGTGAAAGAGGGGGACTCACACTTCCTGAGAAGAGAAGGGTGAAGAGAGAATCCATCACCCCCGCTGGTGCCTGACGCTGCCTCCCAGAAACCAGTCTGTCTGAAAAACGCGTTGACCAGATAGCATGGGGCACCAGAAGGTGGGTCTGCAGCTTGCACCTGTCCTGGGGGGTGGAGATGAGCCAGGACCAGTGGCTGTCAGAAAAGCAGCCTGGGGCTACTGAGAGGGCCTGGCCTCCCCCAGCCCATTGGGACCACAGGATGCAAATGGTCAAATCAACCTTTTAATTCCAGTTCCTTCCAGATGTGTGGTTCCCCACCTCCCCGCCAGGCCTCGGGCTACTGCTGAGTTTCATGTCCCAGGAGAGACATGCGCAGTGACTGATTTCAGACCCTGGCCACCTGGCCCTTGCTACCTGTCTAACCTCTTCCACACTCCCCCGTGCACACGCTCCTCTCTAGCCCAGCTGTGCTTTGGTGGGGAAATGGGGTCAGTGCCGGGCCCAGGATTTGGATGGCAGAGCTCAGATGTGGGTGGGTCCCTCCTGGCTGCCCTGGTCTGGGAGGGCTTCCTGCAGGCCCCAGGGGGTGGAGTCTGATTTTGTGGACTTGAGTGTCAGGCCTTGGTGCTTATCGGGGCATCAGGAGATTAGAGAACAACCATGGATTCACTGTGGGCAGTGACTGCATCTTCCTCTCTGTAGTTTATTGGCCACACCAGGATGATCTTGTTCCTGAAAGGAATAGTGTTAACCATTACCCTGGGACAGCTGTGTGGGCAAACCAGGCCCTGTGGTCTCCCAGCTCATCTGCAGGACCTTCTAACCATCTAAGTCTGACATCCACTGGCTTTTGGCTGAGGAAGCAGGAGGCAGCGACATAGAAGGGAGGCCAGAATGTCCTGTCTCGGTCACATGCTGAGATGCATAGAAGCTCTGAGTGGAGCTCAGTCATTGATTCCTAGATCTAACCAATTAATCCATCTATTGATCCTTGGATTACATTGATCCAGTAAATGTACATGAAGCACCCTGGGGTTCCAGGCCCTGGAGAGTCACACACACACACACACACACACACACACACACACACACACACACTTGTTCAGGGGAGGGGTGAGGTCCCATCTGCCAAGCCAGGGTTCTCCTGTGATGCAGCCGGGCCCTCTCCCTCCCTGACCCGGTTTGAGCTCCTCCCCAAGGAGCCCTGGGCCTATCCTTGCTCCTCCCCTTGGCTCCTGAGCATGGAGCATGCCTCCCCTGGGATGATTTCTGGAAGAGCTCGGACTGCCCTGTTCTGTCTGGCCCTGCCCTGCCCACCCTTCCTCAACCTACCCCGCTCTCCTAGCATCCCCATGACAAATGATCCCACGGAGAAGATAAATTGGCTGCTGCCTCAAATGCCGTGGATTATAGGGGCAGGAACGTACATAGTTCATTAACTCAAATCCAGCCCCCCCCCCCTCCCCTGGCCTCAGCCTCCCTCTCTCTCCCTCCACTTATTATTGGAAAAGGGACTTGGCCAGAGGACAGCCACCTCATCCCTTGGAGGACTTCTTGGGTAAGGAAGGACATGAGGACAGGGGATGATGGTTTGGACACGCAGGGAGTCAGGACAGGGCATGAAACCTGCAGTCCGTACACCTCCCGGGATCTATCAGCAGAGGGCGCCGTGGCAGAGTGCAGGCCGCTTCCAGGCTCCAGCCCAGCTCTTCCTGCAGACTCTTGGGAGAGGGTGCTTCCTCCCCAGACCTTCCATGAAGAAGGAAGGCAGATCTCTCCCTGGACATCTCTTTTGGAGCAGGGAAAGAGGGCAGCCCTGCCAAGGGGCTTGCCTGGGCACCTCTGGAAGTTGCACAGCAGTGAGAGCTGTGGTGGGGAAGGCAGGGGTGTTTCTCTGGATGCTGGGGTGACCTTGCCTTGACCTAGCAGTGGGGTTCTGGTTTCAGCTAACTGGCATGGTTGGCATCCCCAAGGGGAGGGGGCGGAAAGGAGGAAGTTCAGGGAGCCTTGATCAGAAAGGAAACTGGTTGGTGAAGAGGATAATGTCCTATTGCCCCATTCAAAGGCCCACTTGTGGACAACAATAGGCGGGGCCTGGAGGAGCCACCCTTTCAGAGGGTCATGAAGAATTCATCGGGCTTTTGTGCCTGCCTGCCCATGAACCCCAAGCAGAGACAATGGCTGGGCTGGGGGCTTTTGTCTCCCTCCCCACTGGGCCAGTGTCAAGTGTTGGCCATTTGTGGGTGGGGAGCCCCCCTCTCTTGGGAGAGGGGTAGCCCCGTAACTTGACGATGGGGACCAAATCCGGGGCTAATTAGCTGGGAATTAAAATTTCCATTTGGCTGGGCCAGAAACAATTGGAGCTTGGGACCTCCATCAGGAGAGACCTGGGGAAGAGGGCTGCTGTCAATTGTGTGTGCCCCAGTGAACCTCACCTTGTGAGGAAAACAGGGAATGCCCCACAGGTCCTCATTGTCAGGAAAGCAGCCGAACAAACAACCGAACCACCTATCCAACAGTGATGAAATGTTGGTGATTGTATGTCGAATGCTTTCCTAGTGAGGGGGTAAGCGGAGCACTTGCCTCAAGGAGGAGATGCAAGGCAAATTCAGAGACATCCAGAGGACCCGTTGTTTTACAGGCAGTTTCTAGCATTCACTATCTGCCCCACCCCGTGGCATGTCCAAACCCAGGGACAGAGGGAAGGGCCTCATTGACTGTGCTTGGTATCTATAAATATCAAGGGGGCCAACATGGCTGGAACGAAGGGAGTGGGGAAGGGAATGGGAGAGGATGAGGCTGGGGTTCAAGCGTGCAGGGGTTTGGGGGCTGTTGGAAGAACGTGGCTTTACCTCTGAGTGAGCTGGGCCACTGAGATTTTATTAGGCCCAAGGCCATGAGGAGGATGGGTTGCAGGTGGGGGCACAGGTGGAAGCAGGGAGGCCAAATAGAAGCTTCTGCAGCGGTTCCGATGTGAGCTGATGCCCACAGCCTGTGTGTGTGTGTGTGTGTGTGTGTGTGTGTGCGTGTGCAGAGGCTGGTCTCTCACCTCAGGCCCTTGTAAGCAACCCAAGCGGAGATGCCCGCCTGCTGCTGTGCCCACACGTGCCTCGGAACTGAGATGGTGAGGCCCCCGTGAGAGGAGACGCAGCAGAGCCAGCCGGGGAGCCCAGGGTCCCGGTTTCTCCCCCTGGCTCTGACTCACTGGCTGTTTCCAGATATTGTTGTCACAGTTCCCAGGCCTCAGAGCCTCAGTTTCCTCAGCTGTACAATTCCAGTCCGGGTGTGGGGGAGATGAGTGGGACCCCTGTGCTCTCCAGGTGCCCTGGGCTCCTGTAGGCGGGTCAAGGAAAGAGATGACGGGGACGAAGGATAATGGGGGCAGCCTTATTTAAAGTCTGCAGAGAGCCAGCGGGAAGGAGGGCTAGGCACCTCTGCCTGGAACAGGAGAAGGCTTCCGGGGGGAGGAAATGGTGATGGCCAGGCAGACGGGAGGAAATGGTGCAATGGCAGAGGACGGCAGGTGCAGGGTTAGGAGGTGGGGAAAGGAGTGAACTAAAAGAAATAATTTTAAAATCAGAATTTAAAAGCCAGAAGAGACCTTAGACATCATTAAATCCAGTGGTTTTCAAAACAAATTTTGGTCTTTTTGCAGGCATGATATGAGAAATTCCATGATATAAATCAGATAATATTAATAGCTAATGTTTATTGAGCGCTTACTGTAGGCTAGGTATTGGACACATGTCAATTCATTTAGTTTTCCCAGTAAGCTCATCTTAGGCTGTTGTTATTGACATCCTCCTTTCACATTTGAGGAAGATGAGGCACAGAGAAGTTAAGGAACTTTTCCATGGTCACACAGTGTGTCAGTGGGAAAGTCAGGATTTGAACCCAGGCATTCTGGTCCCCAGACTGTGCAGATGGCTACCGGGCTGGATGGCCTCTGTAGATGTAAAGGTGGGGCTGCTCATTTTAGGAGGGTCCTGTCTCCATTCAAACATCCTCCAGGGACTTGCAGGTAAGTCAGGGAGGCCCTGAGGGCCCCAACTCACTCTGAAAACCATGGCCGACCCCAGGAGCGCTGTAGGCAGAGATGGGCATGGTCCTGGGAGAGTTGCTGTCAGGGCTCTATACATCCTCCAGGTCTCTGCCCCCTTGTTCATTCCAGGCCATGCCAGGCTGGGCTCAGAGCTTGCTGGCCCTCTCCCAGAGCACCCCTTCACCCCTGTTACCCTGATCTCCCATGTTCGAGGAAGGCACCTGTTCTTTGGGCTTGTGTGTCCAAACCCTGTCCTCAAAGCAATCCCCCAAATCCACACCACTCCGAATCCCTAGGATTATTGAGGCCTAAAAATTCCATTATTATTTGACCCCGTTTTTTCTTTTCCTTGAGGTCCAGCCAGTGTGATGCTGACTCTTGTCAGCAGTCTCCGGAGAGAAAGGCGGAGAGTGAAGAAAAAAAACACCAAAGGACCAGTACTCAGTTCTCAGGGCCTTTGGCCGGACAACAGGTCAGTGCAGCGGCGCGGACACTAGGGGGCGCCAGAGCGTCGGGGTTTGCGCGGCAGCTCCTGGCGGCCAGGAGGGCGCGGCGCACAGCGGCCGCCAGGGGGCAGCAGAGCGCGGGGCCTGGGCACAGGGCGAGGGGTGGGCGGCGGCAGCTGCGTTCCGGCTCTGAGCGCCGCCGAGCGCCGTTCTCTGTTAGGAGGGTAATTTAGAGCAATTACACCGATTATTATTGGTTTTCTAATTAGTGCTTTTCCTACAGAATTAGCCGAGTGTTTATTAGGAGCTGCTTGTTGCCAGCAACTTAACTGCTTCGCTGCCGGGCTGGGGTGGCGCCAGCAGGGAGGGGCCGAGCCGCTCTCGCCGCTGCGTGGGGCCGGTTCGTTATGTGGTTACGCATAAAAGCACGGATTAAATATTCATTCTGCTTTGTTACATATAGCATTAAATTTTTATCAGCTGTATGTTTTCCTTGAAGTTCTCCCTGCGTGTACACATTCAGGCGGGCTGCGGGAAAACTCCCGGGCCTTGGTGGGTGGGGAGGGACAGATGGGAAGCTTGGGGGTGCTGGGGAGAGAGCGAATGGGAGGGGGCGGGATGGGCCACCCTCTGACATCTGTTACTTTTAGACTTTTCCCGAACCCCGTGTCCCCAGATCCTTCTAACGTTCCCAGCAGGTAGGCAGGAAAGGAACTATTCACCCATCGGCTGGATGAGTAAACTGAGACCTCCACGTGAGGGACCTTCAGGGACATCCCCAAGGCTGACCTGAGACCACAGGGTGGAGTCGCACTCATCTTGGCCAGCCCATTGCCGTCTTTAGGAACTGCCAACCCCATGCCCCTCTCACACTGGGGACACCCCTGAGATGCCCCTCCATGCCAAACCTCCTCTCCCAGGACAAGGCAGACTCTGCACTTCCCCAGGCTCAATGCCAGCCAAACCAGAGGGCAAGCTGGCACCATAGTGTGCTCCTGGGTTGGGCCACCTTCTGGAGCCCTTAACCCAGAGAGGCAGCCGCAGGGTGGTGGCAGGCAGAGGAGAGAGCGTGGGGAGCATTCAATGCACTGCTTTCCTGTCGCCTCACTCACTTACTACTTACTTTGCCTCGGGGAGGGGAGGGCTCGTCCTCCAGGCACCAGTCCTGGGAACCCCGAGTGAGAAAAGCTAAAGGCACCCACAGAGGAGCCAGAGCCTGCGGCCTGTGTCCCCAAAGTTTGCTTCGCTCTTTCAGAGGCTTCTTGGAAAACCACCCACTCCTAGTGTTAGTTTACAGCTCATTGGTTACTTGATGGAAAGGCTGGGGTGGGGCCAGGCAGGGAATATTGACAGAAAATCAATCAGAAATGAAGGTTAATGATCTCCAAAATGTTTCCAGGGATCAACAGGGAAATGGATTTGAGTTCTGAAAACAGTGTCTTTTGATTACCTGGTATTTCCTCCCCCCTTTGTTGCTGCCCAGAGTGAGACCGCCTGGTGAAGGCTGGGCTGCTGGGAAGGTGGCAGGGATGCAGGGGTGACAGTCAGCTGAGGTGTGTCCTTCTCCAGGCTGTGGTGGAGGATGGGGGGGGGGATGGTGGAGCTGGTTTACCTCACCACCACTCTGCAACCAGCCACACTGGCCCCAGATACGTGTCCAGGGGCCCTTCTCTGCTTCCCACCCTGTGTGTGTTTCATTCATTTGGACAAGGTTATGTGTCTCCTGTGGGATGAACAGGAGCCAAGCAGGTAGTTTTAAAGAAGTCCATGGGTGCCATAGGGCTGGGAATAGCTGGAAGTTGCCTCAGCCTGGGGTGGGGGTAGGGGTGGGGCAGGTGTCATGCAGCTCTGCCATTTCTCAGATTTCTCCGGTTGCCTGGACTCCAACAAGGTGGGGAGGAGCCAGGCTCAGACACCCCCTCCTTTTTCTGCTTGTTGGCTTCCTTCTTTCCTTCCCTCTTTCCCAAGTGGCTGCCTCGCACAGCCCTTCAGACTGGGAAGAGCGGGTTTCCATTACTGCCTCTTACTCTGAACACAGCTGGGTGGAGGGCCCCCCTGTCCCAGGGCCCCTGGGCCATGTGTCCTGTGCGGCGGTCACTGGAGAATTCTGGGCCCACTGCTGCGTGGGCCTTTTGGGGTGCGAGTGCTTTGGCAAGGCTGGTGCCCCAGGCACAGGGGCTGGTTTCTGCAAGGGAACCGAACAGCCAGGCGCCCAGATGGTGTCTCCCCTAAGTCCTGCCATTCTGGCCGCCTCTCCCGGGATCTTTTTCTGCTCTTTGCTCTGCAAGAATCCTGGGCACAGGAAGTAGAAGGGGGCATGGCTCCATGTTTGAAGTGGAGAGAAAGAAGAAATGAAGGGAGAGAGCCCAACGATGTATGTCACCTACACGTCCTGTCTCACAGGGCTCTGCACAGTGAGTGCTAACTCACAGTCTGGGGCCTGTGAGCATGGCGGCCACGAGGATGAACACTGCGGCTCTCCGGCCTGGGAGGGACTCATGTCTGCCACCTGCAAAGTCCACTCTCTCCTGCCAGGGTCAAGCCTGGGCCACAGGTCTTTTTGAGATGTTGTCCTGCACTCATGACATTATCCACCAGCCACCGGCTCATGGGGCTGGAAGGTTTTAGAGGCTCAGCACAGGTGTCCCTGCCTTGGCACCCTGACACTCTGGTGAGATCATTCTCTGCTGGGGGGGCTGTCCTGGGCATTGTAAGAAGTTTGCACACAAGTTGGCAGGAGTACCTCCCTCTCTCCCCCATCGTGACAGTTAATAATGTCTCTAGACAATGTCCAATGTCACTCCTGGACAAGAACCAGCGGTCTCCATTAATCTCTGTTAGTGCATGCGTCAACTGATATCTAAATGGGATGTGACACATGCTACACAATTCAGGGAAAAATTATGGAGTAGCCAAATACCCAGATTCTGGAGTTAGCCATCCTAGATTCCAGTGCCATTTCTACTAGCTCTACTAGCCTCCACCTGCCTTAGTTTGTGCATCTGTTGAATGGGGACATTGATATCACCATCCTTATGGGTTACTGTATTAGATAAGATACTACACACTGATGCTCAGCTGACTGCCTAGCACCTCTCAAGGTTGCCATTAACAGCCATGAATATCAGGATCCGAAGATAAGTTCTGGACTCCCCTCTCAATTAGAAATATGAAGGCCTGAGAAGGCTCCAGAGGATGGCATTCTAAGGACACATGACAACTTACTCCCCCCCCCCCCAAACCCCCTAAAAGATGTGAAGGCTTTGGATCTACATAATCTGAATCAACTGGAGGTCATGGAACTTAAAAATTTTATCGATTGAAATGTTAAAAGATTTCACAACTGATGGACTGACTTGCAAAATGAGCACTGACGGAGAAGAAATAATTGCTGGAAAAATCAGGCAAGAATTTTTCCACGAGTGTAGTGCAAAGGTGAGGAGACAGGAAACTTGAACGAAAAGATCATCAATGCAGAGGACACATAAGTACAGAGGACCAAAAGGAAAAAATAGACACAGTGGGGGAGAGGCAATACTTCAATAATTAATAGAAGAGATTTTTTCCAGAACCAAAGAAGGGTAAGTCCTTAGCCTTAAAGGACCCATGGATGGCTAGCAAAATTTCAAAACCCACAAACATAGACATGTCATAGTGAAATTTTAGAACACCAAAGACACAGGGAAAATCCTGAAAACTTCAGCGAGAAAACACACACACACACACACACACACACACAAATTTCTGAGGGCTGGTATAACAAAGTACCACAAACTGGGTGGCTTAAAACAACACACATGTAGTCATCACAGTTCCTTCCGGTTGTGCTGGAGTGAATCCCGCTTCCATCCTGTACCTGGTTGTGGCTCCTGGCAACCCTTGGCTTCCCTGGCTTGTAGCTGTATCACGCCTGTCTCTGCCCAGGTCTTCACGTGGCCATCTTCTCTGTGTTCTCTCTTCTTATAAGGACACAAGTCTTCAAATTGAGGGCCCACCACATCTCTAGATCTTTAACTTAATAATATCTGCACACCCCCTCTTTCCAAATAAAGTCACAGGTGCTGGGAGTACAACTTGGACGTATCGTTTGGGGGGACACTATTCAACCCACTAGACATGGGAACAAGAATTGAGTTGGTACCATACTCCTCATCAGCAAAATTGGATACAAGAAAATAATGAAGCGATATTTTCAAAGCTCTGAGGGGAAATGGCTTTGAACATAAATTATCATTCAAGTGTGAGGGCAAAATGGAGCCATCTCAGACAAGTACGGACTCAGAACATTTACCAGCTTTGCAATTCCTCTTTGGAAGAATTACTGCATTTGGCTGGTGTGTAGATGCCTTCCTTCCTTCCCCCGTCACCTCCCCTGCCAATAAAAAAAAGTAACCCCAAATTGTTTCCATTTGATTTATAATGTTGTGCAAACTGGTACATTTAATAGACAGAAAGTATTACTAGGGATATAATGTAAAAGAGTTTGTACATTATACCCTAGCTCTTTCCGTCTTATTCCTCCTCCTTAAAGGAACAACTCTCAACTGTTTTAGCTATTCTTTTGCTTCTCTATTTATCAATTTATTGTATATGTAGCTGTTTTGTGATTTCTCAGTTTTAAGAATTGTCTATTGACTTTCAAGTATGGAAAATTAGATTTTAGTTTTTCTGCCCATTTTCTCCCTCTCCAAACATTTCCACTTATCCTTCCCTCATCTTTCAATATACCTCTATCACAAGTTGTGGTTAAAATCACTATTGGCTTATATAATATGACCATATGAATATTACTCACACCTCAGTCATGCAGTGTGCTATGATTATAATCCTTTTTTCTTCCCTCTGGGTTAATACTTGTCTTTATTTTTATTTGCTTAGCTTATATATCTGCTACTATCTACCTGCTAACCGGTCCCCTCATTGTCCTACAGACATGAAAATCTCTTTCAAATGTGTTCAAATGCAGTCACTCTTCCATCAGCTGGTACCTGGGATTTTTGCCACCTCTTTCCTAGATGGGGTGCCTGTTTTCCAGATTCCATGTCTTTCTTTTTTCCTAGCTTACTTCTTCATTCGGGTAAATGGCATTATTCAGTCGCCTCCTGTGAAAGATGAAAATCTTCTTACTAAGGGCTGTGGCTGGACATAAAATTCTCATTTGGAGAATCTTTTCCCACAGACTTCTGAAGGCATTGCTCTGTTGTCTTTTAACTTCTGGTCCTGCTATTTATATTCTAATTCCAAATCATTTGAATATGACCATTTATTGTGAATGTGATCTTTTTCTACTGTCTGGGAACTTGTAGAATCTTCTATTGATTCCTTCCATTATTTTTGTAAAAAAAAAAAATACATTTTTATTGATTTTAGAGAGATAGAGACATCGATGAGAGAGAAACATCTGTTAGCTGCCTACTGTACATTGATGGAACCTGCAATCCCAAGCATGTGCCCTGACTGGGAATTAAATCAGTGACCTCTTGGTTCATGGGTCATGCTCAACCACTGAGTCACACTGGCCAGGCAATTTCTACCATTCTTAAATTTTATTATGACATGCTTTAATGTAGGCACATAGACATCCAATTAGGAACAAACAAACAAACAAAAAAAACACACACATTCATTTCTTAGCCTCCTTTGCATCTGGGTATAGCTTATAAATAGAAGTAGAATTATTGTGTTTCTGGGAACTCTCCCTAAAAGAATAGGTACCCTTCTGTTCCTGCCTTCTTTCATCCTGTTGCCTTGATAGAGAAGTAAAGGCTGGCATCCCAGCAGCCATCCTGAGCCATGAGGTGACGTTGGGAACAGAAGCCATGTTCCGTGAGACAACGAGACAGAAGAAGGCTGAGTTCCTGAGACCGCACTAGACCTGATTCCCTCCAGGCTTCCTTTTTTTTTTTTTTTGAGAGAGAGAAAAACACATTTTTATATTTTTAAGCTACTATTTTGTGGGCTTTTTGTTAAACAAAGCCAAACTTATTCTAAATGATAATGGGGGTGGGGAATGATATATTTTTCCGCATAAAAGCACTTTAAGCCCTGGGTAGTTTGGCTCTGTGGATAGAACGTTCATCAGCCTGCGAATTGAAGGGTCCCAGGTTCGATTCCAATCAAGGGCACATACCCAGGTTGTGGGCTCGATCCCCAGTGGGGGACTTGCAGAAGGCAGCTGATCCATGATTCTCTCTCATCATGGATGTTTCTCTCTCTCTCTCCCTCTTCCTTTCTCTCTGAAATCAATAAAAATATATTAAAAAAACCCCCACACTTTATAACCCTTTCAAATAACACTCAATGCATGATAGACAAATGAATGCATGTAATTATTTCCCCTGAGATATCTTAATAAAATTGAGATGGGCTTCATACCTTTGAATATCTCACATGCCACCAAATACCAAATAACGAGTCTACAAGGTAGGTACAATCAAACAAAAGAAAATTAATAAAACTTGTTTATTATAAAAAATATTTTAAAAGTATATACCAGAACAAAAAATTCAGATACAGTGAAGCAGATGAGACAACAGGATGGAGGTGGTGAAGGAGGAAGGGAGCAACAGACAATTAGTTTGTCCTTAGTTTGAGCGAGGGGTGAATATGCATACTGAACATTGGTAGATATTGTAGAAATGCAAGGGACTGTGGGCAAAATTTTAAGGGAAAATACTAGAAAAATAGAAATACTAATATAGGGTTACAACTTTCAAAATATTAGAAAAAAATGAAATGAAGTCAAATGAAGACAGCTCAAAAAAATTACTGAAAGGCATAAATGGGTAAAAACCAAACCAGAAAGCATGATACATAGAATACACACACACACACACACACACACACACACACACACACACACACGGCATTGTTAGAATAACTCTAAACCTTTTGGTAATACTTGTGACTGAGTTAAATACTTCTCAAATTGGATTTAAATAAATCCAGTTTCATGACTTTTTCTAGCAAGATGTTCACATAAAGCTAGTAGAAAAATTAAAAACAAGAGGACAGATGTAAAGATGTATGGCAGGGAAGACTAATAAAATGGAAGTAAAAATAGCAATTTTAACAACAAATAAAATAAAGTGAATATTTTATGTTAATGAAAGGAACTCCCTGTTAAGATGATATATAATCATCTTAAACCATTATGCACATAACAAAAAACATGAAAATATATAAAGCAAAAATTGATAGTACTACTGGGAAAAGCAGATAAATACAGTATAATAGTCAGAGACTCTAACTTTTCAACAAGACAACCAAATAAAGCTATGGAGGATAAAAACAGTATGATTAACAAGGTTGATAAACTATAAAATATATGGTATAGACTGACAGATAGAGAATACAATCCTTTTTGAACACATATGGAACATTCATATAATTGCTCATGAGTTTGGTCACAAATAAAATATTGATACATTTTTAAAGATGACTATCATAACTAATGTCATATTCACTAGCCATAATGCAATAACATGAGACCTCATCAACAAAATGATAGCAAAGTCAAATCTAAGTACATCGCCCCCTCATTATTGTATTAAAGTAAATCGCAATGAAAATCACACATTATTAACCTAAAAATGAAAAACACAATATATCAAGGCATACGGAGTGTGGGTTTTTCAGAAAGGAATAAAAGCCTTAGATCCATTAATTGGAAAACACCAAGTCTGAAAATAAATAACTTGAGAGTTCAACTCAATAAATTAGATAAGGAGCAACAAATAGAAAAACAAAGACAATAAACAGAAGGAATTAATAAAGATGAAAGCTCAAATAAAGATGAATAGAAGACAAAAAGCAGAGTTAATTAAGAAACAAAAAGTTTACTTTCTCTCTTAAAGGCAATAGTAGGCAATCTTTTGCCAAGATTGATGGAAAATAAGGATTGATACAAATACACATGAGTCCGAATTAAAAATGAACTTAATTACATTACAAAAGGAAAATGAAACTGATTTTGGGGAAAATTTATTAAAATTTCCACTCCCCGGCCTCAGCTTTTCATGTTTATAAGTAAAGTATAAATACATTAATAAGGTGGTGACTTTATTAGTAAAATTTAATGGTTCACCTAAATGTTTCTTACTTATGTATCTTTGGTTGTATAAAGGGGGTATTGCATTTTGTATGTATTTCAAAGTTTTCATTCTTCTTCTAAAAGTTCCCCCTTTCCCATGGTTTCATCCATTTTGGAAATGTCACATGTCAAACTTACACATCTTACACTGGGCCTCTTTTGCTCTGTGTCACTTCATGAGGGAGGGCCTCACACCACACATGTTTGCTAGGTGGATGTATTCAAACTACTCTTTTGGTTGTAAGGGACAGAGACTGACTCAGGAACAAAGGTCTCTGTCAAGTTACTGTTCAGTTGGATTGGAAACAAATCTGTCATGGCAAATCTCTGAATGTCTGTGTCTCTCCAAAATTCATATGTCGAAATGCTAATCTCCGATGTGATGTAGTAGGAGATGCTTAGGTCAGGAGGCTGGAGCCCTGACGAATGGGATTAGTGCCCTCACAAAGAGAGATGTGAGAGCTTGTTCTCAATCTCTCTGCTCTTACCATGTGCAAGTATAAGAAGACAACATCTATGAACCAGGAAGTGGGCCTTCACCAGGATCTGATCTGCCATCACCTTCCACTTGGGCTTCCCAGCTTCCAGAACTATGAGAAACGAGTGTTTGTTGTCCATTAACCAGTCAATGGCAATTTGTTATAGCCACCCCGACTGACTAAGACACCCACATAATGAAGGAAATGTGCCTCAGAGGCAAAGGAAGCCAGAGGAAGGGTACCCACATCTACCGGAGTGCTGGGCAGGTGCTGTAAAGACCTTGCTGATCAGTTTGACTAAGTCTGTCTATGTCTGTCAGTTCATTTATTGATTTGCGCCCTGCTTCATTCCAGAAAGGCTTGGAGAGGAAAAGCCTTTGGCTTTGTGCCTGTGGCCCTGCTGCCAAGCAGAGAGCCTGGCACAGTAAGTCCCTCAGCAAATGCTGTGGGTGTTGAGTGTCCGGCTGCCCCTCTCTGGTCGTCTTCCTTATTCAATGGCAAACCTGTCCTCCTGCCCCTCCCTTCCTGAGACCCCCGGACTGAAGCTCCCTCCCCAATAACAGATGGCTTTGCTGATACATGTTAACACCCACAAGCGCAGCCCCAGGCCTCGAATATAAAGAAGGCGACGCATGGTGTAAATGCTATTCCTGAACACATACTTAGGATCTGCAGAAATCCTCGGACACCTTTCAGCTTCCAGACCTCAGATTGTTGGTCTGAGGAGAACAATGTGTGAATGGCATTTAGAGTAAATGATTAACGTTAAGATCCTCTTTAATAGACAGTGGTACACAAAGGAATTTTACTTCAGATCCTCCGACACATGACAAACGGCTGCTTCAGAGGAGAAGTACACTGTGTCCTCCAGCAGGCAGAGCCCAGGGCTGCATGGCTGGGTGAAGGAAATCCAATTTGCTTTGAAAAGGCATTTACAGGCTGTTTCTTTCATACTAACAACCCAAGTTATTGAAGCTGAGAACGTAGAAGTTCAAACGTTAAGAAACTTCACACGGGCTCCATCTAGGCGATGAGTTGCCTTCCTCAGGCCGGGCTGGGACAGCCTCAGGGTTTGGGGGGCCCAGGGAAGCCCCAGTTTTCATGTGGCTTCTTTCTTTCTGATATGCGAGGGGTTTGTGGAATAAGCGACTTTGCCAGGCAGTGAGCAGAACATAAAATCCACCGAATTACATCCTACTTAGGAGTTTCCAAAAGGCAGCTTTGAAACAAATTCCCGAGGATAAGCAGAGATGGCAGGAGATCATGTGGCTGGGGTGTGTGCGCGCATAGCGAACAAAGCTGGACTTCTAGCTGCTTAACTAGCCGGAGGTGGGAAGGAAATGGAATTCATAGTCAACAACCCATTCTGCTGGCTCTTTCCCCCACCCCGGCCCCTGCCCACGCAGTGGGGAATGGCATGCTAGTTTCTGGTCTCCAGGCGATGTGAGGATGGGGTGGCAGAGGGTACGATGGTGGATGGTGGGTAGTGTGGGCAGCTGGCTGGGGAGTCAGAACTGGTGGCCTGGAGGTGATTCTGGGAGCAAGGCTGAAGGGACAAGGTCCCGAAAGCCAGTAGCCAGACACAGGCAGGTGCGCTGAAGCCCAGGAGGGTGATGTCAGTGGGCACATAGCAAATATTATGGGAGATCACAGGGTTCCATGGGGGTAATGTGATAGTGGTGGGCATTCTGTGATGTGATGGTAGTGAGTACAGGTGAGGTGGGCATCAAGGAGAGATGAATAGGACAGAGATCTGGGGACAATGTGAGGCAAGGTGCATGATAATAAAGCAGGGAGCATACAGAGTCCTGAGTCAGGGCATGGTTCCAAACAGGGTAGGCCTCCCTACAACCACCCTCAGGTAGCAGAACAGGAAGACTAGCTCATGCCCAGCTCAACCTCAAAGGCTCTGGCTGGATTGTCACTGGCAAAAGTCATTTTGAGAACGTGGTTAACCTGGATTCTGCAAGTGGGGGCAGATTTAAGATGTTAAAGAGTTAACAGTGTCTGAATGTGAGGTGGGGTCAGGACAGCTTGTAACAGGGGTGGGAATGGAAGTGGACAGAGAGCTGGCCCCTAGTGTTGGGGGGCATGGAGTGGTCCCCACGTATGAGTGCTGTGCAATGTTTCTTGTTACACCAAGGCAAGGGAATTATGGGGTTATTACTATGGTTGGTATAAAGCAGCCCCACTCAGCACTCAAACTGAATCCAGGTTCAAGGATCCAGTTTCTTCATGGCCGTCTAGTAACTACTGTGGGATTGGTGGGTTGGCCATGATCTCAATATAGGTCTGGGGAGAGAAGTTAGTGAACAGGAGAGGGGTACCCCAACCTGCCAGGACTTTTAGGACTTTCTCTGCACCTACAGGATGGCTGGGACCCCTGTGAGTCTTTGTAGCATGGACTCAGGGTATGGCCCTTGGGTCCACTTTCTGCACCTTCTTTTTGCTCTCTTGACCATTCTGGCTAAAGAGGCAGCTTGGATTAGGGCCTGACTCCCCCTGTGGTGAACCAATGGCCCCTTGCTTCCCAGAGCTGCTCTCTCTCACAAAGGCTGTGGACCTCAGTTCTCTGTCCTCCATTCCCAAGGTGTCAGAGACCCCATCACTACTTGTTTGGGGTGGGAGGTTACTTGGATGACAGAGATGGTGCATCCCACAGGTTGGTTGGGAGGAGAGGGAGAGGAGGGCAGGAGAAAGGGAGTTTGGGATGGTTTTTTGCCTATATCATTAAAAGGAAACTGGGACAACAGAATCCTGATTTCTGCTCTGCTAACTATTCCATTCCATTCCATTCCATTCGATTCCATTCGATTCGATTCCATTCCATTCCCTTTTTTCCGTCCATTTCTCCCATTCTTTTCCATTTCATTCCACCCATGGGATTCCATTTCTCTGGATGACCACCTACTATGTGCCAGGTAGTACACAGGGCTTCTCTTATGGGGCTCTTATTCCCATGGAGAAGGCAGATGGCAAACAATATTATGCCATGGGACCTTGGGCTCACACCACAGGCAACAAAGGGAATGGACAGACACTGGTCTGGTGATTAGCAGACCTTAGGTTGAATTCTGAATCTGTTACTAATCTTGAGGAAATCCTATAGCTCCATGGGGCTCAATGTCCTTGTTTGTTAACTTGGAAGTTCAACCATAATAATTTTTTTATAAATATATATTTTATTGATTTTTTTACAGAGAGGAAGGGAGAGGGATAGAGAGCTAGAAACATCGATGAGAGAGAGACATCAATCAGCTGCCTCCTGCACACCTCCTACTGGGGATGTGCCTGCAACCAAGGTACATGCTCTTGACCGGAATCAAACCCAGGACCCTTCAGTCCTCAGGCTGATGCTCTATCCACTGAGCCAAACTGGTTTCGATCAAACAGAATAATTTTAAATGTTCTCTTCCAGCCCTGATGTTTTTATCTTTCAAAATATACTTTACATTTTGCTTCCTTCCTTCCTTCCTTATTCTACCTCTCATCATTCCCCAAACCATTGGAGCCTGTTGTCCATCTCCAACAGTCTTTACCTCTGTGGCACACAGAGTCTCCCAGTTTTCACAGTGGGACCTGCATTTGGCAAAAGAGGAAGTGAGGGCCATTGCTCCGCACTGTCCTCTCATCCAGGCTTATCCTCGTGCTTGTCAGGCACCATTGCTGTTTCCTACCTGTGCCCAGCTCACAACTTCTCAGGTCCTAACCCAACCCTGACCTTCCTTGACCTTTGGCCTTGTCCATCCAATTGTACTTGTCCCCTTAGGCATGAACTTATTCTTTGTGGCATATGCTCAACCAGATATCTACTTTTATAATGTCAACTGCCTCACTCATTGGAGATAATAATGATAGTAATATTGGAGATGATAAATTGGAGAGAACAATAGTAATATTGGCGAGAATAACAATATTGGAGATAGGTATGATAATATTAGAGAAGATAATAATAATATTTGAGATTATGACAATAATATTGGAGAATATAATAATACTGGAGAATATAACATAAAATAACCCATATAGATGCAATGCATAGAGCAGCTATTCAGGGTATGCCCTAGTGTGTGCTGATACCTAATGATCATGGGAAGACAGTGGTGGATACAGCGAAGCTGGTCAGGCAGGGAACTGGTGTTGAAAATCATGTCATGAGAGCTGGGATGCAGGGTTGTGAGAAACTAGATAAGACCTCAGGGATTAGAGCTATAGGACCAGCACCTGACCCCACATCTGTGCTAAATTGATTGGCCGTGAATCACTTCAAACCCCAGACCCACCTCCTTATCATGGCCTTGCTCCTTCCCAGTTCCGTTCAGGGTACATTTATCAGTCTCTATGTGGCATGCATTTGAGGTATGAGAATAATGATGAAGACGACACTGGAGCTTCTTATGGCAATCATTTCTTTCAGATCCTCAGAACTGGGGTTCTATGGAAATCTCAATGACAGGGGTGGATGTTTTGGAGAAGTGTATTGAGAGAGCAGAGCTCAGCAGAGAGCAATTTGAGCCTCATTCCCTTCCTTTCAAAGTTCCCAGAACCATCTGGGAGGTCTTTGGTTGCAGTTGGTTGGGCTTCCTTACCTTTGCCTGTCCTCCTGCAGGGTCTTGTCCTGGGGTAGTTTAGATTAGGTATTGCAAGCTCTGGCTCTTTAATGATTTGGGGAGCTCTGTCTTTCACAAAGGAAGAAGAGGCATTTGCGATAAGCCGGTCACCTCTGGGGACTGGCCTCTTAGAAAGTGTGTTGAAGAATCCATGTGGCTGTTTCTTCAGGCAGCCACCTCTGCTTATAGGCCAGTTCTTAATTTTAAGCCTATCAAGCATTCTCTTTGCTTTTTTAAAATTAAGAGATATTTGTGTGATAACTTCAAGTTGTATCTTCAACTGTATAGTTCTCAAGGATAATACCCCATCCTTTTTTTCTTTCCTGATTGTTACCAACTATCCCCAAACTATTCATAATTACACCAAAAATATTATAATTATCCAAACACTATTATTAAAAGAAAGGAGTTTTCAAAAGGAAAACAATCAGTCTTAATACCCAGTTATTACTAAGTACTTTCATTTTTCTAGAATTGTCACTTAATTTTTGTCTTATCCATGCTTACCTTTTATAGTTTTTTTTCCCCTTTTGTAGTTTTAACTGTGGAATCATGTTTTATGTTCTTGCAAAACCCAAGAAGGAATATATATGCCAAGAAGGGCTCCTCATGGCTAATTGAGCCCATATTCATAACCAGAGTCTAGCAGCCATGGCTGATAGAGGCCTCTCACACACACTGAATTTCAGGAAAAAGTGCTACCAAGCCTCCTGTTTTGTGTTCCTGCCAGCTGAGCTGACTCTTATAAAAGAGTTCCTGGAATTGTCTTTCAACCGATGGGCTGAGACCTGTTCCATCCAATCAGAGCTGTGCAACTACTATATCCTCATTTGCATTTTTACCAACCTATTGGAGTGGCTCCATAACAGCCGATCAAAAAACAAGATTCCGACCAAACAGGTCCATGATATTTGGACCAATCCAAATACTGTGCAATTTGGATTCCTCATTTGCATAAAAATGGACCAATCGGAAACCAGGGCAGGAACTTTCTCTATAAAAGGCAGCCTCCCCTTTGTGTCAGGGGAGCACACTTTCGGGTTCCTTTGGAGCTTGTTTCCCAGATTTATGAACTGTTCCCTTGAATCAAGTTTCTGCACCTCAGGTTGAAGATGGATGTTGACATTCTTCTCTTCAAACTTTGAAATACCCTTTAGAGGTTATGGCAATAACACATTGTCTCATGCCTCTGGACTTCCCTCCATTCTTCCCTTCCCCAGCAATGGCCAAGGTAACTGAAATTAAGGGGGCGGCGGGGGGCGGGGGGGGGAGTGCAGTTTTTACTGGGGTGTGTGTGTGTGTGTGTAAATCTTTCAGCAAACTCTTGGAAGAAGCAGGCACAGGGTCTGCACTGGTCTCCCCCTCCAAACCTCTTTCTTTCCTTCCCTTCCTCCCCAGTCCCTTCCCCCCAACCTGCCCCCGCCCCCTGCCCCCCTAACAAGATGCTGTTTGATTACACATGGCTCTGCTTTCCTTGTTTGTTCCCTCATGCTAAGGCTTGGGGAATGACTACATTGCATACTACGAGCAGAGGCGGAAATCCACGCATTACATCCTACTTAGGAGTTTCCAAAGGTGGCTTTGAGACAGATTCCTGGGGATAAGTCAGAGCAGAAATACATCGGGTAATGATTGTGCACACACAGAGTGAGCAAAGTCTGCCAGGGGAAGGTGGGGAGAGGGAGTGTATTTTATAGCCTTGACTCCAGCCTGGGTGACTGGAGCTGCTGGGGGGGGTGGGGTAGGGGGGGACCCTGGCCTCCTTCAGGACACATTGCTTCCTAACCTAGTTTTGGGTTGGCTGGTAACTTTTCTCAGAAGCTCATGGCCATGTTACTGAAAAGTGGGCCCTCTGGGTGCTGCAGGAAGCTGGGCCTCATCACCGAGGGACCTGTAGAGTGTAAGGCCGGAGGTTCAGGTCTGGTGTTAGGTGCTGCCTTGACATCTGGGGAAACTGGGAGAGACCCAAATGGCCTAAATGCATGTTCTCTTCCCTGTTCTGCTCCCACAGAGAAGGCTCCCCACCTAACACCCTCCTTACCAAGGGGACCAAGAGCCCTTTCTGTGTACCCCTGAGGAGCCAGTCTCAGATCCGGACAAGCCAATCAGATCTTCCCCTGGGAACCAGGGGTTGGCTACTGCAAAGCCTGCCTCCCACAGCCCCTGGCTGTTCACCCTGCTCCCGAGGGCACCCCCTTGTGACTCTGAATGGCTGGAGGTGTCCTCCCCTGGGCTTTGCGGATGCAGGACTAAGACACCGCTGTCCATCTCTTCGCTCTAGGGTGGGTGTGTGTGTTCAGCCATCCTCATACTCCCAGGGCAGGAGCAGCCCCCCTCCCCCTGGCAGGGGGAGCAGCAAGGTGGGGGGAGGTTCAGAGTCCCCACCACCAGCTGTGCGGCCTCTGACAGGCACCTGCTGGGCCTCATTTTCCTCACCTGCCCATTGGCAATCATAATTTCTGTCCTGTCTTATGAAGTGGTCAGTGTGCGAGGGGATGGCATCCCCATTGTCCTGGCCAGGGGGCCGGGACAGGGAGCAGGAGGCCCAGGGAACGCTGAGGAACGGCAGTCACTGCGCATAATGGTATTACCGGCGTCATTACCGTTGCACAATTGGATTCCCTTCTCTGGAAGCACATTTGCTTTATTTTCCTTGTTTATCTTTTTCCACGGAAAGCAGTGAGAGAGACATTTTGTGCGTGCGTTTCTCCGTCAGGCCTCCCAGCTTCTCCATCAGGGAGGCGATGGTCTGTAAACAAACGCTTCCATGCGCAGGGGAGCCGGCCTCCCCCCCACCCCCGCCCCATTTAAGGCACCTTAGGGGGAACCCTTTTACAATGAGAATTATTGCCCTGTAATGTGACTTTTCGTGAATTTGGAGTTTTGCTTAGCAAGTTACTTTAAAATGGAGACTGTGTGTCCTGGGAAAAACAGGCCAGGAGCAAGCAGGGTGGATGAGACTCACAAATCCCGTGACCTGGTCCCAGCCACGGTGGCAGCGGGACAGGCCTTGCTTCTGTTAAGGACTCAGAGGCTAAGGGGAGGCAATGCTGGGGAGATGGATGCTGGGGAGATGGATGCTGGGGAGACAGTACATATGCTGGAAAGAACTTCAGTCAGCCTCTGTGTCTTTCCAACTGAGTGATCTTGGGCAGGTGCACTCAGTTTGCCTGCCTGCAAAATGGAGACAGGAATGCCTGCCTTGGCTGTTGCTCAAAGATGAAATGAGCTGTCACATGTGCCATGCCTGAGTTCTGCAAGCGCGGCGTCTGCTCGGGCCCAGAGCTCATTGTTATTCATCTTCTCCCTCCCCTGGCACACCGCTCCCAGAAAAGGCTGGTTAACCCGGCCACTGTCCCGCTTTTCCAGGAGAATCTGGGGACATCTGCCTGTGCCCGTCATCCTGGAAGCTGGGGTCTGCAGCCCGGGAGCCTTGTTTCTGTGAAAGTCTATCCTGAGTGAGTGCAAAGCAGCCATGAAGGCCCCTGCTTCCAGGAAGTCTTCTCTGATTACTCACACCCTTGCCCTGATGGTGCCATTGCTTTTCTTATTGGTTTTATAATTAAAAAAAAAAAAAAAAGAAAGAAATGTATTGGGGGTGACATTGGTGAATGATGTCATTTCTTTTTAACCTTCTCCCTCACTTCTCTCTTTGGCCTTCCGGTTCGATGACCACTTTCTCCCTTGCTTGCCCTCATTTGCTTCTTCCTGTGACACCACTACCTTTTCTTAGGTTTCCCCTCCTTCCTCTCCTAGACTCCCCTCTTCCTTCCTGTTTCTGCCCCATCCCCTGTTTTATCTCCCCCCAAATCCACCCTGAACCTTTCAATCTGTGTCACAGAACTGGGGAGGCGAGCTCGCAGCCCCTCCCGCTGCGGCCTCCCTGAGCACCGCCTGCAATTGCCTGTGGTCCTGGCCCATTTTGCCCTTCTGTGGTCAGGATCCGCACAAACGAGCACCAGGCCCCAGCTGGGGGCATCGGGGCACTGAGATCTGGAGTGGCATCTTCCAGCCCAGCCGGGCTACCCCCTGGAAATGTGCTGCCGTCTTGCCCAAATGACAAAAATAAAAGAAATTCTGGGATAGGGCCTGTGCAGGCGGGCCCCGCGGTACCGATCGAGGCCTCACACCAGCCTGTTCGCCAGCTACTGCGAGCTGGACTAATTAGAGGGCCTTGCAGTCCCCGTGGTAATTTGCAGAAATGGAAGAAGTTGATTTTCTCTCCTTTTTCTGTTCTCAGGAATTCCAGTTTTAGGCTCTGGCAGTCTCTAACCACCACTCCCTTCGGCCCTCTGGGGAAGTGTTTGCTATGGAAATATGCAATTAATATTGCAGTGATCATAATTGCTAATTATTAAAACAATGCTACCCCCTTTTCCTGGCCTAGTTTCATGTTTAAAACCATTTAAATAACAGGGAGGAAGAAAAAAAAGAGGAAAGAAGTTAAACACCAGTGCTGAACTTGTGCGGAAGCCAATGCGAAGGCCCCGGGCTGCCTGGGACATGCCCTGTGTCCGGAAGGACAGCGCTGCCGAAGCCCACCGCACGGGTGCCCCGGAGCGTGTGCTAGGTCAGAGTGAGGGGCAGGCTGCCTTTTGGTCACGGCAACCCCATTTTTGCAATGACGCTGAGGTAGCTTCTCTTCATCTGATGGGTCTCCAACAGGGCTCCGGGCCTCATGACTCCCAGTGCCCTGTGTCCCGCCCAACCTTTTCCCAGCTCGCCTCCTTACAACCGGCACGAGATTTGTCTGGAAATAAACAGTTGAGTGGATTTGGTGCCTGGTTGGTCCAAGGACAAAGTAGAGGAGTTTATTTCATGCCTAAGCACAGCCATTTTTATTGGTTCTTTCAACAAGACTTTAGGAGAGCAGTAACCTGTGCTGCTTGGTCCATTCTAAAGCAGTTTGCATGTCATCCCACAGTCAAACCTTCACCTTCCCTCCCACTCAGCCCCCAGGGGCCAGCCCCAGCCCTAGTCCTTGGCATGGCTTTTGAGGGCTCTGTGATCCGGGCTGCGTCCATTTGCCCAGCCTCCAGCCTCTTGGCTGCTGCTCCCACCCCAGCCGGTCTGGCCCTTCCACAAACGTTTTCCAAATGTGATGCTTCTGGAGTTATGTAGAACATCCTCATCAGGCAAAATGGATTCCATTTTAAAGGCTCCTCAAGTCTCTCTCCTTCCCTGGACCGAACCCTCTTCTTAGAAGGACTCCCCTGTTCTCTGAACTTTCCCAGCAAATAGTTTGTCCCCTGGACTTGGGCCGTTTCCATAGGTTTCTTCTCGCTCTGACCAAGTGCTAGCTAAGCTTCTTGGGGAAGTTGATTTGTACCTATTGACCTTAAATTCCACAGGTAAGTAAGATCACATGGTGTTCGTCTCTCTCTGATTTAGTTCACTTCACATAATGCCCTCCATGTTTTCAAAATGGCAAGATTCCTTCTTTTTTATGGCTGAATAGTATTCCTGTGTGTGTGTGTTTGTGTGTGTGTGTGTGTGTGTGTGTGTGTGTGTGTGTGTGAATGGATACTTAGGTTGTTCTCATACCTAGGTAATTTTCTCATCTGAAAAACGGGACTATTTGATCATGTCTGCCCCTACAGGACTGGGGGCAGGGGGGCGAGTGTTGTACATGAAGGTGCTTTGTCAGCTGTGCGGGCTCTAAGCTGCATGCACAGAGTAGAAGCAGGTCCCGGAGTTGGGGCAGGGGTGGAACAGATCTGAGATTCTGAGTAAGGGCTCCGCATTTTCAAAGCTGTGGCATGCCCCTGCCCTCTAGTTTGCCAGGCAGTGTCTACCCCATCCCATCATTTACCAGCTCCTAAACCTTCGCTTTTTGATAAAGCATCCTGGGATTCATTCACTCATGCAACAAAGAGTTTGAGCATTTGTCACGTGTCCTGCCTGGTGCCAGATAGATGCTGAGGCAACAGGAGGAGTGAAACACACTGCGCTTGCCCCCATGGGGCTTATAGTCCACAGGAAGGAGGATTTAACCAAATAGGCAAACAACTGAAGTTAGGTTACAGGGTGTGACCATTACATGGGGGAAGCAGGAGGCACTGAGAGGGGATTCAGAGGGGGGGACCTGGGTGCAGAGGGAGTTCCCCCAGGGAGATAGAGCAGAGCGGGCATGGGAAGGATGGAGTTAAGGTGCTGCCCTGGAGCAGAGGGCAGGGGTGAGAGGACAGGGCAGAGCTAGGGTAGGAGGAGCTAAAGGGCACTGGGTGGGGCTGGGATGAGTGAGGGGTCTGTGGTGAGTGAGGAGGTTGGAGAGGGAAGGACCAAACCGAGTAGGGATTTGGGTTTTCGTCCTAGGAGCTGAACCTATGGATCCATTGGAGGATTTTAAGCAGGCAGACTTCTGAGATCAATTTTGCCTCCTGCAAGCTCAGTGGAGCAAGGGGGAGCGGGCTCCCTGCTCTGTCCTTCCCCCTGTCTGGACACAGGACCAGTGGGCTGCTGTCCTTGGTCTGGGTCCACTTGCCCTTGTCCCCTCTCTCTAAAACGTTTGAGCTGCAGTTGTTGTTTTTGGAGGATCTCACAGTACAAAGCTACCAGTGAGATGGACCACTTTCCCAGTGGCATCTGTCACTCCCTGCGTGCGGATGAAAACAGATAATTATTGTCACCTGTGCGGCACTGATATGTTATAGGATTTTGAAACAGGAGGATTATTTCTGGAGGGTTCCCTAGGGGAGGTAGCACCTGAGCTAGAACTTGGAAGGTGGGTAGAGATGGAATGAGGCCTCTCACAGGTGGAGGTAGTTATCGCGTTGTCCTGACACTGAGACCAATGTGGGAAAATGTGGGTTTTTCTTGACTTGCTTCTCTCTGTTCAGTAGAAGAATAACCAGCCAAAGGAATAATGGTCCTGCAGGGTCTGGGGGCAGGGGTGGCCTGTGCAGCTGCACAGATTGTCCTCTGTACAACCCCACGGATGCCCTCCATGTGGAATGCTCCCAGCACCCTCGTCTGGCAGCCCTCCAGGGAGAGGAGGCTCAGGGAGTCCAGGAGGAAGTGCCTCTCCTAGGGCACCCAGCTCTGAGGGGCAGCCTGTGCAGTTGCCTAGACACAATCCAGCCCTTGTTGGCATTTGGCATTGGGTGGGGCATGGCCAGCCTGTCTCCATGTTTTTCTGGGGAAAACCTGTGGCTTTGACCTGGGATGGCCTTTTGGGGTCCTTCTTTCACCCCGGGGGGCAGCCAGGTGAGACACTGGCCCAGCCACTGGGAGAGGCAGTGATGAGGTTTGGGGAGAACAGCAGATGGCCCAGCAAACTAGACAGTTAATCCAACCAAATTACGGCAACAGATGTTTGAAGATGTTTGCATTCAAATTCAAACTGTTAGGTCTCTTGGAAGAGCCAACCAGAATGGGGAAGTTCAGTCTCCTTCTTAATTAAAACAAAACAAAACTAAACAATCATTTTTAAAAATCAAGCCTTGGTGGCAAGATGTCAGGTATCATCCACCAGCAGTGGTGGAGACTGACCGCCTGTTGGGGGGTTGGTCCAGCCCTGGGAACAGGGACTGTAGGAGTGAAACTGTGAGGATGGTCAATGCCCAGCAGGTGGGGAAGGATCAGGGGACTGTAATGATGTGCGGCTGGGAATGCCCACCAGCGATGGCCAGGCCTGCATGCAGTGTGTGTGTGTGTGTGTGTGTGTGTGTGTGTGTGTGTGTGTGTGTGTAAGGGCTCAGCATCTCAAAGAGGGAGCATTATTGATGCTCTTGCCTCAGGGAGGGAGAGCTGGTAATGGATGGCAGAAGGGGGATGAGCTTTGTCATCAAACAAGGGGACTGAAAGATGGTCCGCTGGAATGTTATCAGTCATGCCTTGATCAAGATGTAAGACTCTCAAGCTCTTCCATCTCCTCTCTCCTCTTCCTTCTGCTGCCCCTCACCCTCCCAGCTCAGCTCTCCTTCCTCTCTCTCTCTTGATACCACCTCCTCCTTCTCTTTCTCTGTGCATCCTCTTGTCTTCCCTTTCCTCCCTTTTATTCTATCAGTTCCTTTGTCCTCCTTTTTCCTCTTTTCCCTCCTTTTCCCCCCTCCCTCCCTCTCTTCTTTCTGTCTTATATTTTGTCTAACTCAATGGGCCTCTCTTTGTCATTCACCCGACCCCATGTGTTGTTTGGGTAAGAGTTTTATTTTAAACCAAAATACTGAGGCAATGCTTTTACTCCCCTGGTCTTGTCTTTCCCCTCCCCCCTCCCTTTACCCCTCAGAGGTCACTAAAAGTACACTGGAAATGATGGAGTGGGTTTAAGGAATTCAAACTAAACTTTTGTATTCCTAGCAAATTCTCAGCCTCTCTGGACTCTGTGGGTCATGCCAATGTGATCCCTGTACAGCCCATGCTGACCTTGGACTGGCTCCCAGTTGGTTGGGTCACTGCCCTTGGATCCTCTGCCCTTTACTGCCCCACATAACAAAGGGCCAGGAGCGGCTGCTCTTCCCTTTCCTCTATATTGGTGCTTCTATGAGCAAAACTGGGACACTGACACGTTGGTCTAGAGCCCCATCTCACCTTTCTCTGCTTACTGTCCCTACATCTAGTGCTGCCTGTGGCCAGCAAGCTTCAGGAGATCTCAAGCTCTTTCATCTAATGCTTTCATCCTGATGCTCTGAGAAACAGTGTGTGCTATCAGTGCAGTGTCAGGATGAAGCTGCAATGATGGAATTCCAGGTGTCATGGAGCAGGTGTGAAAGACATTATTTGGGGCAGGAGGACCCCTTGTTGCCTTTGAAACCACAAACTGTAGGAGACTCAGTCTACATGCAAAGCTGATCTTTCGTTGTTTGCAAATTGGACATAGAATAACAACTTTTTGGTTTTAAGATAAAGGACCAATCCTAGCCTAATTCTCAAGAGGTGCATATAGGTATGACATGCCAGGGACCATGCCAGCTGCTGGGTCTCCTCCAGTAGCTTTTACTTGCAGACTCTTCAAAGAGCAGCATGTTACTGGGTCTCACACCCACTACTGGACACATTTATCAAGTGCTTACTATGCAGGCACTGTGCTAAGTGACTTACATACATGAGCTCATGTAATCCTCATGTATCTTGGATATGAGTGTTGTTAATCTTATTTATTGATAAGGAAATTGAGGTCTGATGTGGTTAAGTGATTTGCCCAAATCCATCTACCTAGTTACATGGCAGAGTTGAGAGTTCACCACAGCTCAGATTGACTCACAAGGTCATACCCTTGACACCTCATCCTGGTTTATGGAGGGATCCTGCCTTCATGAACAGGAGTGACTCTACTGAAGAGAACTTGGCTCAGCTATGGGTTACTGCAACACTATTTGTTAAGGTGTGCTGGAGCTGGCTCTTAAGGAAGGCATTTCTTCCCAACTCTGTGATTAGTCCACCAGAAAGGTGAAATCAGCCATAATGCGAGTATTTACACCATGAAATTGGCAAACACTGTTCCTTCCAAAGAGCCAGTTAAATGTTACCAGCCCACTGCTGACTTCAACCCACCCCTGAGTAAGGTTGGGAAGCTGCATGGACATAGGCCTAGCCTTTGCAAGTTGAAGCGCAGGAGAGAAGAAATGGTCTGTCATTTTAGGAAATTCACTCCCTGGCAGAGGGCAGCAGGGCCCTGGTGTGGGGGTGGAGATAGGGGGATGGTAGGTGAGGGCCAGAGGGAACTGACTTCCAGAAAGATCAGGTGCATTAGCATTCCCCATGGAGCCACAAGGCTGGCTAATGCCTGTACCTAATGCCTAACAGAACAGCCACCCAGGCCTTCTTGCTCCGGCTTACATGGTGAGATGAGATGGAGCCAGGGATACTGTTGATTACAAAATCAATGAGGACAGAGGGAGAGGTGGGTCAGATTTAGCCAGGGGGACCCAAGGGAGGGCCCTGACTGGCCCCTTGCCCATTGCTTCTCCTAATTCTCTGCATCCATCTTTCCAGACCTCTCTGGTTGAGCAGGCGGGTGCTGAGGTTTGTGGGTACCTTCTCTGCACTGGGCCCTGTGTGGTAGAAGTAGCCCAGGACCAATCCAAGTGCCCACCTGCAAGAATTGTTTAGAGCAAGAATAGGATGGTGTCTCACCAGGTGCATGCTGTGTGGTCAGCAGGGAGGGTCACTGAGGGCTGGAGTCAGGTACCTGCCAGACTCTCCCCATCTATCTCTTCCCCTGAAATGCCTCCAATGTGCTGGTATTACCAGCTCCCTGGTGCAGCTGTGTACCTCCTCCAAATTCCTCACCCCTGCATCCTTCTCTGAAAAATTGCTCAACACCCACCTGTGCTTCCTACCTGTGATGGAAGTTTCTTGATGTTAGCCTTATGTCCCTGCAACCTACCACAGACATCTTTGTTGACTAAATGAGTAAATGGTGCAGATGACTGCCCAAAGGAAGTGAGACCTGAGTGGGGAACAGAGGGTGATATTGCTGAGGAGAGGTAGACAGCTATGAAAGGGGTTGGGCCCCCAAGCTAAGACCAGACATTTTCCCTGGGGAGTCAAGAATGTGGCATCTCCTAACAGGCCAGCTTCAGTGCACACTCAGGTCAGGTAGCTTAGGGGGAGTCCCTCTCCTGGAAGCTGCTAGTGCTGGTCATGAGGTAGAGGTGGAGGCCACACAGAAGATGGCTGGGCTGTGGGAGTGGAAGAGGGAGAGTATGCTGTGAGGTGGGGGGTGTGGCAGGTTCACAGCTAAATGAGGGGCTAAAGTCAGGGTGGAAATGACACTCCCTGATATATGAGAGGTAGCTTTGGCTTGAAAGTGCCTACTGTAGATTGATGAATGGGTAGATGAATGGATGAATGGATGGATGGATGGATGATGGGTAGTTGGGAGGATAGGTGGGTGAATGAATGGATGGATGGATGGGTAGGTAAATGGATGTTCTCAGAAAAATACCTGGAAGCATGTTGGTGACACTGGGTATAGATGTAAAGTCTTGAGTTCTCTCTCTCTCAGGGAAAGTTGTGCCTTCATTCCTTTTATAGATTCCAAGTCTTTACCATTTTCTCAGTGGCTGCCTCTCTAAACAAGCCAGACATGTAAGCATCATTATCCCTTTTTTAGAAAGAGAAAATTGCCAAAACCGGTTTGGCTCAGTGGTAGAGCGTCGGTCTGCGGACTGAAAGGTCCCAGGTTCAATTCCAGTCAGGGGCATGTACGTTGGTTGCGGGCACATCCTCGGTGGGGGGTGTGCAGGAGGCAGCTGGTCGATGTTTCTCTCTCATCGACGTTTCTAGCTCTCTATCTCTCTCCCTTCCTCTCTGTAAAAAATAAATAAAAAAATTTATTTAGAAAGAAAAAAATGAGTTGTAGGAGATGGGAGATTAGCTCAAGGTCATAAGAGTCAGTGGCTGATGGGAATGAGTTTCAGACCAAAAGACAGCTACTGCACTAGGCCACAGGCCTCTGGTGGTCGGAAAGCTGGGACCATGGAAGGGATTTTAAACAGCCCCTGGGTGGGAGTATGTAAGAGATTCCCAGGGCTCTTGTAATCATACCTCGAGGACTCTGTTGTGTGAGGCTTTCAAACTTGGGCCCAGCAGCCAGCAGGCTCAGGGGACCTCCTTCATAGAAGTGGCACTCTTCTTGTAATTGGTCAATCACCATCCTATTTTGGAAGTCCTCTTGGACAGAGGGCTGAGGAATCCACTTCTTGGCCCTTTTCTGGCACCGTGGTCATGTGGCCATAGGGTTTTATGGTTTGATGAGACGTAAAACACCCTTGGTCCAGCACACCTTTTACTGGCTTCAAATTGCCTCCTGTTATCAGAGATAGTGGATCATAAAATACTGGCCTTATGAATTTTCCTGCAGTGGAAGCTGTTCAGAGAGAAGTGTGGGTGTCAGCTGGAAAAAGGAGGTAGTAAGCCCTTCCCCCGCCCCCGCCCAGAATACTAAAAATCTCAATGAAGCCTTCTGAGTGTAGGGTTGGAGATAGCTGGGTCTTTGCCATCTTACCAGCTCATTTGCTTAGTGAGGACAGGAGGCAAGTAATTTACTGAAAATGCTCAATTATGAGATTTCCCACTGGCAACTCTAAAATGTGTTGCCCCCTGATGATGTGCTGTATCTCTGTGTGTGTCTATGTGGGTGTAGATACATGCACAGGTGTGCTCATGTATGTGTGTTTTAATGGACTTTCTCCATCCATTAGAATGAAAGCTCCAGGAAGGCAGGCACTATCTGTTGTGGGCACTGTTGTGTCCCTAACACCTGGAGCGAAGCCTGACAGTCTATATTTGTAGACTAAGTGACAATGAATGAAGAAAGGTACTGACCCCTGCCTTCTACCTCAAGCTCAGCTCTCACCACTGCCTAGAAGGCCAAGCTCCAGCCAGTGGACTTCTAACCACCGACGGGGTTTCTCCCCTTCTGGTCTTGCTCCTGGACTGCTTCTTCTGCCTGGAAAACCTTCTGCCACTCTCCCTATACTCACCCCTGTGCCTGGGGAATTACAGCCCATCCTTCAGGAATCAGCTCAGTTGTCCCTCCTCCAGAAATTGGAGGAGGATTCCCTCCCCAAACTTCCCCTGGCCCTGTAGTCCCCTCATGAAACCTTGTGTTGTCATCACCCAAGCAGATTGTGTATTCCTTAAGGAAGGCCTTTTGTTTTCTTTGCCTTTGTAAGAGAGTAGGTGCTCCAGGCTTATCAAATGGAAGTAGATACAATAAATGCTTGAAGATGGGACCACTTACCAGGAAGTTTATAATCTAAGAGGGGCCAGAGCAACCTCAGAAACCCTGGAAGCAAACCTTAGATGCCCTAGTGTTCATGAATACATAGTAAGGACAGGGGCAGAGAGGACATAAGTACCCAGGAAGGACTGAGTGGATACATGGATGAACAGATGGATGGATGGAT
Source organism: Pipistrellus hanaki (assembly GCF_964339955.1). Lineage (NCBI taxonomy): Eukaryota > Metazoa > Chordata > Mammalia > Chiroptera > Vespertilionidae > Pipistrellus > Pipistrellus hanaki. Next base: position 73,630,705 of record NC_140508.1, read on the forward strand.
GGGTGGATGAGTGGTGATGGCTGAGTACAGCTCACTAGGGACTGTTCCCTGCAGGAGGAAGTTTTGGTCAGGTTTTAAGGGATGAACTGCATAAAGCTTACAAGAGGGAAAAATCATGCATTCCAGGCAACTCACCATTTTCCTCTAGAGGAATATTGTTGACCAAGTTAGCTTTTTGATTGCTTTCTGTCCTTGGTTGGTGCCTCAGTTCCCCCAGTGAGGTTGTTGTAAAGTGAAAGTCGGGAGCATAGCCAGGATTCTGAAAGGGCCATGAGCTGTATGTGCAGTTGTCTTGGCGGTTACCCTTCCAGCACAGTGATGACGCATGGTGGCCAAACTGACATGGCTCACTAATGTTCAGAGGCTGCTGTATGTGGGCCAGGAATCTTTCCAGAATAACTCCTGCTCTTCCTGGGCCCCACTCCTCTCCTTCATGTCCCGTCCAGGTCCTCTGAGAACCATATTCCAGTCATGCTGCTACTCTGGGTGGCAATGAGTGGGATACAGAAGGTGGAGACAGCTCCCTCTGGCCATGGCCATAGACCTTGGTGGTTCCTACCTCTTAGTGTCCCATGAAGCTCCAAAAGGAATTTAAGAGCATCTTTGATAATTGAGCGCTCCATCTAGGGGAATTCAAAGCTCCTTCCTTCCAGGACATTCCTTGGACCCCTCAAAGGCCAAATCAGAAACTGAATATATGCATTGCTGCTAGGGTGTGTAGCTTATTAGCTGTAGGAAACTGCTGCTATCTCCTGTTCAAATGGCAGAACTTTATAGTTAACCCCCCAGGCTGCAAAGGCTTCTTCCCTCTTTCAGAGCTTGACCCCTGGGGATCTGGGAAGGAACCAAGAATAGGTATGCCCCTTTAACCTGTGTGCAGTATTGTCTGTCTGTAAGCTTCTATGCAATTGTGCAATAGCTCAAAGCTTTGCCCTATACTCAAAGGGTTTCAGTGGCCAAAGCAACAGCAGAGAGATTGAGGGTCACCATTTCAAGCCCAACAGAGTGCCTACCATGAGGCAGGTTCTGCATCTCACCAGGACTCACAGTGGAGGAGACGCCTCTGAGATGTGACCAATGGTTCAGAGATCATGTGAATGCCCTGTGGCCTAGGGAGAGGTGAAGGTGTGGTCAAGGGTGGGCATATAAATGATGGACAGGAAGTCAAGTGTTTGGAGGTCATTATGCCACCAGGTAAGGCCATGAGCCAAAGTGAGGAGGAGAGAATGTGTAAGCCACGAGGTTATGGAGAATGCATTGGCTAGTCCAAGGCCTAGCAAAATCTGTTTCAACTGCTGATCTGTGAGGGGCTCCATGAGGCTTTGTTTAAGCTTTTTCTGAAACCTCTGTTCCCCAGTTATAATGAGACCCCACCAGACACACTCTTTAAACCAGGCTACGAGAAGTGCAGAGAACATACCCAGGTCATTCATTGTGTTCACTTGTTTAACTGACCCCACAAGTTCCCTCGTGACCTTCTTCCCCTCCTTTAGCCCCATTCCTTGCTGTTCTAGAGCATTAAAAGGATTTCAGAATGCCGAATGATTATTGATATATTAATGAGTCTGCCCAATGGCCATTAGCCTGCAGACTACTTGGGTATTTTTAAACTACTAAAATCAAATCTTGCAACATCCATTATGCCCTGGATGGTACATTGCTGCTGAGGCACCAACATGCATAAACGCAACTGAGCCTGCATTATCAAACATTTAAGCCCTTAAAAATTGCCCAACCTCTAAAATCTCCTCTTAGGACCCCCGCTCTGGCACTGTTCGGGCAGACACTAATCTCCCCATTAAGACCTTTCCACCTAGTCCCTGCTTGAGGCCTGGGGTCTGCTTTAGAAAGAGCAACAGCTTTCAGGCGCATTAAAGGATCAGGCTAAGCAAAGATGATCTTCACGGGGAGGTGAGCTGAGTGGGCAAACCAGCCAATCACTTGGGAGGACAGGGCACTATTGAAAATAATTCTGAGTGTGCCTGTGTTTGTTTGGAGTGGCGTGGGGGTGGGGAGAATTACAGAGCTGGTGTTCTGATGCCCAGGTAGTTAGTTGCTTCTGTGGCCTACAGAGAGGCTTGGCAGTCCTTATGGGTAGCAGACAGGGTTAGGCCAGTGGCCAGCAAACTGTGGCTCAAGAGCCACATGGGGTTCTGGCCCCTTGAGTTTTTAGCAAAGGCCAGCTTAAGACTACCCTAATTAATAAGTTAATAACAATGTATCTACCTCTATAATTTAAGTTTAAAAAATTTGGCTCTCAAAAGAAATTTCAGTCGTTGTACTGTTGAAATTTGGCTCTGTTGACTAATGAGTTTGCCGACCACTGGGTTAGGCCATGGCAGGAGGTGAGGCTTGAGCTCAGTGACACCAATGGCCTCTTCCTTTTTGTCATTGTGCTGTCACTTAGTAGGGGGAGCTATTCCTGAGATCCCACCTGAGCCCATAGAATAGCAACCCCTCCATTTGTTAATTTTGGACGGTGGCTTCTACAGATGAGAGAGCTTTCTCATCCTTGCTGCCAACCTGTTGGAAATAATTCTTTCCACCGGCACCTGACTCTGCCTGCTTCTTTCTGAGGTTCCAGAGATCTGGGTCCACACACACTGTGCTGCCTGCCAGTCCTCTGTTCCTTCGTCTTCCTTTCCCTTCTTCTCCCCACCTGCCCAGTCTTGATGTTGTTCAAGTCCTGGCATAAAACTCTTGGTGCATCTCTCGCTCTTGTTGCTGTAGAGAAAGGTTCACTCCTTTAGTTGCTGTTCTGAAATGTAGCGCTGGCTGTTCTTTCTCTTCTGCGACACTGGGCCATTTGTAGGTAGAGTGTAGGAGCAGAGAGGAAAGAGTCCAGGCGCATGTTGGCCTCTTCTGTAGACAACCTTGCATGTGGATAATCTGAAATGTGGGCATGTTGCAAGGCAGTAATCTGCCTGCTGGAAGTGGGGAGTTGGCATGCTGACTTCTCTCTGCCTGTAGATCCATCCTCCCTCCGTTACTGTGCTCATGCTGCTCTGGACAGAGGGAGGCCTGATGCTCCAGTGTGGCTTACCCCATCATTGTTATCTCAGTAAGGCTATCCCAGCAAAGCCCCTCTGGTCTGCTCCTATGTAGGTTAGGGGTGTCTGGGCAGGGAGGGTATGGGATTTAGAGGAGGCAAATCTGTGCTTGGTGGTCAATAGCTCCATGTGATCTTGGGTGTAGTTTCTAGGGCTGCACACTCCCTGTCCCAGCTTCCTGCCAAGTTCTCCATTGTCATTTTTCATTGCTCAGGCCTCGTGCTGGAGTTAAGCCGGGTCTTATACTACCCACCACCTAGCAGTGTGACATCTGTGAATGGATTTCTAATTACACATATAAATCAGCATGATTGGAAATTCTTGAAATTTTATTGGGAAGGAAATTTATAGTGATTAAAACCAATTAATTTGGGCCTCCTATTAATCCAGGCAGCGGGGTTGGGGCTGCCATGCTGCTGTGCCTCCTGAAAGCCATTGGGTGGGATGAGCTCGATCTGGGGCCACTGGGGGCGCGTGCTCATTTTTCAGGTTACAAATGCTCATTCCATGTTTTAAATTACACCCCTGCCCCCGGCCATGTGTCTTGTTTTGTGTCTAAAAATAGAGTTCTGGGCTTTCACTAAAGATTCAGAAACACTAAAAGGAATCTTTTTAATCAAAATAAAGAACCCTTTTTAATTACTCAGCCTCCCTCACAGTTGGAGGTAATAATTGTCGTGTGCTCTTAAGTAGGGCTGTTATTAGATTTCCCTGGGGCTCCTCTATTTTCTAGAAGTTAGCAATGCTGGCTATTGAATGCTGGAGAAGAAGTCAACCCTAATCTCTTTAAGTCTTTAATGTCAAGATCAGGTCATGGAGCTCACCTGGCCACTTGGAAACAGGCGGGAGAGGAGTGAGCTATGGTAGATACCAGGGCTGCCATGGGAAGAGATGCGTGATGGTTCTACTGCAGGCCAGATCCAGATCAAATTCCTTTACTTTTTTTGAGAAATGAAGATCAAAGCAGAAGAAAACTCTTTAGAGGTCATTCTAATCCAATGCTTTGCTTCTACAGAGGAGAAAACTGGGTCCAGAGAGAGAAAACAACTTGTCAAAGGTTTCATAATAAATTATTTGTAGAACCCAGAACTTCTGACTTCTAGGTCAGAGCTTGTCCATTCTCTTTTTCTCCCTGTGTGCATAAGACCCCTGATCCAGGACCTCCTCAAGATACACCTGTCCAGTTAGGTCTTTGGCTTGGACAGTCCTGCTCTAGTTAGATCCCTTGAATCTCTCATTCTACATCTTGACCCTTCAAGGCCTTACTCACCACAAAATGAATGCCAGTGAATCCCACTATCTGTCTGTATTCTGATGGCACCTCCAATGGTTTAACAGAAACCTCAGAAAGTTCTCTAAGGGTGGGAACTTCAAGCCTGCATGAAGCAGACATTTGGGAGAAAGTCAGGTACTTTAGTTCTTCTTAAATCCTGCTGGGAGAGATGTGTGTGTGTGTGTGTGTGTGTGTGTGTGCATGTGTGTGCACGCACGCACTCACGCGCTGTACACAAGGCTTTTAAAGCCGTGCCCCTAACTAGAGTGGAAGGGAGAGAGAGGGAGATAGAAACATCCATGCTGAGAGAGAATAATTGATCCTCTGCTTCCATCTACTGAGAATAGAGTCCACAACCCAGGCATGTGCCTCAACCGTGACCTGGTTCATAAGTCAATGCTCAACCAGTGAGCCCCAACATCAGGGCCAAACTGCTTTTATTGAACCAAATCCAACAAAACATTTCATAAGCTGCTGTGAGTGAGGTCCTGAAGCTGAATAAGGCCCCAGAGAATTAGCAGAGACCCATCCTTCAATCCCAGATCCCTGGCATCCAAGTGTCTTTAAACCAGACTGGTAATTGTTAAGGCAGTGCATTTAACAAAACAAACACAGGTTCCAATTCACATGCAAGTAAATATTTTCCCCAAGCGATTAGCACCCAGACAGCTAATAATTACCCCATGTGACACTTTTTAAAGCTGACTATGCATATTTATGGAAAGTGATTATTATCACAATATTAGGAGCTCATTAATCCCCAAGAGCACATGTGAGAACATTCCAAAGTCAGTGTAACATTTGTGCTCAGTAAATAGCCATCTGCTTGGAAAGCTGGTGTGGCTAGTGCTTGAGCATCCCACAGGTAGGGAAGCCCTCTAGTTGGGGGCATCTTGCCTTATCTCCTGGTAGGATCTAGTCCTGCTGACCTAACCTTTACTGGCAACTCTCCCTTCCCTTGACTTCCATGACTTCCTTTTCTTTCGGATTCCCATTGCTCAGGCTTCTCCTCCATATTGGCCCTTCTTCCTCTGCTCACTCCTTCAATGACGGTCTTCACCATAGTTCTGAGTCAGCCCTTCTTTTGTCCTCCACATTCTCTATCTGGAAGATCCCATGCACTTCTGTGCCTTTAGTTGCTTTTTATGTCTTGTCCCAAATCTCTATCTTCAGCTCATGTCACTCTCCTGAGCATTTGTACAACCAATTTCTATATCTTTTTACAAATATTTTCCTTGGGCCTCTTATATTCCTCATTATCCAAAGAGAACTCATGTCTCTTCCCCTCAACTGGCACTGCTCCTGTAATCTTACACATCTATTATATATCTGTACTCTGTTCATCTACCTCTAAGTATCACTTCTCTCCATCCTGCTGTCCCCACCCTCCTCTGGCAGCCATCATTTCTCATTTGGTTCATTGTCCTTCCTGCTGGCAGTGTTGCCCTATCCATGGGGTGAGGCCAGGTGGGGGAAGGAGCTAGCCCGTCCATGCACATTACCACACCAGTGCAGGGTTGTTTCATGGTTTGTCTTTAATTATAAATCCAATAACAAAGCCATTCATTGCCAAAAATCTTTCTATAATGGATTTTTGTTTTTGTTTTTACCACTCAGTCCATCCAGTTATCATTATAATGGTAAAAAACCTCTGATTTTCATTTAGGGAGCATACCCCCACCTCAATCTCAGCCCACATTTGGGGGGGGGGAGGGGGTCAGTGAATGCAACATAAATGGTCATCTCATTTCACTGCTCTGGCTAGTGGTTGTCTAGGAATGGGTCCCTTAAGTCAAGCCAGGTCCCAGGGCTTTAGCTTGAACCACCTATAAAAGGATTTGTTTGTTCTGAACCTGGGAGGACATGAGGCTGAAGCAGCTGTGGCTTCCATGTGGAGCACAAGGCAGAAGCCAACACATGGAGGAGAGCAGAGCTGAGCTGAGAGATGGCAAATCCAGGTCCTCATGGCTTATCTGAGCCCCTAATTCTGGTTCTTCATAATGCTAGCTCAACCTCTTGTTTCAATTGCAGGTGCTAATCTCTTTTTGCTCAAGCCAGTGGGATTGGGATTTCTCACATTTGCTACTGATACATCCATTGCCTTTGGGATGAAATTCAGATTCCTTAGAGAAGCTTACAAGGCCCTCTGCTACCTGACTTCATTTTCTTCCCAGCCTCATCTCTCATCCCTATCTGCCTTGCACTTGATGTTCTGGCAAGATGGAGCTTCCCTAAACACACTTTAACACTTTCTTGTAATTGCTTTTAATTGTCCATCTCCTCTGGGAGACTATAATGCCATGGGGATATGGCTGTGTTTATTTTATTCACGGTTGTAGCTCTAGCTCCTAACAGGATGCTTGGATTTTGGTTGGTGCTTAACAACTATTTGTCAAATCTATTGGTGGATATGGATTTGTCTTTGCATAAGATATCATTAGGTAGATTCTTTTGTTCTTGGACTAAATCTCATGTTATTCATTTCTGATTAAGAATGCAGGTCCTGAGATCAGATCTACTTAAGTTGATGTCCTGCCGTAGCCATTTGCTATCTGTGTGTCCTGGGCAAGTCATGGAGGCTTGTAATGTAACCAAATGGGGAGGTCAGGCAGGTAGTTGGATACAAGAGATTGTAATTCCAGCTTGTTCCTGAGAGCATGTCCATGCAACATCCACCTACTCTGCCACCATTTTTAATCTGGATACATGAGATTGGATGGAGCTCAGGGGAGAAGGGAAAGCAAATGAATGCATCAGTAAAGAGTAGAATGGAAACCATGGGACTATATAGTTTTACCTCTGGAAAATAATCTATATATATAAAAAGCCTGCAACTGGAACGCTGTAACAACCAGAATGACTGGTCACTATGATGCCCACTGTGGCCAGCAAACCAGCCCGATTGGGTGGTGGGGCTTGCCAGCCAACCTCTTGCAGCCCCTTCCCCTGGTTGGCCCTATCCTCAATGGGACCCCACCACCCCAAATGCCCTCAGCCCCTCTCCCCATCTGGCCTCACCCCAGATAAACCCCCCACATCAACCCCCTTCCATGATCAGGGGCAGGGCTGGCCAGCCAACAACCTATGGCCCCCTCCCCCAGCCGCTGACCCCCAATCGGGCCCTCCCACCCCATTTGGGGGTGGGGCTGGCCAGCCCATCACCCGCAGTCCCTTTCCACAGCTGGCCTGGCCCTGATCGGCCCCAATTGGGGCAAGCTGGCCGGCCAACTTCCTGCCATCTCCTACTCCCCACAGGCAAGGCCCCTAATTGGGGCCGGGTCAGCCAGACCTCACTGGTGCATGAATTCATGCACTGGGCCTCTAGTAGAGGGAGAAAAGAATGAGGTCCAGGTCTGAGCCCTGGGCTATGCCAACACTTAACCACAAGGTTGAGGGGGGTGGGAAGGGAGTGAGCAGGAGTGGCCAGCAAGGAGGAGGAGACCCTGGATAGGGGTTACTATGGAAGCCAGAGAGCACAATGTTTCTAGGAGGGAGGTTAAGAGAAAAAAATTGCTTGTGTATTGCAACATCAAAGCTTTGGTGACAAGTTCTGTTTTGGTGACATGGAGCTAGTGCCCTAGTGGAGTGGATTGTGCCAAGCGTAAGGTGAATTACAGCAGGTGAAGTTGTCCATGAGTTTGCTGGGGGAGGGAAATGATAACTCAGGGATATAGCTGGAGGGGCTGAATGACAGGAGAGCATTTGGTGATTGACTCACACTAAGGCTAAAATCTAGCAGCCACTATTATCACCTGATTGCAGGCCTACTGCCAGTCCTCAGAAACACATCTGCACTGGGGTTTGCCTTTCAGAGATCTCTGAAGGACTGAACCCCTAAAGCTTAAGGTGAACTGAAAAGACTTTCTTTGGAGGGATGGACCTGCCCAGCTTCCTGTGGGTGGGCTGCCTCGGGAGGTCTGGGGGCTCCTGGAACTTCTTTGAGCACCCAGTTCTTCCAGCCCTTCTGCTCAGACTCTCAATTGAAAGTCAAATTTGCTGGTGCAACTGTGTGTTGTGCTGCAGAAAACCAGCCTGTGCTTGCGTGTGTGTGTGTGTGTGTGTGTGTGTGTGTGTGTGATCTTTTTTAAAGAGCGAAGTAAATCTTGCACAAATCTGATAATCGTCTCAAAAACTCTGGGCTTGCCATTTACATTCCTCAACTTAGTCCCCCTTCTACATCCAGGACAAAAATAATGGCTTGTGAGGACTTAACTAAGGCTTAGGGATGGAAAACTTAAAACTGGTCGGATTCTGCCTAAATCCTATCAGATTTTCTTGCTTCTCATAAACCTTTAATCAGCATCAACTCTGTCTGTGTGTGTGTGTTCTCTCTCTCTCACACACTCTTCTGTCCTCTTGATCAGTGTAACAACATACAAATAATGTAAAAGACGCACACACCTACAACTGGAAGTGTGTCAGAAATGGGCTCTAATATTGGCCACCACTATATCTGATGGCCAACTCACTCCCTCTGGGCTAGGGATGGATTAGAGGGTCACTGGGCTAGTTGAGTCTCATGAATCTTGCTGTTCATTGCCATTCAAGGCAGCATGAGTTCATGGATAAGCAGAAGTCTTTTTGGACCCAAATTTTCATCACTAAAAATCGTCCTCTTCTCCACCACCCCACCCTCTACATCTAAAGCAAGGACATTCTGAGTATTTTCAGTGAAGGAGCTCCTCAATTATCTTATAGGCAAAGTCTCATTATTCCAGGAAATACCCATAAATAACCAATCAAAGTATCTGCAATATTGGATAGTGTTTCACCAGTAAAATCTCACTAAACAGAATTTTCAAATAACCAGATTGCAGTTAGTCCTTATCTCTGCAGCATATCATTTTTGGGAGAAATAGATAAATCCATCAACAAACTAGAAAATAATGAGATACTTAGCACAAATATAACTAAAAATAACCCAGTGAGTTCCTAGGCTTCTTAGGAACACACACCTACTCATGCTCATCTCCTCCAGACTGGACACTGAGCACTAAACCCTGCATTAGTCGGGGTTCTCCAGAGAAGCAGAAGCAATAGGATATACACAGCCTCTCTCTCTCTCTCTCTCTCTCTCTCTCTCTCTCTCTCTCTCTCTCTCTCTCTCTCTCACACACACACACACACACACACACACACACACACACACTACAGAGATATTTTAAGGAATTGGCTCATGAGATTTGGGCTAGCAAGGCTGAAACATGCAAGGGGGGGTCTGCAGGAATCTATCGATGTTGCAGTCTTGAGTCTGAAGGTAGTCTGGAGGCAGAATTCCTTCCTTCTCAGGGAACTGAAGCTATTTTTAAAAGTCCTCCAACTGATTGGATGTGATCTACCCACATTATGGAGGACAATAGGCTTCACTCAAAGTCTGTCGATTGTGGGTATTCATCACATTTTTAAAGCATCTTCATAGTAACACCTAGACTGCTGTTTGACCCAACAACTGGGCACTGTAGCCTAGCCAAGTTGATACACAAAATGAGCCATAGCAGGCTTCATACTTCCCAGACAGAAGAGGGATTAGTGTTAGTCAACTTTTTTTCATTGCCAAAGCCAAAAGGTGGACATTAACACTTATATAAATATTTCAACACCAAAGATTAAAATTAGTTTTAAAACCTAAGATGAACAAATTAACCCATTCCCACCTCCTCCTCTCCCCTTCTCAGTTCCCCACAATTCAACAGACAGCCATTTGAGACACACAGAATAGATAAAGTTTGTGATTGCCAATAGCAAATACAAATCAATGATATAATCTGGAAACTTGTTTTCTGGGAGGGGAACTCAGAAAAATTGAGGTAGATAACCAGCCAGAATGATAATTTTTAGTGCCTTGTACCCAAGTACTTGGATAGGCTCACTGTGTGGCTACTCTTGTTGGTTAATTTAACCCCAGCTTCCCTCTCTCTAGACACCTGCTGTCAGGTGAGGCCAGGACCATGGGGCACAACATAATCATGGCACAAGAGATTTCCTTTGTTCTCTTGAGCTTCCAGAAAAGCCTTTGCTTCCTCTTTAAAAAGAACATTGGGTACTTCTGGATCCAACTAAGATGGCAAACAAACACATGAAAATGTGCTAAACATCATTTGTCATTAAGGAAATGCAAATTAAAACCATGAAATAACACTATAAATGTATTGAAATGGCTAAAATAAAAAAAAGAAAAAGCCCCCAAGCCCCCAAAACTCACAACACCAAGTGCTGGCAAGAATGCAGAGCATTTGGAATTATCATGCGTTGCTGATGGGGATGCAAAATGCCACAGCCACTCTGGAAAACAGTTTGACAGTTTCTTACTAAGTTAAAAACACCACAGTCATGTGACCCAACAATTCTGTCCCAGGTGTTTCTTCTAGAGAAATGAAAACTTTTGTTCACATAAAAATATGTGGTTGAATGTTCACAGCAGAAGCATTCCTAATTCCTAAACCGGAAACAACCCAAATGTCCTTCCACAGGTACATGATAAACAAACTGTAGGTCTGTTCACATAATGGAGTACTGTTTAGCATAAACCGGAATGAACTACAGATGTGTGCAACAACTCTTGGAGGCACTACACTGGGTGAAAGGAGCCAGACTCAGAATGGTACTCACTACTTCAGTCCACTCACCCAACACTCAGGCAAAGGCAAAAGGATAGGGAAAGAGAACAAATCAGTAGTTGCCAGCTTAAGGGCCTTGGGGTGGGGCGATTAAACTACAAAGGGTCAGAGCACAGGAATTTGGGATGAGTGAACTCTTTTATATCCTGGTTGTGTTGGTTGCACAATTCTATACATTTGTCAAAACTCACAGAACTGTACATCACCAACAATAAAAGTATATTTTCTTCTTTGTAAGCAAAAACAGCAAATTATAAAAAGGGACCAATTTGGCTGTTACTGTTCTTTGACATTGTCCCTTTGCCTCTCCCTCTTGTCCTGGCTGCAATGCGGATGTGATAGTTGGAGGTGTAACTGCCATTTGGGGACTAAGAGGAGACGCTGAGCATAAAAACCAGCAGGTCGGGGCCGGTGGAGGGAAGATGCCAACAGATCTGAGGTCTCTTATTGCATCACTGAACCCTGGACCTTGTTCCTCCCGACTGCTGGCTTCCCAAGGATGGAAAGCATCCATGCTGCATGCGGGCAAGAAGGACCTACTGTCGGTAGATAATTTAAGACAATAATAAACCCAGTTGAAAGTTGGACTGTTTTGTGTGTCAGAAGTTCTAAACAATGTCAGTGGTAAAATATTTTTTGACCTAACTTTGAATTGCTGTGGGGTTTTAAGCACATGTGTGGAAGTTACAGCTGGCCAGTCACCTACAGGCCCATGCATCTATTTTGAGAGTAAACAAGAGACGTTTTCTCTAGGTTCAGATTCATTTGGTCATGGTTTTTAAATGATCAGTCCAGCCACTCTGTCTCACTCTTATATATTTTAAACACACTATTAGAATTCTTAGTGGTCACATAGGATAACACCATTGTCGGCAAACTGTGGCTTGCAAGCCACATGTGGCTGTTTGGCCCCTTGAGTGTGGCTCTTCCTCAAAATACCACGGCCTGGGTGAGTCTATTTTGAAGAAGTGGTGTTAGAAGAAGTTTAAGTTTAAAAAATTTGGCTCTCAAAAGAAATTTCAATCGTTGTACTGTTGATATTTGGCTCTGTTGACTAATGAGTTTGCCAACCACTGGGATAACAGAATAGAAGTAATCAAGTTCAGATTGCCTACTTTTCTAGCTGCTGTGCCATCATTGTTTATTTTGAATCTACTGCTTAATCACAGTGATATGTACAAGGGTTGTGGACGCAGACTTCAATCAAGGAAAAACAAAATGATTCTGAACTTGCTGGGTATTCTTCAAATTAACTTCCATGCCGAGTATGCTATTCATTAAAAGTATGTAATCAAGTATCCTAACTTGAAATGTATTGCTGAAAATGATTTTGTGGTAAAGAGGAGTGATCATTGCAGTTGTCACCTGTGCTAGGAGGCAATACTTGACTTCTTTGTGGGGTGAATACACAGAATTTAAGCCGTATCATGCAGGTATTCCATTACTTGCAGGTGAGCGAAGCTCATGCACCTCGCTTTCATGAGTGGTGCTGCAGATCATGGGGAAAACAACACAAAAATAGACCCTGTTAAATGACTCTGTGTCATGAAGGCTCATTTGAACGCATCCCAGAGCAGGTCAGAGCACGTGGGCTCTCTGCTGGTGGGGGATGGCTGTACATGCTTACCTTCTCATTTGCTTTCACAGATGGCAAGCATCCATTGGAGGAAGGATTTCTTTGTGGGGAAGTGGATCTCTATGATGGTTAAAATTGAAAACAGAATTTGAATGCAGAAGAATTTAATTTGCTGTTCAGGCATGTTGATTTCTAGCTCACAGACATTTATAGGAATGGTGTGTCCTATTGGAGCTGTCTCTAGAAAACAGGGCAGATGGCTATGCATGGTCCTGGGCCATGTTGGCAGTTTGTGTCCTGGGAGGAGATAGGCTCTTGGGTTGGGGGTGGGAGGTGGGGGTTCCTGGCTACCTCCCCTTCCTTCCCTCCTCCTCCCTGCACTGTCGTCTTTGTTAAAACCAGGCTGGCCTCTTGTTCATTCCTCCCTTCTTTCTGTAATGTCTCCTGGGCTGCTTCTCTGTGCGAGTACCAGGGATGTGATGACGTGTTAACAACCATATTCTCCTGGCAAGAGAGAAAGGAAGCAAATATTCCCAAGTATCAGTGCCTATCTGTGCTAAGAGCTATGGGGGGAGGTTAGGCTAAATAGAGCTGGGGAAGAATAAAGGAGCGCTGGCTTAGGGTACAGGTTTGGCAAAACTCATAGAAGAAGTGGAGGTGGCTATGGGGCCAGGCAGCTCTTATTGTCCTCCTGCCTCAGAAGTTATTGCCACCCTTCCCGCCATTCCCCCCCCCCCCCCCCATTTTGCTTAGGAGCATTTGAGAGGATTCTGATTCTGTCCTTTGCCATCAACCCTAGAAAGAAGATTAAATAACAAAAACTTCTGAATTCAAAAGAATCACATCAAAGGGAGGCATTCCAAGAGCCAGGAAAGTGGGTATTTTTTAGGGAAGGAGGTTTTTTCATTGCTTTTCAAATAGTATTGCCACCCTTAGGGCCATTCCCCAGTCAGGAGATGCTTGTGAAACTTGAGCAGCAGAGCAGGGGCCCTGGCTTGACAGGAGGGCTCCCTCGGTGGTGGAGAGGGTGGTGGAGAGGTTCCTGCAGTTTCCTGGCCCAGGAGGAAGGATGGCATTAATTCCAGGCCTGCAGGAGAGGGGAGCAGTGCTCCCAGGACCCCAGGCACAGCCCCTGGCTTTCCCAGGGGTTTCCCTGTGTTAAAATGCATTGGCTGTGAGTCAACATTTCCCTCGCAGTGGGGGGGCCTGTGCCTGAGTTCCTCTTTCTCATTTCCTTCCCAGACCCCCATGATAATGACTGGCAGGCAGCTGTGAATGACAAGCCCTGAAAATAAAAGCTGGAGGGGGGGGGGGCGGATTTGACAGAGGAGAAAACAGCCCTGGGTTGGCAACAAAGCCCTGAGCTCTGGGGCCATGTGACAAGCATCTAGCCACATCCAGAAGGTGCGTCGCTGGGCAGGTGGAGGGGAACGCTGGCAGGTCCAGGTAAAATGAAGCCCATGGGAAAGGCCAGCAGTGCAGGGAGCAGCTCATATAGGGAACAAGGAAGAGTGAGACTGGCAAGTGTGTCCAGATGGCTTGTGAGGGTAGGTTGTCAGTGTCCTGTCTCTCAGGAGACAGGTGGATGGCCGGGTAGCCATCTTGAAGGCCCCTCTGGATATAAGAGCAACTTTGCTTTGATTTTACTCTGACCCCTGGGTGGGGAATTTGCAAAGCTGGGTCCCAATTCCAACTCTGTGCTGACCTGCTGTGAAACTCCAGGCAAAAGCCTGAGCTCTCTGAGCCTCAGGTTCCTCGTAGAAAAATGGGAGGGTCGGCCCAGGAGTATGAAGGTCTCTCAGCTCCATTGTGGTTTTCCTCATGCATTTAAGATATACTGATTCATCCTTGCCCATGTCTTTGTATCATTACAGATGAGGAGGGAAACAATACCTTTGCTGTCTGGTTGACAGGCTTCCCTGGAATGAGAAGCTGCCATCTTTTGGGGGTTTTATGATCATAGCTTCAGTCACTCTTTTCCACCCTCTCATACCCAACTCAAAATGTACCCAGAGCTTAGAGTCTCAGGCATCTTATCGGCCAGGTGGGAAGAATTTGCCAAGCCACAGGCCACTGTCGTTGAGACTTCTACTCAGACTGGGTCTGACAGTTGGCTAAAAGCTTGTGAGATTTAGGTAGTTTCAGGATTTTTGATGAAATATTGAGAATGCATTTTTTAAACCTTTAATTTTAATAAAGTCTAAATAACCTAAAATCTTATCAAGACAAGTTAGAGAGCATTTCCTTATACCCTTCACCCAATTTAACCTAATGTTGACATCTTACTTAACTATAGCACATTTATCCAAACTAATACATTAACATTTGTACAATATTATTAACTAAACTATGGATTTCATTTGGATTTCCCTAGTTTTTCTACAAATGATCTTTCTGAGTTCTAGGATCCAACATACTACATCATCCTGGCCTCTTTCAGTCCTCTGCTCTGTGACAGTTCCTGTCTTTTTTCTCTTCCCTCATGACCTTGGAATAGTTCTGGTCACGTATTTTGAAGAAAGTCTCTCAGTTTGGACTTGTCTGATGTTTTCTTATGATTATGGGGTTTTGGGTTTGGGGAGAATTCCACAGATGGGAAGTACATTTTCATCTATAGTATCAGAGGTGAGGTATGTGATAGCAACATGGGTATCCCTTGGGGTGTCAACCTTGACCACTTGATTAAGGTGGTGCTGGCCAGGTTTCTCCACTCCATTGTCCCTGTTTCCCCCTTTTCACATGTTAGAGGTGAGTGCAAGTGTTTTTTTTTTTATGCTTTAAATCTGTTTGGGGATATGAGTTCCAAATCAGGTCCTAATCTAAAACATTGCTGCTGTCTTGAGGAATATGATTGAGATTGAAATGTAATAATTGTACAAAGTGCTTTGGGAGGTACAGATGGGTCTTAGGAGGTGCCAGTAGGTTAAATAAAGGTGGGCCTCAAGCTAAGGTTTCAGAAAGGTCAAAGTGGGCTTGGGGAGTAGCAGGCAGAGAGAGGAAGTGGGAGGGGAGGGTGGATGATTGATATAGAGCAAGTGTGCCTGGCTGGGCTGGAGGAGCAAGCTAGGCAGGAAGCTGGAAGAACAGCAGATTTAAATGGGACATGTATCAATAGCATATCAGGGGGAGAGAGGACGCTAGGTAAACAGGTATTCTCCACACCCTTTCCTGCCTGCATGAGACACTCATCCTGGCTAAGGATACAGTCTGTGACCATGAAGGGAAGAGGCTGGCTAACTGGTGTGTGTGGCTCTTGGACCCATGACTTTGACCTGGTAGTCAGCATCATGGCTCTAGATGGCCAAGCACCCCATTCAGACAACTGTCAAACAGGGTCTGCTTTGGGGACTTGGCATATCTAGCCAACTTTGCCTGGGGACTAAGAAGGCAATCTTTCCACTGATCAGAAGGTAATCTTACACCCGTTGTAAATAAGGGTCTGGGGAGAGCAGAGTGTCCATATGTCTGCAGGGTATGGTTCACAGGCGATTTGTGTGTGTGTGTGTGTGGGGGGACACTCATTCCTTTTATTGCTCCTCTCTATTCATCAGGGGTCAGCCATTGAGCTATTGTTCTGGGGGAAGGCTCTGGGTCACTTTTGCTGCCTTCTTCAAGGCACAATGACTTTTAACAGGCAACATCTGACAGTGTGGGAGCCCCTTGCAGCCCTGGGTGAAATTATGATAACAAGAGAAAAAAGCTATTACTGCCACCATGCTTTCATTATGCAAATGATATTAAGATAGGCTGTGTGGATCGCCCCTGGCTATGCTATAATCTCCATGCAGTGATTATAATGTGTCAAACTTAGTCATTTTGATTATGACATGTTAATTACATGCCATCCTCATGTAGACATGAATATTACTCCCCGTCAGACAAAACACAAATTGGGGCCATTGTTAGTGGGTTAGTTGGGTGTATGTGTTTTAACTTTTTTTTTTATTAAAAAGATTAAAAGATTTAGAAGATATGTAATATTGCAAACTAATTAAATACCGGCTTGCTCTGTGCTCCGCTTGGTGGAGAGGGTAGATGCTGCTAACTTGGACTGCTTGGGTTTCATTTTGGTACTCTGGGTGCCATTGGCCAAAATGGGGTTTCCTGGGGAACAAGAAGCTTGACTTGTCGGGATCAGGATGGGGAGGGAGTGGTAAAGGTTGGTAGAGTGAGATGTCAGGGGGTATTTGAAAACTCCAGGCCCAATGTGACTTGAAAGAAAGAGTGGAGGATCATGATCAAATGTCAGATGGGGTCGCTGATCTGGAAGGGCCCCTGCAGACCCTCAGGTCTACCTCTCCTTTTACGATGAAGAGATTCAGGACCCAGAGGGGTGAAGGAACTTGTTCAGGGTCACCCAGCCAGGTTGAGAAAGAGCTGAGACATAGCATTGCACCATGACTTGGTACCACCATTTCCCTTGGCATTGAAAGGG
This sequence comes from Pipistrellus hanaki, assembly GCF_964339955.1. NCBI lineage: Eukaryota > Metazoa > Chordata > Mammalia > Chiroptera > Vespertilionidae > Pipistrellus > Pipistrellus hanaki. Next base: position 73,647,656 of record NC_140508.1, read on the forward strand.
CTGGTCTGGCCTTATTGGGAATCACCACATCTCCAAGTGACAACCGAGAAGAGGTTCTTGGACCCATACATTCTTTGGTAAGAATCAAGTCCAAGCCCTTAGTTCCCCCCTCTCCTCCCCACCCCCCAGGCTGATATCCATGGTCCTCCATAATAAGGCTCCAGTCTACCTGTATTTTAGGCTTGTCTGCTAATCTCATTTTCTATAACTCCTTTACCTCTATAAAACTGTTTTCTACTCCTCATCCTTCAATCATTCTCAAATGTCAGTGGGCTGGGCCAGATGACCTCTCCAGGTTCCTCCCAGCTCTAAGATCCAGGAGTCTAGGCTCAGTGTTTATGGTACTGGAATAACTAGTGTGGGGTGAGGGCATGGGGGTGATATCTCTGCCACATCCTTTGATGTCACTGGGCTGAGGTGAGAAGATCCTTTGAGAATTGAGTGAGAGCAAGAGTAGAAGTCAGAATAGGGGAGGTTAGCATCAGGGTCAATGGCACAGGGAAAGGGGCTCATCTGAGACCAAATGACCAACATTAGAGGAAGTCATAGGTCCTGGAGAGTCCTTGCTCTGAAGATGTTCTCAGATGTCCATCCTGGGTCCATCTACTGGCCCATTCCCTTCCCTTGTTAATGCTTTCTTACCTATCCACGCTCTCTTATTGGGAGGGCCCACATACACCTGTCAGCCATCAGCATCAGAGTCCAAAGCTGGAGCTTTCACTAGCCAGTGGGCACCGGAGGTGAGCTCATCTCCATAAGTGCTCCCTGGAAGTCACCAGGGGTTCTACAAATGGAAGGGATTATCATTGAAATATAATTTCAACAAAGATGGCACAATGCTCTGTTCTGCTGTGATGAAATGTGTCATTAAATTTAGAAATAGATCAAACACCTTCCCAGTAAGATCCTCTGGCACCAAGTATCTAGGTGAAAAGCTGAATATCTGTGAGAGCTCACAAAATGTGAAGGAGGTGGGAGGAAAAAAATCCCTCACTAGGGAGATGTACTTAACTAGACTTATAAATAGCCTGATCACAGCTCATTTGATTAATTTGGGGGAAAGGAGTAAAAGTGTTTTGCCAATTCATCAGATTTCGTGCTTTCAAAGCAGTTGCTAATGTAAATATTAGCATCCAAAATGAACAAATTGTCTTTGGTAAATAAATGCCCTAATTTACAGGTGCTATTAGCAGAGATGATTTCCCCCTGAAATTAACTTTTCTCCTCTTTTTCCTTTCTCTAGCCTAACATTATATACATCAATGGATGTGCTTGCAGAGGGGGAGTCTTGGTTCATTCTCTCATGCTCTGAGTTCAGAGGACTGAGTTTCTAGAGACATTGTTCAGATAGAGTAGATGAGTGCATGCTCCTAGAGCTTAACCTCCTTTAGGTGTGGGAAGGTGAACTTGGCCTGTGTATGGGATTAGTAATTCTCCCAGTGATTGTTTGAGATCTTCCTTCTTCTGTTGTCTCTTTCTAGATCGGGACATTCCCTTGGAAAACATACATTGAGGGGAGGTGACCACTGACATAGACCCCAAGGCTGGCCCCAACTGCTAAGTCATCATATTGGGCCTTTGCAATACTCTCCCTTTCAGAATTTTTCTTATCTCACAGGACTCGCCTAAGGAGCCCAAGACTGTGCCTACTGCTCAAACTATCAGTTGTCTCCTGTCCACCAAGTGCTAGCTGTGGCTGCTGAAGGCCAGTTCTAGAGAATTCATCTTTTCACAGGGAGCTGGAGATTCAAAAGATGGCATTAGCATTAGCTAAGCAAAGCAAGCTTCAGTGGTTTCCAGCTCTGATGTCAGAGTGTGAGGGACGGGGTGGGGAAGATGCTTAGACAGGAGGGCCTGCGTCATACCCCATTTCCTAGGATCCTATTTTATTTATTTAAATGGCAGCCCTTTGCCTCCTAGTATACTTGCACAGGCTGCGACTAGGGTAGGGTGAATGAGGCACCAAGAGTGCAAAATGTAAGAAAGTGCAGGACCAGCATTTGCGGGCCTCTGAGAGGGAGTTCTTCCATAAATTTGTAACCTAGGCACCTCACTTATCTCACTCAACCTAGTCCTGCTCTTGCTCTTCAATGGCCCCAAAGGAGGTGGCAGAGGCCTCAGCGTCCCCACTCCTTACTGGTTATACCACTAATGTGTAAGAACACAGCCTGGACTCATGGAGCTTAGAGTTGAGATGAATGGGAGATCAACTCTGCTCCAGGCCATGACCTTCAGGGATGAGGCAGTTAGGGCCCAGCAATGTTAAAAGACTTGCTTAATTTCCTCCACCTGCATGGGCGAGAGGCAGCATCTAAGCTGTGGTCCTGCTGTCAGTAGAATTTGGAGCTTGGTGTCTAAAGAAATCAGAGACATTTGTGTTTCTTAAATATTGCAAAGTTGGTATTTTAATTGCATTGGTGATTGGAAGAAAAAAATTTTCTAAATGTGAAATAATATTTTATTTTTTAATTTTTTTCTTTTTTTTTATTAAGGTATTATATGTGTACATACTGAAATAATATTTTAAATACATTCTTGATCCCAGGGAGTGAATTGCCTACTTCTGTCTTGATCATGGTGGGTGCTGACTGTGACTGCCTTGTGCCCTGTGCACGGGGGTCTTTCTCCTCTGCTCCTCAGATCAACTCTGTCCTCTTCGGGAGCTTCTCCAGGTGACAGAGCATAAGCTACCAGCCCATTAAGATAACTTTGGAACCACTTAAGATGGGCTATTTCAAAAGGTACCAAATTCCCTGATCTTATAACTGAACCATTTAACTAGATCATCCTGTAAAGAGAAAATGCGTTAAAAATACCAGTTAATTACTTTTTTTTAATTCCCAAAGCACAAATAAGTCCTAGTTAACTGTCTTTGCACATTTATATATTTAGACATCAGAGTGTGACTCTACAGCAGTCACAGTGAGCCAGCAGGCATTTAAGTAGAGGACAGCTGACTCCATAAGGGAAAGAGACTGGCTTCCTCACTAGCTTAAGGACACATACCATCAGTAGGTTATGCTAAAAGACCTTGAGGAGAATATCCTTGAATTGAGGCCTTGTTAGCAATTCTTTTATATGGGACATATACCTTTGGCCCAAGTAATACAATGTACTTTGATTATGTGTCAATACTAACAAATGTTAATTATGCTTCAGTCCTGTATCAAATGAGTAAAACCCAAAAGCAGGTTCAATTCTCTCTTTGGAAGCAATTAGCATTCAAAAAATCCCAAAGACTAAAGACTTTAATGCAAATTTGGAGCTGAAAATGATCAGCCTTTCCCCCCTCTGCCTTTGGACTTTGAAGCTGACAATATGACAAAGGCCTGTATTGAGAGGGCCTCTTAAAAATCCATTTACATCATATCAGGTATGTCAGATAGAACTGATCTTTATGGACTTGTCCATCACCTAGTTTACTTTTTAAAAAAATATATATTTTATTGATTTTTTTACAGAGAGGAAGGGAGAGAGATAGAGAGCTAGAAACGTCGATGAGAGAGAAACACCGACCAGCTGCCTCTTGCACACCCCCTACCGGGGATGTGCCTGCAACCAACGTACATGCCCTTGACTGGAATCGAACCTGGGACCTTTCAGTCCTCAGACCGACGCTCTACCACTGAGCCAAACCGGTCTCGGCCACCTAGTTTACTTTTAAAGTGACATTTTACATTTTTTTGGAAACCCAGTTACCTAGTGTTCCCATATGTTTGGAATCAAGTATGTATTGAATTCATGAATGAGTCAATGATAAGTCCCAGGCAAAGTAGGTTTCACCTATTGATGAAATTCAAGCCCATTATCAATGGCAGAGCCTCTCCTGTCCAATCTCAGAGCCCAGGTACCTTTACATTTTTACCATTGAAGGAAGGTTATCTGGTTTCTGGATAATCAGTAGATTAGAATTGGTGAAGTTGCTGCCAGTGGTAGGCACTAACTATAGTGAAACATGACAGGCGAAGCCCCAAAGTAGGGAATAGGCATGATATTTAGACAGCAGGAATGAACTCAAAGATGTATGGGGTTATGAACAGAGGGGCAAACAGCCATAAGTACTTTCTTAACTTTTGAGGGAATTAGTGCATTACAGCTCAGTACAAATTCATTTATTCATTCTTTCATTCAAAGAACATTTAAATGCCAAATAGGTACCCACTATGAAGAGATGGGTCACTATGTTGGATAGCATCTAAGATGTTCTGACTCTATTGTTGTGCACACATTTATTGAGCATTCACAAAGTCCTACATTCTCTGAGTCTATTTCCAGGTGACACGAAATAAGAAGCCGAGTTCATGTTCAGTTTACTCTATAATGAAGACAGGGAAGCCTAAATTCTTTAGAGATTTTCATCTCCCTGGGCATAACCAAGCAGGTGTTGGCACTCATCAGGGATGGCAATCTGGTAGAGCATCACCTCCCCAGACAGGCAGGAAGGGAGGCATCACCAAGAGCTGATTTTTTCCTTCCAGCAAAGTGGAATGGCTCTTTCATAGAGAATACCAGCACACCAGATGGAAGTAAGGACAAGTATTGCTGCCTTTTCCTAAGAACCCAAGACTTTCAGAGAAGCGGGAGGCAGTGTGAAGAGGGGGTTCAAAGCATGGGAAATGGGGCCAATTACAGAATTCATAAATGTGTTGAGAGGGTTAAATGAGTTCATTCATGTGAAAGACATTAACTGTGGTGCTTGGGCAGAGTTAAGTGTTAGTGTCAAGCTGTCACTTAGCTAAGAGGAGAGTATGGTCCCAGCTTTCATCTTTTTATGCAGGAATGATACATTTTTCACTTTTCACTATGAGGGAAAAGGAAGTGAAAATTAATCTTCTCCATCTAAAATATCCCAAAAAACTCCATACAAATGACAGAAAGTCAAGAAATAAGTAGAACTGCCCTAGCTGGTTTGGCTCAGTGGATAGAACATTGGCCTGCAGTCTGAAGGGTCCTGGGTTTGATTCTGGTCAAGGGCACATGCCTGGGATGCCGGCTTGATCCCCAGTAGGGGGCACGCAGGAAGCAGCCAATCAATGATTCTCTCTCATCATTGATGTTTCTATCTCTCTCTGCCTCTCCCTTCCTCTCTGAAATCAATAAAAATATATTTTAAAAATAATAAACAAACAAACAAACAAATAAATAAATAAAGTGCTAAGGTTGGCTCTGCCAGTAAAGTAAAGGTACAAGGATACATGGTAGAGACTAAAAATGCAAAGATGAGTAAGACTCAGACCTTGTTCTCAGGATGTTCACAGCCTAATCCAGTAGTTCTTGAGCTTTATCATAAAAAAAAAAAAAGGAGGTGGGGGGAGAAAGAAAGAAGTAGAACCAGCAGCCTGTTGTTAATAATTTTAATTCAAATTCCAGACAACTGACTTGAATTTGGGAAATGAATTGAGCCTTTGATGACACCATGCATTAATCCATTGACGCCAGAGCTTATCCTGTTAACACATTGATTGTATTCCTGCTAGCAACACTGGTTTTACAGGCTACACGGGTCTATACTTGACCATGGCAGAGAGGTGGGCTTTATATGAAGGAAAATGGATTTGAGAGCTGCATCTTCTTTATTATAGGCACAGTCTCCCCTCCAACATCTAAAGCAGGTCCCAGAGTTCTGGGCTTAATTTGAATTCCAATCAGACAACTTACTGAATATTTCTTTTTTCCCCCCCTTACCAATTTTTACTCTGTAAATCAACTTGACTGTGCTCAAGTCTATACTCAGTTCAGTTTAACAACTTGATGTTATTGTTGTTGCTATTATTATTGGTCCTAAATACAGGAACTTTGAGCCCACAGCTCTCCCACAATATTGCTGCCCCTGTTGCCCCAGTTGAATCTGAGTGGGCTGGAAACCCCTCCTGATCTCCCTCAGCACTTGCATTCCCCACAGTCCTTTATGGTGCCCACTCTGTGCCCACCCCATGCTCTGCTGCTCCTGAGGAAGTTAGAGCATCTGAGGGAAACACCTGAAATCATAATGATGAGATGGAGTCAGAGTCAGGAAATTGACTGGTGCTGATGACAAGTGCTGAGGAAGTTTTCCTTCTCTCTCCCTCCACCCTTTGTTCCCAATTTCCCAAAGTAGCAGGTGGATCAGGATGTGATTAGATTTAAGGGCTGGTGGAAAAAGGGGGAAGAAAGAGAGATGACTCCGGTATTTCCTGTCTGTTTTCTAAGACCAGACCCTGTTGGAGTGGTTGTCTGGGCACCGAAGGTGCTACCTGAATTCAGATAGGAAGAAACATTTTCTACTGTACCCAAAGGCAGCCTTCCTCCTGCCCTCAGACCTTCCACAGGCAGCTGAGAGCTGTGCATAAGCAAATCTGAGTGAGTTATTTTGCAGCCACCCGCAGCCACCTCTGCTTCCGCCCTGACCCATTTTCTCCAACTATGATGTGGCTCTAATAATCCCTGCTCTGCTCTCCGTCTTGCCTAGAGGCTACCAGAGTTCATTAGATTAAAAAAAATCTATAAACTACTTCCAGCACCTTGGAGGTAAGTGCTCTATAAGTACAATGTAATAATAATAATGCTACAATAATTACCTTGATTAATTTATGCATAAGGCAAAAAAAGATTCTTAATTAAGAGACATTCCAGCAGCGTGAACACTGGCCCCATATATTGGAAAGTAATATCCCCAGCAGGGATTCTAACTCTGGGCCAGATTGACAAGAAGTATTTTGTGTTATGGTGGTGACTAGGCTCTGTGGCCAACAGACTGGAAAGGCAGAAGGTGACAGAGAGGAGTTTGGTGTTGTAATGAAACACAAGCTAAGTTATCCTGATGACACTTTTATTGAATAGCAAGTAAATAAGAACCAATGGCAAGCTATCAGTGATATTAATATCTTATATTATTTTTAAAAAATAACATAAAACAAGCATTTATGGAATTACCTGCAGGTGGGCATAGGTCTAGGCTTGAGGCAACATTTTGTGATCCACCCCTGTCTTTACCATCAGATTGCTCAGTGATACCAGAGAAGAAATGTGTGCTTTGGTGGTGTAGGTATGTTGAAGGGCACACAAGAATGTGGAGTTGCTCAAGATATGTCCTCATTAGTCTTAAAATTCTCCCAAGGTGCAGCTATTCTAAGACTAAGATGTGCATCATACTTTATTTATTTTTAAAATATATTTTATTGTTTCTTTTTGTTTTGTTGTTGTTGTTGTTGTTGTTGTTGTTGTTGTTGTGTGTGTGTGTGTGTGTGTGTGAGTTTTAACAGAGAGGAAGGGAAAAGGATAGAGAGTTAAAAACATTGATGAGAGAGAAACATCAATCAGCTGCCTCCTGCACACCCCCTACTGGGGATGTGCCCACATCAAGGTACATGCCCTTGACCAGAATAGAAGTTGGGACCCTTCAGTACTCAGGCAGATACTCTGTCCACTGAGTCAAACCAGCCAGGGCTGTGCATCATAAACTTTATAGAGAAATGAAAGGAGTTCAGTGGCCTCGGGAAACAGCCACAAAGTCTGTGATCTGTCTTCTCTTTGTTCAGCCAATATTCAATTTTCCCAAAGATTTGAGTGGGCCAATTTGCAGCATTCAGTGTGCAGTGCTCTGCATGTGAGAGTACCAGTCAGGCTACCAGAGGGCACCCTGATGCCTGGGCCTTGGTAGTTGCTTCGGGTTGTGCACTGGATCTGGGTCAGATTTGCTCTGGCTAGGGAAGCGAGGGTGACTTAACAGCAAAGTGTGTTGCAGGAGTTCTCTTAACAGCTTAGTTATGAGAAAGAACTGGCCAGTGGGCCACCTTCCTTGAAGGTAACCATGTATGTAGTGGGTGAAAGCCCCTTTGTTAGCCTGTTCTGGTTAATTTCTAGCCTTATCCCCTGGGGAAAGCTGGAAGATCAGTGGTAATCTAAGACAGGAAGTAAGATTTCTCTTTTAACAACTTAGCAGAAATAGAAAAGTCTACCTACTAGGGGTCAGACATGGTTGGCACAGGGGAACGGAAGCAAGGAACCAATTGTGCGCATGTGCGTGTGTGTGTGTGTGTGTGTGTGTGTGTGTGTGTGCATGGATGTGTGCATGGGTGTGTGCATGGTCTGGTAGGCGGAGTGGTGAGAGGCTGCCAGGGCATAAAAATAAATTTGAGGTCAGATGTAAATGCTGTTCAGTCATATTGCTCTCTTAACATGTAGCACTGAGAAGACTGATAGTTCTATAGTAAGGAAACAGATCATTGTGTATTTGAGAGAACTAGCTGGGCCTGGGCTAGAGTAGGATATTTATTTATTTTAAAAAAATATTTTTTTAATATATTTTTCATGGATAGAGTGTAGCAGGAACATCCTGTATGAGAGGATTAAGCAGCAGCCACCAGAAAGCTAGAGGGACACAGAACAGGAAGAGTCCATAGTTACATTTATCTGAAATGTACTTAGGTCATTCCCCCTGCCCCCCGACCCTCCTCTCTCAAGGGCCAAGGCCCTTGATTACTCTATTGCCCATCATAAGTTGGCTCCATGAAAGGGCTGGGACACATACAAACTTGGTCTTTCTCTGCCTGCTGTTCAGTGGGATTGGGCCATTTATACTGAGCACACGTATTACACAATCCATCAGTTAATACAGTTCCTCTATGCCAGGAACTGTGCTAAGTTCCGGAGATGAAGGAGATACAGCATTGGTCCTTAAGCAATGCATAATACCAGAGGGAAATAAGCCATGAGTAATAGAATGCAATGATGTTCCCAATTCTTCCTTTTTCCCTGTAGCCACACCCTTTCCCCTCCAATTTGTAGTGCCCTCTCATCATGGACAAGTGAATTTCCCCAACACTCAACACTGTGTTCATCCATGATGTTTTGGCCATTGATTGAGATGATAGCATCCCAAATGAGGCCCTGTGACAAGTATGACATTCTGGAGCCGTGCCTGTGAGCCCTGTGTCCTCACCATTGTTCCCTTTGCTTCTCCCTCTGCCCACCTCCATCTGATCAGTCTTTGATGGGCTTTTCCAACCATCACCTCCCTCTGAAGCCTTTTGTACCTGCCCAGTCAGCCTGCTCTCTCTGTTAAGCCTCCACGTTGCTCTGAGGATCCATGCCCATCTAGTTTGCTTCTGAATTCTGTAGTGTCTGGTCTCACCTGCTGGGCTATAAGCTCCTTGAAGGCAGGAGCAATTTTCTGTTTGTTTTTTTCCCCCAGAGGCCTTTGTAGCCCTGAGCACAGCATAGCAGCTGGGCAATGGTGGTGCCCATGCCAGCCCTCAGAATCCTCCATCATAAGCAATCTTTTCCACCCCCTTGAGAACCCTCCTCACTGCTCAGGTTTCCATTGACCCCAGCTGCCATCCAGACCAGTCCTTTCTTTTCTAGATGGCAGCTGAGGTTCATCCTATGCCTTTTCCCTCTTGTAGTGTTATATTCTGCAATCTTCAAGACCCCATTAAGTGATAGAAGAATTGATTCTAGCTATAGTGTTAATGGCTAATAACAGCATTGTCTCCCTGGACATAAATTCTGCATTTCAATTGAAGTTTTAAGTGTTCTTATCCATGGAAGTAACTAGACATTGTGATCCCTGACACAGGCTGCTAGGGATAAATTTTTTAGAGTTTAGAGTTCAGGGTGTCTCACATCACATTGCAAAGCTATTTGGCATAACAAGGCTGTTCTACATGTGGTCTTGGAGAGGCTAGAAGACAAGACAGGTCTATACCTTTACCAGGACCACCTTACACTGTGACTTACGTTTGAACCTCATGTTTTCTAAGTCACTGAGAGTAAGCAAAATGGCTTTTGACTTCAGAGCTGGTATGTGTTAGTCTGCTAAGTTATTATTATCATATCTCCATTTTAAAGATGGGGCAAGTGATACTGAGAAGGGACACTGGACTTACTCTGCTCCCACAGCTGTTAAGAAAAGGACTTGGGACTGGAACCCAGAACTCCTGCCTCTGTTCAGGATTTATCTCTGTCACAGAGACATTGTATTAAACACCTTCATCTCAGTCTCACTCTCAACTTTAAGTCATTATTACATAACTATGGGCCTTGTGCATGAATTCTTGCACCTTGAAAGGAACTGTGGGCTGCAAGGCTACAGTGGGCACAGGGGCAGATCTCGGCTCATCCTCCATGTCCCTGCCTGGCCCCTCTCACCACAGCCCCCAGTCCTCTGTCTGCTGGCATTCCTGCTTCCCACCACCACCACTCCCACATGCTGATGGTGCTGGTCCCATTTGCATCTGCTGATGGCACAAAGAAATTGGGGCCAGCACCAGCAGCTGGTGCAAGCAATGTCTGCTACCCTGATCACCCCTCAGGAACAGGGGGAAGTGGAGAAGCCCTCAGGGGCCAGCGGGCCAGGCAGTGGCTGCTCATACCCACTGACGGTGATGAGCAATAGGGACTGGTGCTGGGCACCTGCAGCAGGTTCAAGTGGCGGCTCTGGCACCGGCTGCAGGTACAAGCAGTGGCTCTGGCACCAGCAGTGGGTACAAGCACTGGATGGGACTGCAGTGTGTTGGAGCAAAGAATTTTCAGTAACCACCAGAGGCTCACCCCAATGATAGTGACCCTTGACCCACCTTGGTCTGGTGCCCCGGCTCACCTGCTCCACCATCCCACCACAACCAATGCCTGCCATATTCCATGGTGCCCCCTGGTGGTCAGCACATATCATAGTGACCATTGTTTAGTTGTTCTGCTATTTGGTCTATTTGCATTTTAGGGATGTATATATATATATTGCCCCATGAATTCCCCTGACCAGTGTAGAAGCTTCTCATTAGGCACACCCAGATGCAGCAGTTGTTATGCAGTGGGGTATTATGAAAAGAGTTATATACAAATTGCTATATATAAACTGAATTTTAGCTACACAATTGAGATAAGACAGCTAAAGAAATCCTTTGGTGACAACCCTAATAGTCTCATCTCTGTGCAGTTTGGGATGGTTAAAAGAAATATATACATTAACCCATATGGTTATTTTTAGGCATATTTACACATGCCATGTAAATTCCTGGTTACATGGTTACCACCTAGGAATTAACACCTAGATGTACAAGACACAGGCACCAAGAGTGTGTTGGTGTGGAATATACCCTGGTAAAGGGAGCATTGTATCCTGGGCACCAGGTCAGCTGGAATCTTGTCCCACTTTTGCCACTGACCAGTGACTTAGTCATCTCTGGGCCTATGTTTCATTATCTGAAAAATAAAAGGGCGGCATAGAGCCATTTCTAGGTCTTGGCTCCCATTGTGGCAGCTGAGGGCTATGCATATTCATGCACACAAAATGGTCCTTGGCCACACAGGGAAGTCTGACCCTGCCTGAGGCCATTTGCATGGAACAGAAATCAAAGCCATAAGCTTCAGAGGTGAAGCTCCAGTAGCAGAATTTCTGTGTTATCGTTATGGGAAGGATGGGCCCAGTGTTGGGCTGGAGAGGGAGGTCTGCCAGGTGCCTGGGAGGCGCACCCCACAGGTTATGCTTTGATCACACACCTGGGCCTCTGTACCTTTGGGCACCTGCAAGTCCCTAGCACCCACCTCTGCTTCCAAATATAAACTTAGGAGGTCTGTGGGCTCACTGTGGGCTGGCTATGTAGTTTTAATGCCCCAAACCAATTTTAAGTAAAATAAAGAAATCCCCCTAAATATTCTATATGGGTTTTCTTCTTCTTCTTCTTTTTTTTTTTTTTTAAAGAGGGACATTTTAAGACTAGTTTCACACAGGTTTAGCCGAAAGGGAAATTAAACTCTACATTTAAATGGAGATTGCGCACAAAGGAATCCATTAGTTTCAATATTTCTCAGCAGGAGGGCTCAGAGTTATTTAAATAAGTTTAGATATTAAACCTAAAGTAGCCATTAAAGCAATGTGGATTTGTTTGTCTGTTTTTTCCTCCCCCCCAGAAATCTTTTTTTCCAGCTGACTGAAAAAATCCATTGCTTAACTGATGGAGGATATTTTAATGCATTAAAAAAATCCAGGGACTTTTTAATATAGCACTTTCTTTGCATTTTTAAGCACCATATTACGGCGTACTCATTTTAGCCAAGTGTCATGTTTTGGACAGATTAAACTCCAAGCTGTTTCCCTTCCCTGCCCCCACCCTGGGCAGAACAGTGCTAATATAAACACCGACATTAAACCATATTGGCTATGGAAGAGTCTTTGATTGTCATTGAGATTATTTTAAAAGTTATTTAGGTCCCCCTGTTACATCTCTGCAAACCACTGAGAAAATGTTGTGCGGGGTTTCTCTTTGCTACATTTCTTTGGGGATTCATAAATATTGATTGTACCGTAAAAAAATTGATGGAATCTTGAAACAGACTGCTGTTGAGGCAGCTGGGGAATTTACTCAATTTTTCTCAATCGCTGTAGTCTATAAAAAGAGGAGATTTTGCAAATTGTTTCTCACCTTGTCTTTTTAGTATTTAATAGCTCTCAATTCTATAGCCTTCTGAACCTGCACTGGGCATGTTTTCCATCAAAACGGAATCAGGCCTATTCAATGGGAATTAAAATGGGGAGCAGGTTACAAATGGGTTAAACTCTGCCCCGTTTGCCACCCTCTCTCTGCCTCCTCTTCTCCCATCTTCTTTTAGTTTTCAGTGTCCTGCTGTTTCGGTTCTATTAATCCTACATCTATCCCATGGATGCCCATATTATGCCCAGGGTCATCCTTTCACTTCCCAGGGCCATGAGGGAAATATAGTCAAAGAAATGACTGACAAAGGCTTTCGGTGGTCCACCCTTTCACAAAACCTGGCAACTATTAAACCACACTCCCATTAGGGCGCCTCCTATTCCCTCTTGTCTATATAGCAAAGCTCTTTTTTTTTTTTTTTTTTTTTTTTGATTTTGTACAGAGAGGAAGGGAGAGAGATAGAGAGTTAGAAACATCGATGAGAGAGAGTTATCGATCAGCTGCCTCTTGCACACCCCCTACTGGGGACATGCCCGCAACCAAGGCACATGCCCTTGACCGGAATCGAACCCGGGTCCCTTCAGTCCCCAAGCCGACGCTCTATCCATTGAGCCAAACCAGTTTTGGCAATATATAGCAAAGCTCTTTACCATTGAGCACTAGGAGGCCTTAGCCCACCATCTGGCTCCAAACAACCTCTTTAGTCTTATTCTCACAAATATCCTTCTGGAACCTCAGTTTCTTTGCTCACAAATCTCCTCATTGTCCTTCACACCTATAGCACGCATTTCTTCTTCCAGACATTGACTTGTACTTTCTCATCATACTGGAATGTTCTTACCATCTCCTTCTTTGGTGGGCAGAATGATATCCTTCCCCACTAAAATATCTGCATTCGAATTCCCAGAACCTGTGAATGGGTTATGTTATATGACAAAGGGGAATGATGGTTGTGAAAGACCGGGAGATGATCCCACGCTATTCCTTTGGGCCCAGTGTGATCACAAGGCTCCTTAAAAGTGGGAGAGGGAATTGGAAGGGAGAATCAGAGAGAGAAGAAGAGGAGAGAGACTTGGCCCAATATTGCTGACTTTGAAAAATGGAGCCATGAGCCAAGGAAAGTAGATGGCTTTTAGAGTGGAAACTATCACACCTCTGAGAGAAGCCATGATGTTTGGGGATAAGAGGTGGACATCAGATCTCTGGATTTCCTTTAATCACGGCTTCCAAGACCTGGCCCATGAATGGCCTATTTCTGCATTCAACTCTTCTCCTGTGATCCCAGGCCTGATCCCAAACTTATTCAATGAGAAGAGCTCTGTTACCTCTAAGTATTATCCAAGAATATTGCCACCCACTTGAGCTCCAGGGAAAGCCTGCCAGGACAGAGGGCAGAATCCAGCCCCACCTTACCTGGGCTGTAGCATCTGGCAGCACCCAAGGATGGGGAAGCTAAGGCCACACTTCATCTTCCCGTGCAGTAGGGAGCTTTGGTTAGGGGGTGTTTACTTGTTAGGAAAACAGCCCATGAGATCAGAAGCCCCCAAATTTCCACCAAAAAATCTGCTGGTATTTCTGGTAAAGCCCTATTCTCAGACTCTACTGGCTGCAGAAGTCAGCTCATCTCTCTAAATTTCTTTCTTATCCAGAATCTTAGCCCCTCCAGATTTCATTTCCTCAGCAGATCTCCAGTGCCTTCAACTGAGTGATTTCTCTGTTTATCTGGCCAATCTACTTGTTCTCAGCAGGAATGCTGGTCTGCCTCAAGCAACTGTATCCCACTAGGAAGCAGAAAACCTTCCCATCTTTGCTTTGAAGGATATAGTCATGGTAGGAACTTTATATTGGCAGTTATTTCCTGTAGGACTTTAAATATATGATTCCCTGTCTTCTGGTTTCTGTGATTTCTGTTGAGAAGTTGGCCGTAAGTCTTACTTTTGCTCTTTGAGGGTATTATTTCTTTTTTACTCTTGCTGCTTGAAAGATTTCATCTGCTATGGCACTCCAGTTCCAGTAACATTAATTTTGTCACTTTGTCTCAAATAACTCCTGTGCTCCTTCCTGTATCTCCATTCTTTTGTCTTTCCATGTCATCATCTGACCTCTAACCAGGTGCTCAGGCCCTTACCTAGTTTAGGGCCTTATGGCCCCTCATTTGGATGGATAGGATAGGATGGAGTTAAGACCTGTGTCTGTGGTCAGGCTGCCAGGAAGGCCTAAAGGCAAGGGAGAGGTAGGCAAGGCTTATGTTTAGGGTCACCTAAAAAAGCTGTCAGAAAGGTCAGATGATTGTCAAATCCAGGAAAGCACAGAAACCAAATGGATAAGAGAGTAACAGACAATGGGCTGGATATAGGCACCAGGCCCTTGGTAAGTGAGGTGGCTCTGTCTCATGCTCAGAGTTCCCAATTGACCTCTGGAGAGGCTGGGACCAGGCCCAGCAAAGCTTTTTCAGGTCCTCCTTCTAGACTGCAGCAAGCAGTCTACAGTAAATGGCATCTGGATTGGTGGAGTGGAGGTGTTTGCCAGCATTTAGAGAAACAGAATCAATAGAGAGATTGGTTATAAAGGCTTTGCTCATGTGATTATGGAGGCCAAGTACCATGACCTGCCATCTGCCAGCTACAGACCCAGGAAAACCAGTGTTATAGTTTGAAGGCCTGAGAGACAAAGAGCCAATGGTGTAGATGCCAGTCTGAATCAGGGCCTGAAAATCAGGAGCCTTAAGAGTCAGAGAAGACTGTGTCCCAGCTCAATCAGACCGAGGCAGAGTAAGTGCTTTCTTCCTCTATCATTCTATTCTATCAGGGCTCTCAACAAATTGGATGAGGCCCACCCACATTGGGGGGAGCAGTCTCAGTCTACTGACTCAAATGCTAATCCCTTCTGGAAACACTCTCACAGACATACCCAGAAAAATGTTTAACCATATATCTGGGCACCCATGACCCAATCATGTTTGCACATAAAATTAACCATCATGCTGGGACCGGTTTGGCTCAGTGGATAGAGCGTCGGCCTGCGGACTGAGAGGTCCCAGGTTCAATTCTTGTCAAGGGCATGTACCTTGCTTGCGGGCACATCCCTAGTAGGGGGTGTGCAAGAGGCAGCTGATCGATGATTCTCTCTCTCATTGATGTTTCTAACTCTCTATCCCTGTCTCTTCCTCTCTGTGAAAAATCAATAAAATATATTTTTTTAAAAATTAACCATCATGAGGGGAACAGCTCAGATCCTGCCCCCCTGTTGTAGCTCAGGGATGCCCAGCAGAGTTTCCTTGGAGATCCTGATGTTGACTCCACTCTGGCTGGTTAGGGGGCCCCAGGCCATTCTACAGTCCAAGGATCAGGAAATCAAATGCCTTCGGGTAGTATCCTTGCTGATGAAACATCAGAAGTGTGGCTTCTTGATTGCATCTTACTTGGCACCATCTTGCACCTCTGACCGATTTGTTAATTCCTGGCCT
Source organism: Pipistrellus hanaki (assembly GCF_964339955.1). Taxonomy (NCBI): domain Eukaryota; kingdom Metazoa; phylum Chordata; class Mammalia; order Chiroptera; family Vespertilionidae; genus Pipistrellus; species Pipistrellus hanaki. The sequence continues at coordinate 73,663,532 of NC_140508.1, forward strand.
CCACTTGGAAAGCTTCCAGCTCATTTTCATGCTATGCTGCGCAGTTCTGCCTCCTTAATGTAGCTTTAAAGTTGTATTAAATAAACAATGGGTATAAAATCAAATTAATTACTGGACACTCCATGCTGTTTAAGTTTAGGGCTCCCATTTTGCTAGTATTTCTTCTGTGGACAACAAGGCGTGGAGTGCCAGGCGTCTGGGCTGGTCCTCCTTGAGCCTCCTCAGAGAGGAAAAAGAGGGGAAAGAGGAGAATTAAAACCTCAGGAAAAGATTTTTGTAGAGAGAACCATGCTATTTTATATGGGGAAATGGCCTTTGTCCAATTTCTTGGGTTCCCCCAATGATCTACGTAGCTGTGTGGAAACAGGTCAAATTGATTAGGAAAAAATCTGATGAATTATGGGATATTCTGTCTCAAGATTCTCAGGTTGTGCCTGCTAAAACTCTTTTTCTGAACAGGCAAGACTGAGAATTTTACCAACCCTCACCTTCTCCTAACTCCTCACCAGTTCTCTGATTCATTCTTTGATCTTTTTTGTTGATTGAGCTCTTTTTCTGTATCATGCTGGGGCATGCTTATGACTAGGCCTGCTTCTGGCTTTCCAGATAAAACCTTAGCTCTGTCTGTATACCCTCTAGCACCCTTTAATCTCATCTTCATAGCACTTCATAGAAACAATCCTGGTTGTGATTTCATTATTTTCCTGATAATATAATATATCTATATCCCCTGAAGTTTCCATGAGGGTAGAGGCCTTTTTTCTTTTCATTCACTGTTGTGCCCATGACCCCAGTACCCAGCCTGAAATGGGCACTTAGTAACTACTGGGTGGATGGAAGGAAGGATGAAGTCAATAGGAATGGAAGGGAAGAAAACATCCTTCCTCAGTTGCTGAAGGGTTCTTAGCCCTTAGGGCCCAGCCTCATAAGAATCTTTGAACTTGACTTCTGGTGTTCTCCCTGAGCAGAGCAGAGCTTTCCTCAGGAGGAGTCTGGGAGAGCTTGAATCCCTCTCCCCAGTGACCTGCTATTTCCAACATTTTCCTGTGAATGGTTGGCTTCCCATGGACCCTGCTGGCTGGCCTGACTTGACCATCTGCCTTCCTAGCAGGATCTCTGCACATGGGCATTATTCTGTCTTCCTCCCACAAGGTTATGAGCTCCAGAGGCAGGAACTGTACCTCCTCTTTCATCCAAAGCCCCTACAGGTGTGACTCTCTCCTGTGCATATTTCTCCTGCTCCTTCCACTTTGAGAGCCTCTCTCTTCCTTATCCATCCCATCCATTCTGAAAAGCTCAGCTTAAGCTCCCCCTCCTCATCAAAGCTTTTCCAAGACACTCCAGCTAACAGTGCTCTCTCCCCTCTATACACTCAGAGTCTTCATACGAGCTTTACTGAATCTCACCTTTGACTTTACTTTGATTAACTGCCTCTACTTGTTGAAGTCACATATCTCCTCTTCAAGGGTGACCAATTCTTCCCAGTTTGCTTGGGACTTTCCTAATTTTAGCATTGAAAGATCCATATCCCAGGAACCAACGCTCTTGGTCCTGGGCAAACCAAGATAGTTGGTCACGCGAACCTCTACCAGTTTGGTCTACCCACCCCAAGTTCCTGCCACGCTACTGCCAACTTGAAATTCAAGACTCAACTCAAGAGTCACTTCCTAAGAGAGACGTCACCTCCTGAGTGCAGGAGAGGTCTGCTCTGCCTATGCAGTCACTGCTCTCCTGTGCTGCTCACAACTGTGGGTCTCTCCAGGTCATGCATTTAGCATCCTACTGCTCAGTACAGTATCTGTCATCTAGTGGGTGCTCAGGAAGGAAGGATTTGTCAAGAAAGCAGAAATACTAGGTGTTATGAGTTGAACTGTGTCCCCCAAAAAGATGTTGAACTTCTGATTAGTGAATGTGACCTTATTTGGAAATAAGGTCTTTGCAGATAATCAAGTTAAAATTAGGTCATTAGGGTGGGTCCTAATCCAAAGTGACTTTTCAATGTAGGGAATAGCTCCTATTTGATTTGTTTTGTTTTTCTGCCCACTAAAAGGAACCTGGGTTGGGCTTCGAAAGAATAAAATATATCAGATGAACCTGGAGGCCAAACGTAAGGGAGAACTCCAAGAATGAAGGAGGCAGGTGAGAAGACACAGAAGCTTAAAGGCTCTCAGTAGCCAAATCTGAACATCACAATGAATAGTGAAAGGAATGAATTATAACCCAGGTCTTCTGACCTCAGTCCAGTCCTCAGGGTTGCCCCAGGCTGGGTGGAAGTGACAACCATGAGTGGCCTCCACCCACCAATTGCCCATCTTATCCCCTGAGTCTGGCCAGCTCTTTTCTCTTCTGGCGGTAATGCCCTTGGACCAACCCTCAGAGGATCCCACCTCCCAGCCTCCGCGCGAAGAACTTATTAAGCGTCCACCTGTCACCTCCACCTTAATAAATAAGAATCTCTTTTCAGCTTCTTTGTCTTCCTCACCTTGGGGCCCATCTCCTTAACCACACTGTCAATTACACCTTAATTCTTGCAAGGCCAGAGCTAATGAAAAGCAATAGAGAATTCACTGCCTTTTAATGAGGGAAACATGGCTTTTTACAGGGAACAATTTATTGGGCCAATTCCCCCCGTCCATCACCCTGGGGAGTCGCTGCCTTTTTGCACCCTGCGTTTGTTACTGTGTCAGGCCCCGTGTAAAACTGCCATTGGAGCACCGAGGTGAAGGCTCTGACTCAATTTACAGGGTGACATCTCTAATCTCCCTTCCCGGATCAGTAAGTGATCCTGGCAATGATATGCATAGAAATTAATTACTTCACCCCTCCTGCTCCCTGGCAGCCAGGAATGGGGCATCCTCCTTGGTCAGAAGAGCTGGGCTGATAGGCCAGTGACCTTCAACATCCTTAGCTGTTTGTCCTGGCAGGAATATGCAGGAGAGACACATGACCACACTCAGCAGAGAAAAGGGGAAAAAACACACAAGAGGAGGTCATGGTGTGCTGCTAAGCTCTGTTGGAGGTCAAGAGCAAATACCAGGTCCATCACCATTCCAAGGGTGAGTGGGAGGCAGGAGATTCAGGAAGAGCATCCCAGGTGAAGATTCAGGAGATGCCTCACCTGACACTAATTTTCTCTGTGACTACAGGCATGAGGTTTCATCTCTAAAGTGTTTCAAATAGCACGATTGCGCTGATGTTCTGCAAAAACAAAACTCTTCACCCCATACTCTTTCTTGACCTTCTCTGAATAATATATTATTAGGCTACTCTCAGTCATTGGGTTTAGGCTTTGTTGAGCTATGTGACCTTGGACAAGTACCTTTATTTCTCTGCACTCTACAGAGTCATATGGCTCATTCACAGTGGAATACTACACAGCAGTAAACATGGACAAGCCAGAGCATTACCACTCTTGAATGAGAGAAGAGAATTGCAGTCATAGCATATCATCACCTTCAACACCGGACGGTGCGCCTTTTGTGGGTACAGCCACATGCATTAATAGCATAAAGATTTACATGGAAATTGTTAAGTCAAGTTTAGAATAGTCCCTGCTACTCTTGGGGCCAGATGTGACAGATTGGAAAGATATACAGGGAACTGAAAGTGGATTCATCACATTTTATTTCTCAAGCATGGTGGTGGTATACGGGCCTGTGTGATCTCTATGATGTGTTGTATGCCTGAATATGTTTATTAATATTTTTAAAGGAAGTAGAAGCAAAGAAGCAAAGGAGATTCACATGGGGAGAAGTCCTGAGGGCTTCTTGGCAGAAAGGTCAGTGGCAAGGGCAGGAGCCTCAGAATCAGAGATCTGCATTTGAATCCCAGCTCTCCTGCTCTCCAACTGTGGTGTGATTTGAGGGGCAAGTTAATTAACCTCTCATGAACTTAATTTTCCCAGGTGCAAGATAAGAATTAATGATATTTACTCTTACATGAATGTGATCAGCTCAGTGATTAAATAAAATATTTTAAGAATCTAGCACAGTGCCTGGCACAATTTTAAGGAGATTACACGTTCTGGTTTATCTGGGACAATCTTGATTTATGCCTGCTGTCTTAAGAGGTCTTCTTTCAATTTCAAAAGTGTCCTGATTTGGAGTATAAGTGATATTGTCACCTTACACACTGTAAATACTCAGTGTACTCTAGTCCTGTCAGTCCCCTTTATGGTTTGAAGTCTTTACAACCAGCAAGCAATTGTCCCTCCTCTCTTTCCAAACAACCTTCTTACCCCATTTCTGTGCAGTGGGATATTTAGACATCCCTCCATTCTAAGGTAGGACAAGAGTACCTAATCCACTAGAGTCAATTGCTGCAGGATTACTGCTCAAATTTCATTAAGCACTAGGGAAAGTTTAGAATTTTTGAGAGCAAAATGGCACAAAGAGTAATAATAGAAAAGAGAAAAATACCAAAAATACAATGAAAAATAACTTTTGTTGATTGCTTACTACGTGCCAGGTATTTTTTCTAAGTCTTCTACATGTAGTAGATCCTTTAAATTTTGTAGATGATGAAACTGAGATCCAAAAGTGTCATGAACCCAAGCCAACTGATCCCTGAGTCAACTATTAAGCACCATGAGCTACTGTGAAAAAGTCTGCTATGAGGTAACAGGATTGAGTTTTAAAAATAATTAGTCCAAAATTTGACTGTTCGAATGTACATTGTTCTTCAGTGTGGCTCATTGGAAAGCTATATATGTGTTCTCACTCTGTGGAAGTTACTTAGCATAACTGGAATCTTCTTTGGGAATTCCCATCAGAATATGGGCACAAGTCATCAAATATCTTCAATTTTCTTATCTTTTGAGGTGGGTGTGATTTTTCTAAGACAGTTCAAAGTCATTTCAAAATTCAAATGAAAACTATAATGAGTTACCTCAACAAACTCAATAGATGGCTAACTTAAAAAGACTATTGGGGGAGGTAATTGGGGGATAAGGACACATATATAACACTGTAATAAATAAAGAAATTTAAAAAAAGACTGACAATACCAAGTGTTTTTAAATTTTTAAAATATATATATATTTTATTAATTTCTTACAGAGAGAAAGGGGAAGGGATAGAGAGTTAGAAACATCGATGAGAGAGAAACATTGATCAGCTGCCTCCTGCACACTCCCTACTTGGGATGTGCTCGCAATCAAGTTACATGCCCTTGACCAGAATTGAGCCTGGGACCCTTGAGTCCACAGGCCAATGCTCTATCCACTGAGCCAAACCAGATAGGGCTGATAATACCAAGTGTTGATAGAAATATGGAGCAACTGGAACTCATAGATTGCTGGTTGGAATAAAAAAATGATATAGTCTTTTTGGGAAACAGTTTTGAAGTTTCTTATATAGTTAAACATACACTTATCATATGACACAAGAGAAAGGAAAACTTATGCCCACACAGAGGCCTGTATGTAAAGGGTTATAGCAGCTTTATTCATATTTACCCCAAATTGGAAATAACCCAGATGTCTATAAACAGGTGGTAAAATAAACAATTTGTGATGTATTTGGGCATTGGAATACTACTCAGCAATCAAAATAAACAAATGACTGACATGTGCCACAACATGGTTGTGTCTCAAAAATATTATGCTGAGTAAAGGAAGCCATAAGTGAAAGGCTTCAAATGATCTTATTTTCACAATAATATTTTTCCCCCCAATTTTACAGATGAAAAAACTAAAGCACAGAGCAAATTAAGTCTAAGTCACATAAATAGTAAGTTTTGGAACCAAAATTCAACTTAAAAAAAAATGTGTGTATATATATATATATATATATATATATATATATATATATATATATATATATTATTGATTTTTTACAAGGGATAGAGAGTCAGAAACATCGATGAGAGAGAATCATCTATCAGGTGCCTCTTGCACACCCCCTACTGGGGATGTGCCCGCAACCAAGGTACGTGCCCTTGACCGGAATCCAACCTGGGACCTTTCAGTCCACAGGCTGACGCTCTATCTACTGAGCCAAACCGGTCTCGGCCAGAATTCAACTTTAATAGCCTGGTCTTGAAGGCTGTGTAAGAACCATGCTATTCTGTAGGCTTCTGCCTGCCACACACTATGCCTATGACAAACACTCCAACTCTTCTTCCTTCCCAAACACCCTCTAGACATGTGGGCCAATTGTAACAGAAACAGAATTGGCTTTAAGAGTCTACTGTCAGACAAAGAGTGTGACAGAGCTCTTTGCTAAAGGCCACCACCAGCTAAGCTCATCCAAATTATTTATATATCTCTGATTTTTAAAACAGATGAGTCAGGTATCAATGATAATCCTTTTTAGAGTCTGATTTCTGTTGAAAAGACAATTGGCTGTGGGTGGGGCATTGGGTTTTAACCACTTGTATCCTAAAAGTCAGAGATTACTAAAGTGGTTCAGGCCAGCTCACCAGGTGGTATTCTCAACACACTGAAGAGTAAAAGATCACATTTTGATTCCTGAATGGTGGGGGTTGGGAAACTCAACCATTCATACATCTGTCCATCAACCCATCATTTAAAAAATATATACATTTTATTGATTTTTTAAAGAGAGGAATGGAGAGAAATAGAGAGTTAGAAACATTGATCAGCTGCCTCCTGCACACCCACTACTGGGGATGTGCCCGCAACCCAGGTACATGCCCTTGACTGGAATCGAACCCGAGACCTTTGAGTCTGCAGGCTGATGCTCTATCCATTGAGCCAAACCGGTTTTGGTGAACCCACCCATTTTTGTTTGCATGAATTTACTTGTTGAGGCCTAGGAACTGTGTGCTGGGTGTTAGTTGGGTAAAGTGGCCTTTAAGAACCATTCATCCCTTAGGTCCCATTTGTCTCTGACTCTGAGCCTATAATGTGGCCTCCACATCAGGACCCCCATCACAATCTTATCAACACACTCTCCAGAAAAGCCTTCTGTGGCCTATCTTCTTGAAAGCAGCAATAATTTAAGTTTTATTTAAATTAAAATAAGTCAATTATGTTAACCAATGGTCTTTATCCTCTTGGATGAATTGTGGGATACAGCAATCTGAACAAAAACAGAAAAGTAAATTTTAAAGACATAGTGTGGATTAAGGATGCCATTGAGTGGAGGCCATCAGGGATCTGAACTGATGAATTCACGAAGTTCTTTATAGCACATTCAGTACTTGTATATAGATGTCCCAAGGTGGTTGAGTATAGAGCATACTCATAGCAGGCTTAGACAATTCCAGTCCTGCCCGTGGGATTTCCTCACTCAAGAAAGCAGGATTCTACAACAATTTCTTTTCTTCCATGTACCCGTGTCATTGGGAAAGCTATGCTTCCTCTCTGAGCCTCAGGTCCTCATCTGTAGTCTCAGAGGACCCTTTAAAAGGATCTCTAGGGACCTTCTTAGCTCCAATAGTCCATGATCCTATGATCTAATTCAGTGATCAGCAAACTCATTAGTCAACAGAGCCAAATATCAATAGTACAACAATTGAAATTTCTTTTGAGAGCCAAATTTTTAAAACTTAAACTATGTAGGTAGGTACATTGTTATTAACTTAATTAGGGTACTCATAAACTGGCCTTTGCAAAAAACTCAAGGGGCCAAAGAGCCTCATGTGGCTCACGAGCCACAGTTTGCCTACCACTGATCTAGTTAATCATTCAGCAAATCCTGAAAACTGCAGTATATTCTGTGTCTGGGTCATGGTTTCTGGCCTGAAGGCAGTCCAGAATCACATAAATATATTCTCTTAGAGACGATCCTCTGAGCAGTATAGTGTTCATTCTAAGAAAGGGCATTGGAAGCAGCAGGTCATTGGTTAAAAGCTTGCTTTTAGGGTCAGGCTACAGCTGGCCATTGGGTCAGGCCTAGTTCCCAGGATGAACCTGTCTCAGACAACTTTTGTCTTTCTCAGCAAAGGGCATTGTATAGACAGGAACAGAAGTGGAGGGGTCTCCCAAGAACTTAAAAGTGGCAATGCAACAGCTGAACACAAGGGGCAAGAGGGCTGAGGCAGGAAGATGGGATCTGTCACTTCTCCTCTACCAGGAGCCACCACTTTGGCTATACAACAATCCCACTATTTTTGTTTTGTTTTGTTCTCTCAACCAATCCACTGTCTGAAAGGAATTCTAAATCTTCTATCCACCAGAGCACCACCTGTACATGATTCAATTAACCTTTCCGGTGGCTTGGGAAGTTTGTGCTATAGGACAGCTTTGCCTTAATTGGCAGCCTGACACAGGTAATGAAGTTTGATCAGTTGAAGAGGGCATTGGGGATGCCATTAGCATCCTCTATTGAAGTCTACGTGGTGTGTAAAAGTTGTTTAATTCCTGCTGCAAAAGGAAGGGAAGGGGAAATCTGATTCACATTTCCTGAAATTTTCTGGCTTATTAAATATTTCATTTCCTCACTGTAAGCATAAAATTGGTCTAGTACGTTGGTATCTGTGCAGCTTCCCACCTAGCTTTTACTGCTCTGCAATCCACCAAATGATCATTTCCCTGTTATTAAACTCTGCATTTTGCAAGAGGTGTTTTGGAAAAACAAATATACGTAGAGACAGATAGAATTATTCTCTTTCAAGAGTTTCAAATGGGAGCAATGGGACAAGGCAGAGGTGCATTAGGCTGTGCTGGAGAAAGACTGCAGGAAGGTGGCCTTGCTGGTTTTTGTTGTTATTGTTGTTTTAGTTTCTAAGGGTAGAAAGTGAGGTATAGGAACTCTGGACATCAGGAAAATGAGCACTAGGCCAATGTCTGGATCCTTGCCCATCATTCAGAAAAGTTTTAAATCTTAGCTCTTCTAGGATGTCTTCCCTACCTGAGAAAAGAGAAGAGACTGACATACTGAATGCCTTCTATGTACTCAGCACAGTTCAAATTATCTCCTTGATTCTCACAACTAGCCCTAGGAATGAGGTATTATTATGCTACTTTTATAGATGAGGAATTGAGACAGAGAATTTATTAAACTTGATCAGTGAGCCAGTCAGTAGGTGACAGTGTTTAAACCCCATCTCTACTCTGTCTTTCTCTTGTACCCCATTAAACGGAACAGTCATGGACCTCTGCAAATTGAACCTGACAAAAAAGCTTCACTCTACCATTTCCCTATGAGAGACAAAAATACCTTCCAGCTTAATTTATGCACTAACTAATGTGCATTTAAAAGAGCCTTGAAATATATAATGTGCTAAAAAATGAACAATTAATTTTCACTCATGCAAAGGCATTTAAAATTAAATAGAACTAGACCAATGTAGGTATGATTATCATTGCTTTATTGTAAATTCTTTTGTAATCAACAAATTGTCATCAAATGTAGAGAAAATGCTCACTCTGAGCAAAATACTCTGCTGATGACAGTAGGGGGAAAAGAATAGAAACAGACTCTGTATTTTCTAGAAGGGGAATTCACAAGGCATGGGAATTCACTAATACTGATGGTTCCTGCTCCATATTCAAACTCACTCATACATACAACCTTACACACATGTGCACATTCTCACACACATATACACAGGGGCACCCCTACCTTAGGCACTAAGGATATATGATAACCCACTAGACATCATATCTGCCTTAATGGAGCTTCCTAACTCAAGGGAAGATAGTCCCTGAATAAGTAATTACAGTTGTGAAGAAGTCAGAGAAATCAGGTCATAAGGGACTTTTTGAAAGAGGAGGGGCTTGGGAACACTGTCAGAGTGTGTCCTTGGGCAAACACTCAGTCTCATTTAACCTTTTAACACTAGGATTGGACACTGTAAGGTCCTCCCTTGATACATCATGACTGTAACAGTCATGGTATACCACTGTCCCAGGCAAAAGGGAAAATGAAGCAAACGGTATGTGCTGGGTCCTCCCTCCTGATGGCCATTGGTTCTACAGCCTCCCCAGGCTTCACCAATCACTGTACTTTCCAAGCAGGACCACTGTCCTGGTATGATGGACAACTCACCTAACTCTCAGCAGACTCCATTGCCATCACCGCACCCTGAGTCACCTCTCTCACTCAGCATCCTCCTGGGCCAGGTCTTTGGTGTCATCACCTGTTGTGGCAACAGGGCAGAGGGCCACGGATATGCTCATCCAACCCTTTACCATTTCAGCTGCAGCCTTTGGAGATGGTCTATAGGAGGAAAATTTCATGGACGATCAGAATAGTAGGAATTTTAAGACACAGAAGGAGAAAAGGCAGGATCAATGTAGGTGCTTGGCAGTCTGGAGGCAGAGTGAGAGCTGGACTACAGGAAAGGGGGGCCCTTTTTCTCAAATTTCACTTTCATGTTAGGCCTCCCTCAGGGTTAAATAAACCCAGCGGCAGTCAAATTTAAGGGGCGATTTGATGTTTAAACAAGAAAAGCTGTCCCCTGCACTTAGATGTGTATCTCTCCTAACTCCTTAATTTCCAGATTCCATTCAGGCTTATTCTTCCCTGATTGAAAATGGAGGAATAGTTTGATGAAGCAGTAACTCAGCAGAAATAATGATCATGATGATGATCATGATGATGATGATGATGATGATGATGATAACAATGATAATAACAGAGGAGAGGTTCATTTATAGAGCTTCCCATCTTTTATTTTTGCCTTCATTCTGTCTCACATGAACATGAGCTAATTAATTCTTCTGGCATCTCTGTGAGGTAGGTAAGAATTAGAATTCCTTCTCAAGAAATAGCTACTTTATTAATAACCAAGAAGGTGAGTGGTAAACTGTTGAGTTCCTGACTTTTCCTGCTCAGAGTCACTGCTGATAGATCTCCTCCAACAGTAATACTAAAGTCTGGTTAGGGGCTGCATCTGGCACATAGTAGGTACTTAATAAATTTGCTAGTGAATCAACTAAAACATTGACTAACTAAATAAATGAGTGAATGAATGCAGGACCGGGGAAGCTTGTCAGATGCAGCTCACTTGGAGCCTTTGGGACTGAATACCCGTGTTCTGGATGCTTCTAATTGCTATGGCTTATTTTAGAGATGCCATAGTACATCTCCACTCATCAATCATATAGACGAAAATTTTGTCATTTTCATTTATTCTCCCCTGTACCTTCATAGGAAGGAAGGTCCCTGGGAAGGGAGAGAATAGGGACAATATAACAATAATAGTGAGTTGTCCCTGGTGTCTTATCTGAGCCTTCATTTCTCACCTTTGCCTGCCCAAGGCTGAATGATTCTCTATAACTCTGGGAAAGCCACAAGGTCTCTGTCTCCAGTTTCTCCCCTTACAATCTATACCCACCTCCTTGCTGAATCCAGATATTTAACTCTATTCATGCAGCTCTTCCAGTCAACAAACAAGCAAGCAAATGAAATAACTCTTTCTGACTGCTGGAATTGCTTCTGACTCTTCAACTCATAGACTTTGACATTAGTAGGCTAGGTTCTCATCAAAGGTCAGCCTGTATTGGCATTGAAGCCTTGAATATGTCACTTAGTCTTTCTGGCCTCAGTTTCCCTATCCACGAAGAGGGAATAATAATACATACATTGTGGAAATGTTTTTAATCAACAACAAACATGAATTGTTGTATTTTCACTTTGGACAAATCCTTAAATTTAAAAAAATAAAATAAAACCAGTGTTGGAATAATAGATCCCCAGGAATCTTAAAAATATTTAGGATCTCCCCTTATTAAAAATGTAGGAATAGTTTGAAAATGCAGTAATTCGGAAAAAATAATGACGATGATCATGGACTTGTTCTGTGGGTTACTGTGAGAGGAATATTAAAGTCTCCAAGTCCCATTGTGGATTGGTCTACTCTGCTCTGCCAACCTTTGCTTCCTATATTTTGAAGCTCTGCTGGTAGGTGTTTAAACATTTAGGACTATAATATCTTCTTGACATGGCCCTTTTAAATTATCTAATGTTTCTCTTTATCACTAGTAATTTTACTTATTCAGAAGTCTTCTTTATGTGGCACTAATGTAGCCATTCTATCTTTCTTTTGATTAGTATTTACATGATATAGATTTCCCCATATTTTTATTTTTAACTACTTATGCTATTTTATTTAAAGTACTTCCTCTTGGTAAAGGAAGTTCTAATTCTAACTTGGAACTAGTAATCTGTATTCTTAACAATCTCCCCAAATGATTCAGATGTAACCTCTAGTATTGCCTTATCTTTATAGAAGTTTGTCCATGAACAAGCAGTAGGAGAGAGCAGCAGACACAAATAGGGCTGGAAGAGATGGTTTTGCAGAGTAAGAGATACTTATGGGAAAAGGAGTGAAAAGAGGATATGGATGGTGTAGTTGGATCTTTGGAAACATCAAGGGCACGTGTAGAAGGCTTACAAGGAGACAGAGAGAGGCATGTCTGAGACTCGAGGGAAAGTGGACAGGATGGAAAAATGGTCCTAAGAAAACCTAAGAAGGCCTGAGACTCCTCCTTTGTGATGGCTTCTGTCTTCTGCTACTTAGTGGAAGAAATTTTCTAGTGAGAATGGGGGCAGGAGCTGAATTGGTGCCCAGAGCAAAATGGGAATGGGTGGGCATCTTATAGGACCAATTAAGAAGAAACGCTGTCTAGCCCTGAGGGAAGAGCTGAGGCCAGCAGAAGGAACCTGTGATGGGGTGAAGTTGAGGGTTAGGCCTGGGCTGACAGGGGCAGAAGCAGAGAGCAGGGGTGGGCTGGGAAGGGCAAAGGGAAAGAAGTATTAGTAGTGGGAGATGGGGCAGTGAGGAGGAGAGACAATGGTTCTGGTATAGAACTTACCAACCTCTTGCTTTGTGACTGGGCAAGTCATGTAACTCTCTGGACTCATCCTTCAAATGGGGAGACAGCTTTATAGGTCTCCCATGAGAAGAGATGAAAAAGTGGATTAAAGGGTTTTTTTTTTTTTTAATGGTCTTTAGATGCAAAGTTAATAACTACTATTTTTGTTATTCATACTGCAAGAAATTGAATGTTATCTCCTAATGGCTTTAGCCAGGTAGAACATCAATATTTAACCATTCTATAGGGAAAGCATTTAGCTGTCAGGTCATGTGACTTGATAGTAATAACTGTTGACAATAAGAATCAATTAAACATGTGGTATACTCAATGTGGATTATATTGTGATAGAATTTAAGGGTGTTCATCAGGAATTGAATAGGCCCTTCCTATAGAACCAGTTGGGAGGTGGGGTTGGGGGGGGGGGAGATGTGCTACAGAAACATCTCAATTGGTGATGTGATTTTTCAATAATTGCCATAATGTTTCCGATTATTATTTTATAATACCTTGCATGCTCCCCCCATTACCATTCCATTTGATGATGCTATTAATATACAGATGTTGCTTTAATCCTTTTTAAAATTTATCTCAGCTATCCCACATGTACATTTTCAAGTGGTTCACGTATTTAATAGCACTTCTCCAGCCCTTCCTTCTGGCCTAAAGTGTGACACCAAGATTCGGTTTGGCTCAATGTTGAATGAGAGCCACCTTGTCAATCCCCATCAAACATCTCAGTAAAACCAACTATTTTAGTCCATTTCTATCTCTGAGAAGGTTCGTTAAACAAGATGAAGTTGGTTTATATGGGCATGCAGGCCATAGTCTGGGATCAGAGTATTTTAAGTGCATCTGCTCCTCAGAGGTCTTGGAGATGCCTCCATTCCAGACAGTATCACTTCTGATTCTGACTCTGTCCTCAGGGCCACAGTGACATTCCCAATTGCAGCTGGACATCTACATTCCCATTGGTCTGACCACCTGGAGCTCCTATGTTTAAACATGGAGCCATCCTCTTTCTCCCAAACCAGTTTCTCCTCCAAGAACCCCAGTGATCTCCATGACCATATGTTAAGTCATGGCTCTAACAAGCACTGCATTGGTAGATTAAGACAGTAAAAGCTTACTTGTGGTTCAGGTCACAGGGGTCAGCAGGGGTGGTGTTGGGGAGGGGACATTTCTCTGTCCTGAACAATCCTCTTGGACTCTGCTTCCTCCACCTGGTGGCTCCTTACTCCTCCAGGTCATCTGTGAGCTCTCTTAAGCTTCCGAAAGAGGAACTAGAGTGAATCACATAGGGGTCTAATGGACCTCTCCTAAAAGAAGCAACTTCCACCAGCTGACACATTCTATTGGTCAGGGGCATTTGCCTAGCCTTCCCTAACTGCCCTGGAGACTAGAAAACAGGGAGGAGGCCCAGGATGCTCAGGATTATATGGACATCGGTAAGTGTCAGGCCCTTGCCCACTTCCCACTGCTTCCTTACACAGACTGCTCAGCCGCTATCTGCCAATTGCCTTCGTAGCTTTTCTGCTGCTGAGAAATAAATGTGGTTGATTACTGGAGCCTGGGAATAGACTCTTGAGCCAGCAGAGTGAAATGTGACTGGGGTCAGGCCTAGAGCAGATGACCCACTGCAGGTGCTCAGTGCAGGGCCTGTCTCCCTCCCGTCTACATTTCTAGCTTGCCCTAGCCAGTCCCTGATGTGGAAGGAATGTCCCGCAGGAGGGATGGCCTTCCGTACAAAGCAAAGCAGCACCATGGGGAAGGCAGGGACATGCTTAAGGGCAACAAAGTGCTCACTCAGTGCATTGAGCTTGGTGCTTGATAGTCATCAGTGGACTAGTCAGTGTCAGGAATCCAGGTTTACAACAGCCAATGGCGAGGCCCAAACCAGAAACTGATCGATAAGCCTGGTCAAGTTGTAACAATTCCGAGTGAAAAAATGCTCCTTTAATGTGCTCACCTCCTATTATTTTGGCTTCAAAGACCTTTAATGTGTCCTTTTCTAATTACCTGAGCACCAGCCTTACTTTGTCTCCTCCTGTTAACCCAGCTGCTGTAAAACAAATGTGTTCATGCTGGATAAACACTGCTCTCTTTCCAGGTATCTTGTCCGCCTCAGCCCTCTGGCCTGTTTCCTCTTAGCTCACAAAAGAAGGAAAAAACAAACAAACCATGGAAGCATATTGCGGTAACATTTCCTCTACTCAGGAAAATGTCATTTTGGAGACTAGGGTCCAAGCCACCCCATCCAATGCCTCCTTCTAATCCCCTCTTCCTTGTTAAGCAATGTCTAAGCCACATGGCTGCCCCCTGATTCATACACACACATGCCATAAAGAAGCCAGGGTCCTTCTGCTTTATAACTGCATTGGATACCCTTTTGAGGTACAGAGTGGCAGGCCCGAGGACACATGATGTCACTGTTAGACATGATGTGGCTGCTTAGAGTTTGTATTCACATTTTCCTTTAACTACCTTCCCTCTAAGTCCCCATCTATTCGCTGCTCTTCTGTGTCCTGTTTACAAAGAACAAGGTGAAAGAGACTCAAGGCAGTAAATGCCCACCAAGTGGGTGATTGGTCTCAATAGATGACTCAGCATCAAGAATGTGGTATTCACTCTGTCGCTAGCCTGGAGAACATTCAGCAGTGGCAGTAGATAGATCAGCCTTGTTGAGAGAGAGCCCATGCTCTTGGGCTAGTACCTAGCCTCCCTCTCTGCCCCCATAGTTACATGAATGGACTCCATTCATGAGTCCATTAGGTACTGGGGTGAGCACTAGGGTGGCTGATGACAGAGACTGGCTGTTGTCAATGGAAAGAATAATTCTGTGGACTTGGCTGTTTAGGTCATCTTCCTTGGTGATGCTCTCTAATGGGCATTAACATGTAACATAAAAATCTTCATCCCTTATATCCACTCCCATAAGTCTATCCACATTCCTCTTCCCAGGTCTCCTTCTCCCTGATCCTCCTTTCAGGTTCCGACAAGCTGCTCATATGCTCATACTGCCCATAACACACATGTATGTATATATATACAGTATATATATATATATATATATATATATATATATATATATATATATATATATTACCTTAGTTCACTTTTTTACACAAAGTGGCAAACGAATGCACTGCCCATTGATGCTTGGAATCCCTTTGTCTGGGAGACTCTTTCTTCCCATACTGGGAAATAAATCTTAAGTTGCAAATTCTCCAGAGAGAGGAGTTCCAAGGCCTCACATTTGCTTGGCAATGCCTCATCTCAGTCTTTCAGGACGTCCTGCAGGGCAGTAACTGTCTTGATCTGAGTTTGCCTTTTTCCTCCTCTATCAACTTGTCACAAAGGATGCTCTGCTGGGACCCTGAGTGTGACTGAGAGGCATCAGAGCAGTGGTGGATTCCATGTCACCCAGTGAGTGACACAACCGTGGCCATCAGCAGGGCCATGAGTATGTTAATCCTGTCAGGAGGATCTGGGGGAAGCATCAAAATGTCCATTACAAACACCATTTCCTATTAAAGTAAGCCTGGATATATATATGAGGTAGAGTCCAGCATTTGCAGAAAATTTTAAGATAAAATGACTTCACAGACATTTGCTATCTACCGTGTCCTCCCTGTGGATGCCTGCAGATGTGCTGAAGATGGTCACCCTTCTCAGCTCTGAGATGAGGAGCACTTTGGGGAACCTTATGAGGAGCACCACCCTAAGGAAACATGCTCCCCAACAGGGCTTGAGATACCCACTGACACTGCCAAGCAAATGTGAGGCCTTGGGACTCCTCTGGAGAATTTGCAATTTAAGACTCATTTCCCAGTATGGGAAGAAAGAGTCTCCCAGACAAAAAAATTCCAAGCATCATTAAGCAGGTATGTGAGGACATAGTGGGATAAAGGGGTTGAGGATTCTGCCAGTGCTTCTGAGATTGCCCTATCTGCACTACCCAAGCAGAAAGCTGGGCTAGCAGACAAGGCCTGGGCCATAGTCAGGGTCTGAAGCTCTGGGTGTATTCAAAAGTGAAGGCATACCCAAAGGTTACAAAACTGTTAACATATAACAATTATTCCCTTTAATACAAATAATAATATACACACCTACCATGATTTTATACACCTGTGGCCACATTTGGAAATATAGTGAAAAGCCTACATTTAGTTTGTGTGAGAATACAAGGTCTGGGTTGAGCCAAGTCCCATTTAAACACCACTGTTTCTTCTTACTGCATGTCCAACTCTTCCTCTTTCATCTCCTCTCTCCAACCACCCACCTAACACACAGACGCTTTGCCCTGTACATTCATATCAGTTCACACAGGCCCCATATCCTCAGAGAAACAAAGGCCAGAGGGCCATTTGGTGCTGCCTTGATCTCACTCACGCTCTGTCTTCCAAATGTATTTGCTATTTGCTCCCGTGTCCCGCGTACCCCTGCTGTTCCCAATTGCCCATTGCCTATTAGGAACTGTTCCAGCCAAGGTATTTTCCCCCTATTTATTTGCTCCTTTTTCCCTGGGAACTTTACTATGCATGAGTAACTGGCCTGTGATGCTGCTTTTGTTTGCCATTTTGCATTCGTTAAAAACCACTCATCTGCATGTTTTATAAAACCATAGGGGTCTCTCTCCCCTTGATCAATGCTGGAAGTGCTCATTAACATCTGGGGAAGTTATGGCCCCAGGTAGGGGGCATGCGCGACCTATGGAGTGTGGTTTCAGGGAAGTTGTCTAAAAAAAAAACCCACCAAAGCACTTTATATTCATCACCAGGGTTGCTTACTAAACAGAAATGAGCCTGCCTGCCTTTGGTCCCTTGGTGTATTCGCTTTCCCTAGCCTGGAATGCATTTTCCTTCCACTCTGTTTGTCCAGAAAGTCCTTTAACCATCATACTTTGGGCACCTTCTATGTGCCAAGGACATGGCTAGGCATTTCTAGGAATATATATAAAATCCTTTGCCCCCAAGTTCTAAAGAGGAAAACTGACACACAAATTACTAGAACCAAGTGAGGGGAGAATTGGATGACCTTATGCAGAAGGATTAGAGACAGGAGAGGATCTGCTTCTGCCCTAGTTGATAAGGAAGGAAAGGCTCAAAGGGAATTGGTTATGCCCATCATAGAAGAAGTTGTGGTCATTCTGAAGGAGCTTGCATTGTGCCCTGCTGGCTGCCATGTCTCAACTGTGTTCCATGCAGACCAACCACAGCAGAATCATATGAGATGGTGGTAAAAGGCAGATTCCTGAGGCACACCCCAGCTGCACGGATTCATAGGTCTGAATTTCCTCACCTGTAATGGGTAGTGTTGATGTTCCCTGAAGTTTGAGAAATGCTGCTGCGGCAAATGAGAGCCACTGAAGGGCATAATTTGACTTTTCATTGGTACATGTTTATTGTTGATATGTAACATGCATGGGGTGGGTCTCTCTCCATCCTAGTCCTCTTGCCCATTCTCCTCCTACCCTAGAAACAGCCATTGTTGAGTCTCTTAGATGTCTTTCCTAGTGTGCATGGTGTGCAGTCATTTGCCTACTTGGTCTCAGATTCACTCCCTGCCTTCTTCTCTTTTCCCAGCACTTTCCTAGTCCAGGCCTTGAGGTCCTGGCCCTATTCCAATTTGGGTAATTACATTTTCCATATGCAAATTGCTCCCCTGAATTTGCATAGACAAGCTGGTGGAGGCCCAGCCACCGTGGCAGCCTCTGCAGCCTTGCTCTAAGCACTGTCCATTGGCCTTCTTCTTGGCTCCTCTGGGCGGGGGGGGGGGGGGGGGGGGGCTGGTTCCCAGTTAGCAGCATTACCTTCCCTGCTCAATGAGGCCCTAATGTTTGTGTTTTTTCTGGACATCTGGGAGCCATCATTTCCCTCTACTTCCTTTCTCTTTCAACTCCTCCCCAACGACCTTGAGAATGTAAAAGATCACATTATATCTTAATAGATATGTCTGTGTCCCCTAAAGACTGTGCTCATTTTCAGGACAGATTATGTTCCCTTTATCTAGAACTCTCTTCAGACAAGCCTTGGGCATGTCACCCAGCAGGCACTTGATGAATGTTCACTGAGTGACTGAAGAGAGAAATTTAGTGTAATAAGCAGGTGGTTGGTATTAGGTATGGCCTATGTACATTTTAAAGAGGGGATTATGATGACCCTCAAGAATCAGGCCTAGGCTCTGTCTGGACGTGATAAGCTCAGGGAGCAAGGATGGGCTCTGAGAGAAGGGATACATGGACAAAGCATGCCTCATTGAGAGAGCTCTGTAGCGGTGAGTGGAGATGGGGGCCAGAGCCAGGCTGTATGCAGACCCAGTGGGTGGTCTGGGGCTGGCAGTGGCAATGGAGGCAAAGATGACAGAAATGAAGTCTGAACCCCTGGGCCCTTTGGGAAAGGCGTTGGTGAGCCTGGCAACTGCTTAGCTGGAGGGGATGCAGGAGCAGGAGAAATTGGAGATGTGGTTCCCAGCTTTCTGATCTCAGAGGCTGAACATGTGGTGGCTCCTTTGATCCCACGGCAGAGGGCATGGCAACAGCTTGGAGATGAAGGTGATGGTGGAAATGGGGAGGAACTTGGAGAGTTCTGTCCCTCTACACACGATGCTTTTTAAAGAGGAGAAAATATCCATCCGGGCAATGAACAGACAGAAAAGAGAAGAGGAAGAACGGAAGAATTCGGAGGGTCCATGCTCCCAGGAGATGTGGCCACTGAGGGGGAGGTACCAGAGCAGGTGACCAATCTCAGTTTGCATCGTCTGTTTCTATTTTCAGAACTGTCCATTGTGAGCCTCTGAGTCACCTGATATGCCAGACCAGACAGACTGTTTCCAAAACCAGCCTCCTCAGCTGGCTCAACCCTCACAGAGCCCAGTGCTCAGCGGACATTCACTCAGTCAGCAAGCACCTGCCATGTGCCCTGTCCTGTGCTGTGCATGGTGCATGCTGCCCAGCCACCTGGACCACAGGCCACAGGGCTAGACAGGCCCAGGCTGCTGTCTCTCCTGAATCAGAAGCTGGCAGCAGGTAATCTCATTGCATTACAGGTGCCCACACTGAGTCCTGGACTGAGCAGGAGACAGCATCTGTGAGAACAGACAGTGGTGGCCTCTTCCATTTTGGTCTCTGGTTTCTTCCTTTTCACAGCTCTGCCCCCTATGAGAGCTGCACAGTGTCCTGGACTTGGCCTCCACTTTTGGGGTCAGGGCTGCCCTTGCCTGACTCCAGTGACTTTGACTCCCTCCCTCCAGGCTCACAGCCCCAACTTCCCAGCTCTGCCTCAGCCAAGAGCTCCCATTGAGCCAACAGCTGGGCCACACAAGGGCTGTGGACCACACTGGCACATGCCTGGCTCCAAGCACATGCCCCTAACCAGGCATCCCTGCCGTGTGAATGTACCTCACTGTCCACCCATGTCTTTGATTGGCCTCACAAGTGGCCCCTCTCCCTCCTGTCAGCAGAGGAAGATGACTGGGGAGGTGAGACATATGCTGTCCACACAGGCCCTTGTTCATGTCAGCAGTGGCTGTTGGAATGCGGTCCACATGTGGCTGGCGTGTGTGCCATGTTACTGTGTGTGCGCACACTAGTCTGCGCTTTCTGCGTGAGCCAACCACTCAGAATCTGTTTATTTCCCTTTTATGATCACTTTCTCTCCCTCTGTAAAGCACCAGGACGGGGCCAACGTTCCAGGAATTGCTTGCAAGCGGTCCTCCAAGCCTCGAGCCGGCCTCTGCTGTCCCCATGCAGTGCGAGTAATGGGTCCTCCCAGGGACAATTTGCATAAAGGATAAATAAGAGAAACACAATGTGAAGTTTATTCATTTTTAAATCCTGCAGCGTTTGTGATTGAAGGCCCAAGCTCAGATGTTTGCCGGATGCGTCCCATTAAGACTCGGGGCTTTGTCTAATGTCTGCTCTGCTCCTGCAGGGGGGTGTAATGTGCGCTCCTTCCCACACTGGAGTGCCGTTTCCAGAGCCTTCTGCTCGACAAGGGACGGAGGAATGGCGGGCTGTGTTCTCTTTTACCAGGCCCCCTCACTTTAATTTGCTGTAACAGAGCCAGCACATTAAATACAAAACATATTGATGTTCTTGAGAACCCTGGAGGGTCTTTACCCTTCCTTGTCAGAGGAGCCTGGCATGCCGGGAGGGAGAGGAGATGGTGTTTGGCATGCATGCGGAGTGGCGCCTCCGGCAGGCCACACTGATCATCTGCCAAGAGCTGTGCCCTCCCGGAGGACAGGGGGTGGGCAGAGGGGCAGAGGTGCCATTGTGCATGCCTGGGGGCGAGAGGGAGCATGTGGACAGGGAGGGCACCCTCAGGTTCAGGGCCATTGTGGACACAGCAGTGGTTTGTGGTCTAATGACAAAGAATGAGAGGAAGGAAGGAAGGAAGGAAGGAAGGAAGGAAGGAAGGAAGGAAGGAAGGAAGGAAGGAAGGAAGGAAGAAAGGAAGAGAGCAGGGAAGAGAGGGAGGGAATGCAGGCAGAATGCCACCCGCAGTAGTGACTGACTGATCTGGTCACTCCCAGATCAGTATCAATTAGCAAGTTCCCCAGATGGTGCAAGGGTTAGGGGAAGCTGGACGGCACTCTAACTTTGGCATCTCTCTATTCAAAATGCTCCAGGCTCCAGGAATTTGGCAGGGAAGGTCTGGCTGTCATAGAGTAAATATTTGTTACAAGTGATGCAAGAAGAATAGAGCCCTCTCCTCCAGCAAATTCACCATTTTCCTAATAGGGTGTCTCCAGGGCTAGAGGAAACAGGACCGAGAGAGAGAACAAAAGAGATGGCATACTCCGGCAGGACAGGGCAGGCAAAAATCTAGACCCCACTGATGTAAACTTTACATTCTTTTCTTAAGCTGCCAAAGAGCTTTACACTCTGGGGTGAGAACTTGCCTTTTCCTCCTGAAATAAGCTATTGAGCAATGAATGTGGTCTTCTCTGGACAAATGCGTCCTCCTCATAGCAGCTACCTTACATGTAGTGGCTATCCTGCGCAATTATACATCTATTGCTTCTCATCCACACAACTCTAAGAATTATTATTATTATTAGGACACCAAGACTCGGTTAGTTTAAATATATTTCAAAAGGTCACAGAGCTAATAATTGACTGGGTTCTAATTCAAACCCAGTCCTGGGGCTGTGGTCATTGTGGTTGGTGTTCTGGCAGTGACAATTGTGCTGCTGGTGGGGATGCCTGTGCTGTTGTTGGCTTTGGTGGTGACAGCTGTGGGACTTGGTGGTGGTGGTGAGTAATGATGGTAATCATGGTGGTTTGGGTGGTGGTGCAGGCACCTAATCTCTGGAAAGCGATGCATTCTCTTTCTGTGACTCATCTGTGAGGGGCTTGGGTCAAGCTCAGAATCTTGCTTTCTCCTGGCCTCTGAAGCCTAAACAGACTTGCAGTGGGAAATGGGAGAAGTTCAAGGAAGCCGTCTGGTGAGGAGTAAGAGTGAGATCATTTATCTTCCCTCAATAAAAAGGCGTCTTTAATTCCGTATCAAGGGTAGCTCATTAATCCTTGCATGGGCTGAGAGCTTCATTAAAAACACAATCCAATTAATTCTCTGTGTGTGCTTTTTTGAGTAAGAACTGGTCTGATTTTGGCTTTTCATGGGCAAAGTGATCTTAGCAATGGTCACCCTCTGACAGTCCCATCATTGCCGCCCCTTGTCCAGGGTGAGTTGTGATATGGAGTCTGTGTGTGCTCCCTTTGTGAGGGCTGACAAGTAGAGGTTATAAACTTGATTGAAAGACTAAGAAAATGAAAGCACTTATTCGGGATGGGCACCTAGATTTTAAGTGATTCATTTGCATCTGGTCACTGACTCCCTAAGGCTCCTGAACCTATTTTTTTCCCCCCATCAATGGCTTTAGGGATTGGGAGCCATAG
Organism: Pipistrellus hanaki; assembly: GCF_964339955.1. Taxonomy (NCBI): domain Eukaryota; kingdom Metazoa; phylum Chordata; class Mammalia; order Chiroptera; family Vespertilionidae; genus Pipistrellus; species Pipistrellus hanaki. The sequence continues at coordinate 73,686,163 of NC_140508.1, forward strand.
TGTAGAGAGCTGTTGAGTGCAATGTGTGAACTGGAAGTCATGGGAAGGTTCCAGTGACTCTGACCAAGAGTCTTTTCTACACAGGACTCTTGCTATCCATTTGCTAATTCCAGACATGAATTGCCTAGGTTCCCTCTTGAAGTGTGGGCAGTGTTCAGCCAATGATGAGTTAAGTTGACACTTCCCAAAGAGTCTGCAAACTCAAAGAGCTTTTGGAAGAAGGAAGCCCGTCAGAGCAGAGGTTCGGGAATGGAGTAGTTGGCATAGGACCTCCAAAGCTTTTTCCCAATGCATCTTCCCAAGGCCTGGTGCTTCTGCGAGATCTCCATCCCAGCAGATATTCAAGAAGAGGTGGGATGACCCACCAGGAAGATTTTCTATTGTGAATGGTCCATTGGTTAAATGATCTCTTAGACCCTATAAATCTTGTAGTACATCTCAAGCATGTGTGTAGACATGTATTTTAAAGGTAAAAAAAAAAAAATAGGTAGAGGTTGAGTCATTACCTAAAGCCCTCTGGACATTTGGTGGCTTTTATTTAATAATTGGCATTTGAAGGTATCAATTTCCAGCCTGTTCTTTACCTCCCTATAGGGAGTTTCACCCAGGAATCAGATTCCTGGCTTCTAGTCTCAGTCCTACCGCTAAGTAGCCATGTTACCTTAAAACATTTCTTCACCACCTGATCCTTGGCTTGCTCACTTTGCAAATGGAGACAGTAATGGTATCTTTGGTATTTCCTAGATTGCTGTGCTCATGGTCCTCTTGAGGTTAAGGACAAAGTCTGCTTGCTTTCTCTGGAGCCCCTCATAGGTCAAGGAATCACATAAATACTTTTCATAATAAGCTGAAATATGGCGATAAATGGAGACATGCTTTAGAAGGAGAATGAGAAAATTTTTTATATGAAGATATATCTATCAATTGTCAGGTTTCTTCTAGATTTGAGGATCCATGATGCTGTGATTAAAAGGCACTGTGGAATATTTCCAAATCCTGACTTTATTCATCATCACCACATATCCAGTTGTCACCAACTAACTTTTGTTAAATCATTGTGCTTCTTGGGACAATATTATGTGCCCTGCCTACCTCACAAAATTAATGATATTGGGTATTTGAGAGTAATTTAAAAAGTATACAACATGATTTAAATGCAAACATTACTATTAGTATTACTAATAGTATGAGTTATCATCTTTGGAGTAGTTTTTTGATTTATCATTCCCCTCAGATTATTTCTCTCAGCTGCCCTTTGTACTCTGAGCAAGTTACAGAGTCTGTATTCGCTAGGTCAGGTGAGTGGTTCTCAAACTTGAATGTGCATCAGAATCTGGAGAGCTCATTAAGACAGGTTGCTGGTATCTGTCTTGAGTCTCTGACTCAGTGGATCTTGGGTGGGCCTTGAGAATTTGCATTTCCAAGTTTTCAGGTGGTGGTGCTGCTGCTGGGTCCAATCTGCACTTGGAGAGAGCTACTGGACTAGAACTACTGGTCTCAATCTTTGATGTGCTTTGTATTTATATAGATATGTCACATTTTACTTATGTCCCAGGTACTTCACAGCATCCCTGTGAGATGGACATAAGGCAGTATGAAGGATATTTTACAAAATCACAAAAGAGGGCCCAGAGACTAGAGGTGGTGATGTGGCCAAATAGGAATAAAATAAAGACTTTCCTGGGTGCCCATTTCATTGTGCTTTGCATTGGGCTGGACTGCTCCCTACTGGCCGGTCAGTCATGGTCACTATCCTCCAGAACTCTGGCTGGTGACAAGGAGTTGGCTGTCCTCCTAGTTCAGTGTTGCAAACATCTTCTGGCAGCTGGTGCCCTGAGACATCTGCTTGTCTTAGGGAAGTTGTCTAATCAAGGAATGAGTTCCCACTCTTACATCCACAGTGTTCATCAGGTTCTGCAGGTGGGAACTGCTCCATATGTCCCCCTTCCTTACTGAGCAGCAAGGTGGGTGCTTTGATTAAGGTGCAGGCATTTTGCAGGAAGACAAAGTCCTCATTGGCTGACTTCTCACCCATGTGGCTTCTCTGGACCTAGTGATAGGAATTCCCTTGACCAGTCAGGCTCCTTTGAGCCCTCTTCTCTACTAGCCCTTGTCCTTGCCCCTCACAGCCCAATTTTAGCAAGGAATCCCATTAAACCAGTTAATTTTGGAATGTTCCACTCTTTTGAAAAAAAAATTTTTTTATTGATTCAGAGAGGAAGGGATATATATATATATATATATATATATATATATATATATCAATGATGAGAGAGAATCATTGATTGGCTGCTCCTGCACACTCCCTACTGGGGATTGAGCTTGCAACCTAGGTATGTGCCCTGACCGGGAACTGAATCGTGACCTCCTGGTTCATAGGTTGATGCTCGACCACTGAGCCATGCAGTCTGGGCAGGGAATGCCCCACTTTTGATATCCGATTAAGCTCCTCTTTCTCCACCCTTGATAACTAAGCAAGTTCCTCTTTAGACATTTTGTTCCTCATCCTGCCTCATCCTGGCTATAAACTCTCAACTGGTCCCTTGCATCAGAAGTTGAGTTTAATCTCTTTCCCTTATTGCCATAGTCTTAAATGCAATTTAACTTGCCATTTTTGCCAAGTGCCCGGTGAATTATTTTTTTGCAACATCAGAAATACACTTGATGCTCCTTTTTCTGTGCCCAACCCAGGCAGGTGCGTGGGTGTCCTCAAAACTGGATGATTAGCCTATGAACTCTTATCCCTTGGAATGATGGGTAATTTGTCTACATTCTTCTAAGACTGCCCTTTTTCAACAGCACATCTGGAGGTGCCAGCAACCCAGGAAGAGGCCACCGATGCTTCAGCCCCTTTCCCACACCCTGCTATGAAGACCCCCTCTTTCCCACCTACTGAGGTCCAAGGTCTTGTGGACCCCAGCTAAGGCCAAACCCGTTTTCAGACAGGGATTGGACGTGCCAGAGACCCTGGAAGAGGTGAGTTAGAATGGCATTGAGCCTTTCTAAGCTGCTCAGCCAAGAAAGGTGGGAGGTATTAGGTATGAAAACCAATACATGAGCTATAAACCCCAACTACAGCACCTTGTCCCGTGAAGCCACAGAGAAATGCGAAATCTCTTGGATTTGGTGTTTATTTTTCTTTCTCCCTTTTCCCTTTCTAGATTCGCAGCAGTCTTCTTTAGGCTGAGCGGGTTTGTCTGCTGTTATGGCTGCCGCTGCTCTTGGCTGCGTGTGTGTGTGTGTGTGTGTGTGTGTGTGTGTGTGTGTGTGTGTGTGTGTCTGCATGCACCCGCGTGTGTATGAGAGCGAGCGCGTGTTCTCTCCAGAGTGACTGGTTTGTGCTGTCATCAGCCGTTGTTTTGGTAAATGGCGAGTTAAACAGATATATCCAAGCGTAAAATCTAAAAAATGTTCCCTCTGGGCGCCCGGGGGGTGTTGTTTGAAATCAACTACATATCAATTGAGCGGCGGCGAGCGGATCCGATGATAAATTCCAGTCCACAGACGCCTTATAAATTACATTTTTTTGTTCGCGATCTTGCCTCATCTCAGCTCCCCAGAGGCCCTTAGACTGAGAACTATGATTGTGTTGGAGAAACGTTTGCTCAGCTTGAGCGAGGCCATTAGCATTGCATGTGCCAGTCCGTCCCTGCGCTCCCCCAGCCCCCCTCCCCCGCTCCCCCTCCCTCCCCTTTAACAAAATACAATATGTGCCTGGTAATTTTTCTGTTCATTATCTCATTGTTTTCTGTAAGTACAAGGTTAGATTGAATTACTGCGGGCTCCGCTGTCTATTTGTAATTCTCCTTCCATGCCGAGCTGCTAATGAATGGGCAATTTAGTCAATTCTTTGTAACGGTTTCTTCTGTGCGTCAGCCACTTAATTACTCTGAGCCTTTCTCACTGCTGCTTTATTGCACAGAAAGTCGCGGCTGCTTTGAGGGCTTGGCACGGGATCTCTAGCTTCCAGAAAGAAAAAAAAAATCCTCAGAGGCAACCAGGATCCTGGATCCGCGCTGCCTTCTGCAGCGGAAGGAATCACATTCTGTGGTCTCTGCCCGCACTTTCCCTTCCCATCTGCACACAGGGTTTATCTTCCTCCTTCTCGGCTGACAGTTTGCTTAATCCTGGCCGTGGCAGTCACCATCAGGGCGGCGGGAGGTGCAGGCTCCTACTCAGTGTAGTCTCCGAGGCGGCAGGCCTGGTTTTTTAAAAACATTATGATTAGCCTGATTGGTATGCTACCTACCCCGTCATCAGTATCTCCAAATTATAGCCAGGGGACCACTCTGTGACCGACAGAGTTTTCTCTTTGTATGTAGCACCTCACCCTCATAAACTGTGGGCAGAGGGAGGTCTTTGTTATCCCCTTTCGATAAAGGGAAGTTTTAAGTTTGGGCATTCGAGGTGAAGTGACGTTCCTGAGGTCAATGAGCCAGGTGTGGCGGAGCCAGAAATAAGAGTTACTCAGGTCACCGTGGCACCTTTCTGTCCTCTTCCCTCTCCATCCTGCTGCCCAGGGGGGCACTGCCCAAGGGCACCTGTAGGCTGAGGTGTCCCAGAGTGGAAATAAGTGTGAGTTGCCCTTAAAGAGGCAGAAATAACTCTAGAAAAAGAAAGGACTTTATAGTATTGACCAAGGGGCTGAAAACCAAGGGAACTGGGAACTCTTTAAATAGAATATTCGTTTACAAAGCGGCACCTTTGGATACATCTGGCCCGCGACCAGGACATTTCTTTGTGCCCCCGAATTGAGATGCACATATAACTTACCATCCAAACTGGGACTTTGGGGAGTGAAAGGAGGCAGGCTGAGCAATCATGCTGGGGCTGCAGGAGAAAACTCGTCCTGTCCAGAGCAAACGAGGTGGCATGGTCACCCTACCCAGGTACCCGAGAATGCACGGCACTGTGCTGATGGTGTCTCTTCAGCGCCGATTATTCTGATGACAGTACTTAGAGAGGCATCTTACCAGCAGGACCCACCCCTCTGTTTACAAATATTCCCTGTTGCTGGGCATCCCAATGGCGGAAGTGAGCTCCAGGGCCTCTGTACCTGTATATAGAAAGTGATGGATTCAGCAAACACTGCCCGAGCACAGCTAGGTCATGGAGGTGTGAGGGTGAGAAGACAAGGTTTTCTGGAGCCTTGATTCAGTTGCTCCTGCAGAAGCCAGGTGAATGGTTCTGATTGCTGCTAACCTCCCGAGCAGGCTCCTGAGCATGCCAGTCTCTCTGCAGAAAGCTTACACCCTCCTTTGCCCTCCATTGGGGTCTGGCTCAGTCCTCCTCATTGCTTCAGAAGTCAGCTTACATGTCACTTCCTCCAGGAAGCCTTCTCTGATCTTCAAGTTTACATTAGACTCCTTGTTATTCTATTTCCTAGTATCTCTCCCCTCTTCATTACTTACCACAATTATAATGAAGTTATTTGTGTGATTATGTGTTCACCGTTTCTCTTTCCCAACCCCACCCCTGACCTGTCTGTGTTTGGCCCTCAATAAACACTTGTTCGATAACAAGGGGTCACATTTAAATAGCGCTGTCTCTATGCCAGGTGCTATTCTAAGTGGCCTACATATTTTGCTCAAGAAACCTCACCAGGACTATGTGACGGGTACTATATGGTCTCTGTTTTACAAATGTGGAAATGGAGGCCCAGGGAACTTAGATAACTTGTCATGGGGAGGCAGGATTCGAATTCAGACCCTCTGGATCTCAAGTCTAGAAACAGTATAGAGCTTGAAGCCAGGAGGTGTAACCTGCAGCCTCTGGGCGTGAGGTGTCTTTGTGTGGTGTGTCTTTGGTCAAGTCTCCAGGTGCCGAGACCACACTTCCCTTACTCACGCCACAGAGGAACGACAGCCATCTATGCCTCACCGTGTTGCTGCGAGTGGCAGAGGAAGTAGATTTGTACATACTCTTCCCCCTTTCCAAACGGACTCATTCATGAAAGAAATTGACTATCACTCCTTCTAGAAAACAGATATCCAGGCAGGAAATGGAAACTCTGGCTGCTGGAGGCCTGGGGAACCTCTGGATTTGGGGTGTATCTAAAATGGATTGATGGCTTGGAGAAAACCATCCTGGAATGTCATCTGGAATGCCTGCCCCTGATTCTGTAGATTTCTTGCTGAATAATAAGAACCCTTCCTCAACCCTAAATGTTACATATTCCTGACAGTTTGTGCTTCACTCTATTTATTTCATCTCATCCCAGGGAGTAGGTAGAAAGGGCATTGCCACTTCATAGCTGGGGAAACTGAGGCCAGGAGGTGAAGATCATAGGGCTAGTGTGGAAGTCCTCCACATATGGAATTCTTTTCTCTACAGAGAGACACTTGCTGAACACCCTGGAGACTTCAGCGGGGCTCAGCCACCCTAAAGGGGGCCCAGGAGGAGGCGGTTAGGAGACAGTGGATGAAAGGAGGAACTGAAATTCTCATCCACTGTTGTAGCTGCCATGGGGGAAGCACAGGATCACACCTGTAGGGTGGCAGGCGGGCTTTCTAAGGAGCTGGTGTTCAAACTGAGAATGAAATGGAGAGAAAGAGCCTAGTGTGGGAAGAGTGAGACGAGGACACTGCTCAGAGGGAACAGCATGTGCCAGGGCCCCGAGGAGGAATGTGGTTGGCAGCCCCAAGGAAGAGGAAGAGGCCAGAGAGGGTCCTGTTTGGATTGGGGAAGAGAGAGAGACTGGAGGTGAGACTGGAGGGTTGGACAGAGGCCAGATTGCTTCAGGCCTTACAGGCCATGGTAAGATGTGTGCACATAATCAAGTCACCTGTACTCCCATATGCCAAACATGTGGGAGTTCACACACAACCATGCATACATGTGGCTAACATAGCCACATGCCATTTGTACATGTACATACACATACATGAAAATGTATACAAAGGGATATCTATACAATTCCTTGACAACACATTATCCTATGCACTTAAACACACAAATGCACACTCATATGCAGCTGTGGGCCCGTTCATATAGACATGCAAAGGCACATCCTCTCATACACCGCATGCTGTTTGTAAATACACACCTGTATGATGCATGCACACATAAGGAGAGGCACCGTAGGTCTCTGGGACCCCCAAATACTCACACGCGCACATAGGCAGCCCACAGCAAGCTGTGCTCAGATGAGCGCTCAGCACAGATGAACTTCTCTGCTGGCTGGTTATAATCTTTCATTGGAACTGACACGTTGATAGCCCCAGTTTCTCTAGGAAGTGACCTTCATGCCGGCTATTGATTTCCAGTGGCTATCAGGCACCCGCCACCGGAGTGACAGGCCGGGTCGGAGGTCAGCCCTTAAATAAAGCTTCTGGATTACTAAGCACCATCCACTCCAATGAAAATGGAAATTGGCAGCCCTGGCTCCCCTTTATGTGGCCGGCTCCTGCTGATGGGCTTCAGCTCTGAGTGACCACCTCCTGTTCCTGCCCCTGTCCCCCAACCCCCAGAGCCGGTGCTGTGAGTGCCCACAGATTTCTGTTTGACAGGGGAGCTGGGCTGAAGGCTACAGGTGGTGGCCATTGCCAGGGCCTGACTCTTCCTGGATTCTACTTTCCAGCAAAGCCTGGGGCTGTCCCCCTGAGCCCAGCATTCTGGTAGCAGACAACTACTGCAGGTCCCAGAGCCTACAGTGACTCGCCTTCTGGTCTCAGAGCCTCGGGTACCTGCCCCCATTCCCACTTTGTGCCCCATTAATACACACTCATACATCCCTTCTCATGTACAACGCTGAGGTCCAAATAAATGAATCGATGTGTGTGTTGAGTCATATACACACCGCACAAGAAGATAGTGTACCAGCATCCGTGTTTTAACAGCATTACACATCGTGAATCACATCACTCCACTCCATTGCGTCCCATGTTTGTGATGACCCAGGAAGCCCTTCAGATGGTTCAGCATCTGAGGTCTCGTGACAAGCAGAGGCACGGGACGGGAAGGGCCGAAGGAACTTTCTGGTTCTCAAAAGCTTGGCCTTTTGCTTTTCCAGCCAGGAAAACAGATGGAGTTCACTCTGCCTCATCTGGTGTTCAGGGCTCAAATCTAACAGCCAGACACCATCTCTGAAACCTGCCCTGCACAGCGACGCCCCACCCCAAAGGCACCTTCTCGGTCCTCCTCCTAAGTAAGCAACCTACACACACACACAATCACACTCACACTCACACTCACACACATACTCTCTCTCTCTCTCTCTCTCTCACACACACACACCACACACACACACACACTCAAACACACATACTCACACTCACACTCACACCCCTCCCTGTGTCCTGACCCTCAGACACCACAAGCCTCGGCATAGCTCCACAGTCCTTTCTGATTGGCCTTGGAAAGTGCATTCAGCTTGCTTCCGAACAGAGATGTGACAGTTTTCACCACCAATCTGAATCATTTTAAAGAACCTTTTCTTGAATAGTCTGGCTTGGGGACAGCTGCAAAGGCTGCCAGTTTCCGGCATTTCTTGGCCTCACTCCAGTGCCGCTGTCTGTCCCTTTGGGCTCTATTGGACGCCTGTGACCGCTGTGGCCTGTGGGTTCTGCCACACAGGGGCTGTGGGATGGTGTCGGCACATCTTGAAGGGAGGGCAAGCAGAAATGAGAGGTGTTTACAAATTCAATATCTGGTGTAGGAGGTCATCTGTTCATCAAAATCAGAGAAGCAAGAGCTACCAGTATGCCCCGAAACCCAGATTAGCTTCTGGTGCCAGAGAAAATAAGGGAGGAATCTGGGGAGTCCATGGAGAGGCTCTCAGCGCAGCTGCACCCAGAGCAGGTCCCCCGGGGGCTCCTGGGCCACAAGCAGAACATGAACGCAGAGACAGAGGCTGAGAAGAGTGCGGGGTCTTGCATTTCATGGGTAAGGTGGGGCCATCTCACACTTCTGAGGACGGGCTCCCTGGGGACAGGAGTGCTTTACAGAACAAGCACAAAAGAGGTTCCGAAATTTGTCACTTGGGGCGTTTGAAGTGACTTATAACTAAAGACTTAACACACAACTATTAAAATGGCAACCACTTAACTGAGTTTCTATTTTTTAAATATAGTTACTAAATTTACTGAGACTGAATTTCCTGGTTTGTATGCTGTGGTTTAAGGGGCTTTAAAAATCCCCTGCCTGATAGTTCTACACCAAGCATGCCAAACTCTCAGCCTGTTTATTTGGCCCGTGTTAGCCTTTGAGTTTGACATGCTTGTTCTACACTAACGTGGTAACATGACTGAAATGTCACACTCAAGTGGCGTTGCTGGGGGTTTCCCTCCCTGGGAATCTCTGTACCGTGTCAGCCTCCCTAGGCGGCGTATGAGACCCTCCCCCCTACACCAGGTCCAGCCTGTCAGGGGTGCTGAGGCCCTCCCACCCCATCCTCACCCCCACTCCTGGGTCCTGTGTGTTGGCTACTGTAGGGGTTGGAGAGGGGCCTGGGGAAGGTGGGCTATGGGCTGAGGCCCACGCATGGGGCAGTGGCAACAGCAGGAGACATGCTATAAACATCCTGTGCTCGGGGCCGAGTGTGCAGTCCTCACACATTCAGTGGAAGCATGTGGGCCTGCCCAGCCCTTACATAGAAACAGGCTCCAAAGCAGCGGCAGGACCCAGGGCTGGACGCCAGACACACTGGTTTCACACCCAGCGCTGTCACTTCCCCGCTGAGTGGCCTCAAGCCAGTCACTTCCCTCTCTGAACTGCCATTTCCTCAGCTGCAAAACGGGGTCAGGAACGCCAACCCCACAGTGGATGGCCTTGAGGGTTGAGCAGCACACGGTTCACAAAGGCCTGCACCGCTCTGGGCTGCGCAGTAAATGCTGATTGTCCGGGGACTTGCAGGTCACCTATCGTCCTAGCCGAGGCTGCCCAACAACCAACATGTCTCCCAATTGCTGTTAGCCTGCAGCTCTCAAAGGGAGTGATTCTGCTCCCTCCTCCCCCACCAACACACACACACACTAGAGACAATTCAACATTGTCTGGAGTTACTTTTGATGGGGCACTAGCACCTAGAAGACAGAGGCCACGGATGCTGCTAAACATCCTACAAGAGGACAGCCCCACAGCGGAGAACATTCCGGCCCCAAATGGCAGTAGAGCCATGGTGGGAAGACCCCTGTCCCTGAAACACTGCTTCCCACCTCTCTGTCTTCCCCTCCGTGGCTCCACACGGCAGCTCTGCAGCCTCCCATCTCCTGCACATCACAGATGGGATGCTGCCCCCTCCCCTCACCCCGAGGCCACTCAGCCAGATTGCAGAGGGGTCAGCGGCAACCAAACATCTAATGACGTGTGACAAGTGTGGCCAGACAGCAGGCCCAGCCTGGGCCCCTCCGAGGCCACTCATTGGGCAAGGGGGACTCATAAATAACAGCACAGTGACAGCCCAAGTCTTGCTCAGTGGGAGGGATGGAGCTCGGGCCCCAGCCCCTGGGGCAGGTCTTTATGGGACAGGCCTCCAGCAGGAGGGCCTCTGTCTTGGGGCACAGTGAACGTGCTGGTGAGACGAGGGAACCTGTCACTGGAACTTTGGTCCTGATAGAGATTGTCTTTGCTGCATCCGCTCTATGCCTGATGGGGAGCTGCTTCCTCATTTCTGAGCCAGTGCAGACCTCCTTTCGCATTTTCTATGCCCTGAGCCTCCAGCTCTTCATCTGTTAAATGGGGATGTTTGAGCAGCAAGTGTGCTAATTCAAGGGAAGTTATGTACAAAGTAATAAATTAGCAAAGGAATGATGATGATAATAATGATTATGATTTTTCAGCCGTTTGGGAGAGAGGAGTTGATATTTGAAAAAAGCATACTTTCTGATGCTTTAAGAATATTAACCCGCTTTTAGGATTTTAGGCAGTTCCGAATAGGCTGTTTGCAATAATAATGATAATGATGATAATAATAGTAATAATGTGCATATTAAATAGTACCTTTATTTTCACCAAGGCTTATTTTTCTCAGGCCTCATGTGACTTAAAATGGGATCCATTTCCAAGGATGCGCGTTCTTCCCAAATAAAAAGGAAAATATCAAAGTGAATGACTGGCATTCACACTGACTTTGCATTTGTGACGTGGAAGTCCTGGTTCAGATGGCGTGTGCGTGTGATGGGGCACTGAGCTGAGTTTGGCGCCTCTCAGCCATCATTCGACTTTAGAGTCTTGGTTTTGACATTTACAAACGGGGGGCACAATTTCTCCTGGCTACCCCAGCGAGACCATGGGTGTGGGAGCTCTGTGTGGAGATTAAAGCCTAATCACACAGGGAATATTGACATCCAGATCATTATCTTTACCATCATTATTAATTATTATTCATAATGGTGCTTGAGTAGATGGGGCTACTTCAAAGTACTGTGTCTGGGAACAGCTTTTACATACTTTCCTCCAAAATTGACAAGAGCCTGTGGTGAAGAAGTTAACCTTGCAGCACTCCTTCTGGAATCTAAGCTGATTCTTAAGATTCTAAACAGGTTCTCCCCTCCCCTCGCCCCCGCCCGCCCCCCCCCCCCCCCCCACCACACACACACACACACACACATCCCCAACCTTCCTTTTTTTTAGGCCGAAAAGCCTTACTAGAGGCTCTCGCCCCTGGACCGTGCCTTATGCGTCTTCTATAGAAATGGCTCTCTTGGCCCAACACCTCAATGCCAGCACTCAGCAACAGCACATTTTGCAAAGAGGGTTATACATCACAACCTGGTTCCAATGGAACTCGGACACCCTGGAACTGTTAACAGTGAGCACTCAGGCACCACTTACAAGAAACTAGACACACAGGGAGAGTGCTGTCCTGCCTGGTCTAACCTCTCTCCACCTCCTTTCTTTCTTCTTTGCCTCACTCTTCCTCCTTTTCTACTTTAAATTCCTGTAGAAATCCTGAACTCCTGCCCCATTCTGACGCCTATGAGCAGGTCAGCCTCCTGGCCAGGCTGCAGGCCTGACCATGTCTCCCCAGCAGACGCCCTCCCTGGCTCTCCGCATGGGCCTCTTGGGGCAATGGCGCAGAGCCTGCACTATGCCGGGCAGCAGAGGGTGGTGAGGGCAAAGCCTTGGGTCCACACGGGACACTATTCCAGTCCTGGTGCAACCACTTCCTGACTGCATGACCTCGGGTGAGATACTTAACCTTTCCAAGACTTGGTGATTAGCTCTGTGAAGTGGGGATAATCTCTCCATCGTGAGGCTGTGGAGAGGACAGGACGAGATCGACAAAGCCAGGAGGTGAAGGGATGGAAGGGGCAGCAGAGACCTGAGCTGGTGAGAACAGTGTGGCGATCTCTGGGGCCAGCCCCCATCCACACTGGCTTCATATTGAACCACAGATGTCACTCCCACAGGTTGACTTAAGAGCTACTATAGAGGGCACATCTATCCCCAGATATATTTACCATTGAGGTCATCAGTGTCATTGGCAAGTCATCTGTAAGGAAGCCATCCAGGGCAGCGCATGATGCTGGCTGGCTGGAACGAGCCTCATGCGATCGCCACAGAAGAGAAACGCCCCAAGCCCCCAGTTCCTCAGGGAAGACCGAGTTCACAGCAGGCGTGTCCTTCACCAGGTGGGGACATTTCGATGCCTTGTCCAGTGTGAATTAGTCTCCTTCTTCCCTAACTCTTTCCCACAAGCACAGCTCATACTCCGTTCTCCCTTCTTGGAGCTCCTGTAGCGTTTGATGTTTTCACCACTTACTTGGTGCTGAACAGAGATGGCGATCTCCTCGATTAGACTGTGAGCACCTCAGACATGTAACAAACACTCCCACGGTTTCTTGAAATTTCCTAGGAGAATTGGCTTTGTAGTTTAGTCTAATTTTTCTAATGACAAAGATTTCGTGCTCACTCACATTAGAAGTCCATGGAAAGTCAGCTGCTCACCTGCTCCAGGCCACTTCTGCTCATACTTCATGGGCCGGAGCAGGTCACATGGTCCACCAAGCAGGGATATAGCACCCTTCCCAGGAAGTCAGGACACCCAGCGTTGTGAGCAGCACCACAATCCCACACAGAACTAGAATAGAATTTTCTACAAAGCTGGTGGTTGCTCTCTAAATATTTAATGGGGCTGACGAACCAAATATCTTAAGACAAGTATCTAGACACATACTTCTGGCATGGCTGTTAAATCTAAACTAGCCAACTAAATCTTGGGGTAATGAATCTTGTGGTCAGCAGTGACTTTGAATCAACGAAGCCCTCTGGCTAGACCAGGGTAGAGCCAGACTAGACATGGCCCCAGTTCACTGTGGAAATGCTGCCTTAGATGCATTCGCTCACTTTCTGAAAGGCAGGCTCAGGAGCAAAAGGAGGTGGGAGTTCCAGGGTAAAGGCTTTGGCTTCACAGATGGAAAGGCCCCCAGACCTAGAGTTACCATCAGAGGGTGAGGCTGTGAAGTCCCTACCCCTGCAGGGGTGGCATGAAGGAGTATCATTCTGCAGTGGATAGAATATTGGACTAAGAACCCAGGACTGACTCCTCCAGCTTTAAAAAAATCTGCCCCGAACCTCAAAGGAATAGATGTTTCAGTTGTGGACCCACTACTCCCATTCTGAAATAAGCAGGAGTAAGGTAAGGCCATTTGTTGAAGCTCCTAAATATTGTGAGAGGCGGGAAGGCTTCCTGGAGGCGTCGGACCTCGGTGGGATCTGGAAGGCTGCAAAAGACCAGGACACATAGGGTTGAGCTTGGGGGTGTGGGGTAGAGAGGGTGGGGTGCAGGGCTAAGGCTTGGGGTAGAGCAGGTATGCTCCAGGTGGTGCACCCGCCCTTCCTTATCTCCCCTCTCCCTCCAGCACACAGGGTCCCTGGGGGATAAAAGAAATATGATTTGCTCGTGACTAAAGGAGCCCACACGCCTTTCATATCCTTACCCCATTTCAGGTTTGCATCTTATTTTCCTGCGAACTTTTTTCCTTCCCTTTGTTGCTCTGGCTTTTGTTGGCGTAACCTCAATTTCTTCCTGCCTTTCAAAGCTTTTATTCCCCAAGTGGTGGAAAGAACTTTTAATGTCATGCTAGGTCCTTAGCCAGGCCAATTGTCTTTCTAAATCAGTCAGGGGCTGGGGTGGCTGGGGGGAGGGGAGGACGCAGAGACTGGGAGAGACGTGATAGCAAGGAGGGAACAGCCAGTGCAATGGATGGAGGTCCCCGAGGTGATTTGCAAATCTGCTGAAATCCTGAACAAGCTTTGATTTAACCCAAGCTTGAAATGGCTTTTATTTACTGTCTATTGTGGAATAAATGACATCTCATAAACAGGCTTTATCCATTACCCCAGAATGGAGAGCGCGATGTTAGGGACATTTTATCCTCTTGATATCAAAGGAGATATGCGGGGTGTGTTATTACAAATAGAAAAATCAATGCTGAGACACACGCATCTGAAATTTCATTTCGTCCAACCACATTTTCAAAGGGGAAAAAAGGCAATTGCTAATAAAAATGACTACAGGACCGGAGGATTTACCAAGCTTGAGCAAGGGACGGGCTGCTGGGACCCGGCCAGACAGTGAGTAACTCGGGCTGAGACCTGGGGCAGTTTTGCTCCTCCTGGCAGACAAGGCAGCCCTGCCAGGGAGGGCCCCAAGCAAAGCCAGGGACGCTCCAGCCTCCCAGCTCCCCTACCCCAGTGACCACGCCCTGCCCACACACTGCTCACACCCAGTCCTCCCACCCACTACACACTACTCACACCCAGTACTCCCACCCACTACACACTGCTCATACCCAGTCCTCTCACCCTACCACACACTGCTCACACCCAGTACTCCCACCCACTACACACTGCTCATACCCAGTCCTCCCACCCACTACACACTGCTCACACCCAGTCCTCCCACCCCACCCACACACTGCTCACACCCAGTCCTACCACCCACCATACACTGCTCACACCCAGTCCTCCCCCCCACCCCACACACACACACACACTGCACACCTGGCCACAGGCAACATGGAAAACACCAGAAACAGTGAGACCACTGCTGTTTCCTGCGGGCCTTTCTCCTCTTCAGGCAGGGGCACCCGGATCTCCAGGTCCCTGTGAGAGTGAAAACGTCTAAGAGTGGGGAAGGGAAGTTGACCAGACCCCACGGAGAGGTTCAGCCTTGCATTTCTATTCCCCCAACCCCCTTCCAGAGAAAATGGGTGAGGGGGAAATACTTCCAGCTTTTCATAAAATGTTCTTGAAGTCACTGCCCTGGGCCCCCATGCCTCCATTCCATTGTGTGACCCTTCACTGGGGGTGATGATGGTTCAGGGTCTTGCTTCCCCGTGAAGCTGTAATGGGGCCTGACACCAGGTCTGACATGAGGCTCTGTTGCATTCCCAGGGCCAAGCACAGGGCTTGGCCCATAACAGCTGTTCAATAAATACTAGTTGAATGCATGGGAATGAGGTTGTGCAGGCGTGTGAAGGGGATGAGAAAAGTTGCCAGCACATGGAGCTTCTGCAGGAAACTGACCTCAGCTCTGTCTTTCCCTCGGTGGAAGTGCTGGGTTCTGGTCAGCAACTCCCCGCCTGAGGCAGGGACCGGGCCCAGGTTGCTGGTTTCATGCAGGTTTTAGGCTCAGGAATGCCTGACTCTGCTGGTTGAGAAAAATGGACTAGTAGGCTCTGTTTGGGTTTTAAGGCCTCACAGTAAATCCTGACCTGCCTCCTACACACACACACACACACACACACACACACACACACAGCCAGACACAGACCCCTGCCCACTCCTGGAGAAAGAGCACAGGCAGAGGTCACTCCGTCTGTAGGCTTGAGAGATGGGAAACCCAAGGCCCAGGAAGGGGAGCTAATGTACCCGAGTCACACAGGAAATCGTGGCCAAGTGGGGGCCAGGTTTGAGTTTTCACTATCAGCCCTAAGCCCTTGGCTCTGCCGGAAAAGAGTCTAAGGAGAGAAAACAATAGGCCCACACGTAGCAACTTCACTGCAGACAGTCATGATGTGGAGATGGCTGTTTTTTGTTTTGTTTTGTTTTTTGGGTTTGTTTTTTTTAAATAATTTAATGATGAATGATCTAGAAGGCCTCCACGCTGTACAAATGGTAAGAGTTGTTGCTGGTTTTAAAGAGGCAAGGTTCTTCTTTTCTCTCCAGACGCTGCTTGGTAGAAAGATCCGAATGGGGAAACTGACTCCTGAATGAAGCGTTTCGGGAAGACAGTCCCCGTGGAACATGCCCCCGCTCCCATAGACACATACACTGCCTATTTCTTCCCCGCCTGCTTCATAAAGGCCGGAGAAACAAGCCTAAGCCAGCCAATACCGCCAGGGTTCTGCCTGAAATAGGTGGCAGTATTTAAATAAGGTTTCAATAGGAAGAAAATGTCTCTTCAGACCTGGTCTGTGATGTAGTTATCAGGAGGCGAAATTTGCAGAACCCATTACCTGCCACTTCTTCCCCCAGGAAATCCCTTGTTTGTGGAGCGTGAATCTCTCCGGCTTTCCCTGGCTTTTTGTCTCTGGATTGTCCTGGGTAAACATCTGCCTCACACGGTGTGTTTATAAGAAGAGGCATTTGTGGCTTTGATTGTTTAGAGGTTTCTGCAGAACACACTGGCTCTCTCTCTCCCCCTCGCCTTCCCCTCCCCTGAGCAAACAGTCACTGATGTTTATTTGGGTCCAATTGGCACTGCACTGCATCCTTCTGTCCAGGACAGGGAAGATACGTGGTATCACCCACCTGCATCTCCTTGGGACAAAGAGGTGTGTTTGTTTGTTTTTGTAGCAAAGTCAGCATATAATTATATTGTTATTATTTATCCCACAAAGAAATTTCAAGCATCCTCTGTGTGCCAAGGATGAGGGTGAGTTGTACCAAGAGACTCCATCCCCATCTCAAGAAGCGTCTGGTCTTGCACACATTGAGTTTAAGATTTTACTTACTTACAGACCTTAGAACTTTGGAGGGACAGGAAATCTGCCACTGGCTTTCTTCCTGTTAGCCAAATTGAGCCTGTCATCTTAAGTCCTTGGGTAATTCAAACCCAACCATGGACCAAGCCTTTCCATTGTCTGCCCTTGGGAAAGAGTGTGACAGACTCTTTTTGATTCTCACATGTCTCTGTGGGGAGCTTCCTTGCATGGGAAACTCACACCACCAGTGAGTATCCTCACAGTAAAAACACTGTTACCTGGAACTCAACAACATTATTATTATTTGTGCCACCCCGATTGAAGTCAGAAGCAAATCGCAAGCAAATAATATCAAATACCTTGGGATTTTTGTTTGTTTGTTTGTTTTTTGTTTTTTAAAGACAAAAACAACGCTTGGCTCAGACTTAGTCCAGGTTCTCTACTCCTTCACCTCCAGCTACAGCTTGGACAGAGAGCACTTCTGTCTTCAGAGAAATGACCAGAAGGGGCCACAGGCAGCCAAAAGCACAGTGAAACTAAATAGCAAAGTTGCTGCTTCGGGTTTCATATATATATGAAATAAAATAGGATATGTAGGAGATTAAATAGCTAGGTTTATATATATAAAATCTAGATGTAGATATAGGCATAGGCATAGGCATAGGCATAGGCATAGGTATAGGCGTAGGCATAGGTATAGGCATAGGAGATATATGCATATATATGCATGAAGTATATACGAAGATGAGATACACATCTTATCAGAAAGAAGGATCAGGCTGCATTTGCAACAAGCAAAGTTCCCCAGTCCACGCAAGCATGAAGCCCTGCTCGGAGGCTGGTGGAAAGGATGCAATTTACCTTTGGGTGGTGATGGTGAGATTCCCATTTAAAAGTCTAAGCCGGCTGATTATTTATTGATGTCTCTCTCTCCATAACTGTCTGATTCTTACTGGTTGGAAGAAGCTCCTGTGCGCCTAAAGGATTTTTTGAATTAAGTTCTTTGCAGTCATTTTCCCCTCAGGTGTTAACCAAGGAGACTGCACTTTGACAGAAGTCAGGTTCTTCCCCCCGGCCCCCACCCCCGACCCTTACTTTATGTCATGAAGTAAAATTAAGTACCAGGAGAGAAGCCATCAAACAACTGGGCCTGACATGGTTATTTGGCATTTATTTTTTATTTACAGAGAAAGAGAATAATGCATTGGAACCAGTCATATATTTCAGTGCATATGCCTCTGCATCCTAGCGGGACACAAACAGGCACTTTAATGAGTGAAAAGGCTCACTCTGGATGACTGTCCAGTGTCCTTGCCACTAGCTCAGAGGCAGTCCTTGAAGCTAACATTTTCCTCAATTCCTGAAATCAGTTTGCTCACCTGTAAAATGGAATCATAGTCCCTTAGTCACTAAGGGGACTCAGTTCCCTTCCAGTTGAAATACTCATGGTTTCATGAGCTGCCACTCCCTCCCCCACCCCCCAAGATTGTCCTACAAGTGACCCCAACCAGAACAGCCATGATTTTGGCAAGAACCCCCACATTTCATCCACCAGCTATGCTCCCCTACTCCATCCCACCCAGAAGGAAACAACAACCAAAGGAATATTCTGGAAGTATAGATGAAGGAATAGGGAGCACTTGGTAAGGCTGGACAAGCAGAACTGGAGGCCAACAAGGAGCTTCCGGCCATTCAGGGTCCTTTGGATAATAGGGCACATGCTGGTCCTATCTCTCCTGCATGTGGAGAGGATTTACCCTGAATCACCCCATTCTCTGGCAGGCAGAGACTTGATTCTAAATCTCTCCCCACTCTCCCCCTCCCCCCCCCCCATACAAGCAGAAACAAGGCCTTTGGGACAGTTTCTATGTGGAAAGGTCCCACATCTTCCTCCCTCCCTCACACTCCTCCCCCCCCCCCCCAACTCCCCTCTGGAAGATGCCTGACCAGGAAATACACCTTTTCATTCATTTGTGCTGTGAAAACATTGGTGACTCTTGGGGAACTTTCAGGCTCATGGGGAGACAGGGCCCACCTTGTGTTCCGGCTATGGCTATTTGGTTGCCAAGATGAAAGGTTAATAGGTAGACACCTCCCCAGTCTGACCTTGTTACTGACTTCCCCATCCACATTCTGAATCTCTTTAAGCACCAAGAGATGGTCAACTCTGCTGAGTGGCTGAGCGATGTGTGACTACATGTAGAAAAATACAACCAGTCATTGAGTTAATGGCTCCATCCGGATAGTAAACAATGATTATAACCATATGCATTCCAAAGGCAGGCCTCTGTGTCCCCTGGAAAACTGGGAAACATGTTTGGTGCTTTCCAGGGAGTCTGGTGGGCTGACAGTGTCTCCTGCCCATCAGGAAGGTTGCAGGACACAGAGGTCTATGGACCCCTTGTTTTTGGCAAGGAAGAAGCAGTCCCGGGGAAGAGCAGAAACCAGCTCTGGCTGGGCTGACAGTCTTTAGGCCCCTGACCCACAGGTGACGTCTGTGGACAGCCAAGGCACCAAGGGAAGCCAGAGGTTTATTTCCCAGCAGCTCTCGAGTTTTGCTTTGTCCATGGCCTGGGATGCCCCGCTGCTCCGCAGCCCATGCTAATAAATCACATAAACAGAAGTCATTGATCACAATGGAGATGGCTTGAGAGTGAGGATGGCTTCATGAACACTCAGCTTCCTACTGGAAAATTCAATTAAACCAGCAGACATTCGGAAGCTAAGCCCCTGCCAGCAAAGGACCCCTGTCTGTGCAAGATGGTGGGGTTTGAGTGGCGGGGGGGCGGGGGGGTGGGGTGGGGGGAGAGATAGGGGAAATGCAACCAAACATGAGATGTTTTCCTCTGATGGTGGGTCAGACCCATCACAACTATATGAGAAAGACGGGCCTACTTCTGCTAGTCCCTGTTTTCAGGATGAGCGTGTCTGTGTGTGCATAAACTTAGCATGGGAGGGCTTCAGGGACCAGGTGTTCACAGGAGCGGGCCTGGCTTTGCAGCCAGACAGATTTGGTTTCAAATACCAGCCCCACCACTTACTGAAGGTTCTTAGATTGTTTGCTGTCTTCAAGTTTCTGTTCTCTCATCTGTTGAATGGGACTGATATGGCCTAACCTTCCACACCAAGCATGCCAGCCTCTGCCTCTGCATTCTTCAAGCAGCAGCTTCCAGATGCCTATGGCTGTTGAGCTCTCAAAAGGTGGCTTGGTCCAGACTAAAGGTGCTGTGAGCCTTAGAACCCAAGCAAGCAGCAAGTACCTCATTGATAGTTTGCTATATTCACCCCCCTGTGTAAAGGATGGTATTTTAAACACACCGGGTTTAATCTGCTATTACAATTAAATTCACTTGTTGCTTTTTAATCTTGTTAATGTGGCTACTAGGAATTTTTACATTGCACCTGTAGTTGTCCTGTGGCTCACATTCTATCTCAATGGGATGGTGCTGCTCTATAGAGGCCAATGCTAAGTGGAAGGCTCTCAGCAGATAGCGAGCTGGACCAGGGCAGGTGAGAGTTCCCTTAGGATCGCCCTTGGGAGAAGGGAAGGGCTCATCTGAGCCTCAGGGAGGTACTCTGTCCTGTGTGTCCAGTGCCTGACACGGGCCCCTCCTTAGTGGCTGCTCATTTTATTTTATTTTATTTTTAAAATATATTTTATTGAATTTTTACAGAGAGGAAGAGAGAGGGACAGAAAGCTAGAAACATCGATGAGAGAGAAACATCGATCAGCTGCCTCTTGCACACCCCCTACTGAGGATGTGCCCGCAACCAAAGTACATGCCCTTGACCAGAATCGAACCTGGGACCTTTCAGTCTGCAGGCTGACGCTTGGTATCCTCTGAGCCAAACCGGCTTCGGCAGTGGCTGCTCATTTTAGATTTGGTAAATCATTCACACAGTGTCAGTTGGCCATGGCGTGGGAGAGAGGGTGGGAAGGCAACAAAGCCTGGAACAGAACTATCAAGGCTCAGAGGATGCTCTGACTTGAAGCACATTCCTTACACACCTCTCGATGATGACTCAAAGCCGGTAGTAGAGCCCACCTACCTCCCAGTGCAGCAAAGACAGGCTATCAGGGGCTTTCATTTCTCAGAGTTGGCCCCTCCTTACATGAAGCCCAATGGAGGGCCCTGCTGACTTTACCCACATGCCTTCATTTTAAGATGCTATTTTCAGAAAGGTTAGGTCTTCATTGCCTCCTTGTTTGGATGGAGCGAGCCCTCAACTTCCCAGGGACCGCATCCCCACGGCCAACCACCGCGGGAGGAAGTTTAGCAAAAGTTCTGCCAAGGGCTCTCTCGGGAAGGGAGGGGGAGGACTCAGGAAGGCGGGCTGGGCCGCCCTTGGAAAGCCAAGACTAATCGGGCAGTCTAGTCACTCCGTCAAACATTTAGTGTATCCGGGTGATTGTTCCCTGGTAGGCCGCGATGGTCTATCTGCTGGGCCTTTTGTCATGTTAACTGCAGCCGATCAATGGATTGAGGTCAGGACTTCTGATGTAGGTGCAAGCTTAGAGGGAAAAAAGTCTCAAAGATTCATTTTTTCTCGTCTGGTAACACTCCGGTCACTTATTTTTTCTCAGTTAGCCTCTGCCGCTCTAAAGTGGATATTGATCAGTGCTTTAATGCAAACCTGTCAAATTAATTTTGCAGACCTGGGATATGACTAGCCTAAAATTGCTTCTGCATCTGTTCTCTGCAGCAAGCCTATGAATTTTAATCATGGCCAGAATGGGCTGGTGGCTTTTTTTGTTAGAAACTTGAATAGGAAAGGTTTAAACTGTAAATGCCAGGGAATGATGCTGTTTTGTTCTTTTCAGAAACTCATGTGGTGGAGGTCAAAGGAATTATTATGTCGGGTGTATTCTTGGCAGATGTTGTGGGAAGCTTTGTGGGCTGGCTTTCTATGAGCTGAGCCCAGGGACCCAGGGACCCAGGGAGCACCAGTGCCTCTGTAAACACCCCCAGTCTGGGAGCCACGTCTTGGGGAGTGGCAGGCAGTGCTTGCAGGACATGGCACCCCAGCCTGCCCGAGCCACTCCTGGCTCCAGCTTTACCATGATTCAAGACTATTTGGCCTCCTGGGGTGAAGGAGCCTCAGATTTCTCTTTTGTGAAAGATGTAGCTTGACCTCTCTCCACTGCATTGTCAACCTGGCCATCCAAGCTACCACCGGAACCCTGGCGGGAGGCCCCTCCACACCTCCACATCTGGGAGTGGAGCCAGGGCTGTGACATCCTGGGTGCCATGCCCACCTTGGGCTGCCACTGCGGCTGCCGCCAGGTGTCCTTGCATGACTTTGCTTCCTGCACCCCTTCGGCTTTTTTTCCTGTTGGACACTGGGGCAGACAGGCCCTTTGGCATGGCAACCCCACTTCCTTGGGAGAGGGATAGCACCCTGTGGCTCTGTCTCCTCCCCTTCGGTGGCCTCATCCCTTCCCATAGACTATTTTGCCGAAGTTCCCTCTTCGGAGAATCAACTGATTGCAACCCTACCCATATTGGCCTTCGCTATACATAAACTTTTTATCAAGTACTTACTATGTGCCAGGCTCTGTCCTAAGTGCTTTCCTATCTTACCATCAAAAACAAGACTACAGGTCAAAATGGAGTCACTTATGCTAAGCACCCACCACCAAACTGAGAATTAATGTAAATAGTTCCGGCCCTCCCAGAAATGGAATCTTAAACCAAACAATCAGGAGTCACCTGATAGGCCCCTGTCATCCACTAAACTAAAAGAAAGTGACCTTGCCACCACCAGTCTGCTTTCTGCCCAGCATAACTTCCTTGTTCCTGCTCCCTGCTGCCCAGGAAAGTCTTTCATTTCCTATGGCTCCGTGGGGCTCCTTTCTATCTGCTACATTGGATAGATTCATGAATCATCTAATAAAGCCAATATAACCTTTAAAATTTACTCAGTTGAATTTTCCTTTTTAACATTACCTAATCAAAACCTCACAAAACCCACATGAGGGCAATATTGTTGTTATCTGGTGTTATTAGGAAGGAGACTGACGCACACAGAGGTGACATTTAGTTGCCCAAGTTGAACAGCTACCAATGGCAAAGCCACAGTTGAACCCAGGCTGTCTGGCTCTAGAGACCATTTTTTAGTCTGCTTTGAGCACTGTTAGTCTGTCTGTCTGTCTGTCTGTCTATCTGTCTGTCTCTGCCCACAGCAATGAAGCACTTGATGTGGTGACTGTCTTGTTGGGTCTTTGATGGTTGCATCTGTGTCATTCTCACCTCCCCAATAAAACTCCAGGCCCCGCAAGGGTAGAACCCTCTTGATTCTTGAATATTTAATTAGATAAATAAAGATGAATGACCACATAGTCAGAGAGAAGAAGCCAGAAAAGTGTTTGAGAGCCACCTTGGTGGAAACTCTGATAGAGTAACTGAAGAAAAGGAGGAGGAGGGAGAAAGAGAGGAGAGAGAGAGAGAGAGAGAGAGAGAGAGAGAGAGAGAGAGAGAGAGAGAGGCATTTTATTTCACATGAACATGTCTTGACTTCCCAACTGTGAGGAATCCTAGCAGTGGGAGGCTGTGGAGTAGATCCCTATCTCCTTAAAGAGCCAGAAGGGCTAGAAAACATGAAGCCCAGAGATGGACCAAAATTCCCAGGTCAGAGGTGAGAGGCCCCTGAGGAGCCCCAGACAGCTTACAGAAGAAAGCAGCATTCAAGTGCCTGCCACCCAGACATTGCCAGCTGGTTAGGGGCAAACCAAGAACCAAACACCCCAGCGCCTATTGGATAAAGGGACACTGATCCCACTTCCTGTGAACCCTTGAGGAACTGGTCCCTGAAGAGGGAAGGAGCTTGGGTGGTCTCAGAGCCCAGTCAACCTCATCCTGGAATACCTCATTCAGGGACTTAATAATCATTGTAACACACTCCCTCTATTTCTTGGCTCAGCCTGTTGACTTCATTCTCTTGGTTATACACAGGGATGTGGCTATGGACTCACTCTCCCACAAGAAAGAGAGCTTCTCTGTCTTACACAGAGCTTTTCAATCCTGAGGAAGCACCTGACTGTCCAGGTTTGGGTCACCAACCCTTCCCTTGGAGTGGCCCCTGTGGCAGAGAAGAGGTTTTGTGTTTAGATCATCCTGGGTCATTGGCCCATCCGTAGAAGGAAGGGCAGAGGGTTCTCTTCACAGAGAAGCCAGGAGCTGGAGGGAGTCCATCTCGATGTGAGTGTTTTGCAAGGATTCATTGATTATTTGTGGCTGTGGATAACTTGTGCTGAGTTCATCAAATTATGTCAAGGGAATTCATCTCTTACCTGCTAGGAATGCCAACTAGAGTTCAACTTCATTGCCTCACAGATAGTAGGTGAGTGTCCTGAATGTGAAAACCAATTCCTGTGAGCAGTGTCCTCCTAGAGGTCAAGCAGGGAGCCCAGGGCAGGGAAAGCACTCAATGAATATGTCTTGAATGAATGTCTGCCTGAGTGAATGAATGACTATGAATGGGAGGAAAGGAAATGAAAAGCAATTAGACACACACATACCCAGAGCTCACCTAACCACATCACTTCCTTCCCTCCCCTCCTCAGCTAAAAGCTTTGTGCCCATAACATCAGTTTGGGCTCCTTGATCCCTGAGGGGAGGGGAGAGGATCAGCTGCTCTGTGGTCAGCAGGAAAAGACATGAGACAAGGGATCAGGGGATTTGTCCTGCCATTAATTACCTGTGTGACCTTGGGTGAGCCACTTAACCTGTATTTGCTTCAGTTTCATCATCTATCCAATGGGACTAGTGCTCTCCTATTTATTATTTCACAATAAGGTTGAGAGAAATAGACAATATTATACATTTAACTGCACTTAGAAAAATTTAGAAGAAAATCATAGTATGGAAGAAAAAAGATATGACGATACTAAGTGTCAGCATTGGTGTAGGGGGAAGATGACCAGGCTCTCCTCATGGAGGAGCTCACACTTGTAAAAAAAAAAAAAAAATACACAATTATCCTAAAGTCCTGTGCAGGCCCAGCTTTGAGAGGCAAAGATTTAAAAGTGAAAGAAACATTACCCCTTAAGAAAAGGTTCACACCTATAAAGCAGCTTATAAAGGGCCCCATGGTGTTTAACAGAGTATCTGTCATAAATCAAAAAAATCAGAATATTAGTCAAAAATCATAAATCAGAATATTAGTCATAAATAAAAAAAAGGATATTTTTTGAGCACCTACTATGCACCAGGCACTATTCTAGAATCTGAGGATAAGAGGTGGACATGCAGAATCCTATCCAAAGGACTACACACGAGTGAAAAAATGAATAAACAAGCAGAAAATAACTAAATAGGAAGATTTCAGACCCTGATAAATGCTGTAAAGCAGGGGTCTTCAAACCACGGCCCGCGGGCCACATGCGGCCTGCAGAGGAGTCTGATCCGGCCCGCCAGGTTTTTTGGGCAGTGAGCGCAGCCGAGGTGTTACAGTAGGAATTAGTAGTTCATATAGTCCGGCCCTCCAGCTCTCTGAGGGACCATGATCTGGCCCCCACTTTAAAAAGTTTGAAGACCCCTGCAAGAATATAGAACAGGGTAACCTGAGGGAGAGTAGCTAGTGGGGCCAGAGGCTACTTTAGTAGAATGATCATGGGAAGTCCAGAAGATGATGACCTGAGAACCGAGGCCTGAATGTTGAGGAGGGGAGAATGTACCAAGTGGATGAAATAGCAGGTGGAGAGTCTAGGGGAGTGTTCGGAAAAGGGCTGTGTGTTGTGAGCCTAGTGAACAAGGGGACAAGCAGGAGCAGAGGACACCGGGGAGGTGGCTGGGGCCCAACAAGGGCCGTAGATGAGGCTAGTGTGGACTTCAGTCCAAGTGCAATGGAAATCCATTCAAGATTAGAAGCAGGGACATGACTTGATCTGAAAGAGAAAGTGACCAAGCAACGTGGCAAAATGTGAACAAGTGGTACATTAGAGTTCTTTGCAGTCTTCCTGCATATTTTCCTGCAACAGCCTTTGAAATTATTTCAGCATAAAAAGTGAATAAATAAAAAGACCCCTCCAGCTCCTGGTGGTCCATGGACTGCAGGGGGTGGGGAGAAGGGGTTGAGCATGGCTGGTGCCCAGAGGGGAGGAGAGAGACAGGGAGGAGGCTCTGGCAGGAACTAGGTGACTTGGACCAAGGGAAGGGGGAAAGAGGTCTTTTTCAGGATGTATTGATGGAAGTCTGGATTAGGTTTGTATCATTGCCATAAGAAGTTGCCACAACCTTAGTGGTTATGAACAGCATAAATTTATCATCTGATAGTTCTGTAGGTTAGAAACCCGACAGTTCTCCAGGGCTAAAATCGATGTTGGCAGGGCTGTCCTCCTTTCTGGAGGCCCTAGGGTGGAATCCATTTCCTTGCCTTTCCAGCTTCCAGAGACCGCCTCACACCTAGCCCCCCACATTACAGACCCAGCAACAGGACGTCGAACCCTTCCCACCCTGTCATCTCTCCCGCAGCCCACAGCCCAGAGAGGTCCCCACTTTTAAAGACTCGTGATCACATTGGGCACACCTGGATGATCCAGGATAATGTTTCCATCTTAAGATCCTTAACCCTGATCGCATCTGCAAAGTCCCTTTCCCATGTAGTGTTCCTGGCATTCGGATCAGGACATCTTTGGGTGCCACTATTCTGTCTACCCTGAGATAAAACTAAGATTTGCTGGTGAACTAGATGTGGGTGTGTGGGTGTGTGGGTGTGAGTGTGTGAGTGTGTGGGTGTATGGATGTGAGTGAATGGCAGGCGCATCCCTCAAGGCAGCAGCTGCCAGGAGGAGCAAAATGGTGGGGTGGGGAGAATCAATAGTTCTGTTCAAACTCTCTGATGAGTTTGGAGTCAGTGCAGCAGGAGTGATTGGGGTCAGCCAGGCCAGAGTGACTGAGAGAGCCTCATGCTGGAACCTAGGGCAAGGATGCAAGCAAAGCAAAGACCCGGCCATGCTGAAACGGGTTTGACTCAGTGGATAGAGCGTTGGCCTACGGACTGAAGGGTCCCAGGTTCGATTCCAATCAAGGACATGTACCTTGGTTGCAGGCACATCCCCAGTAGGAGGTGTGCAGGAGGCAGCTGATCGATGATTCTCTCTCATCAATGTTTCTAACTCTCTATCCCTGTCTCTTCCTCTCTGTAAAAAATCAATTTAATATATTAAAAAAAAAAAAAAGACCTGACCAAGAGTGGCCCTTGTGTGAGTCATAACATCCACCTCTGTGGTGCAATAAACAAGTACAGAGCTCCTAATAGTCACCAGGCACCGTGGATACAAATACCTCCATAAATAAGAGAGGCTCCGGAAGGGAATGGAAGGCCAGATGGAGAAATGGCTGAATAGACAGTTTGGAGTCTGATGTACAAGGCCTTGTGTACTAGGTCATGGATGGTGGGCATGCTGCAGGGACAATGAACAGCCACTGTAGGGTGTCAAGGTGAATGAAAAAAAAACCCAAAAAACAGAAAAAGGACATGAGAACACTTGATGTATAACAGTCCATAAATGGGCCCCAAACTGCCTGAGTGTAAGCACATGCAGAGAAAGTGTGGGGAAGGGGCAAGTGAGGGCACCTGTGCTGACTCTCGCCCAACTGGGGAAATCCTGGCCAAGCCTGCCCCTCCCCTGCTGCTCCTGCTGCTCAGTGTTTGCAGCTGAAGGGGTGCGCATTGGGCATGGCAGGTGGGGGAGGTGTCGAAGGAGGGGAGAGGTATCTCTTCCTCTTTCAGAAGTGCCGCTCTTAAATCAAACAATTCAATCCAGGTGGAAGAGGGTTGGCAGCTGGGAGGGGAGAAGAAGGAGAAGCATACGATAAAAAAAAATCAATAACTCTTCCCCATAAAATAAATTGAGATTTGTGGAATTCACTTCCACTTGACATCAAAGATGCCGATTTGGTGAATTCGTTTAAGGCCAAATTGAAAACGTATCGTTTTAATCCGGGTCCCCAAGCTGCCCCAGGCTCTGTGGCAAGGGCCCAGGGGGCTGGGTTTATGGCAGCAAGGAATGCTTATTTGGGGCCTATTGATCTCCATTGCTTTAGAGAAGCTGTGCTTAGGGGCCCGCTCACCTTAGGCCCCTCCAGCTGGGATGGTCATGTTTGGCCATGTGACTGAGAGGCAGATGCAAATCTGGCCAGAGCCTTGAGCATCTGGTCTCATGCACTCTTTGGACCTCACTGGGCCTTCGCGTTTCCATCTATAAGTGAGTGTGGCATAAAATAGAAAACAGAATCACAGAGTCCAAAGCCCTGAGTGAATGAGGAGGGAGTGTGTGGCCGTGTGGAAGGTGAGGACAGAGGGCCACTCACACTGAGGAACCAGACAATCAGCACAACATGAATTCCTTGGCCCAGGCCCCAAAGAAAAGAGGACAGGTCTAAAGCATGCTGGGTGGGGGCCATGAGTTCAGATTCAGCCTTTTCCCTAGTAGATATCGCTCTGAGGTTTCCCTTTGCTCAGTGCAAGAGACTGCAGGCTGGCGTGTCAGCATGACATAGTCTACGGTGGCAGAAGGATAGCTGGGGATGGCTAGGACAACTCAGAGGTGGGACCCACAGCAGCAGGAGGGCAGACAGTTCAGCCCATCACCAGGAGATGATGGATAAATTGAGCATGGCCAGGTGCAAATCTCAGCTGCATGACCTCAAGCAATTTATCCACTCTGTGATTGCTCCCTAATCTAGAAAATGAGAAATTGTGTGTGGGGGGGGGGGGTTGTTTTGTTTGTTTTGTTTTTGTTTTAAAAAGGTCTTATCACAGAGGATGGCTAGGAGCCTTAACTGAAAAGGGGTAAAGCATTCACCATGATGCTTGGCAGGTTGTTGGCACTCAGTAAATGTTACCATTCTGATGATTAATCTGACCAGCTGGGGGACCTTGAATAAGCTGTTGGACCTAGTCACAGTGTCCTGCCCTATATAGTTAAGGGGTAGAGGCAAATTTGTGACCCTCGTCACCGAAGTGACCACACAGATGAGCAGGGGCTGCTCACCAGAGAGCTTCCAGTCACAGCGGCTCACCAGCCCTCAATCTCCCAAACCTCCTCCAGAGTCATGCGGGCACTGGAAGGGCCCTGAGGGGATCAGCACAGAGAGAGGCCCAGGAGGGTGAGCACGAGCTAAAGCAACACCAAATCCATGGCCACATCCACCCACCCAGGGCCAACCCGGCTGGCTGGGCCCAGGCTTTGGGCTTTGGGGCCCAAGCTTGATTTGACCTCCTCAAATTGAATGTTCACTTTAGCCTAGATTTGCAAAAGCAATTTGTTAATGCTCCTGTGCAGGGGCTGTTTTCTCTAGGGTTTTAAAGAAAAAAAAACTAATTTCAATGTAAAATTCACAGCACCAAATTGAAATGTATTCTGAGCCAAGTGAGCAGTTCAGAATTTCCAGGTCCCAGTGATCAGCGCACATCACATTGTAATTACACCTTTCTCTGTGCGTCAGCTGCAGGCCTGGCGAGGAAAATAGAAGATAATGCTGACCCTTTTGAGAAGAGAAAGGACTTTTGTGCCCGTTCCCTTTCAGAGAGAGCTCTCCCGAGATGATAGGAGAGGAACACCTGAATCAATCTATCTAGGGAACAAAACCATTTGTGGCTTCAGCCTCCTTAGCCAGATTGGTTCCACTCAACAGTTTTTGGAGCTTAACTCTTATTTCTTAAATGCACTGGAGAGGGAAAAATAAAGCATCTTTCTGCACATCTTGGTTCAGTTTTCTCTAAGATGATCACCAGTATCTCCCTCCTCAACACATTTACACACACATACCATACATATACATGTACATGCCACACAGGACAAACACTACACACGTATATGCCACATACAAACACATACACACACCATATGTGGACACACATACACATGTACACATATAACAAACATGAATACACAACATACATGCTCACACATAAATGCACGCTTACACTTACCGCACATACCCACCACACTTCACAAGCTTAATCTCTCTCTCTCTCTCTCTCTCTCTCTCTCTCTCACACACACACACACACACACACACATACTTCCACATGTTTAAAAAAATATCAGCAGAACTTTTACTGGATTATAGTTCTAGAAAAAGAAAAATTTGGATAAGGCCTGGTTAAACTCTACTAGAGAATTCTTATTAATTTTCTTAGGCATGATGATGGTATCATGATTAAGTAGGAGAATGTCTTTGTTCTTAGGAGATACAGGCTGAAGTATTTAGCGATAAAATGTCTAAAATTTGCTTTCAAATGGAGAGAGAGAATATAGCAACTTGGTAACAATCATTGATTTGTGTGCAGGACAGACAGATATTCACTGTACTACTCTTTAATATTTTGTATATTTGAAATTTTTCCTAATTAAAAATTAAAGAAATAAAGATTAGGAAAAAAATCCAAATTGCATCCAATTGGCAGTTTCTTTAAAATCTGCACTTTCTACCGAATTCTGACATCCGTGTATGTTGGCTGGTGGGTAAGGACTTCACACTGATAACCCTGATGCAGATCTGGCTTTGTGAGCAGGCATTAAGAGTTTTGTAGTTCTTAGGAAGGGAGAGGATCTGAACAGCTAGGAAAGATGAATAGGAGGAGACTTTCCCAGGGCTGGTGAAAATCTGCAACTCTCTTACCTTAATCTTGGTTAACAGTCTTTATTCTTTTCCAGTAAAAACTTAATGTAGGTGTCATAGCCTCAATCACTCAAACTACTGAGCATCACCAATTCATATTCAGATTAGAGCTGTAGAGTATCAATTCAACTTTATAGGTTTTAAGAAAATGCCCCAAGTAAAAGAGTAAAATATAAAGTCTTGGGTTAAGATACTTTCAACCCACACACCCATCCCCTTGGAGAGCCACTGGTCTAAAGCCCCACGAGGTCAACAGCAGAGACCAGACAAGGGCAACAAACCATGGCACTGGCCTTAGGCCACTGCTTCAGCCTTTGCCTCTATTGCCTGCTTGGCTAACTGATGATTATCAACAGTGAAACAGCATATTGTGCTGGCCTTCTTTTTATCTTTGGTCCCAAGGTTAATTGTGTGTGTGGGGGGGGGTGGGGGGAATTGTTTCAAATGCCCTTTGGTAATTGAGAGATGTACATGATGTCTGCAGCCCTTAATTAAATGAATCAAATGTTAGGACAGGGGACAAAAGTTCACAGCAGCCTCACAGTCACAGAGCTGAGTGTCTCTAGCCAGTTCATGAATTTATAGAAGGCCTCTTTTAGGCAGGAAATATGATTGTGCAAAACTAGGAAACAGGAAAAGACAGCAACACCTGGGACCAAGAACTCAGAGAGATGTGCAACCTGCAAGGCTAAGAGCCCCAGATGGCCTCGGGTTCTCTGAGCAGATCACTGTCCTGGACACGGGCACAGAGCTGTGTGTGGCCCAGCCTCTCTTCCTTCAACCCATCCTGCCAATGGGAAGACCCTCCAAAAATACTCACCACATCACTCCCTTTAGTTCACCCATTCTGTAGACATTGATCAGACATCAGCTATTATATGTCCAAGGGGCCTTGGGGCTGCAAAGATGAGAAGACAGAGGTTCCCCGTTCTGGGGTCCTAGTTGAGGAGGGGAGATGAGGCTTGGCAGATATAGCATAAATGTATGCTGTACTATAATTATTGGAGCACATCTCTAAGGCATCATAATGCATACACCCATACAAAGTACTATAATAGAACAGAGGCCGCACATGTGTCAGTAAAGAATAAGCTTCACTGTGCCTCAGTTTCCACATCTGCAAAATGGAGATAATAATTTAAAAAACAAACAAACCTGCCTCGAAGGGCTGTAGTGAGGACTAAGTGAATTAATACATGCAACATGCTTTGAATAATGCCTGGCACGTAGAAAGCACTGTAGAAATGTTTGTTACCATCATCATGTCTTCCAGCTAAGACAAGGAGTAGCGTGGTGTTTGTGGGTAAGTGTGGAATAAGAAGTTGGCGCCTGAAAGTTGTTTAGACTCCTTAGCCCAGCCTCCAAGGTCCCGATCTCACATTGACCCTCCTCTGAGGAGAGCCCTATAGCTCAGGATGGTGTGTTCCTCCTCGGGTTAGGATACTATGCTGCTCCCTGACCTCTCCAGCTCCCCACCCCACCCCAGTATGGTTATTTAGGGTCTTAGCTGTTGCTTTCTTTGAATAAACTTAAGAAGACTACTCAGTGAAGGAACATTCTCCAAGAGGCCTGATTCTGATGGATTTACTGTAACTGTGGTCATTGGGCTTCGTGAAGTCAGAGGCCTGAGCTGTGGGTGGTCCTTCCTCCCTCCCTCTTAAACATGGTGCCATAGCTCCTGAGCACACGGGAAACCCTGAGGAATATGGAGGGAACCCTTGGGCAGCAGCACAGTGAGGTCCTGTTTCAAAGTGACTCATGATTATATTTAGAGGACAAGATGTTGCAGTGGGCCCATATGTGTTCCCTGTACAACATGTTAGACATGAGCCTGTCTCGTAGGAGTTAAATGCAGTCAAATATATGTCCATGTGTCCACCACTGCACGAGAACAGCTGGCATATGTCTGTAACCTCACAGGATTGTGTGCCAGCTGCTTTTGGTCATCTTAATCTGGATGGTGCGCAGAGCCGGGCTCAGGACCCAGACCTCAGTAGAGTTTGTATGCAGGCAAGCAGGCTTGCTTAGATCCCAGACAGCCCAAATCACCTCCATCCCCTTGCTCCTCAACTTGAGACCCTGAAGAACAAGAGAATAAGCTCTTTCTCCTTCTCCACATCTGGAAGTTAGAGGGAAAACAACAAACTTTCATTGCCTTCCATCAGGGCCAGCCCTGGGCCAAACCACAACAAACCTGGTCTTCACTTCTTTTCCACTTTCCTTCCCAGGGTCATCCTTCTCCCCTACCCAGTCCCTGCCCCCATCATGGGCCCCAGTGCCAGCCCCTGAGACCTTGCTCTGCACTGGCGGCTACTAAGCGCAGTGGTCTGCCCCCACATGCTGAAAGCACACCACAGGCCTTGATGAGCCCTTGGATGAAGAGCAGGCTCACAACTTGAGGGGTTCAAGCTTTCCTGACACCTTTCATGTCCCCCTTGCTAGGGGTCCACAGACATTCCCACACGATCCGCAGCATTGGCTGTGCTCGCCACAGGGCTGGTTTTTTCTTTTTCTGACAGTGCAATATTGCATATAATAACAATTACCAATGACCTCCACTGGGTTGTCCGATCTCATTATTGCCAATGCATTTGGTACCTGCCACTGCCAATTTGCCTCAGCTGAGGTTTTATTCAGTGGGATATGATAGAGCTGTACAGCAATCTTTTTCCATTTAAATAGTTTAATTGAGGAAAGCTATCAGATGTTTCCAAATTTAATGTATACAACAATTTGCTTTTTCCTATCTCTTTTCAGAGTTGAGTTGGAAGAAAATGACATCTGATTCTTATAGAAGGAAAGCAATTACATTTTGGCGTCTGCCTTCCCCGGCTTGCATATGTTTTTAAACATAAAAAGAAATTCTTAATATGTAATTGTCAGGTAATAAAAAGGGAGAAATATTTTACTTTGCGTTTATGAAGTAATTTTTCAAAAGCATAAGGGAATTACATGTTAATGTTTTATGTTTATGACTACACTCTAATACTGCACTATTTCTTCAAGTTTGGGGCTCTTTCCTCCCTCCCCCTTTCCGAAGATGAGAGCTGAGATGATCAGGCCTAGCTCAAGCCCCAACTCCCTGCCAGGAACACCCTTCTGTTCCAAGACTTTCCTTCTCTGAGCTTCCTCCTCGGAAGTCCCACTGGCTGCACCATAATCTGACTCTTGCCTTCTACATTGTATTATCACAAAGTGACACCAAATAGTCCCCCTATCTAGATTGCTAGGGGCCTGGGAGTAGAGAGAATCCCTTTTTGCATTTTGTGTCCTCCAGGCATGATGTTCAGCAAAGGCTCAGCTCCAAATAGCTGGAGCTCAACCAATACTTGTTGAACAATTTTTTTTCACTGAATAGCCAAATAATTAGTCATCAAATAATGAGAGTGATGTTCTTCTAGCACACCATGCATGTTACAGGGATTCATTGAATGGCCTGGGCAGATGGATGGACAGACCACTGGATAGATAATAAGATTCTACACAACTCATCTGAGAGTTCTCTGACATTTTGCCCAATGAAATGAGACCAAACAGTTCCCCAAGCTCTTTTTTAGAGGTCTATTTGCACCAGACAAACTCAGAATTTTCCAGAAAGTACCCAATGGCTACTGACAGAGTCATAGGGGGCCAGAAAAGCCTGGGTCTTACTACCTCCATTTTTCACAGGAGAAATTGGTGGCTTTATAGTTTTTAATGAGATTTTATGATTACAAACTTCAACCCAGCACTGCCCAGGAATTCTATTTCTCTTTAAGTACCCTTACCTACCTCTTGTAGATGACTCTCTTCTCTCCTCAAATATCCTATATCACTTCTCAGTTGATGACCTCACCTCATACTTCAATGAGAAAAGAGAAACAGGTGATGGGAACTCCCTCATCTTCCTCCAGCAAACCCTCAGTCTGACCTGCATTGTGCCATCTCTCTCTCCTCCATTGCATTGTATTGAAGACCTGCCCTTTCCCATTAAAGCTGACCCCCTATTTGTGTGCTGGATAGCTGTAGTCATCATGTTGTATGTTACATCTCAACTGGGGATGAGCATTTTTTTTGTTTTGGACTATTACAGGTTTCTGCTACAAACATTCTTGTACATGACTTTTATTGCACTTGGGCCCACATTTCTGTTAAGTGGACAATTCTCCTGTAGGAGTAGAATTACTCCAATATCATGTATATATGTATATGCAACTTAATCAGGTAGATTTGCAAAGTGATTATATCAATTCATATACTAACCAACCATGTTTTCACACTCCCTTTTTTCCACCCCCTGCCAACATTTTCATTTTAGCTATTCAACAACGATGCTTATATTTATGATGAAGTTTCTTGGTGACTGAAAGGTTGAATACCTCTTCATCTATTTGTTGACCATTTTTATATTCTCTTGTCAGATACCCGTTCAAGTCTCTTGCCATTTTTCAATTGGGTTGTTGGTCTTCGCTGACTGATTTGTAGGAGTTCTTTGCACATTTGGATTTTAGTTCTTTGCTATTTTTTATATTTTGCAAATCTCTTCTCCCACTTTGTGGCTTGCTTATCCTCTTAATGCTTTCTTTTGGTAAACCGAAGTTCTTAATTTTAATGTAATACCATGGAATAACTTGGTTATGATTAGTGGGATTTATTTCAGATTTAAGAAATTTTTCCCTATCTCAAGGTCAAGAAAAAAGTATCCTATTTTCTGTAGAAACTTTATTGATTTACCTTCCTTATTGACAGCCATGATCCACTGGGAGTTTACTTTTGTGTATAGTTTGAGATACGAGTCAAGCTTCATTTTTTTCTTCACTTAGATACAATAGACTTACTATCATTTATTAAAAACTTTTTTCCCCAGCGCTCTGCAGTTAGCCTTTGTCGTAAATAAAGTTTTCATTTGCGTGTGTTCCTGTTGCTGGATACTCTATTCAACTCTATTGGGCCATTCATCTTTCTTTGCATGGGAACAATATTGGCTTAGTTTCTACTGAAGTCTCGATATTTGATAGATATAGCCTTTCCCCTTTCCCCTTCCCCCCTCACCTTTAGTTTTTTTGGTTGAGATCTGTTGATTGCTTTTGCCTTTTATATTTTAATATAAATTTTAAAATCACCTTGTCAATTTACACACAACATAAAAATGCATGCATGCATGTGGACATACAAACACACACACACAAAAAAAAATATGCTGGGATTTTTACTAGGATTATGTTGAATGTATAGATTAATTTGGGCAGAATTGGCATTTCTATTATATCCTATCCATGTCCTACAATTCAATCAACTACTCCTCTTTCTATAGACTTTAATTCTTTAAATATATTTTTATTGATTTCAGAGAGGAAGGGAAAGGGAAACATCAATGATGAGAGAGAAGCATTAATTGGTTGCCTCCTGCATGCCCCCTACTAAGGATTGAGCCTGCAATCCAGGCATGTGCCCTTGACTGGAACTGAACCTGGGACCCTTCAGTCTGCAGGCCGACGCTCTATCCACTGAGCCAAACTAGCTAGGCCTGGACATTAATTTTGTTTTCAAATCTGTGTAGTTGTAAACAATGCTGATGTAAACTTCTTTGACCTTGAAAAAGTATCTCTTCTTACTGGAATTTTGTTTTTAAAGGACAGATTCCCAGAGTGGTTTGCTAGATTGAAGGTATGTGTGTCTTACATTGAAAAAAGCGTTACCCAATTGTTTCTAAAATCATATAATGACTCACATTTCCTCTAATCATACTAGTACATAAGAGGATCCTTCCCCCCAACATTTCTATCCCTGGTAGGAGTTTCCTCCCTTTTTAATTTTTATTAATCTTGTAGTAGACATGAATCCTATTGTTACTTTCTTTTGTATTTGTCTGACTACTAGAGAAGTTAAAGATCTTTTCACATGTTTACTGACATTTGAATTTGATCTTTTCTGAACTGTTTCTTCATATCCTTTGGCCATTTTCCTATTGGTTCTTATTCATTTGTTAGAAAAATTTGTTGTAATTTAGATATTAACATTTTATCAGTCATCTGCATTAAATGTTTCTCAATCTATTATTTTGCTTTGTTTATGACATCTTTCACCATACTAATGCGACATTAATTTTTATATAACCAAACATGCCTCTATCTTTCTAAAAAATAGTTCCTAAATTTCCTTACTTGGTTAACAATTTTTATTTCTGCCCCACACTACTCTCTCCTTCAGCCATGGTCCTTGGGATAGATGTATAAATATATACATATCCTCTGAATTTTCTTATAATAAGTTTATGCTTTTATTATTACTTTAAGCCTTTAATCCAGGTGGGATTTTTTTTTTTTTTTTTTTTTTTTTTTTTTTTTTTTTTTTTTTTTAGTATGATGTGAGGCAGGGAATTCCACTATATTTTCCTTATAGGCAGATTATCAGCAACTTTTATTAAATAGATTACCTTTTTTCTTCCCACTGGGATCTATTTCTGGGTTTTCCATTCTATCCCTATGTCAATCACGTTTTTTATATATAATGTTTTAATATCTGGTAAGGAATAAGTTTTCTTTCCCCAACTATTCTTTAATTTATTTCTTGGCCTTTCTCAGAAATTTATTTTTATATTAATTTTTAGATAACTTAATGTGAGAAAAATCAATTTAAACTCTAATTAGAATTCCATTTCATTTATGCAGTAATCCTGAGGAGAATTGAAATTGTTATGCTACCAAGACTTCCGGTCCAGAAGATGCTATGTTTCCCATTTGTATAAATATTGTTTTATTTCTCTCAAAAGTATACCAATGTCTTCCTATAGGCTTAACTCTATAATTGAATTTCTTCTGTGTTGCCTTTAATATCTAGGAGTCAGGCTCAGCCAAGTATCATAGACAGAATTTGCCAACTAAGACAGCAGACATTAATTAAACCACCAATCTGTAAAATAAAAACAAGCCCACTGGCAAATTTTTAAGGACAGTATACTATACTGGCTTTGAAGTCAAATATATCTGGTTCAAATTGTGCTTGCTAGATGAGCCCCGGTTACCTAATATGTAAAGTTGCCATCATAATACCAACTTCGCTGGGTTTAAGTAAGAAATAAGACCTGATTTGCAGTTCCTATGACTTGTTGGTGTGTAGTAAGTAGGTGGCCAATGAGTGCTTAGGAAAGGTGTGGTTTTTTTTTTTTTTTTCTTTAATTGCTTGATATTATAGAAGAGAAAAATATCTTTGCATTGCATATAATTCACCTGGAAAAAATGCAGGTGCTCTTTGGTCTTCCAACTGAGGCTCATTTAGCAAGAACCTTATATCCCCTTCTTATCCCATGCCCCTCCCCACAAACACCATCTTCTTTCTCCCCTCCCAGGCTCTCTCCCTCTATATTTGGTATCTCTGCCTCTTGGGGACTTTAATCAACAATGTTTCTCTCAACAGCAGTATCCTGGGCTTGGTACTCTACAAATATTATTTGTGGAACATTTTTGCTATTTTTGACATCTCACTATTGTTCCCCACTTGTTTTTTCTTTTGAGGAAGAAACTAAGACCCAGGAAGTTAACAGCAGTGGTTTTCAATTCTAAAATACTTGAAACATGATTTTTTAGTATAATTATAAAGAGGGGGGAAAAATAAAAGTAATTTATAATCAAATAACATGCATTTCTGTATGTAAATTCAGGCAAATCCAGAGTAATGGACAGTAAGTCTTGTACCTACTCATCTATACTATCTAATAAAATGGTAATATGCAAATTAGACCAGGAGACTTTCTGGACGTCCTTCTGAACAAAGTCATGGTGGCAGGGCCTAGGCAGAAGCGGTTAAGGGTGATCAATCCAGGAGGGGAGGGCAGTTGGGAGTTGGGAGTGAACAGGCCAGAAATGAGGGGCAATTGGGGTTGAGAAGGCTGGCAAGGGGGGCAGTTGAGGGTGAGCAGGATGGCAGTGGGGGGAAGTTGGGGGCAAGCAGACCAGCAGGAGGTGCAGTTGGGGGAGAGCAGGCTGGTGTGTAGACGGGGGAGTTGGGGGTAAGAAGGCCGGCAAGGGGGGCAGTTGAGTGAGAGTAGGTCAGCAGGGATGGCAGTTGGGAGGGAGCAGGATGGCCGCGGGGGGGGGGGGGGGGGGCAGTTGGGAGAGAACAGGTCGGCAGGCAGAGTTGTTAGGGGCGATCAGGCAGGCAGGCAGGTGAACAGTTAGGAGCCAACAGTACCAGATTGTGAGAAGGATGTCTTACTCCCAGCTAAGGCTTGATCCCACAGGGGCATCAAGTCTAAACCAGCAGTCGGACATGCCCTGAGGGGTTCCAGATTGGAGAGGGTGCAGGCCAAGCGGAGGGACCTCCCCTTTGTGCACGAATTTCATGCACCGGGCCTCTAGTCCTATATAATAAAACCGTAATGTGCATATCGATCGAACAGAGGAACAGATGGTCGCTATGATGTGTACTGACCACCAGGGGGGCAGGCGCTCAATGCAGGAGCTGCCCCCTGGTGGTCAGTGCGCTCCCCCCTGAGGCAGAAGCCTGGCTCTGGGGCTGCCAATTGCAGCAGCAGTGGCGGCAGGAGCCTCTCCCACTTCCCCTGCAGGCAGGTAGTGAGGAGTGAGGGGTCCCAGACTGCAAGAGGGTGCAGGCTGGGCTGAAGGACCCCCCCCCCCCCCGCCCCCCGCTTCCCAGTGCCCAAATTTGTGCACTGGGCCTCTAGCATATATACGCATGGATACATAGATAGATGTATATTTTGATGCAGATGTGTTATACCACCATTGTTCCAGTATTGTAATGTGCCTTAGTGGTAAACAGCTCTTAATGAGATGAACTGGAAAAAGAGTTCTGTTTCCCTTGATTTACGTGGAGTCGTTTTCTTGCAAACACCAGAGTTCTTTATAACATACTTTGATTTATGTGTGAAACAGAGTCCAGGCTCAGATCATTATAAGCAAGTTTTCATCTCTTTGGACTGGTGGGTCGTGCTAAGCAAATGTGGGCTTTTCCCACATGTGGCAGGGTGCCCAATACCCCAGGTTTATCCCCCCAAATGTGCGGGGCACCCCAATTGTAGGGCTATTCTGGACCCCCCCCCCCCACCACCACCACCACCACACACACACAAAAAAAAGGCCCTCTAGAGGGCAGTCCCGGCCCCACTGAGAACCTCGTGCCAGCTTGGGACCCAATGGTGCGCCCTTCCAGACCAGGCACCGGGCGGGAAGATGGATAGATGGATGCGGTGGGCCCACAGCTCGGCTGCCCAGGCAGGATTTCCCCGGACCTCCATGGCCCCTTTGTTGGCCCGGAGAGCAGCTGGCTCCTGGCTTACGGAGGAGGTCAGGGGAAAGTGATTTCAATTAGAGGGGGATCACCGAGGTCTCAAGCCAACACAGACAAGTTGTGTAACACCAGCGGCGTGGCGACCAGAGTCATTTATCCTCCTCCGAGCCAGTCAGCGGGCTTTGCAAGGAGCCCCTTTGCTGCCCCCACCACCATCCCCCTTCCCTTTCTGGCTTCTGAACGAAAAGGGAAACAGAAAGAGTGGCCTGCTGCTGAGTCTCTCTTCTCTGCAGGCAGAGTAGCGAGACACTGATGCAAGGGCAGCAGCAGGACCTGCGGGAGGTGGCCAGAGGTCTGCCCCTGTCCCCAGGCCCGGAGGACACATGTGGTCTTCCGGGTTTCAGGGTTGGAAGCAGAAAGAGGAAAAACTGGGAGAGGCAGGATGTATGCCTGGTTGCCTCCCCTTCCGGGAATCCTCCTGCAATCAGGGCCTGTCTCCAGGCCTCCTCATCCTTGAAGTTGCCTGGACCTTGACTTTTGGGCATTCAGGGACCATATTGTTCAATCCAGAACATGGCACCCTATCCTACGGTTCTTAATTTCAGAGAGGAAGGGAGAAGGAGAGAGAGACAGAAACATCAATGATGAGAGAGAATCATTGATTAACTGCCTCCAGCATGTCCCCTACTGGAGATCAAGCCCCCAACCCAGGCATGTGCCCTTGACTAGAATCAATCCAGGACCCCTCAGTCCTCAGGCTGAGGCTCCATCCACTGAGCCAAACCAGCTAGGGCCCGAGTTTAATCTTTCTCTAGCCGCTGTTTCGACCCTGGTGCTGTCTAACTGGCTATATGCTATAGCTGCCATTTTTCCAAGGTGCCAAAAAGAGACACAGGCAATCTTGGGTGTGAGCAGCAGCTGGGTGAAGAGGGCAGGAGAGGTAAAAAAAGCAGGTGGCTGGGCAGCATGTGGAAGGACTCAGGAGGCCGGTGCAGGATAGAATAGGGGTGAGGGAGGGAGGCCAGGTGAGCTGTAGGGACATCCTGGAAGGCTGTGCCTGGTGCTGGAACAGCAGCACTTCCATGAGGGACTGGCATGCAGACTGGCGATCCTCATCCCACAGAGTGACTGGCATGTGAAGGTAACAAAAATGGCAGCTATAGCATTCATATTTGTATCGGCACCGTGGTCAGCCCCTCCGGTCCAAAATGGGCTGGTGGATGGCAATTAGGAGGCTTTGCATTGTAAACGTCTTTGATTCTAAAATGCCCTTCACCCCACACAGAAGAGGTTTGGAGGGGCACAAGAACCCCAACCCCCTGGGAAGGAAGAAAAGGCTCAACTTGGAAAATAACTAAGTTTTATTTTTTTAAAGGAGGATTCACAGAAGTGTGAAGCACTGTCCTTGCCCTCTTGTGAATAAAACGCTACAAAATCCAAATAGTGTGTGCATGTCCGTGTGTGTGTGTGTGTGTGTGTGTGTGTGTGTGTGTGTTGGCATCCCAGATGTCCTGGTTCAGAGGCCCAGGCTCTCCGCTGGCCCTGCTGCTAAAGTATATGACCTCAGCAAAGCCACTTAACCTCTGCCAAATGGAGCCTCAATATCTTTCCAACTCACCTCACCGGGGCATTGTGCGGATCAACAGAGATAATGGATGTGGAAATGCTCGGGAAGAAGGGAACGTGCTACAGATGCCAGGCGGAGTGAGTCTGACAGGACGGGAGGCTGGCCCACTTAACCCTCCCACCACTGCCATGTCCTCTCCTGCTCCTCACATTTCCACCCAACTGTTTTAATTGTTTTACAGTTATGTGTGCGCCGCAGAGAACTGTGGGTACTGGAGAGCTAACCTCTGCCTGGGTGCTTTCTTCTTTTGCTCAGAAGAAGCAGTAGACCACGGGGTGTGGTCTATCCTTGTCCCTTTAGGAAACAGCCTTTAGATTTGAGGTCATGAGGGGAAGGGCGTGGTCAGCATCTCCTTTGCCTCTGATGTACCCTTACATGCCACTCCTCTGCACGCCCTTCTCCTCAAAGCCACCAGGCAATACCCTTCCTCACTCTGGGCTTTCCGAGCTCTGCACCCCTGAAACAACCATGGCTGTCCAACCCCCTGGCTGCCCAGCTCTGGAACTACCTCTCCCCTTCCCTCCTCCGCCCACTGCCCCCACTCAAAAAAATACCCTTAGTCATGCCATCTGTAAAATGGGCTGGTGGCACTTGCTCAAGCCCCTTCAGCTCTCAAGTTCCCTAGATCCCTTTTCATTCTGGATGGCAATTTAAAAAAAAAAGGGGGGGGGGAAGGGAGGTGGCACTAATGGTGACTCTGATCTACAATTCCAAAATGTTTTTAGTGCTCTGACTGTGGATTATAAGCAAAATTTTTAATTGGCTGCTGTATGATTTTTCTATTTAAAGGGGGATAGAATGGCTTGCAGTGGTGCCACCTCCAGATCTCTAGTTCTGACTTACTCAGAAGCGCCTGGGCCTCCCCATCTAACTTCCACCCACCCACTTTGCTATTGAAGAGGCATCTGACGATGGGAGGTGCATTTTATTTTTATTGATTGATTGATTGATTGATTGATGAAGGTATTGCATATGTGTCCTCATGCCCGACCAGGAAGCAGCAGCTCTCCTTGTCCCAACATCACAAACAAGCTCCTTCCCCTGGTGGCAGAGGACTGGCTAGTCCGGGCTCCGCTGCCCAAGGACATTCATTGCCAGGAGTGCCTGGCCCTGGCAGAGGCTGGCTGTAGCCCAGGGTGGGCGGCTTGGAGGGGGTCTCAGCTCTGCAAAGCTGTCCAGAACATTAAGCCTTTGCAGTCCCCTCACCCCCATGAGATTGCTGATCAAAAAAGGGAGGCAAACAAAGGCGGGTGAATGGGAATCAAATTGAGTTGGGGCAGCAGACAGATGGGGCCTGCCAGGCGCCCACAACCCATCCTATTCATTAAAAACACACACAGAGAGATAATCCGCCTCCTCCCTGAGGCTTTTCCAGAGGTGGGAGGTACCGGATGAAGGTGGGGGGCAGGGCCTGGGGGCCCAGATGTTTCCAAACCATAGGATCCCAGCCCGCCAGCTTGGTAACCCTTGGCCTCCAGGTTAATTGTCTCGCCTGTGCTTGGGACTTCTGTATTGTACATCAGGTTTTCCTAAAGCGGGCATCCCTGTACAGAAAGGCTGAGATGCTGAGAAGGGAGGGGTGGAGGTGGAACGCTGGAAGGTTGTCCAGCTACTAGGTGATCTGTGCAGGTGCAGGGAGCAGAGAGGAAGGCATGGGGAGTTGAGTCTGTCCGTGGAATGCCTGGAATTATTCCTACTGAAGCCCCTTCTTGGGGAGGTGCATGGTCAGTATTAAGTTAAAAAGGAGCAGGCCTGATAGGAATTGCCCCAGATTCTCCTCCCTGCCCCCTGCTCCTGGGAAAGAGCCACATGTAACTATTGACATGTGTATGTGTGTGTGTGCCCACTTACATGCAAAATAAGATGTTGAGAGCTTTCCAGTTACAGAGAGCATTCCTCCATCCTCTCATTTGATATGAGAGCAACAAACATGGAAGATGCATAGGGCTTGGTGAGCAGTCCCAGGTTATGCAATTTAAGTGACTTCTTAAAGTCACATGGTTACTAGATTACAGACTCCTGGCAAAGCACTATCTGGCATATATGCAAATGCACTCATGCGTGTACCATGCATATGAGCACATGTGCCAACGCTTACTCTTGCCTCTGCATGCCTACTGATGGGCACTGGGCTATATATGCATCTATGTGGGTGCATGCAGAGAGAATCCTTCCCATTTTTGAAGCATCTTGCTGCTAATACCCCCTCTACTACATCTCTTTTTGTATCAACTCCCGCAGATGCCCGGCAGTCCCAGGCAGTCACTGACCTTTGCTTTGGGCCTATGTTCC
Source organism: Pipistrellus hanaki (assembly GCF_964339955.1). NCBI lineage: Eukaryota > Metazoa > Chordata > Mammalia > Chiroptera > Vespertilionidae > Pipistrellus > Pipistrellus hanaki. The sequence goes on from NC_140508.1 coordinate 73,729,812, forward strand.
ATCCTTCAAGGAGCCAAATCAAATGAACCCAGAGATACTATATTAATCCCCATAATATTTCTCAGAATCAGATTACAAATTTGTTCTTTGAAAGTTGTCGGCCAAGCAGAAGAAGTCTACCCTGTTAATGGGGAGGAGGGATCAAGAGAGCAGCCTGAGAAATCAGGTGTCAAGCTGACCTTTTGGAAATAGCCAAGTACTCAGTCTTACTATTGATTCCTTTCAAGGAAGACAGTAGACACTTTATCTCCCAGCTGTTGAGCGAAGGGCAGGGCCAGCAACATGTGGAAGCAAAGACAACAGTCTTCTATGCCACGAGAATACACAGGCAAAGGGTCCTACTGACCTATATCTTTTAAATATTTGCCACAGGTCTTGCAATTCCACATTAGAGATGTATTTTTTAGGGTAAGCGTTGCCCTCCACAATCTTCAGAAATAAAAATTCTTGCCTCAACACCCAGGATATACATTGGGTCTGTTGTAGAGTAGTTCTCAACCCTATTTGTTAAATGTTTGAAATAGAGATTTCCAAACTCTACTCCCAGAGATCATTATTCATTCATTCATTCAACAAATATTCATTGAGCACCTACCTTCCATGTGTCAGATGCTAATCTAGACACTAGGGATATGACAATGAATTAAATGGCCAACATTCCTGCCTGCTGGGAGTTTATATTCTAATAATGAGGGTGTAGGCAATTAGTGAACATATAAACACAAGAATGTCAGATAATGGCAAGTACAATGCAGAGACTTAGAATGATGCCAAGGTATTATAATTACACTTCAATGGGCAAAGAACATAACACTAAAGTAAAAGTCTACTAAATGCCCAGGGGAAGAGCGTTATAAGCAAGGTAATGGGCGAGAATCTGGAGTGATTTCTCCAGCTGGGAATATAGCTTCAGTTGCCATTGACATGGAATAGGTTTTTTAAGCCACTGGATTGGATGAGACACTTAGAAAGTGTAGCTAGAGAACAAGGATGAGTCCTGAGACACCCAAGTTTTAAAGTTAAAGAAAAGAAGGTGACAAATTAGCATTAAAAAGAATGCTAAAATAGCAGAAAAAAACCTGTGATATTCGAGAAGCCAAGGGAAAGATATTTCAAGAAGGATGTGATTAACTATACCACATGCCATGAGGAGTCAGGAAAGATAAGAACAGAGAAGTGACTTTGGATTTGGCTCTGTGAAAGTAATTGGTGACTCTGATAAGAATAATCTCAATGGCACGGTGGGGATGGGAACCCAGCTGGGGCAGAAGGGAATACAAGAGGAGATGGAAACAGCAACTTGAACGAGTCCTACAAAAAGTTTCCATGTAAAGGAGAGGAAGGCAGGTAGTATCTAAATGAAGTGGGGTCAGTAGAGACTTTGGATCCTTTATTTTAAGAAGCAAAGGCAACCCCTAGAGCTGGAGACCCATGTAACTCTAGAGCTGTGAGGTATTGTCTGTGCTGAACACTCATTTCAAAATTGAGAGATTGAGGTCCAGAGATGTGAAGTCACTACTTGGTGGCACAGACTGATCTGCAGCAGGATGAGTCTGTAGGATTCCTGATCCTGGAATGGACCTTGTAGGAGGTGGACAGGCTCACGAGGATTTCAGATTAGCCACAAGGGAGGCCTGCTCCTCCTGAGTTAGTGCCCCACTCCTGCTTTCCTGTTCCTGGTAAGCCCGGCCTGTTCTCAAAGGTCTTTGGTGAGTTCCCCAAAGATTAGGGGGCATGAGTGGACACCCCTTAGTTTAATCACTTTGGTTCACACACTTGCAAGTTTTGGGGGCCCTCCAGGGGGCTGAAATCAATGACTGACAACCTAGATCAGATAAAATGACGCCAGGGGAAAAGAGATTGGTGGGCTCACATTCTTCTCCTTAAGTGACCTGAGTTGCAGACATGCCTTGTAGAGTTCTACTGGCCAGGAACCAAAAACCCTGGATGGGATTGAAGGGATCTGACTTCTGGTCCTGGCTTTGTTGGCACTTCACCATGTGGCCTAAGGTTAGTCACTTTCTCTTTCTGAGCCTCAGTTTCCCCATTTGTATAAATAGAGGAGACCAAAACAATTGTTTTCCCTGGTCCCTTCCAGATGGGTGGGAGGACACTTGCCATGTGGTCATACATGGTTCACGGCCAGTCAGACCCACAAGCCATGTCTGTATATACATTCCCTCCTGCGAGTTCTCTAGGAAGGAATGCCCTCATCACAGTCCCTAAACCCAGCCAACATGCACCATGTCTCTCAATGGGCCAGCTCCTCCATGGTGCCACCCCACCTCATTGCACCCTCGGGAGATTGTCCTGGATATGGGTGTCCTAATGCTCTCCTCTGGGAGCCTTCTTTCCAGGCTTCTTCGTCTTTCTAATCAGAGCCCCACCTTGCCAGGGTTCGCTTCCGACTTCAGGTGCTCCCAGGGAACCAGTGAGACCCTAGCCTTCTCTCCAGGCCTCTTGACATTGTGAGCCAATGGTTTGGAGACCATTGTTGATACAGTCATTTAATATCTCAAAAGTATGATCTGAATCCAGTGGGCAGGCTCTTCTACTCTGTCAGAACCAGCAACGGTTGTTATTTTATTTGTTCTTGCTTCAGCTTTCTTTACATGGAGGGCAAAGGTCTTTTCCATTTCTTCTCCTAAAGCAAACCAAATCATATAATCAATTTGACTGGTGCAAGGCTGATCCAGAGCATTAAAGTGGGTATTTGTGGCTGATATGACGGGGGAATAAAGTGCTTGTGAAAACCAACTGATTAGTCCGGCGGTTGGGAATGAATCCACGTCCGTGTTCATCGATCTTCCCTAATCTTTGTCAATGCCTGTGTGCTCCACTCCCATGCCACTGCTGGCAGCAAAGGGTCATGGGAATGGCAACAGGGTGAGCACGAGGTTGCTTTCCATTTAAAGAAACAGACCCAGTCAAACCATGGGTGCAGTAATCAAGCCACCTTGGAGGAGAGATTTAGGGGCTAGGAGGGGACACCCTGCTCCCCCAAACACTTGCCAATCTGTTTCCTGATAAAGTCTACAAACCCAGAACTCTCATCTAACACGGGCCTTGGGCAACATAATGCTTTGGGCCAGAGTGCTTTGCAAGAGTCTGTAAAATTATTTTGCAACCTGGAAAAAAAATTGGCTCTAAAATAAGGAAACTTCAAAATTAATTAAACTTTAATCAAATGTTCTGCAAAGTATATCGTTCTGTCAACTATTCAACCACAACTCAACTCAGATAGTTAAAAATAAATGAGATTTCTTGTATTCATGTATAAATGAGTGCATCTGTAATGTTCAATATGATGTGGGAGTCATCTCAAGCAAGAAGACATAAGAACGGCCCTGTGCTACAGAGGAAAGCAGCCCCTGCAGTGTTACCTCGCTGCCAGGACCCTCAGGTTGCTGGAGACAGGCCAAGGGGCAGATCAACAAGCCTCATGCAGCCCCTGAGGACTGGCTGTAGGAAAATGCACCAAAAATAAATTGCACCTACTTATGACTGGCATTTAATAGACATACCCAACAGTCCATGTCACTATATTGACACTTTGGGAAATAGTGCTTTCACTTACAAGCTTTGTGATCAAGGAAAGCAAAATGTGTATCTAAATATCTATAATAATAAAAGTGTAATATGCTAATTAGACTGGACAACCTTCTGGATGAAGCCAGGGCTGCAAGGGCCGAGCCCCTTGCACGAATTTCATGCATTGGGCCTCTAGTTTGTAATAAGGACACAATAAGTAGTATATGCCTGTGAGTGGTACAAACACCTAAGGCAGTTTGCTGTAGGCCATGGGGATTGGGAAATTAGGAGGAGAGCTAAAGCTAGTCTAAATCCACCAAACTAGGGTAGGCTACCAGCAGTGGCCTAGATGATGCCCACCTTATGACCTCCTTGTTGGTCCCAGGGCATCTGATGGCTAGAAAACTCTGGAGTTGATAACAATTCGATTTCTCAGTCCCGTAGGCTATTTGCGCCTGACATACACTTTCCCCGTTCTCCTTTAGTTCTTTTGCCAAGTCTTTCACTTTCTCTTTGTTTTTATTGAGATAATAATTCACATATCACAAAATTTACCCCTTTGGAGTATAGAAGTCTCTGTTTTGTTAAGAAATTCACAACACTGTGTTACTTTCACATTGTTTGCTTCTGCTCAGAGGCTATTTGAAGTAGAAATATTATACTTAGTTAGACAAATGTTCCCCTGCTCATGGATTATCTCTGTCTAGTAACAACAGTAACCAATGTAGTCATATACTTTCTTTTTCAAAGTTGTGTTAGAAAATTTGGGAAGTGGAGAAAAGAGAAGAATCACCTGTAATCTTATTTTACCAGAACTATGGATAGCTTTGTTGGAGGTGGAGGCCAGGTTAGTTGAGGTGGAATTTACATACAGGGAAAAAAATGAACTTTGAGAATTCATTCCATCCATTTTGACGAAAGCATACAGCCATGTAATTAACACCATACTCAAGATAGAGAAGAGTCCCACCAAAAGAATTCCCTTGTGTCCCTTTGTAATCAATCCCCTCCCTCCACATGAAACCACTGGCAACCATTGATCTATTTTCTGTCCCTGTAATTTTTTATTTTCCAAAATGTCATAATTAAAATCATACAGTATAATATCTAGCCTTTTATGTCTGGTTTCTTCCCCTTAGTATAATGCTTTTCAGATTTATCTATATTGCATCTATCAGCAGTTCATTTCTTTTTATTGCTGAGTAGTATTCCACTGTATGGATATACCACCATTTGTTTTTTCGTGTACCAGTAATGAATACTTGAGTTGCTTTCAAGTATTCACCAGGGGGCTAAACAGATCCCCATTTTTGGCAGTTATGAATAAAGCTGCTATATGCATTCACACACAGACTTTGGGATGGGTTCATTTTGTTGGATAAATTCTCATCAATGGGATTTATAGGTCATATAGGTCAGATTTATAGGAAGCTATATGTTTAACCTGATAAGAAACTACCCAACTGTTTTCCAAAGTGACTCTATATTTCATAGTTCCACCATCCCACCAGCAGCATGTGTGATCCAGCTGCCTCCCAAACTTGCTGTTACTTGGTGTTATCAGTTGTTTTGTTTTGTTTTGTCTTATTCATATATAATGTCCTATTCATTATAATAGGTCTACAGTGATTTTTATCTTTTTCATATGTGCATGGAAATTATCGTTTACTGGAAATTATCGTTTATATCCAACTTTGTATACTACTTTTTCATCTAATGGTAAAGAAAGCCTTGGTCCACATGGCTACCATTTGAAGACTGACTAATATTCTGTCAAGTGAATATGACACAAGAACCTCTTGGTGTGAGTTGTTTTCAATCTTTCTTGTTATAAGCCGCACTGCAATAAAGGCCTTTATACATTAGCTTTTTCATCTATTGGAGTACTTCCTCAGATTAACGTTCCACAAGTGGGATTCCTGGGTCAAAGGGTGTACATATTTTTATAACTTTGGATTGCTTTCCGAAAGGGTTTTATCTATTTACAAGACTACCCGGAATCTACAAGGGAAAACACTTTCAGGGCACTGTTGTCAATATTAGGTATGTTCATTTAAGGAAAAGACTTATTTATAAATGAATGATTCTTTTTAAAATTTACATTTATTTTGCCCCTAGTGAAGATGAACATTTTCTTAATATTCTTGTTTACTAGTTGTATTTTCTACTCTATAAATTATGCTTCTCTTCTTAGCTTCTTATTGGGACATGGTATTTTATTATCAGTTAATATGACCAATTTAAATAATAATGATATTAACCTTTGTCAGAGTAGCTATAAATATTTTCCCAATTGTTTGTTTGCTTCTTTTTTTTTTTTCCAATATACTGGAATGTTTTGTTTTTGTATATAGTCGAATCTGCCACTCTTTTCCTCTGATAGTTTCTATATTGCTTCTAAGCTTAGAAAAATCATTTTCATACCTCTCTCCTGAGGCTTGATAAATGGTCAATTTAATTTTCATCTAGATTTTCTCAAGGTTTAAGAATATTTATCTCTGTAGGATATAGAGTTTATATTGATATTGAATGGGACATAATATCTACAAGAGATATTTTGTAACATGCCTTAATGTAAGTAAAGTATTCTATGAAATCACTAAAGGATTGAACCTAAATTCATCTCAATGTGATAACACACTCTTTTTGTGTCCCACTTTGCCCATCCCAGGTATCAGGCGTGCATTTTAAGAGGACTCAACAAACAATGCCTGAATGCCCGCCAAACGTTGACTCAGTGGAGGCGTGTGCAGGTCCCTTGGCAGGCTGATGACGTGGTTATACACCAGGGGGCTAAACAGATCCCCATTCAGTATCGGGACCATGGGTCCCATGCTACTTCCCATCTCCCTGAGTCTCTGCCCCACTTGTCCACATTTCTAGAACCCCTGCCCCCTAGCTTGGACCATCTCAGGCCTGCATCTGCTTCTTCTTGGGGAACAGGAGATGCTCCCATCTGCACCCGCCAGAACTCACCCTGGGAACTCTGGTGTTCAGGATTTCCAGCTTGTTCCTCCAACACCCTGGCCTGTTTGGCCCCATGATAACACTTTACCCAATCCATTTTTGTGATGATAACAGGAGCAGATAACTCTCCTCCCTCGTTAATCCAACAGAAGTAACCCTTCTCCGAATACTATACAATTTCATATTTAATTATGTCCTTTCTCTAGATATTGGTGAGTGGAATGACCTCTCTATGTAGAAAAAGAAAGCCCATTTCTCAAACAGAGGCCTCCTGAATGAAGAGGCCCTGGCCGTTGCCCTGTTTTGAACAGGCAGGAGAAATAGTTCCATTTCTCACAGTTATGCTGGGCCTGAGCCATCCAGCAGAAAATCCACTCGGGAGCCCCGGAGAGCGTGGGAGCTGAGAGAAAGCAGCTCACTGAGCCGAAGCCCCTCTCACTCATCCTCAGATCAATATTAACAGGCGCAGAGCCTCTGGTCCATGGGCAGATGCCCACATCTCCTGTGGGAGGGTGAGGCATGGGCTGTGGTGGTGGGTGGGGTGGCCAGACCCCTCCATCTGCAAGAGCCAGACCCCCCTCAGGGTCCATCAAAACAGCCGGCATTTAGTCAAAAACTCTCTCCAAAAGAAAGAGCGTTAAGGCAGAGAGCTTGAAGTGGATCCCGAGTAATTAAGTGTATAAATTAATTCTTCCCCTAAGAAATGTTCTTCTCCTATTATTAGATTTGGTTCTCAGAGGAGCTACATCCAAGTAGTGGGTTTCCAGTTGTGTGTGTGTGTGTGTGTGTGTGTGTGTGTGTGTGTGTGCTCGTGCGCTAACACACATTCTGGGCTTTGCTGCCTGAAGCCTACAATTAAAATGAGTGACACGAATGTGTCTTTAAAAGAGAGATCTGTAGGAAACTAACGGATTGTCTGTCAGGGGAAGAAAGAAAAATGAAATATAGCTGCCTCAGTCCACTGAATGGATGAATAGGAAAGTACTTGTCCATCCTCATACCCAAAGGGATAAAACCCGATGATAGCCTTCTCAACTGCTTAGCGTGTAATGCATGTGCTGTGGTGATGCCAGTAATGTGTTTTTTACTTCTTCCTATCTGGGAGGGATGAATCAAATATGAGGAGAGTTGGGACATGATTTTCAACCCATTGCTTTTGATTAAGTGCCCGAACAGGCGGGTCCTGGGACTTGCAGGAATATTAATGGGGCATAAAGTGTTGTAAAAGGGACGGGGCCCTACTCTTGTCCAAATGCCATTATCCTGGAATCAGAGACCCTGGTGTGATGTGTCCACGGTTAACCTTTTTTCTCTGACAGGAAATTTTCTCTATCCACTCACACCATCAATTATGCTGCATTTGGCTGGAGTGGTGAGGGATGACTTTATTGCAAACGAAAGAGGCACATGTGCCAGGCTCCCAAACACCACCAAACGCTGCCCAAGGGGTATCAGGTCTGCTGGCCAGTAGGGTTTGGACAAACTGGTTTTTTTGGTTTTAGGCTGGTTTTCTAATTTTCTGGCTCCTTTGCTTGCCTTGGGGGGGGGGGGGGGAGAGACTGAGTAACTGAAAACGATGACTATTAATATTTGGATCCAAAAATAGTTAATTGAACAAGACTTTGGCTATCCAAAACCGGGGGAGCATGACCAGCAGGAAGACTCTCGGTTGCCCAGGACATCAGGAGGAATACCAAGAGATTCCTTCCAGGCTGAGCTTCCCAGGGGAAGGCTCATTGGGACAGTCATTGTCCCGGGAACTGGGCCCTCGGCTCTTGTCCCAGCTCTGACCCACGCGCAATGCTCCCCTCGACCTCCCCTGGCTGCCTCTGCACCACCCAAACTTTGTGATACATTTTTTTCTGCAATCAGCAAGTTGCATATTGTCCAGCTGTTCTGTCATTTATTGTAAACGTCTGCAAAAAAAGGGGGGTTGGAGAAACAGAGAGAGAGAGAGAGAAGGAAAAGAAAAAAATTCCACAGTGCTATAACCTAGTCCTGAGTGTAAATCAAACATTCCCTGTCATGTTGATAGCTTGTGTTAGTCTAATGTATTTTATATTACTCAAAAGCTTTGAAACCCTGCAGCTTTCTTCATATAGGCCATTATGCGGTTATCATTAAATTGTCTTGCAAAGAACATTATCGGTAATTATAGCAGACACTAAAATCAAATGATCAGAGTGGGACCTTTAACACCAAGAGGAACCATTAGAAGTTAATCAAATAAAAGGATGAGAATAATTATGTTAGGATTAAGCAGTAATATGCCAGAAGTTATATACTTTGCTGACTATATATCTTTACTCCCAGCTTCCTGAATTTCCTTTTCGTTGATGTGTTTTTATATAATACTTTGGCACAGAATGTAAACGACAATATTTTTGTCATGGCACGATCAGGCTCGAAGGTTCATAAGCGGTTCAAATCTAAATGCCATCAGAGGCACGGAGGTAATGATGAAGATAAAAATAATAGTAATAAAAAAGTGCAAAGCTGGAAAAAAAAATCCATCGGTCAATGAAGCGTGGCAAAATGATAAAAATGATTGCAACAGGCACAGGTGCAAGGGAAGTCGTTACTGGCTGGTTGCTCTGCCTTGGAGCCTGAGGATTTCTCCTGCAGGCCTTGCTGCAAACCAGCGTGCCCCGAAGGCTCTCTGGCATGTTTGGGCCTCAGAGAAGGAGAAGCCAGCATCTTGCAGGCTCTCCGGTTGCCCCTGCCAGGATATGTAGGGCTGTTGCGGAGTGGGGATGCTCACAGAGCAGGCAGGAGGGGAGCTCGGTCCCCTATGTCTGAGAACTGCCAGCAGAGGGTCACTTCTGTGCCCCTCCTCTTCACAGCACACACACACAGCCCTCGGGCACCTTGAAGATGCCCACCTCTACTTGGAAAGAGGCTGGCAGGAACACATGGTCTGGGCTGGAGGGTAACAGCTCAGGTGGGGGGAGGGGGGGAGGGTGCCTTCCCAAAGGCTTGGCCCATTGTAGCAGATAAACCTGAGCCATAGGACAGATAAAGCAGATGGAAGGACTGAGAAAGTCTAGATAGTAGGGCTTTTAAAAAAAAAATCTCCCCTCCACTTTTCCTCTCTTTCCTTATAAATGAAGATCGGTTGCTAATAACAGGTTTGCATTGTGTCCAGCCTTGTGCTGGGCACTGGGTTACAGTGGTGATTGAGACAATAAGATTTCTGCCTAGCCCTAGCTGGTTTGGCTCAATGGATAGTGTCAGCCTGCGGATCAAGGGTCCCAAGTTCGATTCCGGCCAAGGGCACATGCCCGGGCTATGGGCTCGATCCCCAGTAGGGAGGGTGCAGGAGGCAGCCAATCAATGATCCTCTCTCATCAGTGATGTTTCTATTTCTCTCTCTCCCTCTTTCTTCCTCTCTAAAATCAATAATATATATATATATATATATATATATATATATATATATATATATATATATATATTAAAAAATATTTCTGCCTAATATATTGCTACGATGACATACAAATACCAAAAAACAACAACATAGTAACTTATAATGAAAAATCCTAGTCTAACATTGCTGTATGTTTCATAGTTTTACAGTTTTGGCAGTTTGTTGGTATTTAAAAATAAGGGCATTGCTTCATTTCATGGAGCTCAAAACTGAGGCATGTTGGGGATGGTGACAGAATTTGGAGGGGGAGATGAGAGCAGCTTCCGATGGGCATCCAGATAGGCTGCTCTGCTACCCTTGCGTGGCCCTACTGGGGGACATCAGCTCCCACTGTCCTCTTTCCCTGGACTAACATTGTGTATCATCCATAGCTCCCGGGGTCTCGGTAAGGAGGGGATGAGGCTGAGGATATGGAAGGGCTTCAAAAAGTTAAAAGTGAGTTTACAGAGCACAATTGGGGCTGGTTGTTCCCTACATATCAGCTCCAGCAGCGGCTACTTGAGAGTCTGTGAGATGCTGGCTTTTCCTTCTCTTAGGCACATACATGCTGGGGAAGCCTTTTATTGCTCTGTTTTCAGGTTGTAAAGGCTGCTCCTATTTAGGGAGTTGGGAGGGGGCCCTTGAGGAGAGAAGGCAAAGCTCATTCCCTAATGATGTTCTTCCTTATCAGGGGGCTGGCCTGGGAACTCATGTCCAAAGACTAAACTACCCAGTGTCCAGAAGGCACTGAGAACCCCTTGCCCCAGCCCTAGAGGCTATTTCCACCTATTCCACCTCTAGCCGCAGTCTGTAAATCCCACCATGAACTCAGAGTCTGGTAGGCAGATCTTCAAGGCAAGAACCAGAGTCAGGCCCTGAGGAAGAACTGTGAGTGAGGAAGCCACAAAAAAGGCTGGCCTGGCCCACTGGACAGCCCCAGGCAGATGAGGGACAACTTCAGGTGGGATATGTCATCTGGATTTTGCTCTTTTTATTTTGTTTTTTTGCGATGCTTAGCAATTAAATCCCCATTACTGTGTTTGTATAGGACAGTGGTCAGCAAACTCATTAGTCAACAAAGCCAAATATCAACAGTACAAGGATTGAAATTTCTTTTGAGAGCCAAATTTTTTAAACTTAAACTTCTAACGCCACTTCTTCAAAATAGACTTGCCCAGGCCATGGTATTTTGTGGAAGAGCCACACTCAAGGGGCCAAAGAGCAGCATATGGCTCGCGAGCCGCAGTTTGCCAACCACGGGTATAGGATGATACAAGGATGGTTGGGGTAGAACTGGAGATTGGGTGGCATATAAAGAAGATTTCTAGCATCTATAGGGGGAAAAAAAAAATGCCTGCTTGAGGAGTTGGAACTCAGCTGGGAAATACTGGTGTTCCCCCTCCCCCACTGTTACCAAGTTGCTGTAATGAAACCAGAGGAGGAGGAAGTCCAGATCAACAGCAGTGTCTTACCAAGCTCAGTGAGTGTTTGGGAGTTGGTTGATTTGGTCATGTCTGTGAGGTGTTAGAGGTGAAAAATCTCAGCTGACACAGAACCATTTGGATCTTTCTTCCTTCTACTTGGGAGATGGGATGAACACAGTGGATGGTCTCTCTATAAACCCACTTCTCCACTTGCACAGTATTTTACAAAAAAATGTTTCTCTTCCAGTGTTTCATCTGAGATTCACAATAACCGTGTTAGAGAGAGACACAGGGGCATCTCTATCCCATTTTATAGATGAAGAATCTAAACTCAGTGAGGTTGGGTCTGATACTGACAAAACGTGAACCGAATTCAGCCCTTCTAACCTGAACACAGGCCTCGTGGCAGGCTCCTGCCTTTGGGATAGTCCAAATGGGACTGTTGGGGGCTTGTCTGGAGTTCTCAGAGTCGTATTGTGTACAGTGCAGCCCCAGCTTGATGATGAATTCTTAGGTTCAGGCAAATGGGCATTGGTCACTGAAGACTGAGGTAAATATCAGGAGACATTCGCCATTCACAGGCCCCTGTCTATTTTCCAGGACTGGTAGTGAGATGACTTGTAGATCCCGTTAAGCAGTGAACGTGTCATCCCGCCTTGTGCTGTTTTCAAGGCCACAGCCCAGAATGAGGTCCAGAATCACTGCCCTGTTTGTCATTCAGCAGGTTTAGAGGCAGCAAGGTCTCCGGCAAATGTGGTCAAGCAGTGTCACCCTTGGGGGGGCTGGGGAAGGTGGAAGGGATCCTTTTGCACACACCGCCACCCCCTTCTATTGAGCTCTTAAATTAGCCCTGAAAACCCAGGTGTCAGCCATCCCCCGAAACAACACAGATAAGCCATTAAAAACGCCGAGAAGAAATGAATGCCTAAATCACCCTGTCTCTCCGAAGGTAGAGTCTTGCCTAATCACACGTCAAATCATATTTTTTTCTTCCCCAGATGGATGTCTTCTTTCAAAATCTGATGGTCACAGGGACAAAGGTACCGCGTCAGCCTTAAGTAACCGTTGAAGTTCTACCCTGAAAGATTATTTGCCAGGAGTAACTAACATAAAAAATGCCCTGTCAAACAACAGTTTGCCTCCCTCTCATTTTTTTTTTTTTTTTAAAGGGTAATATTTGGTTTCATCTTGCAACTACTTGGGAAAATTTAGCACTGAGTCAGAAAGGTTGGCCAACAAGTAGCACTTCATAAATTGCTAGAGCCCTAATCAATACATATTGTCATCCACTCCAGTCCTCCGGGCAGATTTCTCTCTGCCCTGAGTCGTTGCTGTATTTTATGAGGTTGTTACAGGCTGGGCTTGCATGGCCTGGGCCTAATGAACCTGTCACAGCCGCTATTGATTGACATGCCAGTGTAAGTGAGACAGGCGATTCCGATTGACTTCCTAATTACTGCTGCTGGGCTGCCTCTCCAACTGCTCGGGCCAGAGGTTAATAGTTTTGATGTTCAGCCGCTCCTAGCTGTGGAGGCCGGAGTAAAACCGGCTCCTCAGAAGTCAATACCTGAATCAAGTTCTCAAGGCTACTGCCCAGCCTGATCAATTAAGGCCTCCGCGTTCCTCCTGGTGGCGGCTGACAAGAGGCTGATGAGTGGAGTTCATGAACAAATGGTTTCAGGGAGTTTCGGAGGCTCTGAAAGCACCACCCCGTGGCCCAGGATTGGCAATTAAGGGGGTTGGAGTGGTGGGGGAGGGGCGGTGAGGTGGAGAGACTTAAGGACACCACACCCAGGTGTCAGCTGTTTGGGCTTGTTCTTTTCTCAGTGTTTCACCCCAAGAATTAAAAGTGAAGTGTTTATTTCATTTCTCTGATGTCCAGAATTCTGCCAGGGTGCTATGGACTCTAGGAGAGGAAAGAATGAGATAAGTTGCATTGATTCGTCTATTTGGCAGAAACTAATTAAACATTTGCTTTATATCCAAGGTATGGTGGGAGCGTATGGATTTGTAATTATCTTTCATTGACATCATGTCTTCGGAGTTGGGAACATATTCACAACCCGTTTTTATTTGAACCTCATGACACAGCAAGAAGTGGGGGTGGGCGTTATTAGATCCAATTTTGATCAGAAAACTGAGGCTCAGTAAAGGTAAACAACACCAACACCACCCATCAGATTTTGCTGATCTGTTTGTGCCCATAAATCTCAGAAAAGAAAAGAAAAGCAGATGTCTTGGTTCTTCATTGAAAGTTCTTGCTAAGATTCTGAGATGCCCAATGTCTACATCATAGCAACTTGCCAGTGTGACAGGGGCCCCAAGACCATCCCAGGTTCAGTGATCCACTAGAACTCACCAGACAGAATACAATAATAGTCACGGCTTATTATAGTGAGGAGGTTCAAAGCAAAATCATCAAAGAGAAAAGGTGTGTGGGGTGAAGAGTGCGGAAACCAGGCATAAGCTTGTGAGAGCCCCACAGGACCTAGTTCCCCCAGCAATGAGTTGGGACATGGGTAAAATATTGTCTATCAGGCAAGCTCCTGAAAGTTTTTACGGATGGCTGGTAAACCACCTCTGCCTAGCACATACCAAAATTTCATCATCAAAACATTTTATTTGCCTTAGTAGTTTGAGAATGGTAGAAAACCTCCCGAAATTCAAGTTCTTAGATACCTGCCAAGGGACAACCTTGCCAACAGGACTTTTAAAAGACAGCAATCGCAAATGAAAAGATTTCATTCTTGTTTATGGATAGGTAATATTCCATTGTATATACCATGTTTCCCTGAAAATAAGACATCCTCCGAAAATAAGACCTACTTACAGGTTTCCTTCTGAGTGAAATATAAGGCATCCCCCAGAAAATAAGGCCCCCCCTAGGCTAAACATGAGAGATTTGGTTCACTGATTCTGAAAGAAATGGAGTCATAAGAAATTCACCAGGAAATTCAGGAATTGGATTGTTATGATGATGTTCCAGAAGATGATGACATAATTGTCATTGAATAAATGAGTAAATTCTTGATACTGTAGGATTCAGTTTATCTGGTTTGTGCTGACAACTACCGTACTACCGTACTGTATACAGGTAATAAATTTTCTGTATTTTCATTTAACAATAAATGTGTACCGTATTATTCTTCATGGAAAAATAAGACATCCCCTGAAAATAAGACCTAGCGCATCTTTGGGAGCAAAAATTAATATAAGACACTGTCTTATTTTCGGGGAAACAGAGTATGTACCACAGCTTTTTTATCCACTCATCTATTGATGATAACTATGTATGGTGCCAGTTGGGGAACTGGAAATATCAAGGGGAACTTTATGTAAAGTATATGATTGTCTAATCTCTAACATGTACAGCTGAAAACAATACAAAATTAAATTAAAAGAAAAATAAAAGTACAAAGGTAAAAAAAAAAAAAAAGGGCAGTTTCAGGTCTGCTATGTTAGTTCTTTTTTTCACAACCAAGAGCCTCCATGGAAAGAGCTTATAAGGAGTGCAGACAACAGACACAGTGGTAAGCAATTCAGAAGAGGAGGAGTGTGCTTCAGTGCGGGTTTTGCAGAGGATCCCAGTGTTACATTCACCATCCCAGCTATGTTAACCAGGCCTTGTGACTTTCTGTATTTCTGGACTTTGACATTTGTGGCCTTGCTGATTCTGAGGGGATTGCCCCCACAGGGTTAGCTGATCCCTAGAGCTAGTAAACTACTTACTGTAAGTGTACCTTGCTCATGCAAACAAATCCAGAGTCCATGCCTCCTGCTTCCCGCTACCGGGGATCGAGTGTGTAATGGGCATATTCCCTGACTAGAAATCTAACCAGCAACCTTTTGGTTCACAGGATGATGCCCACTAACTGAGCCACACTGGCCAGGGTGATAATGCCAATTTTTGTAAATCATTTATAATATTCTTCATTCCCACCAATGGAGTTTGTATTGTTTTTTGTCATTACCCACACATATTTTTATTTCAGACTTTTATATTTTTGCTGATCTGATAGGTGGGTAGTATTATCTCCTTATGGTTTTAATTTTCATTCTCCTGATTCCCAATAAGGCCAAGCACCTCTTTACTTAGTCATTGGCCAAGCAGGTTTCTTCTTTGGTGAGAGGCCTATGTAAGCCTTTTGCTAGCACCTTGCTTTGAAACTGTTTGCCCTCCCTGGAGCACACACAGTCAGTTTTTCAATTACATGTAGTATAAGAATTCAATAATGTTCAATAACCACTTGTTCAGTTTTGTTGAATTAAATAAAGCTTCTTACCCATTTTCAAGCCTTTCACTCAACCAGCAAAATCAGCCCTTGGCATCTTACATCAAACAGTCCACAATGCACCTCGGCTATTTCAATCAATTCTATGATTAAATGACCAGAAGAAGAAAAAGAGAGAGAACATGAACATGCATTTCATGCCTCCTATGTATTGTATACATTCAGTGCTGGGCTAGTACCCAATAGATGTTCCTCTGAGGAAAGACACTGGCCCCAAACCATTCAGGAGGTGAAAATTTGATGCCAATAAAGAATAGCAGTCACTATTGATGCCACTCATACGCCACCACACAGCCAGCAAACACTTCCAAGAGAAGCAACGTAATCTCAGTAGGATCATTCTCCATCATGAACATGGGAAGCCATCTCAAGTCTGCCTCAAGGACAGTGTAGGGAATAAGGATGTCAGCTGATCATGACAAGAAGCTGGGGGTAGATGAGCCACCCAAGGACCTTTGTGGCTTGCCTTCTTATGTTTCCCTCTCTCAGGGAGTTCATAAGGATATTTTTGGCTGCCCATCCGGCAGTAGCTTAAATAATGACCATCATTAATTCTCCCAACAAGAATCCAGCTGTAAAGATGCTACAGATTTGGTTTCTTCAGTGGCTTCACAAAGCCAGGTCCCTCTGAAAGTTTCCTGAATGTTCCCTTTAGGCCACAGGCAGGCTACAGCAGCTCAGGCTTCAGGTTCTGGTGGAACCACAGACAAAACGACAGGACAGGTTCTTTTCATCAATCTCTTCATTTGGGGGCAGGCAAACTTCCCAAGAATCCAGGGGAAATTTGTGATTGAATGTGCTTCCCAGGCACCAGGAAAGAAAAATACTGGATCAAAGCAGAGCTTCTATTCCCAAGGGAGAAAGAAGAGGGGATCAAGTTGGTTAGCTCAATGCCTGTCACTCCCAAGACCAGCTTCACCTCCTGCAACCTGCCCAGTGGCTTAGGTCCCACCCCCAGGCTGGTCTGCTGCCCCATTAGCACCATCTTAAATTTCTCAATAGCTTTGAGTCAAGAGCTCTGCCTGTTCATTTTGCAGTTGGACCTGCAAATTATTCAGCCCTTTCAGACCATACCTGCAATGCCCCTCGCTCTGCACTTGGCACCCCTTGATTTCCCAGGCTCTTGACACACCATAGCACACGTTTCCTCTCCCTGAATCAGCGCTGACCAATTGGATGCTGAAAATCAGTAGCCACTAGCTACTGAACATTTGAGATGAGCCTAGTCCAAATTGTGATGCACTTTAATTATAAAATTTACACCAGATTTTGAGGACTTACTATTAAAAAGCATGCAAAACAGCTCATTATTAGTTATTATATTGATTACCTGTTCAAATGAGGATATTTTTGAATATACTGGGTTAAATAAAATACTCTATTAAAACTAATATCTCCTTTTTATCTTTTTCAAATAGGACTACTAGAGACTTTAAATTACATATGTATTTATACTGCATTATACAATATAAGTTATATATTCTCTTATGTGTATTACATTTTCTTGGCTAGCACTGGCCTAGATCAATCTGCATTCCCTCATCCACCCCCTTCCCATTCTCACCCTTTAGATTTTGGTTTCTCTTAACCAGAAATTCTTGGTGCTCCCTTGGCTCCTGACACATTCACTATGGGAGGCCGGCTCTTTGGATCCCCCAGGAAACTGTGAGCTCGATGATGTCTATGCCAGCGACAGCCCCACCGAGCCCTGTGTCTGGCGCATAACAGGCCTCATTAATACTTGTTGAGGAAATTGCTTGCAGGGGTCCCTACACTCCTGACTTTTCATCCCTGTCCCCTCACCTACATTCATCTCAATCAAGAAATTCAAGATAATTGTTTCCATTAAGAAATGACAAGACCCTTCCCTTTTGTGGCGACTCTCAACCCAGGCTGCACTTTGGGAACGCTCAGGGAGCTTTAGAAATCCTGATGCCCAGGTCTCACTCCCAGAGATTCGGATTTAATTGGTCTGGGGAAGGGCCTTGAGCCAAGGGAGGTTGCCAAGATCCTGAGTTAACCCTCAAGTGTGGTGAAGGCTAGGACCCCGTAGAGCCCAGCAAGGACTTCTGGGGACACCGTGGGCACGTCTTCCAGCCATTGTCATTGGTCCTCACATCCCTGAAAGTGCAAAAGAGGCAACATGGTAGCGAGATTATATCTCAAAGGACACACAAGTCTGGGGCAAACTCCCCTCACCATCAAAATTACTAAAGAACCTCTCTCTCTATTAGGTCCCTCTCATCGCGTGTTCAGAACTCCACCGAGTCACCACTTTAGTTCACAGATGCCACCAAGCAGCCATCAGCTGGAAATGATTTCTGGTCAAATGCAAACAATTAAGTTAGGGAGAAAAGAATCCACATTCCATTACCAATCCCCTAAATGGCTCACTCCCTGGTCTAATTGCCTTCTGAGTCCCCCAGACAGCTGTGGCTAATAAGGCAAACACCCCAAAGAGCCAAAACTTGAGCCCAGAAGGAAAAGAGCCTGGAGAAAATTGGAGTGCTCAGCCCATCTCGGGGTCAGCCAAGAGAACTGCTGACCCGCCAGCAAGGAAGTGGCTGGCGACCTACATCACGAAAGCACAGTCCCTGTCCATCTCTCCTCCTCCCCCTCTTATAGTTTCTCTCCCCAAAACCTAAGGCAACTGCAGCCTGATTTTTGATGGATTGGCCACTGTGTTTTATTCGACAATGTATATCACTCTGCCAATATGAATTTGCAAGATGGTAAAAATATAACCCCCCGAAAAGATTACATGAAAGGGGAAAAAAATCATTAGGCAATTAAGAATGGCAATAATTCACCCATATCTATGCTTTGGGAAGAAATATTGCCCCAGGGAGTTATCTCTGCTTATCACTTTGTCATCCGTCTGGGGTTTGAGTGAGGGGAGGTTTCGTGCGCACTGCTGCTGATTTCCAACAGTATATCTAAGCGTGATCAAAACTAATGCCAGGCTTTTAATAGAACCCCCTGTCTCTTGGGGTAGCCATCATTTGCTGAGCTACTAAATTAACTAAACATATGCATTCCTTAAGCACCTCCACATAAATCCCTTTCAGCAGAGACATTTTCTGACAATCGTAGGATTTTTGAATTGGAAGAGATCTTAAAGGTCATGGGTCATCCTCATCATTTTATGAATGAGGACAGTTTAGGCCCAAAGAGGGAAAGCAATTTTTCTGGGGTCACACAGCTAATCAAGACAAAAATACAACAGAAGCCCTGGGCCTCCCAACTCAATCTAGCAGGAGTCTTTCTACTCTACCAGCCTGCCTTCTCCTCGGCCAGCTCATTCTCCGTCAAGGAGCTGGAGGAAAGGGTATGGCCTAGTCCCTCAAGTCACTAACTTAAAACCAATAACCCTTTTCTGGGATACTTTCTTGGCCTCCAAACTGATTGAATGTAATTGGGAAAGCATCTTGCATCACAAGACCAGTAACGCACTGCCTAAGATATTATTGTGGATGTTTATGTGAAAGTGTGCTTTGAATGAGATTAACATTTAAGTTGGTGGACTTTGACTGAAACAGATTAGTTTCCATAATGCAGGTGGGCCTCATCCAATCAGTTGAAGGCCCTAATAGAACAAAGACTGGCCTCCACCAAACAAGAAGGAATTCAGCCAGAATACTGCCTGTGCAGTTGGACTGCAACTTTCCCCTGTGCCCCCAGCCTACCGGCCTGCCCTGCAGATTTCTGACTTACCAAGCCTCCATAGTAGCCTGAATCAACTCCTTAAAATATATTATCTATCTACCTATCTATCTATCTATCTATCTATCTATCTATCCATCCATCCACAGAGGTCCTGTTGGTTATGTTTCTCCAGAGAACCCTGACTAATACATGTATCAAGATTCTTTCAGATAACCTTTTACTTAAGATGATCAAAATAGTTTCCCTGAAGGTCAAACTTCTGGCCTTGGCCAGTGGGTCAAAGCGGGAAAACCATGTGAAACCACAGATTTCTGTGGTTTCAGTAATCTGTACCTCCCATTGTGCTTTCTCAGCCCAGTGCCACATCTTTCCAACAGACTCAGGCCTTTGGACACCTTTACCTTCTCTGGGTGCCACTTGTGCATTAGCTTCTGGTTCTTGCACACCTGATGCTTTTCTCCCCACATGGAGCTCCCTCCAACTCTGGGTGATGGCCCTACTGGGGAATGACTGCCCAGTGCTGGTCCCACTGAAGGCAGGGAGCCCAACAGTCTTCTGGAGGTAAACCCACAGGCTGCTGGCCCTGGGCAGAGTACCATAGCTAAAAGGATCCAAGCTCCACTCTTCCACAACCTCACCCTCCCACCTTCTCCCCATCCCCCCCCAAAAAAGAGGGGAAAATCAATTTCAATCAACGTGGAATGTAATATTATCAAATGTCAGCTGCTGAGGTCATGCGCTTTGAAAATTATCTTTGACAGCTTCTGGTCGACTTAATTAAGTGCTCCCCAAAAAGGGGGGAGGGGGCAAAAATACTCTGATTGCTAGCTGCTATGCCTTTGTGCGTTAGCGCTTCTATTGACAACTCTGAGCAAGATTGCCTTAGGGGGTTTATTGATAGGTTCTCGCCTGATATTGGAATGATTCTGGCACAGATAAATCACATTTAGATTTGTTGGTAATTGAGGAGAATTGATTGGTGCAGAAGGGAAGCCCCCAAGGAGGGGTCTCCTGTCCTCATTGTAGGAAGCTCAGGGGAAAGTGGGGAGGGGTGTCCTCAGAGCTGAGAGCCTACAGGGGTACCCAGGCCACCTTGTTTACCTGTCAGTCCTGCCTTCCTCTGGAGCTTGCTCCACCTGTTCTCTCCCAAAGAAGGGGAATGGAGGGGAAGTGGGGAGAGGGGCCGGGAAAAGGTTTGTTTCAGACACTCTTGGGAGTCTGATCAGGAATGCCCTGGCTCACATGACCATCACCTCAGCCTGAATCTCTGTTTTCGTTCCAGACCTGAGCATGCCTCTTTGCTTAAAACTCTTCAAAGATGCCCTGTGTACATGGCCAAGTGGGCTGGCCCTGCCTGTGTCCTGCTTCCCCTGCCCTTTCTGTACACTCCAAACTTCCTTCTTACCTCCTGAGGGTCACTTATTTCCTGGATAAACGGTGATACAGGCAGCCAGAGCTGTCCACAGGACAATCATTCCAGAGGCACTGCAATGACCTTGTAGATGACCAGTGACTTAACCTGCCCAGGCTGTTATAACCAAATACCGTAGACTGGGTATGTCTGGGACAACAGGCTGGAAGTCCAAGGTCAAGGTGCTGGCAGAGTCAGTTCCTGGGGTGCCCTATTCCTGGCTTACTGAAGGCCAGCTTCTCCCTGTGTGCTCACATGGGCCTACCCCAGGGCACACAGGGGTGAGAGACTTCCCCTCTTCCTCTTCTGAGAAGGACCCTAACCCACACTCACATGACCTCATTTAAACCTATTCTCTCTGAGAGGCCCATCCCACATACCGTCGAGTTGGAGGGTAAGGCATATGGATTTTAGGGGGACACAAACATTCAGTCCATAACAACCAGTGTCCCAGGGATGCAGCCAGAAATAGAGGTGGTAGCAGCTGGAGACTGATACCAAAGGACCCAAAGCTCAGACACACACACTCAGCCCCGAACCCAGGGCTTTTTCGGTCTCTCCTTCTCACCTACCCATGCTCTGCTCTGCAGTAACACCCCCCAACCCGCCCCGCCCCCCCTCCTGCCTCCATTCAAGTCCTTTGCTGTTTGCCGCCATGGCTTTCAGAAAAAAAAACAACGAAGCAAGCCTGGCCTGAGTTGGCCCTGCAGGGGATATGTTTTCAATGTCCCTGCCCTGACCCCAAGCTCTTCCAGGGCAGCCACCTCAGGCTGACCGGATGGTGCCCAGCACCTGGTCACCTGGCTGAGGGAGGGGACCTGAGCAGGAGCTGAAATCTGCACATGCTCTGCTGGCTCAGGCCCAGTCAAACACCCTGGTGACTGGCTCTCCCAGCTCCAAGCAGGAAGGGGGGCCTTTTCCAACCCCTCTGCCCTTTTATTACAAAAGCTTCCCACCTATTAGCCTTGACCCTGACTTGACACAATTCTCCCTCATGCCCTCTGAGGAAGACCCCTCCTCCTGGCGGCAGCCCTTGGCCCCCTGGACCCTGCCCACATCCTGCCTGGACCCTCTCCTCCTCTCTTCCACTCGGCTCTTGCATGGCTCCCTGAGCTAGACAGTTGGTAAAAATGCACATGTGAAGATGTCTTAATATTAAATATAATTAGATATTATACCACATGCAGGGCTGTATGATTAGTGAAATATATGATCATTAGTTATTAGATTAATGTGTCTACTTGTGTAACTGAAAGCCATTTGCAAGCTGAAATGAAATAGCTCAATTTGCTGTAATTGACTGATCTCCCAGAGAGAGAGTCATACATTTGCTTATGTACAAGTGATTTCTTCAGATGTCGCCCCAGATGCAAGACAAAGAGCAGGCTCTCTCTGCACCCCAAATCGCAAGGCTAGCCCTGCCACACCAGGTGAGCCACAGTAGCCAGGTCACCCACAGATCCATTGGGGGCCTCCCACCACATAGAGGTGCTCAGGGTGGAGGTTTACCTTAGTCTAACTTCCTCCAGTGCCCCAAGGGAACATCAGCTCCTGCTGGTCAAAGACAAATTGAACTGCTTGGTAGATACTTTACCCCAACCTCTCTCCCCATTTTTCTTCCTGTTTCTGTGGATATTGGTTTCCAAGATAGCTGAGCTGCAGCTAACTAATAAAAACGATTGCAAAAACACTCTGCAAACAGAAAATACAACTGGAATACTTATTATTGTGGTTATGGCCTAATAACAACCAGATGCTTACAAGGGCGGCAAGAGATTAAATTAAAAGGAGGCAAGCTGTCAGGGAGGCAGGACTGGTTAACAGGGCAACTGCCTGCTCCCCAGCCGCCCCTCCCCATCAGCTACTTCTTGGCTTCACAGGTGAGCAAGGCCTCATTCCCCACAAGGAAAGGAAACAGATGAATGAGCATTGGGGAATGTGCCATTGGATGGGGAGCCCTCTCTGGCAAAGAAAAGGAGTAATAAAAGAGAAACGAACAATTATACAAGGCTGAATGTCTGTTAAAAATCCTTCTCATCTCATTAAATCCTCACATTTCTTTGAATAGGTGATTTAGGTGGTAATTCACCCCATTGTACAGTTAAGAAAACTGAGTCCGAGAAAAGTCTAACTGTAGGATCTTGGGCAAATTGCTGTCCTCTCTGGATCTTGGTTTCCTCAGAAAGAATATGGAAAGTTCGCACTTCTGATTTTTATTACCATAGCCTGAATAGTTAGTGCCCTAATTTCTCTCCTAAAGATGTTTTCCCCTTTGTAGAGTGTTTAGCAATCAGTCCTTGAAAAATCCTTAAGAGACTTTAACTGGAGGTTTCACTTGCAATTTTATTTGTGAGTCATGCCATCAATCACATTAACAAGTATTTATTGACTATCTAATAGGAGCTGAGTGTGATGCTGCAGGAGCCTCGGAACAGAAGTTTAGGATTTGGCCTCGTCTGCAAGGACCTTCTGACCCACTATGGAAGCTTCTACTACACGCAAGGGGCTTTGTAATGACGCAAAGGAGAGTGTGCCTGTTGCTGATTGCCACATGGAAGGAGCGGCCTGCAGTGCCTTGGAGTCTCTTCAAATGAGAGGAAGTCACTGTAGGCAAAAGACGCCAGAAAAGGCTGCTGGAAAGCCAGAGAAGGTGGGAGGCTTGCAAGGTGCAGTACACTTAAGATTTGTGCCCTGTGCTGCCCCTCTCTCCTGCCTCATTTTCGCCACAGCTCTTGGCATCATCTGGTATATTTTGTTTTTCATCCATCTTGCTATCTCCCCATCTATAAATGTAAGCTCCATAAGGCTGAGATTTGGAGCTGGTTTTGTTCAGTGCTATATCCTCAGAACCTGGCACATAGTAGGTCCTCAACAAATGGTGGCTGAATGATTGAGTGGATAGAATTTTCCCATAGTCTTTCTTTGCAGTCCCACCATCTGGCTCTCACTATTTCTTCCCCAGACAACTGCAAAAATCTCCTAACAGGTTTCTCTTTCCAGGAATTCTAGACCATTCATTTGCCCTGACTTGTGTTCTTATTTATTTTTTCCATGTTGTGTGCCTCTCAAGTCAATTCCAAGTTCTTTGAGAGCAAGGCTTAGTCTTCTTGTTGAACTAACATTGATTGCACTGACTAGGTGTCGGGCACTGAACTAGGTACTAAAAATGCAAATGTGGGACTACAAATAGCCATAACCTTCCATTCCATCAATGCAAGTGATGAGGGATGTAAATAAAAAGACAATAGCCCCATAAAGCGATAAGGTATGTGGATGCAAGTAAGACGTCACAAAGAAGTGGCATCTGAACTCAGGTGTGAAGGGTGAATGAGAAAAAGGAAAATCCAGTGACAGGGTAATCTGGGCTGAGGCCCCATTGAGGGCAGAGACATCATGAGCTGAACCTTAGGGGCTGCAAGGTGCCCTGAAGGGCTGGAGCCCACAGGTGGGGAAGTGAGAGCTAAACCTAGGCAGGTGAGCAGGTGTACCAGATCATGACGTACCCACTGGGCTTAACTGACTTAAAGCTGGTCTTTGTCTACTTTTCCCTTTTCAATCTGTTCCAGGTTTCGAGGTTAAAGGGGAGGAAAGAAAGTGACTTGAGTGTGAGGGGAATAGGAGTGATCACACAAAGGATGGAGGAGGGTCACAGTATCAAGAGAGGGTTTTATGGTTTTTTGTTTTGATGGGAAAAGACTGATCTCTCATATTGCCAGCAGGGAAGAAACAGGGCCAGAACCAGGGTCTGACTTACAGGGGTCCTCAAACTTTTTAAAGTGGGGGCCAGATCACGGTCCCTCAGAGAGCTGGAGGGCCAGACTATATGAACTACTAATTCCTACTGTAACACCTCGGCTGCGCTCACTGCCCAAAAAACCTGGCGGGCCAGATCAGACTCCTCTGCGGGCCGCATGTGGCCCGCGGGCCATAGTTTGAAGACCCCTGGATGCTTGCACCTTTCCTTCTCAGCACAGCGCCTGCAGTGGTACCACCAGCCACTTTCCATCCCCTACCGCACTGCAAAACCTGTTCTCAATTCCTAAGGGAAATGAAGTGAATGCATTCCAGTCCTGTATTCACTTCCCATGTGGAGCCCTTGGCTGGTCTGCTGGGCATGAACGAGACACTTTATTTTATTTTTTTAATTTTTTTTATTAAATTATTATCTGTGTACATATCTTACCATTGTCCCCCCTCCTATACCTCCCTCCCCAGAGTTTTGTGTCCATTGGTTGTACTTATATGCATGTATACAAGTCCTTCGGTTGATCTCTTATCTCCCATGAACGAGACACTTTAAATGCATTGTCTATAAATCTTAAGATAAGCCTGCAAGGTAGACATTTTTATGCCCATTTTAAATATGAGAAAGCAAAGGTTCAGAAATGTTATCTAAGGCCATGAAGCCAGAAAAGAGCAGAGAGTCATTTGAACTTGTCTGAGTACAAAGACCAACTCTTTCTAAGAGGCCATAGTCTCTCTTGTGATCAAAAAAGTGACAAAGGTCAGCCACAGACCCCAGCCCCACAGAATTCCCCTCTGACTTCCTGCAGCCCAGACCCTCAGATTAAACACATCAGCAGCTCCACGTAGGCTGGGCCTCTGCAGCCCTGTGACGACACTGGCCACCCAGGCACAAGCTTCTCCCCAGTTCTTACCCTGTTTCTCCTGGGGCGTGGTTTCCAGTCCCTTACATCCCCGCCAAGCCTTCCACACGCCACAGGTGTCAGTCGCTGCTTCCGCCAGCTTTCTCTGTTTTGGAAAGGTATTTTGTAAGTGATGGACTGTGGGTGGCATTTTGAACTCTGTATGTCAGAATCTGGATGAATCTCAGGCTGTGTGTGTCTGGATGTATCTGTGTGCATGTGAGTCTTGTTTATGTCCAAAAGGGATTTCAGGGGGGTTATCAGACTCTTAAATAATCCCAGCACTTGCACATTGCCCCCTACCAACCACACACACACACGCACACACACACACACACCCTCTCCTCTCCATTTCCCCAAATTCCAAACCAACATTAAAATTCAGTTTGAAACCCACCTTTTCCAGTAAATGGCCTTGATGTTTACTACTCCAGAGCAGCCCCTTGTCTGTGTCACCTGTCCCCCAACCATCTCAGACTGGCAAGGTCTGTCCTCCTCTAAGCCCTCTGTAGAAGTGAATCTTGGAAAAATATTACATGTCTCTCAGGCTTCCTCTACTTACAAAGCAATAACAGGGAGCTGAAAAGTCAAAAACAACACAAACACTCAATATAACAGAGACGCATTTAACAATAAACCGAAAGCAAGATATGAGTTACAGACAACTCTCCCCAAGCAGGCCCAGCAAACGCCTCCACACCAAACCACAGGGCAGCGTACCCAGGGTCGGAGCGGCCTTTGCACCAGGAGAAGCCCAGGCACAGTCCCCTGAGCCTGGGCTCCTGTCTGCAGCCAACTGGGGAGGCAAACCTTCTGGCACCAGCCAGCCCCTCTGTGTGATGATGGTTCATTCTCCTCTGAAAACCCCACACCTACACCTTGAATAATGAGTGTGACAGGCCCAGGAGGTAAACACTGCAAATTTCTAATAATAACTCACATATGCTGGGCACCCGCCATGTGTCACACACTGCACTAATTACAGGTACAAGGATATTCTCACCCCACTTTACAGAGGAGGAGAATGAGGACACTGAAGCCGAAGCAACCAGCTCAAGGTCAAGCAGCCAGCAGTAGTGAAGTGGGGAGCAAGCCCAAGGAGCCAGGCCCTTGAGACCCCACTCTGCGATGGGAAAGGCAGAGTCTGCCCGGGATTCCCAGGTGCCTGTGGAGTATTGTTTACAATGCATTCTTCTTTGTAGTACATCAGTGTTTGCTAAAACACTCAGGTGACCCTGTTTTGTTCTTAAAACATTGAATGTGAGCCCAGCTGGCATGACTCAGTGGTTGAGCATCAATCTATGAACCAGAAGGTCACAGTTTAATCTTTGGTAAGGCTCATGCCAGGATTGTGGGCTTGATCCCCAGTGGGGGGCAGGCAGGAGGCAGGCAATCAATGATTTTTCTCTCATCATTGATATGTCTATCTCTCCCTTCCTCTCTGAAATCAATAATAAACAAACAAACAAACAAACAAACAAATAAATAATGTGTGACCAAATCAGCCCTGTTCTGCAAAGATGACCCTGATCCCTTCCTCCCTGTCCCTCTCTGCACACCCCATTGCCCATCTTTGCTGCCTGTTGCCATTGTGAATTCCCTGCTCATGCAGCCCACAAACTCCCCTTGACATCAGCAAAAACAAATGCAGCAGAGCTAACGACACCCGCAGTGCGGCACCCTCCACCCGCAAAGGGTCCTGCAGGAGGCTACCGAGCGAGCAGAGCTGAGCCAGGTGTGGCTGTAGCCCCAACTCCCCTGAGCCTTCAATACTATACAGTTTCTGATGGCTTTTCATTTTGCCAGAGATAACGATATCCATGTGAGTCCATAGCACATCCACGTTAGCCAGACAGCTAAGCCATTCAAATTGCGGCACTGAAATGAACAGAGCTGAACAATAAGCTAAAACATGCCTAGAGCAAGTTGAGCAATAAACAGGTTTTTAATTTTTTCCCCTTCCATCTCTTGAGTGTCTGTCTCTGATGGATGATGTGACAGAGAAAGGCGGCTCCATAAATTCCGAATTCTGAATACTAAATCAGCAAGTGGCTGCAGGGTGCTGCAAACCCGTTCCCTCTCTCCTTGGAGTGCGGTTTTACAGGGATTCTGTGACCCCCCACCCAGCCCCTCCTGAGTCCTGGTGGCTGCTATGACCCATAAACAGGCAGTGGAACTACATGCCATCACAGTGGCCCAAGATGGCAGCATTCAAGTCCCCAGTTCTGGGCAAAAAGGGTTCAGAATGGCAAAGGATGTTGTTCAGGGTCACAAACATGCAGAGACGTCTGGTATCAGTGCAGTTCTTTGGTCTTGTCCATCATGGAGTAGGGGTTGCTTCCCTATCCTAATATATATAAAAACCCAGGGTCCGTAACCACCAAAGGCTCTACCGAACACTGGAAGTCAGTCCTGCAGTCAGTGCTGGGGTCACCATGGTGACCCAGCACTGACTGCCAAAAGAGGCTGCAGATCAGGCCTGGAGAGAGGCCTGGAGAGAGAATTAGGGTCTCATCCATAGCTTCTGTGGCAGTTGTTGATCAGCCTTTGCCTCTCTTTCTCTCCAGGCCTCTGCAGGGGCTGCTGATCAGCTCTGCCTCTCTGATCAGGCCTGGAGATAGGCCTGGAGATGCTAACTGGCATAGAAACTGACTAATCAGAACCAAATCTGGGTGAACTGTGAGGAGCCAATGGCTGCCTAGGAGGCGGAGCTTTTCACACTATCTGGCATTGAAACCAACCAATCAGAATTTAATCTGGATGAACTGCAAAGGCAGAACCTAAGGTGGGGGCTGAGGAGGGGTTTTAAGGGCAACAGCTATTTGGTGTAAAGCCTAAGAAAGCGGTTCAATATTTTAATGACTGGTTCAATATTTTAATGACGTAGTGTATATGGCTGGCTATCAGTCCAGATATAGGGATTATGTATTTTTGTCTGCAAAGAGCATCTCCTCCTGCTGAAAAAGTCCCCCTCCCCAATTTAAGCAATACTATATACTATTCTATATAATATATCTATACTAATAAAAGGGTAATATGCTAATTAGACCAGGTCGACTGGCCATCTTCCGGACATCCAACTTCCTTCCAGACAAAGCTATGGTTGTGGGGGCTGAGGCAGAGTCAGTTAGGGCAATCAGGCAGGCAGGTGAGTGGTTAGGAGCCAGAGGTCCCAGATTGTAAGAGGGATGTCTGTGACAGACATGTGAGTTCAGATGGAATCACATCCCCCCAGGGGTCCCCGATTGGAGAGGGTGCAGGCTGGGCTGAGGGAATCCCCCCCCCCCAACATGAATTTCATGCACTGGGCCACTAGTTGCACATATAAGAAAACTGAGCTTCCCCACCACTAAGTAGCTTGCATGAAGTCACATGGCAGAGGTGAGATTGGAACCATAGTTAGTTTGTATCCAGAACTCACATTTTTTGTAACAAACTTATTTACCTTGTGGCACATACACAAAATAGTGATGTTTGAGCAGCATCCTGGAGGAAACTGGAAGGAACTTGGGAGCCTTCCTCTGGAGCTTGGTAGAAAGTCTTTATTACTTTTGTTTATATTGTATAATTACAGTAAGAAAAATAAGTATTGGCAAAGACATTAAATATCGAATACATATAAAATTTTCAAATAATATATTTTATATCTATAATGAGAAACCTGAGCTCACTTCTGTGAACATAATGTTTTCATATCAAGTTTTATATTTGAAATGGCTCTACACAATTCCTGATCGATACTTTTTAATGACGATCTCTTCCAATTCTCAGTAACTGCCGCTCTCCAGAAAGTTTGTTCACACAAGTAGATAATAAAAATTTTAAATCATTTTTTTTCAACAGACAGTTAAAAAATTTACAACAGTTGAAATTATATTTGGAGACTCTAACAGCTTTTCCTTTTCTCTCATTGACAATTAGATTGTCGGAATTTCTTATGATATTATGCTTGGATTTCTAATTGAACTGAACTTTTGCATATCAAATGTGTCAATATAAGGGTGCAACATGATCTGAGGGCTGCATGTGCAATATTGGGGCAGTCACCCAGCAGTGTGGCTACACATGGAAGAGAGAACCCCACCCGAAAAGCAAGGGTTCGGGGATGCATTGTCCGTGCGCCCTCCAGGAACCCACCCAAAGTTCCACACACACCTTGGGCTCTGCACCGTGCTCCTTGGGTGCCTGGATCGCCAGTCCCCCATCAGCGCCTCAGGCATCCTGCACACAGTGGGGCGATCGTTTGCAGAAGTAGACGTGCACTCAGTATCCCTGGGGAGCCAGGGCAGGCACTGTGTGCACAGGTGTGTTTGCCACAGTGAAGACCACAGGATGACCCTTGGGCCCTGTTCCCTTCAGGCTATTCTGGGAGGAGCCCCCACCAGGACACTTGCAGCCAATGCTGATAGCCCCGGGGGCTCTGAGTTTCCCAGGAGCTCCAGGGCTGAAAGCACCACCATCTATCTCTCTGCCTATTTATAAGCCATTTGTGGCCAGCTACCTGGTGGGATGTTTTGCTCTCGATTATGCTCCCCACCGTAATTGTTGACTGTGGTAAACAGTAATTTGAAATCATAACTGCAGGTTCTTCTCCCTGTGCTTTTTTAAAATCTTACCTTTCTTTGCCACATAGGCAGCTTTCAGGTACCCACACCTCCGGAGTGGGTGGATACAGTCAGGTACATGGCATCATTGCCTGGTTTAGGATTTCAGCACATGCTTTGGAGCACCCTTAAGAGAAATAAAGAAGTGAAAGTCAGGTGTTTTGTGAGAGAAGATTTCATGGCACTTGTAAGGGACTTGGAGGTCTCAGAGAATAGGTTTTAACCATAGGATAGAGGTAATATTCTATTAGGAAGAATATAAGGTAAGAGCTATTATTTTAGCCCCTTGTGCACCCCTCTTCCCACCACCCCCTCCCAGCCCAGGTTCAGATGTGATCAGCCAGCAGGGGAGAAAAGACCAAAGGAGATGGTACTGGGGTTTAAATGGTCCCTGAGCCCAGCCAGAGTGGCTCATTGGTTTAGTATAGACCTATGAACCAAGAGGTCATGGTTCCATTCCTGGTCAGGGCACTTGCCCAGGTTTCAGGCTCAATCCCCAGTATGGGGCATGCAGGAGGCTGCCGATCAATGGTTCTCTTTCATCATTGATGTTTCGATCTCTATCTCCCTCTCTCTTCTCTGAAATCAATAAAAATATATAGTTTTTTTAAATGAGCTCCTGGCATGCAGACCACCAGCACTGCTCCTTGGTACTGTGGGGGGAAGGGGGCTGCAACATCACTGAACCCCTTTTAGAGACTTCAGATCACCTAGGTGGCTATGAGAGCAGAAGAGAGTGTTGCTTGCCTTCCCGTGCGGAGCCCGGGAGGCCAGGCCTCCCTCGCCAGCATGTCCCTCAGCAGCTGAAAACCAGCAATGGCTGAGAGGGTCTAGATTAGGGGTGTCGAACTCAATCAGAGAAGGGGCCAAAATTTAAAATCCAGCCTAAATCGCGGGCCGAATGGTTTACTGAACAGTCATAAACTGACAATGTCATAAACTGACAGTGGAGTGCAGTGATGACAGCGCGGTGCGGGCCACATTGCAAGGCCTGGCGGGCTGGATTTGGCCCGCGGGCCTTGTGTTTGACACTTGTGGTAGATGATCAGATCAGTCTTGGGAGCCTGTGCATCCTGCTGTGCTGGGGGGAAAGCCACCAGAATCCCCAAGCTTCTCCAAAAGATGCAGATGTAGCCCAGAGGGCAACTGGAAAGAGGCAAAGAGGCTTTGCAGTCAGGATAAGGAGAAAGCCAGCACCGTTGACAGGGCAACTAGAAGCCACAGTGGGCACCAAGGTCATGTGCTACAGATCCCAGTATCCCAGAACCCACAGGAGAGTCAGCCAGGGGCCCCTCTTCATGGCCCCTGGAAACCCAGATTATTCCAGGAAAAAGAGAGCAAAACAGAGGTTGAACCCCAAACTGACCCTGTTTGCATGAGCAGTGGCTGGCCATCTTGAACTGGACAGAGTGCTTTTCCCCTTTGGAGGAGATGAGGGACGGAGAACTAAGATGAGTTCTGTTCTAAAGAAACAGAGTTACAGTTTCACACATCGGAGATGATGAACTGCATAAATAATTCATGCCTCCCGCAGAATTTATAAATGAATTCATCACCGTTCACTTTTGAGTATAACCAAGATGTATAACAGGCAAATCCTCCATTGATGAAACAAACCCTGACTGAATCTCAATGGGCGAAGGAGATGGGTATTCACTGTAGAAAATGGTTCTCCTCTTTACCAGAGATGCTACCGCTAACGTCCTTTAATTGTCCAGAGGCCTAACGCAGTTAAAGAATGTTCGACTGAGGAAGGAAAGCTCATGTTTCTAGGCAGCCATCCAGCATTGCGTTGAGGTCTGCGCTGCTTCGCTTTAATCCGAACTTCAGCCCAGCATGCTTTCGCTAGAACTCTGACAAAGGCAAGAAAGACTGGCCGAAGCGAGCAGATGGAGCCGAAGGCCATGTCCCCTGACCAGCTGTGGCACCCTGAAGCCCTCTCCTGTCTGGGCTTCTTCTAGAAGGAAAGGCCTTCAGAGATCCAGGTGGCTCTACGGTGTCTTCTAGCGCTAGCCCTGTGGCTGTGCATTTCTGAAGCTGCTGACTTACAGACTGACCTGCTCCTGTTCTTATACGTAAGAATATAGAGCTTAGAAGCACATCATGTGATGTGAGCACGTCTAAGACTATGGTTACATGCTAAATAGCATCTAATCAGCTACATATTGAGTGTCCACTCTATACCAGGCCCCATCGAGACTGTTAGGGTAACAAAGGGAGAGCCCCTTTCTTGCCTAGGAAGTGAGGGCCCCTGGGAGGAAGCAAGAAACCCAAAAGGACACCACGAAGTCCAGGGTCTGAGGGTCACAGGGCTCCCTGTGAGCTACAGCGTCAGGAGGAGGAAGATGAGCTGGGTTTCGCAGCGCAGGCAGGATTTCTAGGAAGCAGAGATGCAAGAGTGGGAACAGTGCTTCTCAAACGTCGATGCACCTACGGGAACCACAGCAGTGCGAGGGATGCAGGGCACAGCTGTGATGAATAATGGGCGGTGACAGATGGGGAAGAGGGAATGGCTTGGGCAGTGGAGAAATGCCCATTCCCAAACATTTCCAAGGCTTTGGCTCTCTGTGTCCTCGCTCCCATCTAGCCACGGTGCTGTGAATATCTCTACGGAACTGCTGCAGATGGCACCTCACCCTGTCTTCCCCTACAAAGGAAGAAACTCAAGCCAAGGTCTTACCGTTCAGCAGAACTCCTCACTCCCTCGGAAAAGCAGGACATTTCTTAAAAAGCATTTGAGGGGCTAAAAAATAAAAAGTCAGAAATTAAAATAAAACAGATAAACCAAAGCAGGAGCCCTAAAGGGATAAGGCAAAATAAGGAAAGCCAAACCAAAGTTAACTTGGGCCACTGAGCTACATTTAGCTGTGAGCTTTCTAAAAGCCAAAGGGAAAAGGGAAAGTCATCCTATTTAGTACAGATAATAAAAGTAAATGTACCTACTCCTGCATTTAGAACAGACACACTCTTGCTAAATGTTTAGGAAGTATGGTAGAATTTTGAGGGTGTTGTAGAGGATTTGCTAGAAACCTCCTTTGACTGCCTCAGTACATAGACTATATAGTGAAGAACTCATATTTATCAGGCCCTCACTGCTGTGCCGATACTTTACCAAGCACTGGAGGGTATAAGGAGAGTTAGAACACAATCCTTCCCCACCGAAGGCTTTTAATCTGATTAAAAGATGCAACAGTAGTTGAATAAGTATTAGTTCAAAAGCAAATGTTTTGTTAAGGTCTTTCTTGTGCTGGACACATAATAGATAGGTCATTCCCATTAGACAGGCAGAATTTAAAAACTCCCCCAAGGTTAGGTTGAAAGAACGGTCTTAACAGAGGCTGGGTGTGTCTTTTATTTTTTAAAAAGTCCAATCCCAAAAAGTGAGTGTGACCGCAGAAATCATTTCACTCTATCACATCGTCATGCTGAAAAAAACGTTATCAACATGTCAACACTGAGAACCAAGGAAAATATGTTTAAGTAAGTAAACAACATAAATTGGTAACAATGGGCACATGCACAGAATTCTACAACTCAGTTTAGAGCTTTAGCCAAGACAGAAAAAGGACAAGGTTAGAAGTACACTGCTTTGCTGTGAGCAACAGAAACCCTGGCCAAACAGTGCTTCTCAAATTCCATGTGCGGATAACTCATCAGGGCAATCAATGTTGAAATGCAGGTTGTTGTATGGTAGGTCTGGGATTGGACCACAGGTCCTCATTTCTACCAGGCTTCCAGGCAGTATCTTGAGTCACGAGGAATAGGACAGGTCATGAAAAAGAGCTTTATTTGTCTAATAAATACACTCTCTGGAGATAAGTCTTCCAGGTAAGGGCAGCCTGGGCTTGAAGGGAGACCCATGACAACAGTCCTGGACCCAGGCCATTTGCAAGCATGCATGTATGTGAGTGCATGTTTGGAAAGAATGATGCATTTGGTTGAGTAAATTGAGGCCTACATGTTACCCTGAAACTTAAAATGCAAGTCACCCCCGAGGCAAGCCCAGGGTGCAGTATTAAGAGAAGCTCTTTGTCACTGCTGAAGGACAGTCACAAGCAGCAAACAGCAGGCGCTAATGGAGTACAAATCATGACAGACAAATTTAATTGCTTTTTCTCTAATCTATACAAATGCCAGATGAGGAGATAAAAGGAAAGCAGTGAATATAATAGCTCTCGATTTCAGGAAAGTGCTTGGGAATACTGACTTGGGTGAAATTCTGAGTGAAAAATAAATAATAACGATTCCAGTGAACCTGCTAGCGGGGTGTCCTGGTGCTGGGAAAGGAGGAGCCCCCTGCGCTCAGAGGGCACAGGAAAGGGGGTACTAGAGACTGACAGCAAAACCCCCTGTGCCCACATTGCCCAGGGCCTGCATCTCACCCAGGACCTGAGTCAAAGTCTGACCAATCCTCCCTCAAGACTGAGGCCCTGGGAGCAGCGACAGGCAAGGCCTGAGCTTGGCAGAAATGCAGGCTCTCAGGCCCCACCCAGCAGCCCAGGGGAGTCTGTACCCACTGACATCCACAGATACTGCTCTAACCTGCGAAGTTGGGGGGTCACTCCCCCACCTTCATCCTGCTCCCCCCCAAAAAGAAATTCTGCTCTGAAATTCACCTTCTGCTCCCACAGCAAACGGCTACCTTGCTGCCCTGATGACAGTCTCAGCCAAGCTAAGTGCAAACACCATG
This sequence comes from Pipistrellus hanaki, assembly GCF_964339955.1. NCBI lineage: Eukaryota > Metazoa > Chordata > Mammalia > Chiroptera > Vespertilionidae > Pipistrellus > Pipistrellus hanaki. The sequence continues at coordinate 73,764,449 of NC_140508.1, forward strand.
GGGTGTTTGTCTTTTTAAAACAAGTCAGTTAATTAGATGCAACTGGTGGGATTTCAGAGCATGTAACATGGGGGGGGGGCATGGACATGGGCCAGGGATCCCTCCAAGAAATAAGGAGAGAGCACTGGATTGAGTGCCCCCACCCCATGCACTTTATCTGGTGTATTTTACACAGACCTGAAGCTGTCATTATCCCACTTTTCGAGTGAGAAGTCCAACACTCAGAGAGGTGAAAACTGGCCAGAGGTGGCCAGCCTGGTGCTGCTGGCTGCTGGCTTCCGACATCTGGGACCCCCCTCCCTCACCCCCAGCACCATGTCGCTTGCCCCACTCGCTCTGTCTACCTGTGTGGATCCCTTTGCCCAGCCCTGATCACACCCACACTTACAGGACTGTCGCTGAGGGTGACTGTGATTGGCAGAGAGGGGCTCTCTGAACCTCTTCTGCTCCGACTTCCTTTCTCACTCAGGGGATGAGCAGCACCAGCTACGCACGCACTGAAAGACAGACAAGCAAAAAAGCATAGGAACTGTCCGGGCACTGGATATATGGCTTAGACTTGCTTATTTCCAAAAACGTGTGAAGTAAACTTACAGCATAGAAACTGTGTGTATCAGTCCCTTTAAAATAATAACTAGTGAGTGATACGTGATAAGGGGAAGGGAAGACTTGACAGAGACCCTGCAAAAAGAGAGTTGATGCCATCAAGCATGGAACTGAGCTGTAGCGTCTCAGAGAGTTGAGGCAAAGAGGTTTGATAGCATTTCCAATGAAAGTGAATGTAGTCAGAAGAGACCCACTTTAAATATATATATATATATATATATATATATATATATATATATATATATATATATAATTTAAATGATTTCAGAGAGGAAGGGAGAGAGCGATAGAAACATCAATGATAAGAGAGAACCATTGATTAGCTGCCTTTTGCAGGCCTCACACTGGGGATGGAGCCCAGCCCACAACATAGGTATGTGCCCTGACTAAGAATCGAACTGTGACCTTCTGGTTCATCGGTGGACGCTCAACCATGAAGCCACACCGTCAGCTTGGCAGAGACCCACTTTTTTCCTGAGCCCTTAAAGGAAAGCATCTTATGAAACTGACAGAGGCCCCTGCCTGGGAAGGGGTAAAAAAATTATCTGTGACCTGGAGAAGCCAGCTGTTTGGGTAAGGTGCCCCCAAATGAGATTCAACTTGGAAAGGCATATGCATTAACACGGGAAGGAAAAATAATCATAAAGACAGAGATGGATTCAGTAAGTGGATGGGGGGACCTTGAAAGTGGGCCCCCACGGAGAGAGACGCAGCTCCAGAGCAGAGCACAAATTAGATGGGTTTGCAATGGGATGTGGCAGAGGAATAAGTAAAGAGGGCAAGATAAGCTGGGCACGCGTGTGCAGGGTCCGGACGCGAAGCCGGGAGGCAATGGTCGCTGGTGTTGAGCTGGAGCCTGGGAGATTGCAGCCAGCTGCGGGCATCTCATTACCCGACAGAGGGGGGGCAAGTGGAGAGAGTTCAGGGAAGGGCACCAGGCATGATGAGGCAGCAGGAGAGATTAATTTACCAGGAAAGATTAAAAAGTAAACGAGGGGAGCTGGGCTCTGGGAAGGCTGACTCCAGGGCGTGGAGGGAATGTGCGAGGCACTCGGGCAGACAGGCAGAGAGGAAGAGGAGGCCTGGCCTGGACCAGAAGTGATGAATGGGCCACAGGTGGGATGAGATGAGGCAGTGATGGCAGAGACCTAGGGGTTGCAGACCTTTCTAAATGCTTGGCAAGGGCAGCTGGGCAGGAAGGTAGAGAGTAGCGTGAGTACAGACTGTGTGGGTTCCTGCTGGCCGGTGGTGGTTATTACTCAGACAGGCAATGGCAGGCAGGTTTCAGGAGAAGCGTGAGTTCTGTTTAGATGAGTTGGTCTTGATAGGGTTGGAGTACATCCTATAAGCAAGTGGGCAACAGGTTGGTACTTCGTCTGGACTTGGAGATTCAGGAATTAGCAATATATCTGTGATGGCTGAAGCCACGGTATGAAGGTGATGCCCAAAGGTTTGTGGGAACTGGAGAGCAGAGCGCCAAAAACAATCCTGGGAAATGCCAACAGCTGTGGGGTGAGTGGGTGAAGGGAGGTGCTGAGGGAGGTGAGAAGGAGCAAGCCTGAGAGGTCATTTGAAAACAGAGTCGATGGAATTACACATCATGAGATGAACCGTTTCAAGAAGGAAGGACTAATGAACAGTGTGAGGTAGCATCAAAATTTAAGCCAGTTAAGTGTAGAGAGCGCCTGGGAAGACCCATGGGCATTCTTCCTTAATAATTGTCAGCTGAACCCAAGGCGACAGGCAAAGCCTTCTTACCAAAAAGACAGATGTATTCTCAGCATTGACTCTTATCTTTGCCCAGGTGTTGGGAAGTGGGTTTTGATATGTAAATTCAGTCAAGTACCAGGAATGAATAGGACTCAGGCCCACTCAAGAATGCAAATAATCTATGTCTTGACTTTTGGTGAAAGTTTCCAGTATTTGGGATATAAAATAAACAGGATGCATGGGCTCTGGGTCACTGTCTATCCATTGGAAGAGGGCAGCAGTCCACCCAGTCCTTCTTCTGTCTTGTCTCTTTATTTTATTTCTCAATCCCCAGCCCCTCTACTAGAAGAACCGGATCATCTCTCTTTCCATGCTGGATGCCATAAGTTAGGACCAAAATATCCACTCTATTCAACACTGTGGAGGCCATGGTGACCAGCAAGAAGAGGTTCAGTGGATCAGGTGTGGCAGGAGCCAGACTGCCAGAAGTGAGAGGCATGTGGGAGGCGATGGCCCAAAGTGCAGCAAGGACTTAGAATGGTTGGCCTAGAAGGGCAAGAGTGGGTTAGGACAGCTCTTACAGTGTCTGTGGTTGAGGGGGCGCTTGGTTTTCATGGGTTGGTTCTTAAAACAGAATGATCTGAACACGTTTTCAGATTCTGGGGGTGAAGAGGTAGAAGATTTTAAGGGAATAAGAGAGAGTGAGCTGGACAGAGATCATGGTCTGGAAATGGGCTATTGGCACCTAAGATTTCAGAGTGGGATCTGTTCTAGGTCATTTCAAGCCACCAAATATACTTCTGCTCGTGTGGCTTAAAACCCTTGGGACCTTCCCACTTCTTTTAGGATAAGAAACAACATCTTCCCCAGGTGGCCCATAGGCTCAGCATAGCCTGGCTGCCCCCAGCCTCCTCTTGTAACACATTCCTCCTCCCCACTTCATCTAAACCCCATTCCCTCTAAACCCCATTCCCTCTGGCTTTCTTGTACATTCAAGGCACTTGCACATGCCTACTACACTCCCCAACTCATCCCTTGTTTCATAACACCTACTCATTTTTCAGATTTCAGCTTCTTTCAGTAAACATTCCCTGTATTCTGACTTGGACAGCTTCCTTTATTATTGGTTATTTAGAACCATATTCCTCTTTTCCAGAGTATGTATTGAATTGATGCATTCTTTATTATGAGTACCCAGTTCTATAAGAGGAGGGACTATCTCCATTTTTAATCACTATGCTAACTCTAGCACCTAACACAGGGCTGGCATTGAGTAGGCCATCAATGCATAGATTCTGAATAAATGAGTGAATGAATGAATGGCAAATGTTTGTAAGGGAAGGAAAGCACACAGCCTCTCTCGTTATGGTAAGACAAGTCAAGCCTAGGGATCTGGAAATGGCAAGTATTTTGAGTAATTGAGCTCCAGGTCCCCGCCCAGAGCCAACATAGCAGAGCTACCTACGGCCCCAGACTACACACAGGAAGAGGGGGCACTCTTCTGAGAGCCATTCAGGCTGGCACCAGCAGCCAACTTCGTTTAAAGAGGCATAACACTTTAATTATCGTGGCACTCCAAAGGGCTCATACAGCTGAAAACTAATTGCTGGTAAAGGCTGCCTGGGTGAAGTCGGTGTGCGCTCCAGAAAGGGCAAGGAGACAATGAGACTTGGAATTAGTATGCCAGAAACATCCAAAACACATTCATTGTGTTAATAGAAATACCTAAGAATATTAGATATATGGGGGCTTATTATTCATATTAGTTATAATATGGAAATCAAATTTTATTTCTAAATCGCAATCAAATGGTATTTTCTATTAAAACTTTAATAGCAAGCTAGATTAAGCAATGCTATGGTTACATATTAGTAATCCAGTTTGGTTATAATTTATTTACTTATTTATTTATTTATTTATTAATGAATCATTATGGGATGAAATAAAGCAAGATATTTTCCAAAATGAACTGAGAAGACTTTTCTTTGGTGAAATAGAGAAACTGCCTAACAGTTCAAATTAACAATATAGTCTCAGTGAAGTAAGCACTAATAGTGAAGCTTCTTGCTCATGAAAATATCTCACCTTCTTCTTCTATTGTATTGCCCTGAAGAACCAATGGCCAGAGGGTCCTACGAGGTCAACTAGTCAGATACCCTGTGTTGAGACAAAATTACATGAACTACCTCTCTGAAGGCTGACACCACACTAGGAACCAACCTTGACTTACTTTTTTGTCCAAAGTGCCATGGCCTTCCCTTAAATGTATTTGGATTTCCCACTTCCTCTTGCATGTAGTAAGTGCTTAATAAAAGTTTGATATGTCTATTTAATAAATCAATCAATCATACGCTGATCTCTCAAGGATATATATTCATATTATATAAACACACCCCTCAAAATAATGCTTGGTGTTTATAAATAAACACATATTTTCCTAACAAGATAGCAGTCACTTCCCCGGCCCATCTAAAAATGATAATAAATAGCATTTATTGGATGGTTATCATAAGCCAGGCACTGTGGCAAGCTCTTTGCATATCTTATCACATTTACTATCCACAACAGTCATAGAAGTGGCGGCTATGACAGACAAGAACAGTGAGGCACTGACAGGGAAGTAACTTGCCCAAGATGATAGATTCCGCATTTGGTACTCTAACCATTGGGATACACTCAAGGAAGTTCAATAGCCCTTGCCTTTCCCTCTAGAGCTTTCTCTAAGGCTCTCCCTGACACTCAGGGTATGGGGGTTTGCTTCAAGTTCACCCTCCCCTGCATCCTTGGAAGCTATAGAAGAGAAAACACAGGAATTCCCAACCTACCCTTATACACAGAACTTCCTCAGGCCACCATGGCCCAGGGGTACAAATATGGGCACAATTAGAGTACCCAGGTGTCACCCAGGACTTCCATGCCCTGTAGGGGTCTAGGAATAATGGCCCAGACTTGCCCAAATCCAAAGTCCAAAGCCAGTCCCTGACAATTCTCATGCCCTCTTGCTCCTCTCTGCCTCCAGTGTCTGGGTCGATCCATATTACCTGTGCCAGGCTGAATAGTAAATAGCATCTCTCCCTCCTCAAATTCATGTCCACCCAGGGATCTCAGAATGTCACCTTATTTAGAAATAGTGTCTTGGTAGCTATAATCAAGTCAAGATGAGATCAGTCTGAATTAGGGTGGGCCCTAAACTAAGTGATTGGTATCCCAATAGGAGACAGAGATTTGGGGACACACGGAAGATGGCCAAGACTGAGGCAGAGATGGGTGTGATGCAGCTACAAGCCAAGGAATGCCAAGGATTGCCAGGAGCCACCAGAAGCTGGACAAGGCAAGGAAGGACACTTTCCTAGAGCCTTCAGAAAGAGCATGGTCCTTGCTTTGGGTCCTCTAGCCTCCAGAGCTGTGAGGCAATAAATGCCTATTGTTTTAAGCTCCCCAGTGTGCAGCACCTTGTTACAACCTAGGAAACCAATCCACTCTTTTCTCACTTCCTCAGTCCAGGAGCAACCACCTGCTGCCCCAAGCACCACACATCCCCGTAAAGCTATGTCCAGTTGAGACCCTGAGCCCAATCCAGGCCCCAAACTTTTCATATCAGTCTGCAAAGAGGTAAGTCCAGAAAGTCTCTCCAGGAAGCATTTAGAAACTTACAGCAATTTGACAGAGTAGTATTATGCGTGTGGAGTTCAGTAATAGAAATTTTGGATTTGTATGTCGTACATCTGTTTTTTAATTTTATTTTACTAGTGACTCATTTCTATTGCTTTTTGCAAAAATACCCATCCACGACATGTTGAAAATCAAAGAGAAAAAGAAAAACACTGAACCTTCAGTACCCAGAGTTTGAGAAACCTTATAGGGCACTAAGGGCCTTTGCTGAAACACGGCCCACTCTCCTTGGAAGGCAGGCAGCGTCACAGAGAACACTATGTGGAATTTTTTTAAATACCTTTTCTAACAAGCTCACCACTTTTCTGACATGGATCCTGCCCTCTCCTCTGGCAACTCCTCCGATGGTTGGCAAGGACTCCCAGGGCCAGCTCGAGCTCTCTTCAGGGCCGGAGCGCTTTCCCAGGCTGGCGTCTGCTCATTTCCTGAGAAGCCCTCACCCAGGCTCACTTTCTCCAGCCCTGAAGCAGCAGGCACTGCCTGGGCTGCATCTGACAAACATGTTGGTTGCCAGGACTTATAGCTTTTGCTCATTCTTTACTTCCCTGCAGCATGGGCCCCTCCAGGGATCAGGCTGGGTCCTGGGGCCTGGTGGGGCACAGCCTGAAAACTAGGCACTGCACCCCCAGACGCACACTCTCTCAGAAGGGCTGCATCCCCAGCAGGTGCCTGCCTGGCCCATGTGCATGGAGCAGTGATTTCCAACCTTTTTTTTTTTTTTTTTTTTTTAATCTCATGGCACATAAACTAGTTACTAAAATTCTCTGGCACAACCTGAAAAAAAAAAAGGGTATAATTTTTATTCATTCACACCAGATGACTGTTGTGGTGTTGGCTGCTGTCCTTCTTGTATTTGGCATCTAAGGGAAAAGAGGTCCGTGCCCCTGACTAAAATAGTCAGATGTCACATTTTAAAAATTCTTGCAGCACACCAGTTGAAAATCGCTGGCATAGTGTAGGCAGGCCCCCTCTTCTCACCGCATGCATGCGCCAACATGCCAACGCTGGCATTCCATACCCTTCTTAGGCCAGGCCGGGCCCCCCGCCTGCATGGACACTGAGCCACAGTAACAACAATCTTTAAAAAAAAAAAAAAAAAAAAAAATATATATATATATATATATATATATATATATATATATATATATTATTGATTTTTTCAGAGAGGAAGAGAGGGATAGAGAGTTAGAAACATCGATGAGAGAGAAACATCGATCAGCTGCCTCTTGCACACCCCCTACTGGGGATGTGCCCGCAACCAAGGTCCATGCCCTTGACCGGAATCGAACCCGGGACCTTTCAGTCCGCAGGCCGACGCTCTATCCACTGAGCCACACCGGTTTCGGCCGTAACAACCATCTTAATGGCTGATGCACGTAGCACATTCCAGGCGGCAGCCACTGCCCGGTGTCACGCCATTTTAACGCATTGCCTCCTCACAACATCCCTGTATGGTCGATGCTACTGTTACCGCACTGGACAGAGGAGAGCACTGAGGCATGGAGTGCCAAGGTTATCAACAAGCCAGTGGCAAAACTGTGATTCAAACGTGTGTGCTCCGCCTCTGGAGCCCACACCGTAGTCCTGCTCCTCAGCTCTTGTCCTACATTGTTACCAGACGCCAGCTCCCTTCTGATGGAGCACACCCTCCAGGGCTTTGTAGAGGCCACCCCCTTGCCCAGCGCCCAAAGGCACCAACCCCTCAGCATCCTTCTGAAAGCATTCCATGTCTTCCTGGAAAGCGTTTCATGTCTTGCAAAAGTCCAGCCGTCTACAAGGGATTTTTGGGGAGGCACTTGTTTGTGTCTGCATTTCTAGGCTCCTGCCCGGCTGCCTCTCCCAGCTCATGGCCCCTCCCTTTGGTCCTATTGGCCAGCCCCCTGTCCTCGCAGGGCAGCAAGGAGCACCTTCCACGCAGGCAGGTGATGTCGGAATATCAGGGTTGTCAAGGAGAAGAACGACCCCCCTCCCCTGGCCGATGCCTTAAGTGTCCTCTTTAGGCGGTTTGCTCGGCTGCTTGGGAAAGGGGATGGTGATAATCAAAATCATGCATCTTTGCTGGAAAAAATGTCAAACCCCACCAAAGTATAGGGAGGAAATAATTACTGTTCCTTCCCCTTCCTCCCTCCTTCACCTTGCCCAGAAGTAAACAGATGACCCACTTCCCTCTCAGAGGAGTTATCCAGTTACAGAAATTGCTGCCCGTAGAGGTGCAGATACCCCCAAGAGGAGAAGTCCCTTACATGGCCTTGGCTCCTGCAGCCCCCTTCGCTCCCACCCACCCTCACACCCCAGCTGCACTTCCTGAGGAGAGGACTTGGAGGGAGGAGGGAAGAGGATCTATGGGCCATGAACGGGGTTGGGGACAAGGGAGTCTTGGATCCGAGCAGTGATGGAGCAGGGAGGCAGGAGCCGCACGGAGGAAATATGCAAACTTCATACCTGAGCTAAGGTTTTGGCCTAGAAACCAAGGGAGAGGAATGGCCTGCTGGAGATGCAGGTGTGGTGGGTGCTGGGAGGAAACTCTGGGGCAAATCTGGCTGAGAAAATACACTTGGAACAGGTGGCAGCCCCAACACCCAGCTTTCTCCACGTCTCTTCTTTCCTTGAGTACCCAGGGCAGGTAATGACACACTTTTCCTCTCTCTCTCTCTCTCTCTCTCTCTCTCTCTCTCTCTCTCTCTCTCTCACACACACACACACACACACACACACACACACACACACTTAATGACTTCCCAGTCTTAAAGCCAGCCTGTGATTCCACCTACAACTGGTCTGTCTCTGGAGCTGGCTGCCTGCCTTTGCTCTTTCACGGGTTAACACTCCCGGCTCAGGCAGCACAACGGAGCAGTGCAAACAATGCCTGGCTCATTCCCTCACTATTAGCCCACTGAGAGAATAACCACATATAACATTCCCCTCCCCTTCCACTCCCCCAAACCAACAAAAACCAACCTTGTCGTTTCCCCTTCCCCTGGGGTGCACTGTGCTTCCCTTCAGAATCGGGAGTAAATTATCTCCAAAGAAGGGTTCATTAAGAATAAATAATAATTTGCACTTCTAATGCACCTTTTGTCTAAGTATCTCAAAGCGCTTTACTTAATTAATTAATTAAGAGAATTAATTAATTCGGAAAGCACTCCTGGAGGGAGGGAAGGCATACCTAATGACACCTGTTTTCCAGATGAGTACACTGAGGCCCACAGGAAAGGGCTCAAGGTCACAACAGAAAAAGTGGTGACATCGAGCTGGGGGGGAGGGGGTAAAGACTAGCTTTGCTCCAACATGTTAAGATTTTGTTGGGCCAGCCAGGGAAGTCCCAGGCAGAGGGGGGAGTGGGGAGGAGAGGAAGTTGGTGAGGAAAAGGTTGCTATGGCCACCTTTAGAAGTCAGGGACGACGAGGCCAAGACAAGGAACTCCACAAAGGCTATGGGTTCAAGTACACTAGGTGCCAGGACCGAGGGGTCAGGTACCCTCGATGAAGAACCCAGGCTGAGTGGTCTCCCGACAGCGTGTCCGACCCCCTCCCAGGCACAAGAGTCAGCTGGGTTTGAGTGACAGGCACGTGGCTCCCCTGGCAAGGTGGCAGTTGGCATACAATTAAATGCTTCTGAGCACCAGCACCTCCCCAGGTGCTCTCTATTGAGACTAGAGCTAATCAGAGTTCGGGCTTTTTGTCTGTGGGTGGGGGAAGCAGGCTCCCCTGCTCTGCCCAGTGAGGGAGAGGCAGTCAGTCCTCTTAGAACTCTCTCTCCAAGCCTAACCCCTGGGTGCCCCTCAACCTCCCATCAGCATCCTGGTCACTCCAGACACTGCTCTGGGACTCAAGTCCCAACAGGAGGCTGAGATGCAGGCACTTCCCAGCTGACCCCCACCCTCTCCCTGCTCCTTCCAGCCCTCGCCCCCACCTGTTCCCAGCAAAGCTAACTAGGCCACATGTGCACGCACACCCCCAAGCACACATGCACACAGACTCCGTGAACATGCACGGCTCCACAAATTAACAACCCAAGCTTGTCTTCTTCATTGTGTTTTTATTATGATGCTCCTCGATGATGTTTTTAAATGAATTTTGAATAGGTCCCGTAATTTGGTTTGTTCTACATTGCAATGCAAGTACCAGGGCCCCGCAGGAATTGCTGCGAAGAATACAATATTATGTGAGCATGGCTTCTGCTTGCCTTTCTGCTTCCTCATAATTAAGCTTTATTGAGTTGTAAAATGAATAACAATTTAAAAAAAAAACTGTTTATTGATCCAGGTGCGAGACATAAGAAAACTTTCTCCAATTCCTGACCTCACCAAGTGGCGCCAGACCCCGCTCTGCTCCCCAGTCCTGTTAAGAGCAGTGGATCCCCTTCAGCTACAGGCGGAGCTTTCTCTGACACTGGGAAGCAAACTAGTGGTGTCTGCATCGGGAATGGAAACCTAACTAGGGCTTGTTAATGGCAGAAGTCAACCGAAACTCTAGGGACTCCTGACTTACCTTGAACTTAATGCCTACAGTCTTGTCACTTGAGAAGTCTATCTTTGCTGAAGACACTGTGCCCTTTGAAAAAACAAACTCAAAAGGGATCATAGACTTGAATGCAGAGCCTGACACTATAAGACTCCCAGAGGATAACATAGGAGAAAATGATGGCCTTGGGTGTGGTAGTGACTTTTCAGATACAACACCAAAGGACCCATTCACGAGGGAGGAGGAGAACAATTGATAAGCTGGACTTCATTAAAATGAAAAACCTTTGCTCCATGAAAGACAATAGCAAGAGAATGAGAAGACCAACCACAAACTGGGAGAAAACATTTGATAAATGACTGTTGTCCAAAATATACGAAGAACTCTTAAAACTCAACAATAAGAAAATAAGCAACCTGATTTTAAAATGGGCCAAAGACTTTTTAAAATATATATATTTTATTGTTATTTTACAGAGAAAGGGAGAGGGATAGAGTTAGAAACATGGATGGGAGAGAAATATTGATCAGCTGCCTCCTGAACACTCTCTCCCAAGCCTAACTCTTGGGTGCCCCTCAACCTCCCATCAGCATCCTGGCCACTCCAGACACTGCTCTGGAACTCACGTCCCAATAAGAGACAGAGATACAGGCACTTCCCAGCTGTCCCCCACCCTCTCCCTGTTCCCTCCTGTCGGTCCATCCAGCCCTGGTCCCCACCTGTTCCCAGCAAAGCTAACTAGGCCACATGTGCGCGCACACCCCCAAGCACACATGCACACAGACCCTACTGGGGATGTGCCTGCACCAAGGTACATGCCCTTGACCAGAATCAAACCTGGGACCCTTCAATCCTGAGGCCTGATGCTCTAGCCCCTGAGCAAAACCAGTTAGGGCTGGGCCAAAGAGTTTAACAGACACCTCGCCAAAGAAGATATACAGACAGCCAAAATGCATATTAAAAGATGCTCTACATCAGATGCCATCAGGGAAATGAAAATTAAAACAACAATAAGATAGCACTGCACACTGATCAAAATGTCCAAATCGAGAACACTGACAACACCAAATGCTGGCAAGGCTGAGGAACAAAAGGAACTCACACTCATTACTGATGGGAACGCCAAATGGCATAAGCACTTTGGAAGGCAGTGTGGCAGTTCCTTACAAAGCCAAATACACTCACACCTATGACCCAGCAATCAAATTCCTTGGTATTTACCCGAAGGAGTTGAAAAGTTATCTCTATATAAAAACCAGCGTATGTGTGTTTATAGCAGCTTATTCATAATTGTCAAAACTTGGAAGCAAGCCAGACAATCTTTAGTAGGTGAATGGATAAACTGTGGTGCATCCAGACTAATGGAATATTATTCAACAATAAAAAGAAATAAGCCAACAAACTATGAAAAGACTGGCAGAAACAAATGTATATTGCTAAGTGAAAGAAGCCAAGCTGAAAAGGTTACACACTGAATGCTTACAACTATATGACATCTGGGAAAGACAAAATTATGGCAACAGTCAAAAGATCAGTGGTTTCCAGGGGTTGGAGGTGCAACAGAGGGGGTTTTTAGGGGAGTGAAATATCCTCTGTGACACTCCAATGATAGATACATGTCCTTATACATTTGTTCAAATCTATGGAATGTACAACACCAAGAATAAACACTAAGATAAACTATGGAGTTTGGGTGATTATGATGTATCAATTAAGTTAATCAGTTGTAACAAATGTACCACTCTATTAGAGAGGTTCATATAGGGGAGGCTGTGTGTATGGAGGCAGGGGGGCTTATGGGAAATCTCTGTATCTTCCACTCAGTTTTGCTGGAAACCTAAAACAGCTTTAAAAATAGTCTTTAAGCCTGGCCGGTGTGGCTCAGCTGGTTGAGCACCAAGAGGGTGCCAGTTTAATTCCAGGTCAGGGCACATGCTTGAGTTTCGGGCTCAATCCCCAGTAGAGAGTGTGCAGGAGGCAACCAATCAATCTTTCTCTCTCATGATGTTTTTATCTCTCCCTACCTCTCCTTTCCTCTCTCTCTAAAAGTAGTAAAATCGCTTTTATTTTTATTTTAAGAAAAGCATTTTAAAAAGAAAAAACTAAATTGCTGCAAGCAACCACCTATAATGCTAATAGTAACTATGGGGGAAAAGATATTAAAGAGAGAGAGGAATGGTGATGTGTATCCATAAGATCAGGGTGCACATATCTATACACACATGTACAGTTTCATTCCTCGCATTCCACATGGCATGTCACAAAGTGACTCACACATCGGAGTCTTAAAGATATTGGAAGACTAGTGTCTGTCTCATGATTTCTATAATTTTAGGGTGTGTATGCTCATGTGTGTGTTGTATATGTGTGCGTGCATATGTGTACACAATTTTATGTACACTTAAAGTTTATAGACATGCAAATGTATTGATCCTATTATCTGCATTTGCAAGCTGTATGCATGGAATAATGCATTATGTTGTGAATAAATATATACATGCATGTTTATATATGTGCATGTCTGTGTGAGTGTGAGTGTGTGTGTGTGTGTGTGTGTGTGTGTGTGTGAATAATGTCACCATGGCTAGCAGTGAGGAGAGGACTGGCAGCTGGGTGAACCTCCGAATGACTAGCAGGGCATGAGGACCTGCATGTCCAGGCAGGTTCACTGCTGGAAAGTGGGGCCTGCAGCCATCAGAGCCCTGAATTAAATCTCCCAAGAGCACTCCCACAGGGAGCAGGCTGACGTCTAGGCCATGGGGGCCCTTGACCCTGGAGGGCAGGGCAGCTGGTTTTCCCCCAGAGGAACAGAGCTGAGCAGCATTAGGCACAGTCAGACCCCCGAGCTAGGCAGGAGGAAAGTCAATACACGAATATGCTTGAGGGTGTGAAGCCTTAGGAGGCCCTTCCCTCCTCACTCTCCAGATTTGGCCCCTGGGAGCTGGGAGGAGGCAGACACATGGATTTATGTGAGATCTGTCTGAGCGGAATGCATGTCCTGGGTGGTGTGCCTGAAGAGAGCAATGGGACATTCAGCTCATTCTGGCCATGAGAAAACTGAGGCCGGCCAGGAATCAGGTTAGCCCAGTACAGAGTCTGCAGTAACTGATTGTTAGTGAGTCAGGGAGTGAAGAAAGGAATGATAAACGAATAAAAAGAAAGAGGAAGCAGAAAGGGTTGAATAGATAATAGGGACCATCTTGAACTTTTGGCTGTCTATTCCTTATTCCAAAGAAGGGAAACAAGAGCAGCTAGCAGAGGTTAATTCTTAAGAAATGAAGAGTCTGATCTTTCTATTTTCTGAGGGTGGACAGGAGGAGATCATGAAAGGGAATATGCATGAAGTATTGTGTTTTCACGTGTGATCATTTTGGAGGGTGTTTGTGCATATGAAGGGAAGTTTCTATGGACGTGTTTTGGGGTATATGAATCAGAATCTGATCAAGAGGGAGAAAAATCATTTGCTGAAGTCAAAGGCCTCCTGAGATAACACGGGAGATTTAACACAACCACAGTCACCACTGATTTATTTTATAAACATAGTCACCATGGAGCTGGGCACTATGGAGAACACCCAATGGATCAGACCCACGTCATCCCCGGAAGGAACCCACAGAGATAAGGCGTATTTACAACACCAGAACCAAGGGAGAGATCGCAGTGAGCCAAGAGGGATATACAAGTGAGGTGCAAGAGGAGTTAGAAGCCAAGAGGCAATATTCTGTGTGTGTGAATATGTGTGTGTGTAAATGTGTGCATATATGAGAGTCTGGGTGGAGAGCTTCTGTAGTTGAGCACTGGGATTTTTACTCATACATACAGCTGGGTTTGATGTATATTATACTGGGAACGTTGCAGCTATGATTTCCTGTCCCCTCCATCACTCTGGAGCATATTATTAGAAGGTCATAGGTGAAGTGACCATGTAACTTATTGTTCAAATAGAAACCCTTGAAAGTGAAAGAGGGCACTACTCATAACTATATGCCAGGCAACTGCCATAGCCACATTTAATTCAGGGCTCTGATGGCTGCAACCTGGAGCTGCCCTGTGCATGCCAGGGCTTGAGGTTGCCCTGGTTAGAGAGGTTTGCAGTGGGTTGTCCTTGAAGCCCAGCAGCCAAAGTGTGGGCTGACCCCTGGGCAGGGGCAAGCGCTCGGGGAGGGCAAAGTGGGAGAAAATGCTCCTGGGGCCCCAAATGTCCTGCCTCCCCACTGCTGGGCTCGGCATTCAGGGCCCAGCAAGCCTGCTGCCCAACTTGAGATCTTAGCACTTACTCCATCCACTTTAGCACCACTATTTTGCAACCTCCCCCCATGCTAGCCCAGGCAGGCTGCTCTAATGGATTACTTGCATTATCTCCCTCATCACTGCTTAAATATTTATCAGACCATTATGTATTTAGTGGCCAGGAGGGGGAGTGGAAGGGGCAGGAGGCAGAACTGCTTTGGCCAGATGCAAGGGTTAATTACAGATTGGATAAATCCCTCCCACCCTCCACACCCTACCCCCATTTAAAAATTAAATAAACAAAGATGGTCGGGAGATTAAAAGTAGACCGTTACTTACATGTAAGGAAGTCCAACGCCACCTAATCCAGGTCTGAGTGCCTCCCAGGGTCTGGTTTTAGTATCTGTTCCTGGCCCCGACCTGCACACCTGTGGGCTCCCTGAGCCTTACACCAGCTTCTAATTAAAAACTATCCTTCCCTTTTTTGCTTGTCAAGCAACCAAAATTCAAGCTCTCCTAAAACTGGAGTCAACATCCGCCTCATAAAAGAAGTTCTGAAGGTAACTCCGGGGCTGGCACTGTGAAATATTGTTCATTATAACGAAGCAGCTGAGATAATGCCGCTTTCTAATTTCCCTTTCTCAGTCAGAAATTAAATAAAAAGTCATGTCTAAATTACAATACTGGATTGAGATCAGAGGAAGGCCCCATGCAGAGAGCTCATGATCTATCCTCCCCACATTTTACAACCATTTCAAAAGATTATTGTTGTTGTTTTCCCCTCCCTTGTCTTTGAGGCCATTTACATTTCTTCTGAACTCTCACTGTGTTTTATTCGAATCTCTTCTAAGTGCCAGTGCACATAACAAGTCAATCACAAACTTAAATTAAAAAAAATAATAAACTCGGGCAAACTTGGGCTCTGAACTCCAAGATGAACTAACTGGAGGGCCCCTGACTGGGCTATTGACATTCACCTTCTTGGCCCTGCAGTTTTGTCCACTGCCCAGTTGGCAATGTCTTCTCCAGGGAGAATTAGGTTGGGGAGGACTCACTGCTAAAAAAAAAAAAAAAAAAAGAAAAGAAAACAGCCTGCATTTCTATAGCCCTCCCTTGTTGCAGAAATGTTCCTTGGACAAAATGGAAATGCAGGACTGGCTAGTAAGGGGTATTTTTAAAATTCCAGTGAACCTGTAATATTATGTGTAATTGAACATTCATTTGACTATCAATAAGGGGAGAAGAGGAACATTGGCACGTCTTGACAGTTGCAATTCAAGCATTCTGTGTTCTGAGAAGTGGTTGGCATTTCCAGGATGTTGCACAAAACTTTGGTGCTGAAAATCATTGTTTTTGGTGGAATTGATTAAATAGCATCATTATGAACTACTTTTACTATATGCAAGTTGCTTCCTATCAACGGCTCAGATAACATAAATTGAGCACCTACTATGTGAAAGGCACTGGGCAAGAATGAGCAAAGAATGGTCTCCTACTAGAGTCCTGTGATCAGGGCCCCTGAGGCACTAGCTGCACTTGGGTACTCACTCTCCAGCTGGGACAAGAGTACATTTAGATTTGAAGATGCAGCCCAGTTATTGTAAGTGAGGGTCTGCTCCAAGGAAGACTCTAAAAGCTCAAGGGAGATGGGTTTCTGCAGGACACATTAGTCAGATAGAACCTGGCAGAAGAGAGGGACTTGAGCTGGGCTTTGCAGACCAGGTAAGATTTAACAACGAGGACAGGAGATGAGAAACACTTCAGAAAGGGCACAGTGTGAGCAAAGGCCCAGCCAGGGATGAGATGCACAGGGCACTAAGATACAGCAAGCTGGGTAAGGTCTGGACAGACAGAGTGCCTGGGCATGGTCTCCTATGGCCACAAGCAATCTACTTGTGGCTTCTCAGAAGGCTTCTCAAGGTAGGCGGGACCTGACAGCCTATGCTGTGGTTACTTACTATGGACAAGTGGCATCTGGCTTATGCTACATTTCAGAGCTGCAATGAGAATGACCAAAGAGCTACTCTACTGCTGGACACCTAGTCCAGATGTCAGCTGTGGGCCCCACAAGCCACTATCATGGAGACCCTTAAGCTGTTCCCCTTCCAAAGGGCATCGTGTGCAGCCTAAAATGTTACAATCAGGGGAGAAAAGGGTCAGAGAGGCTGAGTGGAGTTTAATGGCAGGTGTAGTGGACATGGCTTTGGATTGAACTCATATCATACACTTTTGTCTATTTGCAGTTTTGTGCCCTTCAAGTGTCATCCAAGCCAGCTGCAGAGTGCACACTCCAACAACATATCTTTGTTCTGCAAATTAGAGTGCCATCATTCTTCCGACTCCTTGACATGAAGACGTTCATTTGGACTTAAAACCCATCCACCCCATCGCAAAAACTTTTAACACTCCATTTGTCAATGGGAGAAAAGGAAAGCTGTTAAATTCTTTAAATATAATTTCAACTGTTATGAATCTTTAATGGTTATAAAAATGGCTTTAAATTTTTTATCACCCACTTGTGCAAAGTTTCTTATCAAGAGTGACTACCAAGAATTTGTAGAGCTCATCATTAAACAAGTCTTGATCAGGCATGGTGTGTAGTCGCTTCAAACATAAACCCTGATATGAAATAGTTACATTCATGGAAGAAAGTGAGCTCACATTTCTCATTAAAATTAGGGAAATGTTTTACCTTAATTCAACATATAATATCTTTCCTAATATACTACATTTTATTTTTCATTTTGTATAATTAAAGAAAATGGAGTGATCTCCCCCCAATCCCCATAGAGACAGCCCAAATCCCCTACAGCTTCCTACAATGTACAGTACAAATATTCTTGTTTCCATGTGTGTAATGACTTTAAAAAGCTGGACAGCCCTGGTCTAAGGTATCTTGCTTGTATTCATAGACCTTTGCGAGGTACATGAGTCTGACTGACAGACAGCTGTCCCTTTGCCAGAGTCTGCAAGATTAGTGTGGCCATCAAACTTCACAGACTCAACAGAATGGTCTACAGGGGCCAAAGATGGTACCTTGTGACCCTGAGGAAGTTCCCCTTGGAGTTGCCCCACTGATACCCTCCTTTTGTGGATGCTGCTCAGGACTGAGTCCCTACTGATAGCAAAACATGTTACAGTGAAGGAGGGAGGAGGGGTGAGTAGAGGGAGATATAGCCCTCTAATAGCAAAGATATGCTCACGGCTCACCCATTCCAACTCTTCTTCATCTTCAGTTCTTCTAGGCTCTCTACCTCTTGATTTTAAATAACTTCCTGAACTATAAATGCAAGAGTTCCAAATGAAAATTGATTGATAGCCTTGTATAATTATATAATAAAAATGCACCAAAATGCATATACATTATGTGTGGGCTCGTATGCCTATATGCATCTGTATCTATTCCAGAGGGAGGAATATGCAATAACGTCTCCTGAAACAAATTGTCAAGGTGTCAATAAGGAATCTCATAATGAATGTGTGGGTGTGATCTGGGGTAATTTCATCGCAATTATGTTGCTCAGGCTGATTTCCCAAGACAGGTCTTAAAGGCACAAGTCCCATTCCCAAGTGGAAAGCCGGGTGCTTCGCTTCCTATGGCATCAGCAAAGCATTACATTTCCAGGCCAAAAATGCCTTCCCTCAAGCAAGCCAGAGTGATCAGAGGACATCAGGTGATTATGCAAAGTGTCAAAGAGCTACTGGTCACAACTACAAGCTTTAAAGATCTGGGGAAATTTTCTGTGTCTGACCCCCAACAATGTGAAAGGCTGTTTGTGACTAAAAAAATAACAGTGCTACACAAACAGAAGTCAGGATTCTGAACAATGAGTATTAACAATATCAAACACTGTTCAAAAGGTAGGGGATGAGGAAGAGCAGAGGTGGGGGCTGGGCAGGTGTGTGCTAGAGGAGGCAAAAGGAAATTGTGTGGCTGGAGCACCCCGAGGAATTCCCAGCCTATCTGAATGGATAGATACATGAACAAATACCAATGATTCAATGTGAAATGGCATGTAAGAGAGGTCTAACCATGAGAACTGGGGTGGGGGTGAGAACATAAGACTGTGTAGGGTAACTGAAGCCAAGCCTTGAAAGTAGAATAAAAAGTACAATCAATATCTAAGAGATATTGTGCCTTGTTCTATGTGGGGCACAAAGGGTGCCTTCCCTCAACAAATTTTGTTGCATGAAGTACAGGCTGCATTCAGGAATCTTCTCAGCAGGAACAAGGGTCCCCAGTCACCCATCAGAGACCAAGATCCAGACTTTGAGGTCAGGAAAGCCATGTAGTCCAGGAAATTGTGTGAATGCTGGTCCAGCCATAGGGCCAGGTTGGGCGGTCCAGAAAACAGACTGGAAGAGGAAAAGAACAGGGGAGATTAAATAGGAAAGGGGGAAAAGGCAAAAATCATTTTCTCTGCCTTCCCAACAACATCTAAATCTAAACCATTCAGCTCACACCAGAGACCGCTGAGTTTTTGCTGATACCTTCGTGTCCATCCCTGCAATGCCCCTCACTCGATGCATTGCTGTCCCTGAGTCCTGTCACCTTGGCCTTTGTAACATCTGTTGACTCTCTAGATCAGGGTCGCCAAGCTTTTGGACCTCACGGACCACCAGTGATCTGTGGACCACCAATTGGCAATGCTGCTCTAGATCACTACAATCATGTCTTGATTGGCCTTGTGCTCCTTTGATCCATCCACTTCCTACTACCAGCCTAATTTTTCAAAAATACTTAAAACTCCCCTCCCTTAAATCTTCCACTGTCCCCCTCCCAGATAAAGTTTAAACTGCTAGGCATTTCCAGGAAGACATCATGCCCTAGTGTCTCCTTGTCTTAACAGCTCTCTCCCTTCCTTGAGCTGAAGGACACAATCATGCTAGACTCTAGTTCCTCCAATGCCTCATGCTTCCTCTCACTTCCAGACCTTTAAACATGCCATTCTCTCTCCCTCGAAATGTCCCTTTCTCCATTCTCTATTACGAGGTCAACTCATAAACAACATTGACGACCCTCTCCCTCTGGGATTCACTATCAGGGTCAAATACCCAACCTCTGTGCACCAGGGCACGTTGGGTGTTTTGATCTTCAACAGAAACAATGAACTGTCTCTCTACTAGCCCATCATGCTCCTGACCATGCCTATTACCTGGATAACCCACCCCCACCCCCCATCCAACCACCTAGCAACGTTTCTGACACACAGCATGTGCTCAGTCAATACTGTGAATAGGAGAATGGATGTTTGAATGGATGCAGGCAGGGGGAAGGAAGTGAGCAAAGGCACAGAGGTAGGGAAGCCAAAGTGGGTCTGAGGAAGCCTGAAGAGTCGGATGTGAATGGAGCAGAGATTTGTGTGGTGAGCCATGGGAGGTAGGGCCAACTGGTGGGGCCTAAAAACCAAGGCTTTACCAAAATGTTGCCTTGCTGAGCTGTTTCCCTCTCCTGGCCGAGCCACACAGGAGCTTTTGTCTCCGAGCCGTTTAGATGTGTGCATGCTGTGTATGTTGCATTCTTTCATGATGGCTGTTGTTTGTCGGAATTGATTAGCTTTTCTGTGTGGGAGCCATCTGCTGTCTGTCAGGCTCCTGTCTCACCAGCATGTTGATTTCAATAAATTAGTATGGCACTTGGAGTCTGCTGGGTAGTTTGATGCTGTGAATCCCACACATCTAAATCAGAACTGGATTGAAAGCTATTTAATGCTCTTTCCCCACTGCTTTCTCTCTTGCTCAACAGCACCTAAAGTGAACCTACTCTCTGGGGCTGCCCGATACGTTCTATACCTTCTCCTTTCTTCTGGCCACAGGACTGAGCAGGTGACCCTGGACTGACCACCACAATACATCATTTTCCTGGATACAGGGACTGGTCTGGAGTGAGCCTGTAGGTGAGAAAAGTTGTCTTTCCAGTAGGGTTACAAAGATGAAGGATGCATATTTAGAGCTTTTACTGGTCATCTTTGCTGGCATGTGAAAAGATCTGAGCAGAAACAGGCAAAGAGGAGACACAGACAATGTCCTAGAGGAACTGAGCCTTTGGTTCATTCCTACAGCTCCTCCTTCAATTCTGAGAGCTATGTCAAGTTCTTCCCAGCTACGGGTGTCTTTACATTTCTTTTCTTCATAAACTTCACAAGGCTTCCATTGCTCATAAAACAAATCCAAACTTCTAAGCCCAGGATACTAACCCATCTCCATCTTGTCCACCTACCTCCTCAGTACCAACCCCTAATGTACCTCACCTCCCATTATCCATGCCTCTAAGCCTTTGCATATGTTCTTCCCTGTGGCCAGAAGGCCTTCCCAACCTTATTCATCTAGTTTCTGGTCTGGATTTCTCTGATTCAGCTCACAGTGCACTTCTTCTGCAGAATGATTGTAGCCTTGTTATTGACAAGATGAGAATAGCTTTCCTCAGTAATTCATGACACTTTGGTGTTTGAGTTAAAGAAGGGAGATGACATGGCAGAGCAGTGAAGAGCATGGGCTCTGGGTTAAAAGAACTCAGTGTGAGTTCTGGCTCCCACCTTTATTCACTGTGTGGACTTGAATGAGGCACTTCATCCAGAGGCTCACTTTTCTCAGGTTAAATAAAAAACTAGATCAAGTTCTTAGGTAGGATATAACAAATACCCAATAAGTAGAAGCTCTAATCATCCTATATAATAAAGAGGTGATATGCAAATTGACCCTCACACCCTCACAAGATGGCTGCTTATGACCAGGTTGGCAAGGGAGTTAGTGAGGGAAGACCAAACGGCTGAACAAGCAGGCTGCATGGGGCTACCAGGCCCACAGGGGGGGTAGTCAGGGCAACCACACTGGCAGGGGTACAGTAAGGGGTGATCAGGATGGCGGGGGGGGGGCACTAAGGGACAATCAGGCCATTGGGGGGGAGCAGTTGGGGGTGACCAGGCTGGTGGGGGAGGGGGCAGTTAGGGGTGACCAGGCCAGCAGGGGGGGCAGTTAGGTGTGATCAGGCAGGTAGGCAGGCAGGTGAGCAGTTAAGTGCCAGTGGTCCCAGAATGGAGAGGGTGCAGGCTGGGCTGAGGGGTCCCTCTTCCCCCTGATCACAAATTTTGTGCACTGGACCTCTAGTATATTCCATCTTAGTATGGAATCATTGCAAAGTCCTATTTCAAAGGCATCTGGGCTCTGGTCTCTGGCTCAAGTTTAGGAATGAGGAGCAGTGATTCTCTATACTTGGTGAATCAAAAGAGGGTTCTATTATCTAGGTCTAGTCTTTATTTAGTTGTTTGTTTGTTTGTTTGTTTGTTTGTTTGTTTTATATGGCCCAAGAAAGTTCTTAGAGGATTGTCCTTATATTTCAATGCAAAAGACCTCATAATTAATTAGGCATCCCAAATGGGTCTAGGCTGTTCTGAATACCATTCTAGCCTGTGCCTGGTATGGATCCATGCAGTTAGACAATTAGCTGCTTACCCATAGCCACTCTCCACTTTTTCCTTGCTAACTCAACAAAATTTGCTGTAGTGAGTAACGTGCCCAGCTAAAAATTCTCACATTCCCAAATTCTCTTGCAAATCAGACAGGGGTGTGTGTGTGTGTGTGTGTGTGTGTGTGTGTGTGTGTGTGTCTATGTGTGAAGATTGTATTAAGAAATGAGCGAAATAAAGAGGAGGCTAAATGCAGTGTAGCTGATGTCTGGTGAACACACGTAGAGATACCCAGCTCTGCATTGGTGAGCGAGCAGTGTCTGGTATCCGTCCTAAGTATTACCAGTGCCAAGGAGCAGTTGTGTCTTGTTAAAGCCACCTGGCAGCCCCAGGCTCTGCTCTTTAGTCACCCCACCCTCAGTGTATCCTGTGTAGTACCTAATATGCTTTTATAAAATCTCTCGTCTGCTTAAGCCAGCCAGCATGGATTCTCTTGCAATTAAGAACATTAAATAATACATGCACTACCTTGCTTCTGGGGGTTTCTTAAGTATCACTCCTTGGTCTCTTCCCCTGGGAATCCTAGACTCCCTAATGAAATCAGGGATCCCATTTCAGCTACAGAACCCTTAACATAAAGACATGAGCTGCTGTGGCTCTCTTCAAAGATGCTGGCACTCCCCACTGTGAGATTTCTCAGTGGTTTGGTAAAGGAAATGTCTTCCAGCCTGCCTTAGGGAATATAGTTGATGGATAAATCCATGTCAACCTTCTTATCTATTAATTTTTTTTTATTATTTACATTATATCAAAATTTTCTAGCATCTTATTTTTGTTCCTTGTGGGCTATTATTGACTACAGATTCCAGTAAGCCACCAAAAATATTATAAACCTTTTTATTAGAAAGACTTGAGCTAAACATGTTGAATTAAATGTCTTTGAAAAGTGCTCCCATAGTCATAAATTTAGCCTAATCCAAAATTATGTTCCCCCAGAATGAAAAGCCAGTTTAGATGCTGAGTCACCAAAATGAATGACACTTGTCCCATACAGACACCAGTATTGGTTCTCAAAGTCTTCAAAAAGCTCTGGAGATTCTCAGGGCCCCTCCAGGAGCAAAGGAAACAAAAGGCTCTCTGGGCACCACACTCAAATCAGAGAAGCTTCTAACTCATAGGCTTATAGGTAAGCTTTTGTTTGATGAAGGGATCTAAAGCTTAAAAAAAAAAAAACTTTCTATTTTAAGTGTAGAAAACCACTGAAGAACAACTTTGAAGTCCACCTGGAGAACTTCATGGTTTTTCTAATTATCACAATCTGATTTAATGTCCTTCATTGGAATTTTAATGAAAACCTACAGAAATGGTTGCCTGTTTTAAGGTTGTTTCCCCCCAAATCCACTGGACCTATCTGAAGTCACCTTTGCCTTCCAGGAGGATACCACCACCTACATTTTTTCTTGGTAAAAGGCACAAGTTAACAAGCCCCAACAGTAAGAAAATAGGATGATCCAAAATTATACCAAGACCTCTATACAGTATGCTCCATGGTCCTTGGATACTAGGCAAAATAAGGATGGTGATGGCTATTGTGAATGAGGATTAAATGACAAAGTACTTGACACAGTGCCTAACAAATATTAATGATAATCACATGCTACTCAGGGAAAAGTCAGGTTTGTTCACCTTTGCCTCAAACAGCTAATGAAGGCCATCAAAAGGAACCATTCTGCAGAGAATCAGACTGGCCCAGAAGCCTCCCAAAGCATGGTCCTCCTAACGATCATTGTCTCCTTGCAACAGACTTTGTTCCACCTCCCGACTATTCCTTCCTATGCCTCTAGGCACCTCTTCTGTGTCCCCTTCCTACAAGATCCCAATCACCCTATGACATTAAGTAGAAAATCTCAAAGCTGAAAAAGACCATAGAGGTTGTCTACTCCATACCTCATAACGTTAGGCCTGTAACACTGTTGGCAGATAGAGGCTTAATGTGTAATATTTTTTCCGCTAGGCATCTGAATTTTAAGCTCTCAGTGGAATGAATCTCTGCTAGAGGAACCTCAGAACCCTGATAGAGACAATTAAGTACCACCTAGCGTGCAAACAGTCAATCTGTGCCACGTGCTAAACACTTCACAGACATTCTCTCATTTCATCTTCCCATTAACTCAAAGAGGCAGGCACTCTTATTCCCCTTTTCCACCCATTTTCTGTAAGGAAACTGAGGCTCCAGGAGGATAAATAAGTTGTGCAGGGTCACACAAGCCAGTAAGTAAGGCGATGTGATCTGAACCCTAGTTTCTGTCTCTGTGCTTTCAAAGTCTGTTTTGTTTAGATTTAATGAAGCTATAATTAATGGCTTACAGACAGAAAGAGTTTATGAGGGCTCCAGGAGTGTCAGAGTCTTGGCCAGGCAGAAAATCAATCTTGAGAAGAGCCTAGACATCCGTGAGCTCAGTGTCAAGTGGAGAGAATAGTATCTACCTCTCAGGTAGTTGTATGGCTTGTCAATAAATAGCAGTTATCAGGATCAAATTTTGAAAAAGGGTGAGATGACGGATCTTTTGTTGTGAGCTTCTGAGAAAATGAATACACTGCTCATCCATAGCCTTCTGTGTGCTCTTGCTGCCATTTGGGTATAAAACCTGGGACTTGCCTGGACAAGTGCTGTTCTTCACCCGGAACACACCATGGCTAGGCTTACCTTGACGGGCACCAGTATAGGCTGTCTGTCTGTCTGTCTGTCTGTCTGTCTGTCTGCCCTCCATGCTGTGCTCCCTTCCCTCTGTCTGGGTCCTGAAGCTCTATGAGGCCTGGAGTCTCCTTTCCTCTCCCACCCCA
The DNA here is from genome assembly GCF_964339955.1 of Pipistrellus hanaki. NCBI lineage: Eukaryota > Metazoa > Chordata > Mammalia > Chiroptera > Vespertilionidae > Pipistrellus > Pipistrellus hanaki. Next base: position 73,789,380 of record NC_140508.1, read on the forward strand.
ACAGGACTGCAAGCGAGGAGCTTACTGGGTCTTCTCAGTCCCTTCATTCAGGCCAACACTCGCTCTGTTTTCTCGGAGGCCACCCAGCTGCAGGTGGTTACAGGGGCAACGGAGCCTCAGGCCTCAGAATTTCCCTGATCCGAAAAGGAGGTGACCAGGAGTCTGGAAGGATGAGGCTAGGCAGTGGGCAGGGATAGGATCATTTCCATCTTTCCCTCTAACTAGAGGCAGAATCACTGGCAAAAAGAAGGGGGAAAAAATGTAGATCAATAACATTGTTCACAATCTATAGAACATCACCGTTCTGTAGTATTCTTCTTCTTAAATGTACCCACATCTATCATTCCATTTATGGGCAGAGCTGCCAAGAAAATTATTCCCATTTGACAGGTGGGGAAAATGGGAAGAATGTAAGACCATGGGCTGAGCTGAAGCCAAACCCAACCTTCCAAGACTTTACTTAGTACCCTTCCCCTGAGTCCCTCTGACTATCTCCAGGAGAGCAGCCCACAAGCCTCCATTCCCAAAACAAGATGCGACTGGGTCTGATCATGGGAAAGATGCAGTCTAGCTTGGTTTCTAGGAACAACACCACTTTTAGCAGAGCAGCTGGTCCCTCTTATTCCGGAGACTCCATTCATTCCTGTGAAGAACCTGGAGCAGGTTGTGTCCCATGAGGGATCGGCTTAAAAATAACCTGAATGTAGCTCTGAGAAATCACTGCCAAGAGGGTCCCAATGCCAAGAGGGCCTGTGCCACCTGGCCTTGAACAGAATGAGTAAATGACGGCTTCCTCAGTTCTGTGTCAAGACCCAGTCAGGGACAATGTTCACCTTCTAATGTCATGGGGGAGTGGGAAATGCATTGATGATGCCTCAGGAGTCCCACCCATAAAAGTGTCTGAGTCTTTAACTAAAACCTCTTCACTGAGGAGAGAACGCCACATCATTACACTGGCCTGTGACAGGCATTTCCCTGCAAGTGCACTGACCCTGCTTCATCCACCTTCAATCTGCTGGGGCCTGGACTCGGCCTTCTTAAGTGGGCTCAACTGTACTCCGGCTTTTGTGGTGATGTGGGACCTCGCGAAGCTCCATTTTACGTTCTTAAATATTCATAAGGAGCTTTGCAACATTAATATCTTAGATGGCTTATAAGAACACTTAAATACTGAGTCTTTACTCCCCTCCCTTCTCCCCAAAAGTCCCAGCCTGTTCTAATTTGTGTAATGCATTGGGCCATTTTAATAATCGTCCGGGGATTTACTTGGTGGTTCTGCTCCCCCACTGCCTCCACCACCACCCCTGTCACACAGGGTGTAATTACAACCCCGGCTTCTCTTATCATGCGCTAATCCAGTTTGTTTCCCTGGTAGGGAAGCCAAGATTGGACAGGCGAACGCAGGACAGGCTAATGCACAGGAGTTAGTTATGGGCCTCAGCCATTTCCCTAACCTCCCCACTTTTCCTGCAGCTTAGCTGCCACTGAATGGGGAATGAGCAACCCTCACAGTGTCTGGAGGATGTTTTTAATTAAAGAGTGTATTTTATCAAAAGGAGCAGATTCAAGAATGGGAGACCAGAGCCATCAATGAGTAGCCAAACAATAAACTTCTGTGGAGAGATGAGAGGCTTGGAGACGTGTCCTATCCTAAGGTGGTGTGAAACTCTGTTGTCATCATTTTGCACGAAAGCAAAACAGAACAGAAATTGTAACTGGGGTAAGAGGGAGCTCTGGGTACCCTAGATCTCACCAAAATTTCCTGATATGATTCAATACCGGGGACTCAGGAGATAGTGACATTAAATGGCTCTAAACCTGTATACCTCTAAAGAGATGCAGACATAGTGGGCTACCTGGGGGCTTGCAGGCATCATTATGCCTCGGATCAGGGAGCCTCACTGATATTGCCTGATCACCTCTTGCCTCCAGATCTAAGCTCAGGGCAAGAAAGAAGAGAGGCCATGAGGTGGGAATAGCAAAACATGAAAAATCTGTGTCAGTGCTCAGAAAATCCTGAGTACCAGCCTGCTGGGCCAGACCCATGAAGCACAAAGAACTCCAACTCCCAATAGTTTCAATGGGGAGATAAGCCTACCACAGAAGCACTAAACCTCTTAGAAGTGAGCATATAAACACATGCAAATTCATACAAAGCTGATTGAGAATATCTATGCTCCCCGCCTAAGCCCCTTGTTAGCAGCTATCATCCTTTCGAGGAAATGCTTTTATAGTTCACTGGCCAGTGTCTGAACCTGGCAAAGGCCATACACAACTCTTCCTGAGCCCTCTCTGCTCCTTCCCTCTCCCTCATACCTGCTTCCCGCATGGCCTTTCCCTGGCTAGCAGTCCTCGGAGCAAAGGCAAGCATGTCAAGCCCCTCTGATATCCTGGGAAAGCGAAGTCTTCCAGGTTCCTGGGGATCTTTCCACAAAACACCGGTCAGGGGAGGATTCACAGCACAGGTGAGATTTGAACTGAACTAGGCCAGATTAGTGAGAAGCATCCTCAAAAGGAGAGGATAGATGGGGACTGCCATAAGAAAAACAAAAGATACCTTGGTTTATTGTGCTTCATTTTGTTGTGCTTTATAGATATTGTGTTTACATCAACGTGGAAGAGGCATGATCCTCCGCCCACAAAAAAAAATATGATGACTTGCTAAAGACTCAGATGGTTAGCATTTTTGAAAAATAAAGTATTTTTTAATATATTTTTATTAATTTCAGACAGGGAAAGGGGGAGAGAGAGAAACATCAATGATGAAAGAATCACCCTGACCAGGAATTGAACCATGACTTCCTGGTTCACAGGCCAATGCTTAACCACAGAGCCATGCTGCCTGGACAACAATAAAGTATTTTTAATTAAGATGTGTATGCTGGTTTTTTTTTAAATACATAATGCTATTGTACACTTAATAGATTACAGTATGATGAATACATAAGTTTTTCATGCACTGGGAAACAAAGAAATTCATGTGACTCTCTTTATTGCCATTGTTACTTTATTGTGGTGGTCTGGAACGGGATCCACAATATCTCCAAGGTCTGTCTGTAATTGGTTTGCCTGTTGTAAATGATATTTACCAATAAGTTATATGAGATTATTCTGGAAAGACTGAGACCAGAACCTCATACTAGATGATGGGGTAGCTGGCTTTAGAAACCAAAACTCTGAAGTCCAAAAGTGGTGAAGTGGTGAAGAACACTCTCTAGTCTGTCTGGTTTTGCCCCACCACCATCTTCTATCTTTTTTCTAGGAAGCATAATTTCAATAGCATAGAACAGTCACTCCACTCTATCTTAAACTGTTCAACTCCCCACACTCATGCATAAGATGCTGTCTCTACCTGAAGCATTCATTATCATGCATTACATTTATTCACTCATATTCTCCCCGTTAAGCTCCTAGGAGCACAGTAAGACATCTCTATTTAGAGTAAGACATAGGTATCTCTTCTCCTACCACACCCACGTCCATAGAACAACCCCTCCACAGGCATATCAGCCCTCCACTGGGCTTGTTGACATAATGAAATCTTTCAGAACACTGGCTCTTCTGGACCAGAACTCTGAACAGGGCAGGTCAGATCCTATTCAAGAAGTCTAGTGAAGATCACATGGTATTGAGAAACCACAAGTCCTAATTCTTCCGTTACCTGCATGAGCATGGACAACACCTTCCCAACCTGAGCCTCACTTTTCCCACCTACATAATGATGGGGTGGGTCCTGACAACCTCCATGGTACCTTTGAGATCTAAGACCTCAAGTATCTCTTTCTGCAGCAAAAGCACTTTGTCTGAACATGGTGTCACCTGGTGGACAAATTCCCTACACAGATTACAAAGATGGCTTCATGACCCTGACCCCATTACCACTGAATTAATAAGAGCATTCATTTCCCTTTAATTCACCTAAGATTCTGAAAGAGAAGGAAGGCCAACTGCTCCCACAACTGGCTCCCACAGGCTCCTTGATATCGGAGCACCCGCACCACGGACTATCCTTGTCAGGACATGATTTACAGCACTCGGAACAGTTACATAAATTTCCATAAACGTTTGCAAATGCCATAAACATCAACTTCCATGAGCATGGAGGGAGGGGAGGAGGACAGGGATGCTGGGCTTCATGGGTGATGAGGCAGCTCCCCCAACTTTAGGGCATTAAAGCTAAATTTGACTAACCGTGAGCGGTTCTTCCTCCACTGAGCACCTGAGAGCTGATTACATGCCTGGTTAATTCAGTAATGTGCACACACTGCTCCCTCCACTTCACGAGATTAATGGGGGAAGAAGAAGGTTGTTACGAACCTGTTTGTGGGTGGCACTTTACACCTCCTGTAATGATGGCCAGAAATGAGCCAAACCACTTGGCCTGTGTCATCCCCACCACTTTGTGGGGCACATAATCACCATTTAGCTCATGGTACCTCTCCCCCAGCACAAGGGGCAGCATAGTATGCAGATGGGGGCAAAGGTGCCATTCTCAGTGGAAATTTTTCAACAAATTCCTCCATGGTGCTCTGACATCCCATCTCCAATAAAACTATTTCTAGATGGTTATCCTGTGTGTTAGTTTCCAGGATTATTAAAAGTTTTCTTGTATCCCCATTCACACACACACACACACACACACACACACACACACACACACACCTTTCTCCAGATGCTGTGTGGATCTGCCTTGTGGGGATTAAACTAGGCATGCATTTCAGGGTCACAGCTGCCCCTGAGGATGGGAGCCTGAAATTCTGAGGCTTCCTGGACCCAAAGCAGGGCAGAGACTCAAGAAGACAGAAGGGTGGAGGCCACAGGAAGGAGGTTTGCCAAGTGGAAGGAGGAGCAAATCTGGGAACCTCCAGGATATCTAAACACCTTAACGCTGCCACCCTTTCTGCCATTATCAGCCCCATGCACCATGGACTGCCCTACTGTACTCTTTCCCCCAACAAAACTTGCTTTAGTGGGCACAGCCTCATTCCATCATTTTGAAAATGCTGGTAGAGGGATGGAGAGCATATGATATCATTTAGCCGGGGACTGGCCCTCTGGAAACATCCCGGGCTCCTGCCCTCATATTCCCTCAGGAGTGACCCTCAATTCTAGCTTCCTTGGGCGTAATCTGTTCACTCCAGGCCTGGCTGGGCACCTGTGGAATGGAATGAACCCCAGCATCAGGTTGCTCTGCCTGTGTTCAGCTCAATAAGCATTTATTGAGTGTCTGCCATGGGGATACCATTGACTGAGCATGCCAGAGATACCAAGGCCAAAAAGGCCAGTTCTGGCTTTTGAGGAGCTTTCAGTCAAGCAGGGAGGGAAACAAACTGATCATTGATCACATACATCCAGGTACAGGGCCCAGTGGGGCTGCAGGGAATGGGTCTGTAACTGCTGAGAGGATGCTCAGGACACTTCTCCTGCAGACAGGAGGTCTGAAGGAAGACAGGCAAACAGGCAGAAATAGAGCAGCATGAAGGACCAGGGAACAGCATGAGCAAATGGAGATTTGAAAGTGGCCAAGAGAGCTTGGATTGACTCTCTTTTTTAGCATGTCCCTTCCTTCTATCTCCTTCCCCTTTCTCTACCCAACCTTCCATCTGCTCCCTCCCCACTTCCTTGCTAGTTCCCAAGGGAGTATGGCCAGAGGCTCACGGCCAGTGCAAACCCTCAGCAGACCCTCAGGGCTGAACAAAGCCCCTGTCCACATCATGGCATGGGAGACAGCCCATCTCTGGCTCCTCCATTTTTTCAGTGGGCATTTCTCCCTTCCTCTCGAGACCACTTATCACCAAATTGACCACCTCCTCTGGATTGGTAAGCCAGCTGAAAATAAAAGAAGTATGTCTCTAATGGTAGAATTTCAGGCATGAAGAGCAGGTCTTCCTGAGAGGTGTCTGGGAGGGCAGGAGCCCATTCTTAATGGCCTTCAAATAGCAGCCAAAGGCTGGACCAGCTCAGCTGTAGTAAGTCGCGCAGACATTTTTAGGGCATCTCATTACATCCAAAGATCTCAGGGCCTTTTAGGAGCAAAGTCCTCTCCAGATTAAGAAAAGGGGGGCTCTGGAATCTAGAGTCTCTTGCCTTGAGATCACCTGCCCTGTGGACATGAGCCGGAAGTGACTGAAAGGTGCATCAGGATTCCTGATGCTGTTCAAAGCCAGGAGCCAGGGTGGTTCCCATGCCCTTGGGGTCAGAAGGGACCGGGAAGCTGTGTGTGGAGGGCCAGCCTCAACTACTCACCACACCTTTGCTTCATGTTGCCACTGGGCCAATGTCCCATTCCATCAACTCAACCCTCCCTCTCCCCAAACCTTGGTCCTTCTGAGATTTACAAAGGGACCCATGGATACCCCTGGAAAAGGTCCTGCACCTTCAGCTGTGGAACCACTCAGAGATTTTAGGGATCCCTGCTTGTGGACAAGCTGCTGCCTGAGCCCCTGGAACAGACAGACTAGCAGCAAGGTCACATCTCATCAGTCAGCACCCTCCCCCAAGCCACTCAGCATCGGTCCTGCCATCTCCACTTCCCAGAAAAGCAGAAGCTACCCTCACAAACCATGCTCATAGGGTTTCATTGCGGTTGCCCATTGACAACCAAGAGCTCTGCAACCATGTGGTCTTAAAAAAAAAAAAGAAAAAGGAAAAAAAAAGCAAGTCATCTCAGAGACTGCCTTGATTACAACATAGGTTGTCTCCCAGCCAAGCTTTTACAGGGGCCCACAGAGAACCTGGTCTGCAGCTGGCCCTGGTGGGGCTGGGCAGCCCGCAGCCCCGGCCATAGATCACGTCTGTGTGCCCGTGGAGTTCATTATCTCCCTAATGCTGCTTCTTGTGGAGATCATTAGAGAGAAACTTGACCTGACCTGTGACCTCTGAAATTGATTGTTGCCTTGAAATGGTCAACAGCCCATTTTCTAATCGATGCGTGGAATAATTTTATACATATTTAAATTATATATTAACTTTAATGCTTGTTAAATTTATCTACCACTTTCCCCCTGTGCTCCTTTTACATTCACTCAAACGCAGGAGGGTCTGTTTACCATTGGGGGGTGGGGGAAATAGAAAGGGAGGGGGACCTAGGCCAAGACCAAGTAAAGGAGAAAAGGGAAGCCCCAGTGCTGAGCCAGAAGCTGTGGAGGAGAGGGCCTAAAGTTGGAGGTGGGAGGAGAGTGCCTATGTATCTGGGAACATGTATTGTGGGGTGTGTATGTGAAGTGTGCACGTGTGTGTGTGTGTGTGTGTGTATGAGAATAACGAGTATGTGTGTGAAAGTGTGTGTGTACCTGGGAATATATATGTGTATGTATGTGGGTGTAGCTAAGAATATGTGTGCATGTTTTCTCTCCCATGCTCCCTGTGGTCTAGACACCTTATCTGACCCCCAGGACTGAGAATTAGAAAGAGTTCTCCCCCTGATTCACATCAAAGTGCTATTGATGCAAGCTTTTGGCTGCAAAGGGCAGACTCAGACCATTATGGTTATCCTGAATGTGGCTTGAAATTTCTAGTACAGAAAAGGGTCCCCAAAGTACTAAACTCTCTGGAAAGAAGGCCAGAACTGCTAATGGTCTCTAAAGCAGAGGTTCTTAACCTGGTGTTCATCAGTCTGACCTCTGTGGATCAATGAATCCCTTGAAATTGAAGAAAGTGTGTGTGTGTGTGTGTGTGTGTGTGTGTGTGTGTGTGTGTGTGTCTGTGTGCATGCATGCTTGTGCACCTAGAGAGTGGCTTTGTTACACTTATTAGACTTTCAAATGTTATGACTGTGGCAGAAAGAGCCACTGCCCATCAGATGGTGCACATCATTTTCAGGGGCAGGGTTGCTTTCTCCCACACCCAGCACTTGGACACACAGCCCAGCACCCTGCTCTTGCTTCCACCGGGGGCTGGACTCACCAGGGGTCTCCAACCTTGAGACCAGAACATCTATAGAGAGCCACCCCACCCCAGAGCAGAGCAACAGCCTCTCAACTGGCTCCAAGTTCAGAGTCCAAATCAGTATGCCAGTGCTGTCCCTCCCAACCCCAACCTTTCAGAACTTGGACACTCCCAAGATTCATGCCCCTGTGGGTGGGGTACAAACAGATATAAGCCAACCTTCTAGAAACCATCTTTAAAATAGCCATATCCTTCTTCCCAGTTATTTGCTTCTAAGAATCTATCCTAAGGAAATCATCAAACTGCAAACAAAGGTTATTGCACAGAGATGTTCCTCGGATTGTTGACACCAAAGCAAATCCCTGGGAACAGACTACTGCCTGCACTAGGGGAAGCCAAACAAATGCAGCGACCCCCTCTGAAGGCATGCTCTCCAGCAAGGAGCATGTTTGCATTTGGGAACCATGTAGCTAAGTGAACGGCCAATAATTTTAATTGTCCATCTCTGTTTTTTGAGTATGTTTAGTAGAACTTTTAATGACGTGGGGAAATTTCTACAGTTATACAGAAAAGCATAACATGGTGCAATTTAAAATTTCCTAATGCATAGAGAAAACAATAGAAGAAGAAAAAACCAAAGAGCAATAATGATTTTCTGGCTTTTTCATACATTTCTGTACTTTCTAAGTTTCTGTTATTAGCATGCATTGTTTTGTTTTGTTTTTTAAGTTAAATTTTAAATTTTTTTTTCTGCTTTCCAATACATTCACCACAAAGGTCACTCATAACTCCAGACCCAAAACTCAAAAACAGTTTCTGTTTCCCTCCTTCGTGGGAGCAGTAAACAAAACTCTTACTGCCTCCCCAAGACTTGTAGTCCCCCTTAGTGATCCTTGAAATAAAATCAAAACAGTACTTACCTCTTTTATTCCTTCACATTTTCACATTCTTCCTCAACTCCCAGAAGCCTTCCTCGGGCCATCTGTTTTAACGTATTTCCCTTCCCTCTCTTTATTTGACAACAGCTTACTCCCCCATTTACAAAGAACTGTCCAACTTGGATGGGAGACTACCATCTGGGTTTTTTTCCTCCAGGTGAAAACAAGAGGAGGGGGTTGGGCAGGGAAGGAATGAAAGGAAGTGGGTGAGAGAGAAGACCAGCTTTCCTGGGGCAGGTTGCTCCCTCCTTTCCTGGAAAGATCAAGGTCATGTAATGTATACTGCCTGGATTTTCTTCCTTCTGCCTCAGAGACTCTGCATCATCACCATCCATCCTTTCATCCTCCCTCGTGTCTCCAAGGAAGACGTATTCTTTTGCTTTGCCAAGGTGCACCCCTCCACCTGGACTATTGATCCCATCCTTCCCATCTCTTCCAGGCCATTGTTAGATCAATCATCCCAAGCTCCGGAGGCTCCCTGTTCTCCCCTCCCTTGCAGCTCGTTCCCTGTCTGCAGCGTCAGGCTGCATGAATTTGAGTCCTTGCTCTGCTACTTAGTAGCTGGGCAGGTTACTTCTCTCTGTGCCTCCACTTCCTTGTCTGAACATTAGAATAACAAAAGACCTACTTCATATGGTCATCAGAATGCAATGAGACACTCCCATAAAACACTTCGAATGGGGGTGTCACCTAGTGCACCTTAGCAGCTTTCATTATTTTTATGGTCCTAAAGCATGCTCAGCTGGCTCCTATTTGCAAAATGCCTTCTCCATTAGCTAAACATCCTGAACCTCTCCTTCCTGTCACGGGAGGATTTCTCACTGCCTGGAATTTCTTAGTTTCTCGAAGATCTCAATACTTGGCATCGGTGTGCCACCTCACCCACTAGTCAAACTGCTCTCATTGGCATGGCCAAGGGCACTCACCTCAGAGGGCTGTCGGGAGGGTGACGTGAATAGTGCAGGTAATTTGCTGAGGATTCTGTCTGGCACACAGCGAGCGCTGTACGTGCTGGGTCACCCTCATCACCCAGCATTTTTCACAAGAGGCCCATCAAAGTTGCTCTCATTTTTTCTGTAACTAATCTGAGCTGTGTGCGTTCTCTTTAAGGTTTGACCCTGGAGGCTCAACTTCTCACACAATCTCCTTATTGCCAGACTCTGATCCTCAAAGGAGACCCGAGACCCAAACAAAGACTGGAACCACAGCAGGTTCCCAGGATTCTCGGACATCCCAAAATAAAGCCCCAGGTATCAAGAACCTGAGGAGCAAGCGACTTAAGTCACCAAACACTTGCAGCCTCATTCAAGGGGTCGGGGGATTATCTGTTTGTTTTTGCAAATATTCAACTTTCCAATTCTCTTGTTACAGTGGTGGCTTCATCAGAAAGCTGAAATTGGATGCCCAGGTTATTGAGACAGGTTGTGGCTTCATCTTCTCCGTGTTTTCATATTGGAGAACTAAGGAACATTGGGCACTTATCTGAAATTACAACAGCAGAGAGAGAGAAAGGCCCTGGCAGGTATGCGGCTGTGATCTGCATATGGACGTGCTTGTGCGCTCACTAGGAGTCACAGAATCAAGGCACCTCATATCTAGAAGGAGCCTCAGCATCCCTCTCTTCCAATCAACCCCTTCTCTGCATATGGGGAAACCAATCGAGCAGTAGTTACCCAGCTTCGCTCAGCTAGTTAGTGACAGACTAACTACCCTTTCTGTGAGGGAAGCTGAGAAATAAAACTGTTGGGCAAGAGGAGGGTCCACATCTTCTTTTAACGAGATGCCCTCCCCACCTCTCCTGTCTGGACAGAAATGCTCCCCAGCCTTCACTTTGAGCCTCTCCATGATCCAGCTCTGCCCAACCTCCCTCTCCCACCTCAGCTTCCCTGTGGCCAGGTTAATCGGCTCCCTGCAACCAGCATGGCCCCCACAGTCCCAGCTCCCCATTCTCAGGAATGCCTTTCTCTGCCCATCATGTATGCTAATGCAAATTCTTCCTTCCCTTCAAAGCCAAGCGGGAGGCAACTTCTTTAAGTTTCTTCTGACCACCACCACCACAGGCACACTATGGGCCCTGAACTCACTGCACCAATTCCACCTGCAGACCCCAGGCTGAGAGGCCGAGAGGCGTGGGGAAAGGAGTCCGGGGGAGTCCAAGAGCCTCCGCCTCCATCCCAGCTCTTCATCATGACTCAGGAAAACTATTTTCCTCTTCTGGAAAAATACTCAGCTTGTATCGTTGGTTGAGATGAAATAAAATTATACATCATAGTACAGTAGGTACTGAGGGAATGGACACTTAAAGATGCAGTATTTAGTTCACCAATAAGTAGTACACCCTTTTGTCCTGTATTTAGTTCCTAGGCCTGTTGGTTATGTCATTTCCACAACTAGATGGTATGGAAATATAATTAAATTCCACAAGAGCAGGAATTTTGACCTTTTTATTCCCTAAACTATTCCCTCCTCCCACCCTTCCCCCACCATGCCTCTCACAATGCCTGGTGCATAGTAGGCACTCACTAAATTTTGTTGAATACATGAACAAATTTTTCCCTTAAAGAGTTTAGATCCACAATAATAATCATAAGCCTCAAGGGTTATATGTGTATAGTGATTGATATTTTTCAAAAACATTTTCACATGTAAAACGTTATTTGATACTCAAACAACCCAGTGAAGGAGGCCGATTGAGGAGTATTATTATCTGTCTCCATTTCACATGTGAAGAAACTGACAAAAGACATCCACTTCTCAAGGTGATAGAACTAGAAAGTGGTGACTCATGGACTGACACCCGTTTCGAAAATCCAGATTGAGTCCGCTTTCAGTTGGCCACCTGCTCGTGAAGGACTGAATAATTCGGATTCGGATTTGGATTTTGATCAACTTGGCGAAGCATTTGATGACTGCATGAAGAGCTCCCTGGCTTCCAGGGGAAAGACATCGCTGAGAATGGTGCCGGATAAAGGGGCGCCAAGGCAGGGAAGCTGGCATTGGGAGGGAAGTGAATTAGAGAAACTCTTCCTTCAGCAAGACAAATTTGTGCAGGGAAACCATGCTTGGCTGGGGAAGCCAATTGGAAAAGAATGATAGAGGGCCAGCTCCTTAGGTTCATCAAAGTCATTTGTTGCAGGTAAGCTCATTTTTCACAGGCCAAGGGGATATTTACCTAGAGTACACCTTTAAGGAATAGCCGACAGATTGAACGGTACAATGCTTTATTATATTTCACACCCTGGTGATTCAATATGATGGAGGCAGAAGGAGGGGGATGGTGCTCAGGAGGGAGAGCAAAGGAGAGAGACAGAAGAAAGAGATATTAAAATGTCCAGCAATGGGGTGTCCTCCATGAGCGCCTGGGGCAAACGCCAGCTGCAGAGGGAGGCAGCGAAGATGCACAAGCAGCCATGGGTAGTGCTCACCAGAGAGAGGGTATCTGACATCAGTTGATCTCACCCCTTCCTCCTCACCACTCCCTTATGTCCTGTGGGGCCTACTCATCCCTCCACTATTTTTAGAGATGTTTCCCCACAATTTGTGGATGTCTGGAGACCTGCGTTCCAGTCCTGGTTCTACCACTATTTTAGTTGGGTGAGTGGAAGTGACACCTTTGACCTCTGGGCTCCAGTTTCTTCATATATAAAAGACAGAATTCTCTCATGGTCCTTCCAGCCCTTATGTTCTAGGATTGCAAGTTCACCCCAGAAATCTGCCTTTTTCTGGAAACAGATTTGGGCAGCCCTCCCTCACATCTAGTCACAGTCGGCATTCTAGAAATCTGACCATCCTCAGCCTTGAGGCAGCCTCTGCCCTGGGCTCCAAAGGAAGGAATGGTTATCTCCTTGACAACCAGAATCCATTAATAACTCTCAATACTTCTCCACCCAGAAATTCATCTCCACCATCATTGGTGGTTGCATCAGCCCTATTACCATGTTAATTCTTAACAAACCATCCCAAAAATCAAAATCATCATTTACTTCAATCCATGTCACTAAGGGACACTGATCCAGCCTGAGCTTGGTTGGGCCTCTTAGTTGCAGATTGGAATAAAGCACAGTCATTGTTGGTTTGTACCAGCAGGTCAGTTGGCACATGTTCTCATGGTCATTAACAAAGCACAGGAAGGCATGTTAAGGCTCTATCTGCCAACATCCCACTGGCCAGACTAGTCACATGACTGAGCTCTTCATCAAAGAGGTGAGGTACACATTTTGTCTGCCATGAAGTCCAAGCAAGTCACAGCCAAGCCCTGCTTCCACGGAGCAGGGAAGGGTGTGAGTATGGGGAAGGCAGGAGTGGGTGTCAAGGAAATGAGTTGTTTTTAAATCTACCACGGTGCTGGAGAGAAGTGGGGAGGAAGTCCGAGTCGAAGGACACATAAGCAAAGGTACAGAGGTGAGCGTGAGTCTGGTGTGGAAGGACAGTCGGGAGGAAATATACGATCCAGATCAGAATGGCAGGATGTGCAGGGAGAGGGCATAGAGATGCACCTGTCTGTGGCCACGAGGCTGGGGGCTTAAGGGGTGGCAAGCCAGCTAATGATCTTTTCCTTGGGCCCTTGCCCAAGTGTTCTGAAGTTCTAAATTGGACGCAAGAGCATTCACTCCTGTTGGACCTTATCTCTGAAAAAACATGACTACTCACTGAGCTCCCTCCCCCTCCCAGGGTGTGCCTAGCCCTGCGCTCCTGCCCTTGCTTAAGCAGAGGACAGGCACACGTATGGGCAGTGCCACCTGGGCACTCAGACAGCACTGCATCACCTGGCTGAACCATTGTGATGTGCACATGTTTGACTCCAGGCACCAGGACCTGCGCTTGTATGTTCCGGTTTTTCTTGCAGTCTATAAACAGCAGGAGCTCCATAGCCACATGTGGAATAAATGGATGAATAGTAGACAGTGAGGAGAACCAGGCAGCACTGTTTCTGGAATAAAAAAAAAACTGGAGAAAGTAGGTCAGCTTGGACCAGTCACAATCAAGATGGTCCTATTAATAGAAAATGCAAACTTTATTTAGGGACAGGAGCGTGAAATGGGAAAGGGGAAGGACACTTGAAGGTGGATGGAAAGTCAGCCTTGTGTGAAAACACAGACTTGAGCGGAAATGAAATTCCCGGGGAGCCTGGCTGTTCCTAAAGAAATGTAGTTCCAGGTAATGGCCCCGGGGAAAGCTTCCATGGCAAATCAGCCGCCAGCCACCCAGCCCCTGCGGAGCCCACAAAGGTGATGGGCTACAGACACTGTGCTGTGGAGGAGGCCGCCCCGCCATCTCTCCAGCCCACAATGGGATTTGCCCTGCCTTGCAATGGGCTTCCTCCCACTGGAATGAATGCCTGCCCCTTGCCTCCTCCAGAAAGCCTTCGAGCATGGCTAATACTCTAACCCTGACTTAATCCCAAATAAAGCACACAAATTACATTGATAAATGACTTCACATATTTCATTTAACTCTAGATCACAGCTTTTAAATCAGCTCTTGTGTATCAGTTTTATGCATAGATCAAAGTAGGATCCATGACTTTTCTTCCCCGAGAGCCCCTCCTCCAGGATAGGCACACCCTTACTTTTATTAAATTCCCTTCCAACAGAATGCGGTATAGCTATGTGATGTTACAGATGAAGATCAGAGAAACAAATCAGAAATCCCGGGCCTGGTGGCTGTCCATGCAGGAACTTCCAACCGCTCCATGAGTCCCATCCCTGTGTGCCAAGCTCCACTAACATCAGCATTTGGATGTCAGCACGGGGCAGCTGTGGCACCACCTGATGGGAGAAAGCCTGGCTGTCCTCAGTACTCAGGCCAAGCGGGGCTGGTGGAGGGAAGTGTCACTGCATAATGCTGACAAGTGAAATAGCCAGTCTGGATAATCCTCGTAAGTCAGAGAGGAAAATAGCTAGTGTGATTGATTGCCCCAGAATACCTGAGGCTTGGGGCCTGGGACCAGCCAGGGAGCGCGTGGAATATCTCTAGCAGGCAAACAGGGACTTGGAAGGGTTACACAAGGCTCTGAGGTTAGAGGTCACCTGTAAGGGCCCACCAAATCTTCTGATTGGTTCTCCTGCCCCACATGGGGCCAATATGCTGGTCAGACCGACCCCTCAGGCCTCACCAGCAACCTGAAGAAGAGGGAGGCAGGAGGCTTCAAGCAGGTGTGCTGGCATGAAATGTAGCTCCTGCCTCAAACAAATTGGGGTCAGTCAAAAGCACTTTCACAAACCTTCACTAAAAGTTAAAGCCAGAAGTCACCTGAGCGATTGTCTTATCTAATCCCTCATCCAAAAATAGCCAAAGCCGGTTTGGCTCAGTGGATAGAGAGTCTGCCTGCGGACTGAAAGGTCCCGGGTTCGATTCCGGTCAAGGGCATGTACCTTGCTTGCGGGCACATCCCCAGTGGGGTGTGTGCAAGAGGCAGCTGATTAATGATTCTCTCTCATCTATGTTTCTAACTCTCTATCCCTCTCTCTTCCTCCCTGTAAAAAATCAATAAAATATATTTTAAAAATTAAAATTAAAAAAAATTAAAAAAAATTAAAAATAGAGACTGAGGCCAAAGAGGGAGTCTTGACCCAAGACCCTCAGCACCATGATGGCAGAACTCCTGGCTTCCCCTATCAGCCACTTGTCACTGCTAATAACTACCTCTCACTTATTGAATTATTTTTTGGGTCCAAAATAATTGTGCTAGAATGATCATGAACATACTAGTCTAGTGAGAATGTGGAAATGTATCAGTTATCTACTGCTGTGTAACAAATTAACCCACAACTTCATGGTCTAAGACAACAAGCATTTACTATTCCACAGTGTCTGTGTGTCAGGAATCTGGGACCTGCTTAGCTGGGCAGAGTTGAGTCTCTTGTGAGGTTACAGTCCAGATGGAGGCTGAAGCTCCTTTTATTATCCTAAACTGTCCTTTCTAATCTGGGCCACTTTGAGACAAGGTGCTCAAAACATGGATGGCATTTCTTTCTCGACCATTGGTTTCTTGCTGTCCTTAGGTGCCTCTCTGTCTCACCCAATACCTACCTTCTAGAGAGACAGAAGTGTATTTACCCGGCAACCAGTACACCCTCAGAGGGTGCAGTGAATCCCTGAACTCACCATCCCTTGTCTGGGCCTTAGACTTCTTAGTCCTCCCTGCATTGTGTGCTAGCACATGACTCTCTAGGAGCCTTTGCTGATGTTCATGGTGTGAATATTCCCACAAAGGCCAATTCAAGCTACCGAAGTCTAAAGAACCAGTGCACACAAGTCCTGAATATTTAACAATCAGCTTTAGTAAGGCAGCTCCAGCACATATTTTGACCCAACCTGCTCTAAGTTCCCACACCTATATGGTACAGCAGGGACTTCTGAGAACAGACACCTTTTTCACCACTGGGTCAGGGCAGGATGCACCCTCCTCCAGGCCGAGACAACCTGAAGTTAGTGCAACTGAAATTTTTATTTCCTTTCCCCTACACCCAGAGATGGAGAAAACAAGCTCCCACCAATAGGAGATAGAGAGAGATAGCCATAGACTTGATGATAGAGATAGAGATAGAGATAGAGATAGAGATAGAGATAGAGATAGAGATAGAGATAGAGATAGAGATAGAGATAGAGATAGAGATAGAGATAAGGATAGGGATAGAGATAAGGATAGGGATAGAGATAAGGATAGGGATAAAGGTAGAGGTAGAGATAGAGGTAGAGATAGAGATAGGAAGAGTTCCCCCATGTCTCATACATTTGGCAAACCTAATCATTTGAAAAATAGATGTATAATAATTATAATTATCATATTAGATTAGATTTAAGATTACACATAGTCCTGGTAGAAGCATCTAGGTTATGCTCCCCACCTGTGAGACTGTTATGCTGGAGCCACACCCCCATAAGGAGTGCTCGGCATTCTCTCCTGCTCAGGGCTCCCTCTCCCCAGGCCATTAGCAGGCAGCCAGCGCTCTGAGCAGCCGCTGACACCTAGGAACAGTTGCTGGTGGGCCAACCGTTTGTTTGCTTTTCCACAGTATGAAGGTTGAGTTGAGTCATTTTGCACCCAATTACTTTGCAGTAAATTTGCCGGATGGTTCTTGTCCTGCAGTATTGATCCAGCATCTCACCTTGAGCTTGTTTATTGACACATCAAATTCAGAAGTCAGACCCGCTCAATTGACCACTTCCCAATTAGGGCATTTATATGATGTCACCGAGGCTCCTTGTCATGTCCCGATGAGAGCCATTTGTCCCCTAGCCACTGCCACCACCCAATCGCCTGCAACCAAGCTGCCATTTTTCTCTGACCTTTCCAGAGACAGATGGCAGTCCATAAAATACATCATTAGCAACGTGTCATTTTATCTCACCGCCATTTCTTTATGTGAAAGGTGCTTCGTTCAACAAAAGATTCTGCGGCCGAGTTCTCCCCAGAGAGAAGCTTACAGTGCTTCTTTGCTGGAGTCAGGGATGATGGAGACAAATGCCTCCTTTTTCATCACGAGGATGCCCCTTGGCCCTGTTCAGAAAGGATGACTTTGGGCAGTGACACAGAGCAGTCTACCAGGAGGGGAGAGTTGAGATGATGGCAAAGTGTCAAAAACACAACCAGATATCAAAAGACAGTGTCATATGGTGATGAAAGGAGACTTCACTTTGGGTGATGAACACACAATGCAATATACAGATGTTGTATTATAGAAGTGTATACTTGAAACCTATGTTATTAACTAATGTCACCCCAATAAGTTCAGTAATTTTTTAAAGAGACAGCATTCCATGATGTTAGGATGCACTCACACCTAGACAGTCAATATTTCTTAAGTCATCTCCTAACTGTCCTCTTTTAATGCCCTGTGTGTGGTGGGGGTGGGGAGCACTGTGAAGGGCAGAATGCCATGGAATGTATGCTCCCAACACTGACTTGACGTCAGGAGAATCCAGCCCTTCACCCAGCAAGATGGCATTATCACCTCATTTAAGGGACAAGCTCACAAATAGGGGAGCAGAGGGAAGGTGGATGCAGGCCTTCTATGTCCTGCTATAAGACTAAGAAAGCCCTGGACCAGTGGTTCCCAACCCTTTTTGGCCATGCCCCACCTAAGCATCTCTAAAATACTAGTCTTCCCTCCCTGTGACATATAATTCTTATTATTCAAAAAGTAAACTCCTATTCACTTGGAGGAAGCCTAAGCCATTTATTTATCTAAATAAGCTTCCAAAGAACATGGCATCCATAAAAGGGAAAATTAAAAGAACAAAAAAGCTGAGGAAGAAATCACTAAGAAATTATTAAAATAGTAATAATATAAACTGATATGAAAAAATAGCAAATAAAGTTTCAAAACATAGAGAACTGAAATTCATAAATATGTCACAATATATATTTATATACTGTACATGAGGCCCCTAGGATCATAAGAAATGCAAAAATTTCATTGTTAATAACTCAATCTCGAATTGCCCCCTTAAAAATCAAATTGCCCCCCTATGGGGCATGTGCCCCACATTGGAAACCACTGAGCTAGACTGTAAGCCCCACAAGGGCAGGCACTAAGACTAAAATTTGCTTACCACTGTATTCCTGGGACTACCGTGTCTGTCACAGAGAAGGCCTGCCCCAAAATACTTGTATGTTGACTAAGAGAAGTCCAATTCAAAATAGAATGGTGCATATTAAACAGAAGTACTAAATATATATTTTTATCACCAGCATTGGTAATTTACATGAAATTTTGGAGGTAATTCTCATAACATGGATAAGAAATAGGAGGGTCTGAGACACTCCTGCTAGTGGGAGGCAGAGCCAGGCTTGGAGCCCAGGCCTCCCGACTCCAGCTCCAGAACCCTCTTAGTCACCTTGTTTAGGATCACATGAATGTGGTATAAAGCAGAGCCTTCCCACTCTTTTCAAGGAGGATAGAGCAGGAGATTGTGAAGGATACTGAGGTAAAGGGGGGTGGTTCCTTATAGGCCAGAGATACCTAAACTGGGACCCTGCCTGACAGCCCTGGAGGGCTAAGGGGATCAATAGCTCAGCAACCTGTAACACATTCCATTACTGTTAATTTTCACCCCTAACATTACCATCTGGTCAATAAAACCATCGCCTCCTTATGGCAGCATAGCCAAATTGCAGGATATTCTTCTTGAGGGGTAACAGGTTGCTTTTGTTAGAGTGTCGTAGGGTAAAATAGTCATTGGTGAACCCCTTAACATGGAATAAGGTTTTCTGGGGATCAGACTCGAGATCAAAAATGGAAAGCATCAAAAACCAACCTTTGCCAGTGTCCCAGATTAGGGTGAGACAGGCCCAGGCTTCATGACAGGGAATCAAAGTCGGCCAGCCATTGATCTTGGGTTGGGCCTTGAAGATGACAACTCAACAAGAAAGTGGCTGTCTTGCTGGCTGATTTATAAAACCTCAAAGGAAAATCCTTAGGGCAGAATCCTTGGCCCACCCTTCACCAAGCAGCCTGTATCCCATCAGCAGCAAGGCCAGGGCCCTGGGCAGGCAGGCATGTTGGATGGACTCTGCACTGCAGGTCCGAGCCCTTCCTGACCCATCGCAGCCAAGACGAAGCTGAACTGCCCTGGGCGCTTGTCCCTGGTGGAGGATTAATGTTTACACTAGAGCAGGCAGCTCTGCGTGGGGACTTCCTGCACCTCCTGTCAAAGGCTCCCCCAACTGCTGTCCTGGCTTCACTCAGACTCCAGCTCTCCACCTTCTCTTGGCTGTTGCTCTGCCTGCCCGCCTGTCTGTCTGTCTCCTTTTCCCTAATGTCAAGAGACAAATTCAACCCAAAGCTCTGATTTTGATCCATTCATATGCTAAGATTTCAGAACTATTTTTCCCCATGTATTTCCTGAAGTCTCTGTTCTTTAGCAAAGACAAAGCCTTTCATTGCACTGTGTGAAATAAGACTCAAAGTGCAAATAGCAAATACATGTGTGCACACACTAGGTGTGCATACACACAGTGTACATATGTGCACATGAACACATATGCACACACACATTAGAGCAGGAGTCAGCAGACCTGGCCTCCCCTCCCCATCTGCCATTGACTTCTGTATAAAATGGGGGATACACATCTCCTCTCTGGCTTCAGTCTCCTTCTCTACAAAGTGAGGGGATGGAAGTGAATCACATGACCTCAGTCATCCCTCCATAATTCTCTATAAAGTCATGCTGAGATGCAAGCTAACTGATAGGGGGCATTTTCTTAAATCAGGATTCCATAAAGTAGTAGAGATGGTACATAGGGCAGTGGGCAACCAAAGGAGGGTAGGAGTCCATGGAAGGGGAAATAGACTCAGACAGGGACCAGAGGCACCAACTTCCCTTCTGCTCAAGGCTGACTCTGGATTCTGGGTACCTGTGATATTCATCTCCTCATGGAATTCCACATCTGATCCTCCCCTTGCCTCCTCTTAGAGCAAACGTCCCATGAAGCCCCACTATGTGCAAACCACTGTGCCAGGTGTCAGGCAGGGCTGCCTTTGCTCCAGCTCTTCCCCTGGTTTGGAATGTCTCCCCCTCACCCCCCGCCCCCATCTCTCCACAGAGAAGTTGAGGCTGTGGGCAGCTGTTGTCAGATTCAGAGCAGGAAAGAATATCTTACCAGCCAGGTAGGAGAGCACAGTGGTTAAAAACAAGGCCTTGATGCCATAGAGCCCTAGGCTTTAAACTCCAACTCTCTTCCTTGGGCACATTATGCAATCTCTAAGGCCTCAGTTTTCACATCCTGTAAAATGGGAATTATAATAGTATCTATCCCATAGGATTATTGTGAGAAATAAGTAAAATAATTCAGACATGGCAGAGACTGTCAGTGCCAACTAATATCTAGTTTCTCCTTCCTTTCTAATAGAATCTCCATTTTGTTGGGAGTCCATCCAACCCAGCTAAATAAACTACATTTCTCAGCCTCCCTATAAGCAGGATTGCTGGAAAAAACAGTTCTGCCTAGTGAGATATAAGTGGAAGCCCCATGGGGAGTTTTGGGACATGCTTGTTTGCCTCATAGAGGTGTCCCCTTTTATTCTACCCTTGTCCTTCCTCCTGTTGATAATACAGGTGAAGGCCGGGGCTGCAGCCATGTTGCAGGCATGAGGCCAAGGAAATCACAGAGACCACAGGTTGTTAGCCATCTGCACCAAGACTTCTGGTTTATAACCACTGTTTCATTTCAGTCGCCCTTATTTGGCTTTTCCGTTGCAGTACCTGAACCTAATTCCCAGTTGGCATAAGTGTTTAGCTCAGTGCCGTGCACAGCGTAAGCACGTAATACCTCGTTTCCACTCTATGAGACAGATTCCCGTTGGCCCACTGCAGGGTGCCTTGTGCAGGAAGAGACACCAGACAGGACCTTAGCATGACATAGCAGTTCACAGACTCCCCCACTTTCTAGCTGTGGGGCTTCAATGAGTCCTTTGGCCTCCCCAGCCTTTAGTTCCTCATTTGGGGTTTGGACCAAGTGTATGAGTTCCTTCCAACTCTGGTCATCCATAAATCCATGGCAGTCTTCTAGGACATCCATGTCCATATCTGACCCCTATGTTGTACCTTTCCGGGCAGCCCCCAGGCCTTCCTCCAATCCCCCCACTCCTCCCACAGCCCCCAACAAGCTTTCTGAGAGCCTGAGAATTCTCCATACAAAGGAACTGTTGAAATCATAGGCCAGGCTGCCCTAGTTAGCTTTGCCACCGGTTTAAATATAAAAGAGTACTAAGAGTAATAAAGCCTAACTGAATCAATAAGCCACTAAATAATTTTGGTACCATTTCACGTTAAGGTAGCATGAATTCTTTATTAAGAGCTGAGAAGTAAATTTCCCTTTTTTCTTAAATTATGCTGGGTGTGCGGAGGCATGGATAATTGCTGGAGCCGCTGCTCTAAAGGGCTTCCCACAAGTTGCCACGTCATCTATTAACTAGTTTACAATCATTCTGACAGGTCTCTGTACATCTTGGAACAAAATTTATCATTATTAAAGTATTTATAAATTTAGCCCTGTTTCCTTTGCTTACCCACAGCATAGTGTCCAAAAATAAGAATGCTTAGGGTGGGACTTCCACTTACTTCTTCATGGTATTTTAACCAGAAGAGCACTGTTGGGGTGTATGGCCTCTGTGAGCCACAGTATAACTCATCCCCATGTTCCCAGAGGCTTGAGCTCAGGGTTCCTCTACGTGTCTACCTGGCCTGGTACTGAGTGTGTGTTGGCTAAGTGAGAATACCTAGAACAGGGGAGGAAAAAAAACTGATATATATTAAAGGCCCAACCTTTGTTCCAGGTACACTAGCAAATAGTTATTGAATGTTTAGCATGTACCAGACACTGTCCTAGGAAATTTTCATCTATTATCTCATTTAACTTTGTCAATAATAATTTCAAACACTTACATAGCACTTTTAAGAAGCCAGGTTATTCTCTAAGTATTTTATCTACATTAATTCACTTACTCCTCACACCAGCCCAATAAATGAGTACTATCATGATTCTCATTTGAAAGATGTTGGAGCATAGGCACAAGGCACAGAGAGGTTATGTGAATTGTACAAGGACACACAGCTAGGAAATGACAGAGCTGAGGTTCAGATACAGGTTGTCTGGCTTCAGAGTCCACACCCTTCCTTAACCATCATCTTTCCTCTTGACAACCAGATGAGATAGGCACTATTTTGATCCCACTTTTCAGAAGAGGAGACTACAGAAGATAAGTGATTTTCCAAAATTCTCAAAACTAGTGAGTAACAGAACAAGAATTTATACTCTGATGGCCTAGCTCAGTGGTCAGCAAACTTATTAGTCAACAGAGCCGCAGTTGTGATGTGCCAAGGCCTCATGCTACAGACAAGGACTGAAGTAGGAAAATGTCCTGAGACATGAACAATACATGGTCCTGTCCCCAAGTAGCTCCAGCCTAGTAAGTGACAGTGTATTATACATATAGTAGTCCCCCCATCTGTAGATTCAATTGCCCACAGCTAATCACAATCTGAAAATAGTAAGTGAAAAATTTTGGAAATAAACAACTTATAAGTTTTAAATTTCACACTGTTCTGAGTGGTGTGGTGAAATCTAGCTTTGTCTCACCCAGGATATAAATCATCCATTTGTCCAGCATATCCATGCTATATAGATCGCCAGCCCATTAGTCACTTAGCAATGTCAACTATCAAGTCATTTACTGTAAAGAAAGAGAGAGAGAGAGAGAGAGAGAGAGAGAGAGAGAGAGAGAGAGAGACCATAGTCACATAGTTTTTATTGCAGTGTATTGTATAATTGTTCTATCTTATTAGTTACCATTGTTAACCTCTTACTGAATCTAATTTATAACTTAATCATTGTTATGCATGTATAGGAACAAACAGCTTATACAGGGTTTGATATTCTCCACAGTTCCAGGATCTGCAGGAGGTCTTGGAGCATATCTCTGGGATAAGGAGGACTACAGCAAATGGAAACTGGGAAGTTTTATTACAGCTCAGAAACACACACCCTAATCCCCCTGCAGCCAGGGCTGCTCTGGGAGCTGGGGAGATGCCCTGATCCTCAGCTCAAGTTATTTGGATGCTATTTGGACAGAGGAGACCAGGTGCCACAATTCACACAGTGGTTCCCAACCCTCAGTCCCTGCCTGTCAGGGTCACAGGCTCAGCCCTCAAGTCCCTTAGACTGAGCAGCTGGCGGTGCCTGTCACTTTCACATGCCAGCATCATTTCCTGCATCCACACAAATAAAAGTGGACAGCAAGCCAGTGCCATCTTGTTTGCTGCTAGTGGATTTATGACATGTCAAGTTTAAATAGCACTGCAAGGCTTACAACGGAGGCAACACAGAAATTCATTTTTCAAGCCCATCAAGGCTCTGAACGCCCCCACCCCCCTGCTGGGGCCAAGAGAACAATTTCATGAAATTCTGATGCTGGGAAAAGGCCTCCCCAGATTTCCACATCCAATTCCGCTTCTGTCTCTTATCTTTTTCCTTTTTCCCTCAAGTCTCAAAAAATACCAAAATAGCACAAATGCCATTTTACCGGTACCTGGTAGATCCCAATTAACCTTTATGCAAGTTTGCTTCTGCTGTGCATAAGCCCTGACCTTATTTCTGGGGCTGAATTATTAATCCTTGACAAGCAAACCACTGGCACACCACACTCTGCCTTCTTGCGGCCCCGCTAACATGGGCAGCTATAATTTAGGCCCGCCCCACCCACCTTTTGTGCTTTTCTTTATCTGAATGGAGAACCTTTTTCCCTGTCTTCCCTCCCCCCTTTCCCCACTCCCCCCGTCAGCAAATTAAATGGCTCAGTTGCCCCCAGCTTTTCCCAATAATAGAGGCAACTTGGACTTGACCCATTAAAGGAGGGGACCCAGAACGACTTGCCGCAGTACCCAGCAAGTCTCATTTTGATAATTGATTGGTAAAACAAGCATTTGGGTTGCAAAGCAGCCTTGGTCAGGTTTCCATTTCGCAGCAAACCCCCAAATTAAAAATCACCTCCAGGGGATAATTCTTTTGCAAATAATATGAGCTGGGCTATTTTTGTTTTTTTGTCAGGCGTCCTGTCACTCCAGGCTCGCGTCTCATATGTTATTCTGGCTGCATGAGAAAGGCCCATAATAATAGCCCTGGCAGCAGAAATGATGACAAGAAGGGGCATGTCAATTTACAGTCATGAAACAAGGTGAAAACCACACTCCTCGACAATAACAACAAAAATTGAAGCCCATTTTAGACGATAGAAAATTACAAAGTGAAGTCCCTAAGCTATCATGACATTGGCAGGCAGTGTTGGGGGTGCCATGTTAGGCTGTGGTCAGGCCTCAGTAAGGCTAGAATCCCCTAGGAAGCAGGGGCTTTGAACTCTGAAAAATGAACAAAGGTGACTCAGCAGCCTAATTATTTATGTTCGAGTCATAGTGAATTGTGGACAGATAACTTACATCTCGGCCTTTGCCCAGGATGTCACTTTGGAGTATTGCACCCTTCTCTGCCTTTGCCAAACAGATCACTCCTCCTCATCCTTAAAGACTCATTCAAATGTCTCCTCTTCCAGGAAGCCCTTCTGATTTCCAGCCAGATTCTATCCCCCTCCAGTCTCCCATCATATCGTGTTTAAATAGCACAGTCTTAAAAGTGTTGTTTGGCTTTTCAGTTTCTCCCACTATATTCCTCAGGGACAGAGAATACATATTACTCCTCTTTTAATCTCCAGCATCAGAGTGCCTAACACAGAGTAGGTGCTTGGGAAATATTTAATGAGTGAATGGATATGTCAAAATACAGAAACCTATGCGAGATGAAACAAAGAGCTTGATTTAAAAGGACTGATTATTCTGGAATTAATCTGTTAAATTCTGTGACATTTATTCAGAGTGGTCTTCCTAAGTGCCTGTCAGATACGCAGCTTTGTGTTAAGTACTTAAAGGTGATAGGAGGAGGGGACAGCTTTCAAGAAACTTATCACCAGATTTGTACATTTTTATATGAGAATGGTAGGAAATAATCCAAGGCAAATAAGGGTAGCACAGTAGGATGGTTGTGCTGGCACACCAGATTGGGAGTTAAGAAAACATATTCCCTCTCACAATCCCACCACTGACCTTGGACAAGTCACTCCACCTCCTGGACCTGTGGGAAGCCACCCACTGCCAATTCTATCACAGGAGTGCACCAATGTGGAAGGCCGATGGACCTTGGGCATTGGCAGGGCTAAAGATAAGCACTATTGTTCGTGTTGAGATAGCGGTGGCTTGAAGCAATTTCCTGATCTAATAGCCTCAAAGTAAATGTTTACTGAACCTTACTGGTCTTTACTGATCTTTATTGACCTTAGAGATGGTCTGTCTGCTACCTGTTTGCTGTGCTTTACTGAGGGCAAGATGTGTATCTAAAACTGAATAAAACGCTGATCAGGCCAGGTTTCAGTGTGCCTCTCCAAGAGAGAGGTCTCCACCTGGCCCCCTATGCCTTCTAAATTCACATTTCTTGCAAAGTATTTTCATTTGTGTGCCAGCCCCTCCTTCAGATCCTGAACCCTAGTCATGCAAGTTGCACCATGGGCCTACCTCAGTTTTGTCATCAGTAACATCAAAGAGTTGAAATGATACTGGGACAATTGCTACTCACATGGAAGAAAATAAAATGTCTGCCTCATAACATACAGAAAACTAACTTTTGGTTGAATGACCTAAACATAAAATAGCGAAACTCCGAAATGTTTTAAAACTGTAGAAATATAGCTGTATGTCATCCATTTAGACAAATTTCCTTAACAAAATGTGAAGAGCAAAAGCTGTAAAGGAACTCGCTGACAAATGGGCCTACCTTAAAACAAACACACGCCCCAATCAAAGTGAAAAATGATGCCACCACCAGGAAGAATGTGTCTACAGCTGTCATGATGGAAAACATGAGAAGTCAGAATATCTAAAGAGCTTCCACAAATCTACTGGAAAACCAAAGACAACCTGGTAGAAAGATGGTCGAAGTAGATGAAACCTAATTCACAAAAGAAGAGGATGACTGGTAAACTTGTGAGCTGCTCAGTCTCACTAGAAATCAGAGAAATGCCAGTTAAAAATGACAGTGAGATACTAATTTGTACCCATCTGATTGAAAAAGATTGAGAATCTTTATAAAACCTAGTTTTGCCAAAGATGTGTCACCATGGGGATGCACACATGCTGCAGAGAGAAATGTATATTGGTACAGCAGCTTTGGAGGACAACTTAGCAGTAACTAGTCAAGTTGAGCCTGGTCATACCCTACGACTCAGCAATTCCCTGTCACTATATACAAGGAGGCATAGACAAGTATATTCCTTGCAGTAGTATTTGTTATGATCAAACATTGGAAACAACTTCAATGGCCATGATCATTGGATTGGAAAAACACAGTACAGTAACGCACAGCATAGCATACAGCATTATAGTGTGTACTACTATAGTATAGTACTACCTTAGTACAGGGGGTAGCGTAATCACACAGTGGAATCCTATACAGCAGTGAAGACTAATTCACTAGAGCCACATGTAACAACATGGCCAAATCTCAAAACTTTGGTGCAGAGGAAAACAAAGAATTACAGAATTATATGTACGGGAAGGTGGCATTGATGGGAAGTTGAACACAAAGTGATACTGCATTGTTATTGAGGAAAAGCTTAGCTGATGGTGAGTCAGAGGCTGGGGCCGGGTGTGCACTGCGGGCTGGGCAGGCTGGGAGAGGCAGAGGCCACAGCACAGTCTGCATTGCGGGGCTCTATGGCCCGGGCTGCTTGGCTCCAGAAGGAAATAAATGAGCACAGCCTTCAAGACAGATGAAACACACGGTCTGGTTCTCTGGCTAATGGGAGTCCTTTACCCAGGATTCCTCACTGTCGGTCAACACACAGTGTCATCCCTTTGGAGAAACTGGCATCTCTGGGACATCATGGAAGGGGGAGGGTGGATAGTGCCCTGGCTGTGTGGCCTTAGGTGAGTCATGGCACCTTTCCGGGCTGCTGTTTTCTCACTTACCGTACTTATGAAAGGAAGAACTTGACATCCTGGAAAGAGTGTGACACTCGCAGGAGTAAGGAGACTTGGTTCTGTCCAGCCCTGCCTTTAACTGGCTGTATGGCTTTGGGACAGTCTCCACCTCCCAGTCCTCAGTTTCCCCCTCTGTAAAATAGCAGGCATGAAGGTGATGTTTGCCCAGGGCCCCTCATGCTGTGGGGTAGGTTATCTGCACCCACACGCACATGCACTGGCGGTTGGTGCCAAGCTTAATCAGTACAGGGTTCGGGGCAAATGGAACTACTTGGCATATTAGAATAACATATTCAAGCAGCCAAGCAGGGACTCTCCTCAAGAGTGGCAGCCTAGCCGGGACCGGTTTGGCTCAATGGATAGAGCGTCGGCTTGGGGACTGAAGGGTCCCGGGTTCGATTCTGGTCAAGGGCACAGACCTTGGTTGCAGGCACATCCCCAGTAGGGGGTGTGCAAGAGGCAGCTGATTGATGACTCTCTCTCATCGATGTTTCTAACTCTCTATCTCTCTCCCTTCCTCTCTGTACAAAATCAATAAAATATTTAAAAAAAAAAAAAAAAGAGAGTGGCAGCCTGTAAGGCGTGACTGTGGGAGCACCGAGCAGGCTCTTCCAGGCGAATAAGCCCTGCTGACCCCGCGGCCTTCCTGCACCATACCTGCAATGCCACCACTCCAGGCCATCTTACAGCCAGCCTCTGTCAAAAGCAAGGCTAACCCTGGAGATAGTACCCCAATTCCCAATTGGCTGTAAGCAAAGTCCTGGGACGATGGGTTACAGATGGGGCTAATTTGAGCCATCCTGAAAAAGGATGGGGGTCCCAAAGCAAACTGCCTGCTCACACAGGAGTCACAGGACCTTCCAGGCTATCGAGTGACCGGTGCCCTTCGCCTCCTGCTGCTCCTCACACAGGGCTGTCTCCCGGAAGGGAATCACTGTCCCTCCTCTTCAGTAATGGCCGGAGAGGCGAGGCTGCTTATTTGGTCTGAGTATTAGGCTGAGACCGAAAGAGACAAGACCCCCTTGTCCCAGGTCCCTTGGCAAGTAAAGGGCAGGCCTTCAACCAGAGGAATAACGATGATGATCACATCCACCCCTTACTGAATCCTAACTAAGGCCAAGCCCCTTTCTTCTAAGTCATTCAACCCTCACCACATCCACAAAGCGGGGACTTTTATCATTGTCCTTTCACAGGTGAGGAAACTGAGGCACCCAGGTGAAGTTGCCCAGCTGCTGGAACATTCGGTCTCTGGCCCCAGGTGTCACCTCTCCAATAAACTGCCTAAGGCTGGCCCTGCTCCCTCGTCTGAAATCTGGGCCTTGCCTCCTTCCACCTGGAAGGTTTGGAGGCTGCCCTTGTTCCCCTCTCTCACCTCCTCTCTCCTCCTCCTCCAGGGAAAGACAGAGGCTGCAACAGAAA
The DNA here is from genome assembly GCF_964339955.1 of Pipistrellus hanaki. NCBI lineage: Eukaryota > Metazoa > Chordata > Mammalia > Chiroptera > Vespertilionidae > Pipistrellus > Pipistrellus hanaki. The sequence continues at coordinate 73,818,152 of NC_140508.1, forward strand.
AGGTGTCAGAGAAAGTGACTAATGGAGGCAACCCCAGGTCAGAGCAAACACGGTCTGACATGGAATGGGCCCAGCTCCCTCATACTGACCTGACAGGCAGGACACAGGCTGCAGGGTGGGAGTAGGGACAACAGCATGGCTTCTGGGGCCATCCCCACATCACTGGGGCAACTGGGCGGAGACTGCCCTGCCCCACTCCAGGGCACTGTCTTCCCCCACCCCCCTGGCCAGAGCCCCAAGCTGGCCAAGCCATCCTTCAGGCCCAGCTGACAATGCGTTCCCCGAGCACTGGTGACAGGCGCCCAGCTGGAAAAATGATGGACTGCGTGGAGGGGGCAAAGTGCGGGTTTTCCTTCATTGGAAATGGCAGCTGCAGCTATGGCTGCAGGTGGCAGGGTCAGGGCAGCCTCACAGGGGTATGCATGCACGCACGCGCGCACACACACACACACACTGCATCCAAGCTGCATGAATGGGACCCTGGAGATAAAGTATCAGCTCAGAGAGAGAGGTGTCCACCACCACCCTCTCTCTCTCTCTGGGAGACAAGTAGTAACAGCAGCGATGCCTTCTATATGGATCATGTCCTACAGTTTACAATACAGCTCCACACTCACGTGTCAGGAATTGAAGCTGGGAAGTCCCTTTCAGGCTGGGTGACAACTGGCAAGTTACTGAACCTCTCTGTGCCTTGGCTTTCCCATCTGTAAAACATGGCTAATAATAGTACCCTATAAAAGCTGGTCACTGAGTACCTAAAGCAACTCTGTTGCAAGTCCAGAAGAGATCATGCTGCTCTGCCCTGTCCCCTTCAGCTGCCAAAGGCCACAGCTCTCCAACGCCCTCTATCCTAAATACATCGCCTTCCACGACAGGCACCCTTCTGGGCTGCCCTGGTGAGTTCCTGGGCAGAGATGCCGCCTGTGCTAAGTCATTTCCTCCCAATGTTGTTAGTGGCTCTTAGAGCAGGAAGGGGTGAGGAGAAGGAGACAGGAATGGAACATGTGTGAGGGGAAAGCAGAACAGATAAAGGGGGGGGGAGGGGCAGAGTGCCCAAGGCCAGCCTCACCCCTTCACCGTCATACAGGAGACAAGCTCTTTAAAGAGGAAAAGAGCAGAACTGAACCCTAGCCAGTTTGTCTCAGTGGTTAGAGCATAAGCCTTGGACTGAAGGGTCAAGGGTTTGATTCCAGCTAAGGCTACTGACTTTGGTTGCAGGCTCCATCCCTTGCCCTAGGAGGAGTGAGAGAGGCAACCAATTCATGTGTCCCTCTCATATCAATGTTTCTCTCTTATCTCTCCCCCTCCCTTCCACTCTCTCTAGAAATCAATGGAGAAAAATATCCTCAAGTGAGTATTAACAAAGAAATGAAATAAAGAGCAGAACTGAGAGACAGAGGCTGAGGTCCATCCAAATCCATGCGGCCCTTTGAAGGGAACACGAGCACTTAAGGGTGGACAATGAAATCCAGTGCCTACACCTGGTGGCAGTCCCTCCCAAGTGACCCGCATGCACCTTTTCGCACCACATTTTAAATATATTTCTTCCCCGGGAGAGGCAGTGACAGGCTCGGAAAGACCTAATGGAAACAGCAGCTAATACTGCAAGTCGGCAAAGCTTGTCAGCCGGGTGCCATCATCCCTCACCTCCGCTCTCATTTTTATAGAAACAGCTCAGAAACAGAGAAGAGAAATTTCACAAGCCAAACAACAACAAAAATCGATACGGTGGGAGATAACCCAGCATTAATACAAAAACCAGAGAAGGCCTCTTTGTCTCCCACCCCACAGCGCCATCAATCACACTGTGGATGGATTTGGGAGGCCACGTCGGCTGGGAGGCCGGCAGGAACCATTTTAGTTAAAATGCCCATCGAGAGCTCGGGTTAGGGCCGGTGGAGCCAGAGCCAGGGCAGGAGAGAGGACACACAGACTCAGCTCGCTCCCCTAGATTCATGGCCACCTCCTCTGGGCTGAGGTCTACGGGACAGGAGGGCGATGAGGCTAGAAACAGGCCCCTTTGAGTGAAAAGCTAGGCTGACCACGAGAGGTAAAGTAGGAGTGCATTTGGGATTTGGAACCCTCTTAAATAAACAGCTTCCCCTTCGTGCCTGAGCTCAAATGCTCAAGATCCATGTCCCACACGCATAGGACTATCCAATCCAAGACCAGTGAGGGTGAAACTTGGGCAGCCAGCTCTCAGCAGGTGTGATGGAGAAGCCCTGGAGGTGCCCACTCCTTGGGAGCAATACAGAGCAGGCCCAGCTGGGCACCAGCCCAGAACCTCTCCACCAGCCCTTGCCCACTGCCTTCCCCCACCCTCACCCCATGTTTCAGGCACACCTAAACTGGATGGTGAAGACTCCACACAGCCTCAGATATGAAGCACCAGGACAGAAAGAGGTGCTTCTAAAGCGGGGCCTCTGTTATAAGTCACGTTGTTTTTCCTTCCTTCACTGTTATCACGAGGATACATTTGTGGATGTGGTTGTTGTTGTTTTTTGTCTCTCCCACGAATCAGAAGTTCATAGGTCTATGCCACCACCAGCACAGACAGAAACATGTTACATGGACCTCTGTGACTTGGTTTCCTCTCTGCACCATGGTTCCCATGGCTCTACCTGGAATGACTTTCCCTCTGGTTACTCTGTTTAATCCTACTAACTTCCTCCAGGAAAACCCTTTGGCTCCTCATGCTGCATTATCTTTTTCTTCTCTGGTCTTCTGTAGTTAAACAATCTCAGTATCTGTGGGCATAGACTGAGAGTCACCGAAAGTATTACAGGACATTGAACTGGGACTTAAAGGATCATCTCATACTCTCCTGGGGAACTTTATAGAACAATACACTCCAACCCCATTCTGGAACCTTTATATCAGATCACTGAGGGGGGTGCCCAACTATGGGTATTTTTTAAAACTCGCCAGATGCTCATAATGTGCCAAGTTGAGACTATTGTTTTTTTGTTTTGTTTGTTTGTTTTTTGTTGTTCGATACTAGGGAGTCTATTGTTTAACCCAGTGATTCCCAAAGTGGTCTATATCGACCCCCAGGGGTCTATGACAACCTGCAAGGGGTCTACGTCAGCGAAAAAAAATTTGGGGGTCCATGAAATGAAAATGGGGGTCCACAATAGTGGATCTCAACATACACTGATAGTACCTATTTACTTACATCATATTATCTTATAATATAAAAACATATAAATTATTTATAAAAGTACCTATGAAGTAAAAAATTTATTATATATGTTTATAAAATTGTGTAAGTTGTAGGATAAAAACCTGCACATAATGATATACCAGTATCATCTTGTTACAAGCATACGCGCAGTAAACATTCTTGCCAATTTTTGTCTCAAAGCTTCGCGAACTTGCACCAACTTGTTCAATTCGTCACTCTATAAATATGAATGTGAGAAAAATACGTTCATTCGTTTCCTGAATCTTGAATAGGAAAGTGCTGAGAAAATATTTTAAAAAATATAAACTGGTAGTTTATCATACAAATTATAGTGAATCAGTGTTATTTTGTTTGAGAATGCCGGAGAAAAGTAGGTACATTATTTTTTATTAAATTTTATGTTACGTATATTTTATATAACAGATACAAAATTTTATTTTGAGTAGTTTTAATTTAAATTCAATAAATAAATGTATAAAACTTAACATGTGTTTTTATTTCAAGTTTTTAACACTAAACTTCACTACAGTTAGAAATTTACAAAAAAATCAATATCAGGTAAGTAGGGGGTCTACCCAAAACCGAAAAACATGGCAAGGGGTCTACGGCACAAACAAGTTTGGGAACCTCTGGTTTAACCCAACCCACTCAGGAGTCCTGCATACATTTGGATGGGTTGTGTACTGCACAACTCCAGAGAGCACCATTCACCTGGAGTCATGTTAGGAGTGCCCACGGAGGAGGTGGGCAGTGTACAACCTGCCCAAAGAGACTCCTGATTTTACTTAAAAGAAAACTGAGGCTCAGAGAGAAGTGATTTGGACAAGGTCACACAGCAGGTTAGTGTCTGGGCTTGATTGAGAACCACGCCTTCCAGCTCCTTGTTCAGGCCAGTCTGCAGTTTTCCAGCGGCTACTCAAAGTGTGGTCCATGATCCAGCTTATCAGCAACTCGAAATCTCAGGCTGCACCTCCAACCTCCTGCATCAGAATCTGCCCTTTTTTGAGGTCTCAGGCAGGCTGGGGCACATTGAGTTAGGGAAGCACAGCCCCTCACACTGTCTGTAAGAAAGCTTCATGGAGACTGGGCCGGACTCTCCATCATGAACCATCTTTGCACATAGTAGGCGATCAATATGTATCTACTGATTGACTGATTGAAAAATCTATGGTTTGCATGAAATACAGGCCCCCTGAGTGTTGCTGTGTTGGAAATGACCGACTTTTCAAGTTCCTGTAATCGCCGATTACTGAAACAGGGAATCCTGCCTCACTGCAGAGTAGGTGACCCTTTACAACTATAAAAACAGTGACACTAATAACAAAAGAATGTCTTGCTGAGCACACCCAGAGTTCAGTGGATGATTTCACATGCCCTTTGCCCTTTCTGCAAATAATATCTAATCACCTTACCAGCCTCGTTTGGATAATGGCTCATTTTTCATCTCTACTAAGAAAACAATTAATCCAAAAATTAAAAAAAGAGATGTCTTAAGAGCTTAGTGCATCTTTTGATTAGAGTTTATCTTCTGACTCTGATTAATCAATATGATTAAAGGCAATATAGATCAGAAGAACGTATCCCTTCAGAGCCTCCACCTGCCATGTGTCAGGTGTTGACTGAGTCCCCAGCACTCTGTGGTCAATGGGTGGATGGCTGCTCAGTTGTTCTGGCTGCCCTCACTTTAAATTGGGTATTGCCCTTTCTATTTATTTGTTTCATAAACACTTGGCCATGTTCCAGCTCTGGTCTTCAGTTCAAGCATGCATGCTCATTGGGCAACTCAACTTTCATCAGAACACAAAAACTCCAGACCAATTCAATTGGCCATCTCACCTGCAGCATCCAATATCTGATTCTAAGAAGTCATCAAATAGGATAGCCCCAAACCCCTGGCCAAATGATATAGATCAAAAGCTTGATGTGTAGGATCAAAAGCTTGAAAGTTAGAAGAGCCTCTTAAATAGCTCCCCTTATGTGCTCAAGCTCAAATGCTGTCTAGCCATGTGAAACACAGCCTAGCCATTTCTTTGCTTCCGTGGTTCTGAACCTCAGTGGGGAAAGTTATGGGCTCTCACCCCAGAAAAAATGCTCATAAATAAGCATTCAGAATTTTGCATGCAGTGTTAGGGGTTCCTATGCCTCATGAAGGCAGGTTAAAGACTCTTCCAAATATATCAAAATGTTGACCTAGACTGAACAGAATCATCAGAGATCAGCGTGCATGGACCACTCCATTTGTCTTGGTGTCATTAAGGAAACACACTTACTAGAATAAATTGAGGTGCTGGCCATCAGCTGCCATTCAGGACCATTCCAATATTCGTTCCCATGGTTTTATGAAAAAGATGTGACTGAGATAATTGTCCATCACCTATGCGGTCTTAAAATAAAGGTCTGTCTTTCTTTTCTTTGTATCCCTAATACACAATATTCTGTTTGGTAAAGGGTAGGGCTCATTAAGGATTTGGGAAGGAAAGAAGGAAGGAAGGAAGGAAGGAAGGAAGGAAGGAAGGAAGGAAGGAAGGAAGGAAGGAAGGAGGAAGGAAGGAAGGGAGGAAGGGAAGGAGGGAGGGAAGAAAGAAAGAAGAGAGGGGAGGAGAAAAGGAGAGAGGGGAAGAGGAAAGGAAAGAGTAGAGGAGGAAAGGAGGGAGGGAGGGATAGAGGGAGAAAGGGAGGATGAGTAAATGATTGAATGAATGCAGAATGGGGGTTAGCCTTGTCCTTCTGATTAGTGTGAACTTCCTAGAGTTATCTTCTAACAATATCTAATTCAGGGCCCATTTCTACCCTTTACCTGCTCTGCAGCTGTGACTAACCCCCCTCACATGTTCCCAATGCCAAAGGTTTTCAGGGCGCTGTGTAGACACACATGCACAAAAGACATAAGCCAAATCACTCCTGAAATTGCCATTGACGAGAGCAGGATGTAGATCATTCAGGTGGTGCTATAAAGCAAGTGTTCCCATAGTTAAAGCTAGAGGCATCTGCAAGAGCTGTTACCTTATTGCAATGAGCCCCTTCAGGTGGAGGTGTGGAAGTCATTATGCCTGTTAGGGTGGTTTATAGCTCTGGGCCGTATGTAATGCTCACTTACCTGAAGAATCTGAATTACCCTCAGGGCTGGCTGGGAGCTCCCTGCCTTGTTTATTTTCTCTTGTTACTGGGAGGCATTCTTGGGGCCAGTGGCTCCTATGAACCAGGAGGCCACAGTTGGATTCCCAGTCAGGGCATATGCCTGGGTTGTGGCCTCAATCCCCAGTGCGGGGAGTGAAGGAGGCGGCCAATCAATGATTCTCTCTCATCATTGATGTTTCTATCTCTCCCTCTTTCTTCCTCTCTCTGAAATCAATAAAATTATGTTTGTTTTTAAAGTATTGGTGTTTCTGGTCCCACTTGGATCCCAGACATTTACCTAGTGTGCAGTTAGCCCAAGGTTTCCCACAAAGCCAGACAGAAAGTAATTTGAAAGGCCTTAAAGGTAAAGTGAGCTAGACAAAGGTTATGGGCAAACCACCCTATTGCTACCAACTCTGTGAAACCTTTCTTGACTCCCAAATCCCAGACAGAGCTCATCAGTCAGCCCTCTTCTCCACTGCTCTGGAAGAGTACACTGAACTACATTGGCCTTCTACAAGAAGGGTTGTGGCTTATCAATCATTTTATCTTCATCCAGAACCTAGGAGAGACCTTGGAATAAAAGCAATACTAAATACACAGTTGGCCCTTGAACAACTCAGGTCTGAACTGGGTGGGTCCACTTGTATGTGAATTTCTTTTATTATATGCAGTAAATGTGTTTTCTCTTCCTTATGAATTTCTTAACAACATTTTCTTTTCTAGCTCACTTTATTGTAAGAATACAGCATGTAAGTATATAACATACAAATATGGGTTAATTGACTATTTGTGTTTTCAGTAAAGCTTTCAGTCAGCAGTAGGCTATTAGTAGTTAAGTTGGGGGAAGTCAAAAGTTATACACAGATTTTTGACTCCATGGGGGTTGGCATCCCTATCCCCCATGTTGCTCAAGGGTCAACTGTCCATTGAATAGGTAAATACATGAAAATGTGTGGATTTATCCTGCCATGAATTTTGAAAGGTTTTTCAAATGTAATTGGAAAATGATTCATCAAATTGTTAAAGAATCGTGGTGAGTGACAACACAGTTTAAGATCCCACTTTTCAGGTGCAAGGAAAGAATGGGTTCCAGAAAGTACAAGACAGGAAACCTTTGTGATTCTTGGCTGAGCTTGACTTGTGCATGAGGAGAGCTGGCAAACATTGCCTTAGCCAGGTGATCAAAGTCATTCTCAGCAGTAACGAGTGATGTTAACAGCACCATGTAATGAGAACAGCACTTCACCATGAAGGTCTTCCTCTCCAAATCCCATAACCCCAGTCTAATCTTGAGACAAACATCTGACACATTCAAATTGGGGGTCATTCCACAGAGTCTCTGACCAGTATTCCTTAAAATTGTCCATGTCATCAGATTTAAGGAAACTCACAAACTACCACAGTTCCTAAAGAGACATGACAAATAAAGTAATGTAATATTTTTTATGAGATTCTGGGACAGAAAAAGGACAATAGGCAAAAACTTGTGAATTCTGGTGAAACTAAGCTATTTGGTTAATAGTAACACACTAGTGTTGGTTCCTTGCTGGACAGGGAACTGTATTAATGTATGATGTTAACAATAAGGGACCCTGGGTACGGGGCATACAGGACCTCTCTGTGCTGCCTTTACAACTCCTCTTAAATCTAAAACTATATAAAATTAAACATTTATTTTTATAAAGTGAGTTCTGCACACTGAGGAGGCAAGGCTGTGACTATACTAAGAAGCATTGAGTTTCACACTTCAAATGGGTGGATGGTATGGTATGTGAATTATACCCACCTTGCTCAGTTAGAATGCTCACTGCTCCACTGAAGGGTGGCGAGGGGCAGAAAGGGCCTGGGCCAGGGTCTTATATATATATATATATATATATATATATATATATATATATATATATATATTTTTTTTTTTTTTTTTTTTTAATTGACATTTTACAGAGAGGAAGGGAGAGAGATAGGGAGCTAGAAATGTCAATGAGAGAGAAACATCGACCAGCTGCCTCTTGCATACCCCCCACCAGGGATGTGCCCGCAACAATGTACATGCCCTTAACCAGAATCGAACCTGGGACCTTTCAGTCCACAGACCGATGCTCTACCACTGAGCCAAACCAGTCTCGGCACAAATTTGTGCACCTTGAAAGAAACTGTGGGCAGAGAGGCTGCAGTGGGCACAGGAGCAGGTCTTCTCCCATCCTCCACATCCCCATATGGTCCCTCCTGCCACAGCCCCTGGTACCCTGTCTGCCAGTAGCCCTGCTCCTACTACTGCCACTCTCATGCACTGATGGTGCTGGCCCCACCCACACCCACTGATGATGTGGAGCGATTGGGGCCAGCACCAGCAATGTGTGTGAGCAGGGCTGACACCACAGGGAGTGTAAGTGGCGGTTGCTTCCCCAGTAGCCCCTCAGGAACAAGAGGAAATGGAGAAGCCCCAATGAGATCGGGGCTGGCGCTGGGCACAGCACAGGCTGCAGGTGCAAGTGAGACTGCGATGTGCAAGAGCAAAGAATTTTCAGTAACCATCAGAGACTCGCCCCAATGACAGCAACCAGCTGTTTGTTGCCTTGCCTGGTGCCCCTGCTCACCTGCTTCACCATCCCACCATGGTCAATGCCTGCCATGTTTCATGTTCTGCCACCTGCTGCCAATACCCGCAATGTTCCACTCATGCCCCCTGCTGGTCAGCACACATCATAGTGACCAAATGTTCAGTTGTGCCAGTTCAGTCTATTTGCCTATTAGGGTTTTATATATATAGTTATGCATCTCCCCCTTTTTGACCAATGGAACCCAGTTTGGTCAATGTTACTCTTCAGACTCCCTTGCAGCTAAGATTACCGTGTGACTCACTTGTGGTCAATGAATTGCAAGCAGAAGTCTAATGTGTAGGCATCTAGAAAATCTATTGTTTCTGATAAAAAATAAAAATAAAAAGATTTTGCCAGCATACAGTGCCTTTTATAATTTGTAAAAAGTTCCAGTCAGAAACTTGGTCCTAATTTCTTGAGTAAAAGCAGCCATCTTGGGTTTAGGAGGACAAAGACCACATGCCTAACGATGATGGAGTAGAAAGAAAGAGTCTCGTTTCTTCTGCCTTGCTTGAACAATAGCTGGAGACAACCTCTTCCTGGTCTACTTTTCATGTAAAAAAAAAACTAAAATCCCTAGCTATTTAAGCCACCATGGTCAGATTCCATTATAGACAGCCAAATTGAACCCAGAGTCAACAGCTGGCCAAAAATGAACCAAGTGATTATTCATGTATTCAAGAAACATTCACTGAACCTACTTTGTGTCAGGTATTGTGATAACTGCTTTTCATACATTGGAATGCAAATCTGAACACAATTCTGCTATTCCTTCAAAGTAAGTTGAAAATTTCTAAATGATAAATGCTTTATGGCAGCTTTTCAATAATCCTTCTGAATTGTTTTTTCAATGTTTTTGTTTATCTTCTGGGAGGTCTCTTCACATATGTCTAACCTCCACAAATAACAGGTTGAATCATATGAAATTGCTGTTTCTATCAGTCAAAAGTATATGTTCATTTGCTGTGATTTAACTTAAATGTTGCACCTGCTTCCTTAGTGTGAACAACAGATTTTTCTCTGTGGCATTGCATTGACCCTTGCAACCCATGCAATTCACAAGGGAATACCTTTCTTAGAAGAGGGAAGTCACTTTGTGCCCCAGAGCCTCAGTTTCCTCATTTGTACAATGGAATTGCTGGGCTAGAATCTCTCCTCCCAGCACTCTAGAATGTGAACGTGAGGAGCTATCACCTCAACATATCCAAGGGCCTCAGAGTACAGTAAAGATGCCAACCAGGCCCTGAGCAGTACTGCCATAATGGTCCCATGTAAGTCTAGAATCAGGTATGGCTGGTGATCTGGAAATCTCCAAGAGGTCTTCTTGTCCATCTCTCTGCCTCTAACACACCCCACACTGGCCTTGCCTGTAAGTGCTGCGGTAAGAGCATCCAGGGCTGAGTTAGGAGGCCCAGCCCTGGACCAGCCTCTGCAAGTGGGCAGACAGTTTCACAGCCCTGCACCAGTTTCGCCTTCTCAAAAAAAAAAAAAAAGGCATGACAAAAATATGTGAAATTATGAAAGCACCATGATTATCAACTACAAAAAAAAAATACACATCTGAACTGGAGCTCTAGAGTCATATGCAAATATGAAATTCTTTGTGATTAAAGGTCATTTAAAAAAAAAATTTCTCACTACATTTTCTCTTCAATAATAATTTAAAAGGCTGTTGTGAGGCAAAATGAGTTAAAAAGCATGAAAGAAAGAGTTAAAAGTGCCAAAGACACCCATTACTGCTTAAATTCTGAGGACGCCCATTCTGAGTGAGGCCATTTAGACAGAGACTGAGCCAGTCCCCACCGGCTGCAGCCCAGCATCCCTCACCCCCTTCCTTGGGAACAGCTGCTCCCTCCCAGTCTGCCGATTGCCCTTCCCTGATGAATCCAGCCTGCCTGGTGAGGGCAGTCAGGCCAACAGCCCTCTACCCCTCGTACCACGTGGGCCATCTTGAAGCCCCGTTTCTCTGGGTGAACTCCAGGGTGAGGTACATTGAGGTGTTAATTACACCAGCTTCTGTGCCACCCCCAGCCTAGCATACTGGCAATTTGGCAACTGCAACCTTGGTACAAGAACAATATGCCAAGCAGCTGGTGGCAGGAAACACTGATTTATTAGTCAGAGTCCCTGGGATGGCAGCCAAAGTGCCCTTCTTTCCAGAGGAGCAGAAGGGCCCAGCAGTCAGCTTCTGGGCCCTCTCAGTCAGGGCCCAACTCACCTGTAGGCGACTGAAATTCTGCAGGGTTCACAGGTCCAAGCCTTGTCAGTCATTTCCATTTCCACCTCTGGGTGGAAGAATCTGTCCCCGGCCCCTCCTTTCTTTACCCAGCCAGCTGAGGCCTGCATTGGACTGGAAGCCAGTATGTTTGGGTGGCATTTCAAAGCTAGAATATGGTGTTCCTGGAAAGGACTAGGGTCATGTGGGACAATGGGCAACCCATTGGAATGAGGTGGGAGAGCCTGAGAGGAGAGAAAGCTGGACCCAAGTACAAACACCGGCATCACCGTTTTGTCCAGGGCAGCACTAGGGCCTCACTCTCCACCACCACCTGTCCCTCAGGGTCAGTGGCACCTTCCACACACCAGCTCGCCAGTGCGCCCTCTAACCCTCAGAGGCCACTGCACTTCTGGACAACCTATGGACAGGAAGCCGGGCTGAATGAACCTGCTCGTATTCATTTATTTATCTGCCCATCCTCCCTGCCATCCCTACTTCACTCAACAAGTACATATGCAGTGCCCACACTATACCAGGCACTGTGCAAACCACTGCAGATGCAACAGTGACCCAGTGGCACTAAGTTCCTGCTGTCCCTAAACTCTCATCCTAGTGGAAGCAGCAATCACAGTAACTTCCAACGGGCAACCACATTAACGTGTTGCCAGGTGCTTGTCAAGCAGGGGCAGGCAGCATGGAAGGAACACCTGACTCAGATGTGGACTGGGGAAGCTTCAGGGTCCTCACCTGTAAAGTGGCAGCACTGTGGCTTGTCCAGCCACCCTACAAGACTGCTGGGTGGAGTAGCTGAGACCATGGATGGGAAAGAACTTTATAACCGTAAAGCACCCTGCAAGTATATACATATGTCATTGCTGTCTTTTCCACTCCAGGCTTCTTCCAAAGCACAAGGGGAAGGGCCACTAACTAGGCAGCGCTTCTGGGGCTTCTGGCCATGACAGCTCTGCAAGCTAAAGCCATAGGCTAATGCTTCCTCAAAATAGGAGCCTCTCCAGGCATGTTCACTGATTTTCCCTACAGTGGAGAGTAGTTGCATGGAGTCATCCATAAGCTAGAAACTCCCCTGTTTGGCCGCATGGCCTGTCCTCCAGAGGCGTAAGGGACGACGGTCTGGATACATAGGAGGGCTACACATTCAGACTGTGGCCACGGAGGATAGGAAGTTTTAAGGCTGAAGCTATAGTTTCATGAACATGCTGTGTGTGCAAGTGAACTAGCCAGAAACTCAGGTCAATCTCAAGAAGGAAGCTTGATTCTAAGAGAAGATTCTTGGACAAATGCTGTTTCTAACACAGAGTAAGTTCCTTGAAGCCAGAGAATGCTCCGTGGGACCTAGCGTGCAACAAGGCACTGGGCTCTGCAACAGTCAATGCAGAGCCCAATGAACGTTTGCTGGGTGTTGGAATTAAATTGCACCAGAAGAGAAGAGCAGAAGGTCCCTCTCCACCTCCCCAAAATGGGAATTGAGACCTAAGGAAGTGAAGGCCAACTAAGTGAGTACCAGAGCCCCGGCCTCATACCCTGTGCTTAGAGCTCTTTTCTCTCCCAGGAAGATGGCACAGTGATGTAGTGGAATGGAGTGCGGGAGGAGTGTGTTTCCAATCATTTACTCATGACTAGCAACCCACTTAACCCTGTAAGCTTCACTAGACTTTATGTGTGAAATGGATTAGCACATCTCACAGGGTGGTGGCAAGAATCCAGTAGGACTGTGAACATGGAGGCCTTGTGTAATCCCTTATGCTCAGTGGGTTAGAGCCTTGTCCAGATATACCAAGTTTGCAGGTTCCATCCATTTTTATACAAGAATCAACTAATGAATACATAAATAAGTGGGAAAACAAATTGATGTTCTCTCTCTGTCTCTCTCTCTCTCTCTCTCAATCAATCAATCAATCAATAAATAAATCTTTTAAACTCTTAGATTCAGGACACCACAAAGAGATCGTTGTTACCATGACTCCCAGGGATGGTAACCAGGGTGATGTAATCCTGGTGGCAGCAGAAACACCTTCAAAACTCCCCAGAGCTGAGCTTCAAGCCTTGGAAACTGCAGATGGCAGCTGTTGGCTGGAGCCAGAGCAGCCAGGGTCTGTGTGGTCCTTGTGGGAGGGACTAAGAGGGGCTCCTGAGTCTCTAAGTTCATAGGAATGCTAAAGCAGAGTCTCCAGCAGGGCTGTGCTTGTGAGTACAGCTCTACCCCCTCGGAAGACTGCTCTGCCCAGCTTTCCTTCCAACCACAGGGAAACCTGTGCTCTAGATCCACCTCTGCCTCACACATGTCAGATGACCTGGGGCTGCTTGTCTCATCCTCCAGGACTCAATTTCTTCATTTACAAAGTGGACAGACAGCTGCCCAACCACAACCAAGAGTCTGCAGCAGCGTTTAATCCACCAAGAAGGTATTCAACACCCAAACGTTTGTTTGCTCTTAGTTGACCAAATGCTGTAAGCTCTGTTCCAGGAGAAGGCATCGCACACCAAAGTTCAAAGCTGCCAAATTAAACCAGTGAATCAGGGGCCATAGTTACCAGGCTTAGAGTGGGCTGAGAGAGGTTGCTTGTTTTCTCCTTTTCAAATTACTCGGATGGGCCGTGCTGGGGATCAGGTTGGCCTCCACTGTGCAACCCAGTTGCTGAGGTCCTTTCAAATGCAAAGCACAAGATGATGGCCCTGAACATTCAGGAGAGTGAGCTTTAGCCCACAGGTTTGCTGTATGTGCCTTTTTGTAACTAATTAAACAAGTGTGTGTGTGTTTTTTTTTTTACAAAGGAACCCCGATGCCTTTGGTTAAGCACCATATAAATGATTTTTAAAAGCTAATCGCCTAATGAGTTGAGAATTGATTTGGTAATTACAAAGCATATTGCAAAATCAATGATACATACCCCTGAAGTTCATATTGATTGGCGAACTCCAATACGATTGTATTGAACAGAGACAATATATTTAAGAGTGTAAACGCAAGTTCACGTTAACACATTGGGTGACAAATAAAAGCTCAGGGCAGGCTGTAAGCCCCAGGCGGCTCAGAAGGAAGGTGCCCGCTCACTGCGTGGTTTCCACACTCTTTCTACACACTCGGTTCTGGCTTCTGAAGCTGCTGCTTAATGAAACATAAGATTATTACTCCCTCGTGCATTTAAGTTTTCAGGTCTTTATACAATAATTAATTAGGATTATGTGACAAGAAGAGAATTTCCACTAGGAAAAGAAATACTAATAGTCTTGCTTTAACAAATGATGCTTAAACTCCTATTGACTCAACTTAATTTATTTAATCTTTCTACCTAGACCACCCGGAAGGTAATTATTCACTTTAAATACTTTTAAACTAGTATCTTTTAAGTTTGGGATTTCTCACGTAGCCATTTACTGTCTAATAAAGTTGGCTTTCTGGGAATGAAGAGTTTCAAATTATATAGAAATGGGTAAATCCATAAAACATACATCGGCGGTTCTCCAAGTGTGGTCCCGGGACCAGCAGCCTCAGCGCCACTTAGAACTTGTTAGAAATAGGAATTCTCAGTCTCACCCCAAACTTACTGACCCAGCATCTCGGGGAATGGGGCCTGACTATATGTTTTCACAAGCTGGTTCTGATGTCTGCTTCAGTTCGAGAACCTCAACTACAGGTCGCCAGGACTTTCCTGAGCATTTACTATGTACCTACAAGTCGGCTACATGTTATGAGGATACAGAAGAGTACATGGCACCTGCCCTCAGGGGCTTACAGTTTGGCTAGGCGGGGTGTGTTCATGTTTAATACTTGGTTATGTCACTAACTAGCTTTAATATCTTGGGTCAACGTAACCCCTCTAGGCCTGTTCCTTTATGCATAAGGAGATCAGCTGGCTGAGATAATCTCTTCAAGTTGCTTCCAACTCCAGACTCCGTTCTATGGGTCTACAAATGGGATTGGCACCAGCAGGAGGATTTGAAACACATGGGAGATCTTGCCGGCTATCCAGTTGATACCCCTCTTGAATGGCAAGGTCTCTGAGGTTAGTCACTCCTCAGGGTTTCACAGCATTAGCCAAACCCTGTCTGGGAATAGAGAGTGGCATGGAGGGAGGGGGGAAGTCAATCCTTCCCCCTCCCATGGGGTCCCCCATGTCCCCCACCTAGTACAAACCAGCGCTTTCTGACATCTGGGCCCTCTGGACCTGAACCCCATCACAAGATCCCCTGGGTCTGGTCGGAGGGAACCTCAGAACCCAACCTTGAGTGTTAAGAAACTTCATTCATTTAGCAATTCCAAAGGAAGCCTGAACCAGGGAAGGCAAATTCTACCTTATAAAGGGGCCAGGTGAGAAAGAAGGCCTTAAAGAAGCACCCCTACAAATCCACAGCTGTGCCCAGGGGTGCCTCTAACTGGCCTTTCTAGATCCCTAGCCCTCTACTGGCCCACCCTTCCCAGCACCCATTGAGAGGTACTACTGTTTTCAATGAAGTGAATGTTTGCTTGAGGTTCACAGGCCCTAAAGATAATCCTTGAAGAGAGCATCCTGACAGGCTTTGCATGAAGACCCCATCATGGAAAGCCTGAGGACTTTCTAAGGGGAGAGGGGCACACTCGTTTAGAAATGTGGCTCATACCAGCAAGTCTTAACAGCATGTCATATTAACTACAATAAATCTTCTTCATGGGCATGGCATGTTAGAGCTGGTGGGATCCTCAGAGGCTATCAAACCCCCATGTGCTGTAATCCATGCTGCAAAATTCAGCACTTAATTGTATACTCTTCAGTTGGATAATGCACTCTGTGTCCAATATTGTACCTCTGCTAGCTACACTTGGAATCAAGACTTGAACCCAGAGCTTTTGCTGTGAGACTAGTTCTCTCTCCATCACTGAAGAAAGTCTCATCTACCAGTATAGCAGAAACAGGGTGTCAGACACAGCAAAGAGATATTTCTGTATATAAGCCCATTGTTCTCTCTCCTCCATGAAAATATAGTTTAAAAAACAAACAAACAAACAAAAAAACAACCCACAAAAACAGTTTTCATTAAATCTTTAAGTAAAGCTAAAATGGCAAAATGTGTCACGCCATTCCTAAGGTATGCCTGCCCCCAAGAAGCCCAAGTGCTCCCCAAAAGTATTTGTACCTCTGTTTGAGATGATGTCTTCTGGGTTCCCGGACACAGCCAAGCCCAGAAAAATTCTCAAGATCTCTCCTTCTCTCTCATGTCTTTAGAAAACATCTACATAACTATTTTATTCTAAGTCATTATATATTGATAATAGTTTCCTTATCCTGTCTCAAAGGTAAGTGAATGTTCACAAAAGGCATGCCCTTACCCCAAAAGTAGTGAAATTTCTGACATCAGTGGCCAGCAAGTTGAAGAAGTTTTTCAGTCAATGATGGGAAGGGGGAGCCATGGGTGTCCCCCAGTCACTCGGAATAGCTGTTCTGACTCTGCTGGTGGCTGTCCCCTTTTTGGCAAGGTTGCCCTTTTAAATGGCCCAATCGATAGTCATCAGACATTGCCAGTTCCTTGTCTCTCCCTAACTGATTTATCCACCATGCTATGAAACCCATTAAAAATTAATCCTCTAATAGACAAGGGCTCAAATTGGCTGTCCAGAGGTTCTGGATACAATGTGGAGCCTTCAGGAGGGAGACACCCAAGGCAGGAGCTGTCCAGGTGCCCAGAGAATCCATGAGCAGCCCCAGTGGCATTTGTCCACCCCAAGAACAGGGTGTCCCCAAGATTTCCCAATGGGAAGGTGAACTCTGATCTGGTTCCTCATCAAGGGCTGGAAAATAGAAAATTGGACAATCCCCTGGCCCAAAATGGGCCCATCTGAGAGGGAGAAGGTGGATCACATTCTTTGTGCAAAAAAGTCCAGTCTTAGGCAGGTAACCCAGGCCTGCAAGGCTTCGGTGAACTGGGACTTTGCTGGCCTCCTGCTGCTCAAGAAGTGTTCCCCTGAGGGCTTCTCTCTCTTTCTGACATCTGGGGGGCCTCCTCCTCACTTTGCTCCTTTCTTACTTAGCAGTCACATCATTGTAGTTATCACCCCGTATGCATTCATTCATTCAACAAGTACAGCCTATGATGAACAACACTCTCTGCCAAGTGTTCTACTTGGAGCTACAGATGCACAACCACCCCTGCCCTCTTGACCTCTCCAGTTCTGTGGAGAAGAAAGAGCCTATTGGAGGGCTGCTGTGAAGTAAGTGAGCGGAGGGGAGTGTGTGCTGTTCCCACTTCTTCAATGGGCCATGCATGAGAACTGTTCATCCAACACATCACTGACAGACCCTCTTCCTCCAGGCCTGGCATGCCTGGGACAGATAACCAGACCCCTCACTGGGTAGCAATGCCAAGCCTCCGACAGGATGGTGAATGTCACCAAATTGAAGATCAGCATCTCTATATATCAGCGTTACCCAGAAGTCAGACCTAACCAGCAGGGCATGGCAATCCCTCTGAGCCTTAGTGGGGGAGCCTCCCACACCAAGAGCAGATTCCTAGGCTTAGGCCACATCCTGGCTGCAAGGCCAGCTTCCCTGGTCCCTGTGAAATGCTTTGTGCCCTGCTAAGCAGAACAGGGAGGCGATTAAGTGGCCCAGGAAAGAGGGAAGACAGAAGACTTCTCAAACACTTGGGTGTGGAGACATGAGGGCTGAGGTCATGGCTGAAAGTTATAGAAGAAATAAAAACAGACATGTCATCACATCCCAGATGGTAAAATTTGACCACCCCTGCCTTCTAATCTTAAAAAAAAGTAATGAAATGAGCTGCAAGAGGCAGAAATTCTAAGCTGAGATAGCAGGCCATAATTCAAGTGGTTTCTAAAGGGATATGGATAAACTTATGGAAATTTCCTAAATATCGATTGAAAGGAAGTTTGGGGCAAATCCAAAGTTGTTGAACCTCTAAAGTAATGTCTATCAGATGACCTCTTTCAGGGACAGATGCCAACACTGGATAAACCAATGGACAGCCCTTGGGGCACTTCTGATGCCCAATGCACACCCAGGTCTCCATCCCAGTCTGCTCTGGCACAAGGACATGGCTGGCATACCCTGTGCATCAGTGTGCACCCTTCTAGGAGCCTGCCTTTGCTGAGCGTCTTATCCCATTGCCCCTCAGACCCTGGGATTAAGCAGGTGCCTCACCCTACCCCGAGCCAGGACCCTCAAAAGAAGACATAGGTTCCTACTTGCTCTCTTATTCTTACTGGAAGGTCATGTGAGAAATGCCCTTTGGGAAACAGATGCTGGCCCTCCCTTCCCCTTTTTAATGTATCAGAGGGCTCACACTTTTGCCCAGGTCAAGGTTCAGGTCACAAGCTCCATGGAATGCTCATTCTCAGGAGCCCCAGCCAGGTGCTGCCTCCCTGTACACCATTCTTCTTCCAGCCTCAGAGGTCAGCCTGCAGCCCCAGCCCCCTGGCACATCTCTTTGCTCAAGCCTGTGACCATAAAGTGGACTCACTGGGAGTCATTTTTCGGATTATCACACCTGCACACACTTTCCAGTGAGGCTGGGAAGGTACCTCAGTCAATGGCTGTGTGGGACCAGCAGTGTCCCTCCTGCCACATTGCACAGCCCCTGTGCTGAGCCCATCAATGCGAGAGGCCCGGAGCCCAGGTTCTGATTTCTTGCCCAGAGGGCAGGATGCCTGAGGCTCTCCCCGACGTGTCTGTGGCTGAGAGGATCCATCCGGCTTCCACAGCAACAACTGACCATGAGATGAAGGCAAGCTGGTCCCTAGAGAAGGGCTCTGACACCTGGCAACCATTCCAGATGGGTACTCTGACACCGAGGGCTCTGCCAGCTCCAAGAAAAAAGGCACAATAGGTGATTTGAGAATTCAGGTCTTTCCCCGTTTCTTTCCAATGCTCCTGTGTTGTCCTCGGTCCCTATCCATTTGTTTAGTCATTCAATAAATGGTAATTAAGGGCCTACTATGTTCTCGGTCCTGAGAATACCAGATAAGTAGGATGGACACAGTTCCTGTACTTGTAGAATTTGCAAGATGAAAAGGGATCACTTTATTCACATGTTGACATTCAGTGTATATGCAGAGAACACAGTACTTATACTAAAGATGGATATTGGTCCCCTCTGCAGAGTATATTCCAAAGACTCTCTATTTTCACTCCATGAGTAACTTTGTAGACCCACTCCTCCAGTGTTCAGTTCTGCCTGCACCCCTGATTTCTGCCCTCTGCTCCCCTTCCTTCTCCAGCCTCTCCCCATTCTTTCGCCCTCTCTGCCTCCTTCAGTACATTTCGCCTTCAATCTACCCCTCGCTGGAAGCAAGAACAGCAAGACTAATTTCATTTCTCTCCTTTTCCTTTGGTGAGTCGATCAGTGACAACCCTTTTTATGCATTTAATTCATTCTCAATTTCTCATAATCAGAGGGAAGGTATCCCCTAAGGTTAGGCGAGAGCTTGTCAGGGAAAAAAAAAAAAAAAGGCAGTGTAAATTCACAGAGGTAATCATAGTCTATCTCCACTTCCCACTGCCCGTGGAACTATTAACTAATCTCGTTCTCTAATCTTTTTTGTACTTATTTATTTTGTAGCGAGAAACTAGTGTTATAAACACCCCTACTGTCAAAACTTGTCATCCCCATTACCTCAAGGCGGGCTTCATCTCTGTTATTCTAATTTCAGAGTTTCTCAAATTCACAGCCGCTGGAAATTGAGTACAAAATCCATTATCATTTGTATATTTTAATTATGCAAATGAGGCAGCTCAGCTGCGATGTCCGGGACCTGCAGGGATGCCTGACTTGATTCTGGGTGATTACAATTTATCCAGTCGAGTCACTTTAATTGTAACAAGCTAATTACATTGTTCCATTTGGCTTTAACAAAAGAAAAAGAGACAGGAAGCTGGATGTGGCTCAGGGCCCCCAAAACAGACCACTGCCTCTCCCCAGTGCTGAGGTAGAGGTGACCAGGGGACTGGGCACGAGCCCTACCCAGCCAGTCGAAGGGAGGAATTAGTGGGGGACCCCAGAGGAAAGGTAGCCAGTGGCCAGGCAGCTGGGGACAGCTGTCCTCCTGGGCAGAGGCCTGCCCACCAGTGTCCTCTGTCCGGGTGGCAGGAGGACTTTCACTAGGGACAGCAGTTTGTTCGGCACAAAGCCCTACCTTGAAGAGATCTGACCATTTCACAGAAGGGCCTTCTCCACTCAAGCCCTTTGTGGCCCCAGGCTGATGTCTCTGAGGACCTTCTACTTTCCACAGCTGGTGGGTCTGCGTGGGTGATGTTTTTGGATAAATCTGCAGGTTCCTCCTGCCCCTGAGCATGGCAGCCAGTGAGAATCCCATGGGAGTGTTTCCCGGGGTTAGACAGAAGATACAGAAGTGGGAAAGGGAGGGAGGGCAGAGGGATGAGGAGGGCATTTGGGCAAATTCCATAAAGTGGAGGTGATGCTTTTCATTCATCGG
Source organism: Pipistrellus hanaki (assembly GCF_964339955.1). NCBI lineage: Eukaryota > Metazoa > Chordata > Mammalia > Chiroptera > Vespertilionidae > Pipistrellus > Pipistrellus hanaki. The sequence continues at coordinate 73,838,719 of NC_140508.1, forward strand.
GACCGTGTTCTTATTCCTGTGATCAATGATAAATATTTCTTCGCTTGAACTGAAAATAGCTGCTTTCTCTTCCAGTCACTACACCTGCCAGTGAGAGAGAGGGGGACCAGGTTTATAAGTATGTTCAATATTTTAGCAGAATGCGAGTCCCCAGGAAGCACAGGGCTCATGCACATTAACAAATGACTGTTCCTTGTAACAGAGTTACAGCAGGACGAAAATTCCATGTTTGCTACAAGAGTCGATGATTTACACGCCTTAACTCAAGTCTGGCCATGCAATCTGGGTGGTGCCCAAAGCTTTTCTTCTAGCAGTTCTTTGGGTTCACCTCCCTTGGAACCAGAGCCCAGGACCTTTCCACCCCTGGGTCTGGGCGAGACAAAAACCTGTGACTTCAGCTGTCTAACATGGGTCATAGGCTCAACACCAAAGTCCAAAAGTGAGATGAACAGCCTAGTAAAATCAAATGACCAACAAATATTTTTTGAGGTTCATTCTATTGTATGATCTCTACGTTCAAGGTTGGAATAAGCCTTATTCCAATATCAGGAATAAGGCTTATATGTTTAAAAGGACAAATCTGAGGTGCTCAGAGAGATCTGAGGGGAGAGACATCTGCAGGGACTGAGATAGTATTTATAATACTCAAGTTCATTGTGGAAGGGCCTGGGTGAGGCAGACACCGGGCAGGGACAGAGCCGTGGTCCAGGGTCCTTGCGTTACAGATAGCCATTTGCTAGCACGTGGGCGGAGCCAAGGTGCCAGGGAAGGGATTTGAGGCTAGCCTTGAGAAGTTAAACAAGTAAAGCAAAGGCGTGGTCCTCCATGTAAAGTGACGTCTGTCTGAGGTGCAGCTCTGGACATCAGTGAGCCGCAGGAGTCTAGGGGACGGACAGTGCGTATGGCTGAATGAAGTGGACTTATGCCAACAGGGTTCAGGACGGAATGCCTCTTGGTAAGTATGGGGGACGCTGGGGGAGGCTTTGAGAAAGTTTTTGAAAGGACAAGGTTGTGTCTCAGCGGATAAGCAGGAGAAAGAGGAGCAGCATGAGCAGGGCCAGAAGCCGGGAGGCGCTGGATGGAGAGGGGGCTGGTGGGTGCAGTGGAAGCAAGGGCCGCATGACTCTGTTCATGGAACCTCCTGGCTCCAAGGGACTGAGTTCCAGGTGTGCAATTTCTTGTCCCTTCCTTGCTGGCCGGACACCCAAAAGAGGAGACCTGGTGGCATGGGCAGCCTGGGATTGCACTATAGACAAATACATGCGGACAGAAAAAGGTAAGGAGGAAAGAGAGAGGCAACGGGAGGGGGGGGGGGGAGGGAGAAAGAAAACAGCACATGGTTGGGAATGAGGAGATGAGGTTTCTCCTCCCAGACCCCCTACCAACCAACTGGGTGGTTGAGATCATGTGACTGAAGGGCTCAGAACCTGCTTCCTGGTCTCTCAGAGGTGGTGGCTGCGGGGACAGTATGGATGTCTATGATGAACCTTCCGGACATAAGTCCCACGAATCATTTATATCTCATTGGCGGTATCGGTCTCTGCTTGGAAATCCTGCTCTGCGTTGGAGTGAATGGTTGGTACCAAAAGAAAAAAATACATTGAGGCTGCCGCTTCTGCCTGGATTCTCCAGCTCTAAGTAAATTAGAGCCAGATGCCCAGTTCCTCATCGCTCCATCAGATGACTCCACGGAGTAATTATAATACTTTATAGGCATTAACTCACTGATTCTCATCATGCCCTGGGAGGGAAGCGCTCAGATCATTATCCTCCCTGTGCCCAGGGAGGGCGCATCTCATTCGCTCCGTGTGTGCATCCCCGACAGCACCTGGCCCCTGGATGCTCTGGAAGGGGCGCCAGGACCAGCCGCACTCCTCACTCCTCGCACTCGGGGAAGATGAATGAGCTGGAGCCAAGGTTCCAGGAAAGAAAGGCGTGATGGTGGGGAGCAGATCCAACAGCAGAGGATGAGAGATGCATGAAGAGGGAGGGAAGTTGGCCGGGCTCGACACAGTGGTGTCTGAGGGAGGCAGAGAACAGTCTAGGCTTGGAAGAGAACAGGGAGGAGGGGGAAAGCACTGAGGCCAATCCGGGGAGGCAGCCTGGAACCTGGAGGAGGGTGCAGTCATGAGGAGGAGGTGGGGCCAAGGGGCAGTCCCCGGGGGGTTGCTGAATAGAGACATCCAGAATGTACCCACCAGCTCTTCTACTCCCCCATTCAAACCTCCTCACGTGGGGGCAAATCTAAAGTACCTCTCCATCCCTGGAAGTCTCGCCATCATTACATTTTAGAGCTGGGCTAACGTCAGAGTCCAGACTCCTTCCTTATCTCACTGATCAGGTAACTGAAGCCCAGAGAGCGCGGAGTCAGTGGCCCAAGGTCGCACAGCAGGTGGGTACCATCTCTAGGCCTGGATCGCACATCTTCTAACTCCCACTGGCTGGGCGTCACCTTCGTTTCTCTTCTCTGAGTTCCTTCTCACACAGGAGCCCGACCGCCTGGCACTTGATTCTATGCTCTCATACAATTCATTCATTCTCTCCCAGAAAATCAGAAAACTCAGCTGTGCCAGAACCACCTTGGGCATCCCTTGCAGCCCCCTGGGAGCTTAGCCCAGGAGTAGCGAGCAGAGTGGGGAAGGAAGAGCTCGATGGAAGCATGTTCGGTGCCCACCATCAGAGGTGCCAAACCTCCGGGAACAAAGCAGAAATGTTGGGAGTGGAGAGAACCACTCAGAATAAGGCAGGAGGAGTGAGATAAAACCATGATGGTCTCCACTGCCACCGCTGAAACTGCCAGGTGAGTAGCCCAAAAGCATTCACACAGATGGAACTGTGAACAAATGGAGTCTCTGCCCCGCAAGCAAGGGATGTTTCAGTAGCTGGAAGACACAGGAGTTCTTCCAGCCTTTCCGTGATCACAGAATTACGCTCAAGTTCCCAGTCACCCCAAGTGTTCATTCGCAACAAGTCCCTGTTTTCAGATGCGTGTTAGATGTGAAGCCCATCCTCACAGTAGTTATTACTTGTAGTCCCACTTTACAGATGGAAGAACTGAGGCCGGGCAAGATCAGTAAACTTGTGCAAGTGATGCCATCTTCCTCGGCAGGGCCGGGCCCAGTCCCAGTGCTTTGCCTCCAGCCCGGCTGCTTCTGGTCCAGAGTTGCTTTTTCCTACAATAATTAAGAAGAATCATTTTGTAACGCAGTGACCCCTGAACATTGCACATCACTCATTCTGATACTCCTGCTCTCCCTTACTCCCTCTCCACTTCTCTCATCCCGACAGCTCAGCCTCCTCTCTTGGGCACCCCACAAACAGCATTTCCGTGGGACCCCTGAATGCCTTATAAGCCACATCATGGCAGCAAAGGTGCTTGGCCTCTAAGATATCTTTTATAAAATAAATGGAATGGAGTAAGTGGCTGGAGGGGGAGGGTTTGATGCTGGGCTTTCCCCGGGGATGCCCTGATCCCCTGGAACCCACCCAAAAGCTCTGGCCTTGAGGGGAGGACATCCAGGAAAGTCCCAGGCCAGGAAGAGGAATCCGTTGACAGCCTGTATGGCCCCACCCTCCAGAGAACTGCCCATGTGAGGTTCTGGTTTCCTTTTAAAAAAGAAAGATCTGAAACTAATAGGACCAAATGCTAACTACTGTGTATTTGAGTTTCTACTCTGCACTTCCCTGAAATTTTGAAATACCTCATAATTGAGGCATAATAAGATCCTTGTATAATGAATGATCCAGAATATTTGTGGTCACCCCCATAGGAGATCTGTTTGGAGCTAAAGCAACTCACACTCACGTGTGCGTAGTTGGTCTACAGCCTGGATTCATGCAAGGGAGCCTCCTGGGACCTGGAAGTAGACGAAAGGGCAAAGACAACCCAAGAGGACAACTGGCAGCCCTGGGGGCCAAACGCCAGCACACTTTGGTCAAAATTGGTTTGTCCTAACATATTTTGGGGCACCTAACTGGCACCCACTAAATCCCTCCTATGGAGTTAAGGCCCAAATCAGCATAAGTTCCTGAAGGCCAGACTGTGTGTACCTTTATATTTCTTTGGTGTCACTTTCTGCTCGGACTCTGCCCCTAAAAGCCTCATTGCTTGGTGTTACTATGAAATACATATCCATCCCCGTGATTCTTATAAGAAACAGGGAGTCACCTCCCCAACCCTGCACCCACACCCTCCTTCACAGGAAGTGGGCTCTGTAAATCATGAGGTTCCTTGGGTGCAGCCCAAGTATGATTATGAACCCCAGTCAGTAGTTTTTGAGTAAAACAAACAGGAAAAACAATTTGGATTTTTCCCAGTTTGAGCCCAGAGAATGACAGCCCTGGAACCCAAAACCTCCAGGCCCTGGTGAGAGGCTGGGATAATTACTCTGGTGGGTTTCCAAAAGACTGCAGAGAGGAAATGAAGCAGCAAACAACACAAGCAGCATCTTTTCTCCAGGCTCTGGCTGATTTGGGGGAGGCTCTTGGTTCCATTTCTGCAGATCCCGCCTTTGGCAAAACTGTGGCCCCAAAAACCTGGGCTTTAAGATTCATGTTGGGCCAAAAATGGTTTGGCTCAATGGATAGAGCATCGGTCTGTGCACTGAAAAGTCCCAGGTACTATTCCAGTCAAGGGCATGTACATTGGCTGTGGGCACATCCCCAGTCGAGGGTATGCAGGAGGCAGCTGGTCGATGATTCTCTCTCACTCATGTTTCTAGCTCTCTATCCCTCTCTCTTCCTCTCTAAAAAATCAATAAAATATATTTTTAAAATTAAAAAAAAAAGATTCATGTTGGCCTTAAGAACCTCTCCTCTTCCCCATGCACCCAGCACATTCCTCCCGCCCCAGCCTGTCCTGTAATATAGAATGACCATAGTGCTAGTTACACTTAGTTCTGGTACAAGTCCATATTTATCCAGCCTGCAAGGCTCTATGCATGTTGTTATTGCAAGGGCATTAAAGATGAACAGGATGTCTTCCATGTTTCCAAGAAATGATGGACCTCGTGGAACAGGAATGCACTACATAAAGTGGGAGAATAAAGCGACAGTCATTCAGGAAGCATAAGAGGGACTTTGGAGGCAGAAGCCAAAAGATGGTACAGCATTCTGGGGGCATTCGGAAAGTTTCATAGAAGAGAACATACTATTTAGGTTAGGCCTTGAAGGGCAGCTGGATTTTGATCAGCAGACAGGGCAGTGTGGAAAGGGGTGCAAGAAAGAAGGGAGAGAAGAGGGGGCATTCCAGGAGTTGGAAGTTGCAGGGCAACAACAGAGGTGGAAAAGCCAAAGGCATGCTGAGAGTGGAAGGATTGCCCTAGTTGGCAGGCAGGTTGTGAAGAGTAAAATGTTTTTAGTGAACCCTATAGGCAGCAGGGAGCCATTGGAGGCATTAGGGGTCTTCAAGCATGATTCTCTTTCAGGCTGTCTGTAAGTAAAAAGGGAGGTAAGATTATTTGCTGGGGAGAGAAGAATGCTTAACCCATTGCACCATATCCCTATTGATGGAATTTCAATCGTGAACTCTTGAGGCAGCTCAGGGAAAAGTGGGGGAGCATAGTCATTCCTCAAATCAAGGCATGTTTTGAAAACTCAGCTAATCTTTTTTCAGGGCCTGCAAGAAGCTGGGCATTCTACATACGAGTAGATTGTTCCTTTGGATTCCCTTCCACTATTTTACAGATTCAAAGTGGTTCAAGGTCACAGAGCAGCAAGTGGGGAGGCCAGAATTTGCATTCACCTCACTCCAACACCTCTCACTTTCCCATCACCCCTTGCTGTTATGCCTTGCATACACACAGCCGCCTGCCCTTCTGTATCAAGCTGTTAGCCAAGAGCCAGACACCAGTCAGAAGGCAGTCTTCATTGGAGGGCAAGAGCAAGGTTAATGGGAGGTTGCTGGCCTGGGAGGGAGTCCTGGCCCGGGGTGAAGGTCTTCTTGAGAGTAACCAGCTGTGTGATCTTGGGCACATTACTTCACCTTCCTGATCTTCCTCATCTGTAAAGTTAGGACTAGAACCTTTTACTTTAAAATGAAATTACAAATAAACCACAATAACACAGATAAAAATAGGACTGCTCTGGTTGATGCTGGTGTGGGGGTGCAGGCGTAAGGAGGGGAAAGGTCTAGATGCTGCAGACAGGGTTTATCACCTGTATTTCAAAATTGCATATTACAACTGAGAAAACCAGAGAGGCAGCCTAGAGAGGTGAATACATTGGGCAGGTCACACAGCTGCTCAGCATTCTTGCTCAAAGCCTGTGCTCCCACTGCTGCACCCTTCTGCATTCCTGGCAGGAGCCAGGCTAATGCTTCATTTAAGATGGCACATTTACAACAAGCCATCAGACACAAAAGTTAAGGTTCTTAATGGCAATAATCCCCCACATTGGCCCGTGCTGAATGAGAGACTGCTAGGTAGGCAGATATAAATATAGTCTTTATTATACCACATCACAAGGCAGGGGAGTTAATGTTGCTGGCAGAACATTCATTTCCACATTTCCTTACTTTTGTATGTCTTAATTTGCAACTTAATGTGACATTATCATAATTTTTTGCATTATGTAATGATTAAAGTGAGGCGTATCATATTTATTGATTTATTTGATTTATTTAAAATGTAACCATTGCCCCAGGGCAGGTATATGTACAAAACACAATGCAACAGTTAAATTGAATCCGGCAGATAAATTCCCCATTAAGAAAAGACATTTCAGGACTGTCAAGACAATGAGAAATGTCTTCCCAGAATCATCAGGAGAAAAGGAATCTTGAGAGGTCATCTGGTCCAACCCTCTGCCTCAGGCAAAATTGCTCCTTACCCCCCAAGACTGAGCATCAACCAATGGAACTCCCTGAAATCTCTGGGAGCCCAGTTCCACCAGATTCTTCCACCTCTGGCTTCAATCCCAAAACTAATACCTCCTTCCTGGTTCAATCCAGCCTTTTGTCCCTGGAATCTACTCTCATTTCTTTGATTCATAATCTTCCCATCCTCAGAGTTCACTCCTCATTCTATTCCTTGTTTATTTATTTCTTATTTCACATCTCCACCCCCTAAAGAGACCCATGTTGGAATATCAGGGTCTCTTCCCAGAATCTCAGAGTCTTCCAATCACGCTGCTATTGTCTGGCCCATCTCCATGTGACCTGCATACCTCAGCTGGTGTCTTTACCTCCCACATAGACCCCTCCTCTCTCTGCTCTTCTAGCAAGTCTTCAAGGGCTTCCTTCCAGGAAGGGGGTCCTCACCAAGTCAGCACTGGGTGATCTCGTCTTTCTCTCCACATACTGCCTATAACTTTCTCCTCTGCATCTGTCTATAGTCTCTCTGCTTCTATCATATATATATATATATATATATATATATATATATATATATATATATATATATATATGGCTTAAATGACCAAGCAACTGTCAGGTACATAAGACACGCCCTGGCAATTAAAAAATAAATGTTGACTCAAGCATGCGAGATGCATATAAAGCTCTCACTGGCACCAATCGTACACATGTGTTTTGATCTGTCATTGTCGACCATGAATTTGGTTGACACCTCTATTATAGAGAAAGGGCAAATAGCGATATTAAAATATTTCTTCTAATTAATTTTCTTTCAATGTGCACAAATGCATGCACCAGGCCACTAGTAAGGATATAAGAATGCCTATAATTGCATTGAGGGCCCACCTGATAATCCAGGATAATCTCCACATCTCAGGATTCTTAATTCACTCACATCATTTTCCATAGAATAATAGTCAGGTTCTAGGGCCTGAGAAGATACTTGGGCGTCTTCAGGGGGGAGGGAGAATGGGAGGAGACATTTTTTTAGCTTACCACATTGTATAGGAAAGGCACTGAGGGAGGACACCATCCTGATTTATGGTTTGTGTAAGTTAGACAACTAGTTTAGAGTTGTGCCTACATTTGAATCATCTGGGGAGTTTTCTACAAATGAATTTCTTGAAGAGCTCCTATACATCTACCTACAACTAGAAAAGGAATGTGAAAGTCTCTATGTATTGATGCAAAAATATCCAAAATATACTAAGTGAAAAAAGTGAAATGTAGAACAATGTATATATAATATATCTTACATTTTTTTACAAAAACTGGGTGAAAGAAAATAAGAGTTTATATTAACATGTGTTATTATGAGGCAATCCAAGAGGGTACCATAGAAGCACTAACAGTGGTGACACAGTTGGGAGAAATGCGTTGATGGGGGATGGGAAAGATTTATCATTACGTAGCTTTTACATGTTTTTATATTAAACTAGAGGCCTGATGCACGAAATTCGTTCAAGAGTAGGCCTTCCTTCCCCTGACTACTGGCACCGGCTTCCCTCTAGCACCAGGGACCCAGGCTTCCCTCCAGCTGCCAGCAGTCAGGGGAAGGAATGCCTACTGTTGCGTGATGGTAGATTTTCAGTGGGTAGCCTTTGCAGGGGTAGGGTGGGGAGGAGGGGATGTGATGGACACATCCTTCAAGAAGACCTGGTGGCCCCAGGCACCAGAAGTGAGGTCAGCAGGCAACCCTAGGTTGTCAGCCTCTCCAGGATGGCCTTAGTGGCAAGGACTTGCTCAAAGTCACACCCTTCCAGGGGCATCCCACATTCAGTGACTAAGGAAGGCAGGGTTATAAACGACAGGCTATTTTAGCCCAATGTAGGACAACTTCAAGGAGCCATCTCAGCTCCCAAGCACCAGAGGAATCCCCCAGGCTATGGTTGGGTTTGCATGGCAGATCGACCTCTGCAACAGGGAATCTAACAATGAGTTTCTGTCTGGAACTGCTAGGATGTCCTGGATGGGGATGGGGTGGTGTGACTTCAGGACAGGAGCTGGCACTGCCACTAGACGCTGGTTCTGAGAGAGCCTGACCTTTCCCCATGGCCAGCCTCAGAGGTGCCTGTTGACATGGCTCTTGAGTCTATTCCCTTCTCCATCCTGCTCCCTCCCTCTTGTCGGGGAGGGGGGCACCCTCATCCTTTGTTTTGTAAGTTTTCCCCAGGAAGCAGAAGATATTGTTTACCAGCACAATTCATTGGAACCCATTGTTCCCACTACAGAGCCAGTTAAACAAAGACAGGGCAGAGTAATAATTATCTCTCCAGATGGCAGCCAGTAGCCAGCCCAGAGGAATTAGATTTCTCAGCCTAACCCTATTAGGGCTCATAGGAAACATTTTACTCTTTCCCTCAGCCTCCCCGGATCAATTCAAGATAACTCTGATGACCGAGAAGTTGTCATTATTATAGAAGGGAATTAGATGGAATGAACAAGCCAAATACTGAGCATCTATTCTGTTCCTCCATCTCTCTCTTGGCTGTAGGGCCTGAGGCAGCTCACTTACTTTCTCTTGTTCAGTTTCTTCATTTGTAAGAGAAAATAACAATAAATACCTGTTTCAGTAAGAAGAATGCTTTCAGCTGCAAGTAACCAAAAAAAATCTCAATTCACATTGCCTTAAGTCATAAAGAAAGTTGTCATCTTACTTAAAGTTTTGGCTCAGTGATGTCATCAAGGACTTCATTTCTTCTCTCAGTTCTGTCTTGCTCTATTTAATGTCATTCCCCTCATGTTCACAATGTGGCTACCAGTGGAAAGCAGGGCTTCACTTTCTTGTTCCCATCCAGCAGGAAGTAAAGAACTTTTTCCCTAGATGGGACTCTTGTGCTTGTCTTCAATCTGATTGGGCCAACTTGTCCATCCTTAGACCAGTACTAGAGGGCTGCAATTTCCAGTAGTTCAGGGTCATGAAGATTTTCCTCTGAAGCTGGGGTTTGTGCCAATCATGGTTCAAGTCTGAAAGGAGTAGGGAGAATGAATGCTGGGTAGAAGACTCACAGTGTCCTCCACACATTCCCATCTAGATCATAAACGAAAGAGCATAATTTCTTTAATAGAGTAACCATTTGACACCTCCAGGTGATTTGCAGAATAAAATTGTAAAGCCACCTGTAATTGACAGGTATTAATAAGAGCAAAGTGAAAAGACTGAATAAGTCATTTGGAGCCTTATTTATTGTCTTTCTTCTGAGGCAATGGAATCTTTATTCTAATCAATCTGATATGGGATATTCAGGGTTCCTGCATTTCAGGGTCTTCATGTTATTTTCCCAGAACAGATGCTCCTGGCTACCCACTCAACGGACAACCAATTGCTCTTAATCTCTCTCTCTCTCTCTCTCTCTCTCTCTCTCTCTCTCTCTCTCTCTCTCTCTCTCACACACACACACACACACACACACACACACACACACCACTTGCTTCTTGGTAGCTGAAAGAGCCTCAGTTTTTCATAAGTGTCACCCTCTACCATTCCAGAAAGGTGACGCTCCTTCCCAGGCCACAAAAGAGTCAATCATGATTGATCTAGGCCAGGGCTGGGGAATGTCTGGCTCGAGGGCCATATAAGGCCCAAGAAATCATTTGTCTGGCCCTGCCAGGGCAACCACAGGCGGGACTCAAAATTCGATAAATGTGGGAGCTTTTCCCCTAGCAATATAAATTTATATTAAGTGAATTATATTAAGCGAATGATGTTATAAATATCCAAATGGCCTTGGCAGAAAAAAGGTTCCCTACCCCTGATCTAGGTCAATCACAGTTGTCTCAATCCCTTTGCCATGGCTAATTTAGGGGGAACATTTGAGCCAATTTTGGCCAATGGGACCTGAGAAAAAATCCGCTGGGGAACTTCAGCTAATAAAGTAAATGGAAGGAGCCCTTGTTGTAGCTCATTTGTCAAGGAGAGAGGTCCACTGAAGGTATCCTCCACCAACAACACCCTGGGATGCCCTGTCTTCTGAGCATGTGACACACAAAGTTTTTTTGCCCATCAAAACTGAGGAGGCAAGGAACCTGAGATGAAGTCTCCAGGCTCTTCCCTGAAACCAGGCTCCTCTTCTGCATTATCAGATTCTTTCTCTGTCCTCTTCACCTGTCTTACCCCAGGTTGCCTCATCTTTACCTTTAGCCCAGGTATGAATAGGAGAGGAAGCAAGAGTGATGGAAGCCGGCTACATTCTAATTAAATAATATTCTCAAAAGCTGAGGACTGATAATTGCACATCCCATGCAAGTTAGCCTTAAAGACATCCACAAAAGCCTGATGTCACTAGAGAAAAATTATAAGGTACATATGGACCCTGTGACACTCTAACTTTCAAAGAAACACAAAGATGAAGTCCCCTACTTGGGAATCATTTCACAGACACTGATAAAGTCCCCTCGCCTCTTTATTCTCTGGATTCCTGCTCTCCAGGCCAAATCCAACCTTAGGAACTTTCTGGGCCCAGCAGGCTATAATGAGCCCAAGTGAACTTAATGAGCTTGTCATTATTCATCCCTGCCAACAGCCAAAAGGAAAGCTCAGCATGGCAAATATGTTACAGATACACACATACACTAACTAAATAATAATAAATATTTCTTGACTCAGGTAGTGCCAAAATCAACCAACCATATGCCTCCTGGAGGCATCTGACAGGAATAAGATGGGAAAGAGGAAATGGCTTCCCCACTCCAAAAAGTGGGATGTAATTGGAAATGTTCCATGTTCCTGGGCTCAGTATCATCAGCTCTAATTTATCATCATCTTCATATATCCTTATATAAGTAGTAATACAGATCACCCCAGCCAATTAATCAATCTGTAATTAGGAACTGACATGAACATTTACTACCATCAGGCATAATTTATATGATTACAGATGATTAAATAAAATGTAATTGAGTGAACAGGCAATTTGTTAAGCACATCTAGATGCAGCCATGACACCTAGGGCTAGAAGCACCCTGACTCCCCTCCTTCAGGGGGTCAGGAAGCATGCTCCTGGGACTAGACCCCTGGGTGGTCACAGGGGATGGTGGGAATGACCCACACTCCCAAGAGGGACCTGATAGGATTGGAATGGGAAACCAAGCCCACTCTGGAGCAGTTCTTGGGTTTTAATGTCTGAATTTTAAACAAAAGGCCAATCTAGATTTTCAGAACTCCTCAGGCTAGGAAGAAGAAGGAGAAAGAATGTTCAAATTGCATGCCTTGGAGCAAAACTGTGCATAATCTTTCCCTTTTGGTCCACTCACCCCAGAAACTTACTCACTGGTCATCTTGAAAGACCCCACAACTCATCAGCATAAATCCATTTCTAACCATGAGGAGGATTTAAACACAAAGTTTGCACTTGGCAGGAAATGCCCCCACTCCTGAAAGGGAAATTTTCCATGACATCAAGGGACAATTTCTGACTCTGACACTTAACTAGCTGGGTGGCTTTTGCTGAGCTGCTTTCCATCCTGAATCTTAGATTCTTCCTATATAACATGAGAAAATAATAACAAGATCTACCTCACTCAACAATGCTATTGGCATTCTTGGCATTTGTAAGAGATAATTAGTTGGTACAGTTATAGTTTAAAAAAACAGTTTACTTTACTTGTAATTTGGGGGGATGTTTTTGAAAGATAAAACTATGAAGACATTGGTAAATACTCCTAGAAAAGCATAAAGTAGAGAAATCACTTTTTAAAAAATTCTTCCATCATATAATATATATATATAGAGAGAGTAGCCAGATTATTATGATGTGTGAATACATAATCATCTGGCCACTCAGTATATATATATATTCATGCATGGGTGGGGCCCAGCCTGCCTGGACAGGGGGAGGGGACATGGGCATTTGGCCGGCTTGCCTGCTGGTTGAACTCCTGGTTGAGGGGACAATTTGCATATTAACCTTTTATTATATAATATATATATATATATATATATATATATATATATATATATCCTATCTAATGAAGAGGGAATATGCAAATTGACCATCATGCCATCACAAATATGGCGGCTCCCACAGAGGAGGCAGGGTTTCCATAACACAAGATGGTTGCACCCACAGCAGAGGCCAAGTTCCCTTAATGAGTCTTAACAAGCAACAGTAGGGACCTGAGACTGCATAGTGCTGGGCCAAACCAGGGAACCTCAATGTGCATGCCCCTGCCTGGTGCTGGGCCAGGGGACCTGAGGCTGTGCCATCTCCCCCCCACCCCCCAGCCCCCCGCCTGGGTGGGGCTTGACAAGGGTGGGGCCAGCTGGGTCTCCCATAATTTTGAGGTGCCACAGGTGGGCTGGGACTTGACTCTGGGTCCTGCAGTGCATCCCAGACTCTGACAGGAGGAAGATTTTCATATACATTTTACTAATTTTGTTTCATCGCTGACACTTCTATTATAGAGAAAGGACAAATAGCAATATTAAAATATTTCCTCTAATTAATCCCCATTTAATGTGTACGAATTTTGTGAACTGGGCCACTAGTGTATGTGTGTATATATGTGTGTATATACACATATATATAGTTGTAAAGAGACAATTTCTTAGAACAAATATTTCTGAGCATAAAATTCAAATACTTTTTGTTTTGGCATCCCTGTGACCATTTAGACCAGTGATTTACTTCAGGATTTGGGAAGATGGCCAGAGGCTTTTTAACTTAAGCACACCCCTCCCTCGACCAAATCCTGATCCCTTCTGCCCTATACTAATCTTTGTATCTGTTGATGCTACCATTATGCTGAGCATTTGGGGGCTTCCTTTCTTGGTAACCTCTGGCTCCAGCTGGCCACACAACAAAATCAGTCACATTATCTTCTCTTTAGCCAAGCATGCCCTTCTCTAGCTTAATCACTCATTTACTCACAGGATTTGATTCCAAATAAATGTTAACTGTCTCCAACCAAGATCCTCCACTTTGAGGATATGCAAAAGAATATCCTACCATCCCTGAGTACACTTACTAAGAGAAGTAGACACTTCATTTTAAAGTAAAATTCATACGTGACTGTCCCTTTAACTATAATAGCCACAGAGTGCTATATATTAAATTGTATCCCCCTTCCCCATATGTGGAAGCTTTAGTCCTGATGTGATAGAGGTGGGGCCTTTGGGAAGTGATTAGGGCTAGATGAGGTCATGAGGTTGGGGCCCTCATTATGACATTAATGCCCTTATAAAAAGAGGAAGGGATAGGAGATCTCGTTTTCTCCATCCCCATGTGCATGCACCAAGGAAGCCTATGTAAGGACAGAATAAGAAGTCATCTGCAAACCAGGAACAGAGACCTCGCCAAACACTGAGTCTACTGATGTCTTGATCTTGGACTTCTCAGCTACCATATGTGAAATAAATGTTTACTGTGTAAGTCTCAGAGTCTATTGTATTTTGTTATAGCAGCCCAAACTCACTAAGACAAAGAGTTGTCAATTACCAAATCTGTCCCGTGAATGAAAAGTAACTGTGACCTGATGTCCTCTGGATCACAGCTGTGTGCTCCTGTGGAGATGGGTTAATTAACAACCATCCTCCATTTTCCTCCTACACACAGGGTGGTGAGTTTCTAAGAGTTTTTGAGATATTTATTTTTATCCACCACGTGGGTTAAAGACATTAATGAAATAATTTGCGACTTCAGGGCCTGGGCTCCACCCATAGAAACCAAGAGGAGGCAAGCATGATTGTTGAATACTAAGCATCCTCTTAGAAAGGGAGCATCATCAAACTTTGTTGTTAGGCATTAGTGTGTGTGTAGGGGAGTGCCATCTATGCATAAAAAGGCACCCCAGTTTTCTTATGCAAGGCAATTACTGAAATCACTTTGTGAAATATAGACCACTCCCTCCCCCACTTGACAACCAGCTGGTCTAGCTCTTGGACATATAGCCCCACATTATGATGACTCCGACAATGTGGGTCAGCACAATGTTTAAACTCTTAAGTGGAACCACTAATCTCCATTAATCTGACTGTAAAGATGGGACATAATGCTTAATACAAAAGCATAAGAGTTGGTAATGCATGTTCCTCTGATAGGCTGCCTTAATACACAGCAACTCCTGCCCAAAGGGCAGGGTCTTCGGGGTTGCATCTGACCATTCAAAATCTATGCCTGAACCTTCCTGGAAATCACTTCATGCAGGAGGACCAGGACCCAAGGGGAATGTCCTCCATGAGACCCACAAAGGCATTCCTTCTGTGGGCCTTCTGGCATCCTAGGCCTCCACCCACTACTGTTCCCTCTTTCAAATGGGCAGCTGAGTGAATGGGTGCTGAGTTTGAAGTGTGACAGAGCTGTGATCCTGTCACTGGCCCAGATAGATGGTCATAGGCTGAGTGAACAAGTAGGCACAGTAGATGCTTCACACTTAGATGACACCTTGGTTGGCACACTAGGGAAACATAGTGGAGTTCTCTTCCTGTTGGGAGCACTTCAGCACCTTGGGAAGTCCCAACTACAGATCAAGTGCTGCCCGTTTTCCTCATCCCTGCCTCTCTGGGTCAGTGTTTCTCCAACCATGGTCCATAAAACCCCCTGCGAGAGAATCACTAAAGATGTGGTTTTAAATGAACATCCCTATGCCTCTCCCCAGACCTATGAGTCAGAATCTCTCAGGAGGAGATTCAGAAAAACCACATTTTAAGCAAGTTCTACCAGTAAGCCTTAAGCACAAAATGTTAGAACCACTAATTAAATTGTGTAAACGTGTTGTAGAAACTCAGGTTTAAAAGGGGGGAGATGTATTAAATAATCTAGCCCCCCATCAGTGATTTTGGACCCAAAATTCCCATTACATGGTTACCAGGCATGTTCTTAAAGCTAAAGTATATGTGTCAAGTAAAAAAAAAAAAAAATGTATACAGGACATAGAGAGGCTATGATATCTATTTTTGAGATACTATACCTATATTATCCCTCTTGTCCTATGGAAGTAATAATGGCTAAAATTTATTGTTTACAATGTGGCTAGTGCATTCTAAATGATTCGTATGTATTATCTTGATAAATTCTCATAACAATTCTATAAATAGAACTTAATTAGTCCTCCTGGGTGGACAGCGAAAGGCTTCAGAGAAGAGGTGACATTTAACTGGGCTACGGAAGATTGGTGGAAATAAGTCATCTTCCATACCTCACTTTTTAATTCAACTGCCACCAGGAAGGATCCTCACTGCCTTTTTATGCCCAAAGTCTCCACCTATAAATGAGGGAGAAGAATGTCTTTGTTAGTGCTGATGAGTATTGACACCATAAATTATAAGACGGACTTTATATGAGTGCCTGAATTGTAAATAACCACTGAGGACTCTTGTCCTAACCCAAAGAATGATCTCTTTAAATGAATTTCAAGAGGTTGGCTGCTCACTCTATGCACAGGCAAAGCCACCTCTGCTCTGGGGCTGCTGATGGACCTGAGCTATGCCAGGAGCCAGAAAAATCAAGACTCAATTCCTGAACATTAGAAAAATTCATACTGTATGGTGGCTATTGTCTCTAACTTCCAGGCCCAGGACCTCTCCCCAAGCCAAGATACCTGCCCCCCTCCCTTTTCTGGCAACAAATCCAATCCTCAGCAGCTCTAAGATGAACTAGTAATGGCTCTATCCTCTTGGCCACAGTAAGGTCAGCAGTAGCAGTCACCAGGGGATAGATTTGTGACCTGGAAGTGTCCATCAAATCCCAAACACTAAAAGATTGTGGATCTAGAGCTTCCCACAGCCATGTCCTCTTCCCTTGGAGAAATCAGTCTGCATTAAAGAGGGAAGTCAAAAAAGAATGAGAGACAAGAAACAGAAGGGAAAGGATAGAGACAGATTAAGTGCCTGAAGCCAATTCCAGTCTACACTACATAATTAAATTATACAAAGGGCAAATAAACTTATTTAACATTTACACTAGTTCAAGGTGAGTTTCTAAGTTACCATTTAAAAAAAAATCCTGACTCCTGAAATACATATCTCTCCACTTAGTCTGGTCTCCCATGGACACAAGGATGATAATGACTTGGATGCCTCTCCAAGTTTGGTGTCCTTGCATATATTTATCATGCTATTTTTCTGGGTCTACTATGGGACAGACACTTTGTCAAGGACTAAGGACACAGGAATGAACAAAGCAGTGCTCATGGAGCTCATAGTCCAAACAATCAAACGAATAGATGCTTAGGTTCAATTTTGTTAAATGCTACAAAAAAATAATGCATTGCATCATTTGAAACAACAGAGTGACATGACAGATTTTACTGTACCCATTTTATAGGAGAGGAAAGCAAGGTTTGCCTAATAGACACAATACTATTGGAAATAGAACCTAAGTCCTAATCCAAGTGTTTTCCGTGAGCCCTACTGAATCTGACTACATTTAACTGATTAAACAAACAATAGAAAAATGTTACAGAATAAGAGATTTATTTTTTTTATAAGAGGCATAATGTCAATCCAAAGTCGTGTTTCTGTGAAATCAGTTTTGTAATGTCCAACATTTGGTGTCAGTTTGATAACAAGAAGAATTTTTCCTCGTACTTAACACAGCTGACAACCACCCTTCCATTGAGAAAACAGGCCGATGCTCTATCCACTGAGCCAAACCATTTAGGGCTTGATATATTTCTAAATGGAACTTTTCAATCAAAAATCTCAAATGACACTTATGGAGAGCAAACAGTTTTTTAATTTCTTAGTTGGACTCAGATCATGAGACTGGGGTTCCCCACCAGACACTATGAGATGATTTCCAGAACTTTCTGTGCTTAACTTGTTCTATAATAGTTACACAAGTCTTGCCAAACTTGAGGCTAACTGGCTCTGGAGTCCACAGCACTCCTGAAGGAACTGGAGGGGGGCTCATCACGCCGATGTGGGGGTGGGCTAGGAGCAGGGTATCTGGGGTCCAGTCTTAGGCTGCCACTCGCTCAGCACTGGCCTTGGCCAAGCCGGTTGGTTCACCTCTCTCTCAGGTCCTTTCATCCGCAGGAGCAGGGAGCAGGCTCAGTCAATCTCCAAGGTTATTTCAGAAATTCAACGGTGCAGATCATTCACAGTTAAAAAGCACTCTTCCCGCACATTTTCAATGGGGATTCCACATCCAACCGTATAGAGAGACGTAAGCGGAAGATGTTGCTCCAGGAGTTAAAATGCACTTGTGGAAAGATGGGGCGGGAGGGGCAGGCAGCTCCCAGAGGCCCTGAGCCACAGTCCACCATCGTGTCTGCATTTCCCTCCAGTAGGCAAGCAATGAGCTCAGGTTTGAAGAGAGATTAGTGAGGACCCTCCAGGGAGCTCTGCGCTGAGGGCCCTGTGCTACCTCATGGCCCGGCCAACATTGAGTTAAGAATTCTCCAGGTAGGGAATTCTTTGGAGATGACCTGTTTTAAGTTTTTGGAAAGTTTCCCCTGAGAAAACCATGCTCTGGGAACTAGACAGCCAGAGGGTGTGTGTGTGTGTGTGTGTGTGTGTGTGTGTGTGTGTGTGTGTGTGTGTGTTGGGGGTGGGGCCACTTAACTACTATATCTGAAAGGAAATAATTTGTCCTGTTCACACTCCCCTCCAGCCTCCATCTCCACCCCCAAGTCCCACTCCCACCGCCACATGGATGCCCCCTTAGAACAGGGGTCCCTGAAGAAGAGGGGCTCCGTTTGTTTAAAAAAGTCCCTTCCCTTGGCCATTCATCATGCCTGTAAGAGCGTTTATTAATGCCCTGTCAATGGCCGAGGGTGAAGGCAGCCTGTCAGCTGTCCTCTCTCCCCGTTAGCTGTGTGCAAACACTGGTGATTAAGCGCCAGATTTAACATCCTCATGAATATTTAAGAGGCTGTTTTTGAAAGTTTCCTGTCCTTTTACACTAATAGCCCCATTAAAACCTGTTTACAAGCCAGTCAAGAGAGTAACTGCATGCACTTAAAACATGAGAGTGCTCCCCCAAGAGGGGCACGTGACCTGGGAGGATCAATACGCGGCTTAAAGTAAGACTGTCTGCCCGCCCCCAGCGGAGCCCGGCCCTCGAGGGCCAAGCAAAGGAGCTGGAAGGGGCCCAACTTGTTAATTAGGCCGGCGGGTGTGGGGGAGCAAGCCCTGGCTAGTGGGCTCCCCGCTGGCCTATTGGATGACCCCAGCTCCAGGGACTTCAGAGAAGCTGTCCACCTGACGTCACCAGCAGCCTACCTGGGGCCAGGGGCCAGCACAGGAAAAGTTTGTGTTTGGATAAACTCATCTCTTCCCACCCCACCCTCGCCCTCCATAGGCCATCCATGCCTGGACCCTGCTACGACTGTCCTGCAAGAAGGTAATAAAGGCTTAAGGATAGGAAGCAGGCAAAGGCGGGGGAGGGGGGGGATGGGGGGGGGCGGGTCATGTAGGAGGGGGAGGAGCTGAGAATTCCCAAACGCGTTAAAGTTCCAAAATGATGAGAGGTGACTCTGTGAGGGAAATATTGGGAATGGGGTGGGTGGCTGGTTTCCCTATCAGCACCCAAGGCTGCCTTTCCTGTAGTTAGAGAAGAAGATAAATGTGTGGAAAGCAGGGGGACAATTACCTAAAGTTGCCTCCTCCTCAGTTATCTGCAAATGAATGGGTACACTGGTAAGTAGAGGTAGGGGGCTTTGCTGAAGGGCAGTGCCAGCTCCTGGGTACAGTCCACTTCCTTTCCCAGCTCCAGGGAAAGGCAGGTTCAGGGAAGGGCACAGCACTTCAGGGAAGGGCAGGTTCCTGCTGGGATAACCCTACTCCAAGCAGAGGAAACTCTCAGACACTAAATCTGCTTCCGCATCATTGCCTGGGCCTGTGCCCAAGAATCGTCATTAGAGCAAAGAGCATGCCCCAAACTTCACCATCTGAATTCTTACTCTTAGCAAAGTTTAACACCCCCTGTTCCAACAGCATTGTGGGGCCCCTCACAATGCAGGCCAGGACTGCTCTACTTTGTATCTGGCATATGGCCTGAGATGAATTTTCCATTCTCCTATAATGGAACGCATGCATGGTGATGCAGTATATATTTATGTAGAGTAACAATGTAGTTGTAGCAATACTCACTGGGCTGGAACAGAGTACTCTGGGAATACCACCTCTCCAGAGATTCTACAAGAACTAAAAGTTAAGCCAAAGGACTTCTGAGCAGTCAAAATAAATATTGCAAGATACATGCACTAAAATTTAAGTGTTTTACACATCAGGCCTGTATTCCAACTAGTTAATGACATTTTTAATATGACGCTAATAAGTTTGGCTCTCTGTATCCTTTGTCAATTAGAAAAAGGAGGAAGAAGCTGGAGACACACACTGACAATAGAAAGAAGTCATAGCTCAGGACACTGACTGAGAATAAAAACCCTCAGAAAACAAGTCAAGAGCTCTAACACCGCAGCTGTCAAGGGCAAATAGCTTTCCACACTTCCACATGCCAATAACAAAGTACTAAGCTATGATGCTCATGTGTAATGAAGTAGGAAAGGGTGTGGCACAATTCTATTAAAAGTCCATCTATCAGAGTTAAAACTTTTATATTCAATAGTTAGGGAGCTTAAAAAGCTAAGCCTTCAGCTATCCAGAAAATTTATTTCCAGAATAACTCATTTATCCTCTGCCTTTTTTTCTTTCACTATATTCATATTTCATGTTTCCACCAAAGATTATTCAAGAGTCAAGACAGGTGTATAAACTAGGAAGATAGGTTGCCACAGAGAGAAGCTGGTTTCGTTAGTTCACAGTCAATAATGGTCTTCTGGGGCTGGGTCACATGGGCTCAAAATTCCCACTTTCAGCAATTTTGTGGGCTAGGGTCCAATACAGCCATTAAATTACATACACTTAAAATCAAATAAGTTATACCAAAAACAAAGATAATAAACACTCCAAGTTCATCACTTCTTACTCATTTTACTAGATTTTACTATGATCTCTGCTCTTGTCGTTAATTATGTCTAGTGTGTCTGTATGGTGAAAATGCCTCACTATGGTGGCTGCTGCCCATGTCTCCCTACTCCACATTCAGTGCCATCACTTGGCATGGTGGGAGTATTTACACCATAAAAATTGGCAAGTGCAACAAATAGGAGTTTGTTTGTTCCCTCCTCCCCCCAGAAAAGTAATTGTTAAACCACTGTTCATAACACACACCACAGGTTGTTGAGACTTAAAGTGTGGATTCCTGAATAGGAAGGGAAAGTTGCGTGTGTAGGGAAGTGAAAAGGATGGTGGACTGGTCTTCAGGTGACCTCTAGCTGTGTGATCTCAGGCAAGAGGTTTCCTCTCTCTGTCCTCCCTTTCCCCAGCTATAAAATGACTGGATTACACTGGATAATCACTGATACTGTCTATGATTCCTTGTTTATTTTTAAGTCAGACAAGCTAAGAGGTACACCATTTGGGCCTTGGTAGGTAGGTGAGAAGTAAGGACTTAAATATACAGCACTTCCTCTTGTTTCTTAAAAGCTGTCCAAAAGAAGGTAACAGCAAGTGGTAAAGCAGCCAAAAGGACTCAGATCAGATTGATTCAGGCACCCATTTACTTCTCCTCTCTCTTCTGCCAGCAACTTGTCATTAATACCATCAAAGCCATTTCTGAAATTCAAGGCTTTTCTAAATGATAAAACACTCAATATTACAATCCAGAGACATACAGAGTGATGCCTGAAAAATGAAAAGGCTCTGGATTCAGAAGACTTGGATTTGGGGTCTTGAAATGCCAACTCCTTTTTACTGCTTGTGCAAGCTTTAACGAATTAAACATCCTCAAGACACGATTTCCAGTTCAATGCGAACAATTCCTGGTAGCACAGCCTTTCCTGAGATAATTTTTGATGGTACTTATCCAAAGTGTCTATCTTATGACTTAGCAACCTTTCTCTTGAGTTTGTATCCTAGAGAAATTCCCACCCAGGCCCATCAGCAGTGGCAAGGATGTGTGTGCAGTTGGAGGCCATCAAGGTCCCCACTAGAGGGCATAGATGAGTAAAACATGATGGACCCACTCAATGGAATATTATACAGCATTTAGAGGCAAGGGAGTAGATACATGGAGCAACATAGATCACTCTTGAAAAGATAGTGTGAAGTGGGAAAAACACAAACCAGAATGAAACCTACAGAATATTACCATTTATGTAGGTGAAAACTGTATGTACTTTAAACAAATATATATTTTACGTGTGCACATATAGATAAAAAAGTAGACATCGCTAAATTAAATGAGTTGCTTTTGACATTATCCATTCTCACCCCTCTGTTCTTGAAACCCAGATTGGGGAAATGATTTTGCTTATGGTTCTGCTTTGAATTAGTGACAGCCAAGACTAGAACCATCAGAGTTTCCAGAACTGGTCCTCCACTCACAGGTAGGTTGGTGGAAGTATTATTTAGCATTGCTAAAGAACTTCATATTTGCAAAGTGCTTTATGCTCATCTATTATTCATGCACTAATGAGAATACTTAGATTGTGCCTTTTCTCCAAGGAGCTCAAAGCACTTTGTAAATGTTAACTCATTCACCCCCTTTGTCCCAATGGGACAGACAGAAATCCTCACCCCGTGGCTCTGCACTTGGTAAAGAGTAGGCCCGGCAAAGGCAGCGGCAGTGATGGAAAGTAGCCTTAGAACCAGGGACTTCCAAGTTCCTGTCTCTCACTGTCTTCTATCTGAGTGTTTTGCTCCTAGTACTGGAATAAAAGACCTAGAGTCCAATGAGATATTTCTCTGGGGCTGAGCGGCATGAATGATAACTGAAGAAAGGGGCTTAAGTTGTAGGGAGATGGGGAGAAGGGGAGTAAAGTTAGAAGGAACATTTTCTAGCCATATTATAACAGCCAGCATTTCCTGAGCATTCATGATCCACCAGACTCAACTCCTGAGTCATCACATTGACACATTGAACTCTCATTTTACTCCTAGGATTGGATAACAATTTCCCCTCCTTTTCATCACCATGAAGGATGCTCACCCTCCTGGAGTTTGCATTCCAGTTGGAGGCATGATGGTATCACATAAGAAGCCTGTGATGAATGATACAAGATAAATTTACGTGCTAAACTGAGCTTTGAGCTAGAGAGCTCTGGAGAGTTGGGGACTGGAGAAGGCTTCATAGAGAAAGTGACATCTGAGCAAGACCTGAAAGGTGGTCAGATGTGGCCAGAAAGAGAAGACATTTCCATTGAGAAAACACGTGGAGCCAATAGAGGGCAGTGAGTGTGGGAGTGAGTGTAGGCAAGAGAGATGGAAAACCAGCCTGTTAGGAGCAGGTTGGTTGGTATTACATTTTTTTTGCCAACCACAGAAATTCCCTCAACTCCTTGAAAACCAGCCTTTGCATAGAATGTGCATCCAGCTATTCAATAGTAACCCCAATTTCAAGGAATAATTTCTCTACCCCATTGTTCACTAACAAAGGAGTAGGGAATTAAACTGGGGTGTCCTCTTTTAATGAATACTAACTCACCAAGCAAGATTCATAACTTGAGTTGGAAAACTGGGAATCAATAAAGAAACAATGTGATCTAAACAGTAGTGGCACTTCCTGGTTCTGCAGTAATTAGAACATTAAACACTAATAAATAAAAAAAAACCACTGTACAGTTAATTGGCAGTAGTCATAAAAGTCTAAGAACAAATACCCTATATATTTAATACAACTAACGTAATTGCCACATACGAGATGGAAAACTAAAGAGGAAGATGGTTAGAAAGTGAATGTTCTTGCCACCATAATGTCAGCTCAGAAGCTGAAACTGTTTTCCTGGTTCTTTGTGGACACAAGTACTTATTATTATACAATCTCTACTGTCAATATGAGAATGTTTTATTTCTCATCAGTAGGTTCCATTTCCTTGAGAAGCCAGAAATTTTAGAATTCTCGGGTTAAACTACAATCTAACCTCCACATGATTTTCTCATCCTAGAAAGCAAATTAATAGCACACCGACACATACATCCACTTGTTGCTGGTTTTATGCATAGCCATCTATCTAGCATATGTTGAAGACCTGAAGAGCATCCCTCCCCAAATCACTCAAAAGGATTTCCCTCACTAACCTTACAATGCTCCATCTTCAGGGCTCCTTGATACAAAAGGATTCCGGAGGAACAAAGCACCCCCATGAGATCTTCTTACAAAAAAAAAAAAAAATCCAATTTTATCTGACCACAACTCTAGATTTAATAACCAAATTATAGGAAATATATCACATAGCAGAAACACATTAAATAATACCACAGGGTTTCAGTCAGAAAAACCCAAACTGAAAAGTTCTGTAGGACCAACAACATGGTTTCTTCAACAAACAAATGTCAAATATAAGGCCTGGAAGAAGAATCTGTAGATTAACAGGTAAAGGATATCCAGCAATATCCTTAATATTTTAAATATTTACCCAAAGGGGTTGAAAACTTAATGTCCACACAAAAACTTGCACACCATATTTATAACAGCTCTGTTTATAATTATAAAACTTGAAAACATCCTATGCCCTTCAGTAGGTAAATAGGAGAATGAATTGCTCAAGCTAGAGATGGGCTTGACCCCCAACTTCAATCTCCCAATCCCCTCCCAAGTCTTCTTGAGCCTCACCCCTAGTTATTTCTCCCATTGTCTCTTCACCTTACTGCCACTACCCGAACTCAGGCCCTACTCAGAGTTTAACTAGTCTCCCTGCCTCCTGACTTGCAACCTCTCCATCTCTTCTGCACAGAGCACCAAGGCAGTGTTTCTAAGATGTAATTAGAGCCAGGTTATTCCTCTGCCTAAAGCACCTGGATGACTCTTTATTGTCCTCTAGATAGTATGTGGTTTCCTTCATGCCTTTCAGAGCCTCTGGTGATGTGAGCCCTGACTCCCTCTCAGGCCTCATCTGTTCAACCTCATTCTAAGCTTCAGCCAGACATACTTCTTTTAATCTCTTTCAACAGGCCATGTTCTCTCTCCTACAAGCCTTTCAATAAGACTTTCCTCTTGCCTGGAACACCTTCCCTACTCACTTCTCCTAACATTTCCTGGTCTCCGCTTACATGTCACTTCTTCCTGGAAGACTTCCTGGGAACCCCTGGGCTGGGTAACATGCCCCTTATCTGTGTTTTCAGAGTACTTGGCATTGCCCTTTTTGGTCTGTATTGTAATTTTTTGCTCCTCTGTTTTCTTTTCCCCACAGACTGTACACTCTGAGAGGGCAGGAACTGTGTACCCTGAGATATCTACTTACTATACCTAGCACAATGCCTGGTGCTCAGTACTCAGTAAGTATTTGCAAACGAATAGAAGAAAAATGGAGTCACATGATAATCTGCCAATCTAAGAAATGTGACTTACACTAATTTGAAAAAACAACCAAACTGAAAAGTAGGAATTTTGACTTAGTTAACAGTCCTGCCTAGTAGAGAAAGGAAGAAATTGGTGATTTCTCAAGCAGCAACCCTGACACAAAGTATACTTTATCAAACATGGTAGTGGAAGGATGCCCAGGATGGTGAACTGTGGGGCCTTGGCGGCGGGGGGGGGGGGGGGGGGGGGGGGGGGGGGGACGGACTAGTTTAGAAGCCAGGACCACTGGCATCTAGTCTCATTTCTGTAACACCTTGACTATGTGACTTGAGCCTCCATGTCCTCTTCTATAAAATATACTATTGCACTGTTGGCTTTAACATGCTTTGAAACTATGGCCTAATCAGTAGGACAAACAATCAGATGTCACAAAGAATTTCCTGTTGACAGAACATTTCCCCTGTGTCTTGGTTAGATTTCCCCAGAAATAGACTCTAAGATAAGAATTTGAATGCAAATACTTTTCTAAAAATATATTTTTATTAACTTCAGAGAGGAAGGGAGATATAGAAACATCAATGATGAGAGAGAATCATTGATTGGCTACCTCCTGCATGCCCCACATTGGGGATCAAGCTTGCAACCCAGGCATGTGTCCTGACAGGGAATTGAACCTTGACCTACCGGTTCCTAGGTCAACACTCAGATATGGAGCCATGCCAGCCAGGCTGAATACAAATACTTTATTTGGGAGATGATCCCAAGGAAACACCAGAGGGAAATAGTAAAGTGAGACAGGGAAGAGAAGGAAGGAAGCAGAGGGTGAGTCATCAGCCAAGTGACTACTTTGGGCAAGCTCAGTTATGCTGGCAAACAGTGTAGAACGTACTACCTATGCAGTGTAGGTAAGCAGAATATACACCTTCTTCCATCAGTCTTTCTCTGGGGTAAGGAGCCTACTCCCAAGGACATGAAGTTCCCAACACTTCCAGCCTGCAAGGGGAGTCACAGGTGCCTGCAGTTGGAAGCTGTGGGCACATGCTACAAAGGTTAGTGCCAAAGGCATCGGCAGCATTAGTGACCACCTGGGGATTTAACTGGGTACATTTCTACCTCTTGCTTTTTGTCCTACTATTTCCAAGGGAGTCCAGTAGAAATAAAACCAAGTCTTGAGAGTTGACAACAGCTCAAATCATTCATTGTGATTTTTATTGCTGAACCTATGTTTATTAGTGCATTTCTTATTTCTATAAGGCAGGAAAAGGTGCTGATTCTGCACTGCCTGGGTGGTGTGGCCTTGGAGGCTGCTGCTGGAATTTCCTGCACGTGTCAGAGCAGCAGTTTCACATTTTTGTCATCTGAAGAACACTTCATCATGTTTCTGGCCCTGCTTTTTCTTTTACAGCTTCAGGGAAGGACTCTAATTTCATCCAATTAGATGTGCACACCTTCAGCTTCTTTCTACCTGCATGCAAATGAGACCCTAAGGAGAAGATTCTTTAAGATAAAGAAAGGGATTGGGATATCACCTTAGATTTTTTTAAACCTATGGAAGCATCCTTTTTTTTTTTTTGTAAAAAGAATTTGATTTTCACTAAAAGTAGTCCTAAAACAATAATCATCAGAAATAAAACTAATTTTTACTACATCTCTTTATTTTTCTCCTTTTTTTTTTTTCCTATTGAATTTGGTCCAACAGCTAGATTTGGGGGCGTGTTTTTCCTGTGGTGTGATTGCTTCTCCATGACTCAGATGACCATCCTGGCTGGGTTTTGTTACTCTTCAGTGCATCATTTGGCGCTATGCAGACACAGCTTGAGGCCATTTGGAGGCAGTGACTGGTAACTGCACTAGCAGCAGATCTGCAGATTCTGTCTGGGGCTTGTCTCAGTTTCAAATGCAGGTGACTAAATGACACCTGCCTGCCTTTCCATCCTCCATTGCCAAAACACACACACACACACACACACACACACACACACACACACACACACACACACTGTCCTGTGTTTCAGCCAAGGCCATACAGTGCAGCGCTCAAATGAACTCATCAGAACACTTGGAAATGACAGAGTGAACACCAGGAGCTTGTTTCTAATGATATTTTCAATCACCGAGGATTTCCCTCTAAGCTATGCTTGTCTGGTGTGGGATTGTTTCAAATTGCTGGAAAGGATATTAATAACATTATCCTTCCCCAAAAATTGGGAAAGAAACTCATTGAAGAGGGATTGGTAGACTAGGATTGAAACTCTGGGCTCTTCCTTCCCTCTCCTTCAGTTAAAAGGTCGAACCAGCCTGCAGCTCCGACATGCTGAGAAGTCAGAAATTTCCCTTCAAAATGACTCATAGTGTTTAAAAACAGAAGCACTGAGTAGCAGCTTTTCATGTTTGTTTGTTCTTCTCAACTGCTACTCTCACATCAGAAGGGGCAATGGAGGCTGAGAAATCAAAGATAAAGAAAATTCACCTTCTCTCTGAAAACTTGAACGGATCCGTGCTACACCTCCCACTTCATTTTCCTTAGTCACCAGCAACTGGCAGAGTAGATGGTGGAAAGAGTACTGTCCTAGAGCAAGCATGTCAAACTCACGGCCCATGGGCCACATACAGCCCACATGAATATTTTTGTGACCCAGCCAATATAACAGTGTGAGCAGTTATTTACATTTATGAAAGGAAATATGTCTCTTGTCAGATCCAGAATTATTGACATTCACCTTGGTCAGTTTTGAAAGTAATCACTGCGAATAAGATTTCCCCTGAAGTAGGAAAGATAGTAGCAGAGAAGAGATGCCAAGTATCAGGAAGAAAACATTAATTTTTTTTTTTTTTTTTTTTTTTATTGCAGATTTATTTTTTTATTTTTTTTTTTTAATTTATTTATTTATTTATTTATTTATTTTTTACATATTTTCTTGATTTTTTTTTTATTGCCCCCCTCCCTCCCTCCCACACATCCCCTCCCTCCCCATAGTTTTATGTCCATTGGTTGTACTTATATGCATTTATACAAGTCCTTCGGTTGATCTATTATCTCCCCCTGATATCCCTACCCTCCCCACTGTAATTTGACAGTCTGCCTGTTGCTTTACTTTCTCTATATCTGTCTCTTGGTTCATCAGTTTATAAAGATCTTTATCATCCACCGATGTGTGAGGTCATGTGGTGTTTCTCTTTCGTTGATTGGCTTATTTCACTCAGCATGATGCTCTCCAATTCCATCCAGGTTGCTGCAAATGATGAGAATTCCTTCTTCTTTATGGCAGCATAGTATTCCATTGTGTAGATGTACCATAGTTTTTGGATCCAATCATCTGCTGACGGGCACCTAGGCTGTTTCCAAATTCTGGCTATTGTAGATTGTGCTGCTATGAACATAGGGGTGCATATATCCTTTCTGATTGGTGTTTCTAGTTTCTTGGGATATATTCCTAGAAGTGGGATTACTGGGTCAAATGGGAGTTCCATTTTCAGTTTTTTGAGGAAACTCCACACTGTTCTCCACAGTGGTTGCACCAGTCTGCATTCCCACCAGCAGTGCACGAGAGTTCCTTTTTCTCCGCAACCTCGCCAACACTTGTCGTTTGTTGATTTGTTGATGTTGGCCATTCTGACAGGTGTGAGATGGTACCGCATTGAGAAAACATTAATTTTATCATTGCTCTTGTTTTTTTTTTTTTTAACACTATGTTTTTTTTAAATAAGCCTAAGTTTCTCTGAAAATTGAAGCTTTTTTTTTTTTTTGCGGCCCACATAAACTTAAATCTTGTTTATGTGGCCCATGTTAGCCTTTGAGTTTGACAGGCTTGTCCTGGAGTGTCTGTGGGACTGGACTCAAGTTTCAATTCTCAGTGGAATTGGGCAAATCACCCTACCTCTCTGTGCCTCAGTTTCCTCATCTCTAATCCCTGACCATCCCACCTCAATTAGTTTATATCTATTAAGTTATATTAAGCAAGACAGAGACCTTAGAAATTCCAATGCATTCTAAGAAAATACTTTTTACCCACCAAAAAAGCAAAGGAGTAGCCAAGGTGTATACAGGGAAGTTGTATAAAGGTGTGACTGCAGACTGCTGCTAAAAGAAATGGGCCCATAAATGAGATTCGCAGTTAGACTATGTAGGTAATTAAGGATAGAGAGGAAATAGCAGTCAGAGACTGAGATGGCCTTCTGCTCAGAATGTGAATTCTTTCCCCTCACTATCCACCTATCTAGGATCTGAACAGGTAAGCAAATGACTCTTCTAAGCATCACTTGCCAGCCTCCTATTTCTGGCAGGGTGGCAGACAGAATGTCCTGAAGGTCCTTTTCCATGAAAACATCTAAAATACTAGATACCATGTAAAAATTATATTTTTAAATGCAGTGCTAAAGTGGCACAATTATAAGAAACACAAAGATATGGAAGACAAGATGAAAGCAAAAATCCTGGGGGCTAACTGAGAGCCACAGCTGGCCTTGGCCTGAATGTGTCTTCTGAAACCTGAAGACCTCGAGTTTCCAGTCTGATGGCTGCATTGAATATAAGGAGGGAGCCTAAATAGGGAACCCTGACATAAAGGTGGGATCACATTCAGTGAAAAGACAAAGAATAAAGAAATCTGCTGCTCAAAAACAATCAACAAGGAAACTTGTCTATTTCAGCCTTAGCATTTGCCATTAGTGGGCAAATTTTTTCCAGAATCTATATCTACAAGCTGGCCCTCACACAGTGTTTTGATCTGAATTCATGCTACTTATGTTGGCCAATAAACACCAAGATTAGGCTCTTATTTTAAATTATCCTGGGAACATGGATGAACTTCAAAAACATCATGCTAAGTGGAAAAAAAAAGCCAGCTACAAAAGATTCCATTGATATAAAATTGTCCAGAAAAGGCAAACCAATAGAAGAAGGAAGTAGACTAGTGATTGTCTGGGGCTTGGAATGCTAAATAACTATAAATGAGCAAGAGATCTTTGGGGAATTGTGGAAAAGTTTTAAAATAGGGTCATGGTGGTTGTTGTACAATACTGTAAACATTCAAAAACTCATTGAATTTTATGCTTAAAATGGGTGAATTTTATGAGATGTACATGACAACTCAACAAAGTTGTTTTTCAAAATGATCCTGGGGTCCTGGCTGGGTAGATCAGTTGGTTAGAGCATCGTCCTAATACCCCAATGTTGCAAGTTCGATCTCGGTCAGGACACATACAAGAATCAACCAATGAAGCATAAATAAGTAGAAAAACTAATTGTTCTCTCTCTCTCTCTCTCTCTCTCTCTCTCTCTCTCTCTTTCTCTCTCTCTCTCTCTTAAATTAATAAATAAGAAAAAGTGATTCTGGGTTCACAGCATCTGGGTAACTAATGGAAGTTTATTTCTCAATCATGAAACATCCATTATAGGGCAACTTTGCTTTTCAACCCAGGCTGATGAAGGAGTTACAAAATATTTTCAGTGTCATGGCAAAGGAAAAAGGAGATCATGGCAGAGCCTAAAGCTTCCAAACAAAAGTGATCTTCACTCATATTTCCAAATATGTAATTGGACAAAGCAAATCACATGGCCTTGGCCTGTGTTAGAGTTCCCTGGCATTGTAAGGATACCTTAAAAGAGATCATTATTAGAAATGCTACTGAAGTGTGAATTAGGTGGATGGGGAGAGAAGAGGAAAGCACAAAATACTTGGATAATATACAATGCTAGAAATCAGCTTCTAAGAACATTTCAGATAATGTTATATGTTATGCTAACAGGGTTAACCAACATTGACACTTATGAAATATTATGGAGCCCAAACACCAAGCTATTATGAAGAGTCTCATGGGACTTAGGTCACTACTGTGTTCAACACATACATTAAGTCCCTTACTGCCATTTAAAGCTTTCTCCTCTGATTATACAGTTGCAGTGCTAGGATCCCAAATATTTTCATCAGGCCCAGCCTACTCCATTGAGGGTCATAGGCACAGGAAAATGTTAGGATATGTATTTTGGATAAGTCAAACTGGAAGCAAGCATTTACTCACCATACTTTATGTACCCATCTCTTCCCTATGTGGTGTAGTGAATTCCAAAGTAAAGACAATCTCAAAGGACAGGAAGACAATATCTAAACATGTTAAATAATCAACATTTAACACAAAAGCTTACACATAGCAGATAGCTGTGGTCTGTTCCCTGCTCTCTAGGAGGCAGTCATGGGCCACTGGGATACTTGTACTTCAGTTGACAGTTTAAGATGCACCTAAAACTTAAGAAATTATAGCAACCAAGGCAGGATGTAAATGATAAAGCAGATGGTAGAGAGTCCTGGTGCTAGAAAAGATCAGAGGAAGGAAAAGGTATAAAGGACTGAAACAGTCATATTAAAGGATATTAAAGGAATGGGAAATAGAGTTGAACAGTGGATAATAACTCAAGATTACCCTCAGAAAATAGATATTTTAAATTTTTACAGAAGGTAGAAACATGAACAAAGCCGCTCTCCTCGTGAGGTTCCCACGGAATGTGATACAGAGAGGAACCAAAAAATATGTCCCACAAAGTATCATGTCATCACTATCTCAATTTAGGCCCCAAACCCCAACAAAAAAAAAAAAGAGGTCAGGCCAGGTGGCCCACTCTTTTTCTTAAATTGATCAAGCTTCCAACAAAAGTAGTTTCAGTTCCACATTTGCCAATGCCTATATGCAACTGCCAAATCTTGTCTACACTAATAAAAGAAGAAAATGCAAATTGTCTGTACCTCCATGATGCCAACTAGCCAATCAGTAGTGGGAATGCAAATTAATGCAACAAAATGGTGGGGTAATTTGCATATGTAGGAACAGAGTGAAGACTGAAGACTGAAGACTGAAGGCTGAAGACTCTGCTGGAGCAGGAGTCAAGCTTGAAGGCTGAAGGCTTGGCTCTGCTGTGGCCTGGGTCCCAGGTGCCAGAGGAAAACCAGTGCTGAAAGCCAGGGGAAGGAAGGCCTATTGCATGAATCTTCAAGGAACAGGCCTCTAGTATAATATAATTATATAAGAGTGAGCAATGTCCGCCCACCCTGCACTGACCTTTCATGGCACAAGCTCTTCTTCTAGCCTATGCAGCAGAGTCTCCCAGCTTCTTAAAGTCTGACCAATGAGATTAGCATTCCTCTTCCTTAAGAAGAAGGTAAGAGTATAGGACAGGGGTCGGCAACCTGCGGCTCTTTTGAACCTTTGCTGGGGCCCCCAGCAGGTCCTACACTAGCAGGGCAGATAGCAGGGCGGGGCGGGGAGCTGTATCACTTATGTCGCAATGGTTTTGCGGCTCCAAGGTTTTTTTTTTTCCTTCAAAAACGGGTCCAAGTGGCTCTTTATGTCTTAAAGGTTGCCGACCCCTGGTATAGGATAACTGACTAAGTAGGGGACCATACATCGCTGAGTACAACCACCATCATAAGAGGTTTCCACTAAAAGATGAGAGTCAGGCAGGGCTGGCAGCAAGAAGGTACTGTCTAGTCTCTGCCTCCATTGGTTCTTTTTTTATATATATTTACTTTTTGTTGATTTCAGAAAGGAAGGGAGAGGGAGAGATAGAAACATCAGTGAACTGTGACCTCCAGGTTCTTAGGTCCACACTCAACCACTGAGCCACGCAGGCGTGGTGCCTCCATTGGTTCTTGATGGCAGGTGCAATGATTGCTAGACACTCAGCTTGTACTAACTCTGGGTTCTTCTTCTAGGGCCATTCTCTTTTATAAATGGATCTTGAGTTTAAAGAAATGTCCAAAGAAATAAATCACCATTAGTAGAATTTTAAGTATTAAAATTGCTGGAGTGGCAGGAAAATTGCTGGAGCTTCTGATTTCAGAATTTCCAATGAGTCCTGTATCCAATACTTTAGGCCTATATAGAATCCTATGAATTCTTACTACTTACTACTTCCCGCTTATAGCCAGCTTTAAATAAAAAAATCTGTGGGATATCCATTGTCTTCTTGGGCAAGAAATAAAAGATGGAAACTATATCAGCCCCTCCTTCAAGTGCTTATTGCAATGGAATAGCTCAACTCTCAAGTAAGTTCACACTATATGATATAATAATGGGAAACTTATGGTAAATCTGGCCTTTTTTATCATCTTACATACATTTCTGTGGCTGAGCTAGCCAGATAAATACAGAATGTGTGTCATCCAAAAGGCAGGGCAGATAAGTACTCCATTTAGTTAATAATGTGTGTCAAAATTATTTCACGGATAATGCTAATATATGATATATCACAGTTCGGCCAGTGCTCTGGTCTGAATGTTTATGTCCCCCCAGAAATCCCCAGAAGAGACAGTTTCCGGAGAGTCTGTCAACTGGCATACATTTTGATCCCTGTCGCTGTCTTCCATTGTAGGCGTCCAGATCGTCTGGGGTAGCGACCCGATTTTTGTATTTTTGACCAGGCTTATACTTCTCCTGAGCAGAAAGAGGCCCTTCCCCCTGACAAATTCCGCGCGGCAGGCCCTCGGGGCGCGTGTTGCCTCAGAGCCCAGCTGGAAAGGAGGGTGAGCCCCTCGACACCCACAAAACCCTCGGAGGAGCCTTGGACCCAGGTCTGGAGTCAACATCCCTCTTCGCTGCTGTTGTAGGGAAGCTCCCGCCCTCTCCCCCCAACCCCGCACCCCCCCCCCCCACCCTCCTTTCCCGGACAGTTCCAAAGAGAAAAACTAAAGGAGAGAGTGCAGCGACCCTGCTGGGCCACCGTGTCTCCCAGCAGAATCTGGGAGCTCCAGGAGGGCAAGGCCCTCAGTGTTCCCTGTCTGACCCCGCAGCATTCCCCGCCTCCAGGCTGGGAGAGGGAGGGGAGGGGGAGACTGGAAGTTAAAGACATCCCCCCCCCCTCTCCTAAATCCAAGTGCACAGAAACAAGTCAGGGACTCCCCAGGCGAGGCGCCCTGCGCTCCTTGGGGCAACCCGGCTGGGCTGTGGGATCCAGGAGTCTGGGAGAAAGGAAATCTCATCCGTTCCTGGACTTCTGGGAGGAGTGGCGCCTTCGAGAGGGAAGGGGGCGACTGGGGTCTGCAGAGGCAACTGGCAACCTTGAAAGGGAGCATGGGAAGTGCGGGCAAACGGCCTTGGGCATTTCTTCGAGGTCCTGGGGGTAGGGCCAAGGGTCCATCCTGGCGGCCTTAGGCACTCCCCGCCCGCCTCCCCCCCCCCCCCGCCCCGCGTTCCCCCACCCCCCAACCCGCCTTCCGAAGGCGGCCCAGGCCATCCCCAGCCCAGAGCAAGAAGTTTTCTACTTAATGGGGAGGGGGGAGGGGAGAGAGGGACCCGCGGGGCGCTGCCCATTCTTCCCCCTGGCAAAGGAATGAGCCCAGAGCTGGGGCACTGAGGGGGCGAAGGTCCTTTCCTTAGTCACAGCCTCACCCCTCAACACTGGTTCTGTCCTCTCTCCTCTTTGGGAACTCCATGCTGGAGCCCGAGGACCCGCGAGTTCCCTCCCACCGAAACCGCGGGGCGCTCTGAACACCATCAAGGACTTTCTCCTCAGACCCGCTGAATAGGGACTGGAGGGAAGGAGAGGACTCTCTTCCTCGGTTATTAAACAGAAAGACCACAACCGTTCTCACTGCCTGTGCGTGACTCCATCCACCATTCTGTCTTCATTTCTTTTCCATAAAGAGGGCTGGTCTCAACTGGCATAGTCACAAATGTATTCCCGCGGTGTAGAAAAAGAAAGAGAGAAAACAGAGGTCTGATCTGTTCAACTCTCCCCTTCTCTAGCCAACCATCTTCTACCGGCCCCCTCAGCACCCCACTCTCCACCTCTCAACTCCCCACCCCAAAAAAATCAAGGTCTGATTTATATCGAAGCATCTCCATGGGATAGTGTCCCCGAAGCTGGTGGTGGGTAGCCGGAGCTGGGCGCTAAGTTTGGACCTGGGTTTTTCTCCAGAAACTAGTGCAAAGTGAAAGAGGAGAGAGGGAGGATGCGGCAACCCGGGGAGCTAGATTTCACGTTAAGGGTGAAAATCGAGTTTAATCCGGGGATTTTCCTCCCCAACTATGGCCCAGCCGCACACCAACACCCTGTACACACAACAGGTTTGCAGATGCTGCTTCAAGCCCCAGAAACTCCAACCAGGAACAGTAGCCGCCCGGGGGTGGAGTGGCAAAACCCCGCGCACAGTGGGAGCGGGGACTGTAGTGTCCGTGGGCCCTAGAGTTACCGGGCGGCAAACCCGCCTCGCTCTCTCTTAGGAAGCTCTGGGCCAACGGTGGCGGCTGGCGAGTGCGTGGACTCGGCGGCTCACACTCGGTCTTCCGAGCCTTCCACCCGCCAGCGCGGGGCTGTTCTCTTAATGAATTACTAATGAGTTAAAATTGGGCAGCAGGCTTAATTAAAGCGTAGAGGCAATGTGTTTACCACATTGTAATTGAACTCATTAGGGCTATGGCTTTTTTGTTTTTTAAGCAGCCGCCTCCCTTCTCTGCGTCGAATAATCTATGAGAAGCGTTTATTAGAGAAGGAGGGGCCGGGGGAGAAACGGTCCATCAACTCTTCCCATGAAAAAGACAGGATGAGGATGGGGGTGGAGGGGTGCAACCTCCATCCTGTATTGGTGGTGCAGGGGCTGGACTGAGGCTTCCTAAGCAGGTCCAAGGGTGGAAGGAGCCGAGGGCGCGCTGCCTGCCGGAGCTTGGGAAGTTGCTAAGTGAGGGACCAGGCCAGAGCCTGAAAGGCTGGCTCTGTGACACCGCGCAACCTCCCATCCCTGCCCAGAACGCCGCACTCCGATGCAACCGCTGACGAATGCTTGCCCCTCCGGGTGGCTGAGGCTTCATAATGAGACGGATTAGGCTAACTTTTCTCTCTTTTTTAAATATATATTTTATTGATTTCAGAGAGGAAGAGAGAGATAGAAACATCAATGATGAGAATCATGATCCCCTGTCTCCTGCACGCCCCCTACCGGGGATCAAGCTTGTAACACGGGCATGTGCCCTGGCAGGGAATAGAACAGTGACCTCCTGGTTTCTAGGTCGACGCTCAACCACTGAGCAACACTGGCCGGGCAGGCTAACTTTCCTTTTAAGCAGCGTATGAGTTTAGCCATGAAGCTTCTCTCCTTGGTGGTGTTGAGAACAGACTACACACACACACACACACACACACACACACACACACACACACACCATTCTGGAGATGCACAGCGGGTACTCTAGCCGCAGCTCCCCCCAGGACTCCGCCCTCCGGGCTCGACCTCACCTCACGCAGTCTTTTCCTTGGGCCCTGGGGGAGGGGTACGGGCTCTAAGTGTGGTGCTAGAGGGCTGCACCTGAGAGGCCCACCTGTGAGCCCTGGGATAACTCTTTCGCTGGCAGGGAGCCGACGCTGCCAGGCAGGGCTGCACGCCCCCAAAGCAAACTGCTCCTTCTTGCCCTGGCCCCATTCCAATTAGCGGGCCTGCCACCCTCGCCTCCTTTCCTTCGCTTTTGGAGCACTTGGCGTGGAAGGGTGAGTGGTGAGGGGCTGGAGCCTGCGCAGCGCTCCTCGCCATGCCATGCTCTGCCCTGCCTGGCCAACAGGCGGCGTCAGAGACCTAGGTCTGGGTTAGGGGGGTGGGGGCGGGGTGCGAATCCGAGCGAGCTTAGCCGAGAGGCTGGTCTGGAAAAGAGCGACCCTCACCCCAAACTTACGAACTTGCCCAAGAGGGAAGTGGGAAGAGCTGGGTGGCTGCGGGGGTCCGCCGAGAAGGGGAGAGGCGGGACTGGACAGAGTCGCGGCGGAAGACCCGACCACAAGCAGGAGGGTAGAGGACCGCGGGCGGCGGCGGATCCCGCGCAGGGGAAGCGGCGGGCGCCGCGGGAGGCGGAGAGCGGCGGTGGAGCCGCGGAGCGTGAGGCGGGCCAGGAGTACCGAGCGCGGAGGTCCCAGACCGAAAGGGCGGCGCAGACAGGTAAGTGGCTTCGTCCTGCGCCCTCGGCATCCCCTTCTTCGGAGAAAACAGGATTGAAAGGGACTCCAGGAACTTCCGGCTCCCGACCCAGCCCCACAACTGACCCTTCCCTCCTCCCCTCCACGAACGCTTTCAACCCACACCCATTCTCAAGTCCCCACCCGCCTCATTGGTGGGTTTTGTCAGAGTCTCCCACCCTGTTCATCCTCCACCCCATCCCGCCTCCTCTGTTCCCCTGACCCAGAAGGTTACGGTAAATTGTCTAATTTGTTGCCAGAAGATTAATTGCAGAGGGTGGGTCGATTTGATTAAGGCAATTAATCTTTGGTTACAGCGTCCTAGTGTCACTTGTGTGGGGTGTAGGAGGGGGACGGTATAAAGAGAGGTAGAGAGAGAAGCAAATGAGACTTTCTGGAGAAGCTGCAGAAGGAGGCTTCCCTGGCTGGGACGGCAGTCACAGCTTCGCGCCCACATCCCAGCAGCCGGCTGCCGAGAACCCACCCCGCGGTTTCAGCACCTCCGAGCCCGGACAGCGACTCCCGCCAGCAAGCCTGGTAAACTTCCAGGTCCCATAAGTTTACACCTCCCTGGCAGGGGCAAGATCTGACTTAGGAGGAAGCACACACACACACACACACACACACACACACACACACACACACACATGCACACACATGCACACAAATACACACACATACAGAGGTTCCCTTACCCCTCTCTGTTCCCTTTCGCCACTTCAAATCAGGATCCAGCCAAAAATAGGGTCCCAGAAAATCGCCAATACTCAAACCCACCTGGAGGAGAGAAAGGAAGAAGCCCCCAAAACGCTCCTAGAAAAGTTCCCAAAGCTGGAGTTTTCTCTTTTCGTGAATAATTAATGTCGGTCATAAATAACTGATGCAGTCAGTGGAGAAAGGAAGAGGGAGGAGGCCAGCAAGAGTCAGGGCAGCCAAAGAGAGATCGAAGAGTTTGTTAAAGGACCATTAAGAAAGCCGTGCTGGGAAAGGCATTCCTCCATAGATCATGAAGAGTCAGCTGTCCCACCCAGGTGAGGGGTACAAGCAGGAAAGCAAGGTGTCCGGTGGCATGGCCTAGACTGAGCACCCTCCCCATCACTCCACCCAGGATTCACTTTCCCAGAGCTCTCTCAACTTCTCGTGACCCTCTAGTCACCCATCATCCCCCCACCCACTATCCAAGTGCAGAAGTTCTAGGCTGACATAGTAGAGGCCCAGGATAGACCTTCATTTTGAGCTGTCAGTTATGCTCAGGCCTGTGGCAAGTCCTGCTCAATCCTAACTAATTTGTAGACACCTCCCAAAGCCACACACACACACACACACACACACACACACACACACACACCAGACTATGTCATTTCATTCCTTTCAAACTAGTTCAGAGTTTTGAGACTCCAGCTTCCAGCTAAGTCTTTCCCATCTGCCCACCCCAAAACCTTAAAAGAACAGGGTATTTACCTACACACTGCTCCATGCTCTTCCACAGCCCCATTCACCATCTCCAATTCCTGACTTCCTCTAAGAGTCTCCAACATGCTGATCCCTGGCATCTTGTGTCCAACTCAGCTCTGAACAGAGTCTCATAAGCAGGGGTCTCAGAACCTGGAATGAAGCCCAAGAGGAAACCCTTGCTCCATGGAGGTCTATCTGAGACAGCTAGCCTCACATGGCCAATGCATATTTCTTTAGTGAAACTACTGAGAGCCCCTCAGCCAAGAAGCCTGCACAATCCTTCACAGGGGCTCATTGAAGCCACTTCACAAGCAAACTCATGTCTTTTCCTAGGGCAACTTGGCTTAGGCCCTGGGGAAAAGCTATTGGAAACCTCACCAACCACCACTGGCAGTGAGGTTGGTTTCTGACTTAGACAGGAGCCTCTTTCTGAGCTTTTCCATTGGTTAACAGTTTCCACCACACCCACATCCCTAATGACCAGCTCCTGACCTCTGGATATACCAAAGGCTAGCGTGGCTTTTTTGGGTTGAGAGAAGCTCCCAGCTCCCAAAGAGGAAAGTTAGTGACCAAGCCTGAAGGAGGAGCCTGGATTTTTTTTTTTTTAATTCTCTCCTCTTCGTGTGCTATAAAAGGAAACACTGAAATCAGTTTTATTTTGTTACCCACCTCATCCCCACCCCAACACTCTCCAAACCCTGAGTTCTTGCCTTTTTATGAACTGGGAAGTTATGAATGGGGAAAAGAAATGGAGATAGAATAAGGTTTGGGGGAATTGTCTTTCAGCCTCAGTCGGGGCATAACAAGGGAGGAGGATTGTGAAACTAGACAAAGGGGAGGGAGGAAATCAGATCTGAGGGTGGGGGCTAGCCCTGGAGCCATGGGTTGTTTACTTCTCATATAAAATACAACTCCCCAAGCAGGAAGTTACTGCAAACAAGTATCAATAATGAATGAATCTCCTGTAATAAAATACTTACATAATTAGCACAAGTCAAGTGGTTGCATTATGTTAACCTTTTGCAAGTCTGGACTGGAAAATTTTTTCTCCAGATTTCCTCGGAATGCCATTTTAATTCTTGAGAGAAGGTGAGAGCAAAGCGCTCACCCAGCCTTCCACTCTGTTATAATATGGTTCCCCATTTCTGAACCAGAACGTAAGTACTTCTGAAATATAACAGAAAACTCTCTTTGGTGAATTCAGAACAGTCATTAACATTCAGTTTTAAGTGAATGTTAACAGTAAATAAAGAAATCTCTTGATTGTAATAGTGGTAACAAAGCAATAATTACCCAGTAGGTGGTCATCAGTAATGATAAATGTATCATTATTACTGTGTGAGTCTGGGAACTCGGTTTTGGAAACTACTTCAGAGTTTTTAGTAGCATGGCTGGTTACAAAGCATTTCTTAGCCTGCAGAAGCCATATAATTTTATACACAATTTAGGTGAAAATAAATTTAAATCTGTATATTACATTTTTAATTTCAAGTTAGTAATTAAAGTTGGTTCGTTATATCTCCTCTGAAACCCTCAGTGCTCATCTCTGTGGTTTGTTTGTACAATTTGTTTCTAAGACACCCAAGGTTACACAGTTCTAAAAGATGGAAAATTTAATTATTTGCCAACATTAAGAGTTTGCCGATGATATCATAAAGCATCTTGAAAAAGTTTTGGGTTGAGATTGCATTTGGTCTGATTGTGTTTTCACTTTGAACCCCTAATCCCATGGAGGAAAGCCTTTTCTAGTTTTAAAAAAACAAAACACTTAATGCACACACAAAAATAGAAAATTCTTCTGAATAGTCATTAGTTGCCTTTTTTTTTTCCAGGAAAAAAAAAATCTATGACTCAGATTTCTATCTTCTTCTGTGAGATTTATTTTGTTAATATCTAATTTCACCTTTTGCTACAGCTGAAATCATGATGTTTATTGGGCAGCCGAAGAGCACATGATAGTTCAACAGTGTATTAGCTAATAGGATCAAGCTTTATGGCAAAGAAGAATTCAAAATGGGGAAAGTGTGGGAGGGAAGAGAACGGTAGGAAAAAAGTGCCTTCATTTTCCCAGGAAATAAAATCCAATGTTCCTTCCTTCAGCGTCAGCTGGGGAGATGTTACATGTATATCTATGTCATTTTCTCTCTTGTGACATGTCAACAGAAAATCTACAGCCCCTTCCCTTACTCTCACTCCTCTGCCTCCCCTCCCCAACCTTTGAAAGGTCCTGTTCCACATCCTTTCTGAATTCTTAGCCTCGATTGCTTCTTAAATTGGTTCCCTGAAACAAAAGACCCAGTTATTTTTTTTTAAAGCCCCAAGCCATTTTTCTTATCTTAGTGGTAGTTGGAGTCTTCATACAATTAAAGACTCTTTTGTATAAATCCACCCAAATACTTGCCTTGGCTTTCTCTCCCACAATCTCTATTTCTTGCTTTACTTTCTCCCTCTCCTTTTCTCCTCTCCCTTCTTTAGGAGTGGCAATCAAAAGGCAAGCATCTTGTCTCTTTATTCATTATTAGAGCAGCATCTTTAAGAGGTATCTTTGCCAATGAAAACTCCATGTAGATGCCTATCCTTTTGTTGTGGCAGCCTAGGTTATTCAGGAGCAGAGACAAAAGCCTGAAGTGATGTGATCTAAATGAGCTCTGGGGTTTTCCAGCTGGGACCACCTCCATTTCAAAGGACCCCCTCCTTCCCAATATGGGGAGGAGGGAGTGGAAGAGGCGGGTACACATGTGTACGCAATCACAGAGAGAAAGAAGAGAGGGAAGGAAGAGAACCTCATGGGCTATTCCTTGTGCCATGCCCCTCGTCATGCACATTTGCTGGTTTGTTCAGGGAGCCTGCATCCATGGGTTTATGTGCATTCTCAGGTATTCTGTGTGTCTTTGAATTTTATCTTGATTAATATTTTCTACGTGACCACCAAGCACATCAATTCATGTCCCATTCTGGATTTTATTAAGCTATGTGCATATGTGTGCATCTTGCTATGTTTACAAGTTTGTGAGGATTTGTGAAGAAATGTGAATCCTTTGTCATTTTTTAAAAAAGTTTAATAATAAATATTTCTATTAGTCCCTGGCCTCTGTGAACTGGTGGGGTAGCAGTCTTCTCTGCCACTTACCCAAAGGCAAGTTTTCTTATGAGAGTGGCTTTCTCTGATTGAGGGTAATTAAGTCCTAGCTGTTTCTCCCATCATCTTTTTTTCCCCTTTTTTTACAAAGATATTTGAAGAGTAAGAAGGGTGCTGAACTCAAAGGATCGCTGGGGCAAGGATACAGATCCTGCAACATGTGTTCATTTTCCTTTATCTTCTCCAATTGTGGTTTAGATTTTTAGGTTTGTGCTCTCATTGTACTTTTCTGGCCCAGGATATAGGGGTACTTGCACTATTTTAGAGAGAAGGCTCAAAGATTAAGAGCCACCTTCAGAATACTCAGAGACTTTTCTCATTTCTTTTACAACTTCCATCATAAATGAGACTTGCTTGCTCCTGATCCTTGGTTTGCTTCACGTAACTGCAGCTAGAGCACTGGAGGAAAAACTAGGGAGCCTGAGCTGGGCTTGCCAGGCTGCAGAAAGCTCTTGGAGGTTGGAAGGGAGAACTGAGTCCTATTAGCAATCATTACTATCATGACCATTATTTTGCATTTTTATCATTAATCTATTTTAAATGGGTTAAGCAAACACTTGCCAAGGCTCCAGCCACCTGTATACAAAATAAACACTAGACTAATTAAGGTAAGGATAAAGTTCCAATGAAAAGGGCTAAGGTTTCTCCCAGAAACTTGGTTCCCTCTCTGTTCACCACTAAGCTAAAATGACTTTGATGCCATTTATTCTGAAGCTAGAGGGTATTTCAAAAGTATCTTTCAAGAGTACAGTCCTCATTTCCCCCCATTTTCTGAGGAAGATGCTTTTAAAGCTACCATGTATTGGCCTGGCTGGTGTGGCTCAGTTGGGTGGAGCATTATCCCATAGTCATGGGTTCTATTCCCAGTCAGGGCACAAACTCTCTCTTCCTTCTCTCTAAAATCAATAAACATATCCTTGGGTGACGATTTTAACAACAACAACAACAAAACAACAACAAAGATACTATGTTTGAATGACTAGTGTGTGCTGAGCACTTGACATATACAATCTCATTTAATTCTCACCATACCCCTGTTGAGTATGCATCAGTCTCCTCAGTTTTCGGATGAAGAAATGGGGCTTGGGAAAATTGTTATCAAAGCAATATTCTACATTTACTAAGTGACTGAGGAAAAATGTGTACCAGTTTCATGGGACTGAATCTCCTGTACTTTCTGACATGCCAAAATTCTTCCATCCCTGCTAGTTCTGCCAATCTCCCAGTTTCTTTCTGGGTATGCAGGTCTCCGTTGGCAGACTAGGGACTAACAGGGAAACAATTTATTGCCCTCCTGATGCAAAGATATCAGTGTCAGGGACACCTCTGGCAGAGACACAGAAGCAGTAATTAATATTTCTGCCTAAGGCTGAGACTAGGATAAGAGAGGATGGCTGAGAGGGATAGAGCCCGTTTTTTGTTG
This sequence comes from Pipistrellus hanaki, assembly GCF_964339955.1. Taxonomy (NCBI): domain Eukaryota; kingdom Metazoa; phylum Chordata; class Mammalia; order Chiroptera; family Vespertilionidae; genus Pipistrellus; species Pipistrellus hanaki. Next base: position 73,881,766 of record NC_140508.1, read on the forward strand.
TTGTTGTTGTTGTTTTTTATCTGTAATTGGCATGGATTCTTCAATACCCAGGTTGGGAGTGGGAGGAGAGAGAAAATCTGGTGTTTCTGTTTAGAAGGAATTTATATTAAGGCCTTTATCTTCCTTTAGTGTCAATGAAAAACAGGAGTGGGGGTGGGAGTGGCTCAGTAATGGGGATAAGGCAGAAGTAAGGGATGTTTGTGTGTCGCCCCTTGCCAGCCTCTTCAGTCTACAAGGCCATGGTGGAGCCAGGAGCCCAATCTAGGGCTGTGGTAGTTCAAGCTCTTCCGGGAGAGCCTGAACGCAGTCGGAGTGAAGGATTCGCTTCAGAACGAAGGACAGCTCCTGCCTCTGCTTTGGCCCTGGGCTGGAACCAACCTTTTCGCAGCCTCAGCCCCAAGCAGCCTCAACCTCAAAATAGACTTCTTCCAACGTGGAGGATGCCCCCGGGGGTCAGATGTCGGTTCCCTTCAACCAGTTGTTAAAAGCTGCAGCTGGAAACCTCCATCCTCGCTGTCACGCCTGCTGCTTGCACCTGCATGGAGGCGTCGCCTCTCCAGTTCGGAGGGGGCCAGCTCGGTTTGTGGTTTTCCTTTGGGTCCGGTGTCTGGGCTCCTTTACCTGTCCCTGGCCTGGGTGAACCGCAGCCGCCGGAACAGAGATGAGAGTGGAAATGCTCTCATCCGTGTGGTGATAGATCATGCAAACGGGTGACACCAGTTTAACCAATAAAACAATTTGAATCAATTAGCCGGCTGAGGAGAGTCCCGACGTGTAAAATGCATGTCAGCTCGAATAGGAAAGCATTGATTAACTCGGCCTGGCCCCGCCGCCTCCTCCGCCACTGCCACCCCACCACCGCTGGCTCCTGCTGAGCCTGCTACGGTCTCCCAGGCAGGACGGGGACTGACAGGGATCAGGAGCTCCAGCTCCGAAGAGGAACGTGGAAGGGCGGTGGAGAACCATCAGGAGACTTGTGCAAACTGGGGAGAAAGCAAAGGGTCAAAGAGATAGTGGGTCACAGAAAGTTGCTCAGGGACTCAAACGTATAAAAGGCTGTAATTCCGTAGTCCGGCTCCAGAAGCCAAGGGGAGGCTTCTCTGGAGCACGGTGTCTGGGTTTGAAAAGCTGTTCTCCACCCTGATCTTCCAAAAATAATTGGTCTGACAGCTCAAACCAGCACCCCAGTCACCTCAGGGAAAATACATTACCGTGCTATTCTTAGGATTATTTGTGCCAAAGTATTTGATCTAGCGTCACACATTTCTCTTTCCAGTAAAACTCTTTGCATTAAAATAAAGTCGCAGGGGGTTTGTATGGCAGGAAGACACCCTAAAGTAGTGAATAAATGTTGATGTGTAAAGCTCAGTGAGTAGATGGCTACAGGTGTGGATTCACTCCTAGGAGTAACCTGAGTTGAGAGGGAAAGCAAAGTTTGGTTCTGTTTCTCTTTTCAAGGAAAGATATTTTTAAGACACTTAAAAAGAAAGGATCTTTAAGGGGAATCGGGGCTTTGGGGGGGGGGCAAAGATGAGAACGTGGAGGTAACAAGTGAAGACCCCCAGCTGCTTCCTCCTCAGCAGGAACCAGGCACTTCCCTGTGGTACATGAATGAACTGATAGCACTTTTCATTTCACCCCATTTTCAGTGTTAAAATCAACCCCATTTCCAGGCTTTCTTGCCATGAGGCTCTGGCTTTCCTTCTAGCAGCTTGGGCTCTAGTAGGCTGAGACCTCGCTTTGTGGGAGCCCCAACCCAAAGAGAAGTTGGGGAGAATTAGGCCTGGCTCTCTGAGGAAAGGGAGCTGTGAGTGACAATGACATTTTTCTGGAAAATGGGCTGGGCGGGCAAAACGCTTAAGTTTTCCTTTATGGGGGGAAGGCGGGCTCAGAGAACACTGGGGAGGGAGCATTGGTTGATTTCAGCTCCTTAACTTACAGCCTATTTTGTGCCATGAATGCCTTTAGAAACTAGGAGATGGGTAAAAAACCATCTCACTGTCATTTGAAACTTATGTCCAAACAAACACTGTCGTTCTCATGGCTCTGAAACTGGTTTTGGCATATTCGTTTAAAACAGCCACAGATCCCGTATCCCTTGCTTTTCTGTTTGCTTGGCTCTCCTTGGTTTCATTGACCTTTGATGAAGCGTTAAGGTTTCTCATCTTCACTTTCTGTTTATGTAGAGATGGCCTGTTGTTGATGCTATGATGGAGTCTGGTTGGGTTTCCAGGTTAGTGGAGATTGTAGGTCATTTCAAAGATTTGCCTGCCAAACTCTAAGCCTTTGTGTTTCAACAGGCAGCAATAGGAAATTCAGCTATAATTGTAAAGGGAAAACTTCAAAGATCCCTCAGTCCCACATTTGACTCCTAATAGCTGATCAATATACTGACTCTTCATTATATCCCAGGATGTGCCTCACTTTGGGAAAGCTGTGGAAAATGGTTCTTTCTCATCCTACTTGTCTTTATTATTTGGGGGGGGGGGGAAGGGGGTAGTGCATGCTCCCACATAGTTAGTTCCCTGAGAAATTTATTTTTCCCAGGAGACCTAGCAACTTGCTTAAGGACTGGTCAGGATTGGAGGCCTCCAGACTTTCCTGTCTCACCATCTCCCTGTGCTGAGGCGGCCTGCATGGGTCTTATAACGTGGGTTAGAGAGCCACTCGGAATCAAGCTGATAGATGTAAGCACATAGGCGCTCATTGGGGGCCTCGCTTGATCATACCCTTTCTAAGGTAGAGAATGCCTTGCTGATTCTCTGTATCTTGTCCTTAAAAAGCAACTCTCTATTCAACAATAAGGTCACTCTCCATGCTTCCTCCCAAGTTTTTAGACTGGGCACCCTGTTTGAAACCTCCTTCTCTCTCTCTTTCTCTCTCTCATTTCACAGCGTTTCAAACGAGGGGCTGAAGGTATTCTATTCCCTGCCTGACTGTAGTGTTTATTCGGAGACAAAGTGAAGCTGCTGCTTTTCACTGTGTACCAGAAGCATCATTCCTAAAGGAGAGTGACTTCGAGACTTGAGGGGAGGGAACAATAGCAGGCAGGGATGCCGTCACTATAGAGGCGCCCTTTAGAATCTGGGGTCTCCAGGATCCACTCCCCCGCGATGCACGCAGACTACTCCGCTTTCCATTCCTAGATCAGATACATGGCCCGGGCACCGTGGCTGTGTTTTGCTGCCGGGCTGGGAGGTGGTTGTCAGTGGAGGGTTGGTTAGGTGTTAGTTTTCCTGCCTGCTCCGAAGGGATCTAGAAGTGACTCGCTCTCGCCTTCGCTTCCCTCCTCCCTCCATCCCTCCCTGTAACAAGCCAGCCGTTCACAGTCGAGTGTCAGGGAGACGGTGACGTCACCTTGCCCGCTGGGTGGCGTCCCCTCCGTCCGACTCGAGTTCCAAGACAGAGAAAGGCACTGTCAGACTGCGCTCCACCTGGGCTCGCCCGCCGCGGTTTCTGCGCGCCCGCACTTTCTGCGGCTGAGGGGACGCCCTGCCGCAATTCGGGCTGTCCTTCTCCCCTGGCCGGGGTTCGGGTTCGAGCGCCATTGAGCGCCAACGAGCTCCAGGATCTTCGCGCGGAGCCCTCCCGAGTCCTGCCCTCTGGATTCGAGGACCCGCTTGGATGCTTCCTTTCCGAGCGCCCTCGGAAGATGGACCGTCAGCCACGAGCGTAAAGACACCGAGGGGTCACCAGGTACTGGGGGACCCGCCGGCCCGCGCCTGGCACGCACGCGATTCACTATTTGAGATCCCCAGCGGGAGATTCTCCCGGTTAGGAAAGGGGCAGCCGTGGGTTTTCGGCGGCGAGATCGGTTTGGGGGCCTGCGGAGTGAAGTTGGGGTCCTTGGCTCCTGAGTAGGATAAGGAAGTTCTCCAGCGTCCGTTTTCAGTTCCGCTAACTTTTAATGGTCTCTTCTACCCCTCGCTCTCATTTTTTTTTTTTTAAAAAAAACCCCATCCCAAGGCCTCTTGTTTGTGTCTCCGCGCTGATGGGAGTTTCTGGGAGGGCCTGGGGAGAAGTGGAGACACTTCTGCTCCGGCTACAGCTGCTAAGGCTGCGTGCGGGTTTGTAACGCAAAACCAGCTCTTCCCTGGGCCAGGCCCGCAGCGCACCATTGCCCCAAAGCGAGCGTTCCCTGTTATCCCAGGGCCTTATTAAGATAAGCATTTTGTTTGGGGTGTGGGGGAGGAAACAGGCATTGAAGGACCATTTGTGGAAGCTAGATCTGGCTGTGACAGGCCCAGGTGTCACCACGCCTTGAATTGCCATTGAACGCCCTGTCCCTTAGAGATATCGTCTCCGGTCTCTTCTAAGTGACAAGCCAGGCTCTCTCTCCTCTGGTTTGATCGGGTCGAGGTTTGTTCAACCTTCCTGGAGGCCACAAAAGGTAATGAGAGCTGAGGATCCAGAGGGCAGAAGGGCAAAGGCGACGGGATAGGTGTCTCAGGGGCGGAGAGAGGGCAAGAATATGACAGTTTGGGTGAAGGAGTAAGATAGTGTATCCTCTGAGGTCGCTGTAATAACGGACTCCAGTGTACTTGTCCGCGTGTGGCCGAGCTACGGCCTCAGGTGACTTTCCAGGGCAAAAGGGAGCCTTGGCCATGGCCGCTGCGCCCACATAAGATGTGGCTGTAGATAAGTCACTGTCTTCTTTCCTAGGGAATGAGCCACTTTTCTGGTTTAGACTGATCTGCCTGGTCACCAAGGTTTCGTTCACTCGCTTTTTCTCTTATCTTCAATTATCTGGATATTTTCGCTCATTATGGTATCCCAGAGAGAATGGGAATTTTACCGCATGCCCAACCCAGGGCTTCCACCTTCAATGCTCCCACAGATTATTTGATCCACAGATAGCCTATACTGTGGGACACTTCGGCCTGAAAGGTATGGGGAGGTCTATACGGATCAGAAAAAAACTGTCACAGAAAATGGTTCACCTTACACCTAAATTTATCGCTGAAGCCCGTCGATAATGATCCCCCAAAATTGTTAGCTTCTTTGCACTGTTTCAGGACTTAACACACTCACCCATGCTTATTTGTTTGTTGTAATAGAAATGACAGGAAAACAGTTTTTAAATGTTTACTAGTTGACAACTTCATCTGTTTAAGCTACCTATCGAACCAGAACCGCTCAGTTCAGAAAGTGGCTTTTTGAAAAATTGAAAGCGCAACGCCCTATTTTGGTGCAACTGTGCACATGGCTTTGTACATTTTCCCCATCTTTCAAAAAAAAAAAGTCTAATTACAGTACGAAAATACATAATGGCAAGGATGAGGGGGGAGGGGTTTCATTTTGCCTTAATGAGCTCTGTCTGGTCCAGGGGCGAATTTCTCCCAAGCAAACCACGGATACCACAAAATCACTTTTTAAAAGGTTTGGGTTTATTTTTTTAACCAAAATCGATTTTCAGGCAAATGTTCTCTCTTTAAATTTGGGTTTCCATGGTCAAGCTCCAGTTTTCCATAACTTTGGTAATCTGTACTAGTTATAACTGTCATCCTTATTTCTAGCAGGCAGGCCACTTATTCTAACAGCTTCTATAAATAAGGAGATAAGAGGTAATGTTTATGGTTTCTTAGGAATTGACTGTTTTTAAGAGAAAACACATAGCTAATTTCCTTTGGATGATTGGAACAGAAATAAAAAAAAAAATCCTTCCAATCCACCATTTCAGAAGGGCGACCTTGAAGAAGATTGAGAGATTACTTCCTTATGTCTGAAACTTGGTCCCTCGGCCCCTTGATAATCATGTCTTAGTCTACAGCAAGGACGTTTTTATAATTCTTCAGTTAGGGACTCCACCCACCCCTCTGTCTTAGACTGAAAGGATTCTTATGGGCGCTTTTTCCTTTCCCTTCCAGTCTCCAAGGCAGACCCGGAGGGCTGGGCCAGGGCTTCCGCGGAGGAGGAGATGGCTTCCAGCCCGCTGCCCGGGCCCAGCGACATCCTGCTGGCATCCCCCTCCAGCGCCTTCCAGCCCGACGCGCTGAGCCAGCCGCGCCCGGGCCACGCCAACCTCAAACCCAACCAGGTGGGGCAGGTGATTCTCTATGGCATTCCCATCGTGTCGCTGGTGATCGACGGGCAGGAGCGCCTGTGCCTGGCGCAGATCTCCAACACTCTCCTCAAGAACTTCAGCTACAACGAGATCCACAACCGCCGCGTGGCGCTGGGCATTACGTGCGTGCAGTGCACGCCGGTGCAGCTGGAGATCCTGCGGCGCGCCGGGGCCATGCCCATCTCCTCGCGCCGCTGCGGCATGATCACCAAGCGCGAGGCCGAGCGCCTGTGCAAGTCCTTCCTGGGCGAGAACAGGCCGCCCAAGCTGCCCGACAACTTCGCCTTCGACGTGTCCCACGAGTGCGCCTGGGGCTGCCGCGGCAGCTTCATCCCCGCGCGCTACAACAGCTCCCGCGCCAAATGCATCAAGTGCAGCTACTGCAACATGTACTTCTCCCCCAACAAGTTCATCTTCCACTCGCACCGCACGCCCGACGCCAAGTACACGCAGCCGGACGCCGCCAACTTCAACTCGTGGCGTCGCCACCTGAAGCTCACCGACAAGAGCCCCCAGGACGAGCTCGTCTTCGCCTGGGAGGACGTCAAGGCCATGTTCAACGGCGGCAGCCGCAAGCGCGCGCTGCCCCAGCCGGGCGCGCACCCCGCCTGCCACCCGCTCAGCTCCGTCAAGGCGGCCGCCGTGGCGGCGGCGGCTGCGGTGGCCGGAGGCGGGGGGCTGCTGGGCCCGCACCTCCTGGGGGCGCCGCCGCCGCCGCCGCCGCCGCCCCCCCTGGCGGAGCTGGCGGGGGCGCCCCACAGTCATCACAAGCGGCCGCGCTTCGACGACGATGACGACTCGCTGCAGGAAGCGGCCGTCGTGGCCGCCGCCAGCCTTTCTGCCGCCGCCGCCAGCCTCTCGGTGGCCGCGGCCTCCGGCGGCGCCGGGGCAGGAGCGGGCGGCGCCGGGGGCGGCTGCGTTACCGGGGTTGGCGCCGGCGCGGGCTCCGTGGCCGGCGCCAAAGGCCCGCGCAGCTACCCCGTCATCCCGGTGCCCAGCAAGGGCTCCTTCGGGGGCGTGCTGCAGAAGTTCCCGGGCTGCGGGGGGCTCTTTCCGCACCCGTACACCTTCCCGGCCGCGGCCGCAGCCTTCGGCTTGTGCCACAAGAAGGAGGACGCGGCCACCGCAGCCGAGGCCCTAGGGGGCGCGGGCGGCGCGGGCACGGGGCCCAAGGCCGGCCTGTCGGGCCTCTTCTGGCCCGCGGGCCGCAAGGACGCCTTCTACCCGCCCTTCTGCATGTTCTGGCCTCCGCGGACCCCCGGCGGGCTCCCCGTGCCCACCTACCTACAGCCCCCGCCGCAGCCGCCTTCTGCGCTCGGCTGCGCGCTGGGCGAAAGCCCGGCCCTGCTGCGCCAGGCCTTCCTGGACCTGGCCGAGCCCGGCGGCGCGGGGGGCAGCGCCGATGCTGCGCCGCCGCCGGGCCAGCCCCCTCCGGTCGTGGCCAACGGCCCGGGCTCGGGCCCTCCGCCTCCAGCCGGGGCCGCGGGAGCTCGCGATGCGCTCTTCGAGTCGCCCCCGGGCGGCAGTGGCGGGGACTGCAGCGCGGGCTCCACGCCCCCAGCGGACCCCGGCGGCGTGTCGGGCGCAGGGGCCGCGGCGGCCGGAGTAGGCCCGGCGGGCGCCCGAGTGCCCGCGCCCCACCACCCACACCTCCTGGAGGGGCGCAAGGCGGGCGGAGGCGGCTACCACCATTCGAGCGCCTTCCGGCCGGTGGGCGGCAAGGACGACGCGGAGAGCCTGGCCAAGCTGCACGGGGCGTCCGCGGGCGCCCCGCACTCGGCTCCCGGGCATCACCACCATCACCATCACCACCCGCACCACCACCACCACCACACCCCGCAGCCGCCGTCGCCGCTGCTGCTGCTGCCCCCGCAGCCCGACGAACCGGGCTCTGAGCGCCACCACCCCGCTCCTCCGCCGCCGCCGCCTCCGCCCCCGCTGGCCCCGCAGCCGCACCCCCGAGGCCTCCTGTCCCCCGGCGGCACCAGCTGCAGCTACCCCAGCGAGGACAGCTCCGAGGACGAGGAGGACGAGGAGGAGGAGCAGGAGGTGGACGTGGAGAGCCACAAGCCCCCCGAAGGCGAAGAGGAGGAGGAGGAAGGTCGAGACCCGGACGACGAGGAGGAGGAAGACGAGGAGACGGGGGTCCTGCTAGGGGACCCCTTAGTCGGGGGCGGCCGGTTCCTGCAGAGCCGAGGGCTGACGGAGAAGGGGAGCAGCCGGGACCGCGCACCGGCCCCCGCATCGGGCGCTTTCCCGCTGACCCTGAACTCCTCCAGGCTGCTGCCCGAGGACGGGAAACTGGGTGACCCCGGCGGCTCGGACCTGCCCCCGCCCCCGCCCCCGCCCCCGCCCCTGGCTCCCCAGAAAGCGAGCGGCGGCGGCGACAGCAGCAGCAGCCCGGGCAGCCCGGTCCACCATCCATCATTGGAGGAGCAGCCCTCCTACAAAGATGTAAATATCCCCTTTAGGCTCCTTCAAGCTAATTATTATTATTTAAATGCACCTTTAGGCTGAATTGGTTACAAATGCGCAGGAAAGATGAATCACCAGATTTCCCCACAGAAATGAAATATTCAATGTGTTTGGGAGGGCTTCTTTCCTGCCAGTGGTCCTCCATAAAAATGCGGTTTCTGGTCTCTCTCACAAAGTCTTCCCCAGGCTCTGAGGCCTCCCTGCCCTCCTAGAGTTAAGTTAGCTGCTTGGAGAAGTTGGAAAAGACCAGCTCCTCCCTCT